>NC_140477.1:25835091-28235091 GCF_051167445.1 Perissodus microlepis | reverse complement strand
GGCATCTTTGGTGTTAAAGAGTTTTTCGTTTAATCGCCATCTAATCACATGGTACCTGAAAGCCTTCAACACCTTCTGAAATCTGCAACTAAATCTATTAGTTTTTATTTCTCAACATAAAAAGAGGTGTTAAAATAATCGTATGTATTTAATATCTATATATACCCAATTGATGAGCTCTATTATGTTAGCCAATATGGTTACTACTATGATTTGTTAAGTCCTGCACTGTTACAAAAAACATCGTAAAACAACGGTAATCTTCCGGCAGCTGGGGCGCCAAAATACTACCGTAAAATAACCGGAAATAACTCCCGCATAAAAATACGGTTATTTCCAGTAATGAAAATACAATTAGTTGCGCTAATTTGACATGGGATCTCGCCTTTTTCAAGTGCCGCTAAACATTAAATCAGGAACATGTTAATGTGATTAAACAATGAAATCATCTATAAATAGGGAAAAAAAAACATCTTAAAAAAACGGTAATATTCCGGCAGCTGGGGCGCCAAAATACGACCGTAAAATAACAGAAAATAACTGTCCCATAAAAATACGGTCATTTTCAGTAATGAAAATAGAGTTTGTTGCGCTAATTTGACATGGGATTCTGCCTTTTCCAAGTGCTTTTAGACATTAAATTAGGAACATTTTTACGTGATCAAACAATGAAATTACCTATAAACAACAATCATAATACGTAAATGTACAGAAATATACAGTTAACAGTTGGTTTAAATAACAATTGATTGCATGCCCTGGGACAGAGGCGAGGCTGCCATATCGCACCATTGGCCCCTTTGGCCATCACTAGTAGGCGGTAGGTGAAGAGTCTTGACCATGGACACAACGACGGAGAGTGTCCAAGCCAGGGCGTGAACCGGCAATCTTCGGATCACAAGGCGAACTGCCAACTCTTGAGCCACGAACGACCTAACTAGCAATGATAATAATACTTATGTGACGTAACACAAGCTTATAGGGATCATGTTATATACTTTTCCATAGCATTACATTTGAATTCAACAGTTCAATCTTTCAAATAACGGACAGATATTTGTGAAATCGTGATACATTTGTGAATGTATTTTAACAATCTAAATATGCATATGTACGGACAGATACATTTAATAATCATGACAATTATGTTGTATTACATTACAGTGATTTAACGTTAATTTAAATTCAAAATGTGAAGTCAAAGTCTATTTACGTAACTTTAATGATATTCTACAAGAACAGAACATTACTGTCAAATTCACAGTAAAATACCTTCATATTAGGGTTTTTTTCCTACGGTCGCAGCCATACCCGCGACCTTGTTGTTGTTAGTTCACATTCATTGGCCAAAGCTTAGCGTCATGTTATTTATATTTATTGCAACTCCTACCTCTACATTTCTTTTTCAAAATATTTAATTAGCACAGCGTGTCTGTGCAATGCTTTACATTGTTGCATGCAGAGAAATCTAAACAAGGAAGCTCACAGAGAGAGAGATTGCGCTTGTTATTTAACTCCAAGCTGGTAGGAGGAGCTCTTCATTAAACCGCTTGCCAGTGCTACTATGTGCCTCAATGTTCAACAACAGCACAACAGAAGTTACTCATGGTACAGCACTCTCTCTACAAAACAACAACTGTCAGTGACGCTGCACCATGGCGTAAACACAACATTCAAGATAACAGTTAAAAGTAACGTAACCATAAACAATAAAACAAGAACATCTAAACAGCAGCACATGTCCCAAGGCATGATGGGAGACATTTCTGGACGTATTTTTACGATCTAAATATGCATATGTACAACAAAATATATTTAACAAACAAGTAAATTGTGTTTTATTACATTTACAGTGATGTTATGTTATTTTACATTTGACGTGTCAGATCACAGTCTACTTATGTAAATGTAATGATATTCTAGAAAAACAGTACGCAACTGTAAACTACACAGTAAAATACTTTGACATTACTATTTTTTGGAACAGTGTGTTTTGCCCATTGCCATCTTGGTTTTTTGAAACCATACCTGATGAGTTACAGGTGGATCTTAATGAGACACCGACGGTACTGCTGGGTAAAACCGTAGTGACTTGTCAATCACAAGAGGCCCTACCTGCTTCACTCTGAACGGGGACCTTAATTTCAAAATAAACATTGTGTCTGGTTAACCAAGATTTCTATGTACTTGAATGATTTTTCAAGATATTGAAGTTTCTCAAGTGATGTGAGAAATGTTCACATTCCTCGAGATTTGTCTGCCATATTGGTGTAACAACTGGTTGCTAGGTAAAAATGTGTATTCCTTGACCAGCTAGCAGTAGTTCCTGGAAGTTGCTGGCTGTTATTGGGCAAAATCAGCTGTGAAATAGATGCTGGACCAAAAATCTCCTAATAATTATTTTTTTCCTTGCTGGTCTTTTAAGAGGTTTTTAAGAGGGGCTTTAGAAATCAATTTCTTAGTGACTGCCTTCGGCCTCCAGCAACTCCTCCCAACTGGTTGGTGATACTCATTTTTCTTTTGTTGCCAGATGGTTGTGAACTAGCCTCTTAGCCTGTTTGACTGGGTCTTTATTGACTTGATCCGGTCAAGTCGCATGTCCAAAATGGCAGGCAAGTCAACATCATGTGGTTAGTGCTCACGTGTCAGCAAAACCTCAATACTTATTGGCTAATGATTTGTGATTGACAAGTTGTTAGTCAATGAGCAGTCAGTTTCAAAGACATATCCACTCCTCACTCAAACATCAAGATGGTGATAACAAAACTGCTCTTCTAGGAGCTTGACAAACCAGCAGGTGACATGACAGTGACTACTTCCATCTTTTATATCTGTGGAAGTAGGGTCATTTTCTCATAGATTATTACAACCAGAAGAATCCTCTGCTGGCCATTATAAAGAATACAGACTTAGACCATTTCCACATTGGATTTATCTATCAGATCCTACGTACCTACTTAAGATAAAATAAGAAGGTTATGTGAACATCATGGTATTATGAATGCATGATAGAAAAACAGAAACAGGAGCAGAAACAGGTCCAGGTTTCTGCAAATTGCACACCATTTGCTGAATGGTCCTGATGGCTATCAGATGGAAGTAGTAAGTGTCCTCATAACATTACCAAATGTTGTAAAATGATCCTGGGCAGTAGACGGTAGTACATATAATGAAAGGAGTCTTTCATTTACAGAACCTGCTTTAGAAATTGCACGTAATTTAGACATTTTAGGCACACACAGACTTGAACAAAACTAGTCCAAGGGCTACCAAATTTGTCACAAGCACACTTAAAGTTCACCAATGAACATATTATATAAGTTTTAATACATAACCAAATGCAAAAATTTCAGGGTGGTTTAATGAGAACATTTAATGGGAACCCATGTGCCAACTATTTCTTTTATTTCATTGCAGAAGCGTGAAAATGATCCCAGCATTTTCTGTTGCCCAGTAGAGAATACAGTACTCAAAACTGTTTCCACAAGCATGCACGGACGATGCACATCAACATATAGGTGGCAATATAGTGTGAAACATGGAAGATAGCTTACTAAGTGGCAGTGAGATTGGTGTGGTGGAGAAAAAGCTGAGCTGTGAGAAGGCAAATTGTCACATTTTTAATGGCAATGCTGACCAAAGCAAACTGATGGCATGGCCAGTTATCGGGTTTGAGCTTTGCAACCTTTTAAGATGCTAAAAACGTTCCGGGTGCTGCAAATTCTTCAGCTTGAGCATAATGCATCGAGGAAACCTGCCTTATTTCTTTTAAAACCAGCTGTCAAAAGGTGCTAGAGTTGGATCTCACTGTGTTTTTGAAGATGCAGGTGTCTGACAGCGCAGAAGTTAGATGTATTTTTAATTGGATGTAACAGGCAGTTCAGCTTCTCACACTGGATGCGACCAAATGGATGAATATTGCTTTTTCTTCTGAAGCTGCTCAGTACTCTGAGAGAGACTTGCTCTTAAAGCATATTAAAAGGCTATAGTGTCACCTCCATGCTTGCCTTCTCATCACTGATGGGGTACTGATGATGCGTTGCGAGTGTAAGCCCCCTCTAAGCCGCAGTGATTGGACCCATCAAGAGCGGCAGAATACACGGGGTGATAGCTGTAATACTAATCTCTGTCACCACCTTTTTAATGACACCACTCACTTAGCCACAGGTGTATTGAGAAAGCCACGTCTCTGCTCTGATAATGGGGGGAAAAAAAGAGAAATAAATTTGGTTACCCCAGTCTTTCAAATTGGACATAATTCCACAAAGCACACTGACACAATTCACTCGATGTTTCGCTGTTGACCCGGAAAGGAGCCGAGGCAGACAAATGAGGCCACAGTAATCCATTCTGCCCACCGAGTTCAGAGGAGAAAAAAAAGAAAAAGAAGAACAACGGCGAGGCCTTGTGATATTAATGCACGCGGCGACAAAGAGACCACAGCGATAAACATTGAAATTCTGTGAGATACATCAAAGCCGCTGCATAATGAACCCGTGTATCTTTAGGGCATGGAGACATACAGTAAACTCTATGCCTGTAATGTGATATTTGCCCATTTCAGAGTGAGCCTTGAAATCATATTTCATCCACGACACCTCCCGCATTCTGTCCGAGCACAGCTGATTCCCATGGGCCCGGCTTGGCGCAGCGGCAGTTCTCGTCAAGAGCCGGGGACAGCGCAGGTCGGACTGCTCGACAACACAAACACGCCCACCCCCAGCGCATGACACCCTGCCGCTGACGCTGTACTTCATCCACTTAGGGCAATCACCTGATCCCTTCAGGTTGTATGAAAATTAAAGAGGTTCAGAGGTTGTTGTGGCAATTACTGGGGACTTACAGTTGCTTTTTCATTGCAGCTTCCAAGCCACGAAATGGATTGTAAACATGCTGGCCTTTCTCCACACTCGCCAGCCTGTGCTAAATTATGTCCCGAGGAAGTGTTTTAATAACAGATTTTTGCAGAGTTTACACCACAATGCATAAGAAGCAGTGAAATGAATAAGTACCCCGCCACCTGGGTTCTGGGTCATTCTGGTTAATAGGGTGTGATATAGTCACTGTATGACTGCAATAGCGGCTTCTGGTGGGAGGAGAGCCAGGTTACTGATTACCCCTCCAAACATTTCAGGCTCTTTCATTCCTCTAGTAAAAAAAAGAAAGAAAAAGACTGAGGAACATTGTGCAAATAATAAGCTATTAAGCATGTTCATTTTGAAAATGTATTTGCATATCACAGTTATGATAATATGAATTCAAAATAATGCTACTTAACTGTTATTACATATAATTTAAGCTATTATGAAATTTTGATAATGAAATTTTAATTCTTCTACCTCAATATCATTTCTGTTATATAATCTGGTTGACTGTCACCGAACAAACGATGCAACGCTATACTGCACTAATTCTGCTAAACTGAAAAATCACCCCACCCCCAACTGGTGTTGTGTTTATATTAATTTTACTTTCTATCTGTATAGTGGTTAACACATTTGCCTTACACTTAAAAAAAAATCCCTGGTCGAGACTGGGAAGAGATACAAAAATGCCGGCTTGAGGGAGGTCACAAGCTCATCTATTCTGTTTTCTGCCACTCCCAAGCCTAGATAAATGGGAACATTCCATCACGAAGGGAATTTGGCATCAAAACTGTAACCCCTGGGAAATAAGGGAGCAGTGAAAGTACCTCACTCTCTAAATAAATTTAAAATAAATTGAATTT
Source organism: Perissodus microlepis (assembly GCF_051167445.1). Taxonomy (NCBI): domain Eukaryota; kingdom Metazoa; phylum Chordata; class Actinopteri; order Cichliformes; family Cichlidae; genus Perissodus; species Perissodus microlepis. Next base: position 28,229,363 of record NC_140477.1, on the reverse strand, counting down.
TGTGTTACACAAGTGATAAAAAAAGAAACCAACTGGGAAGAAAACTGCAGTTCCCCTTGTGGCCACTAGAGGCTGGTTCCAAAGATAAATCAATCCCGCAGAACACTATACTAAAATATAACATTTTGTAACCTTATACTTGTGCTGGTATAAAAACAGTTTTGGTTTCTGGTGGTCGATTTTGTCTTCTGTAAAGCATTTGTTTGGCATTGGTAAGGCTTAAAGTTAGGGGCTTTGATAGACCTATGCAGGGTAGCTGCAGACAAGAATTGCTTTAAAACTTCACCTCCAGGATTCTGAGTCACTGAAATGGACTTCTTGACTCTCATTTATTCCTTTTGAAGTGTTCTGATTGAAATGAACAAACACATGTTATGACAGTCTGTGTAACAGACTGTCCAAACGCTTGTGGATTAGTTTTTATGAGGGAAATTTTTAATTTTGAAAAGTAACATTTTATTATTCTATTACATAGAATTAGCAGGTATTTGTGTCTCTGCCATACAAACAAACTCAGTAATGCTACCTGATAAATTAGCACTGCACACAAGGAGCTAAAGCCATCAGCAGAATGTGAAGATTTGACAGCATATCTAAAACTTTTTATAGGTTGTTGAAGGCATCAAAGATATTAACTGAAGTCTACCTAAGGCTGAATTGTAGCTTAAAACCAATTTTTACCATACGATAGAAAGTCAGGCTTTATTTAACCAGCCAACTCACCAAAGTCACTGTCAAAAACCATTGATAGTATAAAACACAAGTCAAAAAATGATCTCAGTTCAGTTTTCCATCCAAAGGCCACCAGGGGTCAATGACTGTGTTTCCAAAAGGACTTCTGTAAGAAAACAGCTTTCTGTGTTGACATCTGTTTATGGGCTCAGTCACTCATTTTAGGTTAAAAAATGAAGCCTGTTTATTAAATCTTGTTTTAAAGTGGAGCAGTATCTTTGGTATGATCCCACACACTACCACATACACTCTAAGCTAGTTAGCTAAAAGTGTATATGGTTTCACAGAGCCACAAATCTTCTATTTCTTCTGTTTTAGTTAAATTCTACACAAGGTAATGGAAAAAAATATATATTTAAATATGATCACTTCTAACTACACAAAAAACAAGCAAATGTTGCAGCAGCCATAAAGCTGACGGCTTAAAATCTGGAGCAGTCTGTAGTGCTACCAACCTAAAACATGTTCATGTGGAGCTCTTTGACACCTCTGAAGCTTTACGTCTCTTCAGTTTACTTTCATTTGGTAGTTAAATGACTTTTGGAATATACTTAAAAATGTAACACCTTCAGCTTCAACACTACTGAAATACAGTTTACATTCAGCAGTGCTGTTAATGTGACAAATCCCTGCAAATATAACAGAATTATTGTCACCTTGGAGCAAGTGAGCAAGTTGAAAGGTAACACCTATTTCATGAACATGTATGTGTTAATGGGACTGAATTAATTTTTATGTTTCTGTCACATTACCCATTGTTATTTTATTTATTTCTTTGAGTATATTAAATGTTTCTATTTCTATTTTAAGAAACAGTCAACTGAACGCTACTGTCTTTTGTCTCGATTAGGTTATTGTACACAAAAAGCAGCACCGGCACGGTGGGAGGGCTAGCATGGACTTAACAGTAATTCATTGCATGTTTTCTTCTCAAAATGATAACCATCAAGTATCTTCCTGTGATGCATAAACTCCCCGCTGCTCCTATGGCGTTATTTTGGTTTTGAATATTATATTATAGTGACTGCCAACAGCCAGGAATAATAAAATCAATTTGTCTCGCTCACCGGGGAGGACACAGGAGCTATTGTGCGTTTCTCTCTCTCTCTCTCTCTCTCTTTGTTTTTGTTCTTTTTCAAACTTAAAGTGTTGAAACTTTGGGATTTCTAATCAATTTTCAGCCATGTCAACACTCTACTGCAAATCGTCATAACATCTCAGCTGGATCCTTTGCTTTCAGGAGGGAATGTTTGGCAAGTTATCATAACGATTTCCACATCTGAAAACTGAGAATAATGAGAGAATAATTACTTTCCTCTGATAAGTCCTCCTTATGTCGGACTTGCTTGTCTGTGCTTGTTTAACAATCTCAAATAGACACATCTCCACTTTACATCCATTAATTTTTCCACACTATTGGTTTTAAACCAGCAGTGAAAACTCTTTAATATGTGTTATCAGGATGACAGTTACAGTTTGCAAGTTTTCAAGTGACTCTACGGGAGGTACACTAGATTTCCTGACTGCCTCTATTATGAGGAGCAGAAATGTAGAAGCTTCAATAATTACTTTTGTACATGTTAGAGCATGAATAGGGATGTTTGATTTGATCTCTTATTAATTGGCCCTGGGGAACTTTTGCTGATTGAATTTATGAATGCATTTTTGTCATTTCATATTATATCTATCAATGTAAACAGTGTGTGAAAAATCATACTGGGACCATTACATGCACCTGTATGGGCAGGCCTTAGAAAATAATGTATAAGATTATTGTTGCAAGGCTTTGCAATATTATTGTTCGCACATAGAGAGAGCTAAAAACTGATTAGCCCATTTAAAACTGATACAACATGAATATCCCTTTAAAACTAGTGGAGTGGACTCCAACAGATTAGGAATTTGTCTTTTCTCCTGCCTCCCTCCCCTCACCCTTAACACTTAACAGATGGCTGGTCCTCCCTGAACCTGGTGCTGCGGCAGTTTCTTCATGTTAAAATTGAGTTTTTCTTTCCCACTATTGCCAAGTGCGTATATACTGCCTTGAGGTGACTGCTAATAGATGCTGATGCTATATAAACAAAGATAAATTCAACAGAAGTGAATTAAACACCTGCTTTTTGGCTATTGCCATGTTGACTTTTTTTTTTAGCATAGCCGTTACCATTGTATACATAGGTGGAGTGCTAAATTCTGAGCTAATACTAGCTGACTTGTTTACAAAACAGCTTGCATAAAGTGTAAGGGTGCAATGCAAAGACACACATGTCGGTTAATTAGTAGTGACTAATGGACTAATAAGATTAGCATTTCACTCATCAAAACGGAATCACAAACATCTTGGATTTGTCTTGTCACAACAATATTAGTCAGATAATGAAATAAACTGCTCCATAGCACCCATATGGAAAAGATATATATAAATCTTATAAAGTTTGTATCTGTCTTGTGTGAAACTTGTATGAAAAGCATATAAGAGTGAAAACAGATATAAGATCCCTTGAAAAAATTATATAAATGAAACTTGTATGTTTTGGATACTTACTAAAACAATATATGAAAGTAATGAGAAAGTGGCCACTTTCATGAGTAAATCATATAAGCCTTATATGATTCACTATATGAAGCAAGCTAAAGCTGATGCAAGTCTTTTATAAGTTTTTCCTATTTCTTTTCCATATGGGCATTTTCAAGCATGTACTGTAAAGTTTCTATTTAATGTTGTAAAGTTTAACATTTTTACATGGGAGCCATTTAAAACCAGCCTCAACAGACACCTAGAAGAACTGCAGTTTTTGGAATTTGCCTACATTTCAGGTCTTAAGGTTGCACAACTCCAAATAGCACTCATGGGACACAAAAAGTTGATGGACATGAGTAATTATAGAAACGTTTACAAATGTAGAAATATAATAGAATGATAGCTCCATGCTTCATGTTTTGTTTTGTGTAGGCTTCAGTGGGGTGTTTGGTTTCGGGCCACTGGTTCAGTAAGGTGAACCGATGGCCCAAACTTGGAATTTTGGATTTCCAAATCAACTACAGCTGTGTTTAGAGTAATTAGTGATGGGTCATGGCCCTTTCCTAAAAGCTGTCTTTGGAGAATATAGGGAAAAGCTAGACGTTAGCACACTGCAGACTGAAAGAAAACTAAAGAGATTCTCAAAGAATTCATCCAGAGAATTTTGAATAAAACACAACAGGAGTGTTCTTGGGATAAGGTTAATGTGAATGACCACCTGCAGAAGTGACAGAAACCAAAAGATGAAGGATTGCGCTGAGACATGCTTAAAAGAAGCATCTGATTCATCAGTGTTGTGAGGGAGAAAAAGATGCAGGCGTTTTCTTAAGTTGCAGTCTGTTTGACCTCTCCAGGCCTCCATACATTGATCCCAAAGTGCTGTAGTTTTTACCTCTGCTTGTGGCAAGAGTCTTTTCTTCTTTATCTTACTTCTTCTGTATCTTACTTCTTTCTGTTCAAGCTTTTCTTTTCTTCTGACCTTCCATTTGACTGGCCAGCTTGTCTAAATATCATCATGTGGTGCACTGGGACTATTTGTATTACTGAGAGATGTACATAGGTGTGCACACACTTGCACCTGTGTATGTCTGAGTGTGCAGAACCTCACCCTGGGATTACTGCCGTGAGAGTGAGAATCATGCGTGATGCATGGACTCATCTTGCTTTGTTAGCTTTTGTCAAACAGACTGTTCAGGGCCGGCCAAAATAACTCTCAGTTTACCAGAAAACAGCTGTGGGTGCTACCAAAAGGCACACCGAGTGTGAAGATTTAATGTGATTTTTGTTCATTTTTTCTCACTTTAAAGGCAAATGCAAATGTTTTTCCAGTCACTTCTCAGCAGTGACATTAACTGAAAAGACACTTATGTCTCATCAGGCTTTAAAGTCTCTTAACTGCTTTTAATGTGTCAAAGTAAATACAAAGTTTGACATTTATGGAGTCCCAAAAGTGTTTTGAACAAATAAAGCAAATGATGCTGAGAAAGAAATGAGTAAACTGGATTTTGACCATGTTCATTAGTTGTTTGGTGAACTGATATCCACGGAAGCTGCCGCTTTACTGTCTCACTGGATCAGTAATTAGAGTGACTGAGTGGTCGTTAAGGGGTCAGGTACAAACCAGTTTTTATGATGCTATAACTGTAAATATTCCTCATCTTCTCTGAGACATATTTAGAGGATTGGAACAGCCTCATTTATGGTTGACCTTGACCAGTTTGCAGGTTTTGATTGGAGGACAGAGGAGTGAGGTAGCGATGAAGGATAATTAACACAATGCATTGTACCCCATGCTGTTGTAAGCTGACCAACGTTGTTGTGCTTTTTCTTTTCTTTCTTTTTTTCTTTTTAATCATCATCTTTCCATAAGACCAACAGAGCACATTTGACAGCAGTCTAATGGCATTTATTTCAAACAGTGGGGGAATTCTGTAGAATCCTTTTTGACCCTGTATGTTGAAAAGTGCTAATGAGATAGCCAGTGCTTTAAAATGTGGCATCTACGTGTCTTGACTACTGTCAGTTTGTAATGAGTTTGGAGTAAGGATCTGTTGACCACCTGGCTATGTACATTTGCTGATCTAGACAACTGGTGCAGATTATTTTGAGCGTGTTTGGCTGTGGTGACGTGAGGAAAATCAAAAAGCATATTTCTCAGCTGCATCATCAACCAAATGAATAACCAACAGGACGTCTTGTGAATCAAGTCAGCATAAGCCCCTCCCTCCTCTGGTACCAGCATTAAATTATATCGAAAGGGTTTTTAACCTTAACTCTGGAAAAACTCACCAGACAAGGTGCCAAAAAATGGCAGTAAAAAAATGTAGGGAAATACAAAAAATATAAACGGACCAATTAATCACAGAAAAAAATAAAGTCATAATGAAATTTGCAACAAAAGAAATAGCAGCAATTAATAAAGAGATAAATAATTGGCAATATTAATGAAATAGAAGGGAAAAAAGTGCAGCAGGGAAAATTAATGAAGAAAAGCAAAACAAGTTTTTAATTTAGGTTTGGAAACGCTTATTTATTAGCTGAAACCATGACAAGAATAATAAATAAACCATTTAACGGGATCCTTTTTTAATTTTATTTTGTATTTTTTTGAAGCCAAGCAAACTCGTGCACTTAAGTGACCTCTAAAATGTTGATCTCACTTAGAGCTGATGCGTTTTAATGAGGGCCAGTGCCACCATTTCGTACTTGTGCACTCCAAAAGCCACAACTCACTGATTATTAGCACATGAGCCACGTTTTATTAGCGCATTTGATGAAGTTGTAACCAGTGCAACGAATGTACCCTGCAGCTTTCATATTCTTTCACAAATATTTGACTATTTTTCTGTTTGCCAACAGCTTTTCAGCATGCCAGGGCCCAGAGCAAGCCTTTTGACATTTGCCAGGATTGCCAGATGGCCTGTGCATGTGTATGTGGCGTTCGACTGTGCATGTGCGTACACTGTCTGCCACATATACTCCCATTAATAACATATTATTAAGGGAGATATTTTTTCAGATGGCATGAAATGCATTAGCGCTGATTTAACGTGTGCTGATGTCATCTTTAAAGCAAAGATGATTCACTAATGCAAGGACATGCTGTTTTTATTCGTTGCGATAAAATATTAATATGCAAGCCTGCGAGGTGAGGTGGCATCTAATATGTTATCAAATGGATTTCTGAGTTGCAAAAAAAGAAAAGCCTACCTTTGCCTGAATATGTCTGTTTTCTCAATAAAAGAGCTGTCTTCACACCGTCAGAGGATCTTTTATGATACTCAAGGAGAGCAGACAGTGAAGTATGAAAGCCAGGAAACAAAACAGGAGCCTTTCACAATAATAAAGAAAAGAAAAAAAAACAGATGTGAAAAATCTTAAAACAGCATACAGTTCCTAACACAGTATTAAAGTCCACAGGTTACACTATTTTTTCCCCAATTCTCCAATAGTTTCTTTAGTTTCATTTCAAGAAAAAAAAGTTTTCCTATATTGCTTCGTTTTGCACCTTGGAGGCCTGAAACTGCCAGTCAGAACGAAGATGCTGAAATTGAGGATCGATCCAGTGCAAGTGTGGTGGAGCTACGTGGCAGCTGTGAGATCAACATTGTGGGTTAAGTGGCATTCAGTAAGCTGAAGAAAACAGATTCAATAACAACTAAATCAAGGATAAATGTGTTTATTGATGTTAAACGGAAAAAAAGCAGGATCGTGGATTCCTTATTTAACATTTTACATTTGTTCTCATTAAGTAGTATCCGCTTACGTCCAGCACTTATAATCACATCTTTAAAAGGTTGATAGGAATTGTAGGTCACTCTCACAGGGGCTCATTTGATTGTTGGGGCTCTATCTCGTATTACAAGGTCTTTATCTTACAATACTGAGGCGACTGTTTGGTGAAGTGGTGCTATATAACAAAAAATTGAACTGCATTTTTATTCAGTTGAATATTAATAATTATCAGGTCACAGTTTATAGAATCTTCCTATGTACACTCACCAACTACTGCAGTCCAGTACTGCAAGGTGTACCTAACGTCTCGCAGTACTTGGTACCCCTTTGACATCAGAACCTGCCTTAATTCTTCATGGCACAGATTCAACAGGGTGTTGGGAACATTCCTTGACATCTGGTGACTGTGGAGACAATTTGAGTACAGTGAGCTCATTTTTATGTTCAAGAAACCAGTTTGAAATGATTTTAGATTTGTGACATGGTGCGTTATAGCATAGCATAGCATCTTTATTTATAACGCACTTTACATCCAACAATGTTGACCAAAGTGCTACAAATATAAAACAGAGAGGAAATCCTGCTAGAAATAGCCACCAAAAGATGGGAACACAAAACAAAACAACTGCTGTATAATGCCATCCGCCATCTTAGTTGAATTGGTCACATGACTGGATCACATGACTAAAAGCCTCCGTTTTCACAGTCCACGCTGCGATCCAAAAATCAAATGTATCCACTTTGGAGAGCGTTTTCAAAGACCTTTGTTTTCCTTGACCAAAAACGCCGTCTCAATGTGGACGGAAGGCCAAAACGGAGAGAAAAAACATTTTCAAACGAAAACGTATTAGTGTGGACATCGCCTCAGTTTCCTGTAGCAACCTGACAGAAGAGGCACCCAGTGTGGTTTTCTGCTGCTGTAGCCCATCTACTTAAAAGGTTAATTTTGTGTTGTGTGTTCAGAGATGCTTTTATAATACCTTGGCTGTAATGAATGGCTGCATGAGTTACTCTTACACTCCTATCAGCTCAAAGAGGTCTGGTCGTTCTCCTCTGACATCTGACATCAACAAGACATTTTTCTACTCAATGAGCTCTAGAGATGGCTGAGTGGAAAAATCCCAGTAGCTCAGCAGTGGATGAAATATTGAATATTCAGACCAGCCTGCCTGGCATCAACAACCATGCCACATTCAAAGTCACGAAAATCACCTTTCCCCTCCATTCTGATGCCCATCTTGACCACGTCTGCAATCCTAAATGCATCAAGTTGCTGCTGTTATTAGCTGATTAGATAACTTAGTTAATGAGCAGTTGAACCGATGCACCTAACAAAGTTGCCAATGAGTGTATATAGATTTTATTTATGAACCATGATGTTGTGGTTAATAGTCGTCAATGTGAAACACTGAAGTGGAAATGTAACATAAAAACAGATGAAAGCCATCCCACATGTGAACACGTATTTTGTATTCTTTATACATTGCAGAGCAGATCCCACGGGAATGTTTCTTCTCTGTCTCCATTGTATTTTCCACATTATGAGATTGATGAGAATGTGCACTTCCAGTGACAGGATTTCATTCGATTATATTTGATTCATACCGTTTTCGTGTTTCGTTTTTTTCCCCCGTCACATCTCTCCAGGACACTCTGACAGATCTTGTCTCGATAAGTAATTGCCGTTAGAGATTTCCGTCTGACATGTTACCCGTGTCTTATCAGCAAGCCTTTGATGTGCACTTTATTGAAAATCGCCACCAACTGCCGCTGCTGGTTGGATGATGTGTGTTAAAGTGCTCAGAGCTACACAATGGCCAAACAGAGGCCCGGCGTACTATATTCCGCTGCTAAAATGCACCATTTCCTCCTCTCTCGTGATTCAGCTTTGACTGAAGTCCACAGAGCTTCTTTTTTTTTCCAATATTAAACACCCACAACAACCATCGCAGCACAATGAAGGCTGCAATTATTCCAAATCAATTGTGTGCCGTTGCATGGCAATACAGACGGTCACCTTTTTGTCCGACAAAAATCCCATTTTATTATCTGTCACCCACATTCGACCCCAATTGTTTTTGCTAACTTAGGCAGTGGACACCCACAGATGTCAGCACAGGGGAGAAGAAACAAAGAGCCAACAAGTTTTTTTTTGGGGGGGAAAGGTGGTAATGTTTAGCAACAGTATTGGCTGCCGAAACAAACCCCGCCTTCAGATGTGCACTGCCGTCAACAACGATGGAAATTGCAGGATGCCAATTGTTTTGTTTTGTTGTTGTTTTTCCTCTGTGCAACAAAAATAATTACACATTCATACAAAACTGATTTAGGATGGTTTTAAGGGGGGAGATGCAGAAAGAGAGGCAGAGTGAGAGAGGAGCTTGGCATGATTGCACATTATTTGGCGTAATTACGCTTTCACTTGAGGATCTGTGTGTTTACTGCACTGCAACATTGTGTTTTTCAGCGGAATTTTGAAAAATGGATTTGTCACCTCTTTGTGAATTAAAAAAACATACGCACACACAGTATTACATTTATTCTTCAATGAAAGGCTCACATTATCACAAATGTAACAGCTAAAAAGAGACAGAACCATTTCTCTGTGTTTTGCTCTTTGTTAACAAGCTGATTTAATGTATTATTTGTAATGTCAACAACACTGTTTGCTGATTGCTGATTTTGGATAGATTGGCTTTTTACAGCAGGCATGGAATTAGCACAATGTTGCAAAGCCCTGGGTTAAAGACGGTCCCCTTTGCTTTTTCTTCTATCCTTTCATAGCACAAACTAATCTTGCCCGGCGCTCTTTAAAAGCAACAAAATCCCCCACAGAGCTGCAGGTTTTTTGTAAATCAAATCCTGCCCACTACTAGGGAAGTAGTTCTCTTTTATCATGAGCAAGATGTCAAATCCAATGACCCCTTTTTTTGGCTCTACCAAGAGCCTGTTAAGTCCGCACCTTTCAACTCAGAAAATCACAGTGGGAGAGTGGTCGAGCAGAAAAGGGTCAGAGGAAATGCACGGTGAAAGTGGGAGAGACGTCGCTGGGAGAGAATGGATTGTTTCCTTAGCATTAAAAGCTTAATGGACACCGAAAAAGTAGCTTTGATGCTACATCCGTGAGATGAAGATGAAAAATAGGTCCAGGCAGGGAGAGTGAATTGGAAATTCGCCGGACTGAGAGGCTGCAGAGGACAAGTTGGACATTAAGAGGACAGCAATTTATGTTTTCTACAAAATACCTGTGACAATTTGTTATATTTCTAAAAGCATGACCTTTGAGCAGTTTCCTTGAGGGACTTCTTCAGTCAGTTTAAAAAAAAAAACCCTGCAACCTAATCATTTCGTATTAATGTGCTCATCCTGTATTCATTGTCCTAATGCACGAATCAGCCGCAGTAATCTTGAAGAATTCATGAGAAAGATAAAGACCACTCTGAGAACAAAAAGATCGTGTGTTCTTGTAATCTCACATAAAGAGCACTGACAGAAGTCCTCCATTATGCATAACGATGTTTAAATAGAGCACCGAGATTTATTTAGAAGAAGGATAGCTGCATGCGTAATTTTGTGTTTTGTGTATGCTGCAGTAGTGTTTGGTTCAGGCCAGTGGTTCAGTAAGGTGAACTATAGTGGCCCCAAGCTTGGAAGTTTGGATTTCCAAATCAAGCAGACCTGCATTCAGAGTAATTAGTGATGGGCTGTAGCCCTTTTCAAAAAGCTGTCTTTGGAGAATACTGGAAATGATAGATATTAGCGCACTGCAGATTGAGAGAATCTCAAAGAATCTCTTCTAAGAAGTTTGAATAAAACACAACAGGAGTGTTTTTGTGGCGAGGTTAATGTGACGGACCAGCTGTAGAAGTGACTGAAACCAAAACCTGTGAAGGATCAAACTGAGGCACAATTAAAAGACGTGGAGGATTCATCGGTGCTGTGTGAGAGAAAAATATGCAGGTGATGTGCGTTTAAATCACATGATTCACATAATACTATTTTCTGTTAGCTGTTTACTGTTAGCGTGTGACTTCCACAGCTGGTCCATCATGTCATTGTCTCCCTAAAAACATTTTCTTTTTTGTGTGTGCGCTTGCAACACTTTTCCAATTTATTGTTGTGTTTTTAGGTTCCAGTGTGTTTGACCTTTCTGGGCCACCTTATAGGAAAAAAAGGGATTTCTGGTAAATATCAATACAGCTTATCTTTTTTAGTGATATTTCACCATGTCTTAACCTTTTAAACATACAATGTTGCAGATGTTACACTGACACTGGTTTGAAGTACATCTTCAGATGTCCTAGCTGGACTCTAGCACAAGACAGTTTGTCTGCAAGAATTTTCTTCTATTTCTTTATTGATTAGAATGAAACAGAATAAAAATAATAGCTTCCTTATCTTACAACCTTATATGTTTTAGTTCTTCTTGTTAACCTGCTGAGCTGACTACTTTCATGTCATTATCCTGACGTACCATACAAACAAAGGATAACTGTAGTAGTCTAATGTGTTACATTGACGAATGCAGTGATTAGATGTAATTTCAGACAAAAACCATAAACAGCTTAATAAATAAAGTGTTGTTTAGTTAAAAAGACGTTTTATGTCTTTGTACATGGAAGATATTTTGTGGACATCTGTTCATAACCATATACCAGCAACATTTACTTATACTCTTTCAAATATAATCTGTAAGTATACTTGAATGAACATCTGAAGTGTAGTACATGTTCATGCGCTTACTCCTAGCTGTAATGTAATTCAGACAAAACTGTAAAAGTTGCCTCTTTGTGTTGCAGTGTCCATCATAACTTAACTCACACCAGAATTTTGTTTTTCCAGTCTCTAAACTCTTCAAGCAACAAACACAAAATCATCATTTTTAACTCAAACCAGCAATCAGACAGCATGGTGGTGCGGTGGTCAGGACTCCTTGAAGTATCCTGATTGCCTCGATCTTTCTGTGTTTGTCTGGTCTCCCTGTGGTTGTGTGGGTACTCCCATGTGGGGCTTCATCCCACAGTCCAAAGACATGCACGTTAGTGTGGTGATGTGTGGGTGTTCATGTGGTGATGGGGTTTGCCAGCAGGGGGCGCTGTATTAGAGAGGGCTCATGAATGCCTCCAGGGGCATTGCCTCCATAAACGAAGACTGGTTTGTGAATGGTGGAATAAAATTTTTGGAGCAGTAGCTCACAAGAGACAAGTGGATGCTGTGTTATTTTTCAAAGCTCTACGAAGACAACACAGTTTCATTACACATTCTATATTTGCTGTGGATGTGAGCTACATGAAGTGCTGCATGAATGAGTGGTTAAAATGTGATTCCTTGTCTGTAGTTCAGTGGTCAGTAAGACTAGAAACAGTCAACACAGATGCATGCATATTACAAATCTAATATTGACACAATTCCACTTTGCTTTGTATAATTCCTTACTTGAAACAGTTGCTAACGGAAATGGAAGACAAATTCTTATTGGCCCTTGTGGAGACACGAGGATCAGGGAATCTGTTACTCATGCCTCCTGCAGACTCACTGGCAAATAACAAGCCTCATGCAGGGCGCACATCGGTCTTGTTAGTTGCCAGTTTCAGTGGATGCTGTTAAAGGTCTGATCAGTGACTGTTTAGCAACTTGACCTTGATGCTTGACCTTGAGTGCAGCAGTCCTGAACTTTGGATGCTTGCAGCTGCACACTCACTTCTACAGTCTGCCATCAGTCTGAAACTAACAGAATGATGCCGGAAAAGTTGATACAACCCAACCCAGATAAGTGAACTGATGGACTGTTCCATATTGTTTGACAGTTTATCTGGATAGTTTACCAAAATTTAAACGAGATCAGTGCTAGAAGTTCGGCTATATCCCCAGCCAAACTACATTAAGTGTTGCTGGAAGTGGGTGCAATCTCTAGCCAGAGTTTATGGCTGAACCCTGTTAAAGGGGAATAACTTCAGTTAAAATCAAAGACAAATAAGTTTAGATTGTTAGTAAAACCCCCACTGGTGTCTCTCTCTGTTTCACTCTTAGTTTCCTCTGTCATCATGCTCGTTCGTCTCATTGCCTCTGCAATGATGTCTGCACTGAGAATCTGCTTCTGTTTGCTATTTAATGGAATACAACTCTAGTTTGGTTTAATACCCAGCTCGCCTGTTCTCATAGGTAACCGAAGACCCATCGTTGTTGATGCGCAACTTAGTGCCGAAGCACACAATCAACCCAAGCTAAGCAGTGTCAAAGCACTTCCTTTTGATGGTGCAAATGAAAGACTGTGCTTTTCTTTCTTATGTTTTTTGCCCATTACAAGTCAGTTTATTAAAATGATTTTTGTTCGACGTAGAGTGGCACCGTCTGTGCTCTTCTTCTGCTTGCTCCAGTGCCTCCTCCTGACATCCAAAGAAATCCATGTTAGGATAATTGATTACGTTAAATGGGCCTTAAGTGAAGAGTGAATGGTTGTCTATGTTTGGGTTACTCTTGTAATGGACTGGCAGCTGATTCCTATCCCACTGCCTCTCACCCAGCACCAGGTGGGATCGATTTCAAGCCCCTTGCAACCTCACTTAGATAAGTGCAAAAAAAGGATGGATGAAGTAATAACACTTATTTTGTTAAAAAATGAATAACAAATACTAAAATGTTTTGCTTTATAACAAAAGAGGGGGAGACAACCCAGTCTCTACACCACCCCGCATCATTAAACAAGCCTCTCTATGTGATGATGTTGGTTCACTGACAGCAGCCTTTCACTACAGGCATCATAAAAAGTTATTTGCTGGAGCTGTTTTTAAGATGAGCTTTTCTGTGTTTACGTGGCTTTTCAAACAAATAACATATCAAGTTGCCAATATATTTAATTTTTTTAGATATGCGTGACTGTGAGCGGTGCAAAAAATAAATAAATAAAATCTTAATTTGCTGTCCTGGGATTCAATTTCCTCATATACAGCAAACAGCAGGGATGTGAATAATAATGGCATGTATAAGACCGTCTGCAAAAGTAGCATCCTGATCTGATCATTTCAGCCTGTATTATTCTCTTTGAACACCTCCAGTGAATCTGAGCCTCTGTGTTCAGCGTAACATATTCAGTCAGGCAGATGTGCCGCTCATGACCACCTGCATTTGCTCAAAGTTTCACAAACTATAAACTCCTGATGCAGGTTGAAAAACTTACTGACCCCGGCTATAAGAATAAATCGCTTGTGCTGATTCTGAACATAGAAGCCCCAGAGGAATAAATGCTAAATGACGCTTAGTCTCAACAATGCACATATTTGTGCTGACAAAGTAGTGCAGCAGTTTTCTCTGATGAGATGAAAAGATTTCATGCAAAACACGTTTTTAATTGAGCAACAACTTTTAGTTTCACAAATGCTTTACTTCTGCTCTGTCTCCCAAGATAGAGTGGAAATGTTTCAAGCCTCCCCTCATTTGGTTATGTTTTGCAAGGAAAGTGGTAAATAGAGGTAGAGATTTGTGCAAATATTCATGGAAATACAGGGAGTGCAGAATTATTAGGCAAATGAGTATTTTGTCCACATCATCCTCTTCATGCATGTTGTCTTACTCCAAGCTGTATAGGCTCGAAAGCCTACTACCAATTAAGCATATTAGGTGATGTGCATCTCTGTAATGAGAAGGGGTGTGGTCTAATGACATCAACACCCTATATCAGGTGTGCATAATTATTAGGCAACTTCCTTTCCTTTGGCAAAATGGGTCAAAAGAAGGACTTGACAGGCTCAGAAAAGTCAAAAATAGTGAGATATCTTGCAGAGGGATGCAGCAGTCTCAAAATTGCAAAGCTTCTGAAGCGTGATCATCGAACAATCAAGCGTTTCATTCAAAATAGCCAACAGGGTCGTAAGAAGCGTGTGAAAAACCAAGGCGCAAAATAACTGCCCATGAACTGAGAAAAGTCAAGCGTGCAGCTGCCAAGATGCCACTTGCCACCAGTTTGGCCATATTTCAGAGCTGCAACATCACTGGAGTGCCCAAAAGCACAAGGTGTGCAATACTCAGAGACATGGCCAAGGTAAGAAAGGCTGAAAGACGACCACCACTGAACAAGACACACAAGCTGAAACGTCAAGACTGGGCCAAGAAATATCTCAAGGCTGATTTTTCTAAGGTTTTATGGACTGATGAAATGAGAGTGAGTCTTGATGGGCCAGATGGATGGGCCCGTGGCTGGATTGGTAAAGGGCAGAGAGCTCCAGTCCGACTCAGACGCCAGCAAGGTGGAGGTGGAGTACTGGTTTGGGCTGGTATCGTCAAAGATGAGCTTGTGGGGCCTTTTCGGGTTGAGGATGGAGTCAAGCTCAACTCCCAGTCCTACTGCCAGTTTCTGGAAGACACCTTCTTCAAGCAGTGGTACAGGAAGAAGTCTGCATCCTTCAAGAAAAACATGATTTTCATGCAGGACAATGCTCCATCACACGCGTCCAAGTACTCCACAGCGTGGCTGGCAAGAAAGGGTATAAAAGAAGAAAAACTAATGACATGGCCACCTTGTTCACCTGATCTGAACCCCATTGAGAACCTGTGGTCCATCATCAAATGTGAGATTTACAAGGAGGGAAAACAGTACACCTCTCTGAACAGTGTCTGGGAGGATGTGGTTGCTGCTGCACGCAATGTTGATGGTGAACAGATCAAAACACTGACAGAATCCATGGATGGCAGGCTTTTGAGTGTCCTTGCAGAGAAAGGTGGCTATATTGGTCGCTGATTTGTTTTTGTTTTGTTTTTGAATGTCAGAAATGTATATTTGTGAATATGGAGATGTTATATTGGTTTCACTGGTAAAAATAAATGATTGAAATGGGTATATATTTGTTTTTTGTTAAGTTGCCTAATAATTATGCACAGTAATAGTCACCTGCACACACAGATATCCCCCTAAAATAGCTAAAACTAAAAACAAACTAAAAACTACTTCCAAAAACATTCAGCTTTGATATTAATCAGTTTTTTGGGTTCATTGAGAACATGGTTGTTGTTCAATAATAAAATTATTCCTCAAAAATACAACTTGCCTAATAATTCTGTACTCCCTGTACAGTATATAAGACACAACTGGATCTAAATAACTTAAAAGTCAACATTTGGTATCAAAATAGGAACTCTTACAAAGATATGTATTAATTTTGCTGAAAAAGGTTGACTGGATGATTTATCTGAAAAAATATTTGATAATGATCTCCGAAACACAGACTTACATCTTGATTTTTAATATTAAAATATATAATAACAAGCAAATCACAGTTGAGTTAAAAGGCTTGGGCAGTGTGTGATATGATCAACAGTCAATATCTACAGCGAAAATTAAATATTAATGAAAGTTAAACTTTGTTCAGTCAAACAAGTGAGTTCTCTAAGAAGCTAATCTGGAGGCGCTAGCTAAGCCTGCACATGTTCCACTTGCATCTTTTATTAAACTGGACTTTGGACGTCTTCTCTCCACCATCAAGGCTTTCCTTGCTAAATTACCAAAGAAGGTATTAACATCTTTTTTGCAATCTGTCCTCTCTATATCACACATGTTCACCAAAGTGGTTAGCAAGAGGAAACTTAATTACCACTATGATAAATTACAGAAGCTCATCTACTTGCTAATGCTAGCTCTGTTTCCAACAAAGTGCAGATTGCAAAGCAGTGAGAGCAGATCCAGTAACAGCTCATCTTGGATGCTACCATCAAGGCTTCATTCAAACAGGAGAGGTTTATCTACAATGTGCCTGTGCAAAAAACCAGAAAAAGCTGCTGACCGCTCAGTGGCATGGAGACGGACTACTGTTTCCATTGGGATACAAGGCAAACAACACTTCCTTGGACAATAGCTAACTGTGGCCACAAGATGGCAACAGTGTAAATTATGTGATGAAATCTGTGAGAAGCTTTATGATGGAACACTGTTTGAGATGAAATGAGATTTGAAATGAGAAATGACTTTCACAAGGTGAGCACTGCTTGCCTTGCTTGTCCTGACTGAATACAACTAGTACATTATGTTCAAACTGTTTTTTAAAATGTAAGGATGCCATAGGAGGTACAACAGGATGGGAACATTTTGCAGATTGTCACCAAAGAAGAAGAAAAAGCTGGTGTTATCATAACCCCCCAATATAGCAAGTGAGGGACAATCTAAGGAAAATTTCAATTCAAGGACATAAAAATCACAAATGTTTTAGAATACTATAATTTTCTTTCACCCCAAAGTGAAATTTGATGAGCAGTGTATGGAAGATAAAAAACATTTCCTCCTATATCAAACTGTCAGAATTGGAGAATTCACACTGAGGCTATTGGAATGTCTTTTTTATTTAATGAATGCAAACCATATTGACAATGTGTGACACCGATTTTTATACTAATTTAAGGCAGTCCTAAGATGAGCAATTCCTCAAAAGGCCACATTATCCAATAGGAACACATTCTGTGGTTTATGTCTATTAGAATCAAAGCATTTCAAGAAAAAACAGTAACTCTGGTTGTCTTAAGTTCTAACAAATCATCCAAATCTTTTATTATCTAACTTTGATCCCCTCTAGGCTGCTGGGGAACTCCTATGATGGACTGAGTGTTTTAGCCTGGTTCTGCTAGAGGTTTCTTCCTGTTAAAAGGGAGTTTTTCCTTCCCACTATTGCCAAAGAGCTTGTTCATAAGGGGTCATATTATTGTTGGGATATTCTTTTTATTGTTGTTGTATTGGGTCTGTACTTTAGAATATAAACCTTCTTGAGGCAACTGTGATTTGGCGCAATATAAATAAAATTGAATTGAATAGCCTAAGCACCGGTATCGCCTTCAGATCAGGTGGAGTTTGATGATGAAAGTTGGCAAGCACTTTGAAACATTTCCAATGTTATGCCTTCAATATTTAACCTATTTTAAAAGCATTCTTGTGTACCGCATTGCCTTCTAACAAGCACACACATTAAAAGCTGCTCATCTCTTTTGCATTAAAACTCTGCTCCTGACAAAACCTTAAACTTGGCTTTGGCTTTAACCCTTTAAAACCGGTCAAAGCAGGCACGCTCTGTTTTGCACAACTACTTTTAAATCCCGGTTGCACTGCAACCACGTAAGCTAGCGCAATAATTTTTTTTGCATATGAAACCGGAGAAGTTGTACTTACATGTTATACCATCAGCTTGTCCTAGGTCACAGTTTCCTTCCACATATAACTTTGCAAAAACTGCATAAAAAGCACTTGCAGCAACAAAAACATAATATTCCAGAAACACGCTTTGCTGATCCGATCAGCTGTTTGTAACACTTCCTACATTAGAATAGACGTCAGCGTGAACTATTGCATGTCCGCCATTACCTGCCCGAAACCGGAAGTGACGTCATTTTCTCGGAAATGTCGTTTTTTACCATCAGGGCCTTATGAGCCTATACTGGTGTTTTTAAAAGTTATCTTTGACTTTATGACTTTCTGTGTCGTTTCTGGGATGCTGAGGACTCATATTGCACTGCTGGAAATAGTTTTTTATGATGCATATGCTGTTTTTTTGCAAATTTGCACTATAATATTTATTCTCGTTTTTCCTGCAGTATATAAAATTGGTGTATTTCAAAAATAAAACTATGAAGACACTCAAAATAAATTTCCTGTGGTGGGAAACTATTTTGTGCAACTTTTTTGTATTTACAGTTTTGAGGGATAAGCCTCTTAAATTTCTCTAACTAGAAATATATGTTAAAAAAACAAAAACGATTTTCAATTTTTTTGTAGTTTATTGCACTTTTTTGCAATTTATGTAATCACTACGCACTTAATGCATACATATTATTAAGATTTAGGCTGTAATGGTTGTATTGATGTATAGCAACTTGAAACGCTCCCAAAAATGGCTCTACAACATGTAAAAATATAATATAAGCTCTGGCGGACTTGGTTCTATGGTAGGTCTTAAAGGGTTAAAAGGATTTTTTGAAACCATTAGACAAACAGTTAAATTCGGTCTATATAATCACATCTAGTTTATCACAAGAAGCTTCTTTGAAAAGCAAGACTAGAAGGTTAATGTTACTAAAATATGTATGGGATCACACAGTGTGAGATAACATAGGAAATGAGCAGCTGATCCATTTGCAAAGAAAACAACAAGTTGCACATGCATTTATTTTACCTCCACGGTTCCACCTAACTGAGATTCCTGCAGCCTCCATAAAATAAGCAGTGAAATGTGCAGTTAATTAACTGTTATTGCTGAGAGCATTAGACAAGTTGACATACATTTCACTTTTATTTTTTTTCCTGGATTTCTTTTTTTAGTTAAGACAGAGAATTATGCTTAAGGAATCTACAGACTCTCAAAGGATGTTCTATTCATCCCTGCTCATCCTCCCCAGTTTATACACCAGCTGCCACTGAACACAGCTACTATCAAACAGACACACTAGGCATCCAAAATGACTGCAGATGAAGTCTAGCATCCGCACCGCACAGTCCCGGCAAGACAATTAGGTTAGGCATCTACAAATGCAAGAGGAGTCACACTGAAATGTACAGCTTCAAAAAACGTGAGTGTGTACCTGAAAGACGCAGAATGGAACATTGCTAAGCACTGTGTCACTGATGATTAATCTACTGTTGACTGCTTTTTCCTTTAGATCTGGTGCATTATTCATCACAAGCACACTGAATACTGTTTTGCTGTTTCTGTTGTGCAGGAAATGCAGAATCAAGCCATTAGAGAGACTGAAAAACAGAAATTAACAGCAGAACATGTGGGTTCTTACCGCAAAAGACACTCTAAATGCACCACTTTATTCCGGCATGCCAAAGCACACAGATGAAATGGTGCATATTTCTGTGTTTTATTTGGATTAAATCAGGGCAAGAGGAGAGGATAGAAACTGATGTAAACAATGCAGGATACAAAACACACACTTTGAAAAAGAAAGTTGCCCCCAAGGACAAAGGATTTGCTGTGAAAAGTCAACAAAATCATATCTGTTTACAGCAAAAAAGTCATAGTGTCCCTGGAAATAACACTGAGAAACGGTTCACATTTGCTCAAAGGGTTGCCATGGTTACCAGGGGAAAAAAGAGTTACCTAATGTTCAATCAATGACATTACTGTTTATGTCTGACTGTACATGATTTTTTTAAAAAAGGAAGCTTAATAAGCAATCATAATAAAAACAATCAGCACTGGACTGCACTGAGTTTCAGGTTATACACAGTCAGTTTCAAACAGTCATTCTAAATCCTGTGACACTTGAAGGCCAAACTTATTATGAAGGAATTGTTTGCTGCTGGAAATGTTCCCTGTCACATGTCGAGTGGGATTTGGCTGGATGGGTTATTTCAGTTCAGGTGCAAATAATCAGTGCAGGGACTGAAACATGGAGACGCCTGCGACAGGTGTCAATCTGAAGTATATATGTGACACTGAAGCGTGAACATCATGCTTTATTTGCACCTTAGTCAGAAAGAAAGCATCTGTTAAGATGCTGCTTTTTAACAAAAAAAACCCCGTAAGAATTTAAAAAGCTGTGATCACTATTTTTAGCGCTCGATGTCTGTTACCCATCGCCCACATCATCCCCTAGGCGGAAAGACTCCTCAGTTCTATGTGTGGCGGTTCTAATCTACAGTAATCATGGTTCATTGGGGAGATTGGGTCATTCATTTAGCACTTATGCACTTAACAGCAACCTACAAATTATTCACACATCAACAGGATGCAGATTAGTAGTAACAACATTTAAGTTGTGGCTCTCTGCTGGTGCAATCTTTTCTTCTCTACCACCTTTCAAGTTTTTGGTTTTATATCTGTGGATTCTCAGAACATGAATGCACCATTATTGTGTGTTGACATTTATCCACAACTTGGAAAATGTTCGCACATCAGAGCATCTAAAATGAATTGATTTGCAGCATTTCTTAAACTGCAGGCATGGTTGAGGGTGCCAGACGGGCTGACCTCAGTCTAGTGAAATTTTCCAACACAACCAGCTCAAAGAATTTGCAGAACATAGCGTGAAAACGAGAAAATATCTAGTGACTCGCTGTTGTCTGGGTGAACATGCCTTGTTGATGTCAGAGGTCAGAGGAGAATGGGCAGACTGCTTTTAGCTGATAGGAAGACCAAAGTAAGTCATAGAACCACTTGTTGCAGCCAAGACATGCACACTGATACTTAAAGGAGATGGGCTAAAGCAGTAGAAGACCACAATAGGTGCTACTGCTGTCAGCTAAGAACAGGAATCTAAGGCTCCAATTCACTCAGGTTCTCCAAAAACTGGACAACTGGGAGGGGGAGGGGGGGCACTTTAACAGGTGACACATATGCCATAAGGCTATAGCAGAGGCCTGTGTTGGAAAGTGAAATGGGCCATTTACTTCTTTTCCTCCCTCCTGCTCTGTCTCCCTGTCAAATTGCAACTGTCCTGTCATGATAAAGACAAAAATAGCCCTCAAAAAACTTTAAAGATTGGAAAAAGTTGCCTTGTTTGACAAGTCTTGAGTCTGCTGTGACATTCAGAAGGTAGGGTCAGTATTTGTGACTAAACAGCATGAAATCATGGATCCTTCCTACCTTATGTCAGGTACCTTAACTTATGTCAAAGGTTCAGGCTGCTGCTGGTGGGGTATCAATGTGAGGGGTATTGTCTTGACAGATTTTTTTGGCCCTTAGTACCAACTGAGCATCATCTAAACTCCTACTTGAGTATTGCTGCTGACCATGTCCATCCCTTTATGACCACAGTGTGATATTACATGTTATCCTGCTGGAAGCAGCCACCAAATGATGCGTACAATGTTCAAATCTCATCAAACTGGCTTCTTGAACATGACATTGAGTTCAAAGTAAAGTCAATGGAGCTCAATCCAATAGAGCACCTTTTGGTGGTCGAGGGGGGGATTTCACACTATGGATGTGCTGCTGACAAATCTGGAGTGGCTGTGTGATGCTATCATGTCGATATGGACCACAATGTCTGAGGAATGTTTTCAGCACCTTGTTGAATCCAATAGTAGGGAGTTATGCCTAGTAAAGTGTCAGTGAGTGTGTCTAATGATCGCTTTCACAAGTTAAAAATTTATACTTGCTTTGTATCATCCTGATGGAGAAAACTAAAAGGTATTCAGATTTTTACCCTTTTATTGTAGAAAAATAAGACACAGGTTAAACAGGAAAGAAAACCACATAAGTTATTAAACCCAATTTTGTCACATAGCTTGCAATATAATTGTCTAACTGTTTTTTCTTTGGCCTGATGATGCTCTTGTTCCTCTGCGCTGCTCTAATCCTGACAGCTTTCAGCTCTACAGGTGCCACTTGTATCGGAGCTGATCTGGCTGTAACTGTCTTCTCATCTGATCTAATTTGACCTTGGACTGCTTTGTCTCGCTCAAGAAGACCACAGTGGTCACAGTGGCTTGGTTTTAATCTTTCCATGTCCTTCTAAAGGCTTTGATATCAACAGCAGACAGCCTTAGATTTTCACTCAGGCACGTCTATTTTTACAGCAGACAAGAATGGGAGTAAAGTTTTCCAGATGTGCAAA
This sequence comes from Perissodus microlepis, assembly GCF_051167445.1. Taxonomy (NCBI): domain Eukaryota; kingdom Metazoa; phylum Chordata; class Actinopteri; order Cichliformes; family Cichlidae; genus Perissodus; species Perissodus microlepis. The sequence goes on along the minus strand of NC_140477.1, from coordinate 28,206,841 downwards.
ACTGATAGAAACTCTTCACACAGACTTGTGCTGTAATTGCTGTCGAAGGTGGCTTTACTAAATATTAACTGAAAGGATGAGAGTATTTAAGCGCTGGGTTTTATACTTATTTGTGCAGAATTTCACCTGAAGTTTAATGTTTAGGTAATTATACTTGACATGGGAGAAAAAATATGATTTCAGTGTCAAGGAAGTTTTAAGCCGAACAAACACAAAAGTATACAGCAAATACACTGTTTTTGTAATTTTTAAAAAAATTTAATTTAATTTAATGAAATTGAAATTAAAGTTGGACCAAATTTCTACACGCCTCCACAGTGGAATTTAAATCAAACATTGTGCTTAAAGTGCAGACTTTCCATTTTCTTTTTACAGAAGTATTGCATTGGTTGTTGAGGAATTGCAGTGATATTTTCAGAGGCTCAAAATTAACTGGACAATGGACTGACTACATGTATATGTATATACACATAAATATATATATTATAGTTCTCTATAATGTCACGAAATACCCTACGGCAATACAGATAACAAGCAATTTGACATGAACAAACACTTGGCAAAAGAAAAAAATCCCTTTTTAGAAGAAACCGCCCAGCGTAACCAGACTGAGAAGCTGGCCATCTGGCCATCCTTTTATTGTAATGGCTAAATGGAGTGAAGAGGGGGGAAGAGAAGAAAATTGGTATACTTACTTGCTCAACACTGCATTTTTAACAAATAACAAATGAAACATTTGTTTGTCTTCCTGACAGTAAACATTTGTGTTCTCTAGAGCTGTCCCTAGTACAACTAGCAATATTTGTATTAAAGTCAGGACCACTATAATTAAAAAAATTAATTTATTGCAGTTCTCCAGCAGCAGGACCACATACAGAAGAGAGCAGATACTGATGGCATGTGTGCCACTGATTTAGCCAAACACTGCGTGAGGATTGTGAACAGCTTTCAGGCTAACTCAATAGCATGATCTGTCAGGATTGAGATTTGTCAGGATTGTAGACTGAGCTCGACTCTATCTGAAAAAATCACTATGCTCAGTTTGTTATTTGTCATGTCATCGCACAGGTGACTGTCTGATCAGCTATTAAGTTATTAACAACACATTTTTTGCTGAACCTTTAGGACCACACTATTTTATCTCACCTTTACCTTTTCATTTCGCTCCCCCTTCTTTATAGCTCTGGAAGACCAACAATTTCGAGGGTGGAACTCAAGAGCACAGAAAGAGGAAGCTCTGATTACAAAACACACAGGGGAGGTGGTTATTATTTTCTGTCTTGGACACCGTTGGTTGCACAGGAGTGGAAACTGTCAAGTCTCAATGTTTACAAGCTAAAGACTTATGATGTGCTTAAATCAGTGGCGCACAATGGAAGTCAACAGCAGCATATCTTACCAACATGAGATATTAAATACTTTTGCACCAACTGGCCATTACCTTTGAGGCCCATAAGAGAGAAGTATGGCCAAAAGTATTTTTTTATCCAAAATTACAAATTATGTACAATAGGTGCAGTATCATTAGAGTGCCATGCAAAATTGAGGACAATGACGCAGACCCACTATAGTAAAAAAAAAAATAGGATGGTGACCTCCTTGTAACTCAGAAAAGCTGGTGGTCTGACATGTCTCATTAAAACAACTCCATCAACTCAGCTGGTGGCCAACAGGTTGCATTATGGTTACAGCCCTACATAAAAGGAAGGCTTCTAAGTGCCTGTTTATGGAGGTATTCTGTTTCAGATCTGTGAGGTTCTGGCTGGATTCTGAATTCAATTAGTTTATGAGAATTTCTGTGTATAAACAGCAATGGCTTTGCAACAGACAACAACAAAGTTTGAGTTGATTACGATACAAACAGATCAAGTATAATTACTACCTTGACCCCCTTTCAATTGCAGTCTGACGGCAAACTGAGTCTTCTTACCGTTTTGTTGCTGTCTTGATGCAATAAATTCACTTTGGGTTGAGCAGCTGACTGTGTGTGAGTGTTCACAGAGCTGATCCCCATCTTCCAAGCAATCATTTTAAAGACTACATGAGTGAAAGTTCACTCCACTCAGTTGCAATATTTTTGGTCATGCCATGGTCTCCAACCATCATTTTCTTTAGTGTGACTGTAGTGCTTTTATGTTACATATCATATAGCAGGGGTGTCAAACTCCAGTCCTCAAGGCCCAGCCTCCTGCTTGTTTTTTAAATATCCCTGCTCTACCTGCTGCTGATTACCTGGATCAGGTATGCTTTGCCCATAAGAAGCTACAAGGGCAGGCTAGTTGGAAAACAAGCAGGACAGCGGCCCTAGAGGCCTGGAGTTCGACACCTGTGTCATATAGTAAGTAACAGTTAGACTTCTGACTAACAGGCCGAAATATTCACTACTCTTTATTTTATTCAAGTAACATCCTTGCTGTCACTCACACCACATTGTATTCTTTCGGTAACTAAGAATATGGTGAAAAAACTTTTCTATCCATTTGTGTTGAACATTGTCTTTATACACTTTTCTGCATTTAATTATTAGTTATGATGATGATGATGAGATAGCCTTTATTTGTCAGTTGCAGTTGCCCACTATTAATCTCTGGCTTTCTTCCACACCATTTCTTTGTCCTGTCTTCCTCCCATCACACCCAAACGACGGCAGATGGCCACACCTTCCCAAACCTAGTTCTGCTGGAGATTTCTTTCAATTGAAAGGAAGTTTTTCCTTCCCACTGTTGTCAGTGCTTGCTGACATGGGGTCATATGTTGGAGTTTTCTCTGTTTACTTTGTATTATTGTAGGGTCTTTACCTTACAATATACAGGGCTTTGAAACAACTGTTTTTGTAAATTTTGTGCTATATAAATAAAATTGAACTGCTTGCTTGTGTGCATGTGTCCTTTTTTAAACTAACTTCAAGCAATCCCTTTTCATTAGCGAGCCTGAGAAGTGTCCTGCCATTTATGACCTGGTAGCAAACAATGCAAAATGTAAAAGATCAAAAAGGGCTGCTAACAATCTTGGCAATGGAGTCATTTGTTCATGGTAATGCTTATAATGTCTCAAAGTTAATGAGGCAATGACTTATTGATGGGTAGCATGGTGGCTTAGTCATTAGTTGCTTCACATCAAGAACTCACAGGTTACTAACCTGACTGCAACCTCTCTGTGCAGAGTTCTTTATTCACACATTCAGGTCTGGTGGAGTCGAACTTCAAAATAGCCCATTAGGATGAAAGCAATGAATGTCACAGCAATTCAGGTGTTTTTACTGGCATTTGCCCAATGCTTGCTGGGGTAAGCTGAAGGCCATGCCTCCACATGACCCTGTCACAAAGATTGGAGGAATGACATAGCAGGTTTGCCTCACAAAAAGAAGTTGCAAATGCAGGATACTGCAGAACTACTCAGCAGTAAATCACTGTAAAAGGCTGCTGAATGAACTTTTATAGCTATATAAAACAATTATTAACTGCCTCTGAAATGCTACCATGTGCAAAAGTCTCTTACAACTGTGTCATTTGACTTTTTGCTATGATGAAAAAGTCAAGGACTTTTGGAAGACTTTGATCAAAGTCCTTCAAGCGGTAAGTCTTTCTGATTGCTACTGCATATTGATAACGTGGAACCTTCTTTGAGATCCATATCTGCCTCTTATAACGTTTCTGTCTTAACCTGGGTGTTACACCTTAAAGTAGTTTGTCTGTTCATAGTAAAAGAAACACTTTCCACTGTAGAGAAATGGCCATCATATTTCTTTGACCAATGAAAATGGCTGGTGTAATTACTGGGAGACAGACATGACAGCTTCTGCCCCCCCCCCCAGATAGTGATCAGAAAGAGGAAACAATTATAGACCATATTCACCTGAGAATTATTTGACTAGTACAACAATTCCTACAGGTATTTCAGTCTTTCAATCACAAAGGGATTTGTCATTCTTTCACTGACAATATGCTTTACAACAACAGCCTTTCCCTTTTTACAACAACTCTATTGAATAGGTATCTGGCATTCCCTGAATAGCCATCATGCAAACAGACCTGCAATCTTTTTTGTGTGCGTGTGTACCTAAGAAAGACCAGACAAATGTTTTGTTGAAAAAAAAAGAAGCATGAATCGCATCAGAAACCGCAATGCAGACTGAGAATGACAAAGAGGGAAACACAGACAGAGAGAGAAAAAGAAAACGAGTGAGAGGACTGAGAAACAGACATACAATAGATAGAAGCACACAAAGGTGGAGACATCTGTAGCAGCGCAGAAGAAAAAGGTGCTTTGGTACAACAGGTGAGGCTCAGAATACTGTTGCATTGTTTTCTTGGCTTCTGCTTTCATGAAATGAATTTGTGCTTGTTGTGTTGGTTGACAGTGTTGGATAATTTATTTTAGAGTGTGCTGTGATTTTCACCCAGATGAGCTAAAGACTTGTGAGATTTTCTCTTGTTCTATGAATTGCTCATAAACCTAGACCCTTTAATCAATTTATACAAAACAGTTGCATAGAAACATGAGAGTGGGGCCACTTAGATAAAAGTGGACTCACAAAAAGACACACACTCACCGGCCTCTTCATTACGTACATCTTTCCCTTCAGAACTGCTTTATTCAACTAGGTGCCGCAAACCTTCCACAGAGATTTTGGGACATATTAACACAAAAGCATCACACAGCTGCAGATTCATTAGATACACATTCATAATGTGACTTTTCCATTCCATCATATCCTAAAGGCTTTTCTCAAGCTCCTATTGGCTTGAGATATGGTGATTGTGAAGGTCACTAGGTACTGTGAGCTAAGCTGAATGGGATGAACATGATCAGCAGCAATACACAGGCAACTCAACTTTCGAATCTTTCGAATCTTCTATTGGTTTAGTGAGCCTGTATGAATTGTAGCCTTAATTTCCTGTTTTTAGATGACAGAAGTGGCACCTGGTCTGGTCTTCCACTGCTGTGGCACATTTGCTTTAAGTTTGTTCAATGTGTCCGGTGTTCGCAGATGCTCTTCTGCCTCCTTATCAGCTCAAAGCAGCCTGGCCATTCCTCCTCTCACACCTCATATCAACAAGTCATTTTCACCCATCTGTAAATTAAAGAGTTGGTTGAGTTACTAAATCTCAGTAGATCATGAGTTTCAAAGCCATTCAAAGCTCACTGAAATCATCTTTCTTTCTAATTCTCATGCTCAGCTTGAACTTCAGCAGGTCTTCCCTCCATGTCTAGATAAAATCTTTAAATGAAATATTTGTTCACCTGCTTAGTACTTACAGTTTTGTAACAATAGTTTTAAGCAGTAACATTAAAGGAATCTCAAAAGCAAATTATGCGACTGAGGTTTTGGTCTTTTGTTCATTTACAACCAACACCGTGTAGGTGCAAAATGAAGAGTAGACGTGCCAAACCCTGCAGTTCCCTGGAAAAGCCAGTCGAGTGCATCAATACCCATAGACTCCCATGTTATCTTTCATCTAACACGGCTAATTTGAGTCATGAAGAATTGGGCCTCAGCGCTATACCGCTGTATTTTTGATGCCTTTTAGATAAATTTTAAAGGAATTGTCTGACAAATAATATGGCTTACTGTGTGCCAAGATGTTTGTGAGTCAATTTTGGTGAGTACATTTGTAGTATTTAATGAGTCTGTTACTTAGGAGATATATGTTTCTATGTATTGTGCCATTAGACTGTATTAATGTAACCTGCTAAGCAAGCTTGCTTCATGTCCAGCTACTCTCAAGGCTTCAAAATGCTGCATCCAGAAACTAATAGAGGATGTCTCAATGGCTACATCCATCTTTAATATACAGTGTGTGGTCATAGTCAACCTGTAGCATGTTTTTTACCCATTTCCTCTTTAAGTCAAATCAGTTCTTTGGCTTCTGCATTTCTCAGATCTCAGTCCCATGCTGGCACCAAAGTATCACTCACTCTTTTTCTTCTTCTTCTTTCTCTTCTTTTTTTGAAACTTAAACCATTACTAGTTTCTTGTAGGCATTTACATACAGTCTCACTTTCCTCCATTAGTCTCCCTACTGCATGCCATTACATGCCTCACTGGCTCCCACCGGCCATGGTCGATGAGAAAAGCAGCTTCAGGTCTCGTGTCTGAAGAAACCAGTGGTCTAACAATAAAATCTATTCAGACAAGGAAATGAACACGAGGGGACGGGTGAACAAGTCTGCTGGAATAAACGTTTTCCAGCGTCATACCTTTGCTTCCAATGTCCCAGTGCAGGATGTCTAAAATCCTAGGTGTTTGGGTGGAACAAACTACACACTCCATGAATTTTTGATTTATTAAAAAAAAAAAAGAAAGAAGCCGAGACAAACAATTTTTTCTTACACTTACAGGCCCTTGTCAGGATCAGCCCAAGCTGCACAAAGGAAAAAGGAAAAAAAAAACAAAAAAAACTCTGGTCATATTTGAACAGCTACAATTTTAAATATGTGCAATTGCATGAGTGTAAAGCGAGCTGTCAAGAAGCAAGCAAGCATGCCCAGTCATCTTTCACTGGGGTACACTTTTTAAAAGTTCCCATGTTTTGGCAGTATTGTTAATTTTTGAAGAGCCATTCCGATAAAGGATCTTTGACTTCAGTTTGGAATTGCAGGCGATAAGGAGAAAGAAAAACCGTCTGACAGAGTAGGAGGAGGAGAAGGAGTAGGAGGGGGACAGCGTGAGCAAGTGAGAAGAAGACTGAGAGACTACAGCTGCCTGCAGACAAACCCAGTGGCTGTAATAGTGTCTGCTGCTAGAGTGATAAGTCAGACAGGCCCCAAGTCTCCTGATCCACTGCCAACCTTGACCATTTGTCAGCGCTGACTTGAAACTCCCGGTGGCCATTGCACTCTGCTGTTTGTAGCGGCGGGATCACACTTGACAGGTGAAATCATTATGGACAGTCCTGCTGCTGTTAATGGCCAGCTGGTTCTGCCATGTGTGGGTGTCTGCACATCTGCAAGAGAGGATGTGAAATACATGCAAATATGTGGAAAGATATGCCGAATATTACTCACAGTCTTTTAGGTTGGCTTCTTAAATGGTAAAAAATAAATAAATTAAAAAAACAGTGTTTTTCTCTTGCTCTTTGTGTATGTGTCCATCTGTACCTGTAGATCAGCGCTAATGTGTTTTTGCATGGATGGAGATGAAAGGCATGGAAAGAGAGGGGTGGAACAGCTTTAACAATGGTCAAAGTTGAAGCCTATTTTGAAAAAGCTCTATATCTTGCGGTATTTAGAGACTTTTTAGTCCATGTATAACAAGGCAGAGAATATATTAAAGCCATGGTGGTGAACTGATGAGTCTCTGAAACCATTTTATCCTTCTTAATGTCCTGGTAATAACCTTTGTTCATCTTATAGTCATGCCAAAAGAAGGCACTTTTAAGAGCAGTTAAAATGTCAAGCTATATTCCACATATCTTCTTCTGATCCCTTTAATTAAGCTGTCTTCTGGTTAATGATGGACTGTCCTGCAAAGTGTCGTATTGTAGGAAGTTCACCTTGTGTGCTGGCTGTCAACTCTCAAAGTTTGGTTTCACGGGATTCAGACTGAAGGCCTTATTTCTGTTTTAGTGCTCATCAGTCTTAGACTTTACCAGGTAGCCATGGAAACACAAGCCTCAATCCAATCAAAGGTGAACAGATGCATGAGGTGTTCCTTAAAGTCTTCATTTTGTCATAGTTAAAGTCAATTGAGGGGGAAGAATGGCAATTATGACTGTAGATTTAAAACAAAAAAGACGATATTAATAAAGAAACGGCTTTGCTTAAATTAAATGATGTTGGAAATGATCACATTTAACATGTCCTTGTACACATTCTTTTTCTTGTGCAGTTAAAAGGGCAATCAAGTAGACATCTGGAGGTTGGAGGAGTTGATGGGTTGGTGTTAGTATGTGTCAAGTTTTCTGCTGTAGAAGCCCTTAATTTTAGGAAATGTTTAGGATCAAAGAAACTGGGTTATATTTATAAAAAGATCATGGTTTTGGTTCAACAACAAAAACTGCCTCTTCTTAAAAGCTCATTTTTCTTGCTTGCAACATCAAACAGTGAGGTCCATAAGTTGTTTTTTTTTTTTTTGAAAATTACGCTTTTGTTATAATTTTGCACACCACAACATTGCATTTTAAATCAAGTCAAGATGTGTTTAAAGCACAAACTTTCAGCTTTGATTCAAGAGTTTAACAAAATTATTGCATTACTTGTTTAGTAATTACAGCTGTCCATCATCTACCTACAGGAAAGCATGCTCTGTTGAGTTGAGATCAGGGGACTGACTTGGCCATTGAAGAATATCCCATTTCTTTCCCTTGAGAAACTGTTGGGTTGCTCTTGCAGTGTTCTTTGGGTCATTGTGTATTTCCATTGTGAAGCTCAGTCTGACCAGTGTTGTAGCTGTAGTTGGCATTTAAGATTATCGCATAGCAAGCTTCAGATTTCATCCTGCTACTTCTATGAGCACTCACATCATCAGTAAAGAGTAGTGGTCTAGTTCATCTGGCAGCCATACTTTTGGTAAACCCATAAAATTAAAGCTAAAACTCTGTATTTCAATCCCATCTTTGTTGTTGGACTTAAAATGGTCTGCTGTGGTGTACAGAAGCAAAATTAAAAAAAAAAAAAATGTGTCACTGTCTAAAAATTTATGGACCTAACTGTGCATGATGTAGGCATGAAACAGTTGAATTACAGGGGCTACGGTGGTATTAGACAATCTGCATCTCTTTTTATGCATGTGAGTCCTTTAAGATTATAGAGGGTGGTTGATGTGTAGGCAACTAATAACTGAGACTTTAATGAAGGAAACCAGAATTGGCATCTAGTAACTGTAATATAGACCTGCAAATAATTTGTGTCTCATAACCTCATGAGACTCTCAATTTGGTTTAAGAAACATGATAAAACACAAAAACAATGACATCTATCTTTCTTATCATACAATTAGATCCAGTCTTAATTGGGGTTCTGCTCTGATCAGCAAATGCTGGGGAGGAGGACATTGCTAAAATACTGTTTATTAGAGATAAAAGATAACAAATAATCAAAACTAAAACTCTGAAGGAAAAGTTATCCACTGCTCAGCAATAATCATCTCTGTAATTAGCTCTGCAGCAAAACTAGCTTGGCTGGTGTCAAGCTATAGGCTTCTACCTGGCAGCGGTAGTGACCCTGTAATTGCACTGACAACAGCTGTGAGCGTGTGGCAGCCACAGAGCACAAAGCTAATTGGTTTTTGCCTTACCATTATCTTTTAAATACCAATCCAGATTGCACTCCTGTTAAGCTGGCATCCAATACAGCTCTCCTTCAGTGCTGTTAACCTCTGGAGAATAAAGTGTCAAACCCAACAGGCACCGGACAATGTGAAGTCTCCATCTTGAGCACATTACACACTTTATTGTAGCAAGTTTCACCAACAAGTCACTTCACGCGAACAGGACAACTTTCTTCTCTGCTTGAGCAAACATCGCGGACATGATTTACTGACTGATATGTATCCATAGCTACATCTTCATGTTGCCATCACCCATTAGTGTCCACGATAACTTAACAATTTTGATAGTAATATAAGTAATATAAGATATCTTCGCAAGATTCAAGCCTTTTTTGCACCCTTTCCTACTTTTTTCCAGTGTGTGGGATTTAGGGTGCTTATTAGCTGTGCAGTATGTAAGTACATTTGAATTATTATTGTTGCATTTCCAGAGGGAGTGCGACCTTGTACTCAAAGAACCTGTCTTTGAAATGTCAAGCAGAGGATCTAAGGCCTTATACACATTTATACTAAAGTGACAGCCACTGAAGGGTGAAGGGAGGGCTATTTAGTTGATGGCAATCTACAACTTCACAACTAGATGCCGCTAAATCATTCACTCTGTCACTTTAGCTTTTCACTTTAAGCTGTTTTTGATGTGATACAAATTGCTGCCGATTGCACAACACATATTTGTACTTGATAAGTTCCTTAATGTGGACTAAAAATTATGCAGCTGTAAAACAATTTTTAAGCTAAAGATGTTGAGTTTTTTAATATACTATACAGTGCCATCGTTCAGTCGAGTCTGTCAACTTCTGAAATGTGTGAGATCAGGGTGGGTTATTGTTTTTATTCAGTATGGGCCTCAAGATGTTTGTGTCAGTTAGCTTTATTTCCATGGTAATATTGTGTCTTCACAGCTGAACACAAAGAATACACTGTGATGTACAGTAACAGCAGACTTCCATCAATTAGAATAGACTGTCAGAATTTACATGCTATTGTTAAGGAGGTTTCTTTCAGAGTAAAAAAGGTGAAGATTTTTGGAAGAAAGCTCACTGATCAAAGCGAAAGCTCTATGCCAAAGTCTATCTATCCGGCCATGCTGGGCCCAAGCTCCGCTGAAGGTCCTAAGTCAAATGATCACTGCAGCATTACTGAGAGTTAAAAAATTGTCTAAATTCTTTCATCTGTAATAAAATGATCAGTGTGGCTGCTCTACCAGGTGTAACAATTAAGTTTAACATCCAGGCATCCATGAAAACGGAATTGAGGACATTTAATGGAGTTAGAAGTTAGCAGGAAGTTAGCTCGCTAGCTTCCATCTAAATATAATTTAACATGTTCTGACTGAGAGATTTATGAAACAAATTAAAACATACAGCTCTGCTATCACTTCCAACATAAATGAAGACAGAAAACTAAACAGCAATGACGTTTGTAGGATTACTGAAGTTGGACTAGCTGGTATATAATGATGTACTACGTGATCGCTAGCATGACAAAGCTATGTTAGCATAACATAAACAGTAAAGCTGGAGGATGAACGCTAACTTTTTTCCACTCCATAAAAGTTAACGTGAGGGTTCCAAATGGTTAGGGGCAAATGCAATCGCACGGCAGGATGCTACATGTACCCACTGACATCCATTAATAGAGAACCACCCAACCACCACTACCATACACACAAACACAACACGGCAGGGCTAGAGTTTTTGGGCTTCAATAACTTGCCTGAGGAAATTTCAAATGGCAGACTGGATGCCCAACCAACCTGTCTGATTAGTGTAAAACAAACTCTACTTCCTGAGCCAGCCACCTAGTTAGCAATTATATAGTGTTTATCCTTCCTGAGCTGTGTTACTGTTGTTTGCTAGCTTACGAGGAAAGTGATGCAACACTCGCATCTGTGTATTAGTGCCTGTTGTGATAACATTTAGAACTACTAGAGGGTCAAAAGTTATTGTAGATTTAAGGTAAATGGTATTCATCTTACACTGTGTTTGAGCACATACAGATACTCAAAACAGCTGTGTGTACTCAAATACGCATTAATTAATTACTACATATTAATTACTTAATACACATATTGCCAGAATAATGTCAAGGGAGTAAAATACAATAATACAGCCACTCTTTTTCTTAACCTGTCATCCTGCTGTGGAAGGGCCTATCATAACTGTCACGGGGTGAGTTGTAGGGTATACCCAGGACAGGTTGCTAGTCCAGGGCTAACAATATAATATAATATAATATAATATAATATAATATAATATAATATAATATAATATAATATAATGGAACCTAATGTGCTTGTTCTTTGTATAAATAGAAGAAAGAAAAAAATTTATCAGGAAACAAGCTCAGAAACATTTAACAGAGAGCTTTGGGATTTATGGAGGTTCAAAACAGACAGCTTTCTACTTGCTCAGTAAGTAACAAAACCAAGGTGCCAGTTATCTCATTTAGAATTTTTTATGATCCTAGCATAACAGTGAACTGTTTTATCGAAGGTTAAAAGGGAAGCGTTTTGGATTTTGTACAGTAACAGTGCTGTTAGCGTTAACTTCGATGCTAACTATCAGTGGCTTAAACATGGTTTTTAATATAAAAATAAAAAAGAAACAGTGACAAAAAACTGGGAGCTGGAAGAGAATAAAAAGCATTTGCCTGTAAACATTAGGCATACTGGCTGTGACCATAAGGTTAGCACACATAAGTAAATAAACTTAATCCATTGACCAGTTGCTAACACAGGCAAAGAACATATTCATGAATACTCCTTTCCACCCTTCTCTTTGTTAAAAAAAGGAATGTTGGAATATAGTTTGTATAAACAAAAGGCAGCACAGTGGCATGGTGGTTAGCACTATTGCCGCACAGCAAGAAGGTCCTGAGTTAAATTCTACCATTAGGCTTAGGTCTTTCTGTGTGGAATTTGCATGTTCTACCCTCTGGGTACTCCGGCTTCCTCCCACTGTCGAAAGACTGTGGGGATAGGTTAATTGATTAGTCTAAATTGCCCATAGGTGTGAATGTGAGTGCAAATGGTCGTCTGTCTCTGTGTGTTAGCCCTGCGACAGACTGGCGTCTAGTCCAGGGTGTACCCCGCCTCTTGCCCTATGACAGCTGGGATAGGCTGCAGCACCTCCTGGGACCATGAAAAGGGAAGCGGAAGTGAATGGATGGATGGATAAACAAAAGGAAAAAAGAGTAGACATAGCAATGAAAGACTGAATTTTTAAAGATGCCTCTAGTTAGCGATTATATAGTGTTTATCCTTCCTGAGCTGTGTTACTGTTGTTTGCTAGCTTACGAGGAAATGATGCAACACTCGCATCTGTGTATTAGTGCCTGTTGTGATAACATTTAGAACTACTAGAGGGTCAAAAGTTATTGTAGATTTAAGGTAAATGGTATTCATCTTACACTGTGTTTGAGTACATACAGATACTCAAAACAGCTGTGTGTACTCAAATACGCATTAATTAATTACTACATATTAATTACTTAATACACATATTGCCAGAATAATGTCAAGGGAGTAAAATACAATAATACAGCCACTCTTCTTCTTAACCTGTCATCCTGCTGTGGAAGGGCCTATCATAACTGTCACGGGGTGAGTTGTAGGGTACACCCAGGACAGGTTGCTAGTCCAGGGCTAACAATATAATATAATATAATAAGAGAACAAGCAGAGAAAATAATCAGATTTAATCACACCTAACTATAGGGACAGGTGTACTGTATATTTACTTCTTCACCTAAAGGTCACCTGTGGTTGAGAGCAGGGCTGGACTGGGACAAAAAATCGGCCCAGGCATTTTGACTAGAGACCGGCCCACCAGGTATTATAGGAAAAACCATAAAGCCTTTGAAGGAAAACAAACACTGTTGTCACAGTGATGTACACTGTCTTGTTGGTATATATGCATCAGTCTAATAAACTTAAACCTACACCATCCTCCCTATTCTGGTATTCTAAACAGTACCCGAAAGTAGACTGCTTGGTCGAGTTAACCTCCTGAACTATCTACAACACATGGTGAAAACCTGAAATTAAGACAGAGAAGACTAGAGGTGAGACATGATCATTACTGATTAGTGATGACAGATTTAGATATATTTTCATAAACCATTCATTTGCCACATCAATAAACAGCATGGCAGGGCAAAATATTTTTTCTAACATGGCAACCTTTAAAAAGTGAAAGGAGATAGAAAGACAGGTGAGAAAGAATAAAACTTAATTGACTTTTTGATGGCATTTTACACACAGTACTGGTACAGTATCTAGAAAATGTGGGAAAATACTGGCATCATATACAGTATGCCGGCTTGTACACATACACGAGAGACACGAGAGTTCTTCCTTACTGATGTTTACTGTGCTTCTCTTAACGTACACAAGTACACCGTAGAACTGGTGAATACAAATGTACAAGAAAATTATGTTTCAGCATTAAAACATATTGCAATATAAAATTCACAAAATATAAACAAACATACCACTTTGGCCTGCAAGTAGACAAACCGGTGTAAGTGGAATTTAGGACTTATTTCTTCTTTAACATTCACACGGCTAGACCGTCACCATGAGCAGCTTCTCTGACCTTACTTCCCAAAACAGGAAGTGACCTCTGCCCTTACCTTATACTTGCAAAATTAACCGGTTATTTTCCATGTATCAAATTAACTGTACACCAATCCGATAGGCAAAAAAGGAAAATGTTTATGCTCAACACAAAAATAAAACATACAAAATAAAATGCGTTAATTACATTATCATTACAAGAGCTCCGCCTAGTGGTCAAATAATAACATTTCACCAACTGCTACATACAGTACTTTGCTACTTCTGAAGAAATTATGATGGGACCCTAAAAAAAATTACTACGTACAATAATGGATTTCTATACATTTTACATCAGATGAAAACGTTTGTTGTAAGATTCAGATAATTATTTGTTAAAAGCGAGATATTTTAAATGAGAAAAAGAAAGAAAAGTATTTCCACCTCTCCCTGTTAATGCCCTACCTGGGCCCCTGGCAACACTTTGCTAGACCCGTCCCTGCACAGTTACCAGCTGTCAGCTACTTAGAAAAGGAGCCTGGTGTTATTTGTCTCTCAGAAACAGTTCATAAACAGTTCTTCCCTTCAACTCATTCATGTCACCTAAAAGGTAAACCTGTTTCTCTATCACCTGTTCAGCTCTGATGATTCAGTAAGGACATCTCCTGGTTTCATCTTCATGTTTCCCTCTCACCAGATAATCAAACCGATATCATGACCAGCAGCTTTTACAGTTGTGGCTCCAGCAAACATCAGCTGATACTAGAAATTAATATTAAATAAATTCTAACAACAGCTGATCAAGCTTAAACATGCTGCTGTTGTTTAGCGCGACATCCGCTGGTTTCCTCTTTCTGGCGCAAAGTGGGCGATAAATAAACAAGAGAGAGAAGCCGATCAGCTGATCATTGATCAGTTTCATGATTGAAGTAGGAACAGGAGAGAGAGGGGAGAGAATGAGAGAAGAAGAGGCAGCTGTGCAGCAAAGACACAGAAAAACTCCAGCTTTGTGTCTTTTTCATTGTAGCTGAAGTCCGGGACAAACTGTGTTCCTTTTCACCTCAACACGAAACGTGAAATATTTTCTCTGAATACGAGACGATTCCGTTTTTTTACGGGACGGCTGGAAACTCTAATAACTAGCCTTATAAATAAAATAAGATAAAACAAGTTCAACATCATTAACATCATAGCACCCGCCCAGCTGTATAGAAACTCCGTCCTGCTAGCTAGCACACAGTACGAGTTATTGTAACTGACTGTAAAAAGTCAGCATAACGAAAATAAACTCCACCTAAACTTGGTTTATATCTGACCCAGATAGACTGCAGGTCATAACTTCTTACCTGAAGTTCAGTTCACCGCCTCGGGTCTCTGCTCCTCCTGCCTTTCCCTCATCCACCTGCCAGCGTGTTGCATCTGCTGGCCTCTACCACTTGCTAATGTTACTGAATCTGCTCTCTCTCTTGCCTCTTTGTGGTAAAAGTGGTTACAGTGGCTTCAGTCTTCATTTTCCTATCTATGTGCTAAGACTGCAGTCACTCAGCCACAGCTGGGCTATACACGTAATAAGAGCTACTCAGCTCTTCTAAAAATAAGTAACAGATTTATTTATTTTCTCCCATTGTTAAAAACAGCTGCTACAGTGCATCACTGCTACAGTAGTCTCTTTTTAGGTTTTGTCAGATTCTACGTATTGCTATTGTTTCAGTCCGGCAATAAGAATATTTTTGGACCATATAACAGTTTTACCTCACTTGTAGTCATTTGGCACCTATGGGAAGACACACAGCTCTGTCATCTTCTGTCTAGTGTGTCCTGTAATTTCTTCAAAGGTTGGATAAAGCTTCTTAAATCTGCTGAACTCAAAGTGTTTGCTGAGTACTTATTATTGCAGTGCTGCTACCTGACCCACTGGCTAAAAAATGAATGGAAAATCAAACCTTAGCTGAACTAAAACCAATAGTCAAACTTTTGTTGAATAATGTGATGTGCGGTCTGTGTAAAGTGGTTCGGCATCGCTCACAGCCAAGTGACTTCTAATGCACTAAAGCATAAAACACTGTCCCCGGGTACAATTTAAATCTCATCAATAACACAAAGCAGTGCAGGCACATTGCCTAAAAGCCAATAACGGGTGCCAGCGCACCACAGCATTGAATGAATGAATGAATGTGAGGCCCTCACTGTTTTCCTCTGGTTTCTGGGTCAGGAGATGGGAGCAATGAGGTGCAAGGCTAATGGATGGACTCTTCACAGCAGAATGGAGATGGAGAAGCTTGAGGAGTTTAGTGTGACTCTATTGGCGATTAGAGAGGACAAAGCTGTGGTGACGGAAATTGCTCGCCAGAGATATGAAGAGGAATTGGATGTGTCAGTATGTTTTACAGTAATGATGAAAACCATGCGAAAGTGTAAAAGGCAAGAGGGAAAGGAGAGGGGAGGAGAAGTGGTATGGGGAGGAGGTGTGGCGGCGAGATTAAACGAAATAATCAATCAGGCTCTTCTTCCTCTTCTGGTCAATGTGCGAAGCTACTCAGTGACTTGGAAAATTCCTCCTCTTAAAAGGGTTTTGTTTATACACATCAGTGCTCGTTCTCAATAAATGGAACTATTTTATTTTTTGCCAACAAATCTGGTGAATGAAAATGCCAGGGGCAAAATGCAGATTGCATTGGTTTATTAGGTCATGCTGTTTAATTGCAGACATTTTACAACTGGAAATGTGAACGGCTTTGGAAAAGCTTTTGTCTTTGCATTTGTTTTTAGATTTTACAGCAGTGGGTGATTTAAAACAATTAAACCTTTAATTAACATTTAATGTATATATCATGATGTTTTCATGACGCTTTAGGATACTTTGAAGAGTGGACAGATAATAGATTTCACATTTACCTTCCCCTGACCAATAAAACCAGTGGTTTGCATTGTGATATGTTTATATTTTTGATAACTAATGTTATATGTGTGTGTGTGTGTATGCGCACAGTCATGTAAAATTACTTAAAATTAGGGCAGCAGTTTTACAATCTACTTCATTGGGTGTATTTAGGTCTAGGCTTTGTTCACAGGACTGCACTTTTTGTGTTCATATCTACACACTACTATCTATTGTTTTGAAAGTTTGTAAAGACAATAATGATCCATCCAGTTATTTTCTTCTGCTTATCCGATTCAGGTTGCCAGTTGTGCAGGAGTTGGGGTCAAAGGCCAAAACCCAAGGTACACACTGGACAGGTTTTCAATTTATCAAAGGCTCAACACAGAGAGACGACCAACCACTTGTACTTATAGCAAAACATAATATAAAGTTACCAATTAACATGGTAATATGGTGGTTAGCACAATCACCTCACACATGGTTCTGGGTTCAAATCTGTGGCTGGGGTCTTCAGACCAGTCTTTTTAATCGTGCTGATATGCTAAGTAAAATCATGATAAGTAATTCATGCTATGCCTTTTCCTGAATACCGTCATCACGTTTAGTGCAGGAAGAAACAAAAGAAAAGTTTGTAAACCACTCGCAAGCATAAAGTACTTCCTAGCAAACAAAAAAAACCCAAAAAACAAAAAGCACGACTCCCCTTCCCTATTACACAATTATATGTCAACAAGTGGCATTTGGTTGCTTAGAAAGAGGGGGGACATTGTGGGAGTGATGGTGGTGAAAGACAGCAATAGCTGTGCATGCTACTTAGCACTTTGATTAGCTTTGCGATTTGAGACATATGTAACCTAAAGCAATTAGCAATTAGGAAAACACAGAGAAAGCACTACACACACAAACTGTATTCATTTGGCTGAAGCTCACACGTGTTTGTGGTTCGCGTTTGTGGCTTTTACTTTTAGCTTTAGTATGAGATATTTATTTTTATTTAGCTTCATATTTTAAACCCATTTTGTGCAGTGCAACTTCAGGAATCTGAATTAACTTCAGGTGAAGGTGAACTCAATGTTTCCTTTCAGTGTCTCAACAGGAGTTCAGTTTCAGATGGTTTATCATAGTGCATGTTTTTGAAAAAAAAAAAAAGAAAAACATTCTTGTTCCTACTCGTAAGTAAATATTTTCATCTATGTGACTTTAAAAACAAATTTATGAAAAAACTTTCAAAAATGTTGAGCAGGCAGGAAGGTCCACAATTGGGTGGTCCTGGGATGATGATCTCAAGTTCTGGCTTGTAATTCTATAGTAGTTAAACAATATTGTTGAGAGCCATGAACTACTTTCAGTGTGATCAGTGAAATAATGAAATTAATGAATGGATGCATAATCTCCTCAAAGCCAGTGCTGATAGTAAAGAAATGTTCTGTCAATGGCTGTCTAACTGGAGGAACCATGATTACACTCGTACCTATATGTTGAAAAACTGATCATTTTCCTTAAGTGGTGTCTCTCTGAAAACGCTACGTCCAGGTGAACAGAATGAACCTTTTGGGATTTACTTACCTAGATGATTGAGCATGCATCAGGACATTCTCCTACAGTGTGCACAGAGGTCAAAGGCCAAAATCACATGACCAATTTAAGACAGCACAGCAACAAGATGCAGCGACCCAGAGGCTCCATTTCAACTTGGGTCGAAAGTGCAGACTTCAATCTATATACCAGTTTATTGTAAATTGTGTTGACAGGCCATGGAAAACCAGAGTTATGATAGAAAATACACGCAATGTTTTTTTCTGAATAAAACAGTGGTGTTTACAGCGGGAAGAAACGGTAAAAACGGTAAAATGTACCGTGTCAACCAATCAAAAAATGATATGGCAACATGTGGCATTTAGTTGTTTAGGAAGAGGGGGGAGTTTTAGGAGTGACACCGGCGAGAGAAAGCGGGCGAGCGAAAGAAAGAGAGAGCGCGAGTTTTCACATGTGAGAGATCTGTGACGTTTAGCGTGTTTGGAGGCTGTAGTTAGTGTGTAGTGTAGTCGTTGTTTTGTTTTGTGTGTCAGTTATACTAGTGAATGTCACAGTTGCTCCACAAAAGTCACCAAAGGCAGATTGCAGTGTAAACGCTGTTCCCACATGGAAAACTGGACTGATACACCTCCTGCTGTCAGACCTGCAGGGGTTATCCCTGTGTTTTTCTCCTCTGTCTTAGAGTGGACAGAAACTATTTTTTAGAGTGGCACAAATAATTTGTGTGCCTTCTTCTTTGATGCAGCACACCTGATTGTCCTGTAAATAGTTTTAAATGGTTATTTAAAAAACGCCTGAGGCCTTAGCTGCATTTTTAGGTAAATAGCACCATATAACTTTGTTGTTTGCAAAACTTGTGCATAATTTTTTAGAAATGTACAATTTCTATTGTACATTTCATTTCAAGTTATGAAATTGATTCGTTAAACATGTTTGTGGTTTTTACAGTAAAAAATAGAACTTTTTTCTAATCGGATTTTAAGTTTTTTGTCTGAACTTATGCTAATACAGTATTTCAAAATGAAAAAATAACTCCAATTTCAGATATTTGAGGTTGTGCTGAAAATAATGATACCAAACAAGGCAAGATAAACAGTTTGTAAATGTGAAATATAGAAGTAAAATCAAAAGTAGTCAAAAATGCCCTATTACACCCTGGACTCCAGAAGTTTAAACTCTGTAAGCCAAACTTCCTCTAGATTTGAAATAGTACAACGTTTTCAGTATCTGCAGTGTTAGATTTCCAAATTAGAAATGACCAAACTCGCTGTAGTCTGATCATTTATTAGGAAATTATGTTTAATCACACTGTATCCAGAATTAAATTTGAGTGTTATTCTTGTAATTAGCTAATTTTAAACACTTTACTGGAACACTGCTACATCCTCTCTGTTATAGGCAGTAATTAAAATCCACCTTTGGGGGATCAGTTGTCAGAAATTACCATTGTTTTGTTTGGTTTTATAAAACTTGTGAAGTCCTGACTATGCTCACTTTGTGGAAAAGGCCCCTAGAGAATACACAGTCAGTGTTTGCTCCCCGTGGCTCAGTTTTTATCTGCCCCGCAGTGCTGCCACTGCCCAGCTAAAACAGCAACAACAGCTTAAGTATCAGTGTTTCTTTGTATCTACTGACTGCAGCTTAAACAAGCACGCTCTGACTCTGCTGTTGGTTTAAATAATGCGGTCTCACATTATATACCTTCATCATCCATTTAATAAATCCACAACAAGGTACTGCAATTTTTTTTCTTTTGCAGGACTGCCACTTTTCACATAAGCTGTGCAGAATATAAATCATAAAATGAAATGACTATATATACATATATATATGTATAACATTAAATGCCATGACTATAAAAATGACATTAAATTAATCCGTTTCAGGAGTTAGGCTACATTTTTTTCTTATCACAGTGAATTGAGTTGAAATGAAATAATTTGCAATACATGGAACAATCCCCGCACTTCTTTTACACGCACACACTCAGATTTCCTGGAAAAATGACAACAGGTTAAATATGTTCAGTGTTAAAGCGTTGTTTAAAGCACATTTACAGTACATAACTCTGAAACAGAGCAAAGTGCCGCTCAAATATCCGTAAGTTACTTGACGAATCAGTCCAGGCAGGTTTAGTGAAAGAGAAAGTTTAACCTTCAGTGATAAAACAAAGAATTAGACTGCATATAAAGCTTTTTTCCACCAAAACAAAATGAAAAACACAATTTAAAATATTGTAAACAACAAGAAAATGAAAGACCCTTCAGAATGAGAAACTTCTTATCAATTTTCCTATTATCATTTGGGTGACCAGCCGTAATCTTTTCCCCGGACATGTCCTCTTTTCCCGTTCTATCCGGGGGGATTTCGAGATGTTGCAGATGATAAAAATGTCCTGGTTTTCCTATATTCTGACAGAGGACCCATGTGTGTGACATCATCCCCAAACTGCTGCTTTGTGAGCACTTGTTCTGCGCTCACAGACAGGACAGACAGCATGCAGCAACACGCCCAATGATGTTTAAAAGATCCCAAAGCGCAAGTCAGACGAACTGCAAAAGAAATTTCCCTCGTACCGACCATAGCTGGACTGGCCATCGGGCATTTGCCCGGTGGGCCGATGGTGATTTTTCGTTCTTATGGGCCGATGGGGTTTTTTCTTGTAACGGTATAAACAATGAAAGGTGGTGGATTGGCCAGATGCTGTCCAATGTGTAAAAATAACTCAGTTGTTTGGTGGTGGCTGTGGTGGAGCTTCCACAGAGGCCAGCAGGTGGATGAGGGTGTTGTGCCAAAAAGTGATTGTCTGCCAAAAACTGATTTCCGGTATTTGCCAAAAACTGATTGCTTGTATTTAAACTGCTATAAATAACTTGTTGGTCTATAATATGTGAAACATATGTCAAATGTATCCCTCATGAATGATATCACATCATCTTGAGCAACAAACAACATTCCTGTAACAAGGTAGAAGCCGCAATCAGTTTTTGGCAGTGACTTTTATGTATCCTTTATTTATGCAGTTAAAAAAAATTATTGTTGACTTTAAATCTGGCCAAGAGGACAGCTGAAATTGCAACAAATGCAAAAATAGTTCTGTAAACATATTTTAAGTGGACAATAGGGAGCTGATTGATTATAATGTAAGTACAATAACACAGTTGCAAAGATACTTGAGAAACAGGTCATTTTTTACATTTTATATATAACCCCTTTGTAATACCTCTTCACCAAAGTCTATTTAGCAGCATACGTTACGATATTACACATAAAAAACACAGGGAAACATTGGAAATCAGTTTTTGGCACAAGAAGGGAAAGGGGAAGCAGGAGGAGCAGAGACCCGAGGCGGTGAACTGAACTTCAGGTAAGAAGTTATGACCTGCAGTCTATCTGGGTCAGATAAAAACAAAGTTTAGGTGTAGTTTATTTTCATTATGCTGACTTTTTACAGTCAGTTACAATAACTCATACTGCGTGCTAGCTAGCATGACAGAGTTTCTACAGCTGGGTGAGTGCTATGATGTTAATGATGTTGACCTTTATTCATAAGGTTAGTTATTAGAGTTTCCAACCGTCCCATAAAAACCAGAATCGTCCCGTATTCAGAGAAAATATTACGCGTTTCGTATTGAGCTGAAAAGGAACACAGTTTGTCCCGGACTTCAGCTAGAATGGAAAAAGACACAAAGCTGGAGTTATTCTGCGTCTTTACGCTGTCAGCTGCCTCTTCTCCTCTCATTCTCTCTCCCCTGCCTCTCCTGTTGTTACTTCAATCATGAACCTGATCAATGATCAGCTGATCGGCTTTTCTCTCTTGTTTGTTTATCTCCCACTTTGCGCCAGAAAGAGGAAACCAGCGGATGTCGCGCTAAACAACAGCAGCACGTTTAAGCTTGATCAGCTGTTGTTAGAATTTATTTAATATTAATTTCTAGTATCAGCTGATGTTTGCTGAAGCCACAGCTGTAAAAGCTGCTGGTCATGATGTTGGTTTGGAGATGTGGTGAGAGGGAAATATGAAGATGAAACCAGGAGATGTCCTTACTGAATCATCAGAGCTGAACAGGTGATAGAGAAACAGGTTTACCTTTTAGGTGACATGAATGAGTTGAAGGGAAGTTATGAACTGTTTCTGAGAGACAAATAACACCAGGATCCTTTGCTGTGTAGCTGACAGCTGGTAACTTGTGCAGGGGCGGGTCTAGCAAAGCTTTGCCAAGGGGCCAGGTGGGGTATTAACATGGAAAGGGGGGCACAAAGAAATACTTTTCTTTCTTATTCTCATTTAAAATGTCTCGCTTTGAATGAATAATTATCTGAATCTTACAACCAAAGTTTTTATCTGATGTAAAATGTATAGAAATCATACATACACCAACAAGACAGTGTACATCACTGTCACAACAGCGTTCGTTTTCATTCAAAGGCTTTATGGTTTTTCCTGTAATACCTGGTGGGCCGATCTCTAGTCAAAATGCCGGGGCCGATTTTATGTTTCTTTAAGCAAGTTCTTCATGACTGAGCCAAGTGTCCTCTTTTTTGGAAATCAAAATATGGTCACCCTACTATTATCTCTAATATCTCAAAGGTGTAGGCTTTGTTCCACCCATGAGGGGTCACATTAGGAAAGGGTCCTGTTCAAAACTAGCATTTCAAGCACTAGTGTGTTGCTTTGTGGCTTAGAGCCCATGGATGAAATGGTAGAATGCTAAATTTAACACAATCGGCTAATGCTAGCTAGCTTGGTTACCAAGCTGAATTCATAAGCTACAGACTATATAAAACATGGCTGTGCCTTCTGAGTCAAAACATTAAGCCAATGCAGAAGTTCCTTAAACCTTAATTCTATCTGAAGGCCATCAGGTGGTGATAGCTGTGGTTATAAAGACCTTTGGTCCTATAGGAACCAATGTGAAAGCTTGTTATCTTGGACTCTGAAAACACTTTTACCACCACATTCAGATTTTTGAAGCCAAAAATGGTGACAGTGAAAATGTTAATACAATACATTGAGACCAAAACTATTAAAGCATTTTGCTCCAGACAGTAAATATGTGTTTTAATTATGTGAATCTGGCCATTTTAAACATGGGAGTCCGTGGGAAGTCAGTTTCAAACAACAACAACTAGAGGATGTCCAGTTTTTCACCACTTCTGAATTAGCTTACTTTTTCAGTTCTGTGTAATTTAACTTTAGAAAAGTCTTTATTTGTGTGAAGGAAAGATATTTTGTAATTTAGTGAGCCGTCTAGCATTCTGTACCGCTTTCGAAAAATTATTCCAAAGTTATCTCAAAATAACTTGTACTACAAATGCTGATAAAGAATTTATGCTACACATTCTTTTTGCTCAAACATATTTCCCTGTGACAGCTGTACTGTTGAAGGTGTACGCTTTGTACAGCAAGAAGTGCGGTTTTACTGTTTGAAAGCAGTCAAAGTGGTCTTACTGTGAGGGTGGAAGAGATGGATGAAGTGCCTGTGGATGCCAATGAGGAGGAGGTTTGCTAATGTAATGAAAAATATAGCAAAATTAGCATTTTGCCAGAAAACTGCACAAAGGAATGCAGAAGGGTTGTGGAGTGAAACCACTGCACTTTTGCCCTGGAGCTATTTGGCCGTATGTTAGGTAGGATACACTGTTTGTATTTGTATTTGCCTAATCTCTTTTGCACATTGGCATGCTATGTCTCCGTTTTAAAAAGTAGTTTGATAAGTTAGTATTATTCCAAGGAGATTTCACAGGCACATTGATTTTTTATGGTTTTCTTAGTTTATAACTATTAATTACCGTGTGTACTTTTTCTAAAAGCAATTATTTAAGGTCTGACTGTGTTTTACGTGTTTTGTAATCAGTGTTAATTTGCTGCTGCAATGCTGAAATATCTGTCTATCTATCGATCTTTCTATCTATCTATGTGCCTTGTTTCACCAACTTCATAGTTAGTGTGCATGTGAAAAACCGTATAGTCACAGCCAAGGCTTTTAGGTTTTTTAAAATAATTTAGATATGAGATAATATAATTCTTAATTTGCAGCTTTTTAAATCACTGGAACGAGCTATCACCTAGAGATATGTCTCTTAGACCTAATCCACTCTAAGAGAGACCAAAATGAGGGGCTTTTTTCTCTCTCTTTATTTCTTGACTTGAGATTTCAGATCAGTCAACTCTCTTGCTTCTTGGAAGATGACACGATTCATCTGTCTTCTCTGACTGGAGCTTCAGGATTAAATTGCGGGGCAACTCAGCAGGGAATAAGCTTTCTAAATACCTGGCAGGGCTCGACTCCTGAAATGATGAAGGATGAGTATGTTTCCCCCGTCTCCCTGGCTGCTTATAATAATGCCAAAAGCACCTCTCAAAGATCTGCTGTGCTCTGTTTAGCTAGGCAGAACACAATTGACCATCTCCAAGTCAAACAGCACTGTTTACATTGCACTTATAGGTGCCGCAGGTTTATGAGCAGCATATATTTTGCTACACTATAAATTTCTGAGTGGTTTTCGTATTAGATCTATAGCTCTCATGAGTTTGGCTCCAATATATTTTAACAGCTCGGTGTGCACAGCAGGTGTGCGTGTGGGCTTGTGGGTATGTCTTTTTTCTTTTTAACTGACATTTTGGAGTTTATAATCCTAGACTGTAAAGTTGTTGCTCAAAAAACTCTGGAGGCCTAATTCCAATACTCCTTATGCCGAGGCTAAACTTATCTTACTCTTGCACTTGATTAACAGAACACAAATTGAATTTTCAGTCTTTGCTAAAAGCATTAATTCCCATTCGACCTGTCCTCGAGGGCCGTGTTGATGGATTTCAGCTGATATAATTTCCTTCAGTCAAAATTTTGCCATATGTTAAAAATATTGGGGTGTTTTAAATTAAACCTAAACACGGATTGTCTGTGGCGTTTAAAAGGCAAGTCGCTGCTAGAAACAATGCAAATTTCTGCAACTGTCATTTCCAATCTGACCCCGTGGTCTCTCTTCAAGTCTCAAATTTCCTCCAACCATTTGTCAACACAATTATTTAAGCAGTTAGGGGAGAAAAAAAAAGCACAACAAGAAGAGGAAAAAAAACAAAACAATAGCCTCTCTGCAATTACTGTGGCTGCTTTTTGAGGCAGCGTAGGCGTGAACACAGGGTTGGGATGTGAAGCCAGCAGGGTCTGCAGACATCCACCACAATACTTGGCACTTTGATGCGTCTTCTCTCTCTCTCTCTCTGCTCTGGCATCTTTGGGACTTCTAACTAACAAGGATTGTTTCGGAGAGGGGGGCAGCATGTGAAAGAAAGATAACAGAAAGGCTTACAGCATTTACCGCCAAATTCACAAGGCGATTGTGCATCAAATGGCCAGAGCTTGGGGGCATTATTGGACGATGGCGTGCCCGTCTAAACCGCAGATTATTGCTGCTACGGACGTCTTTGAGGAATGGATAGTGAGTACATGCACACCAGTATGGGTTTGACATCCTGAGTGATGTTGCTTTAAAAACCCTAAGACAGCTTGCTCATAATGTGTCCATAAAGCTGCCTCATATTATCGGGCCATGTGGATGCCTGTGGTGATGGATGTCCTTTCCGGGCCCAGTATTAGTCCTCCTGCATCCATAAATCTGAATTTTCAGCATCATCTCAAATCGATAAACGATTTCATCTTATCTTAGTTATTGTCCATCCAGTTTTCGGCTCAGTGAGCCGCGCCGTTTATCATCTCGTACTACAAATAAATAGCAGCTTTTTCGCCCGGGATATTTGGAGGCAACGTATTAATTGAATTACACCCTGATTATGCATGCTCACCCCGTAGGCTGTGTAGACATATCTTAAAGAAAAAGTGGTGTTTTCTTTTTCTCTGTACCCAGCAGGACTCCATTTATCGGCCCCGCACAGATCATAATAGCTTAACCCATTCATGTCTTTTGGGCAAATATCTATGAATGCACTTGCCTGCTGCAAATTGCATCAACACTGCTGATCCCTTCCTCATTTCTTATTCTGGAAGCTCCTGTTGGATCACAAACTGGCCTGGAGCAAAGAGAGAAACGGAGGCACCGCTGCATGAGACAAGAGCATAATTATACAGCCAGGCTTCTATTACCTGTGTTTGAATTTCATGCTCTTTAAGCTCTTTATGAGCAACAGAAGGCAGCTCGGAGTCATCTGTTATTCTGGGATGGATCTTGCCACCTTCGTAGCTTGTTAAATGTTGTGCTGAGTTTACAGATTGCATGAAAGGTAACCTGTATCTATCCTTTTGAGTTATGATGTTATGAATTGCACATTTGCAACATAATCCTTCACCGGCCTTGTTGCCTCGACAAACCTGTTCTATATGTGAATAAAGCGTCTTTGCAGCAGCATAAATGCAGCTACAGCATGAGAGCTGGAACGTTGCAAAGATTAATATCACCAGGAAAGCTCTTTCTTTTGCTTGCTAACTGGTGGATTAACTTCTTAGATGATTCTCGGGCAAACATGCGCAGCTGATCCCCTGTTTAAGAAGTATTTGTCATAGTTTCGGTCATCATTTTTTTCAGTAATTTGTATGCAGTACTGACTCTGTGGCATATCTGCAGCAGTCTCTTCCCCAGAGAACAGTTTTATTTTTACTTTTCATGCATTAAAGTTAAAAGATGATTAAACATAAAAAAAAACAACTTTTGTAATGTGTTGTCAAACGTTTTGTTAAAGGCTGTATGTTACCTGTATGCATGCTTTTTTCAGAACCATAACCAAACAGTTTTGGTGGCTGAGCCTAACCAAACAGTGAATGAAACAAAACCTAAAAGTGGACCCAGAGGTGGTGCTTGTATTGGTCCAATAAATACAGGGCCATTAATGTCGAGATCAAGACAGATACCTACACTCTCACCTTATAAAGACAGATTATGTAATGGCCACTAAATCACTGGGATTTTTATTTTCCACAATAATTAGTCAATAAAATAAAAAACACACCTTTTAGCTATCTTGTATTTTGAAACTTTTTTTTGTTGTTGTTGGAGACCTGGAATGTAAATGTGTCTGTCTCTAAAGTGTTAAGTCAACCTCTGACCTAAGATGGTAGAAACAAGTAATCACGTCCATCGTGCTAGTATCAGTCAGATAGCAGTGCCAGTGTGAACACAGCATTTAGAGCACAGACTGCTCTAAATGGTCTCTGTCAGAAATCTTTTTTTGCTCTGTGTGATGTCAGAGGTCATCTAAAGCAACAACTGTGAGAACAGACACCCCCTCCCACCTGCTGTTTTGCCATTCAAAATAAACGGCTATTCTGTTCTGTTTGTACGGGGCAGCCAATCAGAATAGAGATTGATCTAAGATAAAGAAGCTAAAACAGCTTGTTTCAGACAGAGGTGAGGAGGTGCACGGCCCAGTAACTGATAAATAGAGATTGTTTTGAACTCATGCAAAGCTACTTGCAAGTTATAAGGAATGTAGCTGGAAATGATCACACTGTAACATGTCCTCTTTAAAACTGGAAATGCTTGTATGATGTAATTATTTCGCTTGCGGGCTTATTGGTTGGATTACACACAAAAGCCAGCAGGCATATCCAATTAACATGGGGGCTTTAAATAGAGATAAAGCCCAATATCGATGGTCCTGAAGAATTACATAGCAAGATTAAGTATATTCTTTAAACTGTCTAAAAGAACAGTTTAAAGAATAGGATAATAAAGCAACAATTTCACTGTGCTTGTTCTTGGAGTTTTTATTCCATGACCAGCCTTTTTTAATGTGAGCAATTAACTATGAGGCTATCATGATGACGGATTAAAAATAATTGTTGCATAAAACACAATCTTCCTCTTTTCTGTTTGATAATTTCTCTGGATGTATGCAGGGTCTTTACCTTGCAATATAAAGTGCCTTGGGGTGACTGTTGTTGTGATTTGGCACTTTATAAATTAAACTGAATTGTCTGTTTAGTAGAAAAGGTGTCAGAAGTTGATTTACTTTGCATAAAGATAGAAAGCTGAGGAATAAATGGCTTCCTGAAGAGCTGTTGTCAGGATGAAGACAATTGGATACATAACAACTCTGTCCTCCATCAGTGTGTTAACGTGATAGTATTCCATCATTCAGACATAGGTCACTTTTAACTTCAGATTCATTCACACATACCCTGACAGAACAAGCACCCCCATAGTTCATGTGCTATTTTTGACAGTGGGGGTTATTGGTAACATTATCAGTGTTGCTTGCCACATTATTATAACTTTAGACGGCTGTTTCCCGTGTCTTTATTTATATTGAATAAGCTTAGTCCTTTAAAGGTCCATTTTCACATTTAATATATAACTGGCATTTGCGGTAATATCTGTTTTCTCATCTAACTCTGTAAAAATATATATATTTATTTTCCAAAACGCTGCAGTAATCCTGTTGACCTTATATTCCATCTGCTCTCTGTGGACTGTGTTTCACTGGTATGCATAGCAGGTTGGTTAGTCAACTTTCTTTCCTGGGCCCCGGGGTTTCGGGCCCCTGGGCACAGCTGCCCTCTTGGTAGTTCAGCCTCAGTGTTCTGCACACTAAGTGTGTCAGAAATGAGGCGAAGCTAAATCTCAATTCAGATGGAATATCAGACAAGTGGGTTATTTCAAAGGTGGTACTTGGCAGCACAGCAGGATTCAAAAGGCCGTGTCCTTGCTGAACAATGGGTGTAGAATATTGAGTTTGGCCCCATTACAAATTCAACTTTTTTTTTTCTTACTGCTATAGATAATGCTCATTGATCTGTGAAATTATGAGCCACCATTAGAAAGACCTGGCACATAATTCAGACTGCCTGAACTCTCAATCACCGAGCAGAAAACTCAAAGCCCAAATGGCAATTTACATCACAATGCACCACATTGATTTAGATTGAGAGGTGTGTTAAGAGATCCTTAACAACTGTGGTAGGTATTGTTATGATTAAAAATGCCAAGCAAATTTGATTTCGGCAGACTGAAAATCACAGCAATCATGTCATGCCAGTCAATACGCGCATTTTTTTTAGAAATTAATCTTAAATGTTTATTGACTGTTGTAACTGATCGAAGCGGGACGGCTCCCATTTATAATGCAAGCCAGATGCCAGTGGTGGGAATATGAGCTGCATAGAGTGCCAGTAGAATTAAATATAAGATATACATCACCCTTTGACTTTGAAAATAGATTGTATCATAGTACCCGATTATGCGCCCCTGCTACAGCATACATAAGAGGAGGACTGTATGAAAAGCAATGCATCTTTTAAAGCTTACAATAGGTATATCAGTGACACTTGATGAATCTTTGAAAGTGAGTTGAATTCACATTTGAGGAACGTGTAACTAAAGGCACAGCATAATTAAATGGGCTGAAAAGTCGAGTCCCGACTGGCAGTCGTCCTCTCCCAGCCAGAGCTGCACTGCGTCAGGTGCCAGACAGATTCCTGAAGTCTCCTTGAACCTCGGCCGACTTACTTATATCCTGATAAGTGCTGAGATTGATCCTGAGTTCATTTCCTTGCAGTCGCCACCCTTCCAGCGATCCCTATAATTGCTGCAGGGGTACAATATTATATTTGGACAACGTCCAGTGAGGGCGCTGGAGATAGCTCCCACTTTGCATTTTTAATGTGACCCCTGAAGCATTTTGTCTAGTCCTTGCATTAAGCCTGTTCTCTTTTATCAATGCACAAATTGAAATCATTGATTAGGGAGAGAGGTCAGAGGAGATGACAAATAGCCTTTTTTTCCTAAACATGTCCTCAGCTTCACCCTAATAATATATTTTTATTCTTATCATTAGCAGGCAGAGGGTGAAAATCAATACATTTTCATACGTAAATGTTAGCCTTTATTTGAAAGTCAAGCACCCTCACAGCTGAAAAACTCAGATTTTATAAGAACACTGGGTTTTCAAGAGCCTTGCACGCTTTACTGTTGTGCCTCATAATAAAATCATCTCATAGAAACACTGCCAGTCGGTTTTAGTGTAATAAAATTCTGGAAAGGTACCTGGTGGTACAGTATTTGGGTCACGATAACATCTTATTGCTCAGTTGTGTAGCCTATGCAGACAGCCCTTTGATGAATGAAAGTCAACTGAATTGTGGCAGACCGCCAGAATGAATAGGAGTGCAAACAACATTAGAGTTAGTAGAAGCACAGCATGCCTGCACCAATAAATACAGAAAACACAGAAGTGTAATCTTTGGGGAAGCTTTAACTCAAGACTCGTACCTTATTTCAAACATGGGAGAGAAAAGCAAAAAAGTCTGTGTGTTTATGTTTAGCCGGCTAATGCTCCCCATGCTCATCGTCTTTGGTTTGGTTTTCAAATGCTTAAATAGTTCCTTATTAGCAGTTATCACAAAATACAGCTGTGCTTTGATTTGAATGTCGGTTTGGCTGGTATGTAACGATATACAATACTGTGCAAAAGTCTACAGCCCCACATTTCTTTATATTTTCCTTTCAAGGAGTGGGATCTTGTAATCTTTAAGTTGGTCTTAAGCAATATTTCTTCTGTATTTCTGAAAGTCTTTTAGAGATTTTCTTTGGACATTGGATGCTTTTTCAGTAATATTCATTTGAGTGCCTTGTACCTGACCATTCTTGAGGGGAAGCCACGTAACACTGAACTATGAATCATTTAAACAAATAAAGGGCACCAAACTCAAAGTCTGAATCAGTGTTTTATCTACGCATAACAGACAACTTAACAAAGAACCAATTTTGTTACCATACGCCTGTCCCAAAAACAAACAATGTTTTCCTATTACCTGTTTTCAAACCTAAGAAAATGCCAGATTATACAGCCTGATTGGTATTAAATAGTATTTTTCCATCAACAAATTAATTAC
The DNA here is from genome assembly GCF_051167445.1 of Perissodus microlepis. Lineage (NCBI taxonomy): Eukaryota > Metazoa > Chordata > Actinopteri > Cichliformes > Cichlidae > Perissodus > Perissodus microlepis. The sequence goes on along the minus strand of NC_140477.1, from coordinate 28,175,747 downwards.
AAAAGAGCTATTAGCTGGAAATGTGGTGTATCTCAGCATGTCTTTAAAAATTTTAAAGAAATTGGACAAGTGCAGGACAAAAGTCTCAGTCTCAGGCCCAAAAGAACGGTCTACAGTAGATGCAGTGTCTGAAAGTCATGTGCTTAACAAATAGGAAAAAATCCAGCAATGACCTGACACAAAGCCTGAGTGATGCATCTGGCCCATCTATTTTTCCCTGAAGTTTCCTTCAAAATGGTCTAAGTGAAGACTGGCTGTCAAGAAACCACTCTTAAGGAAGGAAAACTGGGAGAAAAGGCCGAGGCATGTCAAATTACATAAGAACTGAACTGAGTCACTAGCAACAGGTCTTATAGAGGGATAAATACAAATTTGGAATTTTTGTTTCAAATCGTCATCAATATGTACAGAGGAGGCCAGGAGCGAGGTCCAAGAGTGAGTTTCTCAGGGGTATTGGGGATCTTTTTTTTGTCGAAGGTTTCTAATTGGCAATGACTTTATTTTTATCATCACAATGATCCTAAACACACTGCCAATGTAGTAAAAGCATACCTGGATAGAAAAATGCACAGTGGAACACTATAGGTTGTGGCTTGTGACCTCAAAGATTTTAAAGCAGTGACCAAGGTCATTATTGTTAACGAAAACGAATGAAATAACGAAAACTATAAGTGAAAAAACATTTTCGTTAACGGAAATAAAAATAAAAACAAGACTTTGCAAAAAAAGGAAAACTAACTAAAACTGTAATGAGTGTTCACAAAACTAACTAAAATTAACTGAATTTATAGCGAAAATGTGTTTAGTTTTCATTGATGTGTGTGTGTGTCATACAATAGTCTAGGTGAAAATGAAGTGTAGTTTCCAGGTTTTTTTCTTGCTGTGTCTCATTATGCCAGCAGGTGGCAAGTACGTTAGTCGAGTCGTCTGTGTTGCTGCTCCGTCCCACGCAGAATCATGTCAGCAAAAGTCAGGAGAGTCCAATTTCGGATTACTTTGAATATGACTGTGTTTTAGATAAAGCAAGTGTCTTGTAGTGGAAAGAGACTAATTATACGGGACATTTCTAAAGGGAAAAAAATCCCACAAAGCTTAAAGTGCACTTGAAAAGCTCGCACAAGAAGGCTAACCTTCTTGTGAGCACGCCCAACCCTCATCCCCAGAAACAGAAGCTAACCCCAGGCAAGGCAGCGTGATGCATCGCAAGACAACATTAATGCAGTGCTTCCAACCTTGACCCGATGGCTGCTGGTTGGTCAATTCGCAGGAACATCACAAGCGAGAGGAAGCGTTGGTGAATATGTTTATTGAGACTGGGATATCTACACAACTGTGTGAGTCAATTGCCTTCAAAAAGTTTAACAATTCACTTGAACCAAAATTACAAACACCCGGTGCTGCAAGAGTTAATAGTCTCATTGGGGCCAAGATATATCTTTTATAGTTGCCTGGTATCAATGGTTGTTCATCTGCCCTAATTTTTTTTTTTTTTTTTTTTTAAAGAACCCATAGGTTCCTCATAGGTGGGAATGCGAGTTGTCTGTCTCTGCGTGTTAGCCCTGCGCGACAGACTGGCGACCTTTCCAGGGTGCAGGGTATGGTAGCTGGAATAGCAACATACCCAAGGATAAGCAGAAGAGTATGACTGATATGATGAAACTGGGACTTTGTTACACTTAATTATTGCAAACTAAAACTATAACTGAAACTAATCTTAACATCAACTTAACATCACAAAGACAAAAGAACTGATTATGGACTTTAGGAAGCAGGCTCCTCCTCCTAACCCTGTCACCATCAGAGGGGCTGATGTGGAGACAGGGACAGGGACAACCCCTGTCACCCCATGCATGCCCCCATGATGGACCATCGGAGCAAATGCAGCAAAAGACTCACTGTCCCGAAATGCAGAACTGACCGCCACAGTAAATCCATTGTGCCGGTGGCAATAAGACTGTATAACTCTTCCTCACTCTGTAGGTGATTTTCCTGAGACTATTACCAATGTTTTTCTGTTCCCTTTCAGACCGTGCAATATTACCCAACAGTACCTTATTGAATATTTGTTTCATCCCCCCATCATACGCTGCTACTCCCTTTATTCTATTGCACAATACTATGTCACTTTCTAGAATCGCCTGCACTGATAGTTAAGTTATTTATTCTCCAGGATATAGTTATATATATTACTTCGTTAGAGTTATTTGATACTATGTCTTGCACTATCCTACTGTATATTACTGTATAGTACTATTCTTATTGTATATATTGTATATCTTATTCATCTGTTCCTCTGTATCTCCTGCTGCTTTGAGCATGTACATGATAAAAGAATTTCCCTCGGGATACATAAAGTTATTCTTATTCTTATTCTCATTATTCTCAATCAAAACTAAACTGAAACTAAGTATTTTCAAAAAAATAAAAACTAAACTAGCAAATAAATGGTAAAAACTAATTAAAACTGATATAAAATTGAAAATCTGAAGTCAAAACTAATGAAAATTGCAAAACTATTAAAATCCTGGCAGTGACAGAAAAAAAGAACAAAAGGCAGCCAACATCCAAAGAAGACATTTGAATGTCCTTCAATAAGCCTGGAGAAGTATTCCCGAAAACTACTTAAAGAAATGACATGTATGAAATTTAGCTGATGTGCAAAAGCCAAAGGGATTTTTATTGCAGTGCATTCAGTATTAATTAGGATATTCAAACAACTTGTCCCTAAATAGACAGGACTGTCACAGGATCTCATCAAGAAGAGAAAATGGGGCTGGATAGGCCACACACTTCAAAAACCATTCGACAACGTCACAAGGCAAGCACCGGACTGGATCCCACAAGGAAAAAGGAAAGTGGGGAAACCCAAAAAGACGCGGAGAAGATCTGTCAAGAGCGAAGTAAAGGCCGCCGGAACGACGTGGACACAGCTGAAGAGAACGGCCCAGAACAGAGTCTGTTGGCGTGGTGTTGTTGCGGACCTATGCTCCACCAGGAGTCTACAGGAAAACTGATTTGTCACAGGATCTCCATTCATTAGGGTTTACCCTTGGATTTCTAAGTTGTAACGTAACATCTATCCAAATTCTAAACCTAAGCTATCAGAATATGCAATTTATTAAAAAAAAAAAAAAATCTAGGGTTACGATGATGACATAGACCTCAACAGGTTAATACTGATTTGAATATTAGTTATTATAACTGCAGTTCAATCCATCCTATAGACCAGGGCTGTGTTTTGCTGACTCAAACTGTTTTGTTTTTTTTCCACACTTTACATCAATGAGGCTGATTTGGACCTGTTGGTGGGCCGGTTCAGGGATCTTTGACATCCCTGACACCAACAGTTGGCTCAAATCAAAAGTGATTGAAGAACCATGAGGGGGTTCAGTCAGAAGACATTTATGGTAATCTATTCAGTGGTCATGGGGGAAAGTTTCATTGAGACCAAAACCAAATACAATGCATGGAAGAAATGATTCTAAAAGGACAATGCAAGCAGAAGTCAGTCATATTTGCTGAGCATTCTGATTCATTTCATTTTTCCTAATCAATGAACACATTGCGTATTTTGGATCGAAAACTGGTGAAAATGCCAGCGCATTTATCCAAATGGGAAAAATGCCAATGTGTTTCTCCACGGCTGTACACCTGAGAATGTCAGTTATGAAATTTGATATATTTTTTCTTCTCCCACCATATTTCATGGATTGCCTAGCATCACACACCTCCTACTCAGAAAAGCCAACATCTGGCTGGATTGGATGAGAACACAAACACATATTGTGCCTGTGGACTGTACTGGCAGACACTCATGCTCACACAACGATGGGCCTGGCATAGTGGGATGCTGAATTTTCAGAGTGAATTAGATGTTGGACCTGATAAGAAAGTGTTGTACTTTTGCAAATTAGGCTTCTGATATACAGTTTTTTCCCTGTTGTTATTTTTATTGTTACTTCCCGTGCTTTGATTAAGTTATGCAGACTGGATACATCTGTATATTCAGAAACACAAGCCTTTCACCTTGAAGCCTGGGTGCAAACTACAGGTGAGCCAGGGGGAGGCTTTGCTCTTCTTAATATTGCATAAGCTAGTAAGATGATTTGTGGATTTTGTGTGTGTTCCCATGTGTGTACTGCAGTGGAGTGTGAAACTGTAGTATTTCTTTTTGTTATACATCTGTAAATACACTGTCTCTCTGGCCCCAATTGAGCTGAAAGGCACACGGCAGTGGTGACTTTTCATTAATTTTCTCATTTTTATTATTCATAGTCACACTCAGTGCTGAATTTGCAGATTTTGAAACACATGCTTCAGTTCCAGTAGTTCAGGGGGAGGGGAGGGGAGAAAAGCATCAGATAAAGCCAAAACTGCTCCTGCTAAAACTGTCATCAGGTCACATTATATATTTATATTTAATAGATTAAACAAGCCTTTTTTGCACATAGGAACAGTCTGAATATCGGGCTGTTCTTGTAATAATAATCATTAGTTGCTGTAAAACTCTTAAGTGCTGCGGACTGGGACCACCTACACACAAATTAGTGCAGTTCATAGTTTCCGAAATGACATGCTGTAAATCTGAAGATAGGACCCCGTCTCACAGCAGGTCATGAAATAGTTCATGAACACAGATTGTTCTGGGTTTTTTTTCATGTCAGCAAGTGAGCACGAGCATGTACGTAATGCAGCAGGAAGTATATCCCTGGTCAGAAGCGTGGATTTGGTGTACAGAAAGCAGGGAGAAGTCACCATGGAAACTGAGAAACATAGTTTGAAATAATGTGGCAACAACTGTATTTGAACCCAAATCAACTTTTTACGCAGTAGGTTTTAATATTCAACCTTAACCCAGCTGTTTTTAATCTCTACATCTAAACAACAGACACATATTTTAAAAAAGCATGAAATGTTTTAAAAAATCCTAGAAATTGTCTGTGAGCATCTATGAGATTTTGACCCAAACTTGGGCCTGTGGTATGCAGGCCAACATAAACGACTACCACCCCACCGTTTTGCCTTTGAATCAGTACATATCAGAGCAGACTGATGAAAAGTCATGTTTAGAGTCTCAAAATAATGTTGGGAATGTTGTTGTGAAAAAAAATGGTCAGAAATATGAGTCAATGCAATAAAGGTAATAACTACATCTCAGACAGCCAAGAGACCAGAAGATAAGGACACTTAAAGTGGAAATGAAACACTCAGTGTATAAAGGCTAATTTACACCATGAAGCCCTGCTCTTAAAAACGTCTTAAAAAGACGAAAATCCACCTGTGAGCCACAATGTTGCGGTTTGTAAAGCACTTTATAAAAGAGAACAGTGTGGAGGGGATTGCTTGTTTGGTTGGTTGCGCACCAGCCAACCAAGCAATCCGGTGACATAACGTTCTGTACTTACAGAAGATGGTATTAAACATGTTTTAAAAACTTTAAGCACTTATTTCTTAAATCCAGCTTCACAGACAGTGTTACATCTATGTCAGTTTATGAGAGAACAACTCTATGGTGCAAATTAGCCTTTATACATTGAGTGTTTCCTTAAAATCTCTTTTTAATGCAGCTAATAAAGTTGACTTTAAATCATATGGCAAGCACAGTCGGTCATGTTACCTAAACTTAAAAGACATTTAAACATTGTGCAAACACAATGATAGTCATCTATCCATTACCAGAGCCCTTTAGTAAGTCATGGTCGTATTAAAGGAGCAGCTGTGGCAGTGTTTTACCACCTGATTGGTCCTCCTGTTTGTTGTGTTCTCCAATGTCTCTTTTGGTTAATGTCTTCTCTCGTCTCCTCCTAGTTGTTTGCCTAGGTTGTCAGAGTTGCCAAGATACTTACCTCTAGTCCCTACTGGAGTGCAAGAGTCGCAGCTGGATCATTACTGTGTGCAAGTCCAAGCCTGAAATCAATCTGTGGATCACAGTATGTACCTTCAACCTATCTGCCTGCCCACTTTCCACCGTCCAGCCTGCAACACTCTCGAAAACCAGCCTACTCACATACAGACTGCCTTCCGGCCACCTATCTTTCTAAACCAAGTCAGAATGCTTCCCAATCTCTCTCTTTGCATTCGCTTTAGTCTCTTCCCTGCCAGCCGTTGCTTTTTTCCAGATTCAAAACAAGAACATCTTCTACCAGGACATTAAGCTGGAGAATATCTTGATAGAAACCGGTACAGATGTCTCGCGTTTAAGGCTCATTGATTTTGGACTCAGTTGCTTCACAAAGAAGACTTCATTGTAAAGGACCTTCTATGGTACTCTAGCCCACATCCCACCTGAGTGTTATCAGTCGTACAAATATAGGCCTGGTCCCACCACAGTGTGGCAGCTGGGAGTGGTCCTGTAGTCTGCAGTCCCACACAATTTGAAACAACAGGCTTTCTAAGCATCAAAATCGAGATTAAAAGGCAAAGTACATAAAAGAAACTGTTGTTGTGATTTGGTGCAATATTAATCAATTACTGAGCTGATGCTATTTCGATTACAACAAGGAATTTGATTCCAAAGAGTTCCTATTATAACCCTGTAATCTTCCAACTCCAACAGGGAACATTTTTTGGTGAATGCGACAAAATGTCTTTTTAGGACTTTGAATCAGCTCAATTAGTTTTTTAACTGCTCCAAATCTTGCTTTTTAACCTGCAAAAATTAAAAAATTTGAACTATTCTTTTGTAATACTTCTTTGCTGATAGTGGAAACTATCGTCGCATTTCATTTCCACCCTCAGCAAAATGACGTCATTTCAAAAAGAAAAAGAAGAATTTTAGATCGGATTAACTCGCTGAATCCTTTTTGACAGGGACTCTCATTGTCCCAAATAAGTGGCTTTCTCCTGAGGCCATTGTAATTTTGGAGAAACTCACTTGCAACGATTTTCTTGACATGTCATATAGCACTTTTAATTCCCATCGTGCAGATCTGCTTAAAGAAAAGAAATTCACAAACAAAACTCACAAACAAAACTCCCAGTGCACTGTTCAAAAACAAAAAATAAAATAAAATAAAAAATAAAATAAAAATAACAGATCAAAATGAAAAATAAAAATACAGAAGCCCGGTCTTAGGACTTGTCCCAGAATATTCTTTCTCTAAAAAGTAAAAACACACCAAATCTAAAACTTGGTGGAAAAGAGAAAAATGCCTCAGCCAATTAAATCCCCAAAACTTTCACCAACCAACCCACACGCTTCACACAAACGCAATATTCTTTGAAATGATCAGTTTCTTCCTTTGTCCCCAGGTGTGTGCCACGGTAAAACCTTCCCCATACATCAGAAACAAAAAAACAAAACAAAAACTAAAAACTAAAAATCTGCTAGTTTCACTCATTTAAACTCTGGCTGCAGGATTCTGTTCACCCCTGCTATCATTCAGTCATATTCCCCAAAATAATACTAATTCAGTTGTCTATGTATCACTTCTCAGACAGGATGATGGTAACAGTATTGCCTACTTAAAATTGTGTTTGATCCTAATGAGCTTCATTACATGTGTGTTTATGTTAGTAGGGTTAATAGATTTTCTGTTTCTGTGTATCCTTTTATGTACCTTCCCCCTTTTTTCTGAAACAAAACTCAGTTCACTCCAAATTTTGTTTCAGAAACATCTAAATGAAAAACTCCGTCTTAGTCAGGCACAGCTAAACCCCAAATGCTTGCAGGTTACCATCGGCAACCACGCTGTGTGTTATTAACCCCTTCTACAAATACCCTCTTTGGATGTGTGCCACTTGGTGTATGATTTTGTGCTACCTCTAGTACATATCATGTACATGTGTGGTGTCACCTTTCCATTTTCTCTAACAGTACACTTGCGTACCTCAGTGCTTGTCTTCCTCCCCCTTTTGTGGTGGTCTGGACACTGTCAATCCTCCACTTCAAGGCAGTCGTTTGTCTCCCCGGATTCCTTAACTCAATTTGATTCCCCACACTAAAACAGCATTCCTCTGTGTCCTCACCTGCTCCTTCTTTCACTTTGGTCTCTTCTTCCACTTTGCAGTCCAATGGCAGTTAGTTCTCTTCAGCTTTGTCCCGTGTATCTCTTTGTCCCACTGTCTCTTTCATTGCCATCTTGCTCCAAACATGGCAAATGTCAAACTCAGGCAGTCTTTTCAAAAGTCCTTCACACACAGTGAAGTTGCAGCTTACTGGAAACACATCTCCATTCATCCAGTCAAGATGATGGATCTTCTCTTTCTGATGCCGTTTGCCCATAGTGCTGCTGGACCTCTCTGCTCAGGACTCTGGTATTGTCTCTTGGACTGCTGTCCACTGTTGATGTCCATGTTTGTGCTTCTGGAACTGCACTCCGTGTCTTCAAAGAGAGATTAGCTTCCTTGGAGCTTGCTTTTTCAGGATGAGGACGGGAAGCTGCAAAACAATTCAGCCAAAAACTCAGGCTGGGTGTTTCTAATGATCTTAACCTATAACTTTCTTCCGACTGCTGCCCGTGGAGAATTGATCCAGGTCCGTTCCCCACCTGTAATCGACAGACTCAGAGACTTTCATTATTCACTGTCACTGCATATATTTTAATCACTCCTAAAGCAACACATCACTACTTATTTTGTTTTGAACTCTACTGACTTTAAACCCCGAAAATGAAATTTTTATTTGTTCTTAACCGCAAACACAAAAAATCTTCTTGATGTTGTTGTTAATCATTTTCATCCACAACACTCCAAATTGTGTTTTCTTTTGTGTCCAGCAGGGGAAGAAGGTGACCTGTAGTATCACTGCTTCCCCCAGTTGGAGACAATTTCCCACTCACACTTCCACACTTTTAATTTTCTTTTTTTTCTTCTTTTTTTTTTCTTTTTTACCCCATTGTTTTACACCCACAGATTAACCTGTTAACTCACTCCTCCAACCTCATTCTCCTTTCTCCCCAACAGCTCTCATGCAGTCCACGATCAAATTCTCCATTCATCCTTGGGTACTTGGTCACCTTTAAATGTCACTGTTAATTTTATCAATTTATTTATCATTAACTTAACACTAATCCACTGTTTATTTTTATTTATTTATTTATTTTAGTTCATTTTCTCCTATTTGATCACTTTGATTTCTTGACTATTATTATTTCACAGAAAATCAACTAATCTACTTTGTCTCCCTTTTTGTCATCAAGGAATTCACACACACACTCACAGCCTGGTCACTCGCCCCCACCTTTCTTTCTCTCTCTCGCACACACACACATTTTACTCCTCCTTTGTTCCACCTGTGAACCCGCCCCTCGAGGCTGGCTCACACACCTCATACTTCTCGCAGTCCCATTCAAACTTTCTGCGAGACACTTCCTCTGCTGATTCAGGACAACGCCCTGATCAGCACACAGAGCGGGTGCCGTCCGCTCTTGTACACCTCACAAATTATTCAAACTGCGCCACGGACTCGATACCGCGGTTTCTCTTCCCCAAAAAATAAAACCAAATTCAACCCCCCAATTGACTTTACAGTTTGCAACAATTCGTGACACGGCCTCCTGCTGCGATTGTTACACACCACAAACACACACTTTTAGACACAAATTATTTTTGTTACTTTAATTGACTCCCGTACTTCGGACGAGACACATACTCTAACTGCGCTTTCACACACACACAACACAGTCCTCTTTCTGCATCAGGCACTGGTTCAACTCAGCTCGGAATCTAACTGGCCAAAGCAAGCGATCCTGCTTTTATGCAGACTTCAGACTACGACAGGGACTTCAACCCCAATTTAGTTATTTAGGAGTTCTGAATCCCCAGGTTACCAGCCTGGATCTCCTGTCCCACAGGTCCTACTCCCGAGAATAGGTGGGGCAACCAAGCCCGGAACACACACGGCCCTCAGCCGGTGACGAGGCCTTAAACCCCGCTTTCTACGTACTAATAGTAACACATGTTTCCTGCTTTAACGCACGGGGACGGGTCACAACACCACCACTTTTTCCTAATAACTAAGACGGATCACACACCGTTGCGGATGAAACACCGCTTACAAATCCGTAACAAACGTCTCTTGCTTTAACGCACTGAGATTTTCTTAGGTCAACCTGAAGTTCTTAACAAAAGTCTCTTGCTTTAGTCGCACTGGGATGGGCCCTAGCCCCGTCTTTATTCTACTGAGTGAATTTACACTGTGATACGCTCAACTTAGCGAACAGATAATTTAAACTTTATTCAATATGCACACTTCGAAAATAAACAGGTGGTGCCTACCTTTTAAATGATTGAGCCGGCTCTCTGTTCACCTCGTTTTCACGATCTCAGCTCTGCCATTTCGTCCTCTCTGAGCCTCGAGCGAATCCCGGGTTTTCGGCACCAAAACTGTTCCGAAATCAGTTTCACCCCGGTTCTTTTTATTCCTCGAAGCATCCAGAGATGGCACCGGACTCAGTAGTCATTTTCACAAAAACCTTTATTCATCTTTATTCCTCTTCATTTAAGCATGCATCTTCTAGAAGGGAAGACGTGCAAGGCCGGTGTCCCTCTGCAGATCTTCACTCCTTTGTCTGTGAAACACAGTTTTGTACAAGCGACCCTATCATAAAACCTCCATGGTGTGCTGCAAACTGTGTTTGTGTGTGTGCACGAGCACGTGAGTGCCTGTGTATGCGCGTACCTGTGTGTCTATGTGAGTGCGCGTGAGTGAATGTATGCGCGTACCTGTGTGTATGTGTGAGTGCACGTGAGTGAGTGTGCGTGTGGATGTGTGAGTGTAACACTTTAAGCACTGTGTGTGTGTCTCTGCGTACGTGACTTCCTGACGGTCATAAAAGTAATCTCACCCAAGCTACACCAAATTCCTCTACACAACATAGAAAACACAGTTAACATATTACAAACGCTGAGACTCCCACTCTGCATCCACTGGGCCATTGGCCTCTTGTTGTCTTACATTTACAGATCAGATGGAGAGTCTCCTACAAACCTACTTCTAAGTTTATAACAATTATGAGTTTTATTAAAGGTACAAGCATCAGCATCAGCAACCCCCAACTGTAGCTTCCTGTCTCCTTTTATGGCAGGCAGACCCTGCCATAAAAGGAGGGAATTCCTTTCCCTCTAAACAATTACACACATTCTCGGGCTACAGCTAAGCCAACCTAAAACACAGACAAATCCTTCCTTATTCCTCTGATCTAAACAAATTTAACACATCATATTATAATAATTATTTTCTTGTACTCACAGTTGCCACGTCACGCTGGCTGATCCGTCTCCAGATTAGGCGTCGCACCCCTACAATCAGGCAGCGGGTCCCTCTTTTCACCTGGCCTTCACACATTCCTCCTCATATCTGAGGCCTCTCTCCTCCCAGTGCTCAGCTAGCCTGCTTTTAAAAGGTCTTTACACAGCTGATAGGCCATCTCTGGACACACCCATACCTCAGCAGTTGATCCCTATCAGCTAATTTGTCCCATGTGCAGCCAGTCCACAGTGGATTAAAACCATGTCAAATAGAACACTAAAAACCATGCAATATAAACAGAATAAAATCATGCAAATCAAAACTGCACTCATACATAAACGCTAAAAATCAGAATAAAACCCATATACAAGATAAATACAAATTTACACTAAGATTAAATCCTTATATTTTGCATTCTCTAAAAAAATATTAAAAGTGTATTTGGAGGCATTCTTATCAGATGTCCGAACCACCTCAACTGGAGGAGCAGCGACTCTACTTTGACCCCCTCCCGGATGGCCGAACTTTTCATCCTGTCTCTGAGGGAGAGGCTAACCACCCTTCAAAGGAAGCTCATTTCCGCAGCTTGTATCTGCAGTCTCGTTCTTTTGCTCATAGCTGAGGGTAGGGACGTAGATCGACCGATAAATTAAGACCTTCACTTTTACACTCAGCTCTCTCTTCACCACGACGGACCGGTACAGTATCCGCATCACTGCAGCCGCAGCACCAATCCGTCTGTCGATCTCCCGCTCCCTTCTCTCCCTTCTCCCGTCACTCGTGAACAAGACCCTGAGATACTTAAACTCCTCCATTTGGGGCAGGAACTCATCCCTGACCTGGAGTGGGCACTCCACCCTTTTCCGGCTGACGACTATGGCCTCAGATTTGGAGGTGCTGATTCTCTTTTCCACTACTTCACACTTGGCTGCGAACAGTTCCAGTGTAAGCTGGATGCCATCACCTGATAAACCCAAAAGAACCACATCATCTGCACAAAGCAGAGATGAGATTCTGAGACCACCCACGTGAAAGCCACTTGGCTATGCTTACAAATTTTGTCCATAAAAATTACGAACAGAGTCGGTGACAAAGGGCAGCCCTGGTGGAGTCCATCACCCACTGGGAATGAGTCCAACTTATTGCTGGCTATGCTTGCAACGGTTGTATAAGAATTGAATGGCCCGTAGCAATGACACACCATACTCCCAAAACATCTCCCACAGGACAGCCCGAGGGACACGGTTGAATGCCTTCTCACACAACACATGTTGTATAATGACGAGAAGATAAAGAGCTGGTTCAGTGTTCCATGATCAGGACAAAAACCGCATTGTTCCTCTTGTATCTGAGGTTTGACTAACAAACGGACTCTCCTCTCCAGCACCCTGGCATAGACTTTCCCAGGGAGGCTGATGAGTGTGATCCCCCTATTGTTGGAACACACCCTCCGGTCCCCCTTCTTAAAGATAGGAACCACCAGACCAGTCTGCCAATACAGAGTTACCACCCCTGATCTCCACGCAACATTGCAGAGGCGTGTGAACCAAGACAGCCCTACAACATCCAGAGCCTTCAGGAACTCAGGGCGGACCTCATCCCCCCCCAGGGGCTCTGCCACCAAGGAGTTGTTTAACTGCTTCAGTGACCTCACCCACAGAGATAGTCAATCTTACATACAATTCAATTCAATTCAATTCAATTTTATTTATATAGCGCCAAATCACAACAAAAGTCGCCTCAAGGTGCTTCATCGATACAGAGAAAAACCCAACAATCATATGACCCCCTATGAGCAAGCACTTTGGTGACAGTGGGAAGGAAAAACTCCCTTTTAACGGGAAGAAGCCTCCGGCAGAACCAGGCTCAGGGAGGGGCGGCCATCTGCTGCGACCGGTTGGGGTGAGAGAAGGAAGACAGGATAAAGACATGCTGTGGAAGAGAGACAGAGATTAATAACAGACATGATTCAATGCAGAGAGGTCTATTAACACATAGCGAATGAGAAAGGTGACTGGAAAGGAAAAACTCAATGCATCATGGGAATCCCCGGCAGCCTACGTCTATTGCAGCATAACTAAGGGAGGATTCAGGGTCACCTGGTCCAGCCCTAATTATATGCTTTAGCAAAAAGGAAAGTTTTAAGCCTAATCTTAAAAGTAGAGATAGTGTCTGTCTCCTGAATCCAAACTGGAAGCTGGTTCCACAGTAGAGGGGCCTGAAAACTGAAGGCTCTCCCTCCCATTCTACTTTTAAATACTCTAGGAACAACAAGTAGTTCTGCAGAGCGAGAGCGAAGTGCTGTAATAGGGTGATATGGTACTACAAGGTCATTAAGATAAAATGGGGCCTGATTATTTAAGACCTTGTATGTGAGGAGCAGGATTTTGAATTCAATTCTGGATTTAACAAGGAAGCCAATGAAGGGAAGCCAAAACAGGAGAAATATGCTCTCTCTTTCTAGTCCCTGTCAGCACTCTTGCTGTAGTGTCTAAAAGACACGTTGATGGTTTGGAGGAAGTAATTATTGAAGTTAACTCAGAAAGATCAATTGGAGAAAAAGAGTCTAACTTAACATCAATGGTACTAAGAGTAGCTGTAGATGATATTACATCTGTGGGATGATTACTGGTAATTTTTCTCTAATGATAAAAATTTTATTTGTGAAGAAGTTCATGAAGTCATTACTAGTTAACGTTAAAGGGATGGTTGGCTCAACAGAGCTCTGACTCTTTGTCAGCCTGGCTACAGTGCTGAAGAGAAACCTGGGGTTGTTCTTATTTTCTTCAATTAGTGACGAATAGTAAGATGTTCTGGCTTTGCGGAGGGCTTTTTTATAAAGCAGCAAACTATTTCTCCAGGCTAAATGATGATCCTCTAAATTTATGACACACCATTTCCTCTCCAGATTACGAGTTATCTGCTTTAGGCTACGTGTTTGAGAATTATACCACGGAGTCAGGTACTTCTGATTTGAGACCTTACTTTTCACAGGAGCTACAGTATCCAGAGTCGTACGTAGTGAGGAGGCAAAATTATTAACAAGATAATCGACCTCTTTTGGAGTAGCGTTCAGATAGCTGCTCTGCTCTATGTTGGTACAGGTCATTGAAGATGATAACAGTGGGTCGATTATATTCTTAAACTTAGTTACAGCGCTTTTAGAAAGACATCTACTTTGATAAAGTCTACTCTCCACTGCTGTGTAATCAATTTTTGTAAATGTAAATGTTATCAGGAAATGATCAGGCAGGAGAGGGTTTTCAGGAAACACTGTTAAATGTTCAGTTTCTATGCCATATTTTAAAACAAGATCTAGAGTGTGATTAAAGTGGTGGGTGGGTTCTTTTACATTTTGAGAGAAGCCAATTGAGTCTAATAACAGATTAAATGCCATGTTGAGGCTGTCATTTTTAGCATCTACATGGATGTTAAAATCACCCACAATAATTATTTTATCTGAGCTGAGAACTAAATCAGATAAAAAGTCTGAGAAATCAGACAGAAACTCTGTGTAAGGCCCAGGTGGACGATAGATGATAACAAGTAAGACACACATTGTTTTCTTTTTTTTTTTCCCTCTCAGTAAAATCCCTCAGCACTGCTCTTCCTCTTCAGTGACTATGTATTACGGTCTGTGTAGACGGGGAAAAAAATCCTCTGATACATCTGAATCCCTTTCAGTTATTAAATTGTGCAATACAGCAATACAGTTAATGAGCAGTGACAAGTGCTTTGAAAACTTGCTTCCCTTTCCTTCCCTCATTTTTAACGATACTGGAAGTTTATGAGCCTAGAGTCTGCTCAGGAACAGACAAAAAAAAAATGTACTAAAAAAAAGATTGGGGAGGTACATTATATTGGGGAAATACAGACATACCTCAAGTAAAACAACAACAACAAAAAATGTTTTAAAAAGTTTCAACAATTAATTGTCCATTAAGCACAATACAGGTTAATTTACATTCCTGTAATCTAGGATATTTGATGTTACCCAAATAATGTGAGTTATTCCTGAGCCACGCATTGTTTTCGTAATCAAATGGGTTTTATCTAACATTTGTGGTATTAGTTCTAGAAAACAAAATACACCAGAAAATCCCCCCCAGATTGTCTTGCCACCACCTGTTTTCATTGAATTCATAAATTCTCTGTGGCTCAGTGTTTAAATAGATGCATGATTTCTGTATCTTACATTGCCAATCACAAATTAGACTCTGCTAAATTAAAGTAATATATATATGAGTTCCTAAAATGTCAGTTTAGCTTGAAGCGTCTGAGCTGCTGTCCTTCACTCTGTTTGATTCTCCCAGTGTCATCATTAATAATACATAGGCTGAATCATACTAGGCTCCTCTTCATTAATATTTTACATGGACTTTCTAGCAGCAGTGGGCTTCCCCTAACCTTTCACTTCTTTGTAGGAATCATCATTTACTGCAGATGAAAGGCGTGGACACGGATGTGTCATTAATGTGCCAGTTGCAATGTGTTACTAAAAAAGGAGAATAAAATATACATACATATCTTGTATATAAGTATTCACAGCTAATGTGCAGCAATTTGTTGAAGTACTTTTGGCAGCAATTACAGCCTCACATATTTTAGTATGACACTACAAGCTTGCCACACCTAGTTTTGGGGAGTTAACCCAATTCTACTTGGGGATAGGAAAAATTTGTGTGCAGACATTTTCATATCTCTCAAGAAATGTTGACTCGCGTTCATGTCAGTGCTCTGGCTGGGCCACGCAAGGACATTCACAGAGTGGTCCACTGCTTTGTTATCTTTTTGCAACATTGGCCTGTATGGTAGAATTGCCAAACTGAACCAACTCCTCGGTAAAAGGCACATGACAACCTGCCTGGAATTTGCCGAAAGGTACCTAAACGACTCTCAGACCACGAGAAACAAAATTCTGTGATCTGATGAAACAAAGATTGAGCTCTTTGGCCTGAATGCCAAGTGTCATATCTGGAGGAAATCACGTACCACTTTGCCGTGTGTTTTGGGTTGTGTCCTGTCGGATGATAAACCTTTAGCCCAGTCCAACCCTCAGAGTGTTCTGGAGTAAGTTATCGTCAAGGAGTTTCTATGTTTCTCCATTCACCTTTCTCTTGACTCTGACAAGTCTCCCTGTTCTTGCTGCTGAAAAACATTCCCACAGTGTGATAGTGCCACCATCATGCTTCACTGTAGGGATGGGATTCGCCAGGTGATGACAGGTACTGGTGGTTTCCTCCAGACATGGCACTTAGCATTCAGAATAAAGACTTCAACCTTTGTTTTGTTTCTCACAGTCTGAGAGTCTTTTAGTCTTTTTTAGGCAAACTCCAGGCGGGCTGTCATTGGCCTTTTACTGTGGATCTGGCCAAATGGTTGACCTTTTGGAAGTTTCTCTTCTATCCACAGAGCAATGCAGAAGTTCTGCCAGATTCACCCCGTGACTAATTCCATCGGCCCTTTTACACTGATTGCTCAGATTGGCTGGGTGGGCGGTCAGCTTGAGGGAGAGAGGAGTGGTTCCAAATATCTTCTTTCCGAATACAATGTGTATTTTTATACTTTTCTGTTTACAATTAACAAGTGGCACCTGTCCTGTTAGTAAATTACCCAAAGTGCGTAGTTTGTGACCTTGCCTTAAATTGCACAGATTGTGGTCACATTTTGCTCCATGTAGGAAATGTGACCCTTAATTTCTAGTTCTAACAGTAGACTTTTTATGAAGGGTACACAACCTCAGGTGCATGAAATCACTTGTGTATATGAACTAAAGCTCATAAGATAGTAAGTAATTTTTTTTTTCTTTTGAACTTGTTATTCAAGAGATTAAGAGGTACTGTTCCACTTTTTTGCTTAGAACCAGCAAATATACAGCCAGTGCAATCACCTTCAAACTTAAAGATGGGAACATACAAAGATCCTTTAATTACATTGCCACTTAAACTATTCCGCTGTGAATTTTTAAGTGTTCAGCAGTTTGTGCTGAAGAATCTATATAGAACTCTTTTACTGTATTCATGATGAAATTGATTGTATTACTATTTTACTTTTCATTTAGCATCTGAACACTCTCAAAATCCTCAGATTAGATTCTGATAATAATGCCGTAATTTCACATTTATTATGCTACAGGTCAAAACTGGTGTATGACAAATAAATGCTAAGAGATGGCAACAAGAAATATGCAATGTTTTCCATGAGTGTAAAAAAAAAGAACACTCTTTAATCCAAAATTATGTACATTTGCAACATTTTATCTTTGAACTGCAGTGACATAGGATTGCAAATCTATTCATACCACACATGAATAGCAGCGTGGGAGTTTTTGTGTGTGTGATTTGCGTTTGTAGCAAGTTGCTCTGGGCTTGGAGTCATTCTTTGGATGAATGTGTCATGACTGTATATGTATCCAAGTGTTTGGTTGAGGTAAATGTGTGTATCTATGTCTGTGACTGTGTGTATGAAGCCTCTGGTAGTACATAAATGTATGTTTGTGCATGACTATTAGTGCCAATCCATTTAACAGTTTGACGTCACATAGCACAGGCTCACGAAACAGTGTGAAATTTGATGTGATGAATGGCTTAGTTTTTTAACTTACTAGGTTTCACTTTTTTAAATAGGCAGTAATCATATTACAATTTCTTTTGGTTAAACACAACAGTAAAGTGTTTTATCATAATCTTACCCATAATTAATAAAGCCTGTAAAAAAATGTTAAGGACAAATCTATAAACTGTAGACAAATATGAACAACGCACTAAAGTTTGCATTCTGTAAAATAACCAGCAGGTGGCAATACATCTGAAGTGAAAAAAGTCAGATGCTATTCAACTTTGACCTTTAATATGGTTTTCACAATACTAGAATTTCAAACTCAAGATCAATAACAAAATACCTGATAATACAATTTCAATAACATGGAGGGAAAAATGACAAAAAACTAAGAGGCATTTTTTTTTATGTTAGAGCAATCTAAACAATAACATAAATAACACAATGTTAGGTTCTCTAATGTGCTCAGTAATACACTAGCATCACTTATATGAGTATATAAAATATGAGTCAAATATTTTAATATCTAGTAGTGTAAATCTATCTACTGTATTTTTAGGTTGTCCGAGGCAGTGCTATATATTTGTTGTTAATCAAAGAGAGTTGATAAAGTGAATTGGAACTTTTGCAGTCTAGTTGCTTGTTGATTTTTCTAAGCTTCAATCTGGAGCTTTAAGGGAAACAACATTTTTTAGACACAAATATTTAGTCTTATCCTGTTGAGTTAATGCTGTCTTAACATTATAGATGAGCCAGACTAATTACATTTGTTGCCTAACTCTGTTATTAGTGTTACTGTTTAATCATTGACCATAGACATGGCTGTAGCCAGCTATGAAGCTAAAGAGGCTGTAACCTTGGTAATTTTTTTAGTGCTTTAATTGGTTCCTGCTTTTACAAAAAACAAACAAAAAAAACCTATGGAAACTCTACGGCGTTATGGGCCCCACTGCAGGGTGTTCTTTTGTGTTCTTTTAATTTGTGATGGAAAGTATTTTTCTCATTGTGTTTCATTTCATCTTCCATTTTCTTTATACATGTCATGGTCCTGACGTGTTTCCAGGTTGTTTGCTCTCTGCCCTGTTCCCCACCTGTATTTAGTGTCTGCGTGTGTTCCCGTTCGTTGTCGCGTCATCCCTCATTCTGGCCTATGTGTTCTGTTTTCATGCACTGTTTCTAATTGTCCCAGTTTAGGTTTTGTTTAGTTTTTTGGCAGCAATAAAGCTGTGGTTTTTGAGTTTAAGTTCTGCTTCTGTGAGCCTGCTTATTGGGTCCTTTTCCTGCCTGCCTGCACACAGTCATGACAATACACAAAGTACAGACAGCTTTATACATCTGGTACATGTTAAATATGATCCACTAGGACAAAAAAATCTGGAATTCAGTCATTTTAAATCCTGGGTTATAGCTCTGGCAGTTAGCCACTGCATAAATGATAAAAGATGGCTAATGTGGGGGTCAGGTAGATGCTAATAGTTACAGTGAATAGACTGGTTCGTATTTATGTCTTTCTACTTGAACACTCAAAACACGTCTCATGTCTCAGACCCAAGTTTTTTCTATCTGAGAATTGCAGACATTCATACTGAGATGAGCAAGTTCAGTATCTTGCACAAAGACACTTAGACATGCAGGCTGGAGAATGGAGCAGCCAGGGATCGAACCATCAACCTTTTAATTAGTGGACCGTCTCCGCCTACTGAGCTACAGCCACCCCACAAAGTTAAACAGCTAAGTTTAAGTTTTTCTGACCTATTGAAATGCCTCATAAAATGTTGTTCAATGTTGTGAATAACAACTAACAAAGCTGCTGGTGAGGTGATGGTTGTTTTGATGATGTGTTGTTGCTTTTATCTAATCTGATGGGCATTTTTAGTATCTTTTACTATCTGGGTCTCAATTTTTTTGACTACCCTATTGCTTGCATTGAGCAACACAAGCAGAGCAGCTGTAGAAAGTTAACTAGCACCTGTTACCCAGAAGGAATGCCAATGTATTTCCTCTTCACCTTCACTGGTAGATCCCAATGTGATGGTGGAAAATTGAAGCTGTGACTATTCTCCGACTCTGTGGGAATAAATCTGCATGTGCACACTTCTTCTGGGGGTATTCTGACATCTCACTGCGCACACTGTGATAATTTATTCAGCAAAGATGGTGCTTACAGGCCTTGAATGATGAAGAACAAAGGGAGAATATGGATTTAGAGAATGACCTTGAAATCAAGGTAACCTCAGCAGCATGATCAAAGCCCTTGTTCACTTTCTTTCGAGTCAGAGATACGTCTGGAGGTTTTGCATAATCACTGAGCGCCGAACTCCCACAGGGTGGGCAGGATTCTCACTAAATCTTGGGAGCTGAAAATGTGTTTCTGGCACCTTGTCTCCCACCATTCCCTCCACACCTGAAATAATAAAACAATTGATAAGGTCATTTGGGAGTGTTTAGTCACTGCTGAACACCTTTAGGAGGCTGGAGAAATAGAACTGTCTTGCAGAGGCATGGCAGCGTATCGGAGTGCACCAACAGTCAAAGGGAGCTCAGGCGAGACGAGCTGTAAGTGGATCCTCCACCTGATGTCCACATCAGTTACATCTGACTGATTTCTGTCTCCACTGGTCCCAGTCGACAGGCCAGGGAGGGGAAAGGGGCACTTGCTCATCACCACCAGATGGCCGCGAGCTATTCATACTTGGCATTCTTGTGTTTCACTTCCCATGGTTAATCATCAACCGTCTGCCCTGTTCGTTTACAAGTCTGATACTGGGATTGTCAAAAGTGTTACTTTTTGAATTCAGCTGTAAATTGACATCATCACCAACCATCATGTGTTTTGGGGGTTTTTTGTGAGGGAAGGAACGTGTCCAACAGCTCAATGTCATAAAAGTGCCTCACATGCTATTAGCAGTTTGGTGTGTTGTTGTTATATACAACAACACAGACGTGGCAATAGACGTGGCAGTTAAGAATAATCACCAAAACAAAAAAAAGAGAACAATTAAATTTTCTATCTTCCTAACATGGACACATTTCCAGTAGTAAAAGTAGAGCTGACTTTACTTAGTGAACAGAGCCTACAGCCAGAGTCCGGGTCCTGCTGTGCAGGGCAGTGAAATGCGTGCCTTCTCAAATTTGATCCTGTTGCATCTTCTAAAGTTAACCATGAATTGTTATATATACTATAGGAGGCTGTCTCAAGGGCTTTTTACAAACTCTTTGAGACCAGTATAGTGAAACACTTCAAACTAAAACAAGTAAACAATAACTGTCTCCGCAGGGTTCGCTGATTGTTGTGCGTCGAGTTACCTGTCGCTCCTTCTCTCCGCTCCTGTCGGCTGGAGGTGACAAGTTCCTATTGATCAATTTCACATGGCATGACAGCAAGAAAAAATTGGATGCCAGTAGTGTAGTTTGGGTTTCCACGAATAGAGAGGGAGATTGAATCTAAATTTCTAAATTGCCTTATGTGCTTTTCAGCCCCTTGCCATCAGTCATCTCACTCCATTTTTTTGCTTTGTGGATCCAGTGTTCTCTTAGTATTATATATTTCCATTTTGTTGTTCTTACAGTCAGAAAAAGAAAAAAAAGTATACTAAATGAAGGAATGAAGAGGCAGAGTGGAGGGCTGGTGATGGCAGCAGCGGTGGCGGTGACATGGGGAGGGGGTTGCAGAGTTCTCATCAGTGAGCTGCCATGACAGGCTGCCATAGCTGTCAGGGGCTATGAGAGATCTTTTGCCAAGGTAAGGCAAATTCCTCCTCGTTCAGTCCTAATAGGCCTGTCAGGCCTTCAGAACAGGGAGGGGATGTAGTAAGCCTGGAGCTCAGAGCTCTCTTCGAGACTGCCGCACTGAGGCTACCTCATGCCACATGCAACAAAGGCCCCCTCAGTGAAACACAGAAGCCAACTCAGAGAACCTATGACAGGCTTCACTGCAAAGCATCAGCTGCGGTCTGAGGCTGCTGTGTTGGAGTTGAGAATAGCCCCGAGGCCAGCAGTGTGTCTTGTGCTATGTAACTTTTAAAAGCTTGTTATAACATTGGCACTTTTCACCTTCCACTTTAGTTAGTTTTCCCTTTGTCATCTCTTGCTTGTTATCTCCCTCATTTTTTAGCTTCTCTAACCTTGTGTTTGATCATTAGAAATCTCTTTGTGCACACGGATAAAAATACCTTCAGCTCAACAGACTCTGATTTCAGGTAATGCAGGACATTTGATTTGCATTCATAGGTCTTAGTCATCGCTGCTCCAACATAGGCCACTGAACTGTATGACAAGCCCTACATACACCTTTATAGCAAAAAAATTGTATGTATTTTCAGTCCGGATGGCTCAATCTTTCTGCCTTTTGGGAGGTGAAGGACATGAAGTTATTCACTATCAAAGCAGCGGCGTGTGCTAATTAGCTAACGTTAAGTAGCTACCTAACCATCCATTGGTCGTTAGTTTCAGGGTCATTTCAGTTGGCATTCTGAACAAGATATTTGGAAAAGGTTATACAATGTCTGCCTAATCAAAACTTATTTCCAATGTCAGTTTGAGGGACCCACTATTAAAAAGCATAAGTGGTGTTTCCAAGCAGTGCTATACTTCATGCTTTACTAATAGTGGTAAAAAAACCAGAGTAGTTCATTAGAGCAATAACTATCTTACATTTTGGCTAAGCAAAGGGGGTGATGGTAACTGGCATGTAGTGGAAGACAGCCTATTTTTCTCTTCTGGGGGGCTGTCTGATAACTGGAAAGCTGGAAATTGCTTTACATGGACATATGCGTGGCTGGTGTGGAGTATCTTGTTTTTGTGCATGGATCATATCGAAATTCAAAAAACCTTGTTACGCCTTATCTCAATTTTGAAAGGCACATATGAAAGCCACAATGCTCTGAAAGAAACTAGGATACTGTATACTATCTTATCTATATTTCTGAATGCTGCCACCTATCTGTGTATGCATGGTATGAACCAAGGGAAACACAAATATTGAGCTGAGTACAAAACATCTAACTTTTGGAGCGATGAACAAGCCGAGTTCTGTATTTTGGCAATGAAAAAGTAAAATAAAATGTGAAAGAAGCATTACATAAAAGGGGCACAAGGTCAAGTAGGTCAAGTGCCACAGTCGTACTTTCATATGGAAATTGCCAGTTGGTGCTTGTAAACTCCACAGGTTTTTGTGCAAGAACCAGACTGCAACTAGAGACCTTGATGTTATATTTGAGGTGTGTATTAGATTCCTACTTGCATTCCAAGTAGGAATCTAATACACATTCTTAGAAAAGATAGAGGGAAAAAAAAGACACAAAGCCGCATAGCAAGGATCCTCATGCCCATGTCAACATACTCATTAATGACTGTCTTTTTTATTAGGACAACATGAAGTGACTAACAGCCCATTTTCCTTTGGCTGTGTCGCCTGAAGAAATCTGAATACTGTGTTTCAAGATGCTGCCTCAGTTGTTCCAGCGTCAATTACATACTAGGACCATACGCCAATGTTTTTCTGGCTTTATTGGGCGTCTGCTTATCTGGCCTCATGGAGAGCACCCATTAGAGACTTTCTCTGTCTGAACTAACTGACTTCCTGCTGAATGTGCAAATACAAGCCATTGTTTTTTTTCCAACTTTTAAGGGATTCGGTGGATTTAATGTCCAAAACTCTAAACATACATACGTTTCAGTTAGATATTACAGTTCTACAGCAGTTCCTTTTGTTATGATTGTGTATGGGGAAGTGTAGCATAATTGGCTTCTGTTTTGTGTAGATCAGTGTGTGTGAATATCTTTGTGACAGTCCCAGAATCAAAGCCTGGTTCAACCTGTATGCTTTACTTTAAGAGAATATCTTCTTTAGTGAGAGTCTACTGTTGAGGCCTTACTAAAGAGCCTGCAAAATCCAACACATTAAAATTTAAACACATTTTTGCAGTTGCACTTGGATTGGACTGCAATTTAACTATGGTAACCCCTGTCAGTTTATATATACCAGCCTGAAGAAAGTTTATTGTGCTGTGGGCCTCAGATGTCAGCATGCAAGACATAAAAGTTCATCCTCCAGAATATCAGATTTGCTGCAGCATCTGCCCTTTTTGGTGTTGCTGAGCAATGACCACAGGTGAATGACTGGTCTCTTGAGGTTCTGTATGACCTGTTTATTAACTCATTATGAGTTGATGGTATAGAATTATAGACTGCTGCTGTCTCTGACACTCAACACGTGTCTGTATGACATCTTTTGAAAAAGTCCAGTCTGTTAGTGATCTATGACCTGTTTGATTGTGTACACAAACAACAATTGCCCAGTTGACTTGAAAATTAATGTGTTTGAACTGTTTTGTGTTGTATTTATTTTTTTCTTCAAACAGGACTCCTCATCCAGGTAATTTGAAAATAGAACTCTCAAACGTGGTAAATGTAGTACTTCAGCCAAATAGTACAACTTTCTAAAGCTAACAAAGTCGTTTTTATGCCTAATTTCAAATTCAGATTACACAATATGGCTCCGATCCCCCTGGTGTTGGATGAGAGCTTTTCTCTTTATGAAAGCTTCCTCTCTTTCCCGATGGCTATATACTTGCTGTCAAAGACGTTAAGCACGATTGAATATGATTGCCTAATATGACACAGTGACTGACCATCATAACAGTCAAAAATATTGTGTAGTCTGCATAAACCTAAACTAACAGAGGTAAAACGTAATTTATGTCACTGTGTCCTACCTGTTAAGGCACACTATGACTCTTTCAAACAACATACAGCTTGTCTCGCCTAGTGCATGTTCAGTCACACCAATAAATTTTGTTAGTATTTCACAGACTGCTGTGAGACTGCATAGTCTGAAAACTGTAGCTTGTACCAGCAAAGAAATGTGTATTCATAATATCTAAAAATATCTTTCTGTGCATCAGGTATTAATCAAAGAATTTTAGGGAAAATTCAACTGGTTGTGGTAAGTTACCAATGCAGTGCTGTAATGCTATGTGCTTTGTCTGTCTGAGCATGTACAATGACCTCTCCACATTATACTTCTTCACATTAGCTATTTTACAGATCTGTTGAAAGTATCCTTTGTAATGCCCGTGAACATTCATGAAGAACCACTCTAGTCTAAGTGCTGTAAATGTAATCATCAGAGGTTCAATACAGTTTGTGTGACCATTCGCTTGGCCTCTGTTTCAGTGTAACTGCACAAACGCTACTGTAACAACTACTCTTCAGAAACCGTATACCAAGGGCAACCGTATACTGCCAGGTTTACGAGTGTGTGGAGAGATTTCAAAAGAATCCTTTGTCCATGACATGTCCAAATAAAGACAAATATCTGTCAGTTGTGTGAAATTAAATTTAAATTGGAAAGCTGGAGTTCAGCTGTAAGCTAGTGCATGTGCCACGTCTGGCAGAAGCTGAATAAAGCTTTGGATACAGAAAATAACACCTAATATTACCATCAGTTCAATGTGAAAAAATATAGAAAATCACTTTGACTTACACTGTGTTATTTTCCCTGTATGGTATTGCTTTGAATTTGTACACAGAATAATGTCACCATAACCCAAGGCTCCCTTTTTTATCAGAGCTTCTGAACTAGGTTATTCTATCCAAGTTATAGCATTTACAAGAATAAACCCGAACCACAAGCACTAAATTGTATTTGTTCTCAGTTCTTTTAAAGTTACTCCTTTTGCTTAAAAATATTGATGACTATTATTACAAGAACCTTGTGTTCAGTTCTAAATCATCTCCTTTCTGAATTTTTACCTCCACCAAGGAGGCTTTGTTTTTGTTAGTGTTTGCGTGTCATTCTGTCTGTAAACACAATAGCCCAAAAAGTTTTGAATAAATTCTGATAAAACTTTGTGGGGACGTAGCGTCGGGTCATGCTAACATTCCATTAAAATTTGCCTTACATTCTCCAAGGTCTTAAAACAGACTTATAACTTAGAAACTATAACACCATGGTGTGATGTGTACTGTTACCAGTGTTGGGGAGAAACGGAATACATGTACCGGCGTTACGTATTTAAAATACAAAATATGAGTAACTGTATTCTGTTACAGTTACCGTTTAAAAAGGTGGTATTCAGAATACAGTTACTTTGTTGAAATAAATGAATTACATGGCAGTCTTTTCCTGTTAGGCTATGCCCTCTCTATTTTTGGTAATTCCACGCTGGTGGAAACCCAAACAAAACACGCATTAAGAGGCTCTAATGCCTGTGTCTCAATCTCGCGGCCCATGTCACCTCTACTTGCGGCCTGCAGAATGAAATAAGAAATATTTTTTTAAAATTATTATTCAAAAAATGATTTAAAATGAAGCCAATAGTCAGAGTGTTACAGGGATAGCCCTAAACAATGTAGCCTCATGGGCAGTGTAGTCCGTGCTGTAGGGAGAATGGACTGTCATACCCGTTATGTGTCTGTGAGTGCGAGGAGGGAGAAAAGGGAGAGTGGAAAAGTACGAGTTGTCACCGACCAGAAACGGGAGATCGAAGCATGTAAATATAATAATAACAACTGCAGCCAAAAAGAGTGCCTGACGAGCCCAGTTGTAAGTAAGCTATTAAGACTCGACTGTACACTGTGTTCGTGTTTTCCTCCGAAACAATATGTTCCTTTGGAGCAGCCTTTCGACGCCTCTCTCTGTCTCTTCCGAGCAAAGTTGACCCAGACAACAAAGTAAAGCTAGTTATCGACTATGAGCCCGACACGGAACCTGACGTATTAGCCAGAGGTCCCTTTACTACGGTTCGGAGCCGCGGGCCTGTTTTATATACGCACGGAATAGTTTTCCATACAAGATCGCTGCAAAAAGTGCAGCCTTACCTAATGTCCACCTACTGTTACTCATTTATATTAAGATTTAAAAATCTAGTTGGTATTGGTATGGCGAGTAACCTTCAGTAATAGTAATAAATCACACAGCAATAGTACATTCATGTAGTTGTAAAAGCATGATAATACATTAAGTAATCCAAAGTATTCAGAATATGTTACTCTCATTAAGTAACGTAACGGAATATGTTACAAAATACATTTTGAGCATGTATTCTGTAATCTGTAGTGGAATACATTTTAAAAGTAACCTTCCCAACACTGACTGTCACCGTATAGAAAGTACCGTATAAAGATTTAATATATCATGTTACATTTGACCTCTCCTTCAAGGTCAATAAATTGATCTGAGTGTCAAAGTTAAAATAATGCCATATAGAGCTATTTAAAGCTGTTTCTTGTTGACATTGTTTGTATTGTAACAAATAGACACATAAGTAATGATATGTGAGGATTCTAAATATCATGTTACTTTGCACCTCTGACTTCTTCTTCAGTTCATTTAGGAAATGATACTTGTATATGGGTATTCTATCACATTATGGTTTGCATTCAAATATCATGTCACATCTGACCTCTGATCCTTTGAATCTGCTGAGATTACACTGTGAATCAGGACATGGGCAACGACAGAGTCAAACTGTAGCCTCTGCTACAGGTGATATGCTTTCCTGCGGTTCCTGCTCTGTGTCGCCATGAATCGCAATGAAGCCTCTCCACGCATACAAAGAGTTGGATTAGCAGAGCAGAGGAGTCGTGTTCAGCTCACGTTTGCATAGCCTTTGAGCCACTGGAATGCAACACTGTACCCAACTGTCATTCGATTGCAGAGTCGTTCAACAGTTCAGGCTGAATGAGCTTCAACTTAGGGCAGGCATTATTGATCCAAACAGGGAACACAGCCAGTTTCCCTGAAAGTCCAGCTCTTTACCAATTATCACATTTCTGCTTAGTGATAGTCAGCCCCTCCACCCCACCCCCACCCTCTCCATCACTCAGGGAAACATCTGACTGTTAAACACAGCTAATGAAGTGGCAGGTTTAAAGAAGGTTTTAACAGCGTAACCCATGCAACAGTAAAACTGGGAGTGGGTTCACATAGTTTACCTCCACACTGTTGTATGTCTAATCCAAAAGTTTGTATGCAGCTTGAACATCCAGAAAATTATTTTACACCAAAGGTTACTAACGGGACCCAGAAGATTTAGCTGCCTGTGGGTGTACGCTGCATCAGAGAATCAGGGACACTGTATCATGCCTGTCTTAAAAAACATTTAACTGAACTTGACACAGACAGAAAACAAACTAGTGTCTCTTTGGCTAAAGAGTTTTCTGTAGATTCTACTTAAAAGGTCAGCTTTCCTTTTGAAATCTGCATGCGCAAAGAAAGTTTGTTGCGTGATTATGAGTTCAAGGAATTTACGTGGTTTTTATGCTGTCTAGAAAGATTGCTGTGTGTGATGGAATCATATTTTCTTTGTCCCAATGTTTATAGATGGGCTGTTTAACAGCACTAAGCCCGAGTCCACGTTTCTATCTGTGAGCAATTCACAATACAAAGCACAGCCCAAAGTATATATGACTTTGAATGAAGCTACAAAAGCCATTCTGGTGGTTCTTTGAAAACAAACACTCAAAAAGTGGCGCAAGATCAGCCGCGACACATGAGAACAAAAGCAGCTTTGCAGCAGATTAGAAACAGGCCAGAGTCCCAACATAAACAGTGAAGCTTGAGCATGAGACAAATGTGCTAATTACTGTTCACTCAGGAGCCCCTGTTTTCAAAGTGCTAACCTGTGTCATAAGGTCTGATGAAAAATGTGACACCTGTGAAAACAGAAGAATCAACAGGGAGCTCAACCCCACAGTGTCTCTAATTAACATCTAAACCTTCAGAATAAAAGCCTACTTTTTTCATGTAGTCCCTTTAAACTGCCTTTTTTTTTGCCTATTTTCATCTGCTAATACATTTTTTTGAGTGTGTGTGTGTCTGTGTGTTTGATATTCGTCTGGTGGTGAGCAAAGCAGTCAGAGACAGAATCTGTTTGGAGCAGCTCTATAAACCAAAATAAAATGGAGGCCACCACAAAGCACATACTTGTCATTTGACTCCCTCCCACATGGGAATAAAGTACCATCATTTTGAGGAACATTGTTATGAGCTGGAGTGTATCCTGGCTCTGCACCAATATGCTACAAGCATGAGCCAATTCAAGTTATTCAGTGACACCCCAATGTTTGTGACCATATTGGCCAATGACTAACCCTAGTCTTTACACCCATATGTGTGTTCATGAGCATTTTAAGTGTTCTTGGACGGCGCTGCTGCTCTGTGCCTTGCTGAAGAAGTACAAATGAACCATCCATCCTCAAAGGTAATTTCAGTACCAATTTTGCCAAGTCCCACCCCCCATCTGATTCAGCATTTTGACTCAGGGGTTTAAATGGCATTCAATCAAAGACTGATGCTGCCAAAAACATCTTCTCTAATGTTTATATTAGCTTATATTAGGAAATCTGTCCTGTGGCATTTAAACAGGGTAGGCCTGGCAGAACTGTCACACCAGATGAAGGATGTGGTGGGTGTTGAGAGAACATGTGAAGCTCCTCAAACATAAAGAAATCATTAAACCGATCTCTGTTTCTCTTGCAAATATTCAAATTGACAGAGGAAACATTCACTAATCTTCAAATCTCCTCTGACGTGCTCATTTAAAGAACACGTCCAGATTATTGTGGCTTTATGAGGATCAGTGTTCGGTGTATATGCAAAAAAATGCGCTATTCCAGCTATCACGCAGACATTTCACCAGCCTGGAGGAGCAATTGACACCTGATACTGATGACATTTTTGGGAAGAGGAAAATGGATGAGACAGTTGTGCCTGTGAATTGTTACCCTATTGATCTTGTACACCATGGTGAATCTGCTGCTCTTTGCAGCTGCCTCGTTTATATTGGGCACACTTTATGATGTGCATAAGGTGGAGACAAATCCCCCGGAGTCCCACCAGCTGTATACAACATATGTCTCATGCCTCAACGCACAATGTGCATCCAAGAAATTGACACTTTATTTTGGAATGTATCCGGACAAGGGTGCACATTTATTTACATCTTAGTCATTTTTAAAACCCTTATGGGGATTGCCGTGATTTTGTCTCCATGCTGTTTATGTATTCTTTTTTTTTGGCAGCATAGTGTTTCAGTGGTTGGTGCTTTTGGCTCACAACCAAGGCCCAAAGATCTAAGATCTAGCCCTCTCTGTATGAAATTGCATGTGCTACTCTTTTCTGCGTGGGTTTTCCCAAGTTGCTCTAATTTCCTCCCACACCTAAAAGACATGCTCAATAGGTGTTACTGGCCTGAAACCAAGGTGTTGGCCTCAGAACTCATTTGGACACTGTGTGTTATAGAATGGCTTCCTGCTGCTTCTTACATTAGTCAGAAACAGATCAAGAATCGTACATTTCAGGACTTGGATTTATGCTGGTGTACACACGTTTGTAAATGTGTCTGCAGATATTCATCATATTCTACTAGATGGTTTTTTTTTAAGAGAAAAACACGACAGCTAAAACAAACAAAAAAAGTAATGATTTAATTAATTTATTGTGTTTAAAAATGTGGCCCATGGGCAAATGATTGTCTTTGCTTACATCTTATGAAGTCCATGAGCATGGGAAGAGAAAAATGAAGTAATTTACATTTCATGCATTCAGTCTCACAGTTGGTGTCATTTACCACAAAATAAAACCAAGAACAAGACCTTCTTAGCTTGGACAAATACAGAAAAGTGTTGAGAAATGTAACAAACACCTCAATAATGCTTAAATGGTTAAATTCCTTAAAGTGTTTCTTACTTCTTATTTCAATTTGATTTGTGAAGATATGATGTTAAATGTTTCTTTGATCATTTTGCTGTGTCTTTGTCTCTTTAAAGAATCCTTCTAAAAATTCCTGGATCTACTGTACTTCAAAGTTCACACCGACTCCAAAAGTTTATCATTTCTAAGCTGAGCCAAGCCCCACATCTAGTAAAGTTTGCATGCAGTCTCATTTAAAACTTTTCAATAATCTTACAAACAAACAAAGCGACAATCATCAAATCAAACTGATCACTTAACCTCCTCGTGAAGGTTATTAGGACTAATGAGCGCTAATGTAGTGCAGCTAATGGTAATGGTATTGTTTTTGCAAAGACTTGGTCATAAGTGTTTATAGAGTTTTAAAAATAAAAATAATGACTTGATGATGATGATGATGATGATGATGCTATTAAAAATCAGACTGATTAAATCCCTTCTATGTGGGCTCATGAGCTTTTATGTCAAACAGCTGAAAAGTTGTTTGGATGTTTGACTCAAAGCCACTTAAAGCTGGAGGAAAACTCCAGCAACTCGAGCAATCACTGGAGTCTTTTAGACCAATCCTGTAGACACCATGAATGTGCGTAATGCATTTCATCCCAATTTACCAAATAGTTAAAATAATTCAGTCTTGCCACCACATAGAGTGATAACAAGATATATATATATATTTTTTTTAAATAAGCTTTTCTGGACACAGCTGTCACAAAGATTACATAAAGAGTTACATGTTTTAGGTTTAGAACTTCTTGGAGGATTAGTGTAAAATTATATTTTTTTGAAACCTGGCTAGATTTGAGTGAATATGTGAATTTGTTTGAAACCTTAAGTGAAGCATGCCAAGACGGTTATGTTCAGAGCTGGCAGCAATTTAATAAATGTGTAGTTTAATCCACATGATAATTTTTAATGCCAGTCAACGGGAAGTTCTATTAAGTCTCTAACTACCAAAAAACATTGCCAATAAGACCAGCAGATGTTATGACTCATAACTCAGTGCATACACCTTAACAACTGTACACTCATCCAGACAGAGGTACTCTCCAGCCATCCATTTCTCTATTAGTGGATCACTATTTTACTGTGCCATCAGCAGTTGGTCCAAGTACTGGTTGTTGCTGCTGCTGCTGTCAATACGGCAGACTGTCATCTGGCGCTGTGCAAAGTCCCACAGCTGGTGACAAATTAAAAGAAATCTCAAGTTAAAGTGTCTTTGTAAGGTGTTGGGCCACCATGCGCTGCCAAAATAGCTTCAGCATTCCTTGACAGTGATTCTCCAAGTCACAGGAACTCAACTGGAGGGACAGAACTCCATTCTTTAATGAGGTGTTCATTCATTTTGGTGTTCTGATGCGAGTTTGTGATGATGCCAGTGTTGGTCCATGTCGTTCCAAACTTTTGTGACCAGCTACCTGTCAGGCTCTGGGTAGGCCTACTCTCTCCATTGCCTGCAGAATCTTTGTGAATTGTATCTTCAAAATAAAAGTGGTGATGCTTACTTGTTTGTTTTAGCCCTGTCATTGGCAGCGGCTGAAAACCTGTCAAGTTACACCCAGAGGGAAAACAGCTTTATTATTTGAATATACCTAGAAAAATACTTGCCAGTTATTTTGGAATAATGATAACCACATTTGCAGTTTTATACAAGGAACAACCAGTAACATCCAAAAGCGACCCTGATTAGACTTTCTGCAAATACTGTTGGATTGTTAATTTCTGGTGAAGTTGAGAGAATGGTTATTGTGTGTGTGAAGCCCACACCCAGCCATCTGCCTAACACTGCTTTCGGATCCTGCTTGCTAATGCCCATCACTGGCATGCTTAAATTTATCCCCCCCCCACCCCACCCACCCAACCACCCACATCTGACTTGTTAACAGTCAAAGCAAAACTTTGTGTTTAGTCGAAGCTTCTGCTAGGTGGTGGGGTTTTTTTCCACCATCCCTCCTCAACTTATTAGAGCTACTTAAAAAAAAACCCTCATTGCTGCTTCCTCTGCTGTGAGTGGAGCAGTAAAATCAATATCATTGTTGTAGTGGGAGTAATAGCAGTAATAGAAGTTCGAAGACGAAAGCAGTACTTAACTGAAATTCCGTATTGCATTTTAATGAGTGTCCTACATTGTGCTACAGCAGCTAAGATCTGTGGGTAAAAACTAATGAGTCCACTTGGGCTACATATCTAGAGCCGTCCTCTCACACCAGCTGGTAGATGTAATTAATATGTAAAGAAACCTGTTCGTGGCATATCATGATTGCTGTTCTGTCAGAGAAATGAAATAAATAAATATGCTTAGTCCCAAACTGCCTGCCTGCTGAGCCGAGGAGAAACACAAACAGGAAGTGGGGGCAGAGCTTCAATTTTTGCTTTTGTTTACTAGATTTTGTCATAAAAGTTTTAATTCTTTACTTTTCTTTTCCTCGTTTTTCTTCTCCACTTGCACTAAATTTTTAAAAGAAATACCTTTACCTTTAAAAGAAATAGGAAATATACTAAGAAATATACATATACATCTGTTTGTGACACAGTATCCATTTAACCAAATCATTATGACAGTAAATGAGTTTAGTTCCTGGAACCTCCAAAAGGCCAGGCAATAAAGAAGCTAAGCCTGGCATTAGGCGCCACAAAAAAGGCATGGTCTAAATACCATCTGTACGGGATGAATCGCGGGTACCGGCTGCACAAGTCATTAAGTCAGGTTTAGGAGGTCTCAAGCAAGAAAAATAAATAAAATAAAATAGACATGGTTGTGCAGCATTTACAGTCAGATGTGCAGGAACTGATCAAAAGAACAGATTTACTCGAGTCAACATAGTCATCATAAGCAGTAATTCACTCTTTCATTCCTCCAGCTCCTACTTGTGTGGAGTTTTGGAGCTGGTTATGTTAACATGTTTTCTTTGCTGGAACTTCCAAAGGCCAGCCAATGAAAAGCTAATCCTGGCAAGACTTTGTGCTGAAATCTTGCTTTGAATGCCAGCAGAACATGATGGGAGGTGGATGCCTGTGAAGTGTGCCAGAGGGGAAGAAGCTATACCTGGCATGGGAGCTGAGGGAAGCTCTTTGTCTCAACTCGCTGCTCTCTGTTGCTGTTTAAATCTGAAGATGAACAGGTGCTCTGTTGCACTGGGTGAGTTTTGCAGCAAATCTGGGCAACTACCTAGGGAAGCATGCATAAAAAAAGCACATGCACACACAGATATGTATGCTAACACACAATACTCCTTGGAGTATTCATTATTTTTATAGTATGTTTTACCTCAGCCAGTTTTGATACCTCTTGTCTCTATTTCATTTGTGCTGTACCTTGAATGATTCTCTGTCTGATTGACCTGTTTTATTTTAAAACCCATAAAGCTACCACCATGGCCATTATAGTAGTCTGCTATCATGAATCTATCCTCTGCACACAGCAGAGCTCAATACAGTCAACTCTCAAATCGTGTTTATGTACAAACGGCTCAGGAGTTGTAAAAGTGAAACAGGAAACTTCCCTGCTGCCACTTAGGCTTTGAAGTAAGGAACACATAAGTAGTGAGTCAATGTTTCTTCTCAGGCTGTCTTTGAGATTTGTTCTCTTTTCTTTCTTTTTCTTTTTCTTTTCTGTCTCTCCAACATGTAAGCCCAATATTGCAAAACCTGAAGTAGTCACGGAATCCATTTGCTTTTCTTCATAGACAGGAAACTACTGATGTTTCAACAGTGTTTCATGTCTGCACCATATATTTAAGTCCTCGAAGGAGATGCTTTAGCCAGGCAACGATAAAATGCAGGGTTTTTTTGTTTGTTTTTTTAAGCAGCGACTGTGATATTTTAACCTCACAGATTGAAACATGAAGATAACACGGAAGTACAAAAAGCTCCTGTTCATCTAATAGCCACTTCAGGTGGGCTCCAAAAGCAAGCTGATCCATTGCAACGATTTTGTTGATAAGCTATAATGTTGTAACCATCCAAAGTAGACTTTCTATGAGCTACCACTAGCATTGGTATGAGCTCCTGTAGACTCCACAAGTCTGTATGATCAGCCTTGTTTAAACAGAAACACCTTTTATTTGCAGTGTCACAGAAAAGTCCAACTTTAGCCACAATCTTAAATTAAAACAGCAACATCTCTGGTAGGTTGAGGTCTGTGTTACCATGGAAATCTTGAAATTTGTGAAGATAGGGTTGCACATGCTAAACTACAGAAACCACACTGATGGCAGTCAGTAACTAATCAGTAACTAATCATAATGTAACGCTAAAATAATGAAAAGGATTAACTTCAAGAATGTTGGAAGTCATTCGCTGTAGAATCGACATTATGGGATAAGTACTTCCTGCATCATTAAAGTAATTATGTACAAAGTCTGGTACCTTTTCTTTTTTTTTAATGGATGGCTTGGTTTGAAGCTTAAAGCTCTTTAGAAAATGATTTTCTAATATGTCGACAGAGAAAATGAGAATTTCACTTCTGGAACCAGCGTCCTTAAAAAAGTGGGCAGTTATCGTTGTGCTCTATAGACTCTTATGTTAAAATCCTCAAATTAAAAACAAGGTTGATAGCTGTAGCTAATAACTTATCACTCCACACTTTCATCTGTATACAGATGTTGGTAATCAAAATGTTAATGTTGAGACCAATGACATCACAGAATACCACTACATGTTCTTGTTTAAGAAGCTCTAATTGTTTTGTTATCTATAACTGGGTTTTGTTCGGATTATTTTTTTCCCAGCTGAGTAAACGGCCAACAACATGACCACCGAGCTATGCAGTCAGTTTGAGTTTTGACCAGGTTTTGAAATTTCTCGTCATAAAAATTCTGAACTGAAGTGAAAATCATCCCTGATAATCCTGCTGATGTAAAGGTGATTAAAAAAGAAAATTATTTAAACATAATGGATATTCTTTTAGCATTTTCAGTTAAATTCCCTGTGACTGTCTTTGACCATCTGCATGGTTATACTACTGGTATGTGAAACACACTTTTTCTTCATTTGCGACACTGAACCAACACTTTAAACATTTATGTGAGCGCTTACTTATGCAAGGAAGTGCTCTTGCTTCCACGGTTCAACTTCACAAAACCACATAGCTATTGGGCACACACAGTACTCTGAGCAACAGGGAGTACAGTATGAGTCCCAAAAATGTCCCACAGGGTGGAAAAACAAACTCTGGATGTCAAATTGAGGAACCCAAAAGCAAACATGCTCTGAGTGTACTCTCCCTGTGAACAGACAACATTATAAATGAGCTGTTTATGGTACAACAGCTTTCCTGCTAAAGCAAAACAAAAGGCAAACAGAGCCACCAAGGTCCTGCCATACCACTGATGATTTATAACGCAGAATTAAAGGAATGTTTTAAAATTATTTAACATAGTATCTCTTTTTACATAGCCTTTGACTCCTGTTGATATAGACACAACATTAAAGAATTAGCTGTTGTGCTCTGAAAAAGGGGACTGTGTTTGTCTTGTTAACATATATTTCATTTGACTTTTGGAAATTGCAAAATGTATGGAGACACCAGGAACCATTTGCCAACCAGTCACATTTTAGCCTTGCAACCACTAGTTTTATCACAGCCAATATGATAGACAACTCTCAATGTGTGTGCATGGCTTCATGTGGAGTAATATGGGCTACAGTCACTGGAAAGGTAAATCACAGACAGTCCCTCAAAGTGCAGCAATCAGTTAATCTACAATTTTTAATTAATTCATGTTAGTTTACAGTCCTGTGATGCACCAACCACCTGTCCATGGTGTAACCTGTCTTTTGCCCTATGACAGCTGGGACGCGCTCCAAAAAATCTATTTCAGTCATGACCATGTCAAATAATAAGTGTGATTTTTATCGGTAGTAGTCTCTTCTGGCGCCTTCTTGCACAAATCTGGAAAGTAAATAATTTTTCCGTGTGCATACATGTAAAGCCAGAGGCATAAAGAGCAGAAAGAGACCAGCACAAAACAAAGCAGCCATCAATGACATGATACTGATGAGGTCGGAACATTTCTGAAGTGGGGCACTGGGGAGGCAACCTGACGCAGCTTAAATAGAAGACCCTTTATGAGATTTTGAATTAGATGCCTAAAACAGTATCAACTGAGCCATTAGGTGATACTGAGCTGACACTGAGAACAGCATGTCTGCCAGGACTGCAGCTGAGCTTTTGAGCAGCAGAGTTTGTGTGAACTAACTAAACTCAACTCAACTAAACATTAGCATATGTCAAATGTTTAAGTGCTCTAACTGGTACACTCACGTCAACAGTTGGAGAGAATTGTCTGAACTACATAGTTCAGAGTGTCTGAACTAACACTAACTACATTTTAAGAATTGTTAAGATAACTCTGGTATAAAGAGACTCTGGTTGCACTCTTCAGACTGTGAGAGGAAAGAAAATGTTCTTGCTGTTTTTCAGGGTGATGTTGATTCAACTTCTATATTATCTATTTATTTTTACTTTATTGAGCCAGTTTCTCACATTCAGTAAACTTAGTTCATTTTACAGTTTCAAAACTTGTGAGAATGAAAATAAACTGCAAAATTAAATGCAAAGCACATCCAAAGAAAGTGTAAAAATCATCCATGAGAACATAAATCAACAGATAAAGAATTGTTCAATCAAACAACTAAATAACTAATATCTTAAAGAAAACTACTGAACTTATTGTTTTTTAATTAAAGTTAAAATAATTAAAACAACCTTTTCACACCTCACTCCGGAGATGATTCATCGGAACTGGGGGTCTGGACATGGAGGCCTTTGAATGACGCTTATAATAAGTGAGATTATTCTTTGGGTTATTACAGATCACCCAGTTGTTTTTAAGTTGATGTTAATGCTACATATAATACACCCTCTGTTCTTTAAAAAAAAAAAAAAACCATATAGAAACACACAGAGAGACCATCCTTACTGGAAATCATCTCAGTAATCAATCCTAAACATAATACGGCTCATTAATGCATCGCTGTACAGTGTGCATCATTTTGAAGAATGACGCATTGCATATTCACTCGCCGTAATTATTTTTATATCCACTGAGCTCGAGCTGTAAATATCCACGATTTAATGCCTGGAAACCAAGCTGATGTGTAAATCAATACTTTGAGTGCGATTTTGAACCTAAATCTCGGGGTGTGTTGTCTGCACCATAAATTTCATTGTGTAGGGAGCCATTTACGCACATTTACATGGAGACAGGATGTTGATTGCTGGATTGCAGAGTTACCGAGCGCCACGACGGGGAAATTTTGAGAGAGGCAAAGCACTAAAGAGTTCACAACCACATCCGCATTAGGTCATAAATCTTCCTCAACTGAATAAGCACTCTTTTTATTCTTCTTCCAAATTCATCATGCCTTCCCCCCGCCCACGCCTCTCTGTGTCTCCTCCCTTGTTGTCTGTGGCTTCTCTCGTCTGTCTCCCTCCCGCCCGCTCTCTCTCTCTCTCTCTGTTACTTTCTTTACTGGATAATGAGTGCGATGACAGTAAAAGTTTCATCATCAGCTTCCGCCCTATTATGCTGTTATTGGATCGTGTTTGTTTTCGGTGAGCCTAAAAAGAGAGAAGAAAGCCGAGCTAAGCCGCGCTGGAAAACACAGCCCGGGGGCTCACTGTCAGCTTTTTGTTGCAGCTTTGTCACTCACAGCAAATTATTATTTAGCTACATCATTGATAGACTGAATGCATCACTGTGGATGCAAAAATGAGCAGCCAATCAAATCGTTCCCAAGCAGAAATGCTTCTGAATAGCATATTTCTAAGGTTTAAGTACTCTAACTGATACACTGACACCCACCGTTGGAGGGATTTGGGTTTCCATTTGCTTTCCTAATGTCATTACCCAGCAGACTCCTAAGTCTAATTATTCAACAAGAAATTGTTGCTTCAAAAACATCATCTGCTCGCTCTTCAGCCAAATATTTGTTAATTTCCCTGTCCTAATTAAAAGAAATAATAAACCCGACCGAACTATAGCTCCATCAGGATGAATGATTTCCCCATTTAGCTGAACACTAAGTGGCCAAAGATTGAACGACTTTTGGACCACTCACATAGTCAAACATGGGGAACGCAAATATGAATTATGAGAAGCAGTACAATTATATTAAGTAAGAGAAAGGTTAACTAATTCAATTTAAAGTGGAATAAATCACGTCCCGTGCGGGAATCAGGCCTGTCATCAACAATGGAAATTGGCCTTGGTTAATTCGGTAATGCCTCTAAATGACTTGCTGTATCAGACCGATGACATATACAGCCCCGTCTGTGGAGCGGGTGACAAATGTGTCCGCTTCCGTCAGACTGCCTCTGATCAGGCAAGATCGATTTGGAAAATATCACCGCAGCCTCGGGATCTTCAAAATTGAGAGGAAGCGTCAACAAAGCTGAGAGAAGAAAGAAAACTCACAAACACTTGCACCTGATGTCAGAACCGGAAGAAAAAAAAGGGGGAAAAAATCAATACCCTGACCCCAAGAGAGGGCCACTGTCGCGTATGTGAAATACCAAATAACAATCACCTTTACAAGCCTCCCAGAGGCTCATGATAGCATTATTTGAGCAGACACAACATATTACAGACTCGGGGTTATGGATGTTGTCTGCTTGTTTTGTGGTCAGTTTGCAGAACTAATGGTGTTTGAGGTTCGATATGAAAGAAAGCAAAATGGCATCATCTGACGTTTGTCCTTTCTTCCTACCAGCTTTGTTCAGTACTGCGGGGCGATCCAGTTCAATCAATTACATTGAAATGTAATCAATTCGACATCACTACATGGTTTTATTGCTAAAACAAAATCCCTCCCACACCCTTTTCTTCTATCGCCTGTCATTTGGATGGATTTCACAGGGCTTGTCTGATTTTTAATCTAAAAAAAAAAGGAAGAATATCGCCTGTCAGTCGTCTTTTCCATCGCCATTTAACAGGAGATACTTTGAAACAGTGAGGGGAGCTATCGCTAAGCCGTCAGCCAGATTCTTTAAGCACAGCCGCACTCCTATTAACAACCGCAAGCCTTTTTTATTAGATCCCGCCCCTTCCCTTTCACGAACACCAAAAAGAGCAGCTGTTCTTCTGGCTGCACTTCAAATAAACAACCTTTTAGCTATGGGATTTACTCAAATAGAACACTTTGACAGGTACGCCTGTGTTTAAGTCAACACACTTATTGCAAACACTTGGCACCTTGTCATATGGAGGAAACAGCCGAGGGAAAAAAATAAAAAATAAATACATGAAATGAGAATAGGATGGGAGGCGAGATATGCTGTGGTGTGCATCTATGGGGAACAGCAGCAGGTTACACACTTGATATGATGGTATCAACAACAAATGCAGTCACGCTAATTAAGGTCCACATTTGCAGTGCATCATTACTGGATTTTTCTTCTGCCATTTACATTTTCCTTAATATTGATGTCTGGTCCTATTTCACCTGCTTGTCTCCTGCAGTTGTTTGGTTGGACTGCAAGCTATTTGTGCCCAGATGTGCAGAATGCAGAACACTGCTGTCTGTGTGACTTTCCGTATGCATGTCACACTCTGCATTACATTTTCTTCTGTTTATTGACCTTGACTGTGAGGAGTGATACTGACAATTGCCTTCTGTTCTTCTCTGAAGATACACAGACAATGTCAAATACACACACGTGCACACACACACACATATAGCAGATGCTTGTGTCAGGTCTTCCACTGCTGTTTCTCTCAGATGTGTCCACTGAAGCATCATATGAGTCGAGCAGGAAACCGAGACTGAGACTAAAAAAAGGTATTGACCCCTTACAACGGTTGGTCAGCTCAAAGCAAAACACGTTTAAACACTGAGTGAACCTGAAAGAGGAAAGTACGGCGCTCACACAATCCACCAATGAGGCTCGTTCTGTTTTCCGTTCAGTAGAGACGGAAAACAGAATGAGCCTCATTGCGGAGTGCAGGCACTTACCTGCCAGCTCTTCTTGAACTTCACTGATCTGAAATTACAGGAAAAAGGAAAACCAGGAGGTGTGTCTGAGGATGTCCAGGAACTACATTCTCAGCAAATGTCCCTTTCATATCAAAGCTGAAGACTCTGACATCACACAAGTACTACAGGCAAGTCTTCAGACTGCTGTCCTCATTTGTACTGTACTCTGCTAAAAAAAAAAAAAAATTAAAGGGATGCTTTGAAAACACATCAGATCTCAGAGGGGAAAACAATCATGCTGGATATCGAGTTGGGAATGAAAGGACTCCAGATCCTTTGATCGAAATGAAAATTGTCAAACGACAGAGGGCTGGATTCAATGACACCCACACAAAGTGAAAGAAATGATGTGGCAGACTGGTCCATTTTGCAAAAACTCCATTGCAGCATCTCAAAATGGTACTCAGTAGTTTGTTTGGCCCCCATGTGCTTGTATGCATGCCTGACAATGTTGGGGCTCACAATGAGACGATGGATGCTGCGCTGGGGGATCTCCTCTCAGATCTGGGTTAGGGCATCACTGAGCTCCAGGACAGTCTGAGGTGCAACCTGGCAGCAGATGGACCAAAACATATTGGATTTAGATCAGACAAGAATCTGGGCCAGTGAGTGTAATAAATTTCTTCATACTACAGGAACTGCTTGCATACTCTTGCAATATGAAGATGAGCATTGTCATGTGCCAGGAGAAACCCAGGATCCACTGCGAATTCGGTTATTCTATGGCAAATTCCAGTTGGGCTCCATGGTGCCAGGCATCAAACACAGAGCCCACTAGAGGAAAAGTAAGGCTGCCCTCATAAGGTATGTTTCTAATTGTTCGGTCAGAGACATTACCACCAGTGATGTGCTGGAGGTCATTTCGTCCTGTCATTTCATCCTGTTACCAGTCCTACTGACAAATTAAGGACCTTCTACGGCCTAGAGTAACCGCTTGTCTCCTCCATCCTGGAGGAGTTGGACTATGTGCAACCTCTGTAGGGTCCACGTTTCGCCTCATGCTGCCAGTAGTGACACTGACCCTAGCCCAATGCAAATCTACTGGAAAAAAACCCCAGTAAGAAACATAGAAGGGGAAAAATATCAGTGGCCTTCACGTGTAAAACCATTCCTGTTTTGGGAGTTATTTCATTGTTGCCCCCTAGTGCACCTTTAGTAACATGAACACCAAAACAGTTGAAACTGATTAAGAACAACCTCTGCTACTTAACTGACCAGATTATTATCCCAGAAGCTTAAATGACCCGATGCTGTACTCTAATTAAAACGTGTTATTTTGATTTTTTTAGCAGTGTATATTCCCAAAAGTGTATTTTTTAAATGTTTTACCTCATTATAGTGCACAGATTGTTCTTTGTACAACACTTGTGAACTCATAATTTTAGCTCAGTTCCAAACTAGTCGTTTCAGTTTCTCTAGCCCTAAATGTAAATGAGCTTCTGCTGCCAACGCCTCTTTCATGAAGAGGTCTGTGAGGGCCTGGGTTGGTGCAAGAATAGATCAAATTGGAGAGCCGATCTGCATTTGTGTGATTCATTGTTTTACTGTGATGCTGTGAATAGTTGTGTTGCTATCAAGCAACTGACGACGCTCGGAGTTTTCGAAAAGGTTGCACAGCAGCTAAATGGGTCACTTGTGGACTTTGCTGCCCCTTAAATGTTTTTCAAACTACTCTTCTGCTGAAGGGTGATTTAAGTAAGTAAGAATTGTTATTTCACACCTCTAAATGAAAGCACAAATTGTCTCAGCAGGTCTCCGTATGCAGACAACTAAAAGGAATGGCTTGTGAAAATTCAGAGAATCACCTCAGAACTCATGTTATAACTGTGTGCTTTGTCCAACCAGCAGCCCAAACCCTGAATTTACTGAACATAAGAGCAGCTAAAATGCATTTTTTAAAAAGCTGGAAGCATAAAATAGTGGCATTTTTAAAAAATTTTTTTACAAGGATTACAGCTCTAGTTCTATACACGTGTCTGTCTCTCTATATACAAAAAGACGTGTAATGCAAATGTCAAGAAGTACAGCCATTTTCAGTGAAATGTAGGGGCATGCAGTAGGCTGTCAGCAGGGACGGACAAGAACAAGGCAAGTAGAGAAAACAAAATATTTGATCAGAAATAAATTCAGTGCAAAAAATTGGTGTAGCAAATATTGGGAAAAATTTGCAAGCTCATCTGCCTCCTTGTGTCCTCATAATGAAAATATTACATAAAAAGTGTCTTGCATGCCTGAAAGTTATGTTCTTTTGTAGTTTGTGTGGTAAAACAGCTATTTAGTCTCTTTAAGGTAAAATTCATGAATCTACATAAGAAAAGGAAAAAAAAAACCCTAAAGTAAAACTACATTGTACAAAATGGCTTTTTGGGGGTATTTTTTATTATAAAGCATATTACTGGATCATAAGTATTGATTAATTTATTTAGACCACTGAGTAACTTTATGATAATCTTACAGAATACATACGTAGATTTATTTTTAATGTCCAAAATAATAAGCTGTTAAGGTTTTGAATACATGGACATAGGACAGTCAATGCTCTCATCCAGTAGTGTTGAATAGCTTAACAGTAATCTAGTCCAGCAGTCCCCAACCTTTTTGCGCCACAGACCGGTTTAATGTCAGACAATATTTTCACGGACCAACCATTAAGGTGTCGTGGATAAATACAACAAAATAAAATGATACAACCAAGACAACAACTGTGATATTTTGTAAATTAATAAATGCAAATTCACTGTGTAATTGTGTAACTTTATTAGCAGCGTCCTCCTGAAGTGCGCCAACAACATTGAGAGTAATATCCTCCTTTCTGCCCCATAATACTCTCTGGTCACTATGGTAACACGTAAATATTACTTTCAAAATAAGACACACAACTACAACACACAAAAAGGCCCAGGGAGTTAACGGTAAAAACCCTGAAAACCATAAATTTCACACTTGAGCTTCAACTCTAACCAGGTACCAAATGACCAAACAGCACGGGGTTTGGAGACCGCTGATCTAGTCCAAAGACCAGTAACATTTATTTATGGGGACCCATGCCATTCTATGATATTTAGTAGCATATATATGAGAAGTATTTGAAAACCAAAATATGATCAATGTAAAATTCAGAAATAGAAGCAAAATCAGAGTTTTGGTTGGAACACTGTGATGTCAGAGGATTATCCAAAACAAAGAAAAAAACAAACACCCAGAGTGTTAGACAGTCAGTCTAAGAGAACAAAGACTTTGATGTATAAATTGGTGAGGACATTTGTCTTTGCTTGGATTTCTACTTTTCCAGCAGTGGAAGTATTTTGGGGAGTTCTGTGCCAAGTTTGTGCCTGCCAGATGGTTGGGACAGTGTTTAGTCATAGCTAACATAGTTATAACCAGTCAGAACTGAGCATTCCTTGGGGTGATACAATCTAGCACCAAACGAGTAGGAGAAGCAGCTTAGTAGTGTTCATGGTGTTGACTGCAGGGCATGCGTGAATGTGACATTCTGTGCCTCCTAACTTTCTCTCTGAGTGATCATTTTATATGTAAATATGACAAAATCGCAGCACAGCCACTGTAATTAACTTGTGTGTATGCTGATTGTGTTGTGATTATAAAGTCAGGATCTTTGCAGTGCAGAGCAGCAGCTTGAAAATGGCTCAGAAGTGACGGCTGGTTAACAACACAGTCTTAATTGGCTATGTTTGAGTCCCTATTTCAAAGTCAGCTGACAACAGAAAGAGAAAAATATGTAAATAAGAACAGCTTATGGGGATTCAGCTGTATTACGATATTGCATATGTGAGTATTGAGAGTATGACTTGGGTAAACAGGGGTGAAGGGCTGACTGGCAACCAGTTGAACTTGCAATGAAGCACAAAACCCAAGCAGCCACTCAGTCCTTGTTCACAGTCTTCAAATTGGTCTTAAAGTTTCCACAATGTCTTTTTGTCTCCTTTTTATTATTATTATTGTGTTATTATTATTGTGACACAGCTCTGTGGACATGTAATCAAGCATATGGTAATGTTAACGGATTAGTCAACACATTAGATAGCAATGTGCTAACACTAACACTTTTCCTGTCGTTGTGGGGACATTTCCACCACATTAAAACAAAAGCATCTGGTACATAGTGAAAGAAGACTGATTTGCTCTGACAGTCTCACAGCTCAGACATTTTTGACTTAGAATTAGCAGCAAGGAAATAACAGTGATTCACTGCAGATGATTGGGTCTGTGCTGCTCCTTTTGCCAGTCAATCAAATAAAGTTTTACTAAA
The DNA here is from genome assembly GCF_051167445.1 of Perissodus microlepis. Lineage (NCBI taxonomy): Eukaryota > Metazoa > Chordata > Actinopteri > Cichliformes > Cichlidae > Perissodus > Perissodus microlepis. The sequence continues at coordinate 28,131,056 of NC_140477.1, read as the reverse complement.
GCTCTATTAAACTTTCAAAGAAAGAGGGGCAAAGTCAGATTCAGTTGGGTTTGGGCTCAGATATATAGTTTATAGAACAAACAGGCAAACTGTAAACTGTAACAAGCGAGCTCAGACTGGGAAGCTCAAAATGAGTCAGATTAACACAGGGAAACAGGTTCAAGCTAAGCTCAGATAGCATTGCATTTTCAAGCATGGCTCAGACAGAAAACTCTGACTTGTACAGATGCAAATCTTGGTTAAGAGGGGTGAGTAGTTAATGCTCAGGAGATGCAATGCATTAATTTCAGGCAAACAGGCATCTTTAATATTTGGGTTAAAAAGTAAAAGCCCTAGATTTAGATGGACAGATATCTCACTTGAAGACACAGATTTAGACTATGGTAAAGCCTCGGGACAAAGCTGTAACACCACAGATATGCCACAGCATAGCTTATGAGGACCTGAGTAAGACCTAGCGTAAAAATGGAAACAAAGTTTCACTTCTTTCACAAAGAGTGCTTAAATACACAACAAATTGAAACGGGTGAATTGAAGAAAATCAACAGCTAGTGGGCATTAGCTTACCTACTTCTTCATCTTTCTCAACTGAAGAGCTAATCTACAGAGCTTTGCCACTTCAGACATCTTTTTTTGCCATTGTCTTTATTATAGTGAGATTTTAGACAACTTGGAATATTTCTTAACGTCAACAACTCCTCCGTACGGCCTTTAGGAGAGGTGGGCATATCGATCCAAATATCGATAGTATTGATATCAACGCTGGTAAAGGTATCGGATCGATATTACCGTGAATAATACTTTTTTTCCTATCCTCTAAGCTTAGTATGCAGGCCAATAAACTGTGTTAAATAAATTATCCCTTTGGAAATGAAAAAATATAACATATAGCAGACATAGCCTATAGCACTGACTCATGGTTTTAGAGACATGCACATTTACATTCCAGGTCTCCAAGAAACCCAGTTTCAAAATACACAAAAAGCTGAGAAGATGTGTTTTATTGTGTTAACAAATCACTGTTGTGTTAATCACAGTGATTTAGTGGTAATGAAAATGTGTTCCTAATTTAATCGTGACACTGCTCTCCCCAACATAAGCTACCTCAGGTTAGAGGTTAAAAGTATTAGTAATGGTATGGGTGATACTAGTAAAATACTATATTTACTTGGTATTGGATCGATACCAAAATTTGCAGTATAGCACAGCAGAGCACTGTAGACAGAAAGAAATTTTGGCTTTTGCTCAGAAAGAGTAACTAACATGAGGACAAGTGCGGTAGGCATCTGACTTTGTCTGGTCTTGAGAAGGGAGTTGTTGGCTGTAAAATCACGGGACAGTTTGGACAATTTGATTAATGATATCATGGATTTTGAAATTCAAAATGTAGAAAAGCAGAGGACAGCCCCAGAACTTTACAGGAAATTAGTTGAGGAGACAGCAGAACAGATGCAAAGAAGTGAGAGGAACCCATTTAGATTCATTACAATATACAGTGTTATTCCCAGGAGAGCTGCTATGGTGTCATATCTCAGCCGTCCTGATTGAAATGAGAGGTGATGACACAGGAGTATTGATTCTACACATATCTGCATTTTCCTAAAGGACAGGTCCGGCTGTATTGATTGACCCCGCGCCTCAGGGATAATGTTAAGCAATGTTCAGTCGTCAAGACCAAGCCCATCTCGCAACATAAATGCCTGACAATAAAGAGGCAGTGATTGCTGACTAAGCAATATTCAAATCAGATCACCTTAGCTCAAGCTGCTGTTGAAAAAATTATTCTCACATCAGGAAATTGCTGGCAGAAATTTCCCAAATGATATGATTGCTTTTATTTATAGTATACTGTGCTAAGTTGTTGGTTTTTACTAATGTAATGGATTGGAATTAGAGTCTGTGCAAGCTGCACTCCAAGGAGAAGAGAGCTTCAATATGCCTTCAGGGTCTCAGTATGCTGCTAATGAAGCATTTTCTGGATTGTCTAACAGTCTAAAAAGTCCCTGCTCCCACACCTTGACATTGTAACTAGAGGCGAAGACTGCATTTGCAATAACACGGCACATCCACCCACTTAAGTCATGATCGGCCAGTTACACTGAAGTGTGAACCTAAGGCACGGTTTGAACTTTTCAAGAAATGTTTTCAAGTTCTTTACACAATTACTCTATCTCTGCTTGTATTTGTGTCTCTGTGTGTATTTGTCTGTGTGTGTGTATGTGAATACAAGTTCATGAATGCCTTTGAGAAGATTTCAGAGGTAGTGTAATACATACTAGCCATACTGGTAGTTATTTTAATTTTGTAAGACTAAGGTATTGAGAAAGATTGATGTTTTAGTTTAATGTCATAAAAATGAAGATGCTAGGCTGAATTCACTATTAAACCAGCACCAAAATCTTAACCCAATAGTAACAATGTGATCAAGAAAGTTTAATCATCCTTTAGCTCCTGTGAAAGGCATCTGTACTGCAAGAGCAGATCTGTTAGGAATCACATTAATTGTGCTGTCACCATTTGACAAATGTGAACCTGTATGATCATTTTTCAATCTGATGTAGTTTTATTAAAAACATTTTCTGACTCTGTTAATAAAGAATATTTAGATGGCAATGACTTTTTCATTATCCTAGTAAACTGTTGGAGATGAGCAACATCTTACACATTTTAGCAGGATTTTCTTTTGAAATTATTCTCCTGGTTAATTGATTGGTTAAAACTCTTGGAGTGTTCTGTCTGAATTCCAGAGGAGAGCACCTGATGCTTATCAGGCTGGAAAGGGTTAAAAAAAAAACAAGAAGAGTTTGGACACTGAAGAATTTTGGACTTCATAGTCACATTTAAATGAGAGAAATACAAGCCAAGATGAGTGGTTGACCAATAAAAAATCCTCCAAAAGTGAAAGGCACCCAGGATGGAACCTGGTCCAGTTTTAGATGACACCAAAATACAGTCCTGTGCAAAAGTCTTGAACCATCCCTTTACTGAAATATAGGCAAAAGGAAACTGAGGTACAGTACAGTGTATAAATACAGTAAACAGGAAAAAACAGAGTTTGTATAATTTTAAGAGATGCTGTGGCCCTGTGGTCCTGTTTCCCTTCTGTCCTGACTCCTCCTGAGGAATCAGTGCTCCGCTGTTAGCTAGCAGTTAGCTTCTGTGCAGGACAAAAGCTGGTGAAGAGCTGCTGAGTCTCTCAGGTGGGCCAGTTTCAGTCCTGTAGTGAGTAGCAATGTTCCCTCTAAGCTGCGCACGTGCGCAATTGTGCACTGTTGACACGGTCTCTGCGCACAGAAAATCTGCGTTGCGCACAAAAAAAAATCTAACCTGAATTTAAATTAAAATTAATACTTCAACAATCCTGTTTTGCAGTGTTAGTCAGTAAGTGACTGGCTGCTCCAGTATGGGATTAGAACGATGCCACCTTATCCCATAGTCCAGCCAATAATGCGTATATACGCAGCTAATCAACGTTGCTGACAGGCTATGACAGCGTCCTTATGTGCCGACACCGGTGTTTTAGCTAGCAAAGCGGCGTGGCTGATGTGGAGTGAAGCCAAAGTTAATGACAACGTGTACAACCATTGGAGCTGTGAGCAGGACAGACGGAACAATTGACGGAAAAAGTGTGGACTTTATACCAGTTTTTTAAATTGTGTTGATAGACCACGTAAAACCAGAGTTGTGATAAAAATATATTCAATGTTTGGTTTTCTTCCGGAATACTGTCGTTGTTTATATTTACCGCGGGAAGAAACGGTAAAAACGACGTTTTATAAGGAAAACGCTCAAAAGCGCTCTCTGCCTGTGAGCAAAAACAAACCCCACCTCCCTCTCCCTTTCCTATTCGTCCAAAAAAGTACCATGTCGACCAATCAAAAAATGATATGGCAACATGGCATCTAGTTGTTAAGAAACGGGGGGAAGTTTTAGGAGTGACGGCGGTGTTTTGAGATGTGAGAGATTTGAGACGTTTAGCGCAAATCTTGTGTAGTTAGTGTTTAGAGTAGTCAATAGTTTTGTTGTGTGTGTCAGAACAATGAGGCGACTGCTGAATGTTACCGGTGCTACAGGAGTGATACATCTCCTGTTGTCAGGCCTGCAGGTATCAGGCTGTTGTTCTCCTTTATGTCATAGTGGACAGAAATTATTTTTTGGAGTGGCACAAATAATTTGTGTGGCATCAAATTTGATGCAGAACAGCTGATTGTTCTGTAAATAGTTTGAAATGTTTATTTAAAAATGCCTTGACTGCATTTAAAAAAATAGCTGCAAAAACCTTTGTTGTTTGCCAAACTGAGTTACTTTTTTGAAGAAGTAACTATATAATTAATTGCCCAGCATTGGTCATTATATACTATATTTTGCAGACAGAGAGTTACAGACTCTCTCCCAGACCTCATACTCATTACACAAGTCAGAGCTTTATAAAAAAAATTAAAAAAAAGAAACTTGTGTTTTCAAAATTGGAGTTCAAGTTATTTTTACTTCCAATAGTGTTAACATACTACACAGGTCAATGACTAGATTTTTTTAGATTTTCATTGTAAGTGGGCTAAAGCAGTTAATTAAAAGTAGTCTAACATAAATGTAAATGCTGTAATTTGATTATTTTAATAAACCATGTAACCACAGTGCACACGTCTGATGTCGCTCACAGTGGTCCAAGGGATCGCTCAGTGAGTTTGTGTGTTCGCTCAGACATGTGAAAAATTAAAGGGAACATTGGTGAGTAGTTTCCAGCCTGCAAAGCATTGTTGAGTAGTGGACAGGTCTCGTGGTGTGTTTGGAGCTGAGAGTGATTAGCTAGTGCCTTCTGTCAGCAGAAATGTTTTGTTTAGTTGATTATTTACCATTTCTTTCCTTTTCAGAATATTTTAGTTTGATTTTGTTTGACTGATGTAGCAGTAAAGCTGTCTTCTTGAGTTTAATCCCTTTTTAAACAGAAACTTTTTTTTTCAAGCCTTGAAGCTTGAAAAGCTTCCTTGTCACTTCTTTAAGCAGTTTTCAGGAATAATTGTTCAGGATTCTTGAAGGGCATTCAATTTCTTTTGATGGTTTTTGCTTTTTATTCCACTTTATCAAAGTGTGTGTATGTGTGTGTGCGCGCGTATGTGTAAACATCTTTGTGAGGACATAAACATGTAAAAATGTGGTTTTAGTGTCAGAGTAATAATTAGGTTTTGGTTAGGATTAGGCCTTTTTTTATAGTTAGGGTATGCAGCTTGGGAAAACACTATACCAATGAGATGTCCTCACTACGATATGAAAATGAGTGTGAGTATGTGTGTAATCTAACAGTACCTTTGTGTTTATAATTTCATCAATTTTGACTGTAGTCCCCAACAACTGCCTGAAATTCAGCCCCAAGCCATGATCAAGCCTCCACCGTGTTATACTTTTTAACACACTCCTAAACTCCGCACATGACGACATTGATTTGGACCAAAATTTCAAATTTGCATTCATTTCTCTATAAAACACTGTATTGACACTGATTTTCAGTCCAGTCCTTGTGTAATCTTGTGTAATTTGACCTGAAGAAGGGCCACATTAATCTCTGTCATCTGTGTCGGGTCTTTGTTGGATTTGTTTTCATTCCTATTTATAAAGAACATGACTTTCAGACACTGTATATTTGCTGCAGATGTTTTCTTAGGCCTGGCCACTTTGGGTTTTTGGTTCTTTTGTACCGCACAAATTTTCAGTTAAATTGGCCAAGTACAAGATTTAGAATGAAAATGAATGAAAAGGCAGTCAATATCCTACAAAACTATTTAAAGGAGAACTGTTGCATAAGTATTACTCCAGACTACTGAAAAGAAATAAAAATATAAGAACGCCTGGCTCCTTGGATGCACAGTATCCAGAAATGACAGGCGGCTTAAGAGTTTTGCACAGTATTGGAGAATTGTGGTTTAAAAGAGAAGAGATATACTCGGGGAAATGAAAACCCTGCATTCATAAGAATGTTGTAAAATCTGTGAAAAATGGCGTACCTGTGTCACTGGTCTGGGCCAGACACCCATATGGAAAAGATATATATAAATCTTATAAAGTTTGTATCTGTCTTGTGTGAAACTTGTATGAAAAGCATACAAGAGTGAAAACAGATATAAGATCCCTTGAAAAATTATATAAATGAAACTTGTATGTTTTGGATACTTACTAAAACAATATATGAAAGTAATGATAAAGTGGCCACTTTCATGAGTAAATCATATAAGCCTTATGATTCACTATATGAAGTAGGCCACATCTTATGCAAGTCTTTTATAATTTTTTCCAATTTTTTTTCCATATGGGCAGGCTCATCATAACAGAGGGCAAATTAATTTTAAATTATTCCAGGAAACTGGAGAGGGCAATTCCAGAGTGTCCATACACTGAATTTGAAGAGAGCATGCGAGTGACCCAGTCTGCATAAGCCGTGCTAACAAAGAATGGCATGACTGTTTATCAACAGTCTTAAAAAGCACTGCCACAGGTACAAGTCCAAGGTGAAAATGCTCAGTGATTAAGCTAGTGTAGTCCATAGTATGCTTTCTGTCACATAAACGTACACTCTGTGGACATATTTAGAAGGTTAGGTAGCTTATCTAAACACACTTTTAGATGTGATAACACTAAGCATGACTCTGTTACAATCATACCCAGCTCTTGAAAATAGAAGTAATAAAAATCAGACAATTTCAGTATGGAGATTTTCATATGGTATACATAGTATACAGTACTGCTTGCTATACTTTATACTGTATTAAATAGCCAAAAGCCACGTACTGTCGAGGGAATAATTCATTTCCCCTGATTACAGTTCAGGGTCGGACTGATCTGGATTCTTTTTCCTAAATGTGTGCTGATGTGTGGTTGAACAATGGTTTCATTTTGGCCAGGCACACAAACAACAAACCAAAAAAAAAAAAAAAGAAAGAAGAGAAAAACCACACAAAAACCTCCCTGCTTTTATAATAATGAAATCCTAAACGTACTTTACCACCTCCATCGCAAAATGTTCATACCATAAAGGAGTGTTTGTGTGCATGCCTCTTATGCTATTTTCATTGTGGGAGCCCTACATTTATTTGAACTCTGTTTTGCATAACTGCCATGGCCTCAAGTCACTCCATCTGTGAAACTCAAGCAGCATGAACAAAAGAAGAAAGAAGAGATGGGAGAGAAGAGAGGGGGAGACTCAAATGAGGAAGTGCATGAGCGAGAGAGAGAGAGAGAGAGAGAGAGAGAGAAAGAAAATGGATAAGAAGAGTAAGAGAAGAAATAGAAAGTGGAGAAGGGATTAGAAGCAGAGGGCAAGTTTCAACTATAACCTTGGACATGACTATGTCAGGCAGCAAAAGCGTAAATTAACCGTGGTATTTGTTTACAAGATACTACTGAAGTGGAACTGTTTATTTGACCCCTGGGTATGCTGCGTGGTACATTCACCGACTTTCATATGACCAAGTGTCTGGTTGTCTCTCTGTGTGCTCAAGCACACATGCCTGACTAGCCATGTGTAATTGAATACCATTTTAAAACTCCTAACAAATCTTCACTGACTCTGCACTGCTGCAGCTTCAAAGTGACCTTGTTAGACTACCGTAGTGTGACTGACTCACTATGGTGGTTATTCCAGAACCATATCAACTGTAATAGCAGACTGCTGACGCACGAGTGCTGAGGTGGAGCGTGCCTTTAATCATCTCTTAACGAGAGTACTGATGACATGTAAGGCAGAGTGTTATCGGTCCTGTATGCCTTCGTGTCCCTGAATAATTCAGCTGGCACAGAATAAGGGAGACATGAAACAAGTCTGTTCACCAGATTAGCACTTAATTAATAAAGTTTAGGTGGTTTCAATATTTCAGCAAGTCTGCATTATTCAGCTTAAATATCTATCCTAATTACTTCCCCTCAGGCTGATCTATGACTTTGCTTTTTCTCCCCGTGGGCTTCATGCCTCTGGACCAGGTCTGCTATAAATAGAGTTTTGTGGAGACTCTTTCCAACGCTTTACTTCCCCCCCCTCCTTCACTAATTATCATTAGATCTGACCTGTCCAAACATGCTGCACACACACATGAATATACATTTTACTGGAAGACGTATTAGAGAGCATTTTCCATGAAGAGAAGCAGACTTTGCATACATTTACTCACATATGTGGCATGTGCAAGAGTTTGTGTATCTCAGTAAAAATTCTTATGTTCGGTACACTATGACACTATTATGGAAGTGGTAAACACTGCAGTTCCTTGTGTGGCCACTTGAGGCTGCCTCCAAAGTGAGTGGGTATTCATAGATTTCAGTGTTAACCCTCTGGGGGTATAATTGTTTTTGACTGCTTTTGATTTCATCTCCATGTTTAACCTTTAAAAACTGTTTACCATACCTTGTATGGTGTCATTCTTCTCAGCACAACTCCACATGTCTGAATTTATAGTTATTTTGTCATTTGAAAATATTGTACCAATGCAGTGGTTCTAAAATTACACAAAAATCATGGTATCTGAGGAAAAATTCATTGTTTTGACACACAAAACAAAAGACAACTACTACACTACACACTAACTATCCACTCCAAACAAACTCCAAACTCTCAAATTTCAAAACTTGCTGTCAGTATCGCTGTCCTCCCTTTTCACTATCAGTTATCCTCCAACTTTGTCTTTTTCTTAGCAAACAAATATCATGTTTTTACCCCTATGTATAGAGAACACTGAGGTGTTTCCACTTTGGTTGACAAGAGTCATCTGCTGTGCTTCACTTCACTCATTTAAATCATTAAACCGCACCTCTAATACTTTTAGAAAATTTTTTAACAGAATTACCAGACAAATAAAATAAATTTGCTGTGCGGCCATTTATAGTGTAACTTTTGGGAAGTTCTCTTTACGTCATTTATTACATGGTACATATGTCTATGCCAATAAAGACTGTTCCAATCACTACAGCATCATTATGCCACGTTCCAGCAATGATCTGCCAACTTATTATGCAGCAGGACCAGGTATTTTTTTATTTCACAGATTATTCTGTCTGCTTTCATTGAAACCTGGCCCTTAAATTCCCCTAAATGCACCTCAGGTACAGCCAGAGGTGTGGTGTGCCAGCAGGAACCAGGTGGCCCCAGGCCACTGCAATGGGAGATGAATGAGCAACAGACGTCTAGTAGAATATGATTAATCAAACAAAGAGAAGAGTTAATCAAATAGGTTTCTGGATTCCTCAAATGACTGTAAAACTTCATCCCAGAAAATCAAAACTGGCCCAGTGTGACATCTAGTTAGGTTTAGAAAGCTAAAACTACTTGTTCTAACATTGTTTTAGATGTTTAAGCAAACAACCAGGGTAAAGGGTTTTAGTCCAGTATCTGGAAGAATACCATATTTAATTGATAACTCCAAACATGAGGATTTGCACTCACTGTAATTCTTCACTGCTAATGTGTTTGTGTGTTTATCCACTGCAACCACAAAGAAAGGGAGGTTTTGATGGTTGTGCATGTATCTCATCTGACTTTCAGTGGGATGATTGGTGTTTCCTTTCAGTCTTTCACATGGGATTTTTGTGGTAGATATTGTTTCAAATAAAAGATCTAAAGATCACAGTGTTGTCCATTTTGACATTTGCTGCAGAAGATGAAAAATAAATCCATTTAGCAGAGAATGCGTGCAAATCTGATTTGCTGGACAAATGATGACTGAGCTCACTGATGATCAATCAGCTACGGTTCTTTGATTCCTCAATGCAACAGATAAATGGACTTACTAACTTGATTAGGACACTTGCAGTGTGAAACTAAGATAAGAATGCAGCAAAACAGTGGGTGAATGATGAGAGAATATCAGGATGCTAAGGAATAGATGCAAAGGAAAGGGCAGAGAAAAGTGAAGCAACAGTTGACGCTTGTCCACTTAAATTGTGTCTGCACTGAATATTTGCTGTGATTAAATAGCTAATGACACTAAATCAACAAGTATAAGTGATGTGGATTATTGACCTCCTAAAAGTAATTCATTATTTGCTCGTGTTGTTTGAATATACAAGAGTGCAGAGATGGCAGCCACATGTGCTGTGACATCATCTGCAATTTAGATTGGGAGTCTGAATGTGCACTAACCACATCAGCGTCAGCATCAATCACCGAGCATTTAGTTCACTAAGCTGTAAGAGAGGAGGTTGGTTCAATGTTTTTCTCTCTAATGAGAAAATGGTTCCATCTGAATTTGCCTCATAAATCATTGCCAGAGTCACCAAACAAACAGTCTGGTTTTAAAGCACCAGTCCACTCATACTGCATTTGTATGATTCAGCATCTTTAGCGAGTTCCCTTGTTTAAAGTGAACTTTGATGCACAATAAGGATGTCATAAAATTGCTTGTATTGTAATTTCTTGATTATTATCAGCTTTGCACTTGCAGTGGAAAAAATTACAGGCCCTTGAGGCTGTGTGCATTATCTGAGTTGTGCCGTAGCCTGTTTATTTGAACTATACAGGAGTCTTCTTTTCCTTTTTTTTCCATCATATCTCCTCTTCTTTCTTTTGTAGACTTCCAAGTATACACTGAGCGGAAACTGTATATGGAATCAAATAAAACTTGGCAATCAGCGCTATAATGCAGCTTTAGTTCATGTCACAGTACATCAGCTACAGTACTGTACGTGTACTCAATATTTCTGTGTGGCACTTCAAGCCACAAAAAACAAGTATTTATCACACTATGAACATTCCATTAAATAGTTTTATGAATTTCTTTCTGGAAGGACTTAAACTGTAGTTTCATATTGTGGTAAGAAGGACCCAAGGCACACAGCATTGAAGGCATGTGGATTCTCCTTGCAACACAGATCTCCTGTCAGGTCCAACACCACACCCTGAACCTGGTGCTCCCTCACTTCCTCTTAATTCACAATAAAACTGGATTCCAACCCCACAAAAATTAAAACGAACCATATATAATGCAAATGCTCTTTTTATCTTATCAAACACATTTTACTCCTTTTAAAAGGAATTCTAAAATTTTTCCAAATACTTTTACATTTTAACATGGATTTCAATGTTTTGAATATTTCAATAAATGACAATTTCAACATGGTTACAAACAATTTGATTAATTAAAATAAACGAACCAGTTAAACAAAAAACAGGAAAATGTAAACTATCAAACAAAACAAAAAACCACATGCACTGAATAAATCAATAGGCTAACCAAAGTAAATCGTGTGTGTTTATAAGTGATCCATATTCATTGGTATCATTTTGATAACAATAAGGTTGATATTTGTAAATAAATAATATTACATTTATGAATCATGTAAATTCCCTGCAACTTTCATAGACGTCCATATGATGTCCATAAAATTTACCCAGTCCGAAGTTAAAATGGTGGACGTCATATTGATGTCCAGGTTGGGCCACGGTTGGATGTCCAAATTGTAGACCTAGTTTGGAAGTTCTGCAGATGTCCAGAATAAACCCAATAGACCCGACATCCATAAATGCCTAGATATTCAGTGATTTTGAACCAGAAAAGTTTTTTAACTCACAGAAAACATTCTATTGTTTTGGAAATTTCTATTGCAGATGCTGTAAAAACTATCATTTAATGGTTTAACTATTAGTTACTACTGTAAAACTCTTGAAAATAGAGTAAAAATTAATTTCCTCCTTTAAATTTTTTAAAGGTATCTAGTCTGTTCGATAGGTGGCTCCCGGGCCTCATATGTGACACCCCTGATGTAGAACATTGGAAACATATTTACGTATCTGCCATCACATTTAGATATACTTTTTAAAATTCCTAAACAGATTTCAGATAATAATTTAATAATATTCATAAAGAGCAGCTCCTTTGGTTGTTTTACTGTAAACATGTTGAAGCTGAAACCAGTTTCTGTCCTTTGAGGCCAAGGAACTGCAAAAGATAAATAAAGATATATACTTTAACCAAAAATAATAATAAACCTTTTTTATAGTGTGCTCCATCAAAGATGAAATTTATTTTTCTTCAGTTAGGAATGTGAAGAGGCTCATTCTGCCATCACCTGTCATAACCCCCCGGGTGCCGTTTTCTAATCAAGCTTTCGTTTATTGTCACCTTCCTTCTTCAGACAGGCGAGCAAAATGTATTTTTCTCCATTGCTAAGACCATCTGCTATTGTGGGAATCATTTCAAGGTTGCGTATGCAATTTCACACCACAGTAAGCTAGAGTAGGGTCCACAGTGCTCTCACAGGTCTAGTTATCTGGAACCAAAAGTCACCTGAAAAGGCGACAGCTTCGGGGCTACAGGCTATGGAGTAGGCTTTAAAAGCAATGTCAAGCATTGTGCTTTGTGGTCAGATATTTTACTTAAGTGTCAGCCAGCCTCAGTGTTTTGTTATGTTCTTTTGTCCGTCACGCTTACTTATTCAAGTTATCAGGTATCAGTAAGGTGTTTGAAACTGAACTGCTCTCTTCGGGCTTTTCGCAATGAATGTGATGGCACTTCCTCATCATCCACTCCACCATACAGCCTTACTTGTCCAAATGCCAGTTGTTATGCATTGCCTTCTCGTGACTGAGTACAATGACCTCAAGGAATGTTCATAACTGAAGTTTTCTTTTCTTTTTGGAACATTATATTTCTATAGCAAAACAACAGGAAATAACTCTGTTTGTCCTTATTGCCATTTTGTATTTGTAACTGTTTTTGCCCTTTTACAGCATATTATTTAGAATTTAATAAGTTTGTTCCTATGTGGTATCAGCTCATACTTCCACCCAAATATCACACTTTTCTACCTTTTACCTTTCAAGTCTTAACAGTTTTTCTTCATTCCTTTAGAATATTTATCAGGCAAGCAAAAGATTACAGTTAACCTATAAAGCCCTTAAGTAATTAAGCAAATCAAGCCTTTATGTCAACAAATAAGTCACTGTAAACCAGAATGATTAAAATGTTCCTTATCTTCTAATTTCCTCAAAAGTCTTGTCCTAGTGGCTTCTAAAGTACCAGACTTTAATTCTCTAAGGTTAATCCACTGCTGTTGTGGATCAATGTAAATACTTTTAAATTCTCTTCAGACGCTCAAGAGCACTTAGTTTGCACGTATTGTGAGGAGGAATATTATTCTAATCAAAGTCACACTTACTGCTAGCTTCTGTAGCTTTTGTAGCTTATGGTGACACATGTAGTTGCTTTTTCAGCATCTGGAAATGTTTTGGAACATTAAGGGAAATTAATTGTCTACAGGGATTGTTTGCCTATATTTTGCGAGCAAAACAGAGGCTTTCATGTTTCTGTCAGTTGAAGTTTCACTAGTTTTACTTCCCAAAGTATGTTATTTTGAAAATATGTTTTTTCATTGTACAAGTCATCAAAGAAAAATAATTTGCCTTGTTTCAGTTGGAAGTGTTTTGTAATTAATTTGGAAACTACCATCAAATATTCATCCTTAAATGCTTCTTTTTTTTAAGTAATCACAACTTATAAAACAAAGGAATGTGAGTTAAACTGCCTGCTGCTGTTCATTTATTTGACCTGTTTTCTAGGTTGGATTCTCCAGGGGCCCCACACACAGCTGGGGGTCCATCCAAGAGGCAAAGAAAAGAAAAGAAACCTACATAATGATATCATGGGTAGAATGAAGTGTGTACTTCACCTGATTCTTTCTCTTTTACACCAGTGAGATTAGTGGCCTCTTCCAAACTTGGATAACAATTACAGGTATTTCCAAAAGAGTGAAACCAGCAGGAGTGGGTTTATCAAATTAAAGAGGAAATGAGAAAAAGCAGTTATTCTCAACTGTAATGAAAACTGCCACTTTTTTGTTTAACCAATAGGGATGAAAGCATTGCAGTTAACTTTAAAGTTTCTGAGAAAACACTCTGCGAGATGACATGTAAGCTAATCCGGTCAGCTGTAGCAGCAGGATTTATGGCCTGAAAGTGTGGTTTGATCTGAATGAAGAAACCAGGGTATCACTTTGTGGCAGGGGTGTGGTCTCTGGCCTGCTGCAGTGGAGGGGTGGTACAGTGAGCTCGCAGAGTTCACTGTACCACCTTGCACACTCTCACGCCAACACCTGCCCTCTCTGGCAGAGAGGGCAGGTGTTGGCGCTCAACGTATTGATCTTCTTCTTCTCTGTGTATATATAGTGACGGCGGAGACGCAGGAGTGTGTGTGGAATGGAGCAGCTGTTCCTGAGCGACTGGTGCCGAGACCCGTCAAAAGAGTTGCTAAAACAAAATAAAACTGACTCACACGTGCATGAAATCCTGTGTGTGTGTTAGCTCCTTATCAACATAGGACCTGTTGCACCTCACAATAAAAGAAACGAGTATCTGGGGAATTTTGCCTGCATTATTTCTTTTTATGAATTTTCTGACAAAGAAAAAAAATCTCAAAGTGGACACATGCCAGAAGTATAATTTTCTCCCCAAAATGATCTCTGAGTGTTACTTGCACATTAATTATAGTCTTAACAGTGATCTAGTAGTGGGACTGCTACAGATGAAGAGGAGTGGTAAGGACAAGAGGAGCTGAATGAGCGAGAGGCGGGAAGCAGAAAATAACAGGTGTGAGTGTGTGTGAGTGTGTGCAAGGACAATTGCATTAGATATAGAATTATCCTTACAAAATAATCCCTAAAAGCTCTGACTGCCTAATTTTACATTACATATCAGGTACTTTAAAGCTTTTAGTGAAGCTCTACTGTGATGGTTATTCTCTATTAAGATTCTTCTATGAACATGTATCTACACATTCCTGAAAAAAAAGCCTGACCATGAACATAAAATGGCTAGGGCCCAACTTGGTCAGTGCATGTCTGTGCTTCATCATGTCTGAACATGGAGGTAAACTCATGGCAAAAACAAAGAACATGCTCTGGCAAGTCTAAGGTTTTACATATCAGAAAATAATCAGAATAATCTGGTCCTTAGCAGATCTTAACATTAACTAAACCTCAAATGAACATAACATTGTACAGTGTTAATATTTTTTAACAAAAAGCAATATGTGAAAAAAAAAAAAAACTAAGTACAAGAGGGTAAGTAGCATCAGGTGCTGTGTGAGCACCTCTATAAAATATTCTGGTGTGTTAACACAATGCTAAGGAAGAATGACAGTAGTAGTGATCTTAAAGAAGCAATTGTTGCTTCCCATCAACCTAGAAAGGTTTACATGGCCTTTTCCAAACAATCTGAAATCTATTATTGTACATTAAGGAAGATTATTCCCAAGTGGAAAACATTGATAAGAGTTGCTAGTTTTCCTAGGAGTGGATATCCCAGCAAATTCATCCCGACATCAGTCTGTGTAATACTCAGAGAAACAGCAAAAAACTCAAGAACTACATCTGACACTACACACCTCACTTAGCATTTTAAATGTTAAAGTTCATGAGATAAAAAAGGCCGAGTAAGTAGGGCTTGTTTGAAATGATTACCAGGAGAAAGCCTTTTCTATCTAAAAACAACATGGCAGCACATCTTAGGTTTACAAAGTATCTGAACAAACCACAAGACTCCTGGAACAAAGTCCTTCAGAAAGCCAAGAATAAACATAGCAGTCAGGCTTTTAGTACTATAGCCTCCCACCAGCATTCTGCTGTTAAAACGTGCTGTCACATTGTGTTAAAACGTAAACACCAATACTAATTGAAAGCACTTGTGTGTGTGTGTCCTCATTAGAACTGCAAGTTGTGTCTGTGCATGAGACCCTAGCCTTATGTTTATATTGTTAAATGCTAAGCATGTGACAGTGCAGCCAAGGCCATTCTCAGTTGTGTAAATAAGTAACAATGCATTAATTTTTCAAAAGAGTTGCAGGAAATGTGTTATACTTTACTACCACAACACTACTGACCATCAAAGAGAGAAAGATTTTTAAAAAATAATTTGCCCCTCATGATACATACACAGAGCTCTTTATGTTCAAAAGGCAAAACATAAGACCTTGTGCTTTTGAACTGATGGGTGAAAAGCATTCACTTTAGTACACAATAAAGGTTGTTATCGTAAGGAAAAATAACAGTTTGAGTCATAATGACTTTTGCATTGACAAACTATGAAATATGAATGGAAGTTTTTGCATGAGTCACATAAGTGGTTTTGTATCTGACCTGTTTTGGAAAATGTATCTTAAGAGCTGAGAATTTAAAAACAACCCATTAAAAACTGCACAATACTTTTACGACTTCAAGTATTGTGCAAAGCCTTGAGTCGTCCCTTTATGTTCAGCTATTTAGTGAAATGTGCATTCATGGAAATAAAGTATACAGGGCAAAAACTGAGTTTGTACAGTTCTAACAAGCTTAGAAGTCAATATTTGCTGTGGTTAATTCTTCAACATAGCTTGAACTCTTTTAGAGAAGCTTTCTTGTAATTTCTTTAAGTAGTATTCAGGAATAGTTCTCCAGGCTTCTTGGAGGATATGTTTATTTAAGATGATCCCACACTACTTCATTAATGTTGAGGACCAGTCAGTGACTGACAGTTCTATTGTGTGTTTTTCTATCCAGGCATGTTTTCACTGCATTGACAGAGTGTTTGGGATCACTGTCATGCTGTTGTCACTGATTTTTTGTCCAGTTCTTGTGCAATTTGGTATACCGCTTCTTGTTTCCTTTCCTTAGCAATGGCCTCTTGACATCCCCCCTTCCTCCAGGACCATTTCTGATGAAGCTTCAGTGAACAGTGGATGAAGGGTCCACTTTTAAGATGCATCTGACCCCCACTCAAGGGTCAGATGCATCTTAAAATTATTTCCTCCCTTGAGAACTTGTAGGTTGTGTTAAGTGGTTCAGCAAACATCAAGCATTCTTCTTAAAATTCTTCATTCAAGAAGGAGAAGATGCCAGTTGAGGTGGTTCGAGCATCTGACTAGGATGCCTCCTGGAACATTTTACGTGTGGTATTCTGGCCATGTACTACCAAAGGAAGACTCTGTGGCAGAGCCAGGACTTTCCAGCATAGAGATTATCTCTCAGATGACATCTCAGCCATGGTGGTGTCAGCAGTCTGACCAGCCACCTTTTCCAGCTCATCCAGGGACACACAGAGGCCAACTTCTCTGCTCAGACTGCTGCCCCCGTGACCTGAACCCGGAAGGGCAGCAGAAAATGAATGGATCAGTGGATGGATCTTCTTAAAATGGTCAGATACAAGGACTGGAATAGTGTGAATTATTGAAAGAGGGTTTTCTTTTTACACTTTTAAAGACCTTCAAAAAGCCCGCAGATCTGTTGCTCAACAACACTTTTAAAAAATTGCAAAAAATGTAAAGAGGGTGGCTCAAGACTTTTGCACAGTCTTATAAACCTGTGACTTCAGCATATTTTGAGCCTTAGTTGAGCTTTCTGCACAGGATGACTTAGATAAAGAAGTAATACCTGCATGTTTTGAAGAATACAAGTATAGAAAGAAACATCTCTTTTGCCCTGACAGGTACAACCAAAATATTGTTCAAATGCAGACAACTGTCTTTAGTCATTTGCTAAAACATCACAGCACCTTGTGTACAAGGAACAATAAGACAGGAGGTGTTCTGAAGGATTTCACATATTGTTTTGACAGCTTCAGTTGTCATCTGAGAATGAAGCCAAAGCAACAACTTCGCTGCTCAAATCAAAGAAGGTGATGACATTTAAATTTGTGTCTAACTCAAACAGGTGCTCATTTCTTGCTCTGGCATACAAATCTGCTGTATGTGTAGCATTTACAGCATATGGGTCAGAAAGGAAGAAGGCCTGTGTTGGAAGGTCGGCTTTTCAAACCTGCTTTAAAATTTGATTAGGGAAGGAGAACGAGTACCTATGTGCGCTCCCATGACAACAAAGATCAAAATGCCCTTGAGCTATCCAATTAACCCCCCACTGCTCCACTGGAGCTGCTCATTGGCCAGCTACTGAAAACAATGGCTATAGAATGATGCTCCCAGGTGTGAAGCGCTGTGTTTTGTAGCTACATGAAAAAACGTGTGGATAAAAGAAACGTGTGCCTCTCCAGCCAACCTTCCCTGAATAAAATCACAAGACAGCTAAGGTGTTCTGCAGCCATATAAGTAACTCTCTTATGCAGTAAAGCTTATTGCTAAAATTGCTGATATTGTTGCTGCTCTTGGTAACGCATTCATGTTTATTTTTTTCCCCTTAACAGAATTATGAGTGTGTAAGCCAAAGTGAGTTTTATTTAGCCACATATTTTGCCACTGCCAGAAGGCAAAGAGAATCTGGATAGCACAATATTACATTCTGCAATAAAAGCCTTATCATCTTCACAACAAGGCTTTGTTTATGATTCATTCCTCCATGAGTGCAAACTAGGCCAGCAAAAAAAAAGAAAAAGAAAAAAAAAAAGTGCCGCATCACTAACAACTTCAGATTTGAGCCAAATCATCTCCAGCATAAATGAAGAAGTGGTTTTAAAGTGCACTTTGCAATCTGCTCCAATGTTTGACACAATTGCCAGGTCTTTCGGCCCTCGCCTTGACAGTTGCAGCGAGCCAGTCTCCCACTAATCACTGCGGAGTACAGTACATCAGCTGCTGCTGTGTTTGCAAAGTGGGCCTTCCCCCCTTGGATTTAGTACAATGAAACCTCCACAGGATATATACTTCGTGACTGAGAGAGAGAGAGAGAGAGAGAAAAGGCGAGGTGTGTGGGTGAGTGTGAGACAAAGAGTGAGAAAAAGCAAAGCAGAATGAAAGGGAGAGAGATTAGAGAGTTTGGGGACACAATTGTATTTGCCATCCTTGACTTTGACTGGGGGAAACTATCAGACCCTCTACTTCTAAGTCAGGATGGGGATTAGATGGTTTTCTCTCTCTTTTTTTTTTTTTTTATTTGCACGCTGGGACCGGCTGGAAATGGCCGACCAGATGGGTAGCAAGCCTCTGGCTCCAACTGTTGATTTGTCTGTACAGCATGGGATGGATTGAAGGCTGAGAATTTGTGTGTGAGCGAGTCAGTGTGTTTATATTCTTGATACGAGAGTGTATCAGTGTGATAAAGAGAAAGCTGCTGAAAGGCGTTTCGAGCTGGAGCTTGATCCAAATGGAGGAAGGACAGAGATAGAGGGAGGGAGACTAGCAGATCACACTCGGCTGGTGAGGAAGAGTGTAATGGGCACATTTGCCTCCCTTTACATACCCATAACCCTGGCACCAGACAGTGGTCTTTGCAGGCTGCCATCCATGGCTGAGGCTACTCTGCTCCCAGCCATGTAACCTACCTCACTTGGCAGCAGATACAGCAATGCTCAGCCAGGGATTTCTGGAAACAAGCACTCTGCCGCCTGCGTGCCATGTTTATATGCAATCAAACCAAAGTTAATGGGAGAATTCTCCCCTGCAATACAACAAAACAGGGTTTTTTATCATTCTTACCCTCAGGGTTTATGGACACCATATCCACACACCATATGACAACCCTCAGTGCAAATTTCTCTTCTGCAATGTCACGTGCTGCACCCCGCCACTATATCTTCTAGCTACAGAGCTCCCAAGCCATAAAATGTATACTGGAGAGGCTGACAAAAGTGCATAGATATATGCTCTCAGATACCCCTACACATAAGATATTTTCTCTGAACTGGCATGAGGATGGAAGACAAAGCACAACTGAAAGGGCAACCTCGCTCTGCGGATGTGCTCCAGCTTTTTAGTAGGAGCCAGTATTCTTTACCTCAGGCTCAGTTTTTGAAAATGGAACTGCAAAAGCATGTTTAGGATTTGCTTGAACCATCAAAACGAAACATGTCATCATCAATAAGCTATGTGTGTTCTGTCAGGCAGCATTTGCTGGCTGTGGTCTGCTGCTCTGATCAAGCAGAGTACTCTCTAGTCTTCCCTGCAGATTGCAAAACAAAAACCTCCCCCAAAAAACCAAGCTATCCCAAAGTGGCTAGCTGTAGTGCTGTCAGAACTGCTAATACTGTTATGCTGTGAGGAAGGCGGCTAGTGAGCAATGATGGCAGAGTAATCTACATGATGTAATACGTGGGCTGGAAGAGGAAAAGTGGCTAGACTCCTGTGCAAATGGAAATGACACATGTCCACTACATGTTACAAAAATGAGTCAACATTATAGTGCGTTTAATTACTAAATGTCCAGTCCTCCATGCACAGCTGTTGCCTTTGCTGACACATAGCACTCAGCTGCTTAGATTTGTTTTTTAATGTTCTATAGATAAAAGACATTATCGGCTCCCATTGCTAGCTAACTGGCCTTATGTACCCATAAAATGAGACATACTCACTGACAAAACAAATAGTGCATCATCAAGTCATTCTACGTATCTGTCATCCTATCAGTGAGTCAAATTATAAATAACAAAATAACATGAAAATAACTAATAATAATAATAATAATAATAATAATAATAATAATAATAATAATAATACAATTGTGTGGAAATTTCAGGAGCCACCCTAATTCCTTTATATTTTGCTTCCAATGAGTAACTTATTTAAAGTGGCCTTAAGTAATACTTTCTATTAGTATGTCAAATCTTTTCTTTGGACATTGGCTGCTTTTTGACTGGCCACCTGCCACAAAAATACAGAGCTTGTTTCCATTTATGTCATTATTTGAATCTAGAGACCATGTCAAATGTTGTCTGACAGGCATAAAAGAATATTTTTGCATCAACAAGATGACTATCAAAGAGCCATTAGGTGACAACAGCATGGTATGCAGTGTGTCATTAAAAAACACTGAGGAAACTGGACAAGTGGAAGATAAAAGAAGAAGTGACAGCGATAGAAAAACATCTGCAACAGATGAACAGTGTTTGAAAGTCATTTCCTTAAGAGATAGGAAAAAATCCAGCAAAGACCTGACCTGAAGCCTCGTCAGAAATTGTATCAATTTTAAAATTTTTGGTTCAGTCATTACACAACAGTGAGTATCTACAGTTATCTGTAAAACATGGTGGAGACTCATGGTATGGGGATGCATTTTAGCCAGTGATGTTGGGGATCTTTGTCAAGCTGATCAAATTATGAATATAGAAAAATCACATTTTCATCCATCAAGCAGCACCATCTGGAAAGCATCAGATTGTCAGTGGCTTCATTTCTTAGTATGCTTGTGATCCCAAACACATTGCCAATGCAGTAAAGCATACCTGGATAGAAAAAAAACACCATGGACCTCATGGATTGGTGATTATTGAAGCAGTGTGGGATCATTTTGACAGAGAAGTGAACAAAAACCACCCATATTGGAAGAAAGGGCTTTGGAAAGTCTGGAGAACTATTCCCGAGCACTAAAGAAATGACAAGAAAGCTTGCCTTAGAGAATTCAGACTGTGTTAAGAAATAAGGTGGTCATGTGAAATATTCGCTTCTAAGTTTGCTAGAATTGTAAAAACCCTGTTTTTGTCTTATTAAATTGTGTGTGTGTCCTGTAATTTATTTAAAAAATATTCCACTAATTTAAACTTGCACTTGAACACTTTTTGTAAAATTCAGCAAAATTTCAACATGGATCAGAGCCAAAGTGGAGCATCCAGTCATCCAATTCAAAAGAAGCAAATGTATTCATTCTGCCTGAATTTAATCTTGGTGTGTTATGGCCACTGAGGGGAACCATTGCTGCCTACAAGAGGAGATAGATCAAAGCAGAAAGAAATGTGGCTGAACCTTATTCACACCTCCACCCACATAGCTACAACTACTACAAAGGAGACAGTTGAGAGGAGTGAACACTTTCTTTACTTCATGGATGGAAATTTTGCTACCAATGTGTAAATTCATATCAAAAACTTAGGTGCCTGAAATTTACTGTTCTTCCAAAATGAATATAACTTACTCTGAGCTGTCCTGTTCCATGTTGGTTTCTAGAAAATTAATATGAATTTCTTTGTTATTCTGTGTAATATTTCTTCTTTACTGGACCACAATTAACACAAACCGACTAATTCTACTCAGTTTAACATAAAGAGCATATTTGTATAAAAAACAAATAACAGTTTTTCATAACTACTGTCATACTTTTGTTGTCATATTTAGTTTTTTTTATATTTTCTATATTCATATCAAATTCCACCTACTTATTGCTGACTGAAGGCTTATCTAGTCTAGTCAAATGATCAAAAACGTTCCGGTCATTGTTTGGTTTACATCCCAAAATGTTACTTTCATCATTTTATATATTTTTAAATGTTAATTTTCCAAATGAAAATCGTTACAGTGACTGGTATAATTCATTATAAGGCAGGCATTAGACTTGGCACAGTAGAATGGTATAGTAGACTGTGTGCAGTAGAATGAAACTTTTAAAGGAAATATTCAATTACTAATCATTTGGTACCATTGGGAACAGCTTGATTCTGTATGGTGTATGTTAGATTTGTATTGTTTAATGTCATTTATGCTTAGAAATATTTACTCATATATCCTTAGAAGTATATAATCATTTGTAGATTGAAAGAATGTCTCATCCTAGGAGGTCTGTAACAACTTTGTGTAGCATGAAGAGGGGGGGTGCGTTCACTCCTCTACAGAGTGTTCTGGCATAGATCACACACCTCCTAGGAGAGGTCATATCTTCTCTTGCTGATATATAGTATAGCAAACACACGTATATCTGTTTGAGTGTATGAGCCTTTTGTTTAGATGGACCGCTAGACTCCTGGCACCAGCTTTGGGGAGTCTTCACAGGGTCACATCCTGACCCCACACACACACACACACACACGCACACACACACACATACTTACACAACGCACAGGCAAGGTACTCTTTGTGTGTATGTATACGTCGTATGTTAATGAACCTTTGCATATTGATGTGACCTCAATAAAAGAGCAGTGTTATGGGGGAGCAGACGAGAGCGACTGGGGTCAAGCGAAGGAACGGCGCTTGTAACACAAAGAACTTTGCCTACTTGTGTCTTGCTTTTGCTGTGTAATTAAATTGTCTTGAACGTTCCAGCGAATAGGTTCAAACTACAAACCTATGATGCAATTCTACACTGCAATCATCGAGTCCATCCTCACCTCCTCCATCACCGTGTGGTACGCTGGAGCCACTATCAGGGACAAACAGAGACTGCAGCGTGTTGTGCGCTCTGCTGAGAAGGTGATTGGCTGCAGACTCCCATCTCTGCAGGACCTGTACACCTCCAGGACACTGGGGCGTGCAGCTCGGATCTCAGCTGACCCTTCTCACCCTGGACACAGTCTGTTTGACCTGCTCCCCTCAGGCAGGAGGCTCCGGTCCATTCGCACCAGAACCTCTCGCCATAAGAACAGTTTCTTCCCCTCTGCTGTTGGACACATGAACAATAACCGTATGACTGTTCCCACCACTAACACATGACCCTACGCTGTGTTCACTGCATCATTCCATGTTTGGCCCCTTTTCACCACCTGCACTCATGTATATATCATGTATATATCTATCTACTTAGCACTTTTAATTCTTATTCTTATTTTTATTTTCATGTCTATTTAAGCGTAATTTATGACAGTATGTTTGCACTGAAGCACCGCAGCAATTTCCTAATGTTGTAAACCTGCTCAACATTTGGCAATAAAACCCTTTCTGATTCTGATTCTGATTCTGATTCTATCAGTGCATATCGTCGTCAGCTGTTTGTGTTGATTGTTACACATATCTTTTCAGTTATTTTTAAGTGTTGATCTAACTACAAATCAAAAGCCTTGATAGCTTAATTATTATTAAATTACAACTAAAATGATTTTAATAGAATAGCTCTTTATTGTCATTGTTGCAAAAAAAATGAAAGGCAGTTTGGCATCTCTCCATGTGTGTGAAGTACACAATAGCATAAGTATTTACACAATAACACAGACAAATTTACATTTACATAAGAAAGATATGTACAAGTTGTGCATACACCTGCATTTAAGCAGCATTAACTAGTGTTAACTAGCAGTGTTAAACCATACGGAGCCCCGCAGGGGACATGGGAGAAAAAAAAAATTAAGACAGACTTTTGCGAGATCTCGCAAAAACTTTTGCGAGATCCCGAGTTTGTTTTGCGAGATCTCGCAAAAGTTTTAGCCGCATTCTTCGGAGGCCGCCAGCTCAAAGCCGACCAGGAGGTCGAGGCACGATGTGCCGGGAAAGCGGTGTTCCTCCCGGCTGTAGTAGGTCTCGACCTCCCATTAGCTTCGATATAGTGGGTGTCAGATCTCCGAAAACGTCAGAGCACTTTTGCAAATATGTGATGTCTTGTAAACCGAGCAGGTATCTGACGTTTACACAACTACATTCACGCCTCAAAATATCTTAAAAGTGTATTTTGTGACCCAGAAAGAGTAATATTACAACTAAGTAGCTGCCGCCATTGTTGGAATTCAACTTTTGTGAGATCTCGCAAAAGTTTTGCAAGATCTCGCAAAAGTCCGTCTTAATTTTTTTTTCTCCCATGTCCCCTGCGGGGCTCCCTAAAACCACACAATTGCACAGGCCGAAAAAGTGGAAAAGACTGATAAGCAAAGCAATAGTTTATGTCAATGGAACAAACTGCCACACCCATGGTTCGCAGTATTTACTTGCGAACGTTTAGGTCGATCATGGTTCTTTGTACATAGCATGCAAAACTCCAGAAACATCCTCTGCCCACTGTTCTCTGAAACCCTCCGGTAACTATTAAAATGTACGTGTAATATGAATGCACAAATGTTAAGTTCAATTTACATGTCTAAAAACAATGAATTATTCTAGTGAGTAGTTTCTATATTCAACTACAACAGAAGAATAAATAAATAAGTGATTTTTGCTTGAAACATGTAATTCAATCACTATACAGAGGTTAATTAATTAATTAATTAATTAATTAATTAATTAATTTTTTTTACCGTAGGTAGTTTATTGGCTAAGATTCATCAAGATTGAAGCAGGCACCTTGGAACAAACATACAGACACGCATATGCCACTATTGATTAGCATGATGATGATTTTATATCTGTAGATTCATTAAAAATAAAGAAAAACCCATTTGGTGTAGTAAAAGGCTGTCATGATTTCAAAGTGCAAATTGCAATTAATTTCAGTTTGATCCCACTTTGTTTCGCCACTTTATGTAAATGACTGTTTTTCACATTGCATCTTTCTGCCTTCTGCAAACTGCAAACACCAAGTCTGCAAAAGTACACTGCTCTCAGAGATGCACTGTGTCCGCGCTGTGCTTTATTCTAAGAAGTTAACGACGGCAGTCACACTGTTCGTGGGGTGAAAACACATCGTTCTTTAAAGTCCTGCATCATTCTCTCACTGCCTGTGATTTTTCTGAAGGGGAAACCACTGGGGTCTAGAGGTTAAAGGGATTAATTATACATAATAGCATGACTCAATTAATGTGAAAATCCATGTGCAGTTACTTAAAGTGAAACCATAAGCACAGCAGTGTGTAGTAAATAGATCTTATGCTCTGATTCAGAGTTTACCAACTGCCTATATTAGTTTTTTTTCACAGTTTTATGATGTGATGTTGAACGGCCTAATGATGATAGTGCCTGATAATCGCATTAATGGGAGCTTTATTGCATTACAAAGGCTAACTGGTGAACCTTTCCATTCTTGATTCTCATAAAACATTTTTTTTTTTTTGTGAAGTGTGAAGTATTCGAACTACACATGAGCCAGGATCCACAGCACACTCCAGCTTTAATCCATAGGGGTTTCATTAATTCTGTTCTGCAAAAAGAGGATCAAGCTAATTTGCCCCCAACGGTCCGACCTCGCTGTTCATTAAAAGTAGCATCAGAGAGACCAATTAATCAGTGTTCCTTTAATCTGTCAAACAGGAAAAAGAAAAAAAATAATACAGCGCTTTTCCCTTCACAGACGGACACAGTCATCAGAGAATTCAGTTTTTTTTTTCCCTAAATATTTTTTTTCTTGTATGCTTGTCGTAGACACGCCTGTTTTTATCCCTGAGCAAGATGTATTTTTTTAAGTAAGGCATGCCAATTATGATGCTGCAAATTATCAGCTGAAAAAAAGGCTGATTACTTCCTGCTTAAGTCAAAATTCTCACCCCGAGGTAATACTTTCTGATAAAACTGTGTCAGCTAAAAGGCTGTCATTTGCAGCTCCTAAAAATAATTGATTTGCTGGAAATAAAACTGTGCTTCGTGTTTTACGTGATGTTTACACAATCGTCCCAAAGGTTTACACCGTTTCCTGTGTCCGTGCTAAGCATTGCTCACCATCCAGTCCTTCATTTTGCTTATCCTGGTATGGATCGCAGGGGCAAGAGCCTAACAGGAGCTTCCCAAACCTTACTTTCCTAAGCCACATCCTCCAGCTTATCTCAAGTCATTTGAGATGCATTGTCCATGAGTCTGCCCTAAGCATTATGTGATTTTCCCTGTTGGTGTTGTTAGTGGATCATCAAAACGAATGCTGGTCCGTGTTCAACATTGCAAGTCACAGATCACATTGTAGTGATGTAATAATTTTGTAATGTGGAAACGCCATCACATTGCGCACTAAACCTGAACCTTAATTCCATATCCCTAACAAAAGCCCTTTAACCCCCTAAACATGATCAAATCCAAACCTCCAGCCCTAACCCTGACCCTAACTTGACCCTTTTTTGGATTTTCTCCTGAATGGACATTGGCGGATTTTTATTCCATGTCGCAAAACTTATAACTCATAGCAATGTGACTGGTCACCTGCAATGCTGAATCTGAATATAATGATCGAGGAACAACACCAACACTGGGATATCAGATACACCCAGATGTCTCTCCTTGGTTCAAAATTCCCGAAACGCCTCACTTAGGATGGACAAGCCTCCTTAACTGCTCCTGTTTAGTTTAAAAGGAGCAGTGGCTCTGCTCTCAGCCCATCTGAATGACTGAGCTCCTCACACTGCCATTACCTCGCACAAAATACAGAGCAGTTGTGGAGCTGAAACCTGATCAGTTAGCTGACAAATAATTAAGCATCAGTACTGTCAACTGTATAAACATTTTGTACATTTTAAAGCTAATTTAAACATTTAGGAAGTGAGGAAGTGGTCACCTTTCTTTAATTGCAGTGGGGTTTTCTTATCATATTTTCCATTAACTTGTCAGTTAGCAATATAATCAGTTAATGAAAAACTTTGAAGTTGCTGAGAACTTAATTTAAATGAGACATACAGCAGTACACTGTCTATATGACACTATGTCGTATAAGCAGTGTAACAGTCATCACCAGTGCTTATAATTATATGAGTAAAAGACATGTTAATGTTCATGCTTTCATTATTAAATTGTTTTTACAACAGAAAAGTCATGAGGAAAAGTCATGAGGCACTGGCTCAGATCAACTGCCACTATATTACAATGTTGGAGTACTCAGGCCTAATAAGAAGAAGTTACAACAGAAGATACTTTAAAAAAAAAAGCAAAGAGATGTCAAAAAATTATAAGTAGTTGTGATTCATATCTATTGCAGGTAAGCTGCACTATCTTACTCAACAACTGTTCTGGTTAGCTGAAGGTCAGACTGAGGAGTGATGCTGACTAAAGCATCCAGCATTCACAGTTGGTGCTGCTCTGATAATTCTGCGAGTCCAGTCTAGAACTTTAACCTCTGCTTGTCAGTGTCAGACAACACAACTGAGAGTGAAGAGGTCTTATTTGACCTACATAGGGTCTCTTGCCCTCCCACAAGGTGTTTATGCCCTCTGTTTGAAAGGATGCTTTACATTTACCACCAGCTAATGCAGACGGTGACATGAATTGATTCTCTGTATCGATCCGGGCCATGCTTACCAGACCTCAACATATTGCTGAGTTATGTTGGAAGTTTTTATAATGACTTTTTGGCTGGAGCCAAAAAGATCTTCAATAAACATCAGAATTTATTTGGAGAGGAGAGGAAGTGCTGCAGCCCAGCATCAGCCTTGATGACAGTCTTCGAAAAAGACAGAGGGGCTAGCAAAGACAGAATAACTAAAAGCACAGAATAAAAAGAACTGTCCCAGAAACCATAGATGCTTTTTTTATTGCTGAAAACTGTGGGGAAGAAGTGGGCCTCATCATTGCTCAGTCCACATGAAATCTCACAAATTCATTTTCTGCAACAAATGCTGAAGGTCACATAGAGTTATGAAATGGCTATATTGATTCTTCATAGAATCAGAAGTATTACCAACAAGCAGTCCAAATGTTTGATTTCTCATTCAATAAACTCCACTTATTATGGAGACATTCAAAAATTTCATCATATTAGCAAGGGAAAATTTAACACAGACATGTCTTTTAAAAGATATACATACCTACGCATTACAAAAGTAAGCAAAATAATTAGGTGGAGCTACTCAGGAATGGAGGTTCAATGTCCCAAAAGCTCTGAAAGCTTTTGCAAATACCTTGTCTTAAACATGAAACTAATCAAACCATGGAGGGACCTGTGCAACATGAAGCTTTTCCCACTAGCTACTTCACCAGGCAATTTATTCAGTTTGTACAGTAAAGATTGCAGTTTGCCTTCCACTGTCCAAAAGTGTTAGCAAATGGAGGCCAGAGTATAAATTGCTCTCTCTCTCTCTCTTAAGCTGAGTTGGGTTGTGAACTTCCTGCCATCATTGCTACATTTTGCTGTTGACTTATTCCAAGCTTTCAACTGAGCCGAGGCACAGGGGAGTTTTGTATTTTTAAGGTGTGTGTTAGAGACAAGCTACTAGCCTGCTGTTACCATGGAATATGTCTGACCTATGAAAGAGGCTCAAAGAGTTAGTACAAGTTTTCTTTAAGTAAAACAGAAAAAAGCAAATATCCATGCCCTTATTTTCCCTATTTATGCTTTCCTAAATCACACACTCATTGACACTGCACTCTCTCAGACTAGTTGCAGTGTATCTGAAGCCAGCCACTACTGTACAAAATTTTTAAATACATAATTGGGTTTGGATAATTTGTTGACGGTTCTAGCAAAAAGTCAAAATTAGAAAAACAAACAATTTGACATACACAGGAGGCTGCTGATGTTAAATAGTGGTTGTTGCTGAGGTTTGTTTTTTGTATGTGTGTTTTTTAATGCCTTCAACAATAAAGCCAGACTTCTTTTATAGCGGCTGGACATATAAATGCAGCAGCCGTTTATGGCACAGACAAGTGTTTTGTTTTCACATTTGACATCGTTACCAACAGCTGTCACATAAGAACGACACCGCTGCGTCCTCACTGTTTGTTCTGAGCCATCAACCTGACTGATCATCAAAGCTGTAATGGACTCGTATCAGATAGACTAAACACGACCCAAAACACTGTGCGGTGCTCTGACAAAAAGCCCAGACTTTCTCAGCCATAATATATCAACCCAGTTAATTTTTTCCTCTGTGCAATTTATAATATTCATCCTTGCGGATGACTAACTTCACAGAACTGTTCCATTTTTCCAAAGAAGCAATTACCTGATGTCGTAGTATCTGTCACGTCTGGGGCAGTAACAGATTAAACTAATTTCAGAACTGACCTTGATTGTGGAAGCCTCATGCATTTAAGTGCTAAGTGAGTATAGCTTCTCCACGTATCCATTAATGAGGTACCAACAGCTAATTATGCAAAACAGGTGTCATAGTGGGAGACTCATCCACACACTGCTTGCAGTTTTCTTCCTTATGATGTTCTAGATGGGCCTATTTAAGGAAGTTTTATGCTCATCAAATCACCTGGAAAAATTCCACTTTCTTTGCATGGACAATTGTAATATAATGAGCAATACAGAAAACATTATGTTCCTTCAACAGGCAAATTGTAATACAGCAGAAAGCAAACATGGTGAAAAGGTGTATTGTTCTACAACGTCAGCTTTGAATTCCTGGATATGATGAGCGTGGTCAATGCTGTGGCACCAATTATTAGGGGGAGAAAAAAATGGCAGGCGCAGATGAGAATATGAACCATGGAACATCAATGGATCAGTGCACTCAGATGGGAAAATAGCCAACATTAATAAGAATAGCACTGAGCCATTAAACATTTAAAATTGCAGAGCCAGTTGAGAGGGACAAGCAAAGAATTTTAAGGAGGGTTATAAAGCTATCAGCCAAACCATGCATTCTGCCTCACTTAGTACTGAGACTTTCCTCTACCAAAGAACCCGAATATTCCATTGTGACTTCTTTGTAAAATGGGTTTCACATTTAATGTGCAAGAATAGCACTGCACAGAGGAAGGCCTTTGTGTTCAGTGGAAAAACGTGGCTGTACACAAACATAATAGCATGTGCAAGTGAAAAACTGTCTCAGATATGTCCAGTGGCATTTTAAACATTACTTATATCACTGCTTTAATTTGCATATGTTTTCTATCTTCAGATCAAGAGTAGACTGGAACAGCCAGGGATCAAACCACCAACCTTCCGTGCTCACAAAGTGATCTTCATTCAGTCTGCACTTGAATTCGTCTCACACCCTCTCACCTAGTTTTTGTTTAATTCAGATGATGTGGCGTTTAGCTCATGTGATACAGCCCTCTATGACTCTACTTCTTCATCAGATATCTCTAACACAGATGGTCCTATAACCCGGAGGCGTGCTTTGGACCTGCTGAAAATTGGATGATGCCATGTCACAACACGATGTGGTAGCCATATTGGTTAAAATTAAATATTAAACTGCAACAACATTACCACATCACCACAAAACAATGGATGGAAGCAAGACAGTTTAGTTCACTTCTGAAAAGGCACATCATTGGTCAATGACATGGCAACACACAGCTTGTAGGGTTTTCCATTTCACAGGAAGATGAGACCGCATAAAGGTCCTGATGTAATGCTGCTTTGTAGTGCATATTTAAAAAATGTTACAGAAGCCAACAATCAATAAGAAAGCTTAAAAGAATAGGACCGAGAATATTATGATGATCCTATGTGAAGAAAATAAACTAAAGGTTCCAATCATGCTAGGTGGGTAAATTCATTTCCTCCCATTCGGCCAGCACACACAACCAATCCCAAAGCCCTTTAAGGAGCTGTGAATCTCAGCAACTCCTATTTTTCTACTAAAACTTTAATTCAGAAACCATTTTGTTTCAGCTTCCCACAAGGGCACATAACACCCACTTGAATTGTTTTGTTTTATGAATTTTATCAAAATTTAAAAAAAAAAATTATATAGCACTAAACTTTTAACAAGCTGAGTGTTACATAAAAAGTGTTATTTTATAAGAGTTCTCATGGTGGACTTTTACATGACAGTTATAAGCATAAGTAACAATGAGTGATCAAGACCATTGCAGTGATTCGCCAAGTAGATAAAATAAAAAAGAAACTTTAGTTGACACCAAATAATGATGTCAGTCTGGCCAGCACTACATATGTGTCCACTTTAAAACTGCTGCTTAGGATTTCATAACGTCTGAAACTTTACAATCTGAGGATCTCATCAGTGACAGTTGTGACTGGGTACACACTTTGTCAGTCGTCTCTGGTGTGAGCTCGGGGTCACCTGTATCTTTGTGTTATTCTGTTCATCCTTTCTATCTCAGACAAAAAGACTTGCATGCTTTTGAGTGTGATGCATATATGCTGAAAAATGGTTCAAAAGTTACTTTATAAAATCCATATTTTCATCCACGTTGTTAGCCTGTGCAAAGCTTGCAGCATGAAATTTGTCTCACATCAACCAATTGGGCATGTGATGTGATCTGGGCTTTTTTTTGTGCCTCAGCCTTTTCTCCCAATTTCCCTTATTTAAGAATGACTTCTTGACATCCACCTTTCCTCTGAGACCATTTCTGACGAGGCCTCGGTGAACAGTAGATGGATCAGCAGAAGAGCCAGTAGCATCTCTCAGGTCTTTGCTGGATTTTTTTTTTCCTATTTCTGAAGGACATTCAGATACTGTTCAGTGGGTATTCTTCTTTTGTCCATCACTTGTGCAGCTTCCTCAGTTTTTTTTTTAATGTCATGCTGCACACCATGCTGACATATGCCAGGTTTTCAGCTAACAGAATCATCTTGTTGGTGCAGAAATGCTATTTTATGTCTGTCAAACCATCTGTCTTATCTTTTGACATTTTTCCTAGATTAAACTGAAGAAATGGGAAACAGATGACAGGATTTGGGGACAGGCTGCTATTAACAAAGTGCCTAAAGATACAATTTTGCTAAGTTTATTGTTATGTGTAGGTTGACATTCATACACTGAGTTAGATGCCATTTTTATGAACAATTTATAGGTCAGCATTAGGGGACTTAAGAAACAAAGAAAAAACCTTTGAAAAGGTACAAGGGCTGGACTGAAAATGAGGAGTTCAGAAAGGGTTGGCTAAAGACTTCTAAATTACTTTTTTATTCATCACCCTGAAATCTGTTTCACATTCATCACCGCCCCAGGATAACTGTTAATAACTTTGTTAATCAATTAACTCTTCAAGCACCATAGGGACATTTGTTAGCTGAGGAAATGCCCAAACTGCTGACATGTTGATATGCCTCAGCTTTTCTTTGTGTTTAATGCTATTTAGCAAATATAAACTAGAAAAATGCTGTGCAACCATGCCAAAAAGGGACAGGTGCTGGGCTGGGGAAAAAAAAAAGGCAGACAGCAAAAGAAAAGGATCAATGGCTTTCACTCTGCAGGCCTCCTGTTGTGCATTGCACCAGTGGCACCACAGTGTGCGAGCCATTTATCATTTTTGTTTGTTGTTTGCTCAATGTAACTGTGATCAGATGCTAAATTAAAATTGGGGAACATAATAAACATTACATCTACCTAACAACATATTTACATTGTCACTGCAGGCATGATGGCATGCTGTGCAAGCTCAAAGTAGGGCTTCACTGAAAAAAATACTCTGGCCTCTTATTTATCCTTCATTGTCATAAGGACTCACCCTTTACCTCTTTGGAGTTGGCATGATCTCACTGTATGATCTGTTGTTTTCATAACAAGATTATATTCTGAATCTTCCAGAAGGCTTAACGGGATTGTAAAAGGCTTTAAATTATATTAAGGCTTTGGCTAAAATGCAGAGCAAGATCAAATTATTTATACTTAAAATAGATTAGAATTGGACACTATCTGCATACATATTTAATTAAATGTACTGAATTTAGTATAGACTGAACTATGAATGATAAAAGACGTTAAAAAGCTGTTGGTGCTAAAATGATGGGTGCTTATCACCTCAACAGGGTTGTGCCCTCGCAACGTATTGAGAACTGGATGAGCAAAGAGCAAGTGACAGAACAGCAGTTAACGGAAATTACATGAATCATCTAACACTGAAAATGTACACTTCTCCCCTCAGAAATCCATGCAAAGCTTTTCAGGACTTGGTTATAATCACCACACCAGATCCTTTATTACATCAGAATGTCAAAGCAGCCAAGTGCTCTTCACAACCCCCATTTA
Source organism: Perissodus microlepis (assembly GCF_051167445.1). Classification (NCBI taxonomy): domain Eukaryota; kingdom Metazoa; phylum Chordata; class Actinopteri; order Cichliformes; family Cichlidae; genus Perissodus; species Perissodus microlepis. The sequence goes on along the minus strand of NC_140477.1, from coordinate 28,097,731 downwards.
GACAATTCAGAAGCCCACACTCTCTTTGACTGCAACTGTGTGGGCTCTATGTAATGTAATGTAATGACAGTTGTGGTAACCTTTACATGTCATCTGTCTTGAACAATTTGTTTGATCTCCCCACTCACTACAGTGCAAAAATAACATTTAAAAAGAAAAATCAGTTGGACTGGTCTGAGAACAATCTGGTCCTGTGCTGAGTAATTAATGCAGTATGCAAAACGTTAAGCTTTTACTAACTCTTGCATTTCAAAGCATTTTCTAAAACAACGCCTGTTCCCTTTCAGCTTGGTCCCAGGGAATACAACAGGAGTCTATCAGTCTGGAATTGAGCACGCTCCATGAAAGATCAGACAACAGATCAATACTCAACATCCTTAAGGATGAGCCTGCTAAGACAAACAGAAAGCAAAGAAGTGCTTTGATATACAGGGAAGGTAGGAATAGCAAATCATCTCAGACAATAAGGCTAACAAGTCTACCCACCAGTGCTGAAACGAAGATCAATGGGGATAAGGTACAAGCTAGAATTTATTTTGAAACACATTTCAGGGGGAAAAAGAAAAAAAATGCATTGAATGCAAAGACAAAGGATAACAAATGAAAACATGAAATTGTACGTGCGCACATGTATGGAATCTCATTATAAAGGTTCACATAACAGACCATGATTAAATACACACCGGGGTTCAAAACAACTAAATCACAGATTATGAAATTACAACTGCAGTGATGCAGGTGCTGCACTGTGGGGCTTTTGATTATCTGCAAAACACAGTTCCAGGAAACAGCAGTGCTGTTTAGATATGACTTACGCCAGTCAGGGCAGAAAAGAAGTTAAAGATTGGTATGACTATTTTGTCCATCACATTGACTGTTAACAGAGCTCTTTTTTTTTCTTTTCAATTGAGTCTGGAGGGAGTGAGCCATTCAACCAAAATTGTCTGTGCATGGTTATTAACAAATCCGGTCTATTTCTGAGTCTCTCATGATGGCACTTTCAATTGGACAGCCCCACACTGCACACTAGAGCACAAGATGGAAGATCAGATGAGATTTGTGAGTTTCTGTAGTCTGTTGGAAATTTTTCTTTTCTGTTTTTCCCCCCATTTGCTAGAACTCTTTTGACCCACTCGGGCAGTGAGAGGTAACTCAGTAAAAAGCCACTATTTCCACTCACTGGTGCTTAAATCACTTCTGAACAAGCATGTAATTTTCCAAGGTGGCAATGGACTAAGTAGGAAAAAGGCGGGTTTTAATGGGCAAATGCTTTCAGGCATCATTGAGTTCTGGTTTGCTTCCCCACAACCTTGGGGAAAGAGTGTGTTTACCTCGCCATTTCAGCAGAGTGTATTTACATCAAACAACCTGCAGTGAATTGGATCAAACAATCTCCAAAAATTAAATTCATGAGCAATGCTCACCGGCCAGACTATGCATTAGGCATTGATTTTCAAGTTATTCTGGCATTACTGGAAGCAAAAATGTAATTGTTGTATTAGTGAATTGGTCATTGCATGGCATTCTGTATGATTTATGCAACCTTTTTGATACATAGATACTAAAAACAAAACTCATGGCAGTGCACTTAAAATGAACCCCAAAGAAATCTATATGCTTGTTCTCTCAAGTTTAGTAATCCAAGGCTTTAAATCAACTACAATTTCTGTAGATATTTGTGCCAATGGGTACATAATTTTGAGTTTAATCTGTAATATTTTGGTTGTGGTTGATTTGCTGGCAGCTGGTGGCAGCAGTAAGTGTTTATTTAATTGAGAATTTGGGGGTCACCAAACAGTTGTTGAGCAGCTGCTTTGACTGAACGTCTGTTTATGACAGTCAAATAACAAAAGCCAGGCAGCATTGTTTTCTCATACTATGTGCAAATATAATATGATTCCATGCCCACTGAGTGAGCAATTAAACAAGCAGTTACCATGCCGAGATACGCTGTTTATTGTTCCTTAGGCAAATCTTTGTTTACTGCGACTGCTCCTTCTTATTCCATTTCTATCTGCAATATTTAAAACTACTCAGCTGTCAAATGTGAAAAATGGCCATTTTCTTGTTTTTACATGAACTGCTATGACTGTTTCACGGTCAAAGTCAGCAGATTCCCCTTCTTTGCCTTCTAAACACTTTGAAAATGCATCAACAACAGCAGAAAATGTTGCGTGTGTAGAAGCCAGTCGTTTTCAAAATGTGCGCAGATCATGGATGACCAACCAGGGAAAAAACTATGGAATGAAACAAGGGTTTCTGTTGCAGTTGCAGTGGCCTTTATTTAACTAAACTCTAATGTGGTCCATGTTACTTATTGTTCCTAATATAAATAAAATAAAATAGATGAACAATGTGATATGTGAACTGTTTCTTCCTCTAAAGTGTGGCAAGCCAGAACAGTATTCTTATCTCATCCACATCTATCACAACTGAGGTCTTCTGGTCCTCATCAGCTTCTATATCTGTTTTGCAGAACAGCAGCAGGACCCATGCATCGCCTTGGTATAGTCCACACTTGATGATGAATTGTGGGATTGCCTTTGATTTGGCCTCCAGCGTTGTCTTCCACAGTCCCAGTGAGTTCCTGATGATGGTAATTAGCACTGCGGTATCCATGTGTGGGGCACTGAGACGTAGTTATTCCAGGCGGTGCTCAGATTTATCTGTCTGATCTAGTCCTGATATTCTGCTTTATGAACCTGGAGTTGGTGCTTTGTTCCGCTGATGTTATTTTCTAATGACTTTCTGAGCTGCACTCATGTATTGACTCATGTACTCAGCTGGGTTGCTTCCATGTTGTGCAGAGGCAGGTTAATGGTGGGTAGTTTAATGGTGTTATACGCTTGTGGGGATCCTTCTATCCTGTGTTAGCCAGTATAAATATATACATATATACTTTTACAATGGTTTATGCACCTATTAACTGTGGTTAGCTGTATGCGTTAGTTATTTCTCTGAGACAAGACCTTGAGCTTCAGACTGCTCTGAATGCTCACTTTGGTTTATTTTTTCAGCTTCTGGATCTGCATGATGTAAAAAATATAAATGTGTGCATTTGAGCAAGACCTACCAACCTTGTGAGGTACAACCAAAGGTACATCAGGCAGGAATCATGCTCCTGCACATAAAAGGTCCAGCTTTTGCACCTACTCCTTGTCAAATTTTTATATTTACCAAAGTGCTAACTAATTCAGGTTTAGTTGTGTTTCTGTTAAGTTTTTCTAAGCTTCTTGTCTTCGGAGTCTCTCCCTGTCTGGAAACCATTTGTTGAATTCAATTTTCACAGCTTAAGAAATAAGGAGCCTACCCTGGCCCAACACCTTAATTCACTCTCCTTTCTGTGTTAATAAATCTACTAAACTTGACTCAGAGCCTTCAGTCCAAACATCTTGTTACATCTTGTTGGTTTGAACAAAGCATGGCAAAAGGAGCTGAAATCTCTTGTTTCATACAGTGGATGAACTGAGTTGCTGCCCAAGGCCCAGAATATCTAAACTAAGCACTGTATTTTTAAAAACTGTGAACCACATAAAGCTTCTCTAGTAGAGTCCAAAAATAAAAAATCTCGAACTGGGAATGAGAACAATCTGTCTCCTTTTAAGAGGTGCTTAGAGCATCTTTGTAAGGTTGGAGTGGTTGTGGAGTAAGACGGAAGGTTTTAACTCAGAAGGTTGTAAGACAGACTCATGGCCTGTCTGTGAGCTATATATTTTTGCACCCCCAAGCCACCACCACCAAAAAAAAAAAAAAAAAAAAAAAAAAGAATTTAATAATAACCCTGCATGTTAAAAATACATCTTTTAAAATGCATTTAAATGTGATGCTACGGGATCTTTTACAAGTGCCTCTATGCGATGAATAGGGAGATGGAAAGAGCCATCTTACTACTGCCATGGCACACCAGAGACATCGACAGTCACCTTGTACATATCTATGAGATGCTGATACACTAAGAAGGAGAACATGCTGCAGTACCTGTTAAGTTTATGATAATCTGAACAATAAAAAGTGAGCCTGAACAGAAAGGTCCAAGAAGAACATTTATTTATTTATTGACTGAACAAGCAGAACGATGGGTGCCTAAACCACACTCTCGGCCCAAATACAAACAAATTGCTTTTCATTGTTCCATCTGATTAAATCCCCACCTGTATACTCTCTGGCACCTGCACCTAACACAACTTGGCAAAGCAAATTTTTTTGGAAGATTACTTAACAACTGCAGCGTTGCTTCAGCCAGTCATTGTGTCATGGCTAAAGAAAAAGTGAACCCAGCTGTGCAGTGCTGCTTTAAACCCGTGTCACAATGACTGCCTGAGGGGTTTAATCTCCACAAAACATTTTCACATTTCAGTTTTTGTAATTTAACACCTCAGCTGCAGATTAATTAACTTTGTCTGTTATTGAATATCTAATAAACACTGTATATGCTCGGACATAGTAACCATATGACACTGCACACCAAGGGAGCATGACTGAATGTGTTGATGTAATCAAAGGCAATATTTTAATTACAACTAAATAGTCTTAAAGAGAAATGAACTCTATTCCTGTCGACTTGAGGAGTACCGTAGGAGGCCTGCTGCTCACTTTAAAAGTAATTGTTTTAATTAGTCATTATATCATAGTGTGAACAACTGTGTAAAAACGGATATAATTACCATCTTCAGTGAGTTGATTATGCTAATAATTGCATATATGGAGGTTCACTGAGCTTTATTTTAATGGGTGTATAGAAAGTTCTAGAAGACCGCTGAGCACATTTTTCAAAATATGGCACCTTTGTTCCATTGATCTCCAGGAACCACTTCCTGTGGGAAACCTCGAGGCCCTCCGTAAATGTCTGACACTTGATCAATTTAAACAGAGATTAAAAGAGGCTTACAGAGTTCCAGTGAGATCTTCCAACACATTATTTTCCATGTTACCTATAACAGGCAACAGTGTGCACTGGGATGTTCCTTTATGCAAAATACAGCCAGTGATTAATGTGCTCTATTTGCATGGGGAAGTGAACATAGTAAGCTAATGACATTCAATAAATGAGCTCCTAGTGAACTTACACCATAGTACCTGCATTAGCAATGCACACAAGTTAATTTTGGTTTTGATGATTCTTTAAAAAAAACATCATTATGTTTGATTAATTGTGAATGCTGTGTGTATGCACTGGTTTCATTCGATTCACAGAGACAGGAATATTTACATTTGCATTTCTGGACAATAATCTGCATTCTTGTCTCTTTTTTTCTGCTCCAAAACAAAACTTTTCAAAACTTTTCTGTATCCAGCTGTTGTGCAAAAAAGCAGAATAGTGACTCATGCAGTATTGCGTTCATTAATGTTTTTGCTCTAAAGCCCCAAATCATGTACCTCACAATAAATGAGGCAGTTTACTTCCCTGGCAGCAACAAGAGCATAATAAGAAGAAAATCTGAGCACTGATAGCTACTGTGGGTCCAAAGACATAAATAACGCCACATTTGCTTCATTAATTGAAAACACACAAAGTCTTTTGGACTTCTACCTCTGTGAGGACAATAATCTACATAATGTATTTCCTAGCCTTTCACATAAACTAAAAGAAATAAGCTCAGTGCTTAAGCAAGTTTTACCCTGGGACAACACTTTGAAGGTGTGTCAGAAACTGAGCATATGGTATCGCTCCCATACATTTCCCCATTATGCTGTTATTATGTTTTGCCTTTTAAAGATTGCTAGGAACTTTTCAAACTTTAGAGCTGTAGGAACTGTTGTGCAACTTTTCTGCTTTCTAATTTATAAATGCGACACTGTTTCAACATTCGTCCATCCGTTGAAGAAAAACTGTGTGTATGTGTGCATGGTCATAGGCTATTACTGCATCAAAAAGCAGCTGTCAGCTTAAGTTAGTACCTGTGTTGTGCTCAAAATATTATTTTACTATATGCTAATATACCGTATTTACTATGTAAAATTAATATACATACATCTCTCGTCCTAATGACTGTGGCAACATTAATATAACCTCAATTCCAGAAACTGGAATACAGTAATTTCCAACTCTTATAGGTCCACATTTTATACACAGTCAAACTCAGAAAATATATGAAATGTTTAAACTGAGACATTTAACTACTTCATGAAAAATATTAGCTTATTTTAATTTGATGGCAGCAACACATTTCAAAAAAGTTGGGATGTGGGCAACAAAGGGCTGGAAAAACAAGTGGCAATAAAAAGAACCAGCTGGAAGAACATTTAGCAACTAATTAGGTTAATTAGCAACAGATCTGTACACAACTGAATATTAAAAAGAGCATCTTAGCGAAGTAGAGTAAATATTCAATTCATTTAGATTATATAGCGCCAAATCACAACAACAGTTGCCTCTGGGTTCTTTATATTGTAAAGTAAAGACCCTACAATAATACCAGTGCAGGTTCTGAATCATCCAACCTACAATAATCTGGACTGTACAATAAAGATGGACAGAAGCAAAACTGAACTCTGAAAAAACAAACAAACAAACAAAAACTTACATTTTTACTATAAACAGATAAACTGAACATGTCATGGCAAATTTTCAGAGTAATGCTCTTCCAGGTAAAACTGCAAAGACTGCAAAGACTATCTTATCATCTATATTATTTAATATTAGCAAACGATTCTGAGAATCTGGAGAAATCTCTGTGCACAAGAGGCAAGGCCAAAAAAATCAATACTGAATACCTGTCATCTTTGATTTGTCATCAGACACTACAGGGGACACTGCATATGGGTAAACATGGTCCTGTCCAAAGGTTTTTGCGACATGTTGATTAAACATTTAAACATTTGAACATATACGATTTCAAATCAATGAATACAGTATTTAGATTTTGCTTTCTTATCTGCTTTGCATTTCAGAAAACTATCAAATTTTTTGAATTGGGCATTGTAATTTAAAATTAATTCCCCATGTAAACTTTAATGCCAATAAATAGCAGTGAATTTAAATGCTAATGATTACTAAGCTCAGAAAAATTATGTTCCACAATTATTATCCAGTAGCCACCACCTCAAACCCATCCATCCATCCATCCATCCATTTTTCCAATTCAGGGAAGCGGTTGGGCAGGAACCTATGTCAGCTGTCATAGAGCAACAGGCAGCATGCACAGGTCACCAGTCGATAGCAGAACTAAGTCAGAGCAACAGACAACCATTCAAGCTGACCTGTTGGGATGGACTCCTACACTGAGGATGACTGTTGTTTAATGATTTAAGAGTAAAAAACACAATCGTGTGAGTCTGTTATGTCTTTGGCAGGCCTGGGTTTATTTTATTTTCATTATTCTCTCTCTGTCACCTCTTAGGTAGACCAGTGGGCTTCCTGGCGTGCTGACCGTTGCACCTGTTTCTCATCAACTCATCACACATGCAATTTTTAAAGACCGGCACAAGCCTCCACACCGCCAGATTGTTGCCTCCTCAGTGGTGGTAATGAGGCTCTCTAGTGTTTTCTCTCAGCTCCTAGCTCCATGAAATGCCTTACCTTGCTCTCTTGTTTCTCTGCTAGTGAATAACCAGGTGTGAAGACAAATGGAAACCCCTGAATCTCGTTGCATCCTGCAAACTCAACTCACCTGCACTCAAGCCATTTGCCACCTGCCAAGGAAAAAAATACCCACCAGTTTCTAACCCGCCTGTCCACTCTCCCCACTCACCTTTAAGCTCTCTCTGGAGTTCTTTGGCCTCCAGCCTGATAAAGACAGACAAACACGCAAGCGAACCAAGATTCAAAATGACTTGAAACTATAACTCAGCTGGCTCTAATTTGTCCTTTCCACTTCGGCAGAAATCCCTGCAAAGCTCCAGTAAGGAGAAAGCTTACCTGTTCCCTCACCTGTTCAGAGATCCTGATTCTGGGATTTTCAAGTTTTCTGTAAATAAGCTGTTAAAGTCTCTGGGTTCATATTTACTTTGTGAAAGAGAGTGAGACAGGTGGAAAAGTGAACATGCAAGGAGCAGAGGTAGTAGAATTAAACAGCTAGGGTGAGCAATCCAAATCAATGGACAGTGCGCAAGAGAGGTGAAGAACAGAGTGCAGGCAAGGTGGAGCAGATAGAGAGAAGTGTCTGGGGTAATTTGCAGAGAAAGGATAATGGATCTATTTGGCAAAGGATGTTGAAGATGGAGGAGTCTGGCAGGAGGAAAGGAGGAAGACCACAGAGAAGATGTCATGGATGTAAGAGGAGATGCAGAGGGTTGGAAATAAGGTGAGATGGAGACAGATGATCCACTGTGGAGACGTTCTAAAGGCAGTGACTGAAAGAAGAAGAAGATTTGTTGGTATTATGACACACCTGTCTTGGTTTTAAAGGATTGTGTCTGATCCACAGATACAGGAGTGACTAATATTTATGTATAATTCATGCCATCCCTGTTTTGTCTAATTGTAAATGATTATCTGTCTCACTCTTTCTCTCTCTTTCTCTCTCTCTCTCTCTCTCTCTTACTTTGGGACATCTATGATCCCATGAAGTAGGTATTTAAAAAAACAAAAGTCAAAAATCTGGAAGAATCAAATTCGGCTCAAGTCAATGTTTTGTCAGATTAGGAGGTGGCTGCACACACTGTTGGACCCACTTTCGTCTGGTACCGATTTTCCAGAACAAGGGTGATGTGCAGAGGTGTATTAACTAAAATGAAGCATGAGGAAAAGACAACGATTTACGTAGTAAAGGCGGAGATGCACAGAGTTGGTGTGACAGAGGAGAATCCTAGGGACAGGGTAAGATGGAGAATATGATCTGCTCTGGTGACCCCTAAAGGGAGCAGCTGAAAGAAGAACAAGAAGAAGAGTCAAATGTATGTGTTTCTGATAAAATAGGCCCATGAACCATGTGATGGTGTAATGTAAAACAAGTTTTGTTTTTGTTTTCTTAAAGAATGAAACATCTCTTTACCATAACTTTTTCTTTTTTTTTAAGTACTGACTTTGAAGGTTTCTCTCTCAGTAGGTGTGAGATTTTTGGGGCAGTGTGAGATTGTAAAAGAAACTAGAAAGGAGCCAGATGCCCTGATGAAGTGGTGCCCTATGTGAAGACAGTGCCTGGGGGGGAGAGATCAAGCCATGTCTAATTCATAACAGCCTTGTACAAGTTTTCTGTTGAGATTTCAACTGACAAAACTTGGACAGAGATTCTCTTGAACTGATATATAAATAAAAGGGAGCCTCTATGTGAAGACACAGATCGAACCATGTCCATAACAAACTCATAACAGCTGTGACACTCTTGATGTTCATCCACATACTTCTTCAATTTATAGAATTACTATTTGTTCACCAGTGATTTTGCATGTAACTGGATATCTATATATCCATCCATCCATGTTCTTAGCCACTTTTATAATAAAGGATTTGTAAAATGACCCATCCATCCATCCATCATTTCATATACTGATGAATGGATAGACCCGTGGCATCAGCACAATAACTTAAAATGTGCCAGATTTTAGTTAAACTGCTAATTTACATCAATTGTTCACATGTTCACAACTAATTTCCCCTTGTGGGACAATAAAGTAGTTGAATTGAATTGTTTCAAGTTTGCAATCTTTGAAACAATTTGAATTGTATCATAAAATTGGGAGTTTATTTATTACAATCAATAAGTTATTTCAGTTTTTAACTCCCTTTACTCACTGCACAGTTTGTGCAAATGTAGCTCATCAAGAAGACCGGAAAAAAAATCATTGGTGATTTTGTCTTATATTGATTTCAAGACAAAGCAGAATACCATATATCACTGAATTCAGCATTGCTGACATTTTACTATCTGCTGAACCCTGCTGTGGACTTTAAGTATGCTTTGAGAGACTAATATTAAAGTGATTCAATTTAACTTTACTTATACTGCTGCATAAATAATTGCCTCTCCAAGTGGGACTGACACATTGAAATATAAATCTGTATTTTTTATGAAAAGATATCATGCCTCAGAGGTATTATTTTGCACTGGCTTCTTTAAAAAAAACTGTCTTTTTTGGTTATTCACTTTTTAGTTTAATCTTCAGTTCTTTTCGTTGCTGGAACTGTACGGCACTGAACCGAGTCCTTGATAAATAATAAATGAAAATTATTGTTGGGTTTTAAAACCTAGTACTTGCAGACCCCCCCTTTTTTTTGCAAATAGTCGCATGGGTAGTCAGATTCCAAAAACCTAGGCTGGTGTTTGGCACAGTAAGACGAGAAGGAGATGAGCAGGGAAGTTAAGGCAGGCACACGGGAAGGAGCTAGAACAAGGAATAACCGAATACAAGAGCAAAACATTCTAAATCTGCCTCGACGTTGATGCTGCACTGAAAGAGTGGCGAGAAGTGAATGCTGAAGCAGCTGGAATGGAGAGGCAGAGAAAAAAAGGACAAGTTGGCACTCGAGGCACAGGGACCATGACAATTACAGTTCAGTCGAACTGAAATGTAGGGGGGGTGGATGATTGCATCAGCCAAATGCTTTAAGTCTGCTGTGTGATTCGAGTTTATTCCTTTATACCTGCAGTGAGCATAAATGACATTTTTACAGATTGTTGAAAATTTAGAGTTAATGTAACAGACACATTTTTACACAACTTATTAAATCTGACTGGGCATCCAGTTCAGATTTTCTGCAGCAGTAAAAGTTAAACAAGCTGTACATTGGGGAACATTAAATCCACCTCTAATACCTTCCTGGGGTTGACTTTACTGAGGCCCCTTTATGTTACTAGAAACAATAGCTGTCTGGTACTTTTACTTTAAAGCTATGTGGTACGTGGTTGGGGACTAGCACCACCCACATTATTTATAACCTCTTGAAAAAGTGACTCCTTGAATAATTTTTATAGCAACAAAAGCCAAAGTAGAGTTGGATGTCTCGAGACCACTTTTACGTGGTCTTGGTCTCGTCTTGGTCTCGACAGACTTTTGTCTTGGTCTTGTCTTGGTCTCGACAGACTTTTGTCTTGGTCTCGGTCTTGGTCTCGCTGTTTCGGTCTTGCGTTCTCAAATCGACATAGTGTTCGGGAGATTTGGAGTCAACCATCAGCGGAGCGGGGGGGTGACTTACTGGGCTTAAGCCCGTGTCATTTTTTCAGAAGCATGGGGTCTTTTGGAGTGTAATTTGTTAGTTAGATGCCTGACTGACAACTGTATAAAACAAAAACAACACGCGAAGCACAGAGCGCACCGTCGTAAATTCCCCCTAATTTTGGTATGATCCGAGCTCAGGCACTAGGCGACTGAGCACAGCACCCATGTGAGCGAGGGGGGAGAAGCTGCTGCCTGCGAGTTTGCTGCAGACAGAGGAGAGCTTAAGTTTGACCAGGTACCAAAGCAAATCATTCGTACTGAACTAATAATGTAAATATGACGGTGTATCACAAAAGATTGATATCAAACTGATCACTTGGTTGCGTTACTTGCTCTTCGAGTGAATCAACAAATGGATAAATAAAAAGCCGAACAGCAATGCTGATTTTTTAGAGAGTCTTAGCTTACATTTCATATTTTCAGTTGTTACCCTCCACGGCTAAACAAACTCACTAATTCGGTTTCAGTTGTGTACTGATGAACACAACAATGGACATAAGGAGCTTCTTTCAAAGAAAAAACTCAGGTAGATGTTATTTTATATATTATGCTTTGGATGTTGTTCAGTATATCTATGCAAAACAAGAGGAATTTCAATACACAGCAGTATATTCACAGTTGAAACCAGATATTTACATACACTTTAGGGCAGCGGTCCCCAACCCCCGGGCCTCGGACCGGTACCGGTCCATGAGTCCTTTGGTACCGGGCCGCAAGAGTTGAGGCTCAGGTGTGAAATGTATGGTTTTCAGGGTTTTTATTGGTTTTCAGCGTTATTTTGTTATCGTTTTGCTCGTTAACTCGGTTTTCCTGGGTCTTTTCACGTGTGTTATGAATAAATCTTCTTTTTTTCGGTACCGGTACTAGTTTTATTTTGTTGTATTTATCCGCGACACCTTAAAGGCCGGTCCGTGAAAATAAACCAGGCATAAACCGGTCCGTGGCGCAAAAAAGGTTGGAGACCGCTGCTTTAGGGAGAAAACATAAAAACTTTTTTTACTGTTAGACATCAATTTAGAGTAAACTTTTGTTTTAGATAAATAAATGTTGAAATATCTTTTGAATTAGTTAAATGTCAGAATAAAAAGAGGGAGCTGTCTATTTTAATCACTTTCATCAAATTTAGGAGCACATATACACTAAGTTTATTGTTAATTAATAAGAAAACTACAGACGATTCCATTCTGAGCTGAAGAAGCTTCTGATAGGTTAGTAGAGTCCATGTGAGTAAATTGGTGGCACACCTGTGGATGCATATAAGGCAAAACACAGAGCCTGTTTCTGTGACATGGGAAAATCAAGAGACGTCAACCAAAACACCTGGAGAAAGGGAGAGAGAGAGAGAGAGAGAGAATGAGGACAGAACAGAGATGGAACAAGAGCAGGTGAGACACACATGTTAGTCAAATGGTTGTTTGCCAAAACTCATCAGAACATGTATGTACCTAGTGTTTCTTTTTAGATACCATTTGTTACTTTTCAAATTCTATATTTATTAAGTTATGCAGGTTTGTTTGCACAACAAGGCTAAATAATTATATAAACATTTCTCAATCTAAATATTGTACTTTGGTAGAATTAAAAAATAAGTCTAATGCAGGTCTATGATGATTTTTAGTGCTACTAACATCTAGTTCTGATTCTGGTTCTGTCTTGTTTACTGTTGTAGTCCTGTTTTGATTCCGGATCAGTTCTGGGTCTGGTTGAATTGGGGTTTAGTCCCTGTGTCTTGATACAGGCCCGACTTTGTTCTGCCTTGCTGCTTAATTAAAAAACGAGTTTAAGGTGTCCTGCATATGTATATAGCAGTGTGTGTGTGTGTATATATATATATATATATATATATATATATATATATATATATGAAGTCATTCTTTTTTGAACAAAACTCAAAACAGACCATAATAATCTTTCAATCATTTCTACCCTCACTTAATTTCCTTTCGCTGCTCAGCTCTCACAAAGTGGCTCAGTTATGCTCCAATCCCTCCATATTGTGGCCAATCACATGCGAGGATATAGGATAATATCATTATGTGAAAAACAGAGAGGGTGAGAGACGCGACAGTCAAGTGGAGCATCCGTCTGTCCTCTCAGTAAGTGAGTGAGACAGTAGACAGCGGTGAGGAGGGCTGAGCGAAAGCAAAAACACATAAATATGCCTGACACCCGTAAACGAAGCAGCATCTGGCTGCAGTTTAAAGACTTTTTTTGTCTCGGTCTCGGTCTTGGTCTCGTCTCGACTCGGTCTCGGTCTTGGTCTCGTCTCAACTTGGTCTTGGTCTTGGTCTTGTCTTGGTCTCGATACCCTCTGGTCTTGGTCTTGTCTTGGTCTCGGATTAGGCGGTCTTGACTACAAGTCTAAGCCAAAGTTTGTATAAAATCTGAAGGTCAAGAGGAAGAAGCTTTCACAATCCACCAGCCTGATCATGCTTATTCAAAATCAGTTAACATTCCTTGTATGATTTCAGCACAATTTGTTGCATTACCGTCAAATCAGCGCTAGTTAGACTCATGAGGGATTTTACAGTTCTTCCTTCCCACTCCAGTCATCTGCTAACACAGGGGGCAAGCAATTAAGCTCCACTTTGGAGAGAGATATCTCAGAATCCATGACACGAGCACAGCAAACGGAGTCCCACTGCAAGGCTACGTAAACAAGACGTGCCGTGGGATGTTTGTTGCCTGTTAGGAAACAGCTATCAGCGCATGTAGTAGGGGGACTGAGAGAGACCCTTCCTCTCTCACCACCACGAACAATACAGATTAACCTCAACTACACCCATGGCTAATTAAGAGGCTCTGGAGGGCTCCACTGTCGTTTTTGGGGGGTGACTGTTGTGGCCACATTTTAAAAGCCTAAATAATGATGAGTGAACCTGTGGCCTTTTCATCGCTGCCTACTGTGATTGTGTGGAGATGTGGAGCTGCGCAGCACAGCAGCAGGTGCCTACGCCGTTATCTAACGCCAAGATTGGAGCAATTTAGATCCAATCTCCCTCTCAGAGCTCTGACCTATTCTGTTCTCAGTCGGGAGGATATTCTTCCTGCTGGAAATAATGAATAGATCATTTCCATTGGTTTCCCGGCGCCCAGTGGTAAGGAAACAACATCATCTAAGTTCCGTGCTATGATTAAAAATTGCTGGTTCTCAGAGTCCGTTTACAATCGGGAGCAATTTCCTATTTGTTTTATTTTACATCATATGCTCTATCTTCAGTTTCCATTTACAGCTCACATTTAGGTTTACTTACTTACAACTGACATTTACATTTTGACCCATGCTTGACCTAAGTTGATGCCCTCCCTTCCTCCACTTGCTGCGCTACCAGTTGTACATGTTTGCCTGTTAAAACTCTTCTGACAGTGTCTGACAAATTTTTCATCTTTTCCAAAAAAGAATAAATACAAAATGCTTTTACAGTAGTAGCTGAAAAGAAATTTTCAAGAAAATGTCTTGTGCTGAATGGTATCTCTCCTCGAAAACTCTAATAGAATAAAAAAAATAGTTTTTATTATTGAAGTAACAACAAGAAAAAATGGCACTGTAAGCTTTTTCTGTGGGTCTGTTTTGAAGGAAGGTGGAAGCGTCGTGCTGGCTGATAGTTGTTTTGCCCACGTGTGGTAAACTACCTGGGCCAAACCACACAACAGGTACACTCAGCACAACTGTCATTTTTTGCTCAGCAGTCAATCCCCCCCTGCACCCCAAACCAACCGACCAACCAACCCCCCACACACAAACTCACACCCACACACATAAATGTGTCACAACTCGGGATCAAATTTTTTTATTTACTGCTTGGCCCTCAGTGCTGGCAAAAAAGATTATTTGCCTTCATAAACATGAAGCTATATAAAAGATATATTTTTAAAAAATCAAAGATTAATTAATTAAAATAAGTTAAGAAAAAAATGCTTTGTATAAACTTCATGTATATCAATGAAGTAAATTTCATTTCACCAGATTACATTGAATTTTACATTTGACATTGCACTTAACATATCCACCAAGAGGAATAAACAACTTACAACTGCTTATATTGAATACTCGTATTTCTAAACAGGAAGAATATAAAGAAAGTATTAGCCAAAGGACTCAATTTTGCCATTGTTCCGCAACAGTTACCCATAGTTGACCTCATCACAGCCACAGAAACTGCCATACGGATTAACAAATTATCACAGACAGAAGAAGAGCTGAGGCACTTGTGAAAAAATACCCTTGTCTCAAGGAACCTGGCTCTTTCTCAGGTTATTATGGTTGGCAACAAAGCATCAAATACAAGATGGCCAATTATCATACAAAACTTAGAGGGTTTGTTGTTCCTGAGTTGACATGCAATGCCATGAAACACAAGAGCCCAGGTGACCAGAAGTCTGCAAAGACAGTGAAAAAGCCTCGGAAAGCAGAGGTAAATTACCTTCCTCCATATCCAGCAGGTGAAGATGAGGACAGTCAAGAAGAAGAGAGAATTCAGTTGCTTACTGAAGTCAAGAAAAGAGACAACAACAAAGTGATAAAAGAAAAAATGGCAAAAACATTTGCACATAGACGACATGAAATCGTCAACCTGTCCCCCAGCATTGACGACATCAAAGCCAGATGGCCAGCTTTGTTTGAGGCATCTCATGTGAGTTCCAAATTCATTTTGGGTAGGCTTTTGTGTTTTGTTTTTTTTAATGTAATGTTTCAAGTTTCAAATAATTTGAGGCTGTATCGTGGTTTTTTTGTCATTCAGCTGCAGGATGAGTTCTACAGGATCACCCTGGTACACCTTGAACCTAAATTCATGTCCATGCTGGATGAATACACCCCCAAGCTGTTGGCCCTTTTCCATTCCAAGGGGGGAGCCATGGGATTGAAGTTGCAGGCTATCATAGCCAAGGTATTTTCCACAGACATTTCGGCTTCGAATTTTATTTATAGAATTTTGTTGTCAAATTTCAAGACTCATTTGCATGGTGCATAGCTCAACTAACTTTTTTGCATGTTTTTGTCAGTGCAAGAGGACGTCAGGAAATGTTGGAACATTGATATAATTAACAACACACTTATGGTTTTCATGTTTTAACTGTATTATAAATACACGTCTGTTCTTAGTAAAAATACTCACACAAGTACTGGTATTGCTGGGTTTTTGTTTTGTCCTAAGAAGGAAAAACTCTTTCTTACCAACAATAACTAAATGAAATTAAAAACTAAATGACTAAATTAAATTAATTTACTAAATCTTCATTTAAAGATTTCAGACACAAAAACTTGGCGATATTAGTCATAAATTTAATTTAGTTAAAAGCTTCAAGGCAAGCACACAGTTGCAAATGACTAAAATCATGCAACTTGAAGAATGTCAGCTCGGAATTGTCTTTACCTATATAATGTTGACAATAACCTTGTGTTGACTGTCTGTCAGCATCCACGCATGTGCATTAACATCAGCTAATTATCCCACATAATGTTCCATATGATCATAATTTGATATTTAACAGTTTATATTAACACTGCCAATTCTCACAGTTTGCCTTAATAAATGGTCACATATATGATGGTAACTTTTGGATTTCTTGGTCATTTTCAGTCACCAAGCAATCCTAGCAATAACATAACCAGAAATCTGGTCATGCAGTGCTTGATGGTGTACCTTGGGGAGTCCATTGATCAACTGATCAAAGAGTACAGTGTAAGTGTTGAAATAGAAAAATGTTTCTGTTTTTGTTATTCATATGTGTTAGTCAAAGTGGGAAATATTTCATGTGTGCAATTACAGTAAGAAAAACCCATGTTTTTGTTGTTTCAGGATGCTGATGGGGATAGTGTGTCACAAGATCTTTCTAAACAGAGGATGAAAATCTACAAAATCAAGGCTGTTGGATCTGAGGAGGATGACATTGGCATTGTGCTGGAGGGTGTGAAAGTTATGCCTGCTCTGGGTAATTTTCCAAGAGCATGTGCAATGCTTGTTGGATTGACACATTGTGCTAAGCTCTCACCAAAAGTGAACAGCCTCAAGAATAAGTTGATGGCTTAAACAAGGACTCTGAAAGAATGAAAGGGAAGTAAGCTCACTCAAAACTTTTGGTTTGTGTTTGTTACATGTCTTTTCAGTTTTCAAGTTAATTTCAACTTATTCAGATCTTACCCAAATGACCTGCAATGTGTTAGGCTGTATTTTTGCTCCTTATTTTAATGTTTGTTTTTTATTACCTACAAGTTTGTTAGGAATGTGTCTGTTTGAAAGGCTACAAATTGGAGGAATCACATGACATCACAATGACGCTTTTCTTTGTTTATATTTTATATTACTATAAAACATTAGTTTAAAACAAGAGTTTTTTGAAATTTTTTGTTAGTCAATCATAAATAAATAACGGAGATAAAGGAAACCGAGTAAAGGATATTCAAACTTCAGGTTCATGTTGACATTTTAGTCTACAGATTTATTTCTTTTTTACAAAATTGATTTAACATTGGTTTTCAGTATAGAAACATTTTTGTGACCTCCAAACACAGTCACTGTCTACTGTCTGCATTCATATAGTTACTTCATGTTGCTGTTGCTCTGTACACAGAGCTGTGTGATTAAACTTTTTTTTGTTAAAAGTAGGCAATTTTAACTTTCAATTTGAGATTTTGTCCCTAAATCCAAAACATATTTACAGTTGAATTCTATTAATATCTACTTTTGTTTTCTATTTGAATTTAATTAACATTTTCTCTACATTTTACATAAATCTTTTGAAATAAAATCTACTTAATTATTTTAAGTGTCACTTTGTTGCCATAGGTTTTTTAAGTAACCTCTAGTCAGTTTTTACAGTGTATGTGAAACTCAGGAGAGTTTTCTCCAAGCACGACATCCCAGTTTACTTCAGACCCAGCAACACACTCAGACAGAAACTGGTTCACCCGAAAGACAAAACTCCTAAACACAGACTTAACAATGTGGTGTATGCTGTACAGTGCAGCGAGGAATCCCCAGACCTCTACATCGGAGAGACCAAACAGCCACTTCACAAGCGCATGGCACAACATAGAAGAGCCACCTCCACAGGACAAGACTCAGCAGTCCATCTGCATCTTAAGGATAAAGGAAACTCTTTCAAGGATGCCAATGTTCACATTTTGGACAGAGAGGACAGATGGTTTGAAGGATGAGTAAAAGAAGCCATCTATGTCCACTGTGAGCGACCATCTTTGAACAGAGGCGGTGGTTTACGACACAAACTGTCTGCCATCTATAATCCAGTTTCCCTTCCCAGACGCCTTAACGCCCACTCACATCCTGGGCCGTCTGACCTCAGGAAATCACATGATAGGGTGGGGCCAGGTTTCACAATGAGCACACCCGAAACCCTGGCTGATTGTGACCCACACCCGCTTTCACACCTTGGCTCATGTGATTAGGTAGAGGATCATCAGGGGGTCCTTTGTCCCTCTATGGGGGAAAACTCCCACTGGGTTTAAATCTGGGACTCTCCACCATTTGACCTTAAAACTGAAGAAGCTTCTCGGATGAGAGGTGAAACGTCTTCAAGCAACTCAAAGAAGTCCAGACGCTTTTCTTTGCAAGCTCCTTAGACCAGGAAGAATATATTTTTTTACTCTACAAGTATTCTTGGAATCAGAAAAAGAAACACTGCACTCTAGATAAACTGGAATATGTTTAAAGTGCAGCTGCTGTTTACATTCCTCAAATTCTGTACCTGAAAGAATAAAACAGAAACAAATAAAGTAAACGTAGCACTGGAGAGTAATTGCTAGAGTTTTTTTTAATCACTATGCAAATCTGTTGTAAATATATTTCTCAAACTGCACATGCTTTGACACTAATGTGCATTACTAATGTTTTCAGTTCTAAATGATCTTATTCAGCATTAAATCATTTTCTTTTGGTGTGCTTATACACTCAAACCATGTAGTTAATGGTTGAAAATATACAGGCTCTTTTTATATTAAAAAATCCACAATGATGTAAGAAAAAAAGTATTTTTGTTATGGTGAACCCCGCTTATGAGTGGTGCACTTTGTGTGCTCTCCATCTACGACCAATTACCTTCCCTCTTGGCCAGGCCTCTCTTCAAAAAGGAGATTCTTAATCTCGACGAGTCTTTTCACCTGAATAAATAAAGGACATATAATAAGACCCTGCTAACTCCTGCTAGCTCATAAATGTAGCTTTCATTTATTCAAATGAAGTATTGCTTCTGGTCACCGATTACATTGCCATCACAACATAATTAGGAAAGAAAGTCTGTTTTTCTCATTTTCTGAAAAGACATGGTTGGGAAAACATCTACCAGATGATTTTAATTTTTGCTTGCAATTTCTTTCACAAATGGATTTTGAAGAAAATTACAACTGAAAACCTCTGATTTTTTATTTTTTTTTAAACCATTCTCACGCTGCTGTCTCTCCCCCAGATCTCATTTAGGACATTGCGGAGTCACACCTTGTTATAATAAATTACCAAAACGTATGAAATGAAAGTAAAAAATCTCCATGGATACCTTCAGCAGGAGATATACAGTACAGATAGAATCCATGTAGACGAACATAAGCCCATGCTGCTGTTATAATTCCCCCCCCCTCTATATCAAACACATTCATATGAGCAGCGCCTGGTAAAGCACAAACAGGACTTTTAGTTTAATCCACAGTCTGTTCCCAGCTGTGACAATTCATCTACCAAGGAAGTCACATGGGGCTCTTCTTTCCTCTATCCAGAATAGTCAGAGTGAGTTCTACATTTTTATTTCAACCTCTGCATTTTAAGGCACTGTATGTTGAATGTATGTAAACAGATCTATACGGATGGCTGGCAAATAAAAGGAAACAAAAACGTACCTAGAAAGCAAGGACTGAAAACTCCAACATTTATTAATAAGAATAGCAACAGCAAGCACAAAACAGCCTATCACACGGGCTGCTAATTGAGACGTGCTCAAGTGGGAATCAACATGGCATTTGACCGTCACTGCGTTTTGAACTGAACTGGGGTGTCTGGGTGCATGTATGCATTACAGAAGGAGAATCAGCCACTGCCAGTCTCCAAGGAGAACACTGTTGTAGGTAATGATTTATGAGAGTCTCACCAAATATCACAGCATGATGTAGAAATCCCATGCAGAAAAAAAAGAGGCCACTACTTTGCCGTGACCTCCAATGTATCTTTCAGTAACATTGTGGCATTTCATTTAAGACAGTTATCCTTTTTTTTTTTTTTTTGCCTGTCCCGTTTGGCTCTTGCCATCAGAATTATTGTCTAAAGGCGAAGAAAGATGCCCAACGGATTTACTTTACCAAATGGACCATCCCAGCCTTGCCGTAATGGTCCATTTGATTCACCTTTTATTGTTTATTTTATTTTCACTTACTGAATACGGGACAGACTTGACTGGGGGAAAGAAGGGGAGAAAGAAAGAGGGAAAGAAAAACAGCTGAGAAGAGGGACGGGGGAGAAGGGCAAAAAACAAAAACCAACAGAATAAGCAGAGAAAAAAAAATGCATATATCGATCACCTGGATCACCTGTTGAGAAAGAAAAAAGAAAACAAGCAGAAGAAAACAAGAGTAATAGAATAAACAACATCACAATGATATATGGGAATATGACAGTAAATACTAAATATTAAACATTATTGTGCAGCACATAAGATCAACAGAACACAGTGTGCTTTGAGGTAGGAGCCAAAAAGGGTGTAGTTTGTGTGTGTGATCACCCGTGTGTACACCTGTGAGCATGGACGCGCTTGTTTTTTTAAAAGGTTCCTTCATGTAATGATCTGCTAGAGGGTGTGGGGAGCCACTGCCCCGTCCTCCAGGGCATGAAGCAGGTATGGAGGAGATCAAAACTCCAGACATCCAGAGGCCCCCAGAACACAAGAGACCAAGGAAGACCAACAGAGGGGCAGCCGCGCCACTGTCCCAGAAAGAGCTGAGGAGAGTCCCAGATGAGGGGTCACCCAGCAGCCGCGGAGCAGAAGCCAGGGGGGGTTGCAGTGACGCGCCCGTGAGCTCCGCCGGCAGCCAGCTGCGCCTGAGTGACCGAGCCCCAGGCCGAGAGGCCGGGGGCACCCCACCTCCGAAGTGGCCCGAGCGAGCCCCAGGCTCCAGGCCCCGATAAGCGGCCGCCAAGGAGTGAGCCGGTGTGTACCTGGACGCCCATCCCCGGACACAAAGAACCACCAATGCACCGATGTCTGAGGGAGTCCGCCACCGGCAGGGGAAGTGGTGGTGGGGGGAGATAGGCCTCCAAACCTTGGAGGGCCTGAGATGTCCCCAGAGAGGTGGCGTCTGATACCCGACCTGACATATAGACACAGACATACAGGCACACACAGATACAAACATCCATTCCCACCCTCATGCTCTCATATGCACTTACTCCACACTCAACCAACGTGGAGACAGACATAAAGAGACGCTGTACAAACAATCACACTCCCCAAGCGTACTCTACGAACCGGGTCTAGGTACCCTTGCCCCTGGAGGGGGGAACTGCACCCAGACCCAGGTGGTGTTACCCTTTTCCCTGCGGTGGGGAGAAGCAGACTGCCCCGACTCCGCAGCAGCAGGGAGGCCCCACATTCCAGACCCCAGTCGGACAGCCAACTCCTCCTCCTAGCCCCCCGCTCCAGCAGGCCGCAGAGAACGGGGGTGAGAGAAGACTCCAAACCTCAGACAGTTATCCAAGGGTGCACATACTGGGGTGCAAAGCGCAGCAAGACGTTGGGTCTGTCACTCCATATGCGATTGGAAATGCACAGTTGCAGCCGACAACACATTCCACAGCTTTGCTCCTGTTCTCTTGGGTCTCTTCTCAAAAAGAGAATCAACGCAAACAAAAAGGGAGCTCCCTCCCTCCCTGCCCCCCACCCCACCCACCCATCAACACGCCACAAAAATAGAAAACATGATTATTGAGGCTTTTTGATTTTCAATACAAGAGCTGACACTTCAGATGTAGCCATTACAGAAATACCACTCTTTTAAAATTTTTTTTTTTTTTAAGAGACAGCGCTCGTAACTGTGGATTCTTGCTGCACTGTTGCTCAGGGGAAAATTCAAATTTTGTTCCTTTTTTCAGCTGTCAGAATACACAAGAGACAAAACCAGCTGAAGGAAAGATGAGAGACTTCAGTTGCACTGTTCTTGTTCTGATTTGAGGACATGCTGGCTGAAGCTGCATGATGTATGTATGTATGTATGTATATACAACTATATACTTTAGTCGATTGCTACAATTGTTTCTGACACACTCCTATCCATTGCTATTATTTAACATAAACACTGCTTTAAACACTGACATGGTGCTGAGCTGAAATGCAGTTAGAAAAACAGGACTGGATGGGAGATGTGGCAAGCACTTGACCGCTTCACATTAAAATACCCAGTCACACAGCATCAACAGATGTTCTTTTAGTGCACTGATTCCTCTTTGTAGTGAGAAAATGCACTCTTAGTCTGAAAAGAGACCCCCACCCCCAACCCACCCTTTTTAGCAAAACACAATGAAAAGTTCAGAATTTGGTGAAATTTGTTTAAAAAAACAAACAAACAACCCCCCACCCCCCAAAAAACAAAAAACAAAACAAAACAAAATAAACGAGAAATGTGAAGTCCCTGATTCTGTTTTCCTCAAATTACTTGCAGGTATGTCTGACAGACAAACCATCTCTGGTTTCCATTAATGTATCAATTTAAAGCTCTTTAAAATCAGAGTGCATCAAGTCTGAAAGGGATTAAGAGCCTCAAAAAGGCCAAAGAAATGATAAGCAAAACATAAGCACTGATGTATATTCTTCCACAGTAATTAAGAAGTACCTTCCAGTGCTTTTTGAAGCCATATAAAAAAGGTTTTATCAAAGCATCAGGTCCACAACATCTGAGTAAATGTTCATTAAAAAGTAAAGTTCTCATTTTACAATCTGATTCTTTTTTTCTTCTCGGATAACTTAATTAGAAAAATATCCATTGACTGTCACTCATGGGCTGAATGCTTTTGATATTACAGGCAAATTGTGTTTTCTAAGTACTTTTATTCCAGTAATTTGATAGTGGTAAGAAAGAAAGTTCAAGCTCCTTAAATGTCAATTTTAATTATACACAAAACAGCATGCACACTGCATATTACATATTTAAAGACAAATTCAACACTTAGCTTTGTTTTTAGTTCACAGTATGAGGGCTGACAGGTGGACTACTTGGACAAAATTGCATTGACCACGTGCTGGTTGTACTTGTAAATCTGTGGTGTCAGTCCCTGTATGTGAAATAAAGTGCATGTACAAAACTATTATATGATAAACAAATGTGGCTGTTATGATTACAGTTTGCTACAAAGTTGATATTTCACAGAGAATTTACTCCAGGCTCAGTTTTTGACTTTATAGCCCCAAACTTTTGGTTTGGTCCCAACTCTGTGATTGTGTATACACACATGGTAGATGTTTTGCTTTAATAAATACATACATACATATAATCTCTGACAAACTCACTGTATGGTATGCTTCTAGTAATAAATATAGTGGCGGAGACCAAAAACCTAAAAAGAAAAGAAAAGAAAAGAGTGGGTTTAAATCTCCTAAATTGAACTGAAAGCAATCTTAATTTCACAGTAACTACTGGTTGTAAGAAGTTTACCATTATAAACTTAGCTCACTATTTTACTAACAGGCCTCCAGAATTAATCACAAAAATTGTACTGAAAATAATAAACTATTGTTATTTTTTATTAATGAACACTTCATCAACCACATTCCAGTGTTAGAGAAAGATAACAACACGAGCTGCAATCAAGCATTTGTGATAAGTAGCAATGAGTCTTTCACATGGCTGTGTCCCACTCTTTTTTGTAGAATTGTTTTAATTGTTTTTTTTTTTGTTTTAAAGAAAGGCTATTTAAGTTTTCTTCCAGATGTAATGGGACGCAAACTTTTTGTTTTTGTAATTTTGGTTTGTCAGTCCACAGAACATTTTCTTTAAAAAATCTTGGGAATCATCCGAGATGTTTTCTATCAAATGTGAGATGAACCTTTCTATTCTTTTTCACCATCTGTGTTTGTTGCCTTGGAACCATATAAACCATTTTTACACAGTCTCTTTCTTATTGTTGAATCATGTTAACCAAGGCAAGTGAGGCCAGGCTCGCAGTTCTTGGTTCTTTTTGACCTCTTAGTCTTTGATGCACTCGTTGAGTATCTTTGGTATAACTGTTCCAAGTTTTCTCCATTTATGGCTAATGGTTCCTAACGCATTACCCAATCCATATCAATATATATATCCTGCCTATTATTTTTATTTTTTACTATCGAGCTCTATAGCTATCTATCTATATCCATTTCTATAAGTAAATAAACTTTGCTTAATCATTACTACATTGGTGCTCAGAGTGTGTCACAGTGTTTGTCTTCCACCATGTGAGGAATGTTGCATCAGTGTTTCAATTTTCTGTTTGTTACCTTTTCATCATTCGGTGGTTGTTATTGCAAAGCCATAAATGAACATCCTCAAAACTTGGGTGGCTGAGATAAAAAAAAAATGTGAACAATCCAGGAACTTTGCCAAAAGATTCTCGTAATCAGTTTCTACTCGATTGCACCATCTGTTAAAGTCAACAATAATTAGCTCTACAATTACCGGTGAATATATAAAGCTCTCTTCATTCCACGTTGCCATGATTACTTTACTATATTTTCACTTTTTAATGTTACCAGTGCACATCTGTAGAGGATGACCAGGGAGAATACAGGAGACTCCAGAGATTTTCTTTCTGAAGATGAGAATGCATCATTTAAACAGAATCTCATTTAGGCTTCAAACTCTGAAGTTTGTAGAAAGAAATAAGCTGTTTTATGCCAGCCTGCAGATGAGCCCAGTTAGGTAACCTGAATGACTGCAACAGATGTCCATATACTGCACACTATAATACAAGGTGCTCGAAATGAAACAAAACAAAGCAAAACAAAAGAGACATATAGGTTTAAATTCATCACAAGTTAAAAAATATGCACATACGTGTACACATGGTTACACTGTAAGACGTATAGTTCAGAGATGCAAAATATCAGAAAACAAAGCTGGACAGGTGAACAGTTGTTTTCCTCATTCATATTTATTCATTTCTTAAAGAATAATCACAGCTCGCTACAAATTTCCACTGTGTTCTATTTCGACTACTAGTTCTATTAGATATTAAATTATACATAACACTGCAATCACTAAAGCAATTACTGAGATCTGGCAATGGGGCAACAACAAATTAGGTCCAACTGCGAAACAAACACTATCGGGCATGTCACCATCGGCCTCTTGGTTTTGCACACATGGTTTTTCCTGTGCAATAAAACATTATTGCAGCATCTCTTTTGGAGCAATGCCATTATATTTTGCCATTTTACCCTTTACTTTTCTGATGAAACGATAATAAAGCCTTCAAAAAGGTAAATGGATCTTTAATAATGAACAACAAATTGAAAACGCCGACGCCTGACAAAAAAACAATAAGAAACAGTCAGAAGAAACCAGTTACACGGTCCAATTTTGCGGTAACTAACAGTGAGACCAGTAAGACCACGTAATTTATGTGCATGATTTAATGCTATAGTTCCAGCATGACTTCCACCTGTGCACCACTGGGTTCACCAAGACTTGGTTAGATTTGAAATCTACTACTTTTGTCCAGTAATTGCCTGTTAGGAAGAAGACCTTTTTAAAATGTATTTTCACTTTATACACTCCCACTCACTTTCCTGTTTTCTACAGTGGTATGGTGGTTATATTCATGCAAATGAGCAGCAAAAATGTATTTTACATTATATTTGAACAAGGTTTCTTTGCCCGAGGAGAACACAATGAAATGAAAGTTAACTCAACTTATTTTCTACTTTAGTAGTGCCATTTTCCTTGAAACAAATGTCATCTATTAACTGTATGGCAAAAATTTACCACTGTGCTTGCTGCAAATTACTGGGGTGAAGAATGATGGAAGACATCAGCGTTATCAACCTTCAAAATGACCTTCACAAACAATTCTCCACTTGCTTCCTCAGAATATACAAAGTAAAGTTTTCCATACTGTGAAAGTGCTCCTAGGATCAAACATTCTGTAAAATTGAATAACTTTTTCTCTATAAACATTCAATCAGATTTCATAAATCAACAACCTTTGTACTTATCATTCATCATTAATAAAGCCTAATCACAGTTAAATTGGGAAGATAATTTTGAATGACACATTTGACAGATATTCTATTTCTATTAATAATGTTGTATAAGCGATTATTTTAACTTTATTGGCTTTTCCCACAGATGGCTTTATTTAACTGTTTAAATTCTCATCCCAGCTATAAAAATACATTTAGATAACTTTAATCTTCAATTTGTAATTTGATTGAATAATGATAAACATTTATTGGAACATGGCATATGACGGAAACATCAGTCAAACTCAGGAAATATCATGACTTGGACTAATTTAGTTTAGACTTCCAGATCTGTTGATACCTTTGCAGAAAATGATTTAATTTGATGAAACTCAGGTGACCTTCTTTCAATATCCTCTTGTTGTGCTGTAGCCCATACTGTAAATTCTCGATGCGGAGTATGTCAGTGAACACGGGCCTATTTGAGAGTCTGTTGGTGTGCTGTGTGGTGGTGCTAGGTCTTGGCAGATGCATGGGATGGTGAAGGGCTCTCACAGAGGTGATTAATCAAAGCTGACATTTGGATGGAAATGAGCTAAGTTGGAGGGCTCATCTCAGTAATAACAGAGTGCTGCAGAGCCATTGTCCAATATATGGAATTTAACTTGCATGAAGTATTGCAGTGAAGCCATAACTGCTTTATGTCAGCCATAATATAAAAGAAATATTAGTCCAAATAGCTCATTGGCTGTATTAAATATACACTCAAATCAATTAAAGTCCAAGTTTTATTCAGAAACTCAAAGTCTTAATTATCATAAGATATTTCAACTGAATAAAAAGATGGGCACTCCCTCTACCAAGTCATTATTAGCAGCATTTTCAGAAAATCTAATTAATCTGAATAACAACAAAAAAAGGTTTTTCAGTATAAAGCAAAGTGACATGAACTTAATAGATGCAAAGTTTATTCCTGAGGGTCCACTTGCTGATTTACTGATTTTTGTTTTTTGTTCAATTCTCTGTAGATAAATAACAGATGGGTATACATTCAAGGATTAGATATTTAATTCACATTATAATAACTGGACCATTTCCAGAACAACCGAGCAAAACTCCATCTGCTGATGGAAGTTGTTAAGATACATTATTTGGACGGTCACTAATGAATCTAAATGTTTAGAGTGGAGTAAATGTATGTTTAAGAAAAAGTTGATGCACAGACCAATCAAAGCTCATCAAAACCAGAGCTTTATTTCCCTAATTCATTTTTTTAAAAACATTGTACAAACTATTAGGATCTAAAGTATGTCCAAATAGCTCTTCTTAAACTGAGTTTATGATGCCATGCTCGACAGGCAGTGCTTATATTTTTGCGAAGCACTGAATTTGTTCCACAGGACCAGGCTGAAGTTATTAAAAGTTTCAAAACCACTTTTCACCTTACATAATCCCCACTTGTTGTAGTTGTAGGGACTTTTTTGTGGATTTACAGAGTAGGTCTCTGAATCACTATAGGTGCAAAGCATGTACATTATGGATTCATTCTGCATATAAAGCAGAGTACGACTGAAGGCCACCCCAGCCAAAAACGTTAGGTACATGGACAAATTAAATGCTTAGAAATGATATACTGCTGGGATGGGCAATATGTATGAGCCTGTGGTCCTTCAAAATGCTGAATGTCTCTATGAATAGATCAGTAGTTGTGACTTTCTTAAAAACAAAATGTTTGTATTATAGAATTGCATGGCGTGGCAAGGTAAGACATAAAATAATGATTAGCATATTGGTAGGAAATGCCGAATATCTATCAATTAAACTTATTTTCAAGGAAGTTTTTGCATTCCGATTTGTGCATGTTAGACAGAAGATGACCGATGGTGTTATCGACCATGACACCACCCATATATCTGTGTACAGAATTTTAAAGTTGGCCACCCAGGGTTAGTTTAATTGGTAATGGCAGTTGTATAGCAGTCACACAGTTTATATGTCAAGGACTTTAACTGTGAAAGGAAGAAACCGGAAGAAGCCATTTTTACACAGAAATGGAGCAAAATGAGTTTTGGGCAGTGACTGTTCTTAGTTTTTTTTGTTTTGCAAACTGTCACTCACTTATAGCATAGATAATTTGTGCCCAAGCACATGAAACACTCAAACAGCCCCCTTTGGAATGCAGCTCAAGACAATAATTATGATTGGCATTGGTATTAGAAAACTAAACTAAAACTAAACCAAAAAAACAAATCAACAAACAAGCAAAAAATCCTACATTAAATGTTGGTATCAAAGTTTGATATATGACCATGTGAAAATCCAACATTATGCCACGATGATTTGCACACCTTCCCTTTGCCCTGTTGGATTTTTTCTTTGTAGATTGAATTTAAAATAAATGAAACACTGCACAGTCCAATATGAATGGAGGAATAGGGGACGGGTATACTCACTCTTTGCTGTTTTATGTACAGGACCTGTACTAACTTTAAAACATGGTGCTGTTAAACACAACTCTCAGAGGTGCAATTACACAATTCAAATAAAATTGCAATACCACTGAATCTGTAGGCCCCCGATGGAGATGCTGACTCCACTGAGATCAGTTTGCGTTTAAGGAATACATAAAGAGTTTTATGTCAATACCATGTATTGTTGATTTAATCCCTGAGTCACTATGGCCTTCATCTGACTGCTGCGTTTTGGGAACAGCTTTGTGTTGCTGAATTAAAATGATTTCCTTAGTGTTAAAGCAGCATGAAATTGGTTCTGTTTGCGGGCAGTTCCTGTGACACATATTTCTTTTAAAGAGGAACACTAATCAGAAAACTCTATGTTCACCCTCTATGGAGATACAAGACAAATTGGAACTCACTGTTTTGGCTCAATCATAAAAAAAATAAATAAGCAGTGACCTCATGATGGCCTTTAATTTTGCAAGTCCTTAAGGAACCGACTATAGCACCAATGTGTGCTTATAATATTTTTTTTTCCAATACGAGAATTTAATTGCTTCATACTGGATAAATAAAACGAAGCCAAAATTAGATATGTTTCCTTTTACACACGATCCTTTATCTTATAGAGGTTGCATTGCTTACTGCATATTCTTTGCTGGACATAGAGTATTTAAAAAAGAGATTTGCTTACTAATTTAAAATAAATAGGTTATCACATATGGCCTTTTTAAAAAAAGAAAATGCATAAGTGTTAACTGGATGTAACTGAGGCATCGCAGAAACTTCACTATTGCATTATCAACAATTCCATAGGAATCGTTCAGTACTTCTTTTTACTGCATGACGATGTAAGAAAATGTAAGAAAACCAAGCAATCTTGGTTAATGTAGGACAAATGTTATTTTTTTATTCTTTTATTTTTTTATTCTGCAACAATTAAAATGTAAAACAAGTTCAAAAACTGTTCTGTGGTGCACTCAAAAGTTATAAAATTTCATGAACAAGGTTTCAAATGTCATGCAGTTTTTCGGGGTACTTCAACATGGATGTAAAGTAGTACTGATCTAATGCAACCAAACTTAAACTGTTGTACTTGGCATAATAAAAGATCTGGATTATCCTCTCTACACAGTGTCATTGCTACAAGTGCTAATTTAGCAAAGGCAGGAACAAGAAAATGTAAAAATCCCACCACCCACTCCTGGTAAATTGCACCGTTTATGAATTACTAGCCATGAGAGTAAATCACCTTGGTCTTATTGCACGATTAAAAGTAATTTTACCCTCTGTGTTTGTTACTTTTGCTGCTAAACTGTTATAAAATGCAACCAAATATGATTTTAATGAAATTCAGAGGGGTGCATGACCATTATCTGGAAAGAACTTTCAGAACTTGAGTTTAACTGTAGTTGAGTTCACCATGTGACAAACAGGGGGGAATGGGGTGACCTGTTTATTGTTTGTGACATAGCTAGATTTTTTGCATGGGAAATGTTCCATATGTACCAAAAAATAGAAAACTATCCAAAGTTCATGCTCTGTTCACAAAGTTTTCAATTCTACTTACATTTGCTAGAATGTTTTTCCAAGTAACTTCTTCCAACACAGTGCAGTTTTGAAGAAATATAAATATGCACAATACGTTCTGGTGGGATTTCTTCATTGCCACAAACAAACCTATTTTTGCTTTTGAAATATGACTAATTTTGCTGGTGGTAGATTATTTTCATTACACTGCAGCTCTATGCTGAGACATGTAGCTGTTTCTTGATTGATGGAATATGGCATACGCACGGTCATATTACTGTTGTGACAGCTGGCTCCGTTTGAGTAATTGCTTGCTCGTGTATCTTCTTTTATGAATAATTGGAGGATTTCTTTGTCAACAGGGTTCACTTTGTGCCCATTTTGACTGTTACAGTTTGTTTGAGGAGGCTGGATGTGTAGTGCCATGTATCTTTCCAGAAAAAAAAAGAAAACACAAGTAGTTGTGTGGGTTTGTGCACATGTGCAGACTGCATGTGTGGGTGGATGTACTGTCAATACAGAATATATTAAACCAACAGATTGTTGTGAGCAGTAACACCATCATTTAATGAAGCTATCTGCTTGCTGGCTGTTCTTTGGTGGTACGCTAATGGTATAATTCCAAAATTAATGTGAAAATGAACCTGGGAAGACATCTGGTTTCTGTGTGTAAATTGTTTTTCTTAATTCATGCTATACATATAAAAATACAGTATGGCCCTTCAATGTAACACAAGACTTAATTATGCTGTTTGCCTTAATGTATTGGGATAGCTTTCACTAAAGTTGGATTCTGGAAGCTTCATGTTAATGAGGATAATTTATAGTATATTCACACAAATCTCAAACATCCTATGCAAATATGAACATAAGGGCTGAGGGAAATGGAAATATGAAAATACTTCAATTTTTATTCTCACTGAAAAAATGTGTGCATGCTCAGAGGTGTTTTGTCTTAACGTGGGAGTAGTAAGGCCACTGAAGGCAGGTGCTAACAGCAGCAGCTATAATGAAACTTCACCTGTTTTGATTTCCTATTTAAGCACCAATAGAGGCAGTAGCAGTTGAGGCTCCCTGTGCCTGATCGCCTCATTAAAGAGCCATAAAGCAGTTTGACACTCACAGGATGCCAATCCATCATAGCTAGGCCACTTCTGATAGGGGGTAAACCTCTGGGGGAGGAAAGCTGCAATGGCTGGAAGGAAAGGGAAAAAAAACAGTCCATGTCAAACTGAGCTGTCGTCTGGTGAGCTGAGATGCCAACACCCCTGAGGCGGCAGAGCTGGATCCAGATCCTGTAGTCGACTAACACGTCCCACAAACTCATGAGTGAGGCAATTAGCAGGAGCCCCTGTGGATAGCACATTCCTCTCCCAATGATTGTTTCCCTCCCCAACCCCCTCTTTCGTTTTCGTTTTGTCTTTCCGTCTCTTAAAATTCCTCTGCTTTCTTGCCAGTCCAGTGCTTACAATTCAGCTGTCATTTCAGTGCAGCGGTGGTTGTCTCCCCAAGCACAGTTGTGTGGCCTGTTGTTGTCTAACAGCAATGTTCCCAATTACTCTAATTACCTCTGCAGGAAAATAAAAAAAATAAAATTTCATTTGGGTAGCCAATTAACAAAATGGAAAGTTAAGGAGGAAATTCAGTTTGTAATTAAGTTGTCAACCATCTCATCATTTTGTGCAGCATTTTTTTTTACTGTAACACTTGCTAGTTAAAAGTTAATGTAAAAAGAAAGCATATATCTGTTTTGCATACACTCATGATGGGACTTTTAATGATTTCTTTGAACTGTTTTTTCCCATGGTGAAATGATTGTACAACATAAATCTTTTAATAACTTAAAAAAACAGTTTGGTACAAAAATTTGAATGTATTTTGGATTTAATCTAATCAATGCAGGGAACAAAATTGTACATACTGACTCAAATACACAGATATACCCCCACCAACGTTTGGATAAATGTCCCGTAGCAAGTTGTACCTCATTCAGATGCTTTTGATCACCATTAACAAACTTCTTGCATAATTCTGGCAAGATATTTGACCACTCTTCTTGGCAAAAGAGGTAGACTTCATTTAAATTGGTTGATTTCCTGGCACGGAACCAGCTTTTATACATCTTCCACAAAAGTGGGTTTAGGTTAGGGCTTTGAGAAGGCCCTACCAGAACCTTAACGTCATCCTGCTTTATCAATTCCAAAACCAGTTTTGATGTGATTCGGATAATGAATCATGAAATTGGTGAGGGACACCCAGCTGTGTCGATGTTTCAACTGTCTGGCTGTTGATTTGAGGTGAATTTGATGAATTTATATATATATATATATATATGTGTGTGTGTGTGTGTGTGTGTGTGTATATATATATATATATATATATATATATATATATAGTTGAGCTCTAAGGTTGAGTAGGTGCTTCTTTCTTGGTCAACACTCTCTCAGTCAATGCCAATGCCAGTGTAAAATTTACCTCAGCGTACACTATTATACTAGTTTTCCAGCTGTTTGAGCCTTGGTGGTTCCTGGTTTTCCTGAGTATCCTAACCAATTTCCTCTCATCTTAGGGTGACAGTTTAAGCCTTCTTCCAAACCTTGGCATTACACTGACACATATCTGTCACAGTGTTTACAGTTGTTTGAAATGAAGATCTTCGAATCTGCAGATCCTCCTTATTAAATCTTCACTGTGTTCCTTTGACTTTTCTATTGTTCTGAGTGCTAGTCAGTCTAATGAATGCTGTCAAAGAAATCTTTTATATGCTGGCAAAGACAAACTACTAGTACCAGTAGTTTAGTGAAACACTAGCATTAAACTCATAGGCCTTTGGTTTGTCAAATTAAAAGACACCTTATTATATATTTGTACCAGTTGGAGGGAACCAAACCACAGATGACCTTGCTCCTCCAAGGAATAAAGGATTTACCCTACTTGAACTATAAGACATAGGATGAACATGTTTATCTGATTAACTCACACCATCTGCTTGGAGATTTGAGCTACAAAAATTCTGCACTTTGGCTTGTAATACACTGGGAGAAACTGATATGCTTACAGCAACAGATGAAAACATATGAAATTTGTTTTATTATTCTGTTACTTTGCATGTGTTTTATATATATAAAAAAGTGATTTAATCTTTCAACCTGCAGTAAGCAGCAGTAGTGCTTCACCAAAATATACAAACAGTTAACATCCAGCTGGGGTATCTACCTACATTGACAGATGAATACTACTTGGTTAGGGTCATACCAAAGGTAAAACAGCACATACTTGACTTACATTTGTAAAATAACCATTACTACAAGTAAACGCTTGTGTGTGTTGGATGTTTGAAGTATGGAACTTTATTAGACTTTATGGCACTTTATTACATTATTAGATGTTGATACTGTATGTTGTAGCCATGACTCAGAGCCCTCTTGCCCTATTGGAGCTTTTTGAAAGCTCATATTGCTTGAACATTTGCTTAACAAAGTTAAAGTGCTTAATCGATGGCCACAAAATAACTCCAGTGTCTAACCTATAAACTATTTCATTTCAATCAAAGTATGATTTATAGGCATGGTTTTCACATTGTCAAACAATGACAAGAAACAAACACGCACCAACACACATACACACTTCTCCCTGAGGATAATATTTTCACATTGATGATATCCTGACATCAGTAACCCCCAAACTAAAAGGCATTCATTTTTTTCTCTACCACACATGTTCACTGAAGCAAAAGTCAACTTTTTCAGCTCCATGATGGTTTTAGCAGATTCTGACTTTGGTGAAAAACTCATAATGGTGTATTTATAACGATATATGCATGTTTTCACATTTACATGAAAAAAATCATTATTTTTTTTTAATGTTACATCTGTTCAGTTGAACCGTTCACTACCAACAACATTAGTAGGGGAACCAGACAAACTGAAAAAAAGTGTTCAGTGTCGCATTTGCAGGCTGGATTTCATCAATAGAGTGAAAGCTATGTCTATAGGGACTTCCTGTTTTTCTCTGCTAGTCAGAAAATCAGAAGAAATACATTTGATACAAAAATGTCTCAGAACCTAAGGGGCAAGTGGTAAATATGTAATTCCTGCCTCTGCACTGACACTGTAGGATAGCATACTGCTTTGAAAAACAAAGAGTGGCCTTTTTCCCCAGGCCTGCACATGCTGTGATATTAATAAATGTCCTTGATCATTTCCCACAGTGGGATCTTGTTAACCTATGCACCACACTTAATCAATCTTTAGAAAAACAAACTATGCCACCATGTAAGTACTTTACCTTAGAATATACTGCAAGATTGTGCATTTTTTTTATCTTAACACGCACACACACATAGTTGATAGAAGGATAATGTTAGATTTTTTTAATATACTGTATATATATATATTTATATATATATGCATGTGTGTGTGTGTGTGTGTGTGTGTGTGTGTGTGTGTGTGTTAGCTAATACTAGCAGCTGTCGACTCCAGATTAAACTCTACTTGGGTTTACTTGCTCAGGTGGGAGCTGAGAAGTTTTTATTTCTATTAAAAATGAAAAAAAGTTTTGAGTAGGTTTACACTTTGTTTTTAGCTCATGCATTTTCTAGATGTCTATCAAGGAGATGTTCGTCTAAGGGATGAAAATGGGCACACTAATTAGTAAGGAAACCTTTGTCAACATTTAGAGTTGGTAAAATTAACAAAAACTATTTTTTCAATTCATAAACTCATTACATTAATAAACATAAGTAATAACAAACTATAACTATTTGTCAACTACCAATAATTAGGCTTTTATTTATTGTTAACAATAGGTATATTTAATTATTGATGGATACACACATACACACACATACAGTTGCTGTTAGAAACTATTTTTATGTACTGCACCACATGCATTGCCTACAACTTGATTACTGAGCTATTACAGCACTCATGACCTTAAGCAGATTAGATGGAATAAATGCATTTTTGTATAGAGAGCATTTCCATTTAACAGCACTCAGGTCTGCTTGTAAAAATGCAGCTTACTGTGGGTCATCGCACCCAGCTCCGTGGGAAGAAATCTAACCAAAGTGGTGATAAAAAAAGAAAGAAAAGGAAAGGAAAAGAAGAGGAGGAGGATTGGTTCCTTCTGACTGAACTCACAGTGATATATTCATCAATAGTGCTGAAACCATGCAAGCAAGGCCGCAGATAGTTTAGCTGTTCTATTCTTGGCAAGGCAGATAGTGCCCCTCTTGTTAAATTCATCTGTCAATGCTATTGGAGAAGAAGATAAGAAGTGGAGTGACCCCACATGGAATCAGTCAAACTCATATCGATCACTCTTGCCTTCATTTCAGCTGGATGGTTAAAAATGATTAGAGTTCCGGAACTGAAGTTAATTCTCAGGGATTGGCTCTCTATAACAAGAGTCTGACATAATCGTTGCAAATGATCTCGCACTCTCATGCTATCAAATCCAGCTCCCCTCACAGGCAGAAGTTTAATCAAGGACTATTTGTCATTGTTTAAGATTTGCATTACCCCTGTCTGCTAAAGTCTGACACTGTGTGTCCAGGCAAGGATACTGCTATGACTTTTTTGTCCACCCTCTGGAAAGTAAAATGATTGATTAAAATGTGGTTTTAATGTCAAAGGCTCTGTCAGCAGCACGCTGGTAAGAAATGGGGGAAAAAGATTACTTTCTTGTGTAGAGCAAACTGCAAATGACTATTGAAGATGACCCTCCACTGAACGAAAAAAATGTTAGTTGACAGTGCTACAGTGAAACATGGGTGTCTGGAGCTGTTCAAATATTTTGCAGATCCCCTGACTAGAACTGAATGAAAGTCAATGAAAAACAAAAAAGCCCAATTATCTCTTCCAGTTCTGTTTCTTCCTCCAGTGTAGTACTCCACAGGTCTCGGCACTGTCATAGCTGCTCTTGGATGTTCACAAAAAAGGATGACTGCAATGATTCACCGCACTTAGTAGCAAAAACAAATGTGAGTCTCTTCAAATGTCATAGTGTGGAACTCAGCACTCACCACTAGTGTCATGGTCTGCGGCCCAGTGTCCAAGGAGCTGATGGGATGCCCTCGCCCACGGGTGTGGCTGTCGACTCCACACCCGCATCCCATCCCAGGCGATCATCAGGTGGACTATTTAACCCAGCTCACCCAGCTGCTCCACGCCAGTCCGTTAGTCACCTTTCAGCAGTAACGTGGCCCCACGTGAAGGAGGTTGTGAAATTCTGACTTGCTTTAAACAATGCTAATGCTAATGCTAATGCTCTTCACTCTCCTGCCCTCTGGGAGGCGCTACAGGAGCCTCCGGACTAAGACCACCAGGTACCGGAACAGCTTCTTCCCCACAGCTGTCAGACTCCTGAACTCTGCCTCCTGACATCTGACCCACGTTAACA
Source organism: Perissodus microlepis (assembly GCF_051167445.1). Taxonomy (NCBI): domain Eukaryota; kingdom Metazoa; phylum Chordata; class Actinopteri; order Cichliformes; family Cichlidae; genus Perissodus; species Perissodus microlepis. The sequence goes on along the minus strand of NC_140477.1, from coordinate 28,061,099 downwards.
CATGGACTGAACATACACACACCCACAATGGACAACTGTACCCTCAAACACACAATAATAACATGGACTGAACCACCACTCACAACCACTAGCACTTTATATAGATACTGTAGAAATTATCCACATATCTAATTTATCTTAACTGCACTACTGTATAGCTCTGTAAATAATCATTCTGTACATACGATAATTTTTAACCCTACAACTGTTTACAACTTGCATAGTTCCCATTTCTGTATAACTGTATATCTCAGATTTCTGTAAAGTTATTTATTTCATATTCTGTATAGTTTTTCATATTTATATCCTGTTCATAGCCTGTACATAGCTTGTACTCACTACAGCCTGTACATACCTATAGTTATAGAATTCACAACATACTTCATACCGTGTACATTATAACATACCATAATAGACCCATTTCTGTAATATACTTACATATCTATATTATTGCTAATATATATTGTAATATATCTATATCACTAAAGCAGTTCTGGATGGATGCAAACTGCATTTCGTTGCCCTGTACCTGTGCATGTGCAATGACAATAAAGTTGAATTATATTCTATTCTATTCTATTCTATTCTATTCTATTCTAATCCTTTCCTTGTGCGCTCAGGTAACCGTTCGGCGTGTTTTGAGCCCTCACCTGCCTGTCCTCCTGCCCGCCTGGAGTTCGGATCACCTCCGGTCTTCATCTCCTCTGTTTTCCCTGGAGCTCTCCCGCGGACCCTCACCCCTCCCTCCGGTTCCCACGGCCCAGCCTTGATCGTAAGATTAACAACTCTACCCTGCTTATGCTGTTATTTCCCCGTTCCCCAGTAACTCTCTTCTTCTTTCTGTTGCAGCCTCCCTCAGTCCCGACTATGGCGTTCCTGAGTTGTTTATCTCCCGGTCCCTTGGTTTTCCAGTTAATCGGCATGTTTACCTTTGACCCTTCCGGGACACCCTTAGTTAAAAATAAAGTTTATTTTGCACGCACCTTGGCATGTTGTCTCTGCTTCTGGGTCCAGCTTGTGTGCTGAACTACGGTTCGTGACAACTACAATTTGAATATATTCATGAAAAGCAAGGACCAATAACTTGCATCCATCCAAGCTCACAGTTGATGAGCGGTGTGTTTTGGTAATTGTGCTTCACTTCCATTTCTCTTTAGGATTTAAAAAAAAAACATGTAGAAGTAAACATGAGACAAGTGGTTGCAGAGTGCAGAGTTGTGGGAACATAATGGAAAGAAGAGTTACATTCATTAGCAAGACAAACCTTTGAATATTTTGACTATTTTCATTCAAATCACATTCCACAAGTCATAGTTATTTCACAACCACATCCATTGGAGCTCGCTGTTTCAGTGCCGAATACCACTGCAGTATTCTCCTGAATGGCATTACCCATCAGGCAATTCCTCCACATCAGCACTGATATAGGAGGAGAAGAAGTCAAAACCGGAAGCGAAGAAATTCCTGTGTTTTTTTCTCCCAAGCCTCATTTTTTTCAGCCTGTTGCAGCACCTCCCTCTTTATAACCTGTGAATCTCTGAGCTTCTGTATCGATATCTCATCAAAATGGTGGGAAAAACAAATGCGATCCTGCAGTAGTGCTAGTCCTGAACTAAATTGGAGGGTTACATCAGGAAGGGCATCTGGTGTAAAATCTGCAACAAATCAAACATTCAAATGGTTCTCAAGAATGGTGACACCTTGAGAAATATGGGGTCATAAGCAAGATATGACCCCTGAGCGAATGTTATGTTTCACTTGCTCCCTTAATGAGTTGATTTTGTGAAAGTCTGCTGCAGATTTTTGATTAACTGTAGACACTTAAGATAGGGTCTGTTAAAACAAGCTCTGCAGAACTGTCTCAAGAAGTTCTGAAGCTGGAAGGAAATTTAGGTTTTGGGTATGAAGGGGACATAAGATCTGATAGGTTGAGCAGTACAGAGTTGGTAAAGTAAAGAAAGTAAACTGAGCAGATTTGGCAAATGGAATTTAGCAGGCAAACATAAAAAAAGAAAGAAAAAAAGCATATGCTAACACTGCTGGCCTCTGATATCAGGGAGAAAATCTTAATATCCACTGCCTGTTACAAAAACCACAATTGGTAGATGTGACCTCTTGTTTTGTTTTGCATGGTCCCCGAAGACTAAAAAAATAGCTAGTGAACATTATTAGAAATAACTTAGCAAGAACGAGTTTTAATTTTCAAAACTGATGTATGAATAATGAATAATGTTTTTATGCAGGTTGAAGGTGGAACAATGAGAAGCACTTAAATCTGTATTATAATGTCCCACCTACTGTCATGGAAGCCTGTTCACTTTGTAGATCTATCAGCTAATAGACCTCACAGGGGGGGTCCCATCTTACAAATTCTGGCATATTCTCTCCTTTCACAAAGGCACTCGCTCACTCTTGCTTTCTCACTGTCTTCCCCTTAGGTCCACATTCATTTGTGATGCCACTTTCAGCAACACCACAGTAAAATTTTTCATGAATTTCTAAGATTCTAACTCATCTGTTGTTTCAGAGTAGCCACACCTCCTTGCCCTTATTACCACCACATAAATCAATATGCTGAAATTAACCCACTATATAGTGCACAACACTCACAGGAGACTTTATTAGGTACACATTGCTAGTTCCGGATTGGACCCCCTGTTGCCTTGAGAACTCCCCTAATTCTTCATGGCACAAATTTAACAAGGTTCTGGAAACATTCCTCTGAGATTCTGGTCTATATTGACATGATAGTATCACACAGTTGCTGCAGATTTCCATGATGTGATTCCCCCATTCCACCACATCCCGAAGGTGCGCTAATGGATTGAGATAAGTGTGACTGAAAAGGCCATTTAAGTACAGTGAACTCATTGTCATTTTCAAAACACCACTTTCAGATGATTGGAGCTTTGTGACATCCTGCTGGAAGCAGCCATTAGAAAATGGGCACACTGTGGTCATAAAGGGATGAAAATGGTCAGCGACAAAACTTAGGCAGTCTCTAACATTTAAATCATGTTTAGTTAGTAGTAAGGGGCCCAAAGTGTGCCAAGAACACACTACCACCAGCAGCCTGAACCTTTGATAGAAGCAAAATTCATGCCTTCATGTAATTTATGCTTAGTTTCAACTCTACCATCTGAATGTGGCAACAGAGATTGACACTCATCAGACCTAGGGATGGGTACCGGTATCGGTTCTGACATAAACGGTAGTAACCAGACCGAAAAGCAGCGCACATTTCGGTGCTTTTTTTTTTCCTTTGACGTCTTACACTTTGGATTCCAGCCAATCATTTTACCTTTGCGAGCGTAGTAGGCGGGCCCAGGTACGTACGTTCTTTTAGAGCAGAGCTACAGATTAAAAATGCCCAAAGCGAAGCGGTCAAAAGTCTGGCTGTACTTCACAGCAAAAGATGCAAACTCAGCAGCCTGCAACAAGTGCTTTAAGGTGATACTGTGCAAAGGAGGCAACACCTCGAATCTGATGAAACACCTGGCGACGTATAACATTTTGTTAAAAGCCGAGAAAAGCGCCGTATTTGATAGCTTGCTGCGAGACCTCACACCGAGCACATCTACTGCGCGTGGGTTGCCTGTTATCTGACCCGGAGTTACATCCCCCAAAAACCCGAAGAGGAGAGTCCTGGCCCCTAGCCCTGCCAGTGTAGCAGAAATGATGACGGATGATGATGCAGCAGCAGCCGTTCTTCTCTGGGTCAGTAGCTTAATGTTGTTCGTGTGTAATTTACGTTGAGTAGGCTAACCGCGTTATTACATTAATGCACGTAAGGTGAACTAGCAAACATCATCATAGCTACATGCGGCTGTCTTCTTGTTTGATGGCAGATACTCCCTTCATCCTGGCCAAAAAGGCTAAAATGACCAAAGAAAAAGTGGAAAACAGCTAAACATGAGAGGTTTTTGGACAAAGTTTGTTTTTTCCATTGTTTAAGCACTGCTTCCAGCCAAGAGTGATGCCATAAATCCCCTATAGCTGCAGAAAAGGCTAACATTGTTATCTTTTTACAAAAAAAACAGCTGAACATGAGAGGTTTTAGGACAAAGTTTGTGTTCTCCATTCTTTAAGCACCGGTTCGAGCACCGTTTAAGCACCGGCACCGTTTCAAAAGTACCGGTTTGGTACTGGTATCGGATAAAACCTAAACGATACCCATCCCTAATCAGACCAGGCAATATTTTCCAATTTTCTATTGTCCAGTGTTGTTTCATGTTCTTGGGTAACAGGAATGGCATGTAGTATGGTCTTCTGCTGTTGTAGCCCATCTGATTCATGATTAGATGTCTTGTACAGAGATGCTCTTCTGCATACCTTGGTTGGAATGGACTGATTCTTATATTGCTCTTTTCTACTCTCCCGGAGTACTCAGAGCACTGTACACAACATGTCTCATTCACCCATTAAAACCCACTCATACAAGCACTTCTAAACTCAAGTGCAAACTAACCAACAATTGCACACATTCACACTCCGATGAACACATCGGAGTGTAACCCATAACCCCAAGATACAACTTAGGGTTAGTATATTGCCCAAAAATATTTGGCATGTAGACTGGGGAAGCCAAGAATTGAACTACCAACATTCTAATCAGCAGCTGATCTGCTCTACCACCTAAGCCACAGGCACCCCAGTGAGTGGCTATTTGAGTTATCAGCTAGACAAAAGCAGTCTATCCATTCTCCTTATACCTCTGACATCTACAAGGCCCAAGGATCATTCTCTGTTATTAATAATAAATAAAATGTATTATTATTATTATTATTATTATTATTATTATTATTATTATTATTATGTTATGTTAACCTTAGAGACTGTTGTGTCCGAACATCCCAGCAGTTTCTGAAACCAGACCAGTCCTTTTGGCACCAACAGCGGTGGAGCCAGTCACTTAAAATCACCTGTCTTTCAAACTTACACCCAGCATTTTGTCTTGACCATGTCTACATGTGTAAATGCATTTAGTTGCTGCATTGTAATTGGTTGATTAGATTTTTGTATTAATGAACAGTTGAACAGGTGTTGCCGTTTAATAGTGCTGTTCAAAACTATGCATTTCATCCAGTCTACGGTGTAATTCAAAACTGTCAATAAAAAGCGGTCTACAGATATTTTACACTATATCCATCGACCAGAACCGTGTCTCTTCATTTGTCTGAGCAGCAGGTTTTTGAAAAATGCTATCAAACCTGACACCTAGTTGAGACTTTGCTTACTGATAAATACAGTGTATTAGCAACTCATTGAAGATTAGTACATGCAAGCACAACTGCTCCAGTTTTCATTGTGCTTTTATAGGGTGATATGGTACAATCCAAGTTTGTTGTAAGTTAATTAATAACTCTCTTTATTAATGTGGAGGGATATGGCTCAATGACTATGCTATTTTTGTCCAAGTACACAAAGTAGCTTAAATATGGTGCAGGTGTTTGGACATTAATTTAGCTTTATTATGTAGGCGTGATACATCCCTGTAGTGTCTGAACTTTGCTAACAACTGTCTGCATTTTTTCTCTAGTTACTGCACTTTGTAGATGAGGGAATGAGTAAAGTAGTTGCCAGCTCAAAAAAGCCCTCATCTCCTTTATCTTCTACCTTATTCACCCGTATGCACTTCCATTATTCATTCACTGAGTACCACCAGTCCACCATTGTTTCATCATCAGATTCTCTTTGTCTGTTATGTTTGAGCTTTCCAACCATTTGATTTTATCTGCTACCTTTGAATTTAACCTTGACCTTTTTGCCTCCTGTGTCTGCTTTAGTTTAACCTACAGCTTTCCAGTGTGTGTATTTGTGTCTGCTTACTGAGTAACCCCAAAAAGTTATCAATTGTGACTTTTTTTGTATCAGTACCTAATTGTGCCTTTACATTGTGCAGAGACATATCTAATAAAGGATGATCTGAAGAGCTTGGTTATCATAGGTGGAATGTATTATGTGATGCACAACTTCTGTTCCTGAGTTATTATATGACTCATTTCTCCATGTAGTCAGCTACAAGGTCTGATTTCTAACCTGTACCTGAGGTATTTGTCCGATATGAGCTATCTCAGAGGACAGCCAAGCCAGGCAATGGCTCTGGTTTCCAGTTCTGTCTTTCCCCAAATTAGCAATCCAGTGGGGTCACCTCTCAGCCTTTGCTGCCATCATCAGGCCCATACTCCAAAAGGATTCCTCTGTTGCCACTGAATGCCAGCTTAAGCTATTGAAGGTCTTCTCCCTCATCCATTTGCTCCAGAGGGGCTCTGCCTTTGTCATCAGGTGTAGTGTTTCCAGTTAGCATGAGTAGTTTCACCTGAGTTTACCTAGTTTTTCATGTCCAGAAGTATGTTGTATTAAAAAAGACTGTCCCCTGCACAGTGTTCCCTTATCCACTCAAGCCCTTGGGGTCTTTTTCTTCCTTGTTAGTCTCTTGTGTTAGATTCTGTATCTCCCCTGCAGTGCTTTTTGTTTATATACCCTACCTTTTTCCCTTTGGTAGATGGGTTGGCTGCAGCTCTCCATGCCCCTGATAAAGACAAGCAGAAGAAAATGGATGGAGGGATAGTTGGATATTAGAAAGTAAAAAACAAAATAAATAATGCATGAATCATCTATAATGGATGGCTCTGAGAAAGTTAACATCTATGTTGTCAGTTTAAGTGATTTCACCACCCTGAACTGATTCCCAAAAAGTTTGAACATTAACTAAATCACAGGTCTGCTAAGGAAAAAGTCAAGTCTAAAATAAGGTCAAATTAACTGTGATTTATTTTGTTAACTAATATTACTTTTTCCATTTTTAGATTCTTTGTTAGTTTGTCATGGATGACCATGTAAGGTCTAATCTGATCATTTACGATTTTCATACCAAAATAGATTTCAAATCAATTCCACTAAGCCAGTGATGTTTAAAATAAGTCTCTGTGTCAAGTCATGTGACTCAGGTAGCAGAGCCTTGAGGGGCCTTTTGAAGAAATTAAACACAAAAGCTTGGGGCTATTGAAAAGTAGAAACAATGGTGTTGATGATGTAACAGTACTTTACTATTCAGTGTGTTTTTTGTCATCTAGTTTCTAGCTTTCTCCCAGTTTTGTCAATTTTGTGTAATTCTGACGTGTCAAGACGTATACCTTAAATAACACTGGTAAGGTGTTCCTCTTAACCAAATAGAGCACAGCAATGAATGAGGGCACAGCTTCAGTACATTATAGGATGATAAGGCAGGCAGCTGAGAAATAACTAAGAAAGGAAAGCACTGGGCTGGATGTAGGAAAACACAATGGCAGAGGCAGGGGGTTCTATCTGGCACTTCTGTGCTGTTTTGCACATCAGTTCAAAGGCTGCATCCTCTGGCAGTCCATATTTCAAAACCTAGTATATCAGACCAGGTTGACAGACCTGTCCTCTACTAAAGGCTTTAAAATGGGAGGAAATTGCTGTACCTTTTTGCAGCTCATTGTGCAATGGCCACTTGTTTAATGGTGCATTCAGAAGGTCTTTGTCAACATGGGGAAGTCAGGAAACAAGTTGTCAAGTAACATTTATCAGGTCTTTGCATCCAGGATTTTAATCATTTAGTAGTAAATACATCACCTGTACTGCAAAGTATCAAAGCAAATGTCACAAATAAATCACAGTTAATCCTCATCCATCTACCTCTCTCTCTCTCACACACACATATGCACACACACACAGATGCTCATAATTTAAACTTGTGATTTTGCACCAATCTTCTGCATGTTGTCAGGCTGTTACAGTACAATTTGCAAATACTTTGCCTTTTTAATGACCGTTGCTTTCACTAACATATTAAATGTACTTCCATCAAAGGAAATCTATACCTGGGAGAAGTTTATGCAGTGGGGGGTGGGGGGTGGGGTGCTCAGTGTGAGGAAAAAAGAGAAAAAAAAATACTTTCTCGTTATCCAATTTGATGTCCAGCTGGGCCACAGACCCACACCTTGCTCTTCTACTCAAAATAACAAAAGACAGCTCTATGCCTCCAGGCACCATTGGGTGTGCTTTTTTTTACATGTCCCAGTCCCTTTATCCTCACAGTATCTAAAAACCTAAAACTGCACTATGGAAAGATAAAGGTCGGGGACATTGGGTTTCAAATTCTTTGATGCTGCTATTAGAGTAGTTGTTCGAAAGACTCCAAGTATGCTTAATAAATATGAAAATTTTATGTTACACCAAACTGGGGAGAAAAAGAGATTTAAGCAAACTAAATTCCAGCCTGATCTTGTTCCAGAGGCATCACACACTTTAAATTTGGACAAAGCTGCTGGCATCACATACATGCACACAAGGTGTCCCATGGTGTATGTGCCATGACTCAGCAGCAACAGAGAAACAATAATTGCCGTCACCTTGGAACATAGTGCGGAGCTTTGCTTTTCCGTATGAAGGCTTAATGTTGCGATGTGGCATATTTTAACTGTAACTCTAATATTTTCATAAACTAAGTGCCTTTGGATTCCTTAACATAACTCCAACTAAAAGCAAAAGCAAGTAAAAATAAAGCAAAGCAGATTTCACCAACTTCCCAAACAAGACACAAATCCTGGTCTCCTGGCTGATAAACTCTTGATTTGCATAACAGCAGTGCTTGATGCCGTGAGATAAAGACATACTATCAGTTCTGAGTTTCTTTTTATTGTATTGTACACATAGTGAAGCACATGAAATGGTGACTTCTTTGAAATCCAGTGCTACTGATGGTTGTACCTTAATGGCATGTAATTGGTATCCCTACATTATTTCCAGTGGTTGTCATATTAAACAAATAAGGTGACAGGATGAGATGATTTGCTTTGACTCACCCAGGGCAAGAACAGCACAGTGTGAAGGGTGAACATAACATCACGAGTTGATATTCAGACAAAGTGATAGAGGCTGTACCCTAGCACCACCCCTGCGGGTCCTCTCAGAGTCCCACTGACTTCTCTTGATAATAGTGACAGCCGGTGATTGACATTTGCTAATTTCTCATTTTTGCTTTGCAAGTTTAAGGACAGTTTAAAGCTTGAGGCTCTAAGCAGGAGTCCATGTTAATGACAGTCCCTACTGGGACAAAACCAGTTCATTTAGACCCCGTCTAAATCATGCATCCTTGGCTCTGGTGAGTCTAATTGGGTAAGTAAATTTGACCGAAAATCATTGGAAAAAAGAATTTACTATAAGCATTAATGCTGAAACCCTCACAAGCTCTTTATGTCTACCATTTTTGCTACACAGGTAACAGTGAGTTGGTATATCATATTCTTTTATTACAGCTAAACGAAAAGAGAGCAACCATTTAAAATGAGCCATTGCCTCTGGTTATTTCACCAGTTTCAGTATTTGTAGCCATTTTCTCTAATTGTTGTAGTCAATTTAGGTACAGTACACCACTTAATTAGGATTAATTTGTTTTTGTTGCAAAAACCTTTTTCTGGCTTTAAATAACTGTCATTAAAGTTGTACCAAACCTGGCTAAACTCAGCTTTTAGCAAAGAAATTGATTCGATTCATTAGGACAAACATTCAAAAGAACTTCTTTATGAAAACTTTCATAATATATACTAAAATATAACCAATGGCTTGGTAATGGATATAGGAGACTATTATAAGCACTGATGTGGTTGTTTATTCTCAGTATTTTGAAGTCATATTGAAGCCTTTTATGGAGCTTCCATTCATTTATACCATTGCAGTCAACCTCTTTAAGTCATTTGATTTCCCATTCTAGACTGTTTATAGTGAGCAGAAGACATCAGTCGTAAATGTTGACAGCTGTATTGTATGAAGTTGGTAGTTCACCTAGTGAGTGTGCTCTTTCCATAAACTTCACTGCTCACTAAAAAGCCGCCTCCGCTCTGCCTTCCTGTTGAAAAACCAATTTAGTCCAAGAAAGCCAATGTAAAACTGAAACTTGGCATGCAACTATACAACAGAAAAACTAGTTACTCACAGAATAAAATGGCTTTGATATTGTCAGGCTAATGAATTGTGGTTCAAATGATAGTGCAATGTAAATACAAGTGCAGTCAAAAGAAGACTGTTACTCTAAACTGCAGGAATTTATGTTTGCAGACATGTCTCCATTCTGGAGAGCAATGGTAAGACCCAGTAAAGAACGGTGTTTTAGATATTCTTATATTTGTGTTGTTCCTGGATTAAGATTGCATCTAACCAATCACACTGTTATGATGTCATAGCTTTGCAGCTTGGAAACATTTAAGGAAAGAGAACCTAAAACAGGAGGCAGATCATTTCAGGATGAGGGTTATATGTTGGGATGTGATGATTGTTACAGGTTATGGGGTTAGAGCTACAGTGTTGGTGTATGGTGTGATGATGATTCATGTCACAAAACTATGACATCACTACAATGGGACTGTTCACTCGCACTGTTGAACTTGGATCAATATTAGTTTTGTTGACCCAGGAATAACACCAATGTGACGATATCAGATCACGTGTAAAGAACGGAAAAAGCTGCTCCTCCGTCACTGCTGGCTCCCACGCCGTCGCCTGCAGCTGCTGCTCCACCGCCATCTCCTCGTCCACGTCGGATTTGGCGAAAGTGGCCTCCTTCCAGGCCACTGACTGGACTTCGTCGCCGGCGTGGTCGGCCTCCGGACCTGCTCAACCTTCCGCGTGGTCGGCCACCGGACCTGCTCACTCACCTCAGCCGCTGGCCACGCGGCCGCCCTCCTGTTTCATTTTGAACAATCTCTGCCCAAAAAATCACTGACTTACAGATTAATTGTTTAAAAAATATTCCTTCTCTGCATCTGTCAGCTGTCCTATTTTCATTAGCCAGCCTTTATATGTCCTTCCAGTGAACTCATCAGTAGTCCTGCTTCAGATTACATCATGAGCCTTCCATTGTTCTTCACCCCTGCAGCATCACATGTTTATCAACTGATATTTCTGTGCACCAATGTCAAGACTACCTGCTCAAATTTTAAATTTATCTTTATTTAACCAAGAAACAAATGTCCATTGAGGTTAGTAAATCTCTTTTACAAGGATGTCCTGACCAAGAAGCAGCAGTGTGCCAAGTGCAAAACAAGCATTTATATACAGATACAACAATTTATAAAATTATTCACATTTACCACAAAACATGAAACTGTAAAATATATAAAATTCATTTCAACATTTAAAAACAATTTCATATCCCACATGTTTAAATTTTACAGGTACAGTTGGTGACTAAAACCTCTCAGTTTTTGTTTGAAACTAGACAAAGGGATGAGAAATTCCAACCTCAACCTGAGCTGCAGATCTTTCCAGGACCACAGGCTGAAAAAAGACAGACTTAACTTTCCTGACTCTGTGCTCGCAAGGGGCATGTTAAACACTTTAGCACAGCCAACTACTGGCTCTGAGATTGCAGGTGTTCTGGAGGGCAATGAACTTGGTGTAGATATATGATGGCAATTTGCTTACAATAGCCTTGTATATAAAAATATACCAATGGTTCATCCTTTGATTCTTGAGTGCAGTAAATCCAGCAAGGGTATACAAAGTGCAATGATGAGTCAGGAAGTGTGAGCCTGTTATATACCTTAGGGCAGTTTGCTAAATGGGGTCTAATTTAGCTAAAGTAGTGGGACAGGCCCATCGGTAGACGGCATCATCATATTCCAACTGTCTGTAAAAGAAGTTTATTCGCAAAGGACTCCTCACATTTTTCCTCAACTTTTCCTTATGTGCACACCATGTCAAATCATTTAATTACTCTTTGAGCTGTCCTCTAATTTAAGTCTCTCCTGAATGAATTCAGCTCTCTTGAGCTCTGAGTGAAGTTGATGTGGCACTTGAATGAATATGGATGGCCCTTTGAAGGGAGTCAGGGAAGAAGTTCCCCTGACACACATAGTACGAAATGTCACACAAAACATAAAAAAAAAGAAAACTATTTCCAGTATGAGCCAGCCAAATGAAGCAGAGCATAAGCTTACAGGAAACACACAAACCAGAAATCACATTTGAAAGGTGTTTAATTGAAATGGAGGGCAAAGCAGGCAGAGAGTGGGGTTAGCAGGTGAGTAAAGCTGGTGTGGAGGCGCAATGCCTGAGAACAGGTTGGCTTCTGACAGATGGTCGAGACCAATCTGTAGCACAGAGAAGAAACCCAGGTGTTTGTTCCAAGTACTTGGAACAAACACTGAGTGGCAAAACTAAACCTGAACTGGCTTGAGAATGTTCTCTACAACCTGAGCTGGTGGATCAATCTGGTGACATAAAAACTATATTGAAGCATGGTATACGATACAATTTTGCAGCTGCCAATAAGAACAGTAAAATTCACTCTATATTCACTGCTTCACTTTAGCCAATGTAAATAGTTGTGATGGAATGTGTGCAAAAATGTTCATTTTGCAAGTCAAAATTCTGATTTATTTTCTTAGTTTCATGTTGATTTAATAAAACACTACTTCACTCTGTCACCTTTCCCATCTACTATTTCCATTTTTAGAGGTAACTGTTGCTTATACAACTGATTTTTACATGTATTTTTGGTCTGGTTGCCAATGCTACAACAACATACACCTACATCTAGACCAAACCCCAATGGAGAATACTTACCCTCAGTGGTGATGTTTACCACCAGGCAAAGCAGGCAACTGTTTGCAGCCCCAGGCCACTGGAGGTCTCCGGGTACTGAAAAACATTCACCTATGGCAGTGGCGATGTGCTGAGTTTGCAGTGACAGTTGGAGAGACCTGCATTCCCTGTGGTTCCCACCTGATTCTTGCAGGTGCATGCACGATCCTGATCAAAAACCAACAACAATGCTGGACTTTTGTTTTCCTATCGCTTGAGCACACGGCTTTCAGAGACTGTTCATCAGGTGTAGATAGCTGACATCTTCATAAAACAAAGTTTCTCTCTTGTGCTCCAGTTTCCTCAAATTTTTTAAGGATGCACCACACACTTTGCTATGATGCCAATGTAAGCCAAGTTTCTGACTAATAGCATGCTGTGAATTGCTTTATTTTTCAAAGAAACTATTTCATGTTTTTCAAATGTTATGTCTGTAGCTTCAACTCAATAACTGCCAACATTTGCAATAGCTGGCAAGTAATAAAATGCACGAAGACCTTTTTAAGTTGGGTAGTTGTTCAGTTGTCTGTGTAAACACAACAGTGGTTCATATCTATATTTAATTAGATTTGTGCTGAATGTTTGATTGTGCTTTTTTTTATGTATATCTGTTTTTATATTACTGTGCAGCACTTTGTGGTTTTTATCCTGTGAAGAGTGCTATATAAATAAATTGAATTCTATTGAATTCATATCTTTAGTTAGGTGACTGCTTTTATGCTTGAGTGATGTGTAGCTTTGTGTTAAGCGGTTTTACAAACAAACAATAAAAGATTCCTTTGAAAATTTTCAGGTACAAGGACTGGACTGGAAAAGCAGCAAATGTCCAAAATGTCCAAAAGCCTGTAGAACTATTGCTCAGCTTTAAAAGAAAATGACAAAAAAAAGCCTGACTCCCTGGAAGCACAATATAAAAACATGAAGAATGACTCATGCTTTCACACAGTACTGTATATCAAACTTCATCTGAGGGATTGGTCTAATCAAAAACAACCAAAAACAAGCATGTGGTCCCTTTCAGCATGAAGGCTTTGCGTAGGGGTTAAAACATGATGATGGTGATGATGATGATGATGATGTATCATCATGTTAAAAAAAAGAAAAATCATTCATAACCACTCCACTGCAAACAACCCTCTGCTATGACTTCACAGAGAGCATTTCAAAACATGCCTAATGAATATTTTATGTAAGGAAAGCTTTGACATCAGCAAAGCAATCAGATAATGGCTACTTGTTAACTCATATCTGGCTGTAAGAAAGGAAAAGGCGTTTTTGCATCCCAGTCCTTTTTTCCCCCTTTCTTTTAAGAATATTTAAATGCTGACTCTACACCCGAACACCACCATTACTCCTTCCTTTCCTCAAACATACAGCCCATATGAGTGACATTTGTACAGGACTGCGAGAAAGGCATGGGTCAAAGACTACTTGCAAATCAATCTTGGTATTTTTAATCTTGGCACAGTACATGATGGCAGAGATTTTCTGCACCAGCACAATTAAAACGGTGTCAGCAATGTCCACAGGGTGCCAGTCAAACAGAAACATAACAAATTGACTTTCAAAACATCCCTGTTACTGTCAAAAGACTAATTGAATTTATCTACATTAAACCCATATGTTGCACGACTTTAAAAAAACAACAAAAACACAATTTGGAATGTGGTTGACTGATACTGCGGAAAATCACGTTGGTATTACAAAGCAGTGAGTATTTTGCAATTCAATATGATCTGACCCCCCCCCCCCCCCCCCAAAAAAAAAAAAAAACCCACAAAAACAAACAAAAAAAATTCTTGTATAATCAAATATTGTTGCCCAGAATTGTGCTCTCATCAAAGTGGAAATACTCCAGGAACAATGTTCAAGCTATTACAGGACAAAAGCTCCCAGAAACTAGACTGATGCAATTTTTAGTGACACTGCAGGGTGACCAATTCCTCCCAGGAGAGAAGCACTTGGAAGAAAAATCCACATGACATGAATATTTTTCTAAAGATTGCATAATAAATGTTCACTACAAATGTATTTCAGCTCTATGTATTAAGTTGGAGGGTCAATTCAAGGTCTGTATGTTATCAACAAAATTGTGGCTCAAAGCACAAATTTGCTAGACTAACAAATGGAAAATAAACTAAACAACTGGCAAATGTCACAGTGATTAAATCAAACGGGGTGTAACATTTATTTAGTTAAATTTGTCATAGGCTTTATAACTCAGATCATGAAGTCAAAATAAACCTTTGAATATTTGGGCAGGTGGGATCACTGGCACTTTTCCCAGCTTTAGTGAGTCTGTAAATAACTTTCACAAACTTAAATCTGAAAATTCACACATCACTCAATTTGCAGTTATTAATTTTGGCGTGTTTATAGCTCTTTATCTTCAGCATAAGGAGAGCTGAACTGGTGAAGCAACAGATAAGACAGCCGTTAATTCATTCAGTGGCTAATTGTTCTGCTTACACAAAGAGCAGCATCACAGACACCTCTTAAATCAGGTTTGGGCTTGCTGGTTGCCAGTTTGTTGCTGAAGATGGACTGAAGGGCTTTTAGTTTGTTTGGTTTTCTGTACATGTTAACTGTGTTTAGTAGGCAGTCTGGTAACCTGGGTTTCATTAGCCATACACAAAAAACTTTCGGATGCATGTATTAAAATTATTCATGACACCAAAATAAATAAATAAAAAAAACAAAAAAACAAACAGGTAAACTATGTATACTGGAACTGTTTGCTCTTTAAGGAATTATGCTTCTTAAAAAAAACAAAAAACACATGCATGGCTTAGTTTTCTGTTCTCTTTTGTTGTACGTTGGCTCAGCACAATAAGTTGATAAATCTGTTCCTTTGTGCCATTTCTTTAGGAGAGTAACCTGCTTAGGTGCACATGGATGCCTGTAGATGTCAGTGATAAATTCATTCATTTTAAATGATCACCCCTGATTGTACCTCACATGTTTTTCAGCAAGATTTCTGCTCCCATTGCAAACGTTCTGCAAATATAAAACTTTTTCATGTATTTCTGTGTAATTTATGTATTTCTTCTTTTAAATCATCTTGTAGCTCACATGTTTTTTTAGCAAATGTCTACTGCTATTCAAAACATTCTGCAAATAGAACGGATATGCATGTATCTGTATTTCTCTTTTGGAATAATGGACTTCTTAATTATGTTACTACACAGTTGAAATGTACTACTTTGACAGTTCAGAAAACACAAAAAGGACATGCAAGATTATTTTAAGATCAGCTAGCAGATCAATTCACGGTCTAGGGTTGTCTATTGCCCAGTGGCAGTTGAGATCGACTCCAGCATCCCTGTGACTGTGAACTAGATAAACGAAAGAAAATGGATGGATGAAATGATAGCATTAAAGAAAATATATTCATTGATTTATGGAACAGTTAGTTCAGAACAAGTTATGAAAAAAAAAAACATTGTGAATGTAATTTGCCCTTTGATCTGCTTGCAGCTTTTCCAGAGTGTCCAGATTGACCAATGCCACTTCCATGTGCATTACTGTATAAATATATTCATGAATATGACCTCTGAAGTTACACAAGAGTTTTTGGATATGAGGTAATAATGGTGGAAATTGAACATACATTAATATTGCACATTGGTTCTTAATAACACAACATAGTTGCTAATACCAACAACCCCCACACTTGAATAAAACTAAGTAGATAGATAGAGAGCTCATAGATTTCTGTCCCTTCCTGTGCTATCCTCTGTCAGCCTCTGGCCTGAACGATGGCTCTCAGTAACTTATGTGACGGTGGAGTTATCGCTGTGACTAATGGGCGCCTCAAAGGAATCAATAGCATGCATGCCTTGTGCTGAGGGAAAAATGCGTACATATTTCAGAGCCATTAAATGACCACAGTTACCATACAGAGGGCAATGTTTCTCAATTTGACCTGCCTTTTCATATCAGGAGGTAGGTTAGATATGAAAAATTAAAGAGTCAGATACAAATTGGAAAGGTGTGTACTGCTGCTGCTCTCTGCTGAAAGCATCAGGGCGGAGCAGGGGGGCTGCTGGTCTGCTTCTCGGGTCAAAGGGGATTTGTTAACAGCATTTGCTAGATCTCTACCGTCCCTTTTTAAGTGATAGTGTTTACAGGCATGCCAGATGATTTACGACCTTGCCTCCCGCAATCACATATTGTCTCGATTCAAGAGATACCACATGTAAAGCAAAGTTAATTAAATGATTGGGTGACATGGTGTTTTATCACAGGGGGCCCTGTCGTCACTACCTTAGTCGGCCATTTGACCTTTAATTATCTTCACTCAAAACTGGATTAGATAAAGCTTTGCACTCAATGGAAACATGGTGCTATCTATCCTTTCAATTACCCCTGTTCCTTGATGAAGAGGAGGGATTACTCATGTTATCTTAAATACAGTGATTATCTCCATGTTCTGTGTTTAACGGTTTTCTATGTCCTTAAATATTTTAGGGTTTTGGGGTTTTTTTGGGGGGTGGAGGGGGGGGTTGTATATCCATTAGTCCTTATCACCAAAGGATTTATCTCATGGACACCACGGATACCTGTTCAGAATATCATGGAAATCCATCATGTGTCGTGCTCTTGCTCATGCTGTTTATATGGAAATGGGGACAAAAAATTGTTGGTTCCAAATTTTGTAGTGTGAAAATGAAAACTTGTGCGTGTCTCAGTGTCTTCATAAATGCATATGTAACAAGCAACAAGTCTTTCCTGAACAAATTTCCTGCCTAGTTGGATTTCCAGTTATCACAACCATCTCTTGTGTAGAAGCACAAGCTGCCTTTCAGATCTGACGGCATATGGAAGCCCCCCAAGAGCCATGATACTGAAATTAATCACAACATTTTTTGGAAAGCAAAGGCTCTGTAAACAAAATTAACAAAGCAGATGAGCAGGCCAATAAGGGCATGTCCTGTTGACACTGGTGCAATATTGTCACTATGGACACGTAGAGAGCAGAAGATTTCCTCCTTGGCATAGTATGTCTTTCTGAGGCCCAAGCAGCTGGGGTTCTATTAATTAACTTGGCATTAGCAACATTTGGTTTTTTGTTCAGCATCGAGTGCACAAGGGTGGTTTAGGACTGTTAAATTAGGGCTCGGGAACAGGGGAATGCTTGCACCAGATTCAGGGAAAATTACAGCCAGTCTAACCACGAGGGAAGAAGCCTCTTCTGGAACCGCTGTGTAATTTAACATGGCTGTCAATCACTCTTTCTAAAGTACCTCTAAATCCCCTGTCTGTAGTGGGGATAAAACAACAACGCCAGGGATTGGCGACAGCTCTGTTTCTCAGTAAATATTCTCTCGAATCCCCCAAAACAGATGTCTAACATTCAATGTCTAAATAAATGTTGATGGATGGAAATTTTCCTTGGAAGGAAGCCAAATAATTATTCGGCATCCCAATTATTTTCCGAGGCAGGTGGTTCTGTTACGAAACCGACTTAATAGCTCATGTCAGAAATACCTGCTTCTAGCAATGACCTTTCAGTGTTTTCAGGTCAATGATGATGCATTTTCTTTTGACATATTTTATTTTTAATTCTATGAGTAATGTATTGATTTGAAAGCATGTTAATTTGATTAATTTGATTAAACTTTTTGCCTAGCTGCTGATAAATATATGTCTCTTTCCATTGCAGGTGAGCTTACTGGTGGAAGAAAACTATTTTTCATGACTTTATGCACATTTATAGACACGCATTGTTATTTGCTCTACTGCGCTCTGGTTTTGTACTGCTGAAAGCAGCCAATAGCTCACAAAAATTACTTAGAAACTATAAAAAAAAAAAAAAACAACAAAGTGAAAGTGATCCTTCATGATGATCGATGGACTTACAGAGACGTTTAAGCTGAATCTACAGCAGCATTATGGAGGCCTATAGCATGTTTCAGCCCAGTGTTTAGCAATTCAGCCCACAGCTTTTAATACGTTGGATCACTGTCACAGCATAAATCTAAAAAGGCCCACTGTATACAACCTTCTCAGCATCATACAGATGGTGCACATAATGGGTATACACATAATTTAGTAGCTACAGAAGCTATAGGATTTGGTCGAGGCTAAAACTGGAGTTAAATGAGACTTTTGGAAAGAATAGTAAATGTGTGGTAATGTCATCAGTTTCATATCTGTTTTCGTTCATGCCTGCTCTGTTCTGTTTTAGGATCTTAATTTCTTCTGGGAGAGTTGTGCGCTCCAAGAACAAAACAAACCTACTAAACATAAATTATGGAGATGTAATATTTACATATGGAAATGTAAATCTTGTTTTGTTTCGTTGTTTTGTAATGATCCTGAGTGACTTCAAGGTATTGTTTATAATTCCTGGATTCATAAATACAAAACTATTTGCAAGATCAACTGCTTTCTTTACAGTTTGAAACTGCTACATCAAAGTCCCCCGAAACATTTTTTATTTTTTATTGTGTTTGGATGTTGGTTGCTTTTTCATTTAATTTCAGCCCAGTCCGTGCACCTGATCATTTTCAGAGCAATGCGTATTAGAATCCAAATTTGAAATCTTTGCTTCAGATTTTTAGTATGTTGGGGGAGGGGGGGGGGGGGGGGGGATCTTATTAAAACTGATGCAATTATGAAAGCAGAAGAGTCTGATTTTGAAGCACCCCCAAAAAAACACAATGGCACACTATCAGTCATGGATTGGCCTCCTCAGAGCCCGGCCCTCGACATTATTGAAGCAGTCTGTGATCATCTTGATGAAAAATGGAAGAAAAAGTGGCCAAAATCTAAATAATTCAATTCAATTCGGTGTCAGTGCTGTGTCTGTGAATTAAAGACATCTCAATAGAGGAAGAGCTTTGGAATATCATTCAAGAAGCCTGGAGAACAATTCATGAAGATTACTGAAAAAAATCACAAGAAAGCTGCCTAAGAGTGTTGAGGTTGTGTTGAAGAAAGCAGGTGATCGTACCAAATATTAATGTTTGACCTTATATAATAATACCTTGTATTCCCATGTATTTTTGTGCATGTTTAAGTTAGTTACTACAAGCTATTTTCCATTTCCAGGCAAAATATAATGAGGGGTGCTCTAGACTTTTGCACATTACTATAGATGCTGTTTGCAGCATCATGGACACTCAGTCTGTTTGCTATTCTGGAGCCACAGGATGCTATGAGTTTTTTTTTCCCCACCATGCTTTCTGTGGTTTAGTTCTATTGAATTGAAAAACCTTAAAGTCTGATGTGAAACTTGTTTACAGTCAGAAATCAGAGCAAAAATGAAAGAAATCAGTGATGCAGAAAAACACCCTGAGCATGACTGCGATCGAGGAATATTGCACACAGCATTTTCTTTTATGATTTTTATTATTGGACAGCGAGGCGACAGAACGAGGGAAAAAATATGTGGCGAATGGTTAGCCTGTCGCCTTATTGCATTATGAGAGGAACAGGAAAATCATTTGAAAAATACAAATGAGTGGCAGTTATTTAGATTGCAGATGCATTCATTTGTAAGTCTGATTTTTTGTGTGTGTGCAGTATCGATGTGTAAATGATTGTCGAGTTGAAGTGATTGGCTTTTGCTCTCTGGCCAAAATGTTCTAATCCATTCTCCTAAGCTCCACTGTAATTGAAGTATTTAATTTGGGAAGATAGATAGGCCTATAAGGGTATTATGGTAATATAAAAAAATCGATTTCTCTGCATAAAGTTGGCAGTGCTGATTTTTGTAATATCGCCAGGGGGAAACGCCAGGTTATAGTTATTAATTTGTAATTTAATTTGTTTGTTTAATCAGGGGTCATAGACCACAGAAGAAAATTCATCAGTTCTACCCATGATTTTGTGCACACTCTGTGATCGCAGAACCTCCTGTGAATGCTTCTTTCTTTCTGCTTGCTGATTTTGGATACTTTTGTAGAATAACAAATGTTTTTCATTTAAAACACTGGAGAAACTACAGGAGCTCACTCTGCAGGTGGGGGGAGAGATATAGGAGAGGGGGAGAATGAACTCAACCTGGGTGTCTATTGTCTTGTGTAGTTTGGGAGATGATTGGATGATGGGGTGGGTGCAGTTTTCTCTGGGGTGGAGTCGGGTGGGCTGCCCCGGACTCTGTGGGGCTGGGCAGTGCTGCTGCTGCGGGCCCCGGTCCGGATGGGCCTGGGCCTCCTTGCCCTGGTGGGTTCCAGAGCGTGGGGGTGCCTACTGGGGTCAGCGGGGGAGCTGGCCCCAGGGAGGGGCCGCTTGCCCCTCCCTTTCTTCCCTCCCCATCCTCAGCTGCCTCCCTATTCCCGCTCTACCACACCCACCCACACACGCAGGGCTTGGGGTGAAGGTATGTCACCAGGGTGCAGGGGAGGCACTCCCCCTCTGTCCCCTTCTGGCCGCCTGTGCCTTAATTTTATTCTGCAACCTAGACATCCACATTACTCACACTCTCACATAACACATACATATAGGGCCTTGGGGGTGGGCACGTTTTACAGCATCCAGAGGATGGTCGTTGTACTCCAACCCACCTCTGGCGCTGGTGCCCTACCCTCAATTTTAAATGCATTTAGACACTGAGGGTTTTCGGGAGGAGCCGTGCTGCTCTCTGAGAGGAAGCTAGTACCATGCTCTCCTGAGTTTTAAATGCACTTTAGAACAGCACACAACAACATTACATATGAGCGGGCGTAGGGAGGTTTGAGGTCTTCACTCACCCCGGTTCTGTTAGCCGTCAGGGCTGGGGGGCTGGGAGGAGGTGCTGGCCGTCAGACTGGGGTCTGGGATGCGGGGCCTCCCTGCTACTGCAGATAAGGAGGTGGTCCGCTTGCCTCCACCCCAGAGAGAAGGGTTACATCTCCTGGGTCTAGGTGCGGCTTGCCCCTCTGGGGGCGGGGGTACCTGGACCTGGGATATAGAGTATGTTTGGGGAGTGCGACTGTCTGTGCAGTGTCTATTTGTGTCTGTCTACACGTTGGGTGAGTGCCGAGTATTTGGTTGTGCATATGGGGGTGGGAATGCACGTCTGTGTCCGCGTGAGCCTGTTTGTCTGTGTCTATATGTCAGGTTGGGTCTTAGACTCAACCTCTCTGGGTACATCTCAGGCCCTCTAAAGTACGGAGGCCTATCTCCCCTCACCACACTCCCTGCCGGTGGCTGATGCCCTTAGATGTTGGTGTGTTGGTGGTCCTTGTCATCTGGGGCTGGGCGCTCATGCATGTACCGGCTCACTCCTGGTGGCCGATTGGCGGGGCCGGGCGCCTGTGGCCCGGCTGGGCTCCTTCCGGGGGGTGGGATGCCCTCAGGCCTCTGGCCTCTGGGCCTGAAGCTCGGTCCTCTCTGGCACAGCTGGCTGCCGGCGGAGCCCGCGGGCACGCCACTGCAACCCCCTCTGGCCTCTGCTCCGTAGCTGCGGGGTGACCTCTCGTTTGGGGCTCTACTCAGCTCTTCCCAGGAGGGTGGCACGGTTCCCCCCCCTTTGGTGGTCCTCCTCGGGTCCTTGTACTCTGGGGCCTCTGGATATCTGGGGACTGGATCTCCTCCATACCTGCTTCATACCCTGGTGGACGAGGCTATGGCTCCCCACGCTCCCTAGCAGATCGTTACATGGAGAAACCTTTGGAATACAAGCATGCTGATCCACACAGGTATGCACACAGGTGTACACACGGGTGTTCACAGACGCGGACTACACCTTTCTTGGCTGCTGCCTCAAAGCACATTGTGCGCTGTCTATCTTGCGTGCTGCACAATATCGTTTATTATTTAGTATCTACTGTTATCTACTGCTAGCTAGTTTATTGTGATGGTGCTGTTTTTATTATGTTGCTCTTTGTTGTTTGCTTTCTCTTCTGTTTTTTTTCTCCATACAGGTGATCCAGGCGTTTTGTTTGTTTGTTTGTTTGTTTTTTCCTTTCTTCCCCCCCTTCTCACCGTCTCTTCTCCCCTTTGGTTTTCTTTCTCTCCCTCTCTTTCTTTCATTCTTTCGCCCTGTCCTATCCCCCAGTCACGTCTGTCCCGTTTGTAGCAACCGAAAATAAAATAAATACATAATTATAATAAAGGTCAATCAAATGGACCAATATGGCAAGGCCATGATGATCCACTTGGTAAAATAAATCCGCTTGGCATCTTTCTTGGCCTTAAGACAACAATTCTGATGGCTAAAGATCCAAACGGGACACAAAAAAAAAAAAAAAAAAAACCACTGGAGTAGTTCAGCTCATATCAAGTGTCCAGCCATCCATCTATCTATCTATCTATCTATCTATCTATCTATCTATCTATCTATCTATCTATCTATCTATCTATCTATCTATCTATCTATCCATCCATCCATCCATCCATCCATCCATCCATCCATCCATCCATCCATCCATCTCTTTGTCTATCCTTTAAACGGATAGACAAACATGCAAGAAAGCTTCCCCTTTGATTTTCCTGAAAACGTGCAAGCTGGAGATGGAGATTTTGAGATCTTTAATGACAGAGAGCTGGACAGACAGTACACCAGCCAGCTCAGCTCTGATGAATTAACTGTGGACAACCGAGTGCCAAACCCATCACTGCTCAGACAGTTTAAGTAGTGGTAGGTGTAAAATATGATTCAGAAGTCCCAAGAACTGGGGTGTCAATTTGTCCTCCAAACGCCCAACCAGCTCTCCCTACAGCCACCGAGCTTACAGATTTGTCTGAAACCAGCTGTAAATTTAATTTTAATGGTGCAACACCTTTTGCTGAGTCATGCACTTTCCCCTCCCCATCTCTCCTTTCCCCCACTCCTCTCTGCTTTTCCCAATGCTGTCACAAAACCGTCTTTCTCTCTGCCTTGTATTATCTCTGTCAGCAGAGAGCCCATGGATCTATCAGGGCAAGCTGGGAAATACAGATAGTGACAGGGGTAATGTGGACCAGGTCACTTCACATGCCTTAACTTGTCCCCTGTTTCAGTGCTCAATCTTCCGCAAACCACAGGTTGAGAATTTATCTGTATGACTTCCACTCAGCTTTGTGTCATTTGTTTACTCTTCTACCCAAAGCAAAAGGTGAGATTAGAAGAATGTACCATAAAAAAGACAAGAGAACCACTTTATTTTCCAGCAGTCCTTTTTCTAACACCCAGAGCAGCCTTAAATCTCAAAGCAGAGCAAGGACAAGACGTTAGATTCATTCTGTCTGTCCAAATATACTGTACCTCAACAAGCCGGTTACAGTCAAAGGGAACCAAATATCTGCTCTCAGAAACTGATGAATCAAATACTTTTTTCTTCTCATCTCTAAGACTGGCCCAAGGCATTCTGGTGGCATAACTAGACTCAATTCCCAACACCACATTAGGTATGTTATTACAGCGATGCAGGCCTAAGTATATGTCTTAAAAGAATGGAAACATTAAAAACTGAGATTTCTGGGAGTGTGAAAGTATTTCTGACACATTCACACATACCTCCTGACTATTTTAATGGATTGCAATTTAACTATCTTTGTCTCTCATGCACCACTGTGGGTTTCAGTATCTTGCTGAAAGACAAACAATAAACTGGATGGATGACCTAATCGACCTCCTTAGCCATAGCCTCCCACAAAGCTAAGCAGCTAATTGTAAAGAATGACTCTGATATTTAGTGCAGGTTACAACCTATATATAATATCTGTAAACATATATCTGTATGTGAACATGAGTATCTGCAGATGTGAGAGGATAAGACTTTTGGCACTGGCAACTTTGAGATGCTGTGCACAAGGTAAATAATAACAAATTATATGCAAATTCCTGCAGTTATCCAGCAGCAGCCCAAGTATCTGCTATCCCATGTTAGTCAGTGTCTTCATAGTCGGCTCCTGGAGTGGGGTCCTCGCCTCAGTCGTCCCCATTCAGAGGACCATTCAGAAATGTGAACCCAGGAGTCAAATGGAAATCAGAGAACACATCCAACAGGTTTGGTATAACTTCTCAAATGGCATACTTTAAAACAAGTTTCTTCTCTGTTACAGAAAGCCAGCGTCTTTTGGATCAATTGGCCTGAGTACACTTTTAGCAATGGAGCTAGCTAACCTTGCTAAGCTGCTTGCACCAGCTGTTTCAAGCATACAACCATTGCAAAGTGCCCTTGCTAGCCCAGGCATGGAGCCATCACATTCAGCCTCGATCCACATATCAGAGGCTCCTCCAGCAACCAGTGCAGAGACATGTTGTCTTTCTTTGTGTATTTGAAAATAGCGCACGGCTTGACAACACCTTAATATAAAGGAGACGATGTTTCCAATTGCAAAGATCTAAAACAAGTTAAAAACAGAGAAAAATCCAAACTTTTCACCATTGCTCCTCCAGATACACCTTACAAAACTCAAACCTTTCCATGGTCTTCCATAGAAAACAGTTGCATTGTTTGAAGGGCAGCTCAAAGGTCCTTTGTAGACAGAAGCCGAATCAGCCTAGAACATCTGATCTCATCTGAGACTCTTGGCAGACCAATGAAGAAGTCCTCTTGCAATTCTTTACTTTCTTTGTACCCACTTTAAAACAATGAAGAATAAAAGCTTGCTCTCTTCCTTAACAAGGCTGGCTCTGTCAACTCCTGCCCTGTATCTGACAAGACAGAGTAGATGATCTTTCTCTGCCCTTGTTTCTTCTCCAGGCTCCAAAAAATAAAGCAAGAGTGAACAAGAGCACCCTGTACTTTTGTGTCAGACTTTCTTCATTTTAAGGAGTTTAACATATCCTTGACTTCCTGTGGATTCACTCAATCGCTCAAGTTCCACAATATCAGACTCCAGATCTCCAACAGATCTGATGATGTTACGAGTAACATTAAGCGTGTGCTGTTGACACAGGAGTTGACTGAACCTTTCCATGGTCACACCACTCACTCAAAGAAGAGAAGTCACTTTTTCTCTGTTTAAAACATGACCAATAAAACATAAAAGTCTCTCTAAAACATCTGTTAGCAGTCATAGTTGAATTAAAAGGCCAGTAGGCACTTTTAGGTGAAATATTTGTAAAAGAAACATTGCATTCAACCAAAGAATGATCTGTAAAACCAGCAGGTAGGAACTTGATCTTGAATGTTTTAACAACATTAAAATGATGAGAAAAGAAAGAAATGCGATCAAGGTGAGCCAAAGAAATCCTACTGTCTTTATGTTGAGACCATGTGTACTGTCTGCAGCCTGCGAGCATCCTTCTCCATACATCCAGGCGCTCCAGAGCACACTGGCAAATTAAAAGAGGTTCTGCATGATGATCTAAAAGCTCACTCTCAGTATAGTTAAATTCTAAAAAATAAATAAGCAGTAACACTGCAATCTTTCAGTTTTTCATTAGGAAACATGTCTGCTCTGCTCCACCATTAGGAGCATAGAGATTTAAAAAAAAAAAAAAAACATTAAAAAGCTCAAAAGCAGCAGTGACTAATAAAGCTCTGTGTTGGGCCACTGTCTCCACTCTTACAGATACTGGGGCAAATGCCTTGGAAAATAAAATCCCCACTCCTACACTAAGTGTTGTACCATGTTTTAAAAAGACCTTCCCTGCCCACTCTCTATTTCAGTCCACTTCATTGTTCAAATCACTGTGGGTTTCCTATACAAACAGGACATCTGTGTAAGGTTTGCAGTTTTAAAGAACACTGCTCTCTTTTTCTGTTCCATAGCGCCATTTACATTCAAACTGCCCAGTACAAAACAAGTCACTCTGATCAGAGAACATGCTGTCACTGTCACTGTCATCAGAAAGCCTGGTTCTTCTACCCAGCTGGCTGATTCTCTGTCTTCTAGCCTTAGCGCCAACTTCTGCACCAGCTTTATCCACATTTGTTTTCTTATTGTGCCGTTTAATGGAGGTGCAGGATCCTCATATTCCATTTCTATAGACAGGCCAGCATGGTCCACCTCACCAACCTGAACAGCTCAAGCATCAACAATTTCCTCATTTGGACTCACTTTTATCATATTTCCCTCTTCCTCACAGCCAAAGCACTTCATAGCAGTGGACACTGCAAAAAAAATTTAATCATAATCTTCCAGTCTGACACGAAAGTGCAGCTTAAGCTCATCTGATTCATTACAACTGTGACATTCATAAACACTTGGTGTCTATAAGAGACAAAATGACTAAGTAAGGGTGATTTGCAACCAGACAAAACTTTCTTAATGGAAGACAAAACTTTCAACACAACACAAACGTCTTGAAAGCTCGCATCTCTGAAATTCATCACTTATAAATGGGGGCACATTAGAAAGAGTGATCAAGTAGCAGGCTGTCCCAGCAGAACAACTGACACAAAAGCTCCCCCAACAGCGATCCCATCCTCGACTAGCCTATTAATCCGATCTACCTTCTCAACAAACAGGACCACAGCTCTGTTCAGCGCCCACAGCCAAAGCAACCTCCTCCACCACACGCAGAAAACATTAACCCTGATGTCATGCTTTCGTGTCAGCATGGAAAAGCAACCTGTACTGGCCATGGTGTTTAGACACCAAGTGGCCAAAAACTTTACGAAAAACCCCACAAAATAATGAAACAAAACCAACTGATGAGAAAAAAAACAAATAAAAAAACTAGGAAAGAAGGAAGTATGGAAAAATACAGCTACGCAGATCAGACACCCTCTTGCAGTTCAGACCTTTCAAAGTCAAAGTCAAAGTCAGCTTTACTGTCAAAAACCATATATACAGATCATACACAGGAATCTCATATTGCAGTGCTCCCATGGCCCTCAGTGTTACGGGCCATGAGATGTAAGATGTAAATAAGGTAGTCCAACAAGTGCCACTCTAGAAGTCTCCAGAAGTTTACTGGCTGGTCATAAAATGTTGGGGGAATGTCACAGTTGTAAATATGGTTCTATCACAACTTTTTTTGTTTTCTTGCAATCAAATTTAAAGTGACTTTACATTTTTTATATAAACTAAAAGCACATTTTCTCCCTTTTAATATTTGATATGTTTTCTATGTTCAGTTGTGAATAAAACATTATTTGATGACATTTCCAGTTCATTGCACTCTGGTTTAATTATTTTACACAGCATCCCCGTTTTTTGGAATTGTGGTTGTATCAACCAATTCAGGCACCTGCAAGTAAACAGTCCTTGTGGATAATAAAAAGAGGGATTGAACTTTTTTGTAAATGCAATCTGGAATCTGCAGCTCTGCTGTTGATTGTGTTTTATTTATTTATTATTTAATTATTATATATTTATTATAAGCAACAACTGGGGAAAAGAACAGGACGTGTTGGTCACATGAACATGTTATCTTTGTCTTTCACTTGGACCTAACTGTCACTTGCAGACCTTGCTTCCATCCCATTCTTATAAAAGCGATCTCTGTGAGCAAATTTCTTAAAATCTGGCATAGTTCACTTAGAAGAAGAACCTATTAAAATTTGATGGTTGAAATTTAAAGTCACTGTGACCTCCAGAAAGCTGTTTTTCTCCCCCAAGGGTAAGAAGCTGTAGATGACAAGATTTCAAACAGATATCTAATAGGATAAAACAATGATCTGATAACATTCTATATAATGTCAGTGGCTGACTTCACTGTGACATCATTACTCTCCACAGAAAGAAGAATCTGTGCCCGTTTTAATATTTTACATTTGATTGAATACCGGATTGGTGAGATTAATCTCTGATGCCAAGAGATCAAATTCCTTTAAAGTTTTCTTTAGGGTTGCCTGTGCTGACGTGGATGCAGACTGCAACCCAAGGATTTGTTGGAGGCACACAACCCTAGGGAATAACTATTTAGTCAGAAAACTGGTGTACAGAGTAGGGATACAAAACCCAGGGCATATAAAGCAAATTTTGAAATAAACACACTGTGTCATCTATTTCAAAGGAAAGGGAAAAAGCTTTAGTTATGACAGGCAGATATTAAAGAGAAAAAAAAATAAAGTACAATTAACATTTGATTCATAACTTCAACAATGGATTTAATAACCTAATCTAGGAAATATTATTTCCCAGGAAACCATTTACACCCTATGTTTATTTGAAAATAGTACATAGAGAACATATCAAATCCTTTTGTTACCTAGCCTGCAACACAGTGCCAAACATGCCCCAATTTCAACCTCACACCTATAATTTCAAGATCAGATAATTTAAGTCAATAAATAATGTGTTGATTGCAACTTAAGGCAACTAATGGAAACAGAATCATTGGATGACATAACAGCAGCCACAAATGAAAACTATGAAACTGGCCCTGTAGTTTGGAAGAAAAACAAATAGGAGCTTTTTGATCTGCAAGTGAAATTTTCAAAGGTCAAAAATCACATATTCTATTCTATTGTATTCTATTCTATATCACTAAGAGTTAAGGTAAGGGTCACTTACAGCTCAGAGTAATCTATGTGGAATCTATGCGATCACCTACCACAGAAGAGCAAAATTAGTGTTGATCAAATGACACTTTCTGGGATGCCACTACAGTTCACTTGGCTGAGCAGGCAATCCATATGCCCAAAGGCTGTAGGGCCCGAGTTCAAATCTGCCTCGGCCCATTTCCTTTGTGTCATTCCCGCCTGCTCTCTACTGCCCTTGTCTAAAAACAATAAAGGCTGAAATAATAACAAATAAATCTCCAAAGAAGTGACATCTTCCACACAGGTGCCTAAAATTCTAACAAATGATAATTAATGATGATAAGCAAGATGAGACTGAGAAAATCCTGAAGCAGCTACAACAAAATCAGACTGATGCCTGTCACAGGACACTTTGATTAGAAAATGCAAATATTTAAACAGCAGCGTATTAATTTTAATGTGGGAATCTTGGAGTGTAGACACCATGCTGCTGTCCTACAGTATAAAGGGAAATGTAAATATTAGGTCTGCCTCCTTCAGCACGCACTGTATTATGGCAGTGTGGGTTAAAAACGTAATTGGGGCATCGGTACTTCAGAAGGATCCGCTATTGCTGGGACATTAAGCAAAGTTTTTGCTGAGAGTCATGTTTTCCAGTGCGTTCTGTTTCAAAAGACGAGCCACCTCTTGGAAAAGCCCTTTTCACCCACCGACTTGGCTTTACAATGCATCACTTCATTGGTGCCACTGATTCCTGGATTTTTAAGTCCTCGAAATATGTCAAAAGATTTTACAAGACCTCGTGCTCATCGTTTATTTTCACTTAACTCAAAATACGGGCTCAGCTGCAGTCTGTTTACACGAGCCTGTGTGAAATAAAACCAGACGCTCTAGCGAAGATTCACCTCAGCGCTGTAGAGCGAGAACAGCCTTTTGACTTAACCTTCAAGCACTGATGTAGAGGCATGGGCCTTTCCATCCCAAGTGCGGAGACAAATTGTGAGTTTGTTCAGTTCTGTCAGTACACACACACCAACCCCCAACAAGTAATAGCGTTGATATGAATTCCCTTGTACAGAGACAAGCTCTGACTGTTGTATTGAAAAGAGGGGGCTGTGTACTCCGCGATGGCCATGGGGGAGTTTTTCGCTTTCATCAATGAGGTCAGCCTCTCAGCAAAAGCTTGTTGCTGCCTAGTAGTTTATCTGCAATACATCATAGGTGATGGATGGGTAATGGAGAAGCCATAGCTTTCTCATTCACAGCACTATATCATTTCAGATAAATCTTCAAGCTATCTGTTCATTGGGTTTCGGTGATATCCTCCACGGCACAGCGTAGTCCTGGTATAAAGGCACACTGATCTATCCATATCTCTCAATTTTTCTAGCTTTCTTTCTTGAAATCTCTGTATTGCTAAGAATAAATATGACTACACAGATGGATTTAGCTGTGCTGCAGACCATGATGATTATTTTTCAGTCTTTTAATATTTCACCCTTTTTATTAAGCTTATTAGAAAAGAAAACATTACAGCAAAAGCAAAGAGAAGCAGTGGGAGTTCTTTGTCAAATGTTTATTACAGCTCTGCTTTGCTGGCTAATGATTAGCTTAGCAGGGGTAGTGGTTCAGTTTTTAGCTAACCTAAGGGCGCTCTGAGTGTGGGTTGTTTGTTTTTTTTTGACCTTGTAGAGGGATTTTTTTCATACAACTTTTCAAGTTTACTTCATTAACAGTGAACGGAAATACAATTTACATTTCATTTGCAATTTGTCTTTGCTAAAGTCTCCAGTGTTTCTAGTAAGGTGGCTGTCAGAAAAGAGCATTATCTGTATGAGATTATGAATGTGATCTGTGTTCACTAAAGGACAGAGAAAGCAGCTTACCTTATTCCACAGCTTTATCAATCCCACAATCCAAATGAATTAGCAGCCACACAGTTGAGCACTGCCGCTGTCGTACAGTGATGAATATCTCCAATGCGAACACAGATCACTATCAGAGTGCTACTGTTCACAAGGTTATCTCACCTTTATTATACTACCTCTGGTGTCAGGTTAATTTCTCTCCTCACAGGGGTCAGCATTAACCCCTATGCCAGCCACTACACAGAGTGTTGCTAATTGCACAATAAGTCCAAAAGAAAGAGAGATTTTATTGTTGCGCACTAAAAGGTAAACAACAATGATTCCAACTTACCTCCTTAAAAAGTCAAGGGGAGAAGCAGCAGTTTTCCTTTTGCGGAGAGAAGAAATGTTAAATATTCTCTCTGAGCCGTTTTAAAAGTTCCTTCTGTTCACAAACCTTTTGTCCTGGGTATTCAAAGATAAGCACATACCATAATAAACAGGGTATGATACTGCTGCCACTGGCTTATATTCTAATACCAAATCTGTAGTGCAGCAATAGATAGAAGGTAACACAAGATAGCTTGGGGTAATCTGTATGAAGCACGAGGTATATTCATCCCCCCTGCACCAAATAATCCTAGCTGTTTTAAATATAGAATAGATAACTGCTGCTCTGGTGGTATTCTGGGGGAGATGATAGACGGTGAAATGGAGCCAAAATGAATGGGCCCTTAGTTGAACAGGCCTAAATTCATTTCACAGACCCAGTGGAATGGAGTTATCTAAATCAACTGTCCTCCATGGCTGCCTGAGGGATATTGGAGACTGCTAAGGTCAAATTACAAGCGAGGATTCGACTTGTGTGTGACTGTGGAGAAATTACCTTAAGAGTTTGCAGGAGCCTGACAGGAGCCTGACAGTCAGCGTGTCTGCTACACTAAGATCCACTAAAACAAAAAGAAAGAAAAAACAACCCTTCCTGTTGTGTATTGAAGTCCCTATTGACAAAAGATGTAAAATCAAACAAGCGTTCACGCAAATTTAAAGGTTACATCTCTGATTCAGGAATGACTAAGCACTGACATGGATGTGAACCCCTTTTCTGAAGCGATCGCTGGCATTAGAAGATGAAGAATGACAGCGAAAAAGGCCAAATATCACACTCCTCTTCCTGCTAGAGGGACATCATCCAGACAGCCGTGGAGCTCGGATGAAATGTGACGCTCTCCAGACACCTCCAGGTCCTCTAATGAGATTGTGCTTAAGGTGTAAATTAGTTACACAGTCTTGCTCATCACAGACACTGGAGCAGCAAATCCACTGGGTTGTTCCAGTTCCACCAGCCATGATGGAGATCCATTTCATGAACATCGCTCATTAATATGCTAATGGAAGTCATTAATGCTTGATAGCGAAATTAATAGAATTATAGTACTTGGTGGGTCATAGCCAGGAACAGTGAAAAGGAAGGGGCTTTGTTTCCAGTAGGAGCCATTTGCAGGAAGAAACATGTTTCTAGTGAGAGTGTTTAAACATCCAAAAATCAGTGAATATGTTTTGTATTTAACACCTACAGATACGAAATGACTTATCCAGTGAAATGTGGACGTGGTTTGTGTTTCAGCACTGGTGAGTGAGCAGAAGCAGAGAATTTTGAGCATCAGCCTCCTGGTAGCAGTCACCTTTGACCACTGCAATCATCTGCTTCTCATACGCACATGCACGTTGTCACGGTGGTTTATATATGCGTCCAGTGTGTGATTATTTGAAAACAGATGCCACCAAGGGAGTGTGCTCGGTCTTAAATCTTCAGTTGATCAGTCGGCACGCATTAGAGATGAATGCATCAATCTAAATACTGATACTATTGATACCAACGCTGGTATTGGCATTGGATCGATGCTAGTGCGATAGGATCGATACTTTGTTTCTATCCTCCAAGTAGAGCATGTAGCCCACTGCTTTATTTTGGACATGTTGATACAGTTTCTGCGAACACTAAAAATGATGAGGGAAATTCATTTGCAATTATTTTAGCCATTTAGCTTTACCTTTTCATTGAGGACAACCTTGCGAGCGCCCTCTGCTGCACTACTGAATTACAGCTATCTCCCATAAAATGGGTAGTATAAAATTGAAGATTGCCTCTGGCTGAGTCTTTAAGTCTAGAAATGAGTGAGTGAGGTGTATGCAACAATACTGACTTCAGTACGCAACAAAACATTTAAGACTTTTATATACTGTCTATCCCAGTGGTTTTCAAACATTTTACACAATAGGCACAACCTTCACATATGCACACTGGCTTCTCTGCCAAGTGAGCTGCCACTGGCCTTTCTTTTAACTGTCTTGTTAGTTAAACAGCATCATCTGCATATTTGTAAATATTTCTTTATAATTTTCCCTTCATTACCTTGTCCAACCTTTTCACATAGTCTAACACATAACCCTACTGTTTCTTGCATTCTTTTTCATTCTTTTGAGTTAAGCTGAAGGCCATACAACGTTAAACTGCCAGCTTTTACAAAGATTTCCTTTTCTTTTTCCTTTACTTTGTGTTTTAGTTTGACCAGATGGACTCTGTCAGAAGACAAATCAGGATTATCAGAGTCTTGGTTGGTAAATAAATACTAACAGTTGTGGGCAGTAAATATATTGCATCCATTGTTTTTTGTTTGTTTGTTTGTTTGTTTGGTGTGGCTGTATAATGTAATAATTGACTCAAAGTGCAAACTGTGTGTGCCTTCCTTCGGGAACTACTTGTTTACCCAACCAAGCATTGACAGTTTTTTCAGCCGATCAGAAAGTTAAACTTCCAGGATCCCAGGAGCTCAAAAGATCGTGGTTATTCTGCCCAAGGTCAGCACCCCACCCACAGGCTTATCACCAGTAACAACTACGGAGCCAGAGGCCTTTAATATGAATGACAAATGAGTTGGGATAGTGGGACGACGCTGTCATCTTTGTACTTGCAGCATACAGATGGATGCACGCACTTAAGGAAATGCTTACATTAGACGCATTTTTCTAACAAGTTGTCACATTTTGCAGCACCGGTCTGATCGGAATTGACAGTTGGGGATATAAAAAAAATCAGAGTCTGTGTCACGCTGAATCTGCCACAAATCTCTGCTGGGACGCGACATAAATCAACTTCAGAACCACGGACAGCTCCAGTACGGTACGGCATACTAAAAGGAGGCTGGAACGCACGGGGAAACTGGGTTAATTAGCACCACACCGAGGCTACTGTGCCCACAGAATTCCACAGCCCCATTGCTCCCACGGATTAATTTCTGCTGTTTCTGGGTAGATTCTGGTGCCGACAGAATTATGAGATGAGGAACGGCCCGGGCACCCCCGCTCCCCCAACACACACACAAACACACACACAGACACACACAGAATTGTATATGTTGCAGTCTCATCGTCAGCGTTTATCAGTGCATCTCTGCAGTGAAGTATTTAGCATTCACTTTTTTTTTGTTCTTGATGTTTTAGGAATTATGGGCTGCTCTCTGAGAGGATTCAAATTGCATTTCAGATGTAATTCGGGCACAGTGCGCACGCTTTCCCACCAGCCTGCATGTTAATTATTTCTGCAAAGTAGTAAGAGCCAATAAAAAGGAAACGGAATCCGCCTCCCTGACCAATTCACATCCTGCACGCTCTGGCGCCGCTTTTGATCAATGCAATCTGAAATGAAATCAGGTGCCCAGGCAGCATACAGTTGAACAGCGCTGATCCCTGTTGCTATAATGTGTGCTGTCACAGTCATTATGAAAATGCCAGCATCTATTCATTCACTCAGTTGCTGTATCTCTGCTGCATGGTGATTTTTATTTTTATTTTATTTTATTTTGAAGCAGAGCCGCCTTTGCAGTGCCATTTAATGACTCATGGTTCATGCATAGGCATGCTCCACAAGACAAAACCAAAGAGGATTAGGCATTATGCTCAACACCTTCTCCTCCTCTAACTAATGTGACAGCTCAGACACATAAGGACTTAAACACTGACGTCCTCTCTAGAGGGGCTTTTTTCCTGGAGTTTGCAGCCAAGCAGTTATGAGGGATATTCAATGACTTCCGATGCTCGTGTCTTTAGAAATAACTGCAGCATTAAAACAAGTATATTGGGGCATAAAGTTAATGGCAGGAATGCCATTTCGAGCATTTTGCGAAAAGGGCTTTTCATCTGAAGTGAGCGGGGGGGATAAAGTCACGCATTATTATTCTCGCCACGTCGGCTACCTTAGTCTACCCTCCTTTGGCAGCTATTACAGAGGGCTACTTGTGTCTTAAACATGTGACTAAGTGAGAGAGGGGCACAGGGGAGAGCCGAAGCGCCCATGCCTGTTATCTGCTGAGCGCCTATACCTTCAGTTTCCACAGGATCTGCGCTCCTCCACACAGCGCTGCGGAGTAGGCGGGTCAAGTAGGTGGAACAAAAAAGAAAAAAGAAAAGAAAAAAGAAAAACGGTGCCGGGGCGGAATTCACAACGGGATATTTAACAATCTTCGTGGGGTGGCAGGTAGCCGCATTCCGTCGCATCTGTCCGAGGCTGGACCCCGCCGCTTTCTGGTAACTGCGCTAAGACAGCTTTTAATCTCCTGAACGTTAGCTCCTCTGCGCTCCTGGAGTCTTTCTCCTCCTCCTCCCTCTGCTCGTTTCTCCGATTGACTACATCTCCTGCTGGATGATTTCATTTTGTAAAGTCATTATCCCCAGAAAGGTCAGAGCCTCTGCTTCCAGGAACGTTGAATTAACTGTGGGATAAGCCGGTTGTCAACCCCAAGCGCACCCCCGACTGCTTTTCTCAAAGTTTCTCACTGGTGTAGAACCGACCGTCGGATTTGTCCGGAGCAGCTTTACCTCTTTTTTTCTCGGAGTGTTTTTCTTTTTTTTCTTTCTTTTTTTTTGAGTGCTGTGTTTTTTTTCCCTCCGTGGAGTTGCAGTTGAACCCTGACAAACTGTGAAATGAGTTTCTCCACAATCTGGGCAGCTGAGAGCCACCGGGATTCGGCGAGAGCATGGGACACACTGAGTTAAACTTTCTCTGTCGTCCTAAACCGCGGTGAGTTCTTGCAATTCAGCTTAATTTGTCGAATTTGTGCGAGTATAAAGTAAAAGAAAAACCCCACGCTACCTGTGGATGTTCACCCTCAGCACCGTGTTTGACCCGAATAGCTATTTGCATCTGCCGTGACTGTGACATCAGTGAATTTCTTTGTTGCTTGACCACAGTACAATGTGAAACTCTCACGCACAAACGCATACACACAGTCTCACCCCTGCATACATGCACACAAACTCCCGAACTGTATCTGCTGGCACTTTCAGGAGAGCATACACAATATTGCTTTTCATGCCTTGTCAGTTTATACATGAGCACAATCAGACTCATCTCCTCCTCCTCCTTTCTCATTGCCTGTCTCCTCCACCCCCCCCCCCCCCCCACCCCCCTCACCTACCCCTCCTTCACCCACACTGCCACTCTTTATCTGCCTTAACAACAAACATTTCTAATCTATATTCCTCAGGGGTGTATTGGCATTCGCTCCTGTGGAGGATCAGATCTCTTACACTGATGTGTGGACAGAGTACTGCTCGCCAAGCTCCCAGCTCTGCTCTCAGGCTGGAAGAGTGAAAAAAAAAAATAGTCCCACTGATTTCATAATTATACATCGCACCCTCAAGCCTCACCCTCAAAAAAGGCACATGAGTCAAAGGCAGCCTTATGGGATCAGTGGAGGCTGCGATAATGAGCCAAATACCCTCCAAGAAAACAAATAACATTTAAAATGCTATCATAGTGGCCCGAGGGCATGCTGGCATAGGTGCTATTTGCAGTATTTTAAATGTAACTTCATGTGAAAACCCCCAACTGCAGTGGCAGGAAGGTTTGTTTTGTTGCAAAGCTTCACGGTAGGAAAAAAAAAAGTCAGTGAATCACTGCTGTAATTCTCATTGCCACTTGCCAGTGTTAGGCACAAGTGCCAAAGCCTCAGACTGTTTATAGGGCCACAACAGGGCCACTGTTCAGCAGTGTCCTCATCTATCCTGGGAGACTGGTGAACCCAACCGTGTCCAGGCCTGAAAGGCACACTGTCTCCTCCTATGAAAAGAGAGATTTCTCTCCTTGCATCAGTCATCTGAGCAACAAAAACGGAAAGAGCTCAAAACCTTGTCTGATTCTACTTTTTTTTCTCTACTTCACTGCTGAGATGCCAGTCGAGGCTGTATATGGCATGTAAGTCTAATTTTCTGCGTTCGTGTCTGTTTGCTTGTCCGTCAGAGTGACCAGCTATAGGCTTTTTAGACTGAGGCTAACAGGAGGCACTACATGCCTGAGAGGGCTCCTTGTTCTTACAGTTTAGTGGTGGGAAGGAGGCGGCTTCATTTGAAGGTGTGATGGCTGAAGAAGGGTGGATGTGGTGGGAGGAAGTGGGGAAAAAAAGAGCAAAAAGGACGAGAAAAGCTCTGCGCAGAACATTAAGTTAATGCAACGTAAAGTAGTTTTCTGTTGCTGACTTCAGGAGGATCGGTGGATGAGGTTTAGAGGGCAGAGTGGTACCAAGTGTTCAGCTTAAGAAACCCTGTAATTGATCATAATTGCTATTTTTAGGGGGCAAATTACAGTTGGCATGATGACACAATGACATGAGGAAGTAAAGTCATAAGCTAAAGAAGAAACGAGAAGAAGAAGAAAAACAAGAAGATCACCCCATCTTGGTTTAGGTGGTATTTCGAGGGTCGAGTTTTGCCGGGATCCGCTCAACATCTTCAGCCCATTAATTTATGATAATGAGCAAACTGACAAAGTTTCACTTCAGACAGAGAAGAGCCGCTGCAAGGAGAAGAGGGAAAAGTGGGAGAGATGAGAAGATGAGAGAAAAGCTAAAGAGGAGAAAATCAAAAAGTTTCATTGAGGGATTTGAGGCTGACTTTGGCGCTAAAGTAGAATCTCTCAGATTAAGACCGACAGGGGCATTAAGCCAAAAATCTCTCTCTGAGGCAACTGGTAATTGAATGTTGAGTCTGAGCGTATTCTGTAGAGGCGCACAAACGGATGGACACAGGGCTGCTTTGAGAGCAAAATTGTACCATATTGCACATAATTCTTTACAGATCAAGCACAGACTTCCTGTCATTAAAACAGGCAGGTGTCACGCTGTCACCCTGCCCATAAATATGCACTGACAGAGGTGGCTGAGCATGTGACTGGATGACACATGAGGGGGGTTGCTTTTCAAATTTTAACTAGCTTACCTGTTCAGTAGTGGAAGAATCGTGCAGTGAAACATGTATTTCCATTTACAGATATTCACAGAGACAGAGTTGCAGCAGAATACCAGAAGAAAAAAGAGCCCAGAGTAAATAGTGAGGGAGGAATGTGTGCCTTTAATTTAAGAGCAACCTTTGTGTCTGTGTGTACAAGGCCACCAGCAGAAGAGGCCTATTTGTGTTCTCCGGTGATTTATAGAAGCTTCCTCTCTGTATGTTCTTGGCCACTCAGTGATATGCAGCCATATAAATGCTAGAAAGTGAGAAGTTTACAGTCTGAGGAGCAATCATTAAGACAGCTTTCCCCCTGTTTGCTTTCAGCTGAACTTTTACACACGGCACCTTATAATGATTTACAATATTCTCGCGGATTAATCCTCACAGAGTTTTACTCGTTAAAACCTCCAACCTGCTTCACACGCCATCGATTGAGCTAAACGATTGATCTCACGTTGCCTCCACAGACAGCCACCGCAAGGAAAAGACGTATGCAGATACTGTACGCTGCCGGAGAAACACTCAGAATTTTTTCTGCCTGTGCTAACATAATTATATTGATAGTCAACACTCGGAAATCAAAGTTTGCTGTGGATTGATTTGGAGGAGCTTGAGTGTTGCGAGCTAACTTTCTTTGCATAATGATGTGAAATGTTGATGTCAGTGTGTGAGCTGACTGGGCGCGCCGCTATTCATCTTTCATAATGAATTGTCGCTGTAGTAAATGAATGGTGCTGGGGGGGTGCTGTTTTTTGTTATCAGTTTATTGCTTCCTCCAGCCAAATTTTCCGTCTTGCGTTTGCGAGGAGAAGGATTTGTCGGACTGATCTATTTCCATGTTGGCCTAGAAGACGTCTGCTGTCGAGTCTCTCCGCCTTAATAAGCTACTGTCTCATTTTGTAAATAGTCACAGAAAGATTAAATTGGATTTTTTTTTAATACAAAGACATAGAGTCTTATGTGGCACATGCCTATGCCTGTTAAACAGAACTACACACTGTTTCACTGTAAAGTCCCACCGTGCATTTGTGACAATAACACGGGCTGGGTTATTGGGTTATATGCTGCCTGGCTCCACTGTTGCACAGCTGCATTCATTTCATATGGAGAACAAAGAGTTTTTGTTTTTGCTGTACGACAGTAGCATCCACACTGAGCAAATGCATCATTAGTACACAGTATATTGCCTTCGCCATACTTAACTCTAATGCATTGTTTTGGGGGTCTAGTTGCTCCAGACCCTCATAGAGGTAGGAGATACCAACCAAACAAACAAAAAACAAACAAAAAACACATCTTAATGTTTGCTGAGTTTTAGACATGTTGTTACAATTGCTGTTTAGCGAGATTTGATTTGAATAAATTCACCTGATTTCTTGTGTATCACAGATCCATGACTTACACAGTTACATGATCTGTTTTTTAAAATATATAAATTGCTTACTCTAGTAGTACCATTCCAAAATAAGTAAATATTTCTGCTTAAACATGCTCTTAATATGTTTAACCTTCAGTTCGAGGATCTATCCATATAAAAAACAACAAATAATTGTCAACATTTATAGGATATATTGTACTTTTTTGTCACCTCATTTATGAAACCAGCTGTATATTAAACTATATACTATTATTCTTCTGCTATATTGTTTTTATTATTATATATATTATAAATTTTAATCATGAAAATGTTTCCCGAGTGTCATGAATCTACATACAAGAGGCATGGAAGTAAGTAAGATTAAAACATGAGCCTGACTATGATGCTATTGTGTTTTGTTGATGATTAAAGTATCACAGGGTCACAATTTTGTCTCTATTTTGGTCTTGAAATGATACTAGTGTGCTGTAATACACAATTCAATCAAACAAACAGAAGTTTTAACATGTATTTGTCTTTCTGTATTGTTGAAAAATAAATGTTTCGTAAGCCACAGAAAAAGATTGCCTGAGTAAATGTCATTTTGTTTGCATGATTTGTTTGTTGCACTCCTTTTTACGTAAAATGATTGGAAAACACAACTATTACGTTGGAGCATTTGTCATAAATAAAGAAAGCAGCCTAGGTATGATAATCAGAGCCATTAATAGAGTTATTTAAAATAGAATGGGGCCATAAATCATCCCACTCTGTCATTTTATTTGCTAAAATAGCTTGGTTGCTTTAGAGTTAAAAATACATGAATATACAGTAGTGTATATGATTATAGCAGCACCAGCCAATTTAAATAGGAAATGTAAATAAGTTTCCATTTTTTCTATGAGTAGACTGGAATGTATTTGCATACAAAGAGGATTAGTAAAGATAAAGAAAACTGCAGAAAATCACAAAGTCTCATAGCTTTACAGGGATAAAATGAGTTTAAAAGAGCAGTTTAATGTAAAACATGAAATTAGGGCTCGTTGTCTTCTCTTATTAATTCAGATTTTAGTATCTGAGAGCATCATGGTGGGTGTTTTTTTTAAAAAAACATTCCATCATTAAATTGGATCACCAGCATCTTCAGAAGTAAATTTGAGAGTCCACAGAAAAACACCTACACAACAGTTTGTACAGGGGAAAAAAGCACTCAGTCACACACCCACACTGCCTACACACTTCCACTGACCTTCCCCGCAGCAGCTTAGCGTTGCTATTCATGTATTATTGTTTTGGGTTTTCATGTCTAAAGTTTTTAAATGCATGTTTGTAGATCTGTAAATATGTGTGTTCATGGCTGCGCATGTAAGCACTTTGATAGTGACATTTTTATTTATTTATTTATTTTTTTGGTCTTTGATGTCTTTTTCCCAGGACACCATGGGAGCTGATCCTTTTTATTTGTTTGTAAGACAGCCGGATGAGTGCAACTGGCAGTCATATTATAATTTCACAAAGGCTGTGTTTTACCCGTGGCACTGGTATGAGAGGCATTGTTGACAGTTGTAGCGGGGAAGATAACTAGGTTAATTAGGGCCAAAAACCTCATTAGTCAGCACGGAGGGGAAGATGTAAAGTTTATCAGTTCCTGTTTCCCTACTTTGAGGATGGTTTCAGGGTTGGCTTGCAGACAAGTTACAAAGTGGATCCTGTTGAAGAAATTCTAATGAAATGTTTTAATCAAATCCTCCCCCCTGCAAAGCGCATGCCTCCCCTCCATCTATTTTTCTACTATTGTTTTCCTTCAAATGTGTTCAAATTGTGAGATATCACAAAAAGAGACTTGTTTCAATTTGCATATTTGCTGTGCCAAGAAAGTAGATCTGCTCTGTGTGTGTGTTCCAGACATGGATATGGGGACACTTTGTGAGAACACACATACATACATTTACACTTACACACACACATACACAGCTCAGGCAGGTGACCATTACAGCTCTGGCATTCTTCAATAAGTGAGCAGATGTTCAGGGGCTGGAAGCTCAGTTCTGTCCCAATCTCCGACGAGAACGGCTGCTGAAATTCTCAAGAAAGATTAGGCTTGGGAGTTCCCTCGTCTCATCAAGTTTACTGTATCCTACAAAAGACGGGGTGAGAGTCAAGATCCAACACTGCAGTCGGTAGCCAGCCCTATATCTCTGGAGGAAACATGTAA
Organism: Perissodus microlepis; assembly: GCF_051167445.1. Classification (NCBI taxonomy): domain Eukaryota; kingdom Metazoa; phylum Chordata; class Actinopteri; order Cichliformes; family Cichlidae; genus Perissodus; species Perissodus microlepis. The sequence continues at coordinate 28,019,489 of NC_140477.1, read as the reverse complement.
TTTTGGCTGTTACACAAAGTTACTGGAAGAGCTGCAGCGCAGCCTGAAAGAAAAAAAAATTGTGCAGACAGATACATCTATTCATCACAAATGGAGCAGATTGGTAGGCAAGGCGAAATAAATGAGCTGTTTAGAATATTCTGTTTAGCGAAATCAATTGAGATATTAACTCAAAGTGGCAACACTGCTAATTTTGTTAATTTAGCTCAAGAAGCCTGTGAATCAATCACCCGCTTTCAAAACGAGCAACGAATAATGTCGAGGATATCAGCAATCACGGCTTCTATGAAATCATTTCTTTGACCGAATGAGGAATTTGCAAACATTTTATTTCATCCCAGGGCTGCTAATCTGTGAGATTTTACAGCTGTACCATCTGAGGGCATTACAAATAATGGTTTTTATTGAATCTTTCAGTGTTTTCTGGGAAAAACGGGAAAAACAAAACAAAGAGAGCTGTCGTTTTCACGCAGATGCTCCAAATAGCTGGAGGAAATGCTGGCTCCGCACTGTGCACGTCATACCTTTAATGTAACCACCAGTAGTTCTTGTGATGAAAAATGCTTTGACTCAGTGTCTCATCTTTTCATTGACTTTTTTTGCCTCAGGGAAGAACATTTTGAGAGATGACTAAGTTATGGACATGTGTTTCATTTTTGCTTGACTGGTGTTCTCGCAAAAATAAAAATAAAACAGCCAACCCTGCTTTCCAATCTGAAGTTATGTTCCGAGAACAGCGGTAATTCTTTCATTGTGAAACACTGCACGTCCCGCAGCGTGTCATTATTGCAGTTGAGATACGGCACTTAATAGTCCAACAAATGTAATATCTAACAGAAGTCCACAGTAATACACATGCAATTTAGAATGGATGATGCACCTGCATTAGAAGTGTTAGGGACTGAAATCACTGATTTGAATCTGAAAATTCATTCAAAAGATTAAATGGCTCTATTTGTGTTGGGATCTCAATATTTGTAAGTCACTAATTTATTGTTAGGAGCTCAAATTCTAGACCCACATTCAGGAAATAAAAATATCTAAACAGCAAATTAAATATTTGCTTTTTTGGGTATCTTAAAGAAAACCCTACGGCAATACTGGATGAGACCTGCAAGGCATTTTGTAGAGCTTTTTTTTCTGCCATCCAACTGCTATCAACTTAATGGCTAATAACGTCGTGGCTCAGACACGGCTGTATATGTGGAGACAGGAAGAGAGATTGAGAGACAGTTAGGGAGGAACAGAGAGAGAGACTGGGGAGTTTATTTCTCAATTCCACCATTAAGCAAAAGTAATGTATTAACAGTATACACCAGCCAGAGCACACAGAATCATATTTAGCCTCAGCAGCCTGTCTTGGTTGATGGTATCAAATCATAAAAGTCTTCAGGTTCTTCCCTTTGTCATATTTCTTTTTTCCAAATTACCTTTAATACGCTTGATGAGATACAGCAGCAAACCCAATGGTTGTATCTTTTGTCTGAAAAGAAGAAAATTGTGTGGTCTTTTATATCACCGCCATATGCTGCAGGTTAAGGATTCTGATCATATAATTGCATTTTTGTTCATTTATAGGACACAAGGTTTTCTTTAGTGCTGCACATACAAGCACTTTTATAGATGTTGGCAGTCGATGTCAATAAGTACAACCTGTACCTTAGTGTGACTACCTGGACTTTAAGATTAAGAAAGAAAAAACTAGAAGGAAACCTGAGTTTTGAGATGATATTTTACAAATCCAGATGAGAAAATGTTGTCTGAAAGTATACTGCAGAAACTCTTTGCTCCTTTCAGACTTTATTGAGCACACACCATGTTGTCTGTGTTTTTATGTTCCTTCTACCTGCGTACTCCTCAACCGGTCGCAGCAGATGCCGACCCTTCCCTGAGCCTGCTTCTGCCAGATGCCCTTCCTTCCTGTTAAAAGGGAGTTCCTCCTCCCCCTTGTTGCCAGGTGCTTTCTCAGAGGGGATTATTGCAACATTGGGGTTCTCTGTGCAGCAGTGTAGGGTCTTTATCTTAGATTATCAAGTGCCTTAGAATGAATGTTGTTGTGATCTAACTCTATATAAATGAAAATGAGGTGAAGAGAATTTTCTGTGATTGCAGAGAATGGTTTAAACCCCAAGAGATGAAATGTATTTGGAAATAACTTGACAAATGTTTTATTCAGAATTTGAATAAGATGAGAAAGATGTATCACAGAGTTACGCATCACTTTTTTTTTTTTGCTGTGCCATCGACGTACGTGGCCTTTAGGTCAAGTAATGACAAGAAATTACACCTTGCATATGATGAGAGTCATCAAAGATGACTTGTTAAGTATTTTTTCAGCTGAAATATTTGATGTTCAGTGGTGCTTACTGAATATAGCCTGCCATTATGATGGGCAGTGGGCGTAAAAACGTTGTAGTTTGATCCACTGTTGGCTGTGCTTCAGTGGAATGGCCATTTGTTTAACACCCTCCTCTCTCTATTGAAGTAGCAGGACAAAAAAAAAAAGGAAAGCATTTCCAAATGGATATTTCTTCCCCACAGAAATAAACAGGACCTTGTCATAGGTGTCATTTCAAAGATAAATTGCAATCTCTGAGCGTTCCCGCTGCTCAAAGAAACATTATGTTTCCTCTGCAAATGTCTTGGACAATTTTTTTCTTTTACATGAAAAACAATCATGTGTCACATGACAAGGCTGAAGTGATTGTGCATGGGGGCACGTGCTGACTGTCCATTTCGTCAGAGAGCTGCTGGAAACCTTGAGAGTACAATGACAAGTGTTTACAAATCTAGGAAAAAAGGTTTATGGAATATTGTGTTTTACTTTTTTCAGATTGTAAATTGAAATTATAATTACCTCAGTCCTCATAGAATAAGCCCAGCAGCCTTTTTTGAGACCTACAAAAAGATTATGAAAAGAGTGGAAAAACAATAGTCGCTTGATTGTTCACATAAACATGGATTTGCTATATGATGCCACATCTCGCCTCCTTCCAATATTGTTCTTGGTATTTGCCAATCCGGAGGATGCAACTCTTCATTAAATTCATGTGTGGGAAAGTCTGGTCCCCCATCATTTGCACTCCCGTCACAATTCCGTTGAGAGGACCTCACATGAACAAACAGTGCTTTCATTTTATACAGAGGTTCCAAACAGCCTCGAGGTAACTGCTGGCCCACGTCGTGCAAAATCATATTTGAGTGGATCTGCTGGAGCCCCGGTTGCTTCCTTACTGCTTCAGATGAAAATTCCTTCCATCTTCTGACATTTGTTTTGTTGTTTCTAGATTATACAGGGGGCTCAAGGACGAGTGCTTTTAACATGGCTTCATGAAATGCACTGAGTGCACAAGTTGAATATGATCGCATAATCTAGAGGTAAAGTAAGAAAAAAAAGAGAGAAATGCATTTGTCTGCAAAATAGCAAATGTCCGTATGTCATTAGCGATTTGATGCAAAGTTGGCTTTTAGAGGTAATTGAGGCAGATGAGGATGAGAGTGGGTTGTGTGAGGAAGGTGAGACAAAAGAAGTATGGTGGGGTGAAAAAGAGAGAAAGCGAGGCGAAGAGAATCGAGAGAGTCCCGTGTTCTCCTGCATCAGCGTTTTGGCCAGCTGCCTGTTGGATGATAGGATTAAAGAGTCTTTAAATGTGACCTCTGAGCTGTATTTTGATATTAACATGCCAGAAACTGCCCTCTGAGCAAGGTCACTTTATACACAACATGCACAATGTAAAGTAGAAAAAAACAAAGCATTTCATCTGTGTTATGAGAGGCTGGAGGTAGGTGTGGATTCATCTAACAGAGCTGCACTAGCAGCTTATTTTTGGGGCCATTTTACTGCAGCAGAAGCACACTGTCAGTACACAGCAACTTGTTCTCAAACTTCACACTATAGGATAGTAACCCGTAACTTTGGTGTCAGATTTTTGACAAAACACACACAAAGCACAACTGCTCACTGTGTGGCAGCGTCTCTGCTGAAGGAATAGGGACGGAGAAAGAAAAGTGAAACGCTCAAGCTCAAACGGAGAGCGTGGCAGACGATAACAGAAATGCTGGGAAGACAGAGGTCTCTCTGTCACAGTCAAATAAACTATTCAGCGCTGCTGGAATGCGAGGAGAAATTGCTGAAGGAAACACTCACAGTTTAACTGCATCAACAACAAAGAAGCTGAAAGAGATCCGGGGGAGGATTTGCCCTGTTTCGGCACCGGGTAACACCGTTCTCAGCTCTGTTTCATTAAAATTGTACCACGTTTCTGCCTACTACATGTTATACAAGACCTTAAGGTAATGTGTACTTATCAAAACTGCAGACTTGTGGGTGGAGTCTTTAACCTGACCTGACTTGATCAGTTAGTTTTTCCATTTGATCAAGTCTTTCCCAGTTAGGTTATCATAAAGATGATTTTTCAACAATCGGCAAAAAAATAAATAAATAAAAAAGCGCAAGTTATGCAAATGATAAAGCAGTGGGCTGCTATGAGAGCAAATAATTTTTCTGATCCAGTTCATCAGGTTTCAGTGCAGGGTCACAGCTGGGCAAAGTTCACCTCAGTCTCATATAGTGCTGTCTCCATCGGCTGTCCCTGCAGAGTTCTTCCCCTTCCACATCCAGCTTTTGATCGCCTCATCCAAGTCTGGCTTTCCCCTTTGTGTCTGTGGCTCTACAATGTAAAGCTGTAACATGCATTAGCAGCACAGCTTTTTCTTTCTGTTTGTCTGTGTCTTTCTTTTGTAAAAGGTGGGATTTCAGGGGCTGGATGCATCCCAACTCCAGTCACTGAGTCAGATGTCCTACCCTTCAGCTGTTAACATCGAGGAACCCTGGCATGTTAGGAGGAGTCTAACAGACAGGGAGTCTGCTCTTTGCAGGTTTTAATAAACTTAAAGTCTATTCCCAGCTGTAGAATCAAAGACTTGACTGCTCTGGACTGCTCTGAAATGAGACTTTTGACTCAACTCCCTGAAGTCTTGAGCTCACAGAAGATTTGAAAGTAAAATAACTCAAGACCCAAGTCAGGCTAGAGACTAATTTCTTCAATTTTGGCAATGTACTTTAAGCACCATGCAGCAGCTGTGAAAGAAAAATGTTCCACAAAATACTCGAACAGCTTGGATTATGACTCAGTTTAATACTTATAACCCAACTTGGACATTTGAGTTTAGATTTGAGACCTGCACTGGTGCAATTGAGACTTAACTGCCTGTTGGAGATCTGAATATGCATGTCTTTTAAAAAAAAATATACATTTTGCATAGTTCAATGATGTCATGCAAAAACCAAATTGCATGTACAGGCATTAGCATGTGCTTTCTGTTAATTAAAAGTACACTAAACCATAAAGCCGGTTATACAGATGTTTACATAAACACAAGTGAGAATGGACACACACACCAGGGCTTGACAAACTGAGTCTGGGGAGTGCTGACAGTGATGTCAGACTGAAATCAATTTCCAAATTGCCAGCTCCTCTCATCTCATTAAAATGACGAAATTAAAGTCCTCCTGCATGTTTAACTTTCAATAATTAACCCTGTAGATGAATATATCATCGTATTTGATAGCAATTTTGTTCTTTTTTTTTGTTCCCTTTACCCACCTCAAGCTGTGGTGTGTTCTTCCAGTGCTGTCGCCTGCATTGTCTGAGAGCAGTGATTTTTTTTTAAACCTTCACACCCCCGGTCATATGGCTGACTTAACTTGACAGATTGTCATCACAATACTGTAATGGGACTCACCCCCCCACCCCCAACACACATACATGCACACACACTGCAGGGGAGATGATTGACAGAACTCAAAATGGTGATAGAGACTAATGCGAGCTCTGGACAACAGTCTGAACAGCAGGTAGTCTGATAAATCACAGCAGCCAAGACTTTTTATCTTAAAGTGTGTCTGTGCGTGTGGGAGTGTGTTCTTCCTTCCATTGATTTGCATGAAACTGCAGCTCTTAATAGATGTGTTGCGGTGTGACAGTAAAGTGTTCGAGTATGACGGGGATAGTTTTAAAAACAGCAGCAAAGCAATTATTCACCAAGTTAAAGAGATGAATTTATAATTAGAATCATGCCAGTTTAGTCTTTTTTCTTCCTGGTGAAACTTCTACATCCGAATATTTCTGCAAATCACAGCGCCACACTGCAGTAGAAGTGTGTAAAATTAGTAATCAAGTCTTTTCAGTTTTTGCTCATATTATTTTCTTTTGGATGGAAATCCCAGCTCACATGGAGCAGTGAACGCAGCGAATTGTAACAAAAGTGAAATACACTTTTTTTGGGTGGGGGGCTAAATGGTTTTGTGTCTCTCTAAAGTAAGATAGATTCACAGCACTTTATTGCTAGAGATGGCACAATACCACTTTTTTATGTCCGATACCAATACTGATATCATAAATTTGGATATTTGCAGATACCGATATGAATCTGATATAGTGTATTTTTTAATGAATAAAACTGTTTTTTTAAATACATCTTGCTGCATTTTGTATAAGTTCACACTCGAGTTTTAAAACACAAAACACTAAAGCTATTCTGTTATACCTGTAGGCAAAAAATACACTGCACCGAAAATATTTCATAGTTCAGCAATACTGGTCTATCTAATTTACTCAAACCTACACCATCCTCCCTATTCTGGTATTTTAAAGAGTACTTAGCAGAAATATTAAACAACCTAAATAATAGGGCTGCCAACTCCCAGCAAAAAAAAAAAAAAAAAAAGGCAACCACCCCCACCCTGTGATGCTTAATCGATGCAATCAACTTAAATTCAATGCATGTGTAAAAAAAAATGCACAGAAATCAATTATTTTTCTACAATAATTAAATAGATTCAACATCTTTCTTCAACAGAATTGCAGACTGCACAGATGGTACCTTCCCAAAGAAAAAAGTACTATAGCTTACTAGGGTATATTAGACTTAATAGTTACTATATACAATAATGGACTTCTATACATTTTACATCAGATTAAAACTTTGGGAGTAAGATTAAGATAATTATTTATGAAAAGCTAGACATTTTAAATGAGAATAAGAAAGAAAAGTATGTCTTTGTGCCCCCTTTTCCCTGTTAATGCCCTACCTGGCCCCCTGGCTAAACTTTGCTAGATCCGCCCCTGCACAGTTACCAGCCGTCAGCTACGTAGAAAAGGATCCTGGTGTAGAAAGTAATATTAAATAAATTCTAATTGTTGTTTCTGTTGTTTAGCCGCTGGTTTCCTCTTTCTGGTGCAAAGTGGGCCAAAAACAAACAAGAGAGACGGGAGTCGCGACAGAAAAGCCGTTGTTAAGCTTAACGTGGGATATATATATATATATATATATATATATATGCTTTACAAACATTCAGAGATGAACTTACACACTTGCTTTACTTCTCTTTGGGATAACTTTCTCAGAGATGAAATGCCGGTTTGGTATAGCGAAGCTCCAAATGCTGAACCACACCGACGACAGGTCTGGCACGCCACATCCGCTCTATCACGTGACGCATACTGCTCCGACGTGCTAAGGTTGCGAGCCGAGTTACGTCATGTCGCAAGTTTTGTGAGGTGCTTTCGTGATATTTAATGGATCGGATTACATTTTTTATTTCCCTCCGATATCCGATCCAGTAATTTAGTTCAGTGTCAGACCGATGCCGATACATAATATCGGATCGGTCCATCCCTAATTATTGCTGGGTCTTTTTGCTTGAAAATACTGCAATTAAACTATGTTATTGCTTTCTCATCATGCTCCAGAAAAATTATTTCTCTTTATTTGTGTAAAGTAGGGTTATAATTAATGATTGGGTTCGTTTAATTATTAGCAATCTCTTTTTTTGTGTGCATTTGCATTATCAAAGAAATCATGTCTGAAAAAACCTGTAAAACACAGAATGGATATTTTGTAGCTGCTTTTGATTTTAGTTTTAGTTTGTTGACCGTTTTATTTATTTATTTAAAATAGCATGACATTTTGAAGTCCCTTGTTTTGTACAGTTTTTTATAGTCTGATGTTTTCAGTATTTTCAGATATATTGCAGACATTTTAACAGTTTGCTGTAAAAATGCATAATAATTATACAGTAATGTTCATTTTTTTCACTTTAAGACAGCAAACTACTGTTACATTTAAATTCAGATTTCATTTAGAGATGCTGTAATGGTTCCTTCGGATTAGGCTTTGGTTGCTGTGGAGCAGTGATGTGTTTTCCTGTGCTTCTGGGAGTGAGAAGGTTTGAACTAGAACTGGGACACCACGATAGAGGCTTTAGTGGCTACTTCCATTAGTCCAGGTTTCATAATGTTCCATATCTGTGTGATAAAAGAAGAATGGAAACTTGGAGGAAAAAGAAAATGCTTAAATAGGGCACAGGTGTAGACATTTTACAGTAAAACAATGAAGCAACAGTATAATGGCAACCAAACAGTTGACAGTATTCTACTGCAAATCTTATATTCTATACATCACAGTGCATCATTTCTTTTACAGTAAGAAACTGTTTTTATAGATTACAGTAAACACACTGTAAAAGGACTTGTCATTATTTTACAGTAAAGTAACATGAAATTTTACTGAAGCAGCACCATTAAAGCAACAGGCGCTCACAAGCTTAAATTAGCAGGTGTCATTTTTACATTTATTAATTCAAGTTTCACATAATGAACCCGATTCAAACAGCATTGCCACACCGTACTTATTACTCTGCATTATCACAGAATCCCTGGAGAGGCTTCTGTCAGCTGCAACATATTCTGAGGATTTTTTCTTGTTTATTTCTGTCTTTGTAGCCAAGTTTCTTCCTTGCTGGTTGTGGGTGTTTGTTTGTTTGCTGAACTGTGTGTTTGTGCTTTTGCCTTAGGTGTTCGGGGGGCATTGAGGCGATGCAGGTCCCTCGGTCATCCCAGTGGAGGAGCCAGCTAATGACAAGTATCTTTGGCTGCTGAACGCCCCCCACCACCACCACCATCACCACCACCCTCATCCCTCCTACCCTCCATCCATCTCTGATGGCTCTATGGGGCATCCTCAGCCTCAGCCTTCACTGCTGGGTGTGTTTATGGTCCAGTGTAACAGCAACAGCAACATCAGCCAGCCTCCCAAATGACAAACCCGGGGGACCCCTGGACTGGCTCCTGTCTGATAAGGGGCCCTTCCACCACTCCCCAGAGTACATCGACTTTGTGGAAAAGAACCGGCAAGGTTTCTCCACCAGATACAAGATATACAGGTGAGTTGTGACTGCAGCATGAGGAGACGCTTTTACACTGTATTTACTACTGCCAAATCGCTACCCTATTATATGCATGACAGATCTCACAGCAGTCACATCAAATAGTCTCTGTGGTTGTCCTTTGAAAGATCAGCTGTGTGTAAATAAGGCCACATGATATCGATGTTAATGTGTTTACATTTTGAGGTTAGTCACAGTCTCAGCATTTTGTTAACTCCAGGCTTCTGTGTACAGTCAGTATGGTGCTAAACACTTTAACTGCTAACAGAGAAAGGCTGACACCAAAGTTCTTTAGCTTGTGAATATATTGCACCTATTATTACAATTTAAAAGTCTTAAAATATATTAAAAATCAGCTTATTTTGATTCAATGCAGTTAGCAACCAACAATCTAGCAAAAGACACAGTTACAGTAGGCAATACATTCATTGTGTGGCCTATGCATTGATTTAGGGACTGTTCAAAGAAAGAGACATTGGCAGTGACTATTTCCTGTAGGTACCACCGGGCGATTATCAGTCTGCTGTTGCGTATTTTGTGGTGTGTAATAAGAAAGATTTACTCATGTACTCTTCATAATTAATGTGAAATGTGAATTTCGGCAACCTGAGAGCTAAATGAAAGTCCTTTACTGACCCACATAAAGCACTGTAGTGAAAATGATAATGCTTGCAATGAAATGAAGCCGCTTCATGTAAATGAAATGATGGAGATGAGGAAGGAAAGGAGTAAACTTTTATCTGCCATGGTTGAAAAAGCTTTTAAAAGCATGCTCATACATCTGTTGTAGAATACATGTAAGGGACAAGTCAAAGTTAAAAAGAAAGATATTGCAGGGGATTTTATTCTGAAAATACACGTTTCAGGGTACCAAGGGTTTTTAGGACATCTTCCATTCCTTGTTTTCTATTTTTGCAACGTGTATGGGAGGAGAGAAAATTCAATATATGTGTAGAGCATTTAGTGGGCAGTATGCTTTATGAAATCCCTGTTCATGGCTCTTTAATACACAGACTGTATTATTTGGCTTGCATTGTCATGCATTAAAGCATCCTCACAGCACAGTGCTCACAGGATAATTGACACGCCTAGACAGAATCATGATGTATTACATGCACGCGCGCTGCTATCAGCTGGTTCTATATCACATTCTGCTGCTCTCCAAACCCTCTGGGAGTCACCTGATCAGGTGGTCAAATGAGATCTGTTGATTAGCACTGTAAAAGAAGAAAGATTTGCCATGACAGCACAGTCAGAGGTATCGCCACGCGACCAAATTAGTGGAGATTGTGTCATGAATCATATCCGTCGTCGTTTAGGAGGATGTTGTCCAGGCTTCTGGAAATGGACAGACGGGATTCCTGTCATCTACGGATCGTTGTAAGGATGCTTTATGGCTTCTGTGATCGGTTGCTGTGTTCGAGCTTTTTAATATTTCCTTCCCCGGCAAAAGGCAGTGGTCCGCTGGAGCTGAGCTGCATGGGCGGCAAGATTAATAGTCTTATCATGTGGCCAAGTGATTAGTGAGCTCTTAGTACTTATTACTCTGCATTATCACAGAATCCCTGGAGAGGCTTCTGTCAGCTGCAAGGTTGTGTTTGAGGCCCTCTAGATTACTACAATGCGGCATTGATTAATAGTGATTATATAAAAAGGAAAAACCAACCTAAAAAGTAAATAGCCTGTAAATCTTCCCAAACTGAATTCACTTGGATTCAGTACCATTTGATTTCAGTAACCGACAGACATGGGCGGATACAGCTGCGTGTTTTTGTTCTAGCAAAAAAAAAAAAAAAACAACAACAACAACTTTCTTTTCAGTCCCAGTGTTGGGGGGTGAAGTGTAGTGATGAGTTTGGGCACACACACCTGGACATAGCTCATAAAAAATTCAGGGAGGATTGTTTTATTAAAGAAATGTGGGCCCGCTGCAGTTTTCTCCCAAGGGGGTCAAACCACATGGTTATGCCCCTGTTGTGTTACAAATGTCCTTAAATTTCCAGTCAGGCTATTTCTGTACTACAAGAACAGATCGCTATGCACTGTTAAGGTAGTCACTGACCCTCTTTTGGCCTGCGAAAGATTAAATGAATCCTACTTACTACTCCTCAAAACCAAAAGATAGCGAGCACATCTTCAAAGACTGATGTTTGCATTTATTTAAATAAAAGGGACCTAAATAGGTGTGGTGTTGATTGGTTGATTGGTTTTGATTCAGCTTTTTTATTAGTAATTGAGCTGGGTATTTCCGTTACAATCCTGTCTAAACTTTAAATTGCATTTAAACAGAATACAATTATTGAAATTTCATGAACCCATATTTTATTCATAATAGAACATTGAAAATTTATTAAGTGCTTTCACTGAGAAAATGTACCATTTAAGAAATAATAAGGTTGTTTTGAATTCAGCATCTCAAAAAGGTTGGGTTATGCCAACAAAAAATTGAGAAAAGTCAATGGTATAGGTCAGTAACATGATTGGGGGTAAAAGGAGCATCTTAGTGAGACAGTTTCTCAGATGTAAAGATGGGCAGAGGTTCACCAATGTGCAAAAATCTCCCTAAAGACTGTTGTTTAAAAAAAGAGGGGATGCTACACAGTGGTAAACATGGTCCTGTTCCAATCTTTTGAGACATGTTCCTGCCATCACGTTCATGATCTTATTTTCTTTTTCAGTTCTTATTTTTTCGCACTATGTCACTAAAACATGTTTTTATTTACATTTTACACAATGTTTTTGGAACTGTGGCTGTATAATAGCAATTTACTTTATTTCTTATATCCATAATGCAATGTTGGAATATTGTCTTAACACAAGCAGCCACACAAGGTAATGTTTAATTTGTATGGCAACATAGTTTTGTGATTTAGAAAAATCTGACCACATTATATATACAATCAATCTAATAAAAATTTACTGAGGAATTACAGATTTCTTTATTTTATTTTTAAATTAGACTGTATTTAAAAGTTGGAACTACCACCCTGCGGTTAGAGATTTACCACTGTGTAGCCTAGAGTATTAAACTTTTTGCTATTGTGACTCGTAGGAGGGAAAACCTGACTATTAAATTGCTTACTGGCTGTAGAAGTATAACTGGCCAATCCTTAGAATTTTCATTATGACTTTAAGTGATAATTGAACCAGTAACCAGTATAAATTTGGTCAGATGGTCATTCCTTCTTCTATATGAAGTCATTTTGTAACCTGAAGAGTCATCATTGCTGACAATTAAATATAATACAAGTTTAAGCACATGGTTTCACTCTTCAGAAACACCACCACCAAGCAGTTACATATTTTGCCAGTATACATTGGTGTTTTCTCTCTCTCTCTCTCTCTCTATATATATATATATATATATATATATATATATATATATATATATTTCAGAACTGCTCAGCATTATTTTGCTACCCCATTAGTGTTTGTTGTGGAAGTTGCTGAGCTGAAGCTCTGGTCAACCTACACCGCCTTGTCACTTGAATGCATTTAAATGACTTTTGTGTGGAGATAAATATTCCTGGCTTATCTAACACAAACCTTGCAGTACCTCTCAGGATGAGACAAGCCCAAAGGTGCTTTTACTGTAATATTTGTCACTACAAGCAAATTGCCTTTCAGCTCAATCATTATCTGCTGCCTATTATCATTATTATTAGTAGCATTAGCAGATAAAACCAATGGATTCCTTATAGCATATTATATTATAGCTGTGTTTATTCAACGCTCATTGTTTTAAGAATTGCACTAAATTCCAGATAAAATCCTTTTTGCTGTATGAAGTGATTTGGGAGCTATTAAAACTGTTTTGCACTAAGTTTGCCATCTCACCCGCGGTATGCAAAAACATTTTTTTTAATATTCTGTAATATACTCAGTGATATGTGAAGTGATCTTGGTGATCCCATAGTGTGCAGATTAAATAATATTGTTGTTCCTCCTTTTATTTGGTGTGAGATTTTGTAGATGTGTCTAGGTAGTAGGATGCTTCACTTTGATGAACGTTTTTACTTTATTAAATGTCACATGTAACTCTATGCAGAGAGCAGTTCTGCACATGCCCTTTAAATTGGGTTGTGGTGGGTTACCAGATTTTGTGACAGATGAGTTCAAAGTATACGTATTATGTGGAGTGTGTTAGATTAGAAAGATTAGCTGGCAATTACACACACACACAAAATAGAATTCGACTTAAGTTATGAAAGTAATAACAGATAGTTTTGAAATAATAGAGAAACTCTGGAAACACAGAGGTGTTGGCAAGTATTACCAGAACATTATGTATGCTGTGATTTCTGATTGAATCCCAGTATTAAAAGATCCATTCCTTAGTCTCTTCCTCAAAATGAGGACTTTATGCATAAATTAATAAGCTAGAGTAACATCAAACCTTCCATAAACATCTCTCTCTTACTCTGTAAAATAAAATGTAACAAATAAATACATCCAAGAATATAATCTGCTCCCAGTTTGAGTGCATCTCTCTCACATACACAAACATGCCACATGTGGAGGTTAGTTGACAAAAGACAGGTGGAGTAAAATAGCAGCATCAACATCACCAACTTACCGACATGTTATGTTACAGTAAGCAATAGACCGAACACCAAGAGCTGGAGAGAGAGAGAGAGAGAGAGAAATGCATTGTCATCATAGGATGATTTCAGGCGTATCAACTCACCTGACTTGAAATTTGCTGTTAAATGAAAAACTTTTGCAACATACAAAATAAAGTTGCTGGTGTAGCCTGAAAATCCTGACTGCTGACTAATAATAGGTGCAATATATTCACTTTCTGTTCTTCTAGTATGTTGCATGCTACTGCTAACACGTAGGGGCTCTTAGATTGATTTGTTCATGAGTCCGGATTGGACCAACATTTGATCCAAAGATGTGTGTCCATATTACGCATAGGTTTCCTGTACATGTCGAGGACCAAGATGTTTGACAAAAGCGGAAGAAGAAAATTAATGCACAGGATTTTTGTTCCTAATAACAACAGTAGAAAAAGGTTGTAGTTAACCATTTTAACAGTGATAAGTATGAGGCTGCTTAGTTTAACACTAAACAGGCGATATCAGTTAAGTTAACAGTGCTCACCAGGTGATTGCCAGTTTATAGTTACATACCCAGCTTATTATACCAGCTGGGTGTCTGATGACCAGTAGAGTGTATGTATTCTATTTTATTTTATTATTATTATTATTTTATTCTATTCTTACTACTGAGCTGGGTGACCTTCCTGCATCCTCATTTTCTAGCATTTGTCCCCCTTCGGTGTGGGTTATTCCTTTCTTTTTTCATTCAACTACATTTATTCACTCCAAATGACATCCCGATTCCCTTGCTGTGGATCCTGGTGATGTGGATCAGTGAGTAAATTTTTTTAGTCACTCTTGACTTAACTTGATGTCTCCAATGTGCAGGTGGTGGCTGATCATCATTCCACTTGTAAATATATCCACTCTTTGTGATGAACTGACTTAGAGGATTAAGGCCTATGCAGAACAGCAGTGGGAACAGTGCATCACTTTGGTCTTTTTTGCACTTGGTGATCACTGACTTGGAGTTGGTCTACAGCTCCTCTCCTTTCCCACTGAGTTGCTGATGAAGGTAATGGTCATCTGTGACACTCCTCATGTGCATTAATAAGCCTTGGTTGTCCATGGCCCTGTCACTGGTCACTGTTCCTTCTTTGGATCACGTTTGATAGATACTGACCACTGCAGACCGGGCATGCACCACAAGAGCTGCCATTTTGGAGATTCTCTGAGCCAGTCGTCTAGCCATCATGCTTTTGCTTTTGTCAAAGTTGCCCAGTCTTCCTGCTTCTAACACATCAACTTTCTCATATTTCAGCTGTGATAGACTTATGACTCTGTGGGTCTGTTCCTGTGCTGCCACAATCAGAGCCTCTGTGCTGTCCTTTAAGTGGGCCTTTTCTAGCCACTGGCAAGATTTCTTGATGTCAGCCCCTTCCTCTATTTGTTGATCGTACATCCCAGGTGCATCGGTCACTCGGTCTGTCTTCAGCTAGCTTGGGCATTCTTGAAGCAGCTCATCTCAGGGTGGGGGCATCTTCCTGATCTATTTTTTCGGATTGTTGATTGTCACGCTGACACTCACTAAACCTTGCACTCCACCTTTCTGTTGCTCATAGAGCCTCAGGGTGCTGGACTTTCTGTGGCCTGCTTGTTATTCCAGCAAGGTATCTGATGACTGGTACACTGCATACACCCTACACTGCAAAAACTCAAAATCTTACCAAGTATATTTGTCTTATTTCTAGTCAAAATTATCTCATTACACTTAAAATAAGACACAGTCAGCTACAGGGCAACATTTCAGTAAGCTAAAGGAACTTGTTTCAAGACAGTGAATCTTGAAACTAGAGAAAACTAGAGATTTTTCACTTGTTCCACTGGCAGATTTTTTCACTTATTTCAAGCTAAAATACCTCGTATTAAGTGAAAAAAAAAATCTGCCAGTGGAACAAGTGAAAAATCTCTAGTTTTAAGATTCACTGTCTTGAAACAAGTTCCTTTAGTTTACTGAAATGTTACCCTGTAGCTGACTGTCTTATTTTAAGTGTAATGAGATAATTCTGACTAGAAATAAGACACTTGGTAAGATTTTGTTTTTGCAGTGTAGGGTGTATGTATTGATGGCTTGGATCTTATTCTTATTGTTGAGATGGCTTACCCTTTTAGAGGTGTTTTGCTGGCTGACCTTCTTGTGTCTTTATCATGGTTCCCATTGGCCTGTGGGATATCAGGTACTTTCCTGTTTGTCTCCTATTCTGCCATCTGGCAACTCCAACTCAATCCCAGTCCGGATCACCTTCCCTGTCTTTCGTCTGTCTTTCTGTCTGCTGCTCTCTCTTTATATGTATGTGTGTGTTTATGTGTTTTTGTTTTATATCAGAGATGAGATGTAACAGGACTCAAACCTTCCAAAAACCTCAACTCTTGAGTGGTCAATCCACAGACAATTTTCCCAAATGTCTCATGGATCATCAAGACGTTTTTGGCTAATGTGAAATTAACCTTTGTTGTTCATATAGGCTCAGACAGATTTAGAAAGCTTTTTTCTTTTCCCTAATAAGTGAATCATCATTTAAAAATTTCATTTTTTGGTTATTATGGGTATCTTTGTCTAATAAAAAAGTGAGCAATCTGAAACATGCAAATGTGACATGTTAAAAGATCAAACCTTTAAAAATAAACTCCAGTCTTTCAACATGCTGAAGTCAATTTAGTCTACCCCCCCCCCCCCCAAAAAAAAAAAAGCTGCTGTCAACATAGATATTAAAGTCATCAACAACACATAATTGCTTCACACTTTAAATTAAGGACACATAATTAAACTACTACAACAGTTTTCAGTGGAATTAATTACAGCACAGATAGCATCAATGTGTCTTTGAGCGCCGCTGTATATTAACGAATAGTGGACTAAAACAATGGGATTCTTCTAATTATTCCTAATTTATTTATTCAACATGCCAGAGTACTTATGATGCACCCATTCTTTGTGTTCAACTTGATCACAACAAAGCGGCTTACGGTTTGCTATAAGAGGCACTTCAGCTACAATGAACAACAGCAGAGTTCCTAAACCACAAGGGAGACTGCAGGTGCTCTGAAGAGGGTTGAGGTGAGTGTTTTAGAGCAAACTCCCTCAGCGCTGCTTCTCAACATCCCACTGCTACATTCTAACTGATGTTCTCTGTCTTATCTCCTCTCCTGAAATCCCCTTAGAGGTTTTGACAACTCCAAGTTCTCCCATGAGGTAAATAATCTGGTAAAAGAACCATAATAAATAGTAGGCTTTTTAAGACTCTTCCCTTTGATTGTTTTGGAAAAACTGTTGCTCTCTTAGCACTTGGTTGTTTTGGAAGTGAAATAAAAAACATTCCACAATTATTTAAATCAGTAAAAATCATAAAGGTTTTAAAGAGGCAATGATTCCACTGTAAATGGACAAAATGCAGGCTCATTTGCTTTAATTTTTTTTCTTATTGTCATTCCTTTAGTGCCATCGTGACTTTGACGTTTACAGTTTCGAGTGAAATATCTCTGTGACTTACAGCTGGCTTGTCAGATATTTTATTCAGATTGCTTGGTTTCAGCCGCAAGTTTGTTTTAGGCTAATTTGCAATGAACACACAGCACTGTGGCACTTGACATGCGTTACACCTGCTAAATAGAAACGTAGGTTATTAGCATCAGCGCTGACATTACCATTTAGTTCAAAGCACTGTGAGAACAGCACAGCCTCACCCAACCATTGCAGTCACAGCATCAGACTATAAGTCCTGTTGAAATAAATTCACCCTGATTGTGTTGCTATGTCACATTAAAGTTATGTTTTCTTGGATGCATTTAAAAAATTATAGAAGATAGTGAAGAGCCACAGTATGTTCATATGTATTGATACAATAATCACAATACAACACTGTCTCACCTGTTTCTCTTTTGAATATTGCAAACTGTCCTCTGTCATGTGAGAAGCTTTCACCAGTAAGTGTTTTTGACCATTGTGCTACATTCGTAAGTAAATGTGGCTTTCGCTTGTGTTTGTTGCCAGTGATAATTTTTGACAGTCCTTTTTTAGTTGAAAGACATGCTGCTTAGCGCCGACTGCAGGGCAGAGGTGATTGAAAGTGACAATATTATTTTCTGGTCTGCTCTTCCACATGTGTAGTTCAGATTTCTGCTAAATCCTAATAAATGCTCAATGACAGGAGAAGATGAATTACCAGAATCGGTGGCTCGAGTTACAGTGTTTGAGCTGGCTCAGCAGTGATGGAGTAATGAAATCACACCACGTTATGCCTCTACTCAATTTCCCACTTTTCTTACTGATTGAATTTGAAAGATTTTTTAACAAGTTCTGCAAAGGAAATGAAAGAGGCTTTGTGTTTTTGTGGGTGTTCAAGTGTGTGTGATTGTGTGCTTTGGGGATTCACTGGAGAGCATCCCCACTGCTTCCAATGCAAACACAATGTGGGCCTTCTGCCTTAGCCACCTGTTCATGGCAAACACTGCCAAGAGGAAAGCTGCCAAATTCACCAGGGTGAAGGTAAGAGTGCTGACATGCATTTGGCCTTACTCTGAACCTCTTGTGTCTAGAAAATCCATGTGGTTATTTTTTGTGTTTTAAGATTTCAATAAAATTACAATTTAACTGTGAATTGATTGAATTGATTATGCTGATTAAAGGTTGTAAAACCACTTACACTCATGAAAAAAAGCCCACCTTTCTTAAATCCTAAAGGTTTTTGTTTCAGGACAATAAAAATAGTCTGGTCCTTTCGGCAGCTTTCTGGTCTGGAGGATTCAGGTGTTTGTTAGCACAATGCCACAGACAAAAGCAATTGTCGCCGACCATCAAGGCGAGGGATATAGGATCATTTTCAAACAGTTGGAAGTCCATTATTCTATAGAGAGGAAGATTATCCAGAAGTGGAAAACTTTCAAAGCAGTTGGCAATCTTCCCAGAAGTGAACATTCTAACAAATTCACCCCAAAGTCAGACTTTATAATGCTCAGAGAAACTGCAAAAACCCAAGAGCTACAGCTCAGACTCTGCAGACCTCAGTTAGCATGTTTATGACAGTGATATTAGAACAAGACTGAACAAGTATGGCTTGTTTGGAAGGGTTGCAGGAGAAAGCCTCTTCTTACTAAAAAGCATCTTCTTACTGGCAGCACAGCTTATGTTAAGTTGTTAACAAACCACAAGGCTTCTAGAACAATGTCGTCCGAAAAGATGAGACAAAAGTGGAGCTGTTTTGCTAAAACGCACAGTATAACATTTGACAAAAACCAAACACCACATGATCTTGGCACCTTTCAGTCATTGGGGCAACAGTGTAAACCAAAATATTCAGTAGTCTAATGCAATACGAGGTCAACTCTCTGATAGCTAAAGCTTGGTCAAAAAAATAAAAGCAAACCTACAATAGAATGACCGAAAAAGAAAATATTCAAGAGTGCAGCAATGGTCAAAGTAAAGACCTGAAACTGATTGAAATGCTGTGGCTGTTTCTTAAGAGAGCTGTGCATAAATGAATGCTTGCACACCTCAAAGAACCTAACACTGAAAGATGAGTGGCCCAAAATTACTCCACACTACTGTGAGAGACTGATAAATTCATATGGGAACGTTATTGCAGTTATTAGTTATTATTATTAGACCTATTGCTGCTGAAGGTGCCTCTATAAGCTATTAAATGATGGGGTATATTAAGCTTCACACAATGCTTCTGGATTTTGGCTTAGGGTTTTTTTTTGTGTGAAGTAATGACATGGTGTGATATGTCATGTTAGGCTGTTCATCTCAGGTTGTATTTACCTAATTGTAAGACCTGGTAGGGATGATATTGAACTGCAGTTTTGTGTAGCTGATATTTGACATTTTTGCGTTCTTTTTAAGTCTGGGGTGGTTTAGAAGTTGGAGTGCAATCATCCCTCTAATTTGTAGTTGAGTAGTACAAAATTAACAACACATGGAAGTATTTTAGTTTAGTAAAAGTGCATCAGTTATTGAGTCCTTTATATTTATCCAGGACTGCAGAGTAGACTGAATGTTTATGAACTCAAAATATCATTTTGGATTGCCTTGGATTGCCTCATCAAATATCCTCACACAAAGACAAAAAAAGAAAATATCAACAAAAACAGAAATGTACACATGCCCTGAGAAAAAACACACTTTAATTATTCCACTTACCCACTCAGTGGAGATAAAAGAAAGAATAATATTCATATGAAGGCAGAGTAATAATGATTCTTCTAGTTTAAACAGCTAATAGCTGAAGGGACAAAAGATCTCAAGTATTGGTTAACTGTAGGCATGCATATCCTGCATGCTGATTAAAGTAAAAGAAATATCATGTGCAAAGGCAGTAGCTGCTTCTATAAAGTCATCTTAGTGGCTTTTACCCTAAAACGATGGTCAGGAACATTCAGATTACAGCCAGTGATCTTCTGACAGACTCACTGTCCATTTTGTTAACCATACTAAGGCTATCAAGGCAACAGACGAGCACAAAGGAATGTAGCACAATGGTCAAAAACACTTACTGGTGAAAGCTCCTCACATGATAGAGGACAGTTTGCAATATTCAAAAGAGAAACAGGTGAGACAGTGTTGTATTGTGATTATTGTATCAATACATATGAACATACTGTGGCTCTTCAAATTCGTTGAGGTCTTGATTTAAAGCTTTTGTCATACTATCTTTTATACTTTTTTAAATGCATCCAAAAAACACAACCTTAATGTGACATAGCAACACAACCAGGGTGAATTTATTTCAACAGGACTTATAGTCTGATGCTGTGACTGCAATGGTTGGGTGCGGCTGTGCTGTTCTCACAGTGCTTTGAGCTAAATGGTAATGTCAGCGCTGATGCTAATAACCTACGTTTCTATTTAGCAGGTGTAACGCATGTCAAGTGCCACAGTGCTGTGTGTTCATTGCAAATTAGCCTAAAACAAACTGCAGCTGAAACCAAGCAATCTGAATAAAATATCTGACAAGCCAGCTGTAAGTCGCAGAGATATTTCACTCGAAACTGTAAACGTCAAAGTCATGATGGCACTAAAGGAATGACAATAAGAAAAAAAATTAAAGCAACACTTAACTCACAGCCTTTCCACAGCAGCTAACAATATCATCTACAACCGGACAATGTTTCATCGCCATATCACTGAAGATCTACGGTATCCATACAAACATCAGAATGCAGAGATGGTCCAGCTGAAACAGGACCTTTTGGGGTTTGAAAGGAAGAAAAAAAAATCAACAACTTGGCAGTAATGGTGTTAAGAGAGTTGAAACTGATGAAACTGATGTACCCCTGCAAAAAGAAGAAATGAAATTGATAATAATAATGACTTAGCTGGGTGTAGAGAGGACTGCAGCCCCCAAAAATCAACTCTGTAGTGAAACCCATTTCATTTTATCCTTTCCCTGCAGGATGAACCATTTGGCCTATTGGGGGTTTAAGATAAGACAGGCCTAGCTTATCACAGTCAACGATAACTGAAGAAGCGAACAACAGCGGGGGATTTTCAAATACTCTTCCTGTACCTGTAATTCCCCCCGCCTCCCCCTCCCTCCCTTTCTATTTCTCTTTTTTTTTTGGTCCCACAGAACGTGCTGTGGCTTTGAAGTAGTGCTTTCACACTGCAAAGTGGAACTCAAGAGACATAGTGTCCCATTTGAAGAGGTCATTTATTTGTACGGCATGAAATGAGGTGAAGATTAATAGCTACACTAGATATATCTGAGCAAGAGATTAGTCAAAGCCTTTGTCTGAATACTACAGTGTCAGCAAAAAGGTCAACTGGTACCACATATCCATTTAACATCATTATGTTTACTTCGCACACTGCCCTCAATTTCTGCTTAATTTTGTGTGAATCAGTCTCGCTTTATAGTTCTATAACAGAAAAGGAAAATGATATGAGTTGTTTATAATCTGTGTCACCAGCTTGCTCTAACTTTTGTATGCAGCAGCCTGAGTTCTTGGCGATTTACTCTTTGTATCATTTAAACATCTGTGTGTTGGAGCTTTCCTCATTACTCCTGGTTTAATGTGATATATACCCTTTCAAAAGGCCACACTCCCTCCATCCATCATCTGCAGCCAAGGTTGTTCAACCCATTCTGATTACAGCAGTCAAGCTTTTACTCAGAAGACAGAAAAGTGCAACATTTGACTGATTGGACAATGCAGCTCACAAACATTTACTAAATGTTTGTTATTTCCTGCCACACAGTGAAGTCTGACAAAAATAATCCATCACTCGGGACAGTCGTATTCATTTCTGCATGGCTCATTTGTGCTTTTGATGCTCACGCTGCATCAGGATGTAACCCATCAAAAAAAAAAGTTTTAAATGAATAGAGTGCTCTCCAAAACAGGCAGAAGGGTTTTTTTGAGGAACATTTTTCTCGTTACTTTCTTCTCACATGAGCGTGATTATGTGAGTAAATTGGGAGCAGCGCCAAGCAGAAATTGGCACCACACTCTGGTACCCTCCAAGAGAAATTTCAAAGTAATCACAGTCTATCTGTTATAATTACAGCTGTGATATCTGTCTGTGACTTCATAAATGTCTCTTTAGAAATTCATTGCAATGTAGATTTGCAAGGAAAGAGCGGAAAAAAAAAATCTATCTTCAGCAGTTCTTGGCTTAATAACTAAGTTTTACATTTTTTTTAAACATCAAAAACATTGAACGGCTTTAAAAAGGAAACAGCCTTAATTTAGCAAAATGGCAAACTAGGTTATTTCTCTGTAGGCGGGATGTCTTTTTTCATGTTTATCTGTTCTTTTTTTATCTATGTCATGATAATATTAATACAAGTCCCATCATAAATTAAATATCTGTGTTTTATACTTAATCTAACTGTCAGGAAAACTGTAACAGAAAAAAGTTTTTTTTTAAAAAAAAGCCTTCAAATTGAAAATGTCAAAATGCAGCTCTGCTTCCTAAAGCTGATTTGTTTGTCATAAACAGAAAGTAAAAGATAAAGTAAATTAAAGTAATATTGATTTTGTGAAGTTATGGAAAAATATATTAATGTGGGGTGGACAGCAATTGAACAAGAAATCCATCCATCCATCCATTTTCTTCCGCTTATCCGGGGCCGGGTCACAGTTGCAGCAGCCTAAGCAGCCTAAGCAGCCTCCTCCAGCTTGTTTCGGGGACCACCAAGGCGTTCCCAGGCCAGCCGAGAGATATAATCTCTCCAGCGTGTTCTGGGTCTGCCCCGGTGCCTCCTCCAGGTGGGACATGCCCAGAACACCTGACCCAGGAGGCGCCCAGGAGGCATCCTTGTCAGATGCCTTGACCATCTCAACTGGCTCCTTTCGATGTGAAGGAGCAGCAGCTCTACTCTGAGCCCTTCCCGGATGGCCATACTTCTCACCCTATCTCTAAGGGAGAGGCCAGCCACCCTTCGGAGGAAGCCCATTTCTGCCGCTTGTATCCGCGATCTCATTCTTTTGGTCACTACCCGCAGCTCGTGACCATAGGTGAGGGTAGGGACGTAGATTGACCGGTAAATTCATTCAGAAAGTCATGCATGTTGCTGTTGATGTTAACCCCACAACTGCCACTGCTTTTAAAGAAAACAATGAAGGAGCATCCACTGCAGTTTAATCTCTCTGATTAGACAGTTTCCACAATAAAAGAAGAACAACATAACAGCAAAATCAAATCAACAACAGCTAACAAGACAGCTGTCAGGTATTGTTGGATAGATTTTATAGTAACACCTTTTTCAACATTTAGCTTGTTGAGTTGTCAGTGGATTTTATAAGCAGTTCTCTTCCATGTTTACTTAAAGAATAAAAAATCTCAACACAAAATGAAATGTAACTAAGATTCTCATCTAAATTTTACAAAATCTGATTGGTAGGTGGAAAGAAATAATAATAATTTTCATGAAGTCCCAGAACATTTAATGTGAGCAGCACCAGCATAGATACTGAAGTTGGTTGAAGTAACTGTTGCCACCCTCGTGTTATATCTTTTGGGCCTTTAAACATCAATACAGATTAGGAATCCCTGAGCTTAGCACTCACTTCTAAGCGCTTCTTTCCTGTATAGTGACCCTGTGTTTTGATCTTCGGCTACCTTAGTCGCATGGAGTTAGGCCATGGGTTCTCTTATCCTGTTTGTTATGACAGCAGGGTAGCAATGGTCAGAGTACAACTTGAAGCCTTGCCTGAAAGTCTGCAAGTAGCAGCGCTTTCATCAAAGTTAGCAGACTTTTTTCTCCCTGTTGGAGATACTGAAATAAAAAACCTTCCACCTGAGCTCAGTGGGTACACAGCATATGTTGCAACAGTACCCTATAGATTTGAGAGCGTGAACCCGCAGACACACTTTGCTATTGATACTTTGAACAAAAGACCGAGTCAATATATGGTGAATGAGTGCATATAAGCAAAGTTTTTTATTTGCTGTTCACCCATGCGTGCAGTCAGCTTTTCAGTCATTTCCTGTGCCATGCTTTAGTTTACGATCCGTTAATGTTGTGTATTGTAGCCTTTGGGCCTTTTATATCAGAGCACAAGCCTGTGAGGAGCCTCAGAAGTTATTTAGTTTTATCTCTTTGGTTTCTTTGGTGATTAACTTCACATTTGTGAGGCTTTTTCAAAGCAGTAAATAGTGTCTTGGGTCAAAACCACACTGATAAAAAAAACTTTTTGCTATCAGTTAGACTCATATTGGCAGCCGACATTTGTATTTCAGTTTTGGCAGTCGCCATCGTGTTGATGAGGGGGAAAAAAAGATATAGCGGATTACCATTTTACATACTGCATTTGTATGTGCTTTAGTGACTTGATTGATATTTTTCTTTATTCTTACTGCTTTTTACACTTCTATACAAGGTGACCGTGAGTACTTTGAAAGGTGCCTAAAATAAAATGCATGATTATTATCACTTTATGTTTTGTTATGACTTGGTTCTTAATCAAAACAAATATATTGGGTAGCAAAAGTAAAATGCATTATAGCAAAACTCCAAGGAGACCTTTTTACACGAAGGATACCATACGAAGTTCTCTTCTCACAACGCAGTGTTCTCAGCCAGTACTTTTTTGCCACATGCTAGACAAACAAAGCACACAAGAGGCTACATTTGATTCACTGAGGCTCACTCTGTTGAGAACAGTGTGTAAGTGCAACTAACGTAAACAGTACTATGTGTGAAGGACGCTTCATGTGGAAATTTATCATCCTTGAACTTTATGGTAACAGAATAACTTTGTGTGAAGTCAAAGCACTGCCAAATGGAATCCCAGTACAAAGAGCTGTGCCTCGGGCAAATGTTGCACACAAATACTTGGAAAAATGCATGCAGGGTGCAAGGTTGGTCTTTATTGATTGAACATCTGTATCCTTTAGTTGGTTGCATCTCACTCCGCTTCAGTTTATCGTGCTGTCTTTGACATACGGTATCTATTTTTCCTCTCATGATGTCCTTGCTGTGTTTTCACATGGAAGTCGATGAAGTCTCAGCAGCATATAGGCTGTATGGAGGAGAGAGGTGGCAAGATGGTTCTGCTTTATAGTATTATTCATTTTTCTTTCTTAAATTATTATCGTCTGTCAAGTGCAATCCTACACCAATATGTTCATACATATTCTAGTAAATAACAAGTATTAATTACAGTAAATGCATCACATAAGCTACACTTGACGTGAAAATAATTTGAAGGAAATGACAGAGGAAGAATCTGAAGACGTAACAAAGGCTCAGAGTCTTTTCTTTAGGCTCATCTCACTTTTTCTTTTTCAATATAGAAAACATCCATTATTGTTTCTTTTACTGCCTTGTACCTTGTGAATTTTGATGTATATCTCTGTAATGATGGGGTTATTAAAGAAAACAGCTGGAAGCTGCGTAGTTGGAGCACATTTTTATCCCATGTGGCAGTCGTGGTTTCAGTTGATAGCAGATTTTTCTCTGGATGTTATTTTTAAAGGAATTCTTGTGAATTCATTCATTCTTTTGTTTCTCACTCTTTCTCTGAGCTGCACCTTAATTCAGGCTGTGTCAGCATGGTCGAGAGGTTTTGAACACTGTCATAGCACACAACATAATAACGTAAATGCAATGCACTACTCTTTCTTTCACTATTTCTCTGTCTTTGCTGTTTCTGTCTCTTCGTGTAATTTATTCAGCTCAATTTTAGGCAGAAGATCTGTCTGTATGATGTCACTGTATCTCTAATATGCAAACACGGTCAACTCCTTTACCTTAGAAGAAGTGATGCCATAATGACTACTTTAAGCCATGTTTTTCCACTGCTAATTGTTTATTCTATACTGTTGCTGTGACGTTTTGGATCAACTGAAGGCTTTCCAAGGAGTTTTGTTAATAAACATTTATAGCATGAAGTTTCCATATATCACATTGCTAAGTGTAGCAACAGTTCAAATCAAAGCAATTCAATTTGCAATTATGTAAAAAGGCCAGAATACAGAGAAAATACTAAAGAACCTGTAATAAGTGATTATGACATATTTTATAGCTGCATAAATGATTGAAAGTCACGTGAACCTTTCTTTTAAATAAAGATTGCTTTTACATGTAGTGTTAATCAACAAAATATAATCTGTCTATACTCTTCTATATGTGTTTTTTTCTTTCTCTTGGCTAAGCTGCTGTCTTCTTCTTTGCTGGTGCATTTCTGCGTATCTTGGCACATTATTTTCATCTGTTAATCGGTGTGAACCAGTGAGCATGTCTGCTTCAGAACTACAAGCTGTTTGCTATAAGTCGAAAATTGCGCAAATCTTGTTTTCATTTGTTTTCAGGTAATCTTATTTTCTCTTATCATTTAGAAACCCTAATCTAGTGGATATTAATAATAATCACTTCTCATTTTCCAGGGAGTTTGGAAGATGGAAGGTGAACAACTTGGCGGTGGAAAGGAGAGATTTTCTGGAGTCTCCGTTACCTCTTACTCCTGAGTTCATCAGGAACATCCGACTCTTGGGCCGCAGGCCCACCACCCAGATGATCACTGACAGCCTGATCAGGAAGTATGGGACTCACTTCCTGTTGTCAGCTACCCTGGGAGGTAACAATTATTAACCATCCTCTAACGATTGTTTTACCATTCACTGTTGTTTCCTTGGGCAGTTCAGGACCACCATGTAGGTGCTGTTTTTAGATTAGATCACACTTTGGAAGAACTGTTGAAACTATGTGTACGTGCACATTTCAATTTTTGCCATGAACTTCAGACAAAATAAGAAATAAAATTGAAGTTGAAGGGTCAAAATGACACACTGGAGCAAAACAGATTAAACAGATGAAATTACAGTTTTTGGTAAGCGTTCTTCTATGAAATCTGTTGCTGGCAGATCTTATCAGCAGTAACTACCTATAGATATTCAGCTAGGCAGTTTTGCTCAACTCACAGCTCTGATCCTGATTTTCATATCTCTGACATGCTTTCAGAGCTAAATAATGAATGATGCAAAAAGACTTTGGTCCCAGGTCATTTGCACCTGCAAATGACTAACAGAAATAAAAGAGCAATGTTGCTCTTAAACTCCAGCGTAGAACTACTTAGCCATATATTTCAGCTTAGAATAAACAGGGAAATGTGCTTTAAGGAACTAGTTCTCACTCAGGTGATCTGGGGTTAAATAAAGTATGCAATTTGCGGTAAAAGCTTTTAAAATTTGGTTTTCCAGGTGGTCCATATGGAAAACAGATGGATGGGACATAATAATGCAATACACTCAGAGTAACCGAAAAACACATCACAGTGGAATTATATGCCACTGGCAGCTCAGAAAATTGGTCTCCAGGGATGTATGAATACATGTAAAAGCCTGTGTATCGTGAACCTGCCACTCCCACTCCCAGTCACAGCCACGGAATTTTTGATTTTCTACCGGCTGATGAATGGATAAGCACTAATAGTTCTCTGACTCGAGAGGCGGAAAAAAAAAAGTCATTTAAGATGCTGGAGAGTCCCGGGCAAGTCTTGAAAAGCACATTTGCTTTTTACAAAACAACACATGTCAATTACTTTAGACGCAACTCCTGGCTTTGAAAAGGTCGCTGTTGTGAGTAGATGCATAAAATGCAACCCTCCCAGCTACCAGAGCTGATGCAGCCCTGCACTCTGGCTCTCAGCCAGGACTGAGTGGTATGAAGAGAGGAGAATGAGGAGTTTGCCTTGGATCTTTGCCAGTGATATGCCTCTGTGGTTCTGAATGGATAGCCTCTGTGTTCGGAAACATATGGACTTAATGAAATTAATAAATAGATTGCAATATTAAGAGCTTGCCCTTCAGCAGCTGAGTAAGAAAGGCAGTGGGCAGAAAAATGGCCCTGAAGCATTAGCACTGCATTATGATGAGAAATATGATGTGCAGTGTCTTGGGAACTCTCAGAGCTCCAAGTGTGCTGCATCACAGCTCCTAGACTTATGAAGTCCTGATTGCAGTGATCAGTGCCGTCTGATTCGGGGTGACGTGACTTATCCTAATTATGGTCAAGTGTCTTTATGCTTCAGAGGCGCCTGCTGTCGCTGTGCTCACAACCACCTGGAGTTTGGTGCATGTATCTCTCAGCAGGTTTTAAAGTACCCTATCAATTGAAAGACCATTTGCATCAATGCTAGCTAATAAAGCAATCTTGAAAGGACTAGCTGAGGTACAAGATCAGCTCCTAAAGTTTGAATGAAGTAGTTGACCTCAGTGACACTTAATGCATTTAGCTACATATGTGGAAGAGCTTGCACATGATCTTCATTTGTATTTGCAGGCATGCTAGCTTTAGCTTACATGCGCTTGAAGAAAGGCAGCACTGGGTGGATTTTATTCAAACAATCATTTATTCTTGGTGTTTTTGATAATGTTTGTCCAGAGTTCTTTACACAGAGGTTATTAGAGGCAACAGAGAGGTTTGGGGAAGGTCTCATTTTGAAGCTCTGCTGCAAAATATTGTGACACTAGAAATAAATTCCTCTGGGAAAAGTTGGATCCTAGAATGTATTTATTTATTTCATGTTCTAAGTGTCTTTTAAAGACCACCTATGTAACATTATGCGGGAAAACATCTATAACATTCTGGTTCTATATGCTACAAATGCTGCTGACATTTTCCCCTTTTCAAAATTTCAAATAATGTCAACTTTAGGTTGTTTAGTGGTGCTGGTTTAGCTCACCTGGTTGATGTGTGTTCTTTCTGTCTACCGAGCCTGTCCTGTCCTAATGAAGGCTAAAAATCCCCCCAAATACATTATGGGAAATTTTCTTTTTTTCAGTTAATTAAAAAAAATCTATTAACATGCATAATGAGCTTTGGTCAGGTACGACAAAATGCAAGTGAAAAGATCTGAGCTCCACGATAAAGAAAAACAACTAAAAAAAAACCCCAAACAAGTCAGGGTCAGTAGCTCTGACCCTGACTTTATGTTAAAAAAAAAAATGAAGGGCCTTAATTTCAATAAGCAATGTGAACTCTCTATTCCCTTTTCTAAAACTCTGAGCGGCATTTGAAAACAATTAAATTTGATTATCTTTTAATTGCAGGAGAAGAGGCCTTAACCATATTTGTGGATAAGCGGAAACTGAGTAAGAAAGCAGAGGTGAGCGATTACTCGGGCAACTCTTCCACTGTGACTCTGGAAGCTCTGCACCAGCTGGCTGCCTCCTACTTCATCGACAGGGAGAGCACTCTGCGCAAGCTGCACCACATCCAGATCGCCTCCACTGCAATCAAGGTATCTTTGTGTGCTTGTTATGAGTTATATAGGGACATATTTAACTGTATACATTATTAAAGCTTCTATCTAGTTCAGTTTTTATCCATCAGTCAAATCACAATGACAGTAAACTGACATTGTTATACTATAATCTAAGGCTAGAACACTTGTGCTCTCAGTAGATCACTCTCTCTCCTTCTCAACTTGGAACATTATTTCACTTCTGCTGCATACTTGGAGCTAAATCAGACTCCTCTTATATATAGTGCCTAAAAATGTATTAGACCCCCCACCCAATGTAAGATTTGTGCCGAAGCTGCACTAAAATAACACACTTGGTAATTACCAAAATAATATTTCTCGTGTCTGTAATGGTTCATCCATTAGCATGAGTAAGTTCTTTAATCAAAATAATATTTCTGATGCTAAAATACAATTAGTGTTGTTATTCATGAATTTTCAAGTTTATTGTTTTGCAAACAATGAGAAACAATACTAAAGTACATCATCATTTTGTGATAAACCTGTCAAATTACAGTTATTTACTTTCAACAGATAAAAAAAAATTCACCAGTTGAATTACTTAAAAATATGAACTCAGTTCAGTGAATTGAGTAATTTTTGTGTTAATACTACGATAGATAGATAGATAGATAGATAGACAGATAGATAGATAAGGATTGTTTTCTCATTGCAAACATCAAACTATGTCCAACAAACCTTCCTTTGTATTGCTTCTGCATTACAAGGTTCATTTTCATGAAAACAGGTAGAAGTGGGTGGGAATACTGTTGCCATTTAGCACTAGAACCCACTGGAACCACCATGGGGGTCATTTTAACCACCTGCCGCAGCAGTGTCAAAACTGGACATAAAAGGAATTTAAGATTCATTTTATGTGATTGAATTATGTTGCAGTTGCTTTAGACTTTCATGAGAAATGGGAAATGCAAAAGCAATTCAAAACTTCTACTTCAACAAACAAGATAATTAACACATACCAGCCTTTTAATTGTTGTAGCTGATGAGTGTGTAAAACTTTAAAATGAAAATGGGTTTTTATAACAGAGTGCTAGCTTTTTACTGAATAGACTGAACATGACACACATATTAAAATTCATCAAGAAAGTAACTAATGCTTTCTAATTGTTTGAAGAAGAACACTAAGAGTTGCACCACTGCCACACACTTTCCCATCCACAGCTTCCAGCTCTTCAGCTTTGCTCCTCATGGCTATGATTCCCACACAAATCAACTACACTATATGTTTCCACCCTCTGGGAACTATGCTTGGATCAACTATAGCTTTGCCCTGAAACTTGACACTGATTCAAAACTCACCAGCAAGACCATCTCTGAATGGCTCAAAAAAAAAAAAAAAAAAACTAGCCTAATCAGATACCAGAAATAAATCCGAGATGTTTTGACATAAACTTAACCACACTCAACAACCCTCCAATGCAGCTGAATTAAAACACTCATAGCTCCGTATTATCTATTAATCAAATCAAGCTCTCTTTGGCTCATAGTTTTAAATTGTGTCTAAACCACTACAGTTGCTAGGCAACAAGACAAGACACAATTGTTAACATAGGAAATGATAATACGTGATAATACATCTAATATGCACGATAGCAAAAAGTAGTTTTATTCCTGCAATTCTCAAAAAGATAAACAAACAAAAAAACATCTCATAAATTTTAAAGACCAGTACTGAATGAAAAGCATTAAAAAATATATTGCCTAGTTGCATATAACTGTTATTATTCTATAAATGATGAATAAAAGTTTTCCTCTTATGAGCTATCAGAGATATATAATTTTTAATTTCAACCTTTCCCTTGTTAAAACACGGCGATAACGGCAATGAAAATAAAGCAGAAGATTATACTTTTTATCCTCCCGCTTGTGATGAGATATGATCTTCAGCTGCAAGCACATCCGAGTCTGGAGGAAGCTCCGTGATGAGCACATATGGTGAGGGAAAGATAAATGAGCCTTGTGAAACACGCCTCACGACAGTTTTCTGCCTCCAGTTGTCACCTTCAGGTAGCATGGGGTTAATAGGGTGACAGAGGGAGGGATGACCCTTCTTTTCTACCTTTTTCATTTCTCGGTACACAGCGGCGGTGGTCCTGTGAAGTGACGCTTTCTTTGCTGTAGCAGAACATGAATCAGATCCCTCCTACTTATATCAAAGCTCTGTCCTCTCGCTACATTGTGTTCAGGGAGGATTGGATATTTCTTTCTGCAGATCAGGCAGGCACATGTGAGGTGGAGAGGCAGAAACTTTTGTCTGTTTCATTTCTTGGGAATCAGGGCTTTTTTCAGTTTTTTTTTTTTCTCCTGAAGCTACAGACGCGAAGAGAAGACGAGAGAGTGTTGCTTTCATGCTCCAAAGGCAGTCATCTGGTGTAACTGACAGGTGGGAAGTAGTATGAGGAGACATTCACCTCCAACGCTGGTGGGAAGAGAGTCAAAGGAGCGACAGATTCCTCCACACTTGCGCATCATTTCCACAGGGTGTTGACCCGTACAGTAGCAGAACAGACCTGCATGAATTGAACTTGAGGAATGAATGAGAGGGTTGCAGGTGAGGCAAAGGCCCCCTCCGGCAGTCTCCATGCAAAGAGAAATTTGAAGCTCATTTTGAAGAAAAAGCACTTTGCTGTGGTTTGCCGGGGGGGGGACGACTTTGGAAATCTGGGCTTTATTCAAGAAGTCACAGTGCAGAGGAGAGTCTGATTGGACCAGCTTGTTTGTACAATGAGTAATGACTGCAGTTGTTAGAGAACAGAGGGGAGCAGTTTTGCTACAATTTGAGAATTTCCTAGACTGAATCAATGGTCAGATCCCCACCTGACTCACACCATATTTGCCAGCCTATCTAAACACAGTGATGAACAGTGTGCCGGTCACGAAGTAGAAAACAGCAGGATCATCTGGTTTTGATATTTCCTTCTTGTGGAGAGTCAATTTATTGGGCTTTGTGGCTCACATTTGAGTGCGCCCAGTCTTGTGACTCGATCGATTGGTGGCTGAACTATCACAGAGCAGATAGGCAGCTGCTGTGGTCATTTATGATTTCCTTCAAACTAGTTTTTTCTCACAGGATATGTCTGGCATGAAGATACCAAGGAGAAAAATAATAAATCAGTCATAGACATACTGCACACACACAGAGCCACAAATTGACACACTCATAAGGGCAGTTGGAGGCAATTGAGAAGGCTGGTTTGTGTTGTTTTTTAGCCCACACATTTCTGCTGTCTGCAGCGCAGCGGTCACTTCTCTCTCTCTTGTTAAGAAAATTTGCATGTATCTCTATTCCTGTTAGGGAATGGAGCAATTTATGAAGAGTAGCTTCAGAAAACAGAATTTCTGAGATAAAGTTTGTAATTTTTTAGGATTTGTCAAAAACTAAACAGGAAGTGAGAATGGACCTGAAATCCATCAGGTTAACAGAAACAGAGACTATGAAACAGAGACATCATTTCATAACAGCCAGTCACTAATGCTAACTTAGATATTAGCTCAGGTTCCCTTTGCAGTGATGTCATGTCATATGTGTGAGTCAGAGTTTTCACACTTTTATTATAATTATTGCCAATAATTATGTGGTAACTGTCAATTTACATCTTAATCAAAAATAATAATTTGCTCTATTATTTTTTTGCTTTTTTTAAAATAAAACTGACATTTGAAAAATCATGAATAACACCAATAATTATATTTTATGAAAAAGTGTGCTTGCGTTTACTAATGGATTAACAATGACAGAAACATACGAAATGATTTTGATTATTACTAATGCCGTTCATTTAGGCTTTGGCACAAACCTTGATCTAAGAAATGTGTTAAGCACTGTGTGTGAGGCGGTCCGTCACCGGTCTACGCTGAGAACACTGAAAATTGGCCAATTCAGTTTCCCGGCTGGTCGATCTCCACCATAAATAGCCCTTAAGTGAGCTAAAAACTGGGAAGTCACAGAGATTGGTTCGATGAAATGACAACACTACAGATTAGATCATGCACGGTTAGTGTTTGTGGCCCATGTCACGGAAAATACATAAAACAAATATCAGGATTTGAAAAGGATACTGCAAAAGCAGCATTTTTTAATGCATCCTGCACAGCCGTGTGCAGCTATGTGGCAGAATGTAAGTAGCTACTAGAGGAATCTGAATGCACATGTATTGTTTCCTTTATACTGTTCTGTTTTTCTGGCACACGCCCAAACTCCCACACTCCCTCACTCCTCCACAGACACCTTGCATAAAAGATAAAAAATAAAAATGGAAGGCCTGTTCCTTCTTTACGTTTGCAGAGTAGGTGTCTGCAGCATGCTCACACAACACACACACAAACACACACACGCTTATCATTACCTCTCGCGTCTCATGTATCTATTGTAATTGACTTTAGTGGAAGCATTCGTGTACCTGTGGGGTCTCAATTTTCCTCACCTTTAAAAGCGTGTGCCAGCCTGGTCAGCCAGACCACTGCACTAAGGTTATAATTTTGGTTCCTCGCTCCCTCAAAGAATTTTTGTCAATCACTCCTAAGCTCACACTTCTTGCTGGACGTTTTAAGGCCAAATGAACAATTTTCTGTGAGGGTTTTGCAGAATGTTTGCGAATACTGCCACTGGACTATAATTTGAGATGGTGAAGAAAACGGGCAGACAAAGACACACATTTTCCACTTTCATCTTCCACATTTGCTTCCATCCCTCATGTAGTCTTGTGCTGAGGTACAGGTGGCCAATAATGTCCTATTAAGTATTTTTAATATACCAGAATGTATCTACAGTGAATAGCAGCTGCTAAGCAAAGCGGAAATTGAATGCTCTGCTCATCACTCAGTGTTTTGCCATATGGCATATCATATGGCATATCAAATAATTCCTTATATGGATTCAATATTCATGGGGTCTGAAAGCCAGCATTGTATCTCATTTCCTCACAGTCATATCAGCATTAAAATCCCTCATAAGGGAAACAAGGGATTTATAATGTGATATAAATATTATAGTCAGAGAATTGCACTCAAATTATCTTCCATTTTCCTTTTCCCATTCACAGAGGATATTTATTCTTCCTTCCGAATCTTTCTTCTGGATTAGGCTTTTGATTAAAGAGCCCCGTACTGAGTTTTCACTTCTCTCCAGCACCGGCCTGATGTTAGTTCCCAAGCCCTTCAGCCCTCTGTGATGGCGCTACCGATCGTCTGACCCTTATTGTCTTGCCTCGTCCATCTGTCACTTTACACCAACTGTCCTCTGACAAGCCTGACCAGGACAAATCACTGAACAAAATATGGTGTCCCGCAACCACAAAGAGAGAAAAATGAGAAAGTGTTAGGTGCTCCTCACTATGTCATGGAAAGAAAAAAGGAGAGAGCTGAAATAGGATCTTGTCTTGCAAATGAAGTGAAAACAGAGTCTTTGTTGGAGAGGCTTTGTGACAAAGGTCAATCGAAACATCTTCAATCAGTGGCTGGGGTTGGGGAAAAAAAGGAAAAGTAGACTTCTTGCATAGAAATAAGTGCAACAAAGCACTCTTACAGCAATTTAGGGGAATCAAAATGAGCTTAACCACGTTTCCATTCCTTTCACATTCACTAGTGCAATCGATTATGGAGGAACTACTTTATTTAATCAGAGGCGAGACAGCCATTTATGTTGCATAAGGTACATTTTCTGTGACCTACTATGCCCCATTTGTGCCTGAAATGTAGAAGTACCCTTTAAGCATATCTTTCTATAAAGAAATCTAACTTAATCATGCACTTGTCCTAAAATGGATGCAGTTGGGAATTGATAAATGAGCCTTTTATTTGTTGTTGCCCAGGTGACAGAGACCCGCACAGGTCCTCTTGGATGCAGTAACTATGACAACCTTGATTCTGTGAGCTCGGTGCTGGTTCAGAGCCCTGAAAATAAAGTCCAGCTGCAAGGTTTGTTGAATTTCTACCACTTTTATTGTGACTGTCGTGACATTATATATTTTATCTGAAAAGACAGAAATATGGGGATTTCTAGATTGCATTAAGTGCGTTACACACTCTGGCAGCAGACAGACTCTCCAAGGTCTCGGTTTGATGACAAAACTAAACCCAGCTTTGTTTTACAGGCTTGCAAGTGATCCTTCCAGACTACTTGAGAGAGAGTTTTGTACAGGCGGCTCTCAGCTACATAGCCTGCAATGGAGAGGGTGAGTTTGTCTGCAAGGACAGTGACTGCTGGTGCAGCTGTGACCCCAAGTTCCCAGAGTGCAACTGCCCCTACATGGACATCCAAGCCATGGAGGAGAGCCTGGAAAGAATCACCGAGACATGGGGCATGCTGTATAAGGAATTTGAAGAATCAGGTGAGGAGGGCCTCTTGATAAAAATGCATTATTGGAGCCTTTCACGTTGCATTCCTCATTTAAATTCAGGAAAATCAGACAGTTTGAATATAAATCATTTATACGAGTGAAAGTAGGGATGATTTCAGCTTTTTTATCTGCACCATTAAATCTGAGTGAGAATCCTCTATGTATGTCCCTGCCTATTCTATGATTTATAGGTAAACTGTTATAGTTGACTGAGCACTGGGGATCCTGGCATACTGTCTGGATATAGCAAATTAACAACGCAACATGACCAGATTAGAAAAAAAAAAAAAATCAACAGCTTTCGGCTCAGGTAGTTTACAATATGTCTGGAGCAGATTAAGCAGCTATAAAACCCATTTATTCTCCGTCCAGCTTTTCATATCACCAGTGAAACAGAGTTTGAATGGAACCTCTAAGCATAATGTTTGGTTATTATTGCTGTGCTCGGTCACCAAGCCTTGGTGATTATTACTCAGATGAAATCAAAATTGATGGGTTTTTTTTTTTCTTCCAGTCTTGAGATTTGCCTGAAATATCCCTAAGTGCAATTACTTTCAAACTTTATGTTCTAGTAGCTGGCTGTGAAGCTAGGGCAGGAGCGTGCCCAGAATATAGACACCCACAGGTGTCATAAATGTGTCCTTTAGCAGGGGATAGCGCCGATTTTTAGCTCGCTGCTTTATCAGCAGAAGCAGAAGTCATAAAGGCTGGCTGTGGCACAGGTGGAAGAGCGGGTTGTCCAATAATTGCAGGTTTGGCAGATTGATCCCCAGCCTCTTCATTTGCTGAAGTGTCCTTCAAAAAGACTGAATGCCAAGAGGAGCACGTTGCATGGCAGCTGAGTATATGAAGGGTAACTGACAGGCATTGTAACGAGCTTTAGAACATGCCTAAATAACTATATAAGTGCAGACCATTTACCATCTAAATCCAACCAAGAATAAAGACTCCTAATTCTTGGTTGGTGATAAAAGGATACATTATATATCTGTTCTTCTATAACTGCTGGCCTCAGATGATCTTAATTCACATAGTATATGTGCAATTTAGCTGATAACGAGACATTTCTTAACACCAATAAGGCTGTTTACATGATAATTTTTAAATTTCAATGCTTTCAGCATCAAATAAAAACTGTTTTTGTCGCAATGCTTTTTCAGATTTTGCTTTCTCAAATTTGAGCCATGATCCACAGAGAGAGAAATGTATCTTTCTGCTCCAAAGTGCACCAGATTTTTTTTTTTGGCTTTACTGAAAATGATGAAAAGGTGAGAAGTGACTCTGCAAAGCACCAGCTGCCAGATGCCGTCCCTATTCAGGTACTCCAAAGTCTACATTTGTAGTCAAAACAGACAAGGCCGCCAAAATTTGTCGACATTAAAAGGCTCCTTGTTTGTTT
The DNA here is from genome assembly GCF_051167445.1 of Perissodus microlepis. NCBI lineage: Eukaryota > Metazoa > Chordata > Actinopteri > Cichliformes > Cichlidae > Perissodus > Perissodus microlepis. The sequence continues at coordinate 27,982,208 of NC_140477.1, read as the reverse complement.
GCCTCAAACTGCGGAACCGATAGATAAATATCCTACATGCACTCACCGCTGCAGGAAGTAAATTATGGCAGGAAGCCATAAAGGTTTTCCTTGTTAGCATCCTACACATGATGGACAGAAAAATCACAGTAAGGTCATGCAGAATTTTTTTCATCCAAGCTGTTAATCTGTGTGAAAGTAAAATCCAACAGCTGATACCATACAGTTTTTAGACTTCTCCCACTTAATGGCAACATATCCTCATATTACAGTTTAGGTAAGGCTAACATACAGCCCTGTTTAATACATAGAACCTATATCCATTTAACATAGGTCATGATTCTCTAGTAGAAGTCAGTGAATATACTTAGAAGTACTTCCAAAAGTAGCTGTTAGCAAACACAGTTTGCAGCATCTACAAATGCAAGTTTAAAAAAACAAAACAGACAAAACTAGCATAGAAGATAAATATACACATATTCCAGAAATTCTGCTAGCAAGATCTCACTCAAAGAGCCCGAAGAAAATTACTACAGTCTGATCAATACAAGTATGAAATTACTTTTGGAAATCATGGATGTAATCGTGGATGTGTATTCATTACACAAAAGAGGACAGAGGAAACTAACTTTAAGCATATGCTTTAAATTTCAGTATCCATGATGGCATAGGGATGCATTATAAATGGTAACTGGACTGGTACTTATTCAGGATTTTAAACATGTTTTGGCCAACAAATATATCTCTAAAATAAACAAAACAAAACAAAAAAACGATAAAATGTCACAGGTAAAGACAATATGCACCATCTAATTTTTTTCCCCATTTTTCATAGTTGTAATAGATGCACGACAGACCGGACCACGTTTCCATGCTCTTCAGCATACTTTTATTCACCGGTTGCTGTTGTCACACACACACAGAGCTGCAGGTTTTCAGCTCGCAGCTTAACTCTTCCCCAACAACAACAATAACAACAACAGTACAGGATCTAGTTCAGCCTTTAAGCTGGCGAGGCATGATTGCGGATGCCACTCAGATGTGTCCGCCTCCCCTGCAGCGGCACCGCAGACCACGCCCCGCCACAACAGTCTTGACACAATTTTTTGAAAACAAGAGTGTAAATGAAAAGTTACTTTCAAATACATAATGATTTGATCTACTACTGACCATCTGAGTACAATAAAATATAAATCAGATATTTAGCAGTGTAGCAATGAACTTTGTAAAATGTGTTTTAATGTGACTGGTTTTATCTTTCGCTTTATCTCTTGATTTGTTTTTCTATGACACTTTGGGCAAACTTAAAAATAAAATGCACTAAAAATTGAATTCAATTCATTTTTAGTTATCTAGCCCTAATTCACAACAACAGTCATCTCAAGGCACTTTATATATTGTGTAAAAAAAACAAAAAAAACACCATACAATATTAGTGAGAAAACCCCAACAATCAGACAAACCCCTGTGAACAAGCACTTGAGCAGCACAGTGGGAAGGAAAAACTCCCTTTTAACAGGAAGAAACCTCCTGCAGAACCAGGCTCAGGGAGGGGCGGCCATCTGCTGCATTCGGGTGGGGGGTGAGGACACAGAGAACAAGTGAGGGAGACAGGAGAAAATACAAACGATGGTAGAGCGAAGACACAGTTTAATGACATGCATTAATTGTCAAGGAACCAAACCAGATCTGGACTCGTGAGACCCTGACAGTAATGGTGTATAATCACATGGGGATGGAAGAGACGGGAGTGTAGCCTCCCATTCTACTTTTAGAACCTCTAGTAAGCACAAGCAAGCCTGCAGTCTGAGAGCAAAATGCTCTGTTGGGATGATAATAATGCTTAATGTCTTAAAGATATGATGCGGCCTGATGTTTTCTGAAATAAAATTAAATATTAATTTGCATGTATAAGGTTTAATTTTATTATATTTTCCACATTCTCCTTTTATTTCAGTGTATTGCTTAAAAATGTATTGTGCAATTTATTTAAGTTTTGATTTTGGGAGAAATGAAGTCTCACGAATACGATACTCTTGGCGTTACAGGGTCACCAAAGGTAATATTGCAGGATTGTTTCAAAGATCTTTTTAATACATTTTGACTAAAATAACTTAAATACATGGATGGTTTTACTTTTCCCAACAGTGGTGCCTCCTAAATAAATAATTGCACTACATGCAGTACAGTTAACACCTTTATTATGGACTGCTGTGAACACTGGTTAGGTCTTTGACTTTCTGATTTGGCCCATTTCTTTTGTCCGTACACTTGATTAAAATCCTTTGACATCTTCAATATATACTGAAATAACTTGAAGTGGCAGCTTTTGTTGTTCTTTTCATTTTGCTGTCTTTGTCCTTAATAGTTGAGCTGCATGGCTTAAAAAAAAGGGAGGGGCCTGTCAACCACAATAGTGTGGGTCTGTTATCATAACCAAAATATTGTGATCATGTGCTGTCCAACAGTGAATGATTGGTTGTGGATGAAATGAGGATTGAGGGATTTAAATTTTGTGTGTTAAGATAAGCCAGCTTCATAGCGGGCTGACTGCATAATTCAGTCATGACAGTTTTGCTCATTGACCTGAACAAAACTGGTTATTATTTCAGTTATATTTTCATATCCCAGTCCTATTGCCAAGATAAATTCTTAATATTTCTACTTACTTAGTAAGACTGCAATAGTGGTGATGAGTTATGCCTTTTACCTCTTTCTCCTATGTCTGTTGTTGCAGATGAATTCAAGGCCTTCTATGCAAGGCTGCCCCAAAACTATTTCCTGAACATGTCAACCATACAGCACTTGTGGTCCCTGGATAGCCTGTTCCAGTGGCGATATGAGCAGCTGGAGAACAGCATGCGGGTCCTCTCCAGACGTGCTGAGAGAGTCATCTTCAAACTCTTCAGTCTCAGTAAAAGATGTCACAGACAGCCCCAAGTGCGCATACCAAGAGAACGGTGAGCACAACCACAGTAACACGCATTCTCATGCTCACCATTATTATGTTCACATTAAATCTCAATAATTCTGCACAGCTTCAAAATGTTCTCATACCACAACTCTATATACTGTGGCCTTTTACATTAAAGCGGTGTCTTTTGGTGCAGTGTTCTTGTTTGAGGTTTTCCTCATAGAGGTTGCACATCACAAGTTTACTCTATAGACTAATCCAGACACATTGATTAAAGTAAACAAGTTGCCATTGTAGTTCTGGCATTTAGCCTGCGTACCCTTGCAATTACTTTTTGAATAGGGGGAGATTATAAAATAGATTTTTCTGTGGAATCACTCTTGCACCTGCATTTGCTAAGAATTTTTGTACATCTTGTTGCAGTCATTGAAATGTTGTTAAAACAGATCAGGCATTTTTAAATAGCTTTAATTTTTTATCCAAGGTTTTTACAGCTGCATTTCAAAAGAAAGGAGTTCACATAGCATGCATTACTGTAACATTAAGCTCCTAACTCTGAATCCCCCTGCAATGTTTTTGAAACCAGAGTTTCTTGACTTGTTTCATGTCTGAATGTTGAAAATCTTCATAAAAAATGAATAAAAATCCCTAATTTGTCTAAATACAAAGACAGAATTATGAGGTATAAAGCCTTTTGTTAATTAAAACTTAATTAATGAATTGATTAATTAGCAAGTTAAGCTAATTAAGTGACAATATTACACTTACACATCAGTGTTAAATTTGGTTTTAGGCAAATTCAGTAACACATTCCAAGACTTATTAACACATTTATTATACATAAATGCTTGTGTGGCAATATTTCGTTAAAAATATAACTATCACTACATTTGTTCCACAATGTTTTCTGATGTGTGACTTCTGTGGTTCAGTTTAACCTACTTGAATTATTGACTGATGTGCAAAAGGCACCTGCATTTTTGAAACAATTACAGACACACACACATAGGTGGATAGCTATGACAACCTAGCATCCACCATCTATGTAGAGATGGGTAAGTAAAGGTATATTCCAGTATGCACTATTTGCTGCTTTCAGAGTTGTTTGAGAGTTGTCTTATTTTTGGAGGGAAGCACTTTTTTTTAATTACACAATATTTTGTTGTTTTAATTGTCCAGATTTAGTCACCTAGCTCAGAAGAATTCTATAATGTGTGTTGATTTGACTGTCACTAGCTAATATTTGCTGTGGAGATGCTGTTTTTTTGTCTCCTTAATATGAGTTACTTTATAGTTGAAGACTTGGAAGGACAAGCACAGGACACACATAATATATATGTACTTTTGTAGCACAAATACCAAAGTCCCTTTATTCCCTTCAGTTTTTTGAAGCTATGAAGATTTCCCACTTACACAACCACATATTCAGTCATTTAATAGCATGTTATTCCAAGCAGTTTGTAAAAATCTAAAAGTTTGTTAAAAAATTAATCCTTTAATTTAAAAAAATAACGTATTGGCAAACCCTAACATCATGCACCTTAACCATTTGCTGCTGAGAGAGGAAGGTTTTTATTTCTATGGCTTGAGTGTGACAGTCACGGGGGACGAGGAACCAAGCGCAGGACACACAGAGGTAGGATAAGATCCAAGATCTAGTCTTCAGTTCAGACAGCTAGTGAAGGCAGGCAAAAGGTCTCTACACAGAAAAGTAACAGCAAACACAATTTAATACAAAAGGAAAAGTACACAGGAAAATATAGATCCACCCAGCAAACACCAGAAGGCTAGAGTACAAGTCATAATGAGGCAGTAACAAGCCACTCAACACTTCTCAAAAAATACAGAGGTGTGTGATTGGCTAATTGGAAACAGGTGTGAGAGATATCACAGGAGAGACCAATTAGAGCAGGGCATATAGTCACAGAGGAGGGAAAACTAACACAGGCTGGAAGTTAAACTGATAATGGTGTAAACAGACCAAAAATTACAAAAGGAAACAGGAAGTTACTCAACAGAAACCCAAAATGAGACTAAAAAGGTAATTTGTCAGTAAAACGTACAGATCTGCCCTTATAAGTGTTTGAGCTTTTTCTTGGAGGAGACAAATCACACACTGGTCTTTTAAGATTGAAAGAAATCCACATTCGTAATGGGTACCTTTTACCTGCCAGAAGAGGCGATTGGAGAAGGTGACGAATCTAGCAATCACTGTCAGTCACACTACGCTCACCTCGATTCAACTGCCACGGTAATGCTGCAGAAATGGCGACATAAATCAACACATAAATCAACTTTCAGATTAATCTATTAGCGTTTGCTCTGTTTAATGTCCAGCCCGTGTCTCTGTTGTTCTTTCTTTTCTGTTTCTCAGTGTACCCTCTTCTTAATCAATGTTATTCTCTTCACCACATTGCCAAAACACACATTAATCACTGATCTATGCAGCTGATATTCCCACAAGTTTGCCAGGAAGCGTCATCGCACTCGTCCAGGCACTGTTTATCTACGTTATTATTGGCACATCAACTGTAAAGCCTTCCCTTTCTTTTCTGTCTTCATAGAAATCTCCATACTTAGTAGAAAGAGACTTGGAAAGGGGTGTGCGTCAGCTGGCTTTGGAGAGAAAGAGAAGCTCTTGAAAACCACCCTTAGTCTCTCTTTAACACCCTGTTCGTAGGACTTGCGATAGAAGGGAGATATGTGATTGATTTTGCTTCCTGCGGGCTAGTTTTCCACTACGCTGACAATTATGAGCAAATAAGCCAGTGGAAGCAGCAGTCGGCTCGGCTTTTGTTCAGCAGCTAATGATGAGACAGCACAGTACTCTTTGTGCTCAAACTTTGGCCATTATGCATAATGATCCACATTGCCATTCAAGTGATGCTTTTAGTACTTGTGCTTTAATCAGGTTAGAAAATACCTTTCTTATGCATAGATCTCTCCCATATAAAGGTGCTGATTTTTCCTTTTCTATGTACACTTTTGAAAGTTTCTCTGGTGGAGTCCTCTCCTCTTTGACTTCTTCCAGAGTGTCATTAAGATTTGACTTGAAAAGTGTTGAATAGCTTTTTAATGACCCTTTCAAGGCATTTGGTAGATTTGACAATTTTGTCCTTAAAATCATAGTGTTTAATGGACATTCATTTGTACAGATGAAAAAATGGCCCAAGTGCAATTATTGCACTTCATGACTCTGGTGACTTCTTTATGTTCTTCATATTGATTGCTCTTGATGGCTTGGTCTGTTACTGGCTGACTAATAATATACAGTACCTCTGGCAGAAGATAAACATGATGAAATGTTCTGAAAATAAGTAGCACAGTGCTCCTCTGAGGAGCCTGTACTGCAAATCCAACAATAGAACATTAGCAGTAGAAATAGTATTTCAAGCGCAGTGTTATTATTGTAAAATACCACAGTGATAATAATGATTTGATTCAGTCTTGGGGTACCTGCAGAACCCAGAGTTTTGTTTTTTTTTTTTTATAAATACGTTTTATGTTACTGTTACAATTCACCATTATTTTGTTCTTATGTGTGTTCCCTAAAGACTCAATATATAATTTCCTCCTGCTTTTGTTTTCAGTGCTTTTTAAAAAATGTCACTGTACACATCCCAATGTACAGGGATGATCGGTGACATCAGCTAAATTCGCCAAATCCCATGTGTACATCTTGTACAAATACATACAGTTTACTGATTTCTTGCTTGCACAAAGTTCTGACCTCAGCTCCATCCAACACCTTTGAGATAAATTGGAACCGAGCCAGTCCTTATCGTCTAAAATCATTATTGAATCTCACTAATGCTCTTATGACTGAAAGGTAGCGAATCCCTGCACCCATGTTCCAAAATCTTCCTTCCTTCCCAGAAGACTAGAAATCTGATTAATGGCAATGGAATCAGAATAATAAGTTCAATTATCACATTTGTATATAATGTGCAAGTCACCATATGTTGTACAGTATTTTACTTGAAGCTTGACTATAATATTTTATGTACTTTATCTATAGAATTAAATGACTCACACAGCTCCGCATTTGCTTGATTGTATTATCAAAGCTCAGTGTTGCTGGCTCGTCGCAGCACAAAACTCTGTGATTTACAGCAGCGGTTTGGAGAAAGAGTTGTGGGGAGCACGAAGCCTGTACATAATCACACCGGGGAACTAACAGTACAACCGCAGTCTTCTATTGGTGACTGCTTTGCTGTGCTGAAGCTGTCAGAGGTGAAATGCCTTACCCACAGGTAGCGGTTGATGGAAAGGAAGAGTCCTTTCGGTTCATTTCCCATGACCGCATTTTCCATTAGAGGGTTTTGATATTCAAATCAGTGATTTTCCGAGCTCCGGCTTGCTTGCCACTGTCAAGCACACAATAACAGCAGAGTACAGAGGAAAATACCCTAAATGTAATCCAGCAAACATTTTCAGATTAGCATAAAGTTTCCTTCAATGCATCCTCATCAAAGAAGCCTTTTTTCTACAAGTGAAGCCAGAGGTATAGAGTGAGCATTGCATTCATGAAGCAAAGAGGATAAAAGCCATAAAGTCCTACAGAAGGGAATCAAACCCAAGTGCTCATGGGGGAATTATATGTATGTCTGAGATTAAACTCCCCCTACAACTGCTGTGCACTTCCAATATTTATGTCACTAACTCATCAAAGACAGTTTCTCTTGCTCTCTATTCAGGTTCTCACGCTTTACTTTCCAGAACTGCTTGTACCCGCAGTCTTCGCATGCATAACCTACATCATAAAATATTAAAGTGTAGTAAAGAAAACTAATACGAGAGACTCAGGTACTTCTATAAGTATTTTGTTTAAGTGTTAACATGTCTACATATCTACACATTACCAAAGAAAATATAAAAATATCATTATTTTGTGTGCTTTATATTAGAAAACATAGAACAACAAATCTTTTCAGTATAAAGTACAAAAATATCAAACTATTGGGACATGGAGATTTTATAACTAGCCGAGATATTTATTTTGATTCAGTCAACACAGGTAAAGTTTCACAGTTTTGCTGGCTACTGACCAAATGGCATTATGTAAGAATGCTCAGAATGATAATCTCTCTCTGGAGCAATGATGGGTTGAAAACTCACGGGCATGTGATTGTTGCCGTATTGGTGAATTTTATGCTTTTAAGAGCTTTTATCTACATGCCAAAAAAGTTAAAAGAGTTAATGGTCGTTATACGCCTACTATAAGTGTTAACCTATTGTTAGATCCAGTAGTGTTTGGTCTAACAGTTCTGGATTCTGTACCCTTCAGTACAAAATACTAGTTCTTAGTGCTGTTTGCTCAGGAATGAATTCATTTTCATATTTTTCTTTTAATGTACCATATTTGTGTTATGAAAATTCTTTGTCATCCTCAGGCTGTCAAACAGGCTGGAACTTTCATATTGACCTTAAGAAACCCTTGTGAATTGTTCTGTTTTAGGTTACCATCCCATTGGGGAAAATAATGAAAAGGACTGACAAAGAACCGACAGTCCTTTGGTGACACTGGGACGACTGTGTTGTACTCATTTTAGTCAAACAGTAGTTGGTTCCACTTGATCTAGGTTAGAACAAAGTTAAATCAAAATATTCCACAACTTTCAGCCATCTCTTGTGAACCTTTCTTTTGGCTGATGGAGTTTGATCATTTGTCACTATCACATAACCTAATTAATGAAAAAAAAGTATTTTGACATTTTGCTTTTCTAAGTAGTAAATACAAAGTCAGTGACAACAAAGTGTCAACAAGCTCTTGAAATAAAGATTTCGTAAAAAATAAACTTTTTGCACAAGTCTTTTGACCTGTAAATGACCTAAACGATCACTAAAATGATGTCAGGTCTTTCTTTCTTTTATTTTTTAACAAGCAAGCTGTCTGCAGACCCAGACAAGTGTCCTGGGCTTAATAAAACACTTCCCTATTAAAATGGCTCATCCTTAAAGCTAGTTCAATAACCAGTCCCTCTTTGCCTTTATCTCTTTGTCTTTTTTTTTTTCCCCACCAGGCCTCAGTCCTACTGGCTGAGTCATTTCCAGTCACTCCTATATTGCTCAGAGAACAACCAGCTTGGTGCATTCTCAGAGGAGCTCCACAGCTGCAGCTGCCGATATGAACACAGCTCCTGTCAGCTGCCTCCACCCTGCTCTGTTGGAGAAGGCTTGGCCTGTGCGGCCTGTGCACCAGACAACCAAACCCGCTGTGGGAGCTGCAACCCAGGCTTTGCCCTGACACAAGGGACCTGCAGGCCTATGGTGGCAGACTCTACAGAGAACTATCTGGGGTTCGAGACAGACCTTCAGGATTTGGAGCTGGGCTACCTACTGCAGAGAGCTGACCGCAGGCTTGAGGTAGTTTTCTTTTGGCCTTTGTGTAATCATGTCAGGCTCAGTGAGAGCTGAGCTGTCTTTTCCCAGCAGTAGTCTTGGAAAGACGCATGTAAAAAATCTTGCCCTCTTGGTGACTGAAACCCTTTAGTTTCACCACTTTTTCTTTTATACCATTTATTGTCCTACCACACAGAAAGTTTGTGGTTTCTTTTTTTATTTTACTTACTTTTGCTAGAAAAAGTGACCTGGAGGAGTCACTCTAGAACAGGGGTCTCAAACTTAAATGAGCTGTTGGCCATTGCTGGCACTGTCATCTCATGTGAGGGCCGCTTTAGTGTTCAAGTAGTACAAAAATCAAACAAGAAAACACCCACAAATATTTCTGAAAATGTAATGTTTTGTTTGTTTTTTAAAACAAGATATTGTATAACAAGCCAAAACTGCAAACATGAACACATTTTTTTCTTCTCACTCTTAACTAGCCTTTCATTGCCTTTCATTGAACTACCACATAAACAAATTGGTGCTCTCTTTCTGGCCAGACACGTGGCAGCATTCCTGCTATAATTTTGTTCATATTTAACAAAATATAAATGCAGACATAAGTGTACACATTAGTTTTTGGCTGCTAGTGAAAATTGTTTTCTTTACAAATAACTAACACAGCCAATCCCTCAACATGTTTGTACTCTCTGCTCATATTGCCGTCCTATTAATGTTATATTAAACTTAATTTAACATTGCACTCAACAACAAACACATCCTCCATCCCTGAGAAAAAAAAGTAACTTCAAGGGCCAAATTGCATTATATTTCCTCATGTCAATATAGGAAGTGGCGTGGGCTGCAGATGGCCCCCGGAGCACAAGTTTGAGACCCCTGCTCTAGAAACTACAGTATGATGCCCTTCATGGCCTTCCTTTGTGAATTAAGTTGATGTTGTCAAAAAGGATTGCAGATTGACTCTATCCAAAGGCCACGGGATAGTTTTAACCCATCCTTTATGCCCTAATCTGGTTCATTCAGCTCTATTAAATGACAGTGTAGCGATTTTGGCATGTGGATGCGTAAAAAAAACCAAACAACATTTTCCAAGATGGTTTCCATAGTGCCAAAAAAAGTCCATGAAGGATCTTACATTTTGGTCTTAAAATACAGTGAAAACAGAGGAAAATTTTCCATCTGAGCATGTCACAATTTCTAATATCTTAATATCATGTGTAAACCATAAATACATTGTGCCTTCTTCAATTCAAACCAGGCTCTTTTGCCTTGTAATATGCCTTTTATAAAGTTGCCTAAAAAGGCAGCTCATAGTTTTTAGAATACTCCACACCTTATTTGGCTATCACTTAAAAAGTCATGCACATAAAAACCCTTTTCTGTAACATAACTTGATTTAGCCCGGTTTGTGACCGATCCCATCTAGCATCTATTTACATCTGCAAACGCCTTAAGGTTACTCAGGTCGGTTCACGTCCAAAGACAAGAAATCACATAATCTGGAAAAAAGGTAAACATAGACAAACTGATTAGAATAGCATGCCTGTGAAAGGATCACATTTAGAACTCATGTTGTTCTCCAATAAATATAGAATTTCTCCAGTAGACATGGAGGTGAAGTGAAAGCCTCGCCTCCACAGATTACCAGAACGTATGAGTAACATTAGTAGAACCATCAAAAATCTGTTTTTAGCACTGCATCTTATTTTACTGAAAGTATGTATTTACTTTGTCTGACAGGTCCATGCAATCTTCATCAGCAATGACATGCGACTCAACAGCTGGTTTGATCCATCATGGAGGAAGAGGATGCTGCTGACGCTTAAGAGCAACAAATATAAGACCAACATGGTCCACATGCTGCTGGGAATATCCCTTCAGATCTGCCTTACAAAGAATAGCACCCTGGAGCCTGCCCTTACACTCTATATCAATCCTTTTGGTGGGAGCCACTCAGAGAGCTGGTACATCACTGTCAACGAGAACAATTTTCCAGACTGGCAGGCCACCAAACTGGACCTGCCCTTTGACTGCTACAACTGGACTCTGACATTGGGCAACAAGTGGAAGACATTCTTTGAAACCATCCACATCTACCTTCGTAGCAGGATAAAGACTCAGGATGGACTGAATGACAGCATTTATTATGAGCCTTTAGAAATGGCAGATCCTGCTCGGAACCTGGGCTACATGAAGATAAACAGTATCCAGGTCTTTGGCTACAGCATGCATTTTGACCCGGAGGCAATCCGTGACTTGATTCTGCAACTGGACTACCCATACACTCAAGGGTCCCAGGACACAGCTATGCTCCAGCTCTTGGAAATACGAGACCGGGTCAACCGGCTGTCCCCTCCCGGTCAACAGAGATTGGACCTGTTTGCCTGCCTTCTCCGGCACAGACTCAAACTGACTGCCAGCGAGGTGGTTCGCATCCATGCTTCCTTACAGGCCTTCAGCTCACGTCTGCCCAATTCAGTGGATTACGAGACTACCAAGCTGTGCAGTTAACAGCTGCTTGAAAGGAAATACAGTCTGTAAATGGCTAGAAGGAGAACTCATGGACATAGGATTTGTGCCCATTGTGATACAGATGCTTATATTTGTGCTCATTGTCTATGGATTACCAGACTCTACAATTAATCAGGAGTTGATTGGCTGTGGACAGCTGAAGAATGTACTGTACTGGTTGTTCTGGTTTTTCTTTTGTGGCAACTACCTTCAGTGCTATAGTATAATGAATGGGAAGGATCAGTAAGGAAATACACAACTCTCCAGAACAAACTCTTTACAAAAGATGTCTACAGTAGAAATTCAGATATCGCTTCATAAAGTTGAACCATCCTGTTTCGAAATGACTCTGCTCATTTATACTGTAAGTACCAATGACAAATGAACGGACATTTTATGTTAAAAATGGTACAGTCTGTTTGTTTGTAATTTTTATATGTTCCTTTGCTTTAGTGACAGTGCACTTTCCATGGAAACCAGAATACAGTGGTGTCAGTCAAGATTTTGTAGATAAATTGATATTAAAACATCACGTTATAACACATTCCAGCTGTCAGAAGAATTTTTGGGTCCCTTTCGTATTAAGGAATTGCATCACAGACTTTTTGTAAGCATGGTTCAAATTTTCAGGGGGTGATCAGGATGACAGTCAAGAGTACAGAGTACCATGTATTTAGGGATTTGTACAACCAGTTTGACCAGACAGTTGTTAGTCTGCACCAAGAACATTAGTCAGTTAAATTAATCATTACTTTTCTCATAATGCACAACACCAGTTAAATGTTGATTTCTATGATATTACAGACAACAGTCGCCATCAATTTAGGCAAATTGTAAGTAAGCAGGTTAAAAAGTACAGCTAATGACAGGCGCACTAACCAGCGCAACTCTGCAGTACTTGGATTACAAAATTAAGTGTTGTTTAGGCTGTTACTTGATATTAAGGAGAATGGAAGAATACATTACAGCAGGTCCTGTCTAAAGTTCAAATCTTACACTGGGCTTCATAAATGACTTTCTATGTCAGCTTTCCAGATAAGGAAACACAGCATGTCTTTGCCATATCTACAAGCAGGTGGGCTATCCTTGTGGTCCACTGTACAGTCAAACTGTTCAGCAGTCTCAGTAGACTTACCTTTGTTCAGGCTCTTTCTCAGGTGAGTGAGACCTCATTAAATAGAGCGGTTGACCCCAAGAACTCGATTACAGTGCATAACGTCGTCCTACACAAGATGTTAATTTGTAAGGACACAAGGTGGTACTAGCACTGGATATGTCAGTAACACTCAGCAAATTAATTTGACATTGTGTGCAATGTTATGCATGGTGCAATGTGCCACACATGTGATTTGTTTATATTAGAATGTTATTTACATTTTAAAGGGGCTCTTAAATATACTTGTAAAAATGTTCCATTTGTCTCAGATATTCTTTCCTCTTTAAAAATAATTCATGCAGGGCATGCTGTGGGGATAACGTTATGTGAATTAAGGGTAGCCCCCTTAGCACCCACAGCTGTGTACTTGGTATAGCCTGTAAAAAATAATTTTATAATTCTTGCACCTTTAAGGTGACCTATAACCTGTAAAATTCAATTGGAAAAACAGATTAAAACCTTGAGAGTGTATCAACATGGAGCAATTTGGATTTGGGCAGTGTTCTTTATAAAAACATCCCAAATATCTCAAATTGGGGTCATCTTGGTACAGTCCTCAGGTCACCTCATAGATTTTAAGTTGGATTCAGGTCTGTGCAATTGCCAAGTTATTCCAAAACTTTTTCTGGTGGAGCCATTGGGTTTTTTGGTTAGTTGATGTGCTGATAGGTGAAACATCTCTTTGTCTCAAGTTTTTCAGCAGATTTTGTCTGAGAACTAACTATGACTTGGAACTGTTAAAATGTCCTTCCACCTTGACTAAAACTCCAGTTCAAACTTAAGAAAAACTGCCCTAAAACATGATGCTGCCACCACCATGATTCATCGTAGGTATGGTGTTCTTTTGGTGATGTGCAGTGCTGTTTCTGAGCCAAATGTACGTTTTGGAATTATGGACAAAAAGTTCAACCTTGGTCTCATTGCATCATAACAAGTTTTCCCATATAAAGTAAGCTGGGCATATGAAGAATGTGGAGATTGTGTCACATGTAGCACACAAACAGTTCTTGCAAGAAATTCCTGCAGGGCCTTTAGTTTTACTGTAGGCCTCTTGGAAGTCCATCTTCCCAGTTTTCTTTTTGTCCTTTTATAAGTATTGACAGGATATCCCGTTATTGTTAGTGCCTCTGTTCTGCCATATTTTTACTACTTATTTACTACTTATGACTGTCTTCACTGTGTATCCTGGTATATTTAATGCGTTTGAAATTCTTTTGTACCCTCTTGCGAACTGAAATCTTTCAACAGCAATATCCCTTTGCTGCATTGTAGGCTCTTTGCAGTCTTTAGCTTTTGCTGTAAGAGCTAAGTGTGAAGCAAATGTCAGAAAAATCTAACTAATTAAACTAGAACATCTGAAATATATTTGATTTAAATCTGTAACTTTGACTGATTGGTTACATGTCGTAACTAGTGGATTTGAATGGGACTGGTTAATTTTGACAAACACTGACATATCTGCAGTAAGAGGGATATGCAAACACGTTATTATTCAACACCATAAAAGATGATTATAAAACTGAATTATACAAGTTATAGGTAAGATGAAAGAAGTTCTGAAAAGTGTGCAGAAGTGTTATGTCCATTGTAGTAGTTTAAAAAGTAATAATGTAAGAAAATATACAGAAAATATACAGAAAATACAATCTACACACAAACAAAAGAGCTGGCCAGTGGCTCACAGGAAACAACATTTATGCATTAAATTATCTGTAACCTCTGAAAAATTCACTTTGTGTTTGCTTGTTTGCAAATCATAACTAGTGGATGTTATTGCTACAAAGTACATGCATATTATATAAATACAGTATTACACAACAGCAGCTCTTTACTTTCTTGCCAGCAACTGTGGGTTGAGATGTTGATTCTGATGATGCACTGATTCTGCTATCTGTGAATTAAATGAGAAACTTAATAATCACCTTTGGCATTTCTAGTACACTTAAGTGCCTGCTTACAACTGAGGACACTTTGGTCAGGGACGTAACTTGAACTAAACAACCCATGATCCACCATTAAAGACTAAAGACTCACTTATAATTAAATAAATATACGCAATATATCCATCCATTTTCTCCCACTTATCCAATTCAGAGTCATGGGAAGGGGCTGGAGCCTATCCCAGCTGCCATAGGGCAAGTGACAGACTGACAACCGGGACAGGTCGCCAGTCTGTTGCAGAGCTAACACTGAAAGATAGATAGCGATTCACAACTAAGGCCAATTTAGAATCACCACTTAATCTAACCCCACTAACTGCGTGTCTTTGGACTGTGAGAGGAAGCTGCAGTACCAGGAGAGAACCCACAAAGACATGGAAAAAAAATGCAAACACCACATAGAAAGGCAAGATGGCGGATTCGAATCCAGGCCCTTCTTGCTAAAACACAACTGAAAATGTAAAAAGAGAGAAAACAAACTGCAATTTTTCTTTCAGCTGTCAATTAGTAGAGATGCAGGCCCTCAATAATTCCCCAGAGTGTGCTGCATGGACTTCAGCACCTGTGATTCCCACGGTTTTGGGTTTAAATGTCTAGGAACACTTGTTAAGCCTTCAATTGTGATATGAACACCGAAGCTACTTCCCAAGGTGGTTTGTAAATGCTAATGGATTCTTGCCAAAATGAAAATAGTCAATGACCATCAGCTGGGGACCTTAGGATGCCACATAGTAGAGCAGGGCGATATGACCAAAAATATTTATCACGATATACATTTGAAAATTTGCGATAACGATATAACTGACGATATAATTGACACTAGAAAATATACTTTACAACTCCACAACTTTTTTAGTGCAAAAAAGCCCATCAATGTATTTTCACTTAAACAAGCAGCTGTTTTTTATGTGCATTAATGTTATATAAAAATGTAACAGTGCAAATTCCTTGCTGACAGTTTAACGAAAAGGCATTTCCAGTGGAAATTGGCCGACATATCCTCAGCATAACCATGTATAATATCCACAAAACTTAAAAAGAGGTTATACACACACAATACGGTAATATTATGTTGAAGCACAGTATCTATCACTCCGCGAGGCTCCTGCCTACGATAGCCGCAATGCTCCGACAATCCATCAAGCGGTGCGGGTTCGTAGCTTAGCAAAGTCGCACTAAAACATCTGACAGATTTTCGAGCGCCGTGTACGACATAAAATCATTTCGAGGTCAGTAAACACAACCAGAGTTCATACATAAGGCACACGGGATCATAAGGGTCACTGTCGATTTTCAGAAAAATCAAAGGATTGATTTTAAGGGTGCCGTATTTTCCAAACAATACGGTAATAACGACGGCCCACTAGCATGTGCTACCAAAAATAGTGCTTTGTTGTGTATCTGACGGACGAAAGCTAAACCAGTTCCACACCACTGAAGTTGCAGCATTTTTACAAACCAATTCTGGTTCATCCGTTTCATTTAACAACCCACTTTCACTCTTCTCATTCTGCGTCGCCACCATGTGCGTATGTAAACATAGGCACTGCGCATGCGCGTTTTACCCATATTCTATCGTGATATGTCATTTTCCTATCGTTGACCAAAATTACACCGGTATTACCGTGAACGGTATGATATAGCCCAACCCTAACGCATAGTAGCAGGGCTGAACGGTGACATGTGATTTGAGCACCAGAACACAAGAAAGAAAGTAGAAAGCCAAGAGTGTGCCACACATTTATGTCTGTTTATTTATTTAAAGATTTTGAAACCACTTCATTTAACAGAAAACTAAAGCTCAGAGACATGAGAAATGCGCTCCACATCTGATTACATCTGCTGCATTTACTGGCATTATAGTATCATTTCAAACAAATAAGTTAAAAGGTGATACATATAGTTACTTTTTTTTTTTAGATTGCTTGCTGTCACTTGTCTAGTAGAGTTTTCCAAGACCATGCTGGATGTGTTCCCTTTTATTTTATTTGTGTAGGTAAATCTGCAGAAGTTAAGCAGTACATTTTCTCTGAACAATATTTGGTTGGTTTGGAAGAAAATCCCTCTGTTTACTTTCTCTTTAAACAACAGCATGTGTTAAAAAAACAAAAACAAGGGGGAACAGTGTGAAATTGAAATGAAGAGGTTCAAATTGCAGAAAGGAATTGTGTATTTAGTCACTCGCAATTTTGTGCACGTACACCCGCTGAGCTGATTTCCTGAAAAACAGGAGTGGTAGATGCAGAGACGCACAATCAACACTGGAACTCACAGGTGAGTCAAGGGCAGAGGGCCGCTGCAGCATTTGACTAAAGCCCGAGGGCCAGATATATAAACAATGCATGTGCCTTTCCATGTGCATAAACTGCTATTTACAAGGGAATAAAGTGTGATAAAAATGTGCCGGCCGCACATATATTTCAGTACACATATACGCTCGTTAACATAAACAGAAGTTAAAACAGAACAAATGATTTTTACTGAGCCAATTATCACTGTGATATTATCCCTATTTTTCTGCTTTTCAACCAACAATTTTTTATCAGGTCGTGTTGTATCAATTCTTATAAGGTGGCTAATTATGGGTCTATATTTTATCTGTATTTTCTGCTGAAATCGTATATGGAAATGATGATCATTTTTTGGCTAAAGAGAAGAGTAGCAATGATGTGCATATGTGTAAAACAATGACTAAGCTTTATAAAGAGTGGATTTGTAGCTTTGTTTAATCATCCAGTGTCAGGTGCCGGTTTTAGGAACATAAATATTTCAGTGTGTTTGGTTTTTCAGAAATATGTCAATCTCTCTCTCGCCTGTAGAAGATAACATCCCATCAGCAATGGATGTGTGAGTTTAACGTTCCAGTCTCTCCTCCTGTCTCTGTGATTGATATGGATGGATGGGTGGATGGATGGGATGTGAGGTACACTATACCTATGCAGCTGGCTACACCAGCTGTGTAGTGGCCTCCCTCCTGCTTTACACATTTAACTGCAAGCTGAAGCCTTTGTCAACACTTTCAGGCCTCTTAAACAAACAGATATGCTTGTGTGTTGGGCTTTGAGCTCTGTCAAATAAGTCTTGAGTGCACAGCGGTGCACTGTTGTCGAACAGATCCAGTGTAGACCCTAACAGAGGATAGCAGATGCTGCTATTGTGATGTTGACATGCTGCTTCCGCTGTGTGGCCACTTTAGACAAGGTGATGGGACGAAATACCAATTAGCTCAGGCAGCAGACAGCACTTTCTGTTCAACTAAAGTGCATAGCAAAACCATCATTAAAATGGTGCCTGCAAGAAATGCCTGTGTGTGGGGTTGTGTCAGTGTGTCAGGGCAAAGGGGGAGAAAACAAGAGCTTTACTTTTAACATCAGGGGCCATTTTGTACAGACAGCGCTCAAAAATATTTAAGTACAACCTCAATCTTTTCATGACCTTTAGTGAATTAGAGGTACACTCGTCAAAGTGAAATGTACTCATCATCATCTGCTCTTTTCAGTTCAAAAGAGAATTGCAGAATCCCAGTGCTGCCTGATGAGACAAAGCAAACCACTATGCTGGGTACATTCTGGTCTAAGCAACTAATAGCTGGAATTAAAGGGGTGGCCGCTCTGATACAAAATTAGAACCTGTCTATTTAAACACTGAATGCAATCTTGCTAGTGAGCTATCCGGCTGGCAGTTTACTGTTGTTCAATGAGAGACTGTCTCTTTAGAGCATGTGTAAAATGATGGTAGGAGGCCGTCAACACGACAGCAGCAGGTAGCCATTTGTGTTTTAATCAACAAAAGTTCAGTTAAGCTGGGAACACTCTACTGGAAACAGTCTAAGATTTCACACATTTACTACAACATGTTTTTTTCTACATGGTCTTTGCTAGTATTTTCTCCACTGTGAGAGAGGAGAACAAACTTGTAATAAATCACACCTAAAACGACTGTTAGCAATGACCTGATGTTAAAAAACAAAAAGAAAGAAGATTCAAATCTATTCAGATCAGTTCATATATACATACATATATGTATATATATATATATAGATAGATAGATAGATAGATAGATAGATAGTGCTGGCCACCAACAGCCAAGGCGAAATTTTGTGTTATATTTTTGCCACACGCTCAGTGTTGGAGGGCCTTCAGTCTGGGCATCTTTGTTTTTCAATACCAGACAGATGTGGGGGAAGATTTGACTATGAAACAGTGGACACTGCACGCTGAATGACAAGTAGCTAAGTGACCATGCCATTTATTTCTCTCTATTTTGACACTAATTGGGGATTATAATTCACAAAATTAGTATGAATATGAAACTATCTATTGAGTGCGCATATAAATATACCATGGAAGCTTTTCCCATAAACCTTTCACAACTCCCTTCAACAGTTTTCCAACCAGGAATCTGCATCATTTATATGCGCTGCACACAAACTAACTGGACCCAGAGGCACTGAACATTAATCCTGGAATAATGCACAAATAGTAAAACTCTTCTGGCTTTTAAAAAACCGAGGCCATAATTTGCAGACACTATATAGTGCATGACCTTATTTGGTTCAGTCAACCGTCACCTGTCAGGTTAATAGTAAATGCTGAACTACACCTGCTTCTGAAAAAATGCGTACATGCAGACAGTGAGCATGAAAAAAAAAAACTACAGAGTTAAGAAAGTCAAATATCACTTGATGTGTGATGAAAGCATGCTGTAAATTTAATGTTACATTATCTGTGAGTTTAAACTTTAATTGTAGGCAGCCAAGCTTCACTGTGTAAGTTGTGTTTCACACATGAGTGGACTCTGGCTTTTTACTTTTCCTCACATTAATTAATTACTAATGTCTCCCGTTTAGGTGGGATCAAATAATGCTAAAGAGATAAATAAACATATGGGCTTTACGTTTAGCTGCTGATTAAATCCTGTTATGTGTCTGTACTCTAGGTCAAAGATCCTGCCTGCATTATTAATCTCAGGTGCAAGATGTCATCTCTGATCTGTTCAAATGTACGTGCGTCAGTGACACCGCACACCAAAGGGAAGTCAAGCACCTGTGAAGGTTAACAGTCATCACCTCAATTTGTCTGCTCCTCCCATCAACTCCAACTCGTGTCAAAAGCTACGGTGGATGAGGACTGTACATGGATGAGTAGCGTTTGATGAGATGTGAGTGGTGGAATGTATTACCAAATGTCAGCATGTCTTTTCCTGGATACAGCCGTGTCAATTACACACAGGAAATGAGCGCTTACCACTGCACAGAATATGCAGCTCGGAAAGATTGAAAGACATCACCTCTGGTTATGACATAGTTTCAACTTTGAGGTCGTTGAATGTCCAAAAACCGACTCAACTGAATAGGCAATCCTGAAGTTGTTAAATAGGTTGTAACCCAGTGTACAGGAGGGAAAGGCATTACAACATTTCCCCCATCTTCACCAAACTAAAGAAAAAGAAATACATAAAATAACAACAAGACATTCACACAGCCTGAGTAATTAGGGATTTGGAGGGTGATTTTCAAAGAAAAATGGAAATGGAGGAGTGAAAATAATTCTGCCCTACAGTACATATTCCTCCTCCAGCAAAATGAAAAGATCCCAAGGTAGTAGGCCCATAATTATGATGTTTAACAGCACTCTGCTCATTGTGCAATTACTACACTCGGTTCTAAAAACTCATCCAGCAGAGGCAGCTATAGCCATAATTCATTACCTCAAGCTTGTAAATAGCTCTCTCTCTCTCTCTCTCTTTTTTCATTCCACAGATGACTCTAGCCTCCCATGTGACAGTGTGAGTGGGTGGCAAGAAGAGCGCTTTGATTAGAGAAGCTTTGACCTTTAGTAATCTGTCAGTCAGAGGCATCAGAGGCTAGAAAAGCGTGTCTAATTCACTGTAAAGCGTCTTGATTAAAGCCTCCATCTGAAGTTTCCTGAAGATGTTTGCTTCACCTTTATTTATGCATTCATTTTCTGTTTTGAATTTGAAGAGAAATTTGCCCAAAGGCAGAACAGTTATGCAGATGATGACCTTGGACATTTAAAATAAACCTTTAAAAAAATAAATCACTCAAAACAAGAAACCAGACAAGACAGGTAAGGTAATTTGTAGAGGCTTTCAGTTGACTAAAAGCAATTGCAAACACATTTTGAGCATACTGAATGGATAAAAGAGAACTTTTTTTTCTTACCATATGTGTTGCTGTACTTCTCTGGACACCTGAGAGATCTCTGCTATCTGTCCTCAGTGGTCTGGTGGGTCAATATTCCTGTGCAATGTCTGATTTGTATTTCCTTGCCTAAACCACTTAGAGTAGTGATTTATAAGGAGCGGTTTTATTTTAAAATCAATTTTTGACAGAATGAACCCCAGAGCAAATATTTGAGAATTGGAGCGATGAGAACTTTATTAGAGACACGGTGCTCTTATTGAGCTACATCTGAGGTGTCTGCGTTGATTTTCACAAAGATGTGAGAAAATCTCATTACTATAGATAAAAGTTTTTAGTATATTTCAGTAGTTTTTCTACAAAATCTGCTTAGACAAGAATTGCTTGATTCTGGCTATAAATTGAAGTGGTTATTTGTGAGGTCAATTTTAGGTATGAAGTCAGGACTACACTAAATCTCAGATTCTATCAACGTGATGAGCAAACAACTCTAAAAAGTTCTGATCAACATCATTATTTTTGTGTTTTTGCTACTATTAAAATAAACTCTAGCAGGAGTGGCATAATAAAATTAACTACAAGGGAAGATCATGGTCTCGGTTAAGGGTACCTTGTTGAGTTTTGTTGTAAACAAACCAAATTTATGCTAGCATTCAGGGTTCTTTGGTAAACATCCTTGAGCTTTAACAAACACATTGAATAGATTTCCATCTATTCATCTAAAGGTTTTTACAAAAACACAGTTAAGCCTTTTTTGTTTGCATGCTTGTTTACTCCAAAGAGCAACCTCTGGTTAATGTGAAACACAGTTCCTCTAATGGCCACTTGAGGCTGACTTCAAAATCAAGTCAGGCCCCACTGACTCCGGTTTTACGTGCACATTCAAGTTTCAAATTCCAACTTCTGACTTATTCAGGGGTGCACATTAGCATATTCCAGAAAAAGTGATAGGAATATTGCTTAATACTTATAGACAGAGCTCTCCGTATGACTTAATGAGTCAATAGTGGAAGTATAGATTAAAGGTTTACAGTTTTACTGCTGCTTACTTTTGGTATGTTGGACTTTGCGAGCGGAAAATCCGACTTGAAGGAGCGGTCCGCAAAACAAATCTGACTGGGAACTTGGAATTTCCGACTCCCGCTGTATTTAGAAACCCACCATAAGATGGTTAACTACAGAGGTGCAAAAACCAGTTTGTTTCCTCCCTTCATAACAACTACATGATGGCTGTGGGAAATGCAAATACCCATTCTGGAGTTATACTAGAAGGAATTGAAGTTATTGTGTTGTGTGGTAGTGACCATCCAAGAAATAGTTTCAGCTTTTGAGAGTGAATGTCATGTACTGAGCTGGTTATACAGTACTAATATATGTATGTGTCCACAGTTAGATCCGTACGTTTTTTTCCTTGAGTTTTACTGTACACCAGTTTTGTTCTGTACACCAGCACAGATGATTTAAAATATTTTTATACACCCATTATTAAGATAAAACCTATAGATGGGAAGTTGTGACACTATAGTTTTATTAATGATTAAGACATGCATATTGTAATATAATGTTCCCTTTCTCATCTACAAAGTTGTGCAACTAATTGACGTATTATCTTCCCCCCCCCCTTTTTTAAATCCCTGCTAGAGCAGATCACCTGAATAGAGAATCCTATGGTATGTGATTTATCATTTGAGAGACTCAGAATCAACAAACATATTTGTACACTTCTGTCTAACACCCTTTCCAGAAAAATCTACTTGTTCAAATCAATATCCCTTCCATTGTATTTTTGCAGACTTTAAATCTCAATGTCAGTGTGGATGTGCATTTACTATAGCATAGTGTAAGACTTCAGCTTCTGTAAAGACCAAACTTTTCCTCCCTGGGGATCCGACACTGGAATGAAACAGAGAACAGGAGGAGAAGGCAAAAGGTAACTGTCGCCCGCCAATAAATCAATACGCTGCTTTATTACTTCAGAGAACAAAAGGCTCTGCACTGAGATCGATTGCACCTCTGAGGAGCCTCTGATAAGAAAAAAATATAAATAAATAAAACTCTCCTGGCATTTGGCTGCTCCATCCCTACGACCAGATCAGCATCAATTTATTACTGATGTGATGGTTTCCGCCTGATGTGTTTTTGTATAAGCACAAATCAATCCCGAGTTTATTAGCCACTATGATGCATTGTAAAATGACATTACTCAGGGTGCTAGATGAATGCCATTCATTAGGAGGTGAGGCTGCATCGACCGTGGATGTGCAGAGAATGAGAGCGAGTGAGTGAAAGGCAAGTGGAAGAAAACAGTTCTGGAGTTTGGGCTGAATTTATCTGTACTGGGGATGAAATAAGTGTTAAGCTAGATTACAAGGCGTAGAAGAGGACAATATTAATTTGAAGATTAACCCCTTAACTGATATTTGATTAGTTTTTTAGACTTTTACATCATCATTGCAATTCTCCCCTAATTATATTGTAACGACCGTGGGTTAGTGGAGCTAAACTGGCGAAACTGCTCACTAGCTAAACGGCTAGCGGGATGCTAGCGGCTATCGCTAAACTTCGCAACGGATGGAGAGCGCTCGTGCCTCATACACCGCACGACCCCGAGCGTCTCAACAGCAGACTGATAATCCCTAAATGATCCAGCAGGAGGCAGTAGTGGTTCACACCAGTCGTTTATTTACCATCTTTTTCTACAACCACGTAACGCTGCTGACACCGAACCCCTATCCCGCTCCCACCACATAGAGTCGCGGTGTCAGCCAACCATGCCAATTCAACCCACTCCACAGAACACACATCAACTTCACTGTGGCTTACATTAACATAACACTAACACAACATGCGAATCAAACACATAGGAACTAGCAGAACGATAGAAAACACAGACAACACAATACCCAGAATGCATCTGGCTAACAACCCCAGCCAGGTCATTACACAGCCCCCTCCCAAAAAGGTTTAGTGTCCCCACAACCTTAACTGTCCACTCTGTAGTCCAGCAAATGTCCGGGCCGGCGTCGAGTACGCTTCGGCCTTGACTGGGAATCCATGGCGCCCCCATTCGGGCCGGGCGTAGGGGGCAAGGAGTCCCCAGGCTGCACACCAGCCTGTGGGTTGGGGGCAAGCGGATGGTATGGCGCCAGCCTGTCCTTGTGTAGCACCACCCGCCTTCCCCGTCCCGGCATCCAGACTCTGAAGACCACCTCCGATAGCTGTTCCAGGATCTCGCCCGGGCCTTGCCAGTGGCTCATGAGCTTGGGGGTCAGCCCCCGCTTCCTCTGGGGGCAGAACACCCAGACCTGATCTCCGGCCCCCAGCATAGGACCGTGCGCACGGGTATCATACGCCCGTTTCTGGCGGGCCCCGGCTCCCTCCAACGTCCGTCTTGCCAGCTGATGCACCGTGTGCAACCGCTCCCTGAGCCGCCGGAAGTAGTCCATCTCTGGTCCACCGGCAATCTCCGGCTCAGGGGGCGCCCCGAACACCAAGTCCACCGGGGTTCGGAGCTCCCTTCCGAACATCAACGCCGCAGGAGTACACTGACTTGACTCCTGCACTGCTGTTCGATACGCCCACAAAACAAGGGGCAGGTGTTGGTCCCAGTCCCTCTGATGTTGGCTGGTCAGGATGGCCAGCTGGGTGGCCAGCGTGCGGTTGAACCGCTCAACCAGACCATCGCTCTGAGGATGGAGGGGGGTGGTCCTCGTTTTTCTCACCCCCAGCCTCCGACACACTTCTCCCAGCACCTGGCTCTCAAAATTCCTCCCTTGGTCGCTATGGAGCTCCTCCGGTACACCAAACCGCGTGAACATCTCATCCACCAGAGTCCGCGCCGTCGTCACCGCACTCTGATCCGGCACCGCGTACGCCTCTGGCCACTTTGAGAAATAATCCATCGCGACCAGGACATACCGGTTGCCGGCATCAGTAACAGGGAACGGACCTAGGATGTCCACTCCGATCCGCTCCATTGGCGCCCCAACTAGGTATTGCTGCAATGGGGCATGGGAGCGCTGGCTGGGACCTTTCTGCGCCGTGCAGTCGTCACAGCAGTGGACATGGATCTCCACGTCCTGACGACACCCCGGCCAGTAGAACCGCCGTCTCAGCCGTCGCACCGTCTTGCCATTCCCAAAATGGCCGGTACCTGCAGCCCCATGAACCCAGCGGAGGACCTCAGGCCGCAAGGCCCGGGGAACCAGGAGCTGGAGTATGTCGCCTCCCCCGTCTGGCGCTCGCCACCGCCGGTAGATTACACCACCATGGAGCTCCAGGCTGTTCCACTGGGAGTACAGCGACTTGGTCTCGGGCCCCTGGGAAGACACGGCGGACCAGTCTGGCCGTGTCCCTGCCTCCATCCAGTCCCTCACCATCCCCAGCGCTGGATCGCTCACCTGGTGCTGCTGTAGCTCCGCCGCGGTGAAAGGCTCCTGCCCTTCATCCACACCCTCAGGTTCCGCTGCTGCCGATGTCGGACCCCGGTCCAGCTCCTCCAGGCGCCTGCAGTACCGGCACTCATCCGCAGAACAGGGACGCCTGGACAGGGCGTCAGCGTTGGCGTGCTGCCGTCCTGGTCGGTGCTGGGCCTCAAAGTCGTACTCTTGTAGTATTTCCAGCCACCGGGCCACCTGACCCTCCGGCTGGCGAAAGTTCAGCATCCAGGTTAGGCTGGCGTGGTCAGTCCTGAGCAGGAACTTAGTGCCCAGGAGGTAAGGTCGGAAATGACGAACCGCCAGGACCACAGCCAACAGCTCATGCCGGGTAACACAGTAATTCCTCTCGGCCCGGCTGAGGCTGCAGCTGTAGTATGCCACCACTCGCTCCTCAGCCTCTCCCCTCTGGGAGAGCACCGCTCCGACCCCCACGTTGCTGGCGTCAGTGTCCAAAAGGAAAGGCTGGCTGGGGTCAGGATACGCCAAGACCGGGGCACTCACAAGGGCAGTTTTCAGCTGCTCAAAAGCCGCTGCACAGTCCTCCGTCCAAGCAAACCGCTGACCCTTGTTTGTCAACTGATGCAGGGGGCTGGCGACGGTGGCAAAGTCTTTTACAAACCTCCTATAATAGGAGGCCAGCCCCAGGAAGCTTCGTAGCTCGGCGACGTTCGATGGGGGGGGCCAGTCCCCCACAGCAACCACCTTCTCGGGGTCAGTAGCCACCCCCTTTTCGCTCACCACATGTCCCAGGAACTTCACCTGGCGAGCAAGAAGGTTGCACTTGGCCGGGTTCAGCTTTAGTCCGGCCCCGCGGATGGCAGTCAGAACCTCTCGTAGGTTAGCCACGGCCTGTTCAAAGTCCTTAGCATGAGTCAGCAAGTCATCCAAATAGACCACGCAGCGGGCACGGGGAATGTCTTTGAGGACCTTTTCCATTAACCTTTCAAACGTGGCTGGTGCATTGCATAGTCCAAAAGGCATCACCTTAAACTGCCACAGTCCTTGCCCTATGGTGAATGCAGTCTTGGGCCGTGCCTCGGCAGCGAGCTCAACCAACTGGACCCAGCGATGTAATCCAGTGCGTCATCGATGCGAGGTAACGGGTAAGAGTCCTTGCGGGTGACCGCGTTCAAACGCCTGTAGTCCACACAAGGGCGCCACCCCCCTGTTTTCTTCCGCACCATAACCACAGGTGCGGCCCATGGACTATCCGAGGGTTCAATGACGCCATTAGCTGCCATCTCTTTTATCAGTCCCTCGGCAGCTTGGCGTTTGGCGAGGGGCAGGCGGTGGGGCCGCAGCCGGATTGGAGCAGCTGCTCCAGTGTCTATAGTGTGCTGCACCAGGCCCGTCCTTGTGCAGTCCTCTTCCCTGGCGGCAAAAGTGTCCATAAACTCTGCCAAGAGGCTCTGCAGCTGCCGCTGCTGTGTCGCACTGAGGTGCACCCCACTCCGCCGCCCAAGCTCCTCTACTGCCGCGACAGTCTCAGGTGACGGGGAGACTGCCGAGCTAGGCGGCGACTCTGGCTGCGGGATGTTGGCCCTGCTTACGTTCACCCCCTGGGTCCTCTTCCGCACCCTGGCCGCTCTCGGCCCCTGGCTATGGCATGGGGCTGTGGGGCGCGAGGGCTTTGGGGGTGCTGGTGGGGTGGGGGTCTCTCCCTGGCTACCGCGGCCCACTTGGAGCTGCACGGTCTCAGCACCAAGGTGGATGGCAACTCCCGGCACATCGACCCGTGCCCCCCAGTGGGCCAGCAAGTCCAGTCCAACAATGCACTCGTCTGTTATGTCGGCAAGCCAGAACTCGTGGTTCACACTGTTCGTTCCCACCACCACCTGCAGAGTCTTTTTCCCGGGCATCACAGTCTTTTCTCCTGTGACAGTGTGCAACGCTGTGTGAGTAGGGGTCCAGTCTTTCGGCAATGAGCCGCCCGTCTCCGGAAGCACCCCCCTCCGCAGCAAGCAGATGGTGGACCCCGTGTCCACCAGGGCCCGGCAAGACCGTCCATCAATTATACAGTCCAGGTACAGTCCACGGGTGGACCCACAGCGGCCCACCACGGGATGAGTGTCACGGAGAGGGTTTACTGATTGGGGTGGGGGTTCCCTCACTGTCCCACCCCGTGGCCGTTTCCCGTCGGTGATGTCACTCGGCTCCGAGGACTAGGTGCGGGACAGTTCCGGGCGAGGTGACCGGGTTCTCCGCACCGATAACAGCAGTCCGTCCGGCGCCTCCGACGGGGAACTGCCTCTGATTGGGCTCGTCTGGCCTCCTCCTCCTCATCCGACTGGGACGCGCTCATCTCTCGCTCGACCATCCTGGCCGATCGTCGGGTCACTGGCTCGCCCCGCAGCACCTCCTCAGCCCGCTCAGCCTCCCTCAATGCCTCCTCCAGGTCTCGGGGGGATGACAGCCGGACATGCTGTCGCAGCCTCTCCGGTGTGAGGCCCCTCAGGAAGGCGTGGAGACCCAGCTCCTCCCGTGCCGCTCCTGGGAATGTCGGATAGCCCCGTCGGGCATAGAGGCGGACGTCCGCAGCAAAGGACCCCAGGCTCTCTCCCTCGCGTCGGCGTCGGCAAGCCAGCTCCTCCCTGCTCTGTTCGGCTGGTGGTCTCTGTCCAAACCGTCTGCCGAGCGCCGTGGTCAAAGCCCGGAGGTCGCGCTGCTCCTCTGGGGGCAGGTCCAGCAGAACCTGGAGCGCTGGGCCCTCCAGTGCAAGTGCCAGGTGGGTGGCAGTCTCTTCTTGGCCCCATCCGTTGTGAGTGGCAGCCAGCGTGACCTGGGCCAGGTACGGCTCCAGCTGCGTCGCCCCAGTGTAGTGCTGTAGCTTAGCAGCCGTCCTGCCAGGAAGCTGTGATGCGGCCCCAGGAATCCCCTCCCGTCGCTGGGAGAGCAGGGGGTGGCTGTTCCGGGGCGCGCTGTGGCCCTCTGGCCGCCCCAGCTCGGGTCTTCTCCGCTGGGTCTCGGCAGCCATGCTTTCCAGAAGCGAGCAGTTGTCTCGGATTATACGCTCTAATTCGCCTATGGTCGGCTCCATAGTGTCTGCTAGACACTCATGAATCCCACTTCTGACACCAATTGTAACGACCGTGGGTTAGTGGAGCTAAACTGGCGAAACTGCTCACTAGCTAAACGGCTAGCGGGACGCTAGCGGCTATCGCTAAACTTCGCAACGGATGGAGAGCGCTCGTGCCTCATACACCGCACGACCCCGAGCGTCTCAACAGCAGACTGATAATCCCTAAATGATCCAGCAGGAGGCAGTAGTGGTTCACACCAGTCGTTTATTTACCATCTTTTTCTACAACCACGTAACGCTGCTGACACCGAACCCCTATCCCGCTCCCACCACATAGAGTCGCGGTGTCAGCCAACCATGCCAATTCAACCCACTCCACAGAACACACATCAACTTCACTGTGGCTTACATTAACATAACACTAACACAACATGCGAATCAAACACATAGGAACTAGCAGAACGATAGAAAACACAGACAACACAATACCCAGAATGCATCTGGCTAACAACCCCAGCCAGGTCATTACAATATGTAAATTAATAAAAAAAAAATACTCCAGTTTCGAAAATCAGAATTTTTTGTGATTCAGGCTTTTACGTTTAACATTTAAGATGGACAGAAGAAAATCAATGTAGTGTAACATACCGGTATATGTTTCAAAGAAAGATTGTCATAACACATTCTGCAGGGTTCATGCAGCAGGAGGGAAATAACTTATTTATGACTATTCGTGTAGGCTTATTAAAAGTCAATCAGGTGCTTTCATTTTAGAATTTCAGCCTTTGAGCAGTACTACTTTACTACACTGGGTTATGTAAAAAAGCTACATTCAAAATTTCACTAAAAAGTGTTTAATCCAATATGTAATTCATGTATATGATTAAAATACTGTACTTAGGGGTCACGCGTAAAAGCACTGGGCAGCACAAAACACAATATGAGAAGAACCACTTGGCTGGTTATTGGAATCATTAACAGCAGTCCAAGAAGACGGAGCTCAAGGAGTCAGACACAGCTGTAGGAATGGCCTTTTCAAAATGTTATGGCATTATATGCACCCTACACAGGATATATTGTACTACAGCACTATTTCTGACACATTAATAATAAATTGAATTGGCATAGTCACATTGCAAACAAGGCAGAAACAGTCCACAAATGCAAAAAAATGCTGTTAATTATTCAGCTCAGCTCAAAATCAATTATTTATTTATTTATTTATTTTTTGGTCCAGTATATTAACACATTTCTTTTCCCAAAGTAAGCTGGATACTGTGTGTACTCGAGAAATCACCAGAATGATGTGTCCTTGTCACATCACACAGAGTGGAGAAAACAGCATGAAATCGTCAGCATGGAGGATGAGAGACAGGGCCGGACATTGCTTCTACTTTTATTATGGAAATAGTCTTTCAAACGTCACACACAGCACCACAGCAACTGTGCAGATGCACCCAACAGAACACAAATGTACTATGCTTGAATAGAAATGCTGCTCGCACGGCACCAAAACCACATTGTGAACTCATTTTAGGGTGTTATCATAATTGTCAGATTGTTGCAGCATATGTTGCATAGTGCTGCTTGTAAGGGCCACTGGTTTTAGTGCTGTATTCATACAGGCTTTATCATAATCTCTATTTTTTGCACAGTAAGCTAATATTAGGCATGTGGTGGCTGCAACGCCCGTGCAGAATGCAGCCACATGTTTCGCAGGATTATACGTCTGCGTATACAAACAAATATACGTTTGCTTGTTTCTCTGCATCTGTTGAGATGAAGGGGAATCAACAGAGCACGCATCTGATTAGGCTTGATGAACCCTGTTGGATTGAAGAGAAAGTGGAACACCAGTCCCCGGAGTCTGCATGGCATCGAATGCAAAAAAATAAAATAAAACAACAGAGATGAGACGGAAAGCCGAAGATAAAAAGAGACAAAAAGAAGGACTGCTCTCACCAATACTCGAATACGCTCCCATAAATTCCAGCAACTTGTTTGTGTTTGTTTTCACCGCTGTTCATTATTCCAGGTGATCAGACTTCAGAATGAACACGCGTACCGTTCTGGTCAGCAAAACACACATTTACAGATGAGATAAAAGAAACACGGCGGGACACACAAGAATGCGATCGGCTTTAATGGGATAATTGGATGTGAAACTGTCATTCCACCTGGTGAGGGACTGCTTGTGCGAGGCGAGCGGCTAGACGGCAACAAAAAACCAACCTAATCAGCCAGGCCCACTGAGAGCCATTTTATGCTGCAACATCAATTACAAAAGAATTGCTTTAGGGATACTCTGTCCAGGCTTTCCAATGCATCACTTATTAGACAATCCTTTGCTCTGACATGTACTCATCAGAGGATTGAGGCACCAGTGCTAGACAAGGTCATTTATGAATTATTTGGATTTGTGTCACTGTTTTTTCTTGTGTATGTGTGGTTTGTTTTTTACAAATAGACTTCTCCACAGTCAATGTCTGAGTCTGTCTGTGTGTAAAGGGACCGGGGTGTGTAATCAGTACTATTTCTTCCCTGGATAACTGAGACACTGTAGTCTGACAGTTAAAATATTTCTTACTTATTTCTTTAACGTTAGACTGGCCCTTATAATTATGTCTAATTGGGGTCATTTAAATTGGGATTCATTATGTAGTTTTTCCTGGAGGTACTGCAAATGGATAGAAGTACCATAAGAGAAAATCAGCTGTGAAGAAAGCTTTGGTGAAAATGAAAAGGGTTTTTTTTGTGATACCTCTACATTAGCTATAGCTCCTACAGAGTGCTTCACTGCCATTGATAATTGGATGTCTTTAAATTTCTTCCATCTCAATCCAGGCAAAAAGGGGCTTCATGTCTTCAGCTCCCATTAACTTCTCTAAGGAGGTCAGTCATTACACAGGCAACTCTTCCTTCTCCTCCCCAAAGTCAAAACACCTGCTAAGAATCTTGGCATTATTTCTCACCAACATTTACATTTTGAAACTCGCATCCCTAAAGCTCATCCATCGCAAAACTTTTATTGGCTCCCGATAACTTTAACTTTCTCCCATCTTGATTGTTGTAGCTCACTTTTCACATCTATCTCCCAGTCCTCCATAGTCTGTCTTGAGATGGTTAAGAATGCAGCAACTAGGCTGTTCACACATCGCCCTTATTCCCGATGCCCTTCACTGGCTTTCAATGAAATTCAAAATACATTAAAAAAAAGATTAATGGCATATAAAGCCCTCTATGGCTGGACTTCTGTATATATGGCAGACCTGCTCAGACCTCATTTCAGCAGTTGGAGTCTCTGATCACCTGACTGGTGTGGTCCATGTGGTTATTTTGAAACAACTGCTGAGTTTTTTTTTTCTTTAATCTTTTGACTCTTACTTTTTGTTCTTTTCCTTCTAATGTATACAGAAGTGTGCATGCAGGAATGAATGTAAAACTGTATGTATGTGTTTATATGTTTTGACATGTACACTTATCTTTAACGTGTGGTTTTATGCAAACTGTAAGGCACTTTTTAACAGTGTGTTTAGAACATGTTATACAAATAAAGTTATCATTCGTGAAAAAGGTGCTTTTTATATGGAATGGCCCAATGTGGGTCGTCAGTTGATACATTATGTTGAAAAAGTCATGAAAGTTGTAAGAAAATTATTTGTCCAGTTGATTGTTAGCATGGGTCGGGGTCCCATTAATTGTGGAGTACTTCACAAGTGCTCACTTTGAGATGAGAAGTTCAGAGAATTGAGGACGAAGGAGCTTGGAAAGAAAACGACTGGACATCTTTAAGTTTCGTGAAGATGTTTCACTTCTCATCCAAGAGGCTTTCTCAGTTTCAAGTATGATCATTTACCTAATTAAGATTTTTCAGGTGTTACCCACATGCTAGCATTCATGTTTCTTACAGCATCTTGCAAGGGGCCTGCTCATGAAAACATTACCTCTTAGTGTTGATAATGTCAAAAACTCTACAGGCCATCTTTGAAATAAACATTTGCACCAATGCTTTCTTGTGTATAAAAATCACTACTGTGATAGCTACTGTATCTAGGAAACAATTGGTATTATGATTCTTATAGAGATGCTGCTTTGCTTATGAGCTATGACGGCTAATGCGGTATATGATTACAATATTAGAAGAGTTATCTCTCCTATGCTCTTCATTTAGCACTGATTTAATTGAAGACCTATAAAAATCAGTAGCATAAGTTCCAAGAATAAATAAGATGACTGTATTATTGCATTAGGTTTTGTTTTCCTTGCATCATAAATCTAATGAAGTAAAATAATATCAGCCACTATTTTTGTTTTAGTGAGTGTATTATATCTCTCAGTGATACCAAGCCACATCTTCCACTTGCTGTATATTTGACATGTAAATGGCCTGTATTTGTATAGTGCTTTACTTAGTCCCTAAGGACCCCAAAGCGCTTTACACTGGTGATGGCAAGCTACATTGTGCCACCCTGGGGCGCACTGACAGAGGCGAGGCTGCCGGACACTGGTGCCACCTCTGACCACCACCAGTAGGCAACGGGTGAAGTGTCTTGCCCAAGGACACAACGGCCGAGACTGTCCGAGCGGGGGCTTGAACCGGCAACCTTCCGATTACAAGACGAACTGCCAACTCTTGAGCCACAATCGCCCCATGTAGGTAAGGTAAGGTTTTGTTTATTACTTCACAACATAATGTAAATAAAAAACGGGTAATTCAATCACTTCACACTCGAAAAAGGAGCTCATCATCTTTAAGAATAATGATTCAAGAAAAGGCGTGTTCAAGAAAACGCATGACTTGTGTTCGTTAAAAAAGAAAAGAAGCTTCCATTACACACAGACACACACACACTCCAAATCAAATTCTGAGCAGCCTGAAGTGCTGGGAAATGATCATTAGGAGCCTCAGTGGCACTTGAGACGTTGCAGTTGACGTGCGGAGGATGCTGCTCCCCGCAACCTCATGGTGATATGCGTCAGCAATCAGAGGGAGAAGATGTGTACCAAACAGCCGGGATAATTAAGGTTGAGCCAACAAACATAATCAACGCCCAATCAGGCTGCATTGTGGCAAGCTACATTGCCTGAAGAAGCCCGTGTTAATTTTCTGCTTCTACATAAAGTGGCTGATGGTGAGAACATAAGATATCTCCGTTTGAATAGGTATTTATTACCAGAGAAAAAAACAAGTTTAAAGGTTTTGCGCTTTTACCATGAAATTTACTAAATGAAGCAATTTTCTTATTGCATACCTGGTGCTGTGTATGTTGTGGCGTTTGCATGTTCTCTTTGTGTCAGTTACTACCGTCTAAAGACATCCACGTAAGGTTAACTGGTGATTCTAATGTTTGTATGTGTTTGCCAAATCACAAGTTGGTTTCTGTTGTGACATTACACTTACTGTAATGCAAGGAGACCATTTCCTACTTTACAGAAGTTTACTTTTACTATAAATTGTCTGATTAGCAGTTGTTACACCTACAGCGGCTGTCACTGGGTCTGTTACAAGTCTGTGTGGGCAGCCAAGGTTGTATGCCTACACATGGCCCACAGCGGTTTTTGCCTTTTTGATCCCAGTGAATGTTTTATTGTGGACTACTTTAACCCCATAGTAATTTTAACAATTTTCTGTGGGCAAGTTATATTGAGTTTTCCAAATGAAGTTAACAGGCTTGGCGGAAAAAAAAGTAAACTTTTTGTTTAGTTGTTACTGAAGTTTACATCAGCACCTCAGAGTACTCTGTAGTTAAAGCTAGAACAAATACTGGAGATCTTAAATTTCTAAATTAAATGAAATTAAAAAGTCTTTACATGTCTGTGATAATACTTATATTAGATAAATTATTATTTATAGATAAATAATCAGTGGTAGCTGAAGCCTCTAGTTTTTCCAGAGAAATGTGCACTATAACTATACCAGCTTTCCTCACTTAAGAAAATGAGTTAAGTGGCTGTTAATTTTTAGAAGTTCACTGATTTTTTTTGAAGTGATGTTAAAAGAATAAACACGAAAGAAAGCAATGACATCATTCTATCAGTAGGAGAAAGCAATGCACTAAACCATGCCTAGGCTGCCAAAGAGAAGAAGAAAAACAGCCACTTGTTTCCACTATTCAACATGAATGTTTCCACTATTTGTGCTCTGCTTTTTTTATGGCTGAAGATTGTTATGCAGTCAGTGTAGCATACTGGTTAAAGATCATCAGACTGCTTGGATTTTAGCCACTTTTTAGAGACTCATTTTCTCTTTTGAAGAATAAGAAGGTCGGTACCATATAATATAAATATAAACTATTACTCCTGTAAGACCTAAATTGCTATTTTGAAGTAATGTTTGAAATTAACTGTGTTTTGTCAGAAGCCCATTAATGTTGATGCCTATGGATTTTCCCCACAACAGATAGTAACTGTTGGCTGTCCTGTCAAATATGGTGGTGTTTTTATTGTTTTTGAGAGTGTTTTTGTGTTATTTTGAAGATAAGATAAAATAAGACTTTATTGATCCCACGACGGGGAAATTTTTGCGTTACCTCAGCTCAGGTACAGATATTAGAAGGAAAATACAAATAAAATACAAACAAATAAAAAATAAGTAAGATAATACACTATATACAAGGTTTCACAATTTTCTCTTTTTTCATTGTTCTTGATTGTCAGAACAGAAAGAGGAATTCTGGAGTAAGTTGGATGAAGTGTTAGAGTGTCCTTAGGAGCTTCCTGGAAAGTGCTTATTGGAGCAGATTTCAGTGCACATGTGGTTGAAGGGAAGAGAGGTGATGAGGAAGTGCTGGCCAGGTAAGGTCTCAAGGAGAGAATTGTATAAGGACAGATGGTAATGAGCATATTAGAAAAGGGATGATGAATATGGAATTGGCACACTGGAGGAAAAGAGGATGCAGCGAAGGAGGACATGTGGTTTGGTGTGACAGAGGAGGATGCTAGGGATAGGATGAGATGAAGGCAGACTATGCACTGTGGCGACTCCTAAAGACAGTCTTTTTTTGTTGTTCAGTACTACTTTGTACTGCAAGGCCTCCTTTCCAGCAAGGCCACAGAGGGCTCGTGTTAGCAGGCCTGCCACATCAGATGGTGATCCCAAGGTTCACAGGTGGCTTCCTATTTGGGACCCACACTGCATTGCTCCACTAGGCTCCCAAATGGGCTCCACAATGAAGGGCCGAGGGGCTTTACCTTATTTATTATCAAGTTTACAACAAATTTTAATTTTATTAATTAATCCTAAATTACCATATTAATTCTACTTGTAACTCATTTTTGTTAAAAAAGTACTACTTTATGTATTATAATTACTTACTGTAGAAAGTAATTCATTACATTACTTTTTACATTTTGGTCTTAGCTACATTGTCAGTTAATTACTAGATATTACTGTCTTAATGAGTACAAACAAAAGGCTTTCTTTTTAAATTATAACACAAGACTGACAACAAAGTTGAAAACCATCTGTAGCAAGTCTCCCAGTATAGCCCAGGCTCACCAAACGTGAACCAGTCGTGATAAAGCAATGTGAATATCTGAAACAAATACACTGATCTCATTATTTCAAACTTTGGCAATGTTTGGTTTGAGCATTCAACACTATAACTAATATAAACACAGATTCACATTAGTTTATAGAATTCTGATGTTCGGACTCTTCTTTGTGCACTTTGCCTCACTGTTATTTGAGTGAGATTATTCTTGTTCCCTATTTCAGTTTACTTCTAGCATGAATTTAAAGGTTAGATCCTTTTGTATCATTCTGTTTTTGTTTTGCTTTATTTCCCGCACTTCTGTTTCTTTTTCTGCCCTTTCTGTTGTCTTGGGTTTATCTGTTCCTTTTCATCGCTCTAACTGATGTTTGTATTTTGTTTGCCCTTTTTGTCATCTAATCTTGCCCCCGTTCTTCAAGCTTTACTTTTTGTTTTAATCATTTTTCCTCACTATTTATTTTTTTACTATAACTTAAAATATAACATACTTACTATCACTGCATCCTTCAGTCTTGTGTTGGGTTATCAGCTGTTGGGTTCATGCATAAACGTCCCCTGAATTTTGACACCCACATATGTAAATGGATGTAATTTTCATCAGTATGTGACATCAGGGAAAGGACTTTAAAAAGCCTAGCATTTGAATTTTTATTCAAATGGGGTTAGGACAGCAGCAGCAAATTTTTCCCCCCCCCTGCTTTCACTTGAAATGAATCAAACTGTAAATTAGGTACAAACACATTTGCATTGTGAGTTCACACAAGGACATTTCTCCAACTCCTACTGTTTCTTTTAGCTTTAATGACTTTTTTTCCCCCTCTAATAGAGGCATGAAATTCTCCAAAATAATGACGAGACAGGGAAGCTGTGGCTTTAATTAAGGAATGCTATCATTGTGATCATTTTTATTCATAAACACGAGTTAAAAGCGGCAAAAGATGCTGTGGAGAGAGGGATATATTATTGATTGAAGGGAAAGATTAGAAATTAATGACCCATATGTCCCAGATTGAATAATCAATTTCAATTAATATCAATTTCACAGTGCAGCTGCTTGGTAACAGTTCTGAGATCTGCTTTGGTGCCGTTCATTTTTCAGCCTCGTGGGGAGAGTGTGCCCATGGCGTGAGAATGGGGACCGTGCAGGGTGGAACAATGGGCAGAAGGCATGGTCATATACGTCTTTTATGCTGTTCCTTCACAGGAAGTTAATGTGATTCCCACTGACCCCCTAGAGCTACCATCTCTTGCATTTTTCTTTATATGAGGAAAATATCAACAGTACATATTGATGTTGCATTTTTGCTCCTCTACCTGGCAAAGCAGAGAGCAAAAAATTGGAAAACTGGTTGGGAGAGCACAGTGTTCCCGTTTGGCCTTGAATACAATACAAAACCATCCATCATTCAAGTCTTATTTGAGGTGACAGTGATGAGGTGCTTGAGTGTGTGTGCATGCATTGCATCTGCGCATGTACCTACATGCTGTGGAGAGGTAACAATCTCCCCCGAGGAGTGCAAGTGATATTTTGAATCCAAATTGAATGGATGGGGTGATTGCTCCAGGAGAACATAATAGTGACATCTCAATAGGCATGCCCTTATCAGGGAAATAATAAGACTATTTTCATGACCAAAATTAGGCATGCAGACTGTCAGAAAGAAAAAAAAAGAAAGTGAGGGAGAGCGAGAGGGAAAAAAGATAGGTCTGAACCAAATGAACCAAAGAAGATGCTTATTAGAGAAGTTCAATTTGCATATATTGTATGTCAGACATATTGGCAAAAATGTCAAAAACTAAATCAAAAGAAGCCCTTCTAGTGTATCTGCTGAAATTGCTCCTTGATCAGAGTGAATGGATTTGACAGAATGGTGACGTTGTGGCTATCTTGCGGAAATAAATCATTGCTGAGACATTTATGAGACATAGCAGGAGTGCAAGCTTCCCCCTCACTGTTGTTAGATCAGAAAGAAAAAAAAAAAAACACCCTCCCCACATTTCCATGCAAATTGCAAACCATTTCTTTTTTTCCTAAAACCAATTTGGATACATTAAATTCTGGAATTTTTTCAGTGCAAAAAGATGCCCTTCAAATCATTTTTTTGTTCTTTGAGGCGAGAGCGGGACTGCAGACTGATGCAGTCCTGTCACCACAGCAGATTTCTGGAGGTATCTGAGTGAACTGTTATGCAGCAACCTGCATAAATATAACACACACAAAAAAATGTGGAGGAAAAAAAATCATATGACTCATAAAAACAGTTTTACACAGAATGAGTTTAAAGGCCTCTGTGCCTCTTACTATCCTCCATCCCACCACTTAACGAGCTTTGGTTAAATTGCAAAATGGCCTAAAGCCCATCATGCTGCAGTAGTCAGTGTATAATCTAGTCATTTTCTCTTGCATCATGCCGCACTCTGGCAAATGGTGTCCGTCTACCACTGTAGTTTCAAACCTGAGAGCTGGATTTCCAGAAGACATACTGTGTTACATTGGATGTCCATCAGTGTTATTTTCTGCAAGAAAAAGAAGATCATCCACTTATTGATGTTTACCCACTGAAATTTTCTGTTGAAGAGAGGTCTAAAAGATGTCTAAAAGGTGCACACCCATTGCAAAAGGCCAAAGCATCACACTGCTTCCACTGGCTTACGTTCTTCCGATGCATCCAGCTATCAACGTGATGTAAAAGAAAACAGAAGAAAAAAGATTCATCAGATTAGGCCACCTTCTTCTATTGTTCTGTGGTCCTGTTCTGATGCTCATGATGCTCATGTAACCATTGTTGGTACTTTTCAGCAGTATGGATCTTGTATACAAAACACAAGATCCATAGAGGCTGGGGTCTATCACACCAGGCAAGATCCCAGGTGCAGGCTGTGTAAAGATGCCCCTGAGACAATCCGGCACATAACTGCAGGGTGCAAGATGCAAGCATGCAGGACATACATGGAACACCATAACCAAGTGGCCGGCATAGTATGTAGGAACATCTGTGCATCTGTACATCCTGAGGTCAAAATGGGAGACACCCCTAGGGTGGTAGAGAGTGACCGAGCTAAGATCCTGTGGGACTTCCAGATACAGACAAACTAAAAGGTGATGACTAACCAACCAGACAAAGTGGTGATAAAGAAGCAGAGAAAGACGGTCATAGTGATAGATGTATCGATACCGAATGACAGCAACATCAGGAAGAAGGAACAAGAGAAGCTTGTGTGTGTGTGTGTATATATGTGTATATATATATATATGTATATATATATATATATACACACTTCATATGTGCCATGGGTCATGGGTCTGTTCACCTCTCAACTACATGTAGACATTAAGGGAGGTCTTTTCAACAGGCTTGAAGAACACATTTTCACCTTTCACTTTTCAACCAAGTCTCTGTGTTTAAACATCTTACAAAGTTGTCTTTGATGTCTTTTCACCAGGTTTTTACTGGGTGAGTGCACGAAGAGGGCATTTCTGACAGTCGAGCCCTGTCTTATATGGCCCCAAATCGCCTGGCAAGATCCCTGTCAGCCTGTCTCTGAGAAGTGAGCCTGAGGGCCTGTAAAGTCAAGTGGCTTTGACACTCAAGACAAATGTCCTCAGCTTACGTTTGTGAATACTGGATCACTACCCATGGCTGTATGGCACACTCATCTATGCACAGGCACAGAGGAAACTAATTACTTATGTTATCATCACCATCATCATCATCAAGTTCACATGCGCTGTTTCCAAAAAGCAAATGTAGGGCAGTCAGCGAGCCTTATCGTTTGTGCAGGCACCGGCACCTTTCAAAACTTACAGGCATTAATTAAGAATCCATTATGTGCCTAAATCCATCAGAAACATGGACATTATGCAGAGTGGCATCACATTAGTCTAGCCTGTGTTGTGTTTTGTATGCAAGTGTTGTAACAACTTCTTGTGGGTTTTTGTAAAAAGAGCAGCGAAGCCATCTGTTTCTTAGCGGTTCAGGATGCAGAGTGAATATTGATAAGGACACCAATGTTCTTGCTAATATGTCAGCTCACAGCTCTATCAGATAAGCCAGAGCAGCGGGATAACATGTAACTTATGTCATAACTATCAATCTGACACAAACAGGAACAGCATTTGTATTTTCGCTGGTGCACCTGCAGATACCGACTTGACAAATCGAGCCAAATTACAGCCGATTTACCACAAAAAAATATTTTTTTTTCAGAGGCTTTTGTTGCCTTTAAGCCCTGGAATTTCCATGTAAGGGTTTACAATGCAAAATTCACAAATGATATTGATTTTTTAATGCCTGGGTGAGCATACAGTTCATATTCTTGCCTCATTCTGGCAGTGAGATACGTGTGTAAGTAAGTCAAGGTGTGAACCCAGGCCTCAGATATACATTTGGAGACCAATGAATCTTGTCCAGCTTTGACCTTTTATTGGAATGATACGGAGCCCCGGAGGGGACATGGGAGAAAAAAAAATTAAGACGGACTTTTGCGAGATCTCGCAAAACAAACTCGGGATCTCGCAAAACTTTTGCGAGCTCTCGCAAAACAAACTCGGGATCTCGCAAAACTTTTGCGAGCTCTCGCAAAACAAACTCGGGATCTCGCAAAACAAACTCGGGATCTCGCAAAAACTTTTGCGAGATCTCGCAAAAGTTTTAGCCGCATTCTTCCCGTTAGCTCGAAGCTAATGGGAGGTCGAGACCTACTACAGCCGGGAGGAACACCGCTTTCCCGGCACATCGTGCCTCGACCTCCCGGTTGGCTTCGAGCCGGCGTCCGAAGAATGCGGCTAAAACTTTTGCGAGATCTCGCAAAAGTTTTGCGAGATCCCGAGTTTGTTTTGCGAGATCTCGCAAAAGTTTTGCGAGATCCCGAGTTTGTTTTGCGAGATCTCGCAAAAGTTTTGCGAGATCCCGAGTTTGTTTTGCGAGAGCATGCAAAAGTTTTGCGAGATCCCGAGTTTGTTTTGCGAGATCTCGCAAAACGTTTGCGAGATCCCGAGTTAGTTTTGCGAGATCTCGCAAAAGTCCGTCTTAATTTTTTTTTTCTCCCATGTCCCCTGCGGGGCTCCGTAGAATGACGTCCACTTTGGTTTTTTTTTTTTAGGAAACTTTTTCATTTGAGCATTTAGACAATTTGTAATTTATTCAGGTTTTCATGATGCAAAGCTTTCCTTTCAAGCTGGACACACTAAAGGAAGCCACCAGGATAACGCCAAATAAAGGACCACCCAGACATGCTACAAGGCACCAGCGTCAGGCCTTGATAGAATTTTATTCCTCAAGGACAAGATAATTTGGAGTGATTACAGATACATCACCTTTTAATCTGAATATTTACAGCATCAGATTGAGTCATACATAAATCAGCCAAGAGGTCACATGAAAGGCGCGTGCCTCTGAGATAGTCCCAACACATTCTTTGAAGGTCGCATAGCTCTAATCGTTATCTTCAGCCCTCGTACTAAAATCAAAGAGGGAACAGAAAACGACAGAGAAACAAGATTCATCTTAAATCCCTGTAAGCCTTTATTGAATAAACGCTCACTCACAATGAACCCAGCATACTGGAACAAATGTAAACAGGGAACTGACACACATCCATGCACAAACACACACTCTCAAACCTGAGATACAAAGGAAAACAAAATGAAAGTAAAAAAGAAAACACTACTGTAGCCGGCCAGAGCTACATAGACTATTGCAGTTCACTGCAGGGCTGCAAATCAAGGAAGTCATTAGTTCTGGATAACACTGAAGTTTTGCTTGTACACTTCTGATGGGCAAGCAATTTGTGTTTGTGTTTCCAGGATTTTTAAATTCAGTGACACCTAGGAGGACCAGAAATGAGCCAGCAAGGGTTCATGGAAAAAAATCCCCATATTTTGTCTGAAATAAATTCTGTTGCAAACCACATGAAAATGGACTGACTTGTAATAGATAATATTATAATATAAGACCTCCTGCCTCAACAATACAAAAGCTGTAATAAAGAAAACGATTGAACCTTGGTGGTAATGAAGATAACAAAAGTCTGGTTGCAGCCACATGAAGGCTATTTGAGTACTAGTGTTCGTTGTCATATTTAGGAAACCAGTTTGAGATGGTCTGAGCTTTGTGATGTGATGCTCTACCCTGCAGGAAGCAGACATAAGAAGATGGGTACACTGGTCATAAAGGGATGGACACAGTCAGCAACAAGATGCCACATAGGCCGTGGTGTTTAAATGATGCTCAGCCGGTACAAAGGGCTCAAAGTACATCAAGAAAATATCCCTGACATCATTACACCACCCTAGTGGTGGTGTAATGATGTCAGGGATATTTTGATATCCCTGAACCTTTGATAGCAGGCAGGATGGATCCAGGCTTTTATAAGTGTTTTTATACTGTTGTTTCTACCATTCAAATGGCACAACAGAAATCGAGACTCTTTTGACCAGACAAAAAATTTTCCAATCCTTTGTTGTCCAATAGAACTGTAGGCCCAGTTTCCTGTTAATTGTTGACAGTAGTTGCACTTGGCATGGTCAACCTCTGTAGACCATTTGCTTCAAGGTTTATGTTGTAAGTTCAGAGATGCTCTTCTGCATACCTTGGTTGCAATGAGTGGTTATTCTGTTATTATTGCCTTTCTATAAACTTAAAGCAGTCTAGCCATTCTAGAAAGCAAGGCTTTTTTGCCGCTCACTGGATATGTTCTCTTTTTTTGGTCATTCTCTGTAAACGCTGTGGGAAGTAAATCATCAGTTTCTGAAATATTCAGAACAATCCGTCTGGTACCAAAAACCATAACATGTCCAAATTCACTGAAATTAACTTCTTCCCCATATTGATGCACAGTTTTAACTTCAACAAGTCATCTTCACCATATCTACAGTAGATGCCTAAATGAGTTGCAAGTGTTCAGTGAGTGTAATTCATTAAAATGATGAATTAGAGATGAAACACTCCTTTTTTCTCAGACCACTTTCCTTCGTATTTTTTATATGACACCTCTGTCTGAGAATAGGTGATATTGCCAACGCAATGATCTGCCATTCTTTTCAGCTACACCCCAGGCTTATTCACAGCACTCTAGTAAGGAACATCCAATTTTTTCAATGCATGTGTTCACGGTGGGTAGGATAACCTCAGTCTGCTGCCACAGCTCACAAAGACCACCCTACTTCAATCCTCTTCACCAAATGCAACCTTATAACCATTTACATTACTTCAAAGCAGTTCTGCTGTTTGTAGCTACAAGTCCTATGTGATAGTCAGCTTTTGAAGCTTACCTGTACTAGTGATTAAAAGTTTAAAAGTTAAACCCTATCGTCAGACAAGGACATGAATACTGAATAGGGTGTTATGTCCAGTTCTTACTACAGCATATGTTTTATGTAAGTACTTTGTAGTTATGATAAGGTAGGGTCAGACAACTGAAGCAAAGGGTATGCTGGCAAAAGAGTAATTACAGGTCAAAGACTCCATGTCAGGTAAAGCCAAAAAACAGCATCAGCATGATTTACCATCCTATTCACAAGACAGAAAACCTCTATTTCAATAATTTGTAAAAAATTTTAATCGTACCTCAACTTTCCGGGGTCCTATTTTAGTAACTAAAAAGATACTCATTTACTTTTCAAATCAGTTTTGTCTTTCAGTCTTCTCTAAACTGGTATTTGAAATGATTTTAAAGTCAAATGAATGTTAGCAAATAAAGCCTCTTTGGACACTTTGATCTGATGAAACAAGCTTG
Organism: Perissodus microlepis; assembly: GCF_051167445.1. Taxonomy (NCBI): domain Eukaryota; kingdom Metazoa; phylum Chordata; class Actinopteri; order Cichliformes; family Cichlidae; genus Perissodus; species Perissodus microlepis. The sequence continues at coordinate 27,938,509 of NC_140477.1, read as the reverse complement.
GTGACAAGTCTACATCTAACGTCAAGATGTCTGGAGAATTGTCATTACGATAGGAATTACTGACCCAGCTGAAGCCTGATTAAAGTTAATTGCTCCCCAGTGTGCTATGACCAAGCGTGACAGATTGCACGGCCATGTACGTCCACATTTACGCCCACAAGACCGAGCTCGAATGAATACCTCTGTGGGTGCTGCCAAGTGGGACTGCAGTTGAGGGCTAATGTGAAAGCTATCCATCATGTTTTGATCACTATATTCTCGAAAGGTACTCAGATGGAACTGATGATAAACTGCTCAAAATACGCATAATAACTCTTTGAGCCTGGAGGCATTCCAGTTCTCGTCTTTCTTAAGATGAGAAAAATTCTTTAAAGTTTAATTACTGACCCAACAACATGGTACAGTAGAAGCTGAAGAAGGCATCTTTTCAGTCACACTCATCTCTCCAGCCCCTCCTGAGACGACGGAAAACATTCGCAGGTTCTGAAGAATGTCACACGCATTTCTCTTGCATAACATTTGTACATTATGCATAAACTGTGGGAATAAAAAAAAAAACAAGTACAAATTTGACTACTTGATAAGAATGTGACAGTCGTTAAATATTCAAAAACTCTGCCCTCTGTTCTCAGCTCTGAATTAATGTGAATGTTCTCACTGCAGTAATATGTGTCTCATATCACTCTTAATTACCTCCCACGGTTCAAGATTGGAGCTGATGACCCATTTATTCATTTATTTTTCGTGAGACAATCTGTGCAATCTGTGATAACTGCTCCAGGGTTAATAGCAGAAAACAAAGTTTAAAAAAACAGGACAAAGACATTGTCAAAACATGCAATTAAAATATTTACAGAGAATTAGTCAAAAGACCAGAGTATGAAAGTGAGAGGATACACTGTAAGTTATTTTTTCATCCATTTATTGTGGTTGTTTTGTTTTGTTCTTGTTGATGCATACTGTTTTTTTTTTTCTCTTTAATTGTACAACTTTCTCTGACATAGCATTCATGCGCAACAAAAACAACACCTTCCTCAACACCTTCCTCAACTTGCAAACAATCAGGGGAAACGAAGAAATGCAGTTAGAGGTAAATAGTTTCTCAAGGGGAACAAAACCAGCTCCAGTGTGGCTTTGCTGGCTTAAAAAAGATAATGAAGAAGAATACCGCTAAAATGCTTATAAGCTACTGAGATTTTTTTAATTGGTCTTTTCTTATACTTCATTGTCCTCCAATTTTATATCCAGGAAGTTGCTACTACTTTTTAGACAGGGTGTTGAAATGAATGGGATGAAGCACGGGCAGCTTAAGTTAATATGACTTTTAATTAAACCTTTCTGACACACGTTATAGGCTGAACAATATCATATTGAGTCTTTTTTATGCACAGTCAGAGCTGACATTGTTGTACTGTCGTAACTGAACAAAGACAAATGTCTGCAATTAACAGTTAGGAGGCTGCAACAGAAGTGTGTCATACTGTAGTCCCATCTCTCCACTGCTGCTCTGACTTTTTCTTTCGTTCCTTGGCCTCCATCCCACGCTCAACTTTTATTGTTTTGCTTTTTTCTCAAGTTCTCACAGCTTTCCCCCGATCCTCCTCATATGACAAGCAGCTCACCGCCTGCTTCATTCTGCAAGCCTTCCAATCCCATTCACCTGCCTACCTGTCTACTCCTCACTGGTAATTCCTCCCCTCATATGTGCTGCTTCACCAGCTCAAGACCTTCTCATCTGCCAACGTCATTCACACGGCCAAAGCTTTTTGACAATAAACCTTTTAAATAGACTTACATTGTGCATTTGTGTCTGCCAGCGTTTCTTACTTTTCTTGATACTCGTAGTATAGTAACACAATATAAAACTAGCTTTTAAGCATGTGTTTCTTATGGCAAACTACATGGTAAAACAGACCAAGGGCAGGAAAAGAAATTATATTTTCTGATGCAAAGACTAAATCTTCAGACAATGACAGGCTTCTCTTGCCTTTAACATCCCTCCAAGTCCCTTTCTTTGGATGAATCCTGACAGCTGACTTGGAACTCATGAATCATCAAGAGAAAATTAATAATTCCAGCATATAAACGTCGACTCTGTGTGGAACAGCTGTCTTGTCAGATGTGTAAAAGAAAACAGAACAGTATTTATAGTCAGATACATTTTATGAAGTTACTGCTGAGGTGTGTTAAGGTGCACATCAGACACAGTTTAGATGTGATGCTGCAGGTATTTATTAAATCAAAGAAATGACACTGCACCGTGTTATATACTAGATCTGATACTAGAGACAAGTAAAGGAAGCAAATAGAAAAAAAAAACCCAAAAAACATGGAAGCTTATTTGTGATCTTTTTGCTTTCTATGTATACTGCTTACTACAGACACAAGCTGAGGCATTTTTGGCTTTCATTATGCAGAAATGTGAAGAAAAACTGAAACACTAAAAGAACAACCACTTTCCTCTCTAAAAAGAACTTTCATGGCCTGCAAAACAACAATTGCCTTTAATATGTAATAAGATTGCATGCAAAAAATCCTGTATCAACAATTTTTAATTAACTAGCTTGCCACTGTGGCCCCTTACTGAATCCCATTAGTAGTTTTTTTTAATGTAACAAATAACTAAAACACACAAAAAGGTTGCTGTGTTAGACAAGTGACAATAATAAAAAAGCAAGACATACAATTTAAAGAGGAGTAGTTTTAAGACATAAGAACATGCAAAACGGTATCATGAGTTGAAAGTTGTTGTAGAATATTTTGTAACCCAGTTTGTCCTCTCTTCAAAGTCAAAAGATTCTCCACACACTCAAACTTATCCAATTAATATTTTCTGTTCTGATTATTTTCTTGCAGACTGAACGATGGGTCTAACAAATGTAAATTGCATCAGTGCCCTCATTGTGAGTGACTGTCACAATGATTCCAGTGCACCTAGTCTCTCCCGAGTCTCAGTTGGAAGTGCTCCATTCTTTAATTAGACATGAGAAAGAGAAAAGGGCTGAATATATGTTGGTGATGAACTCTTCAGTAATTCAGTTTCACTAAACAATGCCACTGCACTTTGATTATTAATGACAAAGTCATTTCATTTTCCTCTCCCTAACCTTGTTAATGGCATTTGAGTCTTGTGGTGAGCAAGGATGCAGCGGAGTGTCCTCAGCAAAAGCATGAATGCCTATCCAGCTCAGGGATGTATTTTTTTTATTTTTTATTTTTTTTGTGTCCCGTTTGGATCTTTAGCCATCAGAATTGTTGTCTTAAGGCCAAGAAAGATGCCAAGCGGATTTATTTTACCAAGTGGATCATCATGGCCTTGCCATATTGGTCCATTTGATTGACCTTTATTATAATTATGTATTTATTTTATTTTCGGTTGCTACAAACGGGACAGACGTGACTGGGGGATAGGACAGGGAGAAAGAATGAAAGAAAGAGAGGGAGAGAAAGAAAACCAAAGGGAAGAAGAGATGGTGAGAAGGGGGGGAAGAAAGGAAAAAACAAACAAACAAAACGCCTGGATCACCTGTATGGAGAAAAAAAACAGAAGAGAAAGCAAACAACAAAGAGCAACATAATAAAAACAGCACCATCACAATAAACTAGCTAGCAGTAGATAACAGTAGATACTAAATAATAAATAATATTGTGCAGCACGCAAGATAGACAGCGCACAATGTGCTTTGAGGCAGCAGCCAAGAAAGGTGTAGTCCGCGTCTGTGAACACCCGTGTGGATCAGCATGCTTGTATTCCAAAGGTTTCTCCATGTAACGATCTGCTAGGGAGTGTGGGGAGCCATAGCCCCGTCCACCAGGGTATGAAGCAGGTATGGAGGAGATCCAGGCCCCAGATATCCAGAGGCCCCAGAGTACAAGGACCCGAGGAGGACCACCAAAGGGGGGGGGAACCGTGCCACCCTCCTGGGAAGAGCTGAGTAGAGCCCCAAACGAGAGGTCACCCCGCAGCTACAGAGCAGAGGCCAGAGGGGGTTGCAGTGGCGTGCCCGCGGGCTCCGCCGGCAGCCAGCTGTGCCAGAGAGGACCGAGCTTCAGGCCCAGAGGCCAGAGGCCTGAGGGCATCCCACCCCCCGGAAGGAGCCCAGCCGGGCCACAGGCGCCCGGCCCCGCCAATCGGCCACCAGGAGTGAGCCGGTACATGCATGAGCGCCCAGCCCCAGATGACAAGGACCACCAACACACCAACGTCTAAGGGCATCAGCCACCGGCAGGGAGTGTGGTGAGGGGAGATAGGCCTCCGTACTTTAGAGGGCCTGAGATGTACCCAGAGAGGTTGAGTCTAAGACCCAACCTGACATATAGACACAGACAAACAGGCACACGCGGACACAGACGTGCATTCCCACCCCCATATGCCCAACCAAATACTCGGCACTCACCCAACGTGTAGACAGACACAAATAGACACCGCACAGACAGTCGCACTCCCCAAACATACTATATATCCCAGGTCCAGGTACCCCCGCCCCCAGAGGGGCAAGCCGCACCTAGACCCAGGAGATGTAACCCTTCTCTCTGGGGTGGAGGCAAGCGGACCACCTCCTTATCTGCAGTAGCAGGGAGGCCCTGCATCCCAGACCCCAGTCTGACGGCCAGCACCTCCTCCCAGCCCCCCAGCCCTGACGGCTAACAGAACCGGGGTGAGTGAAGACCTCAAACCTCCCTACGCCCGCTCATATGTAATGTTGTTGTGTGCTGTTCTAAAGTGCATTTAAAACTCAGGAGAGCATGGTACTAGCTTCCTCTCAGAGAGCAGCACGGCTCCTCCCGAAAACCCTCAGTGTCTAAATGCATTTAAAATTGAGGGTAGGGCACCAGCGCCAGAGGTGGGTTGGAGTACAACGACCATCCTCTGGATGCTGTAAAACGTGCCCACCCCCAAGGCCCTATATGTATGTGTTATGTGAGAGTGTGAGTAATGTGGATGTCTAGGTTGCAGAATAAAATTGAGGCACAGGCGGCCAGAAGGGGACAGAGGGGGAGTGCCTCCCCTGCACCCTGGTGACATACCTGCACCCCAAGCCCTGCGTGTGTGGGTGGGTGTGGTAGAGCGGGAATAGGGAGGCAGCTGAGGATGGGGAGGGAAGAAAGGGAGGGGCAAGCGGCCCCTCCCTGGGGCCAGCTCCCCCGCTGACCCCAGTAGGCACCCCCACGCTCTGGAACCCACCAGGGCAAGGAGGCCCAGGCCCATCCGGACCGGGGCCCGCAGCAGCAGCACTGCCCAGCCGCACAGAGTCCGGGGCAGCCCACCCGACTCCACCCCAGAGAAAACTGCACCCACCCCATCATCCAATCATCTCCCAAACTACACAAGACAATAGACACCCAGGTTGAGTTCATTCTCCCCCTCTCCTATATCTCTCCCCCCACCTGCAGAGTGAGCTCCTGTAGTGAGGAGACCACCTGCAAAGATGTAACAACCTCCCCACCAGTTAGAGAGCCCCCTAGTTGGGCCGATGCACCAGAGGTCCCCTGCACTGGGGCTGAGCCCCCCTGCACCCACCCGCCCACTGCTCCGGCGACACAACAGCCAGGACCCAAGCCCCCAAGGCCCGGCCAGCACCCCAGACCGGGGGGCGGAGCACCCCCAGACCCCCAAGCCTCCACGCCCGTCCCGGACCCTCCCAGGGGCAGCCAGGCTACCAGGCCAGTAACCAACGTCCGCCAGCACAGACCCTCCCCCATCTCCGCTGTACGCAGCCACAAGGAAAACACCATCCAAGAGCCCCAGAGCTTCTAACCAGGTCATGGCCACAGCCCCCAGGTTAGGCCCTCCAGGGAAACGTCCCTAGGGACTCCCCAGACGCCCTAAGGCCGTCCCTACCCCCACATCAACCACAATAGCGAAGGCAGGACCAAACCATGACCCCCCACCCCCACTAGGTGATGAAGCCGATCAAAGGAGCCCAAAGGGATTGATCAAATGTGATGGCAGAGGTTGTATCAAGACTAATGTGATCTATTAGATGGTTTTTATATTGGTTAGAATTAAGATTATTTTTATTTTTCCAGTTAATGAGGACCATTTTCTTGGCAATGCATAGGGCCGTAAAAACAACGTGGGCTGTGTTTATTTCTGCAGTGACCTCATCCAAGTTGCCCAGCAAGCATACTAAAGGGGAGGCTGGAATGTTACATTTCAGACACTTTGATAAGTCTTCACATATCTCACGCCAAAATTTCTGAACTGGTGGACAGAACCAAAGAGCGTGGATGTAATTGTCCGGTGTATTTGCTGTGCAGTGTGAGCAGTTGTTGGAAGGCGTATAGCCCATCTTGAACATCCTATGACCAGTATAGTGCACTCTGTGTAATATTTTGTATTGTATTAATTGCAAACTGGGATTTCTGATCCATTGAAAGGTTTTTAAGCATATCTGAGACCAAAGGTTTGGGTCTAAGTTGATTGATAAATCTGCTTCCCATTTTGCAATAGGAAGGGATATTGATTCATCTATTTTAGAAAGTGTTCTGTATATTTTAGACAATAATTTGGGGGGTTTTAGACTAAGAAATTGTACCACACTTGGTGGTGTTTGTAATTCAGCTTCACTGGGATTAAATTTCTTTTTTACTATGGATTTAATTTGTTGATATTCCAAAAATCGTTTCTTGTTGATCCCATATTGTATAACTAGTCTGTCAAACGAAATAAAGTCTGTTCCTTCCAATATATGTTCCAAGTATTTAATTCCTTTGCAACTCCAATCTGAAAAGTTTATCATATTATTGTTTTGTAATATGTCCGGGTTGTTCCAGATAGGTGTACGTTTGCATGGGATTAATGAAGACTCTGTCATTTTTAGAAACTCCCACCATGCTGTCAGAGAAGAGCTAATATTGATGCTTTTAAAGCATTCATGTCGTTTGATGTTTGAGCTGATAAATGGTAGGTCTGAAATTTCTAGGTTATTACATAGTGCCTGTTCTACATCTATCCAAGGTTCATCTAAGAAGGTGTGTTTAAACCATCTAGAGATGAACTGAAGCCTGTTGGCTAAAAAATAGTGATTAAAGTTAGGCAGATCTAATCCTCCTTTATCCTTGGTCCTTTGTAGTGTTTTTAAGCTGATACGTGGGGGTTTATCTTTCCAAAGGAATTTAGAAATGTACGAGTCTAGAGATCTGAACCAATCTTGTGATGGCTTATTTGGGATCATTGAAAATAAATAGTTTATTTTTGGCAAGATCATCATTTTTATAGCGGCGACCCTTCCCATGAGTGATATGGGTAAAGATTTCCATCTAGCCAGGTCGCCTTCTACTGTCTTTAAAAGTGGGATGTGGTTTAATTTAGTTAATTCTGAAAGTTTAGGAGAGACATTGATACCTAAATATTTTATATTTCCACATTGCAGTGGGGAAGGAGAAGAATTATGGAAGGAGCAATTAATCGGAAGAACTGTTGATTTCGACCAGTTAATTGAATAATCTGAGACACTTGAGAAGGAATTTATCAATGCAATTACCCCAGAGATATTGGTTTGTGAGTTTTGGAGAAAAAGTAACACATCATCTGCATAAAGGCTGATTTTATGTTCTATATTCTTACATTTTATGCCCTTAATTGTTGTAGCCTGTCTAATTGCTGCTGCTAATGGCTCAATAAAAATTGCAAACAGTGAAGGGGAGAGTGGGCATCCCTGTCTGGTGCCCCTCAGAAGAGAGAAGCGGGAGGATGTTTGGTCATTTGTTCTGACACAAGCTGTTGGGGAGTTATATAATATTTTTAACCAGTTTATGAAACAGGGTCCAAAACCAAATTTATGTAAAGTTGCAAATAGAAATTTCCAGTTAACTCTGTCAAATGCTTTTTCTGCATCTAAAGAAAATATTATGGTTTCAGTGTTTTTACTGCATGAGTAGTCTATTAAATTAAGTAATCTACGTGTATTTGTTGATGAGTGCCTACCTTTTATAAAACCAGTTTGGTCAGGATGAATTAAAAGGGGGGTTATTTTCTCTAATCTCTTTGAGAGAGCTTTGCAGATTATTTTAAGGTCTACATTAATAAGGGATATTGGACGATAGCTTGAGGGATATACAGGGTCTTTGCCTGGTTTTTGTAAGAGACTGATATTTGCAGAGTTCATATTTGGTGGTAGTCTACCATTTTCTTTGATTTCCTGCAACATCCTGTGAAAAACTGGTGCCAGAATTGTCCAGAATTCTTTGTAAAAATCTGTTGGAAAACCATCTGGACCTGGAGCCTGTATTTTTAATCATTGCTTTCATCTCATACAGCTTCTTTGTCCATTCAATTCAGTTCAGTTGTATTTATATAGTAGCAGATCAGAACAACAGTTGCCTCATGGTGCTTGATATTGTAAGGTAAAGACCCTACAATAGTAGAGAGAAATCCCCCGAGCCAGAGCTTGGTGACAGTGGGAAGGAAAAACTCCTTTTAACAGGAAGAAACCTTCAGCAGAACCAGGCTCAGGGAGGGACGTCTATTGTATTATTGCAGGGTCTTTCTTTCAATAGAAATTGGCTTAAGGCTGCTGTTGTTGTGATTTGGAGCTATATGAATAAAACTGAACTGAACTGAATTGAATCTGCCACAACTGGTACAACAAATTGGGGATATAAAGTGATATAAGGATATTACCTTCTCTCTACTTGAAATCAACAAGCTATAAAAATAGAGGTTATATATATGACTGAGTGAGAAAACTAGGTAATGCTAAAGGAGGGGAAAAAACACAAGTAAATCTATTTCTTGTTTTATTTCTTGTTTAGCCAGCAAAATGTACCCCCCCCCCCCCCCCCCTTTTTTTTTTTTTTTAAAGTAGACTGTGCAAAGCAAGAGCTTGCAAATGTTAACATATTTGCTGTCTGTAGCTATTTATTATCTGGAGATCTAAAAAGAAATAAATAAATAAAAGTAATAAGATGGTTCATGTTATGTGATATAGCAATAACAGCCCTATTAAAAAGTACTGCACAAGAATTAAGTTTCAGACCTCCAATACCGAAGCTCTAGCTCCATCTAATGAAAAGACGCCCTGAGGAAACACAACTCTAATGAAAGCCAAGATTAATTGATGCAAAGTATAAAATACAGATGCCACGGATGCTGAACACAAATTGGATGGTGAGTTTTTCCTTTTTTTTCCCCAGTAGTAATCTGTGCCAGCATCCTTAATCCAAAAGAGAATACCCTGACTTGCTTTTGCAGGGTATTCTCTATAAAACACATTTGGCCAAGTAATTTGACTGTGGTAGAGGCGTTCTGCAAGTGTTGTTATAAAGTATAACATCACTTGGATTTCTAACTAACATCATCATTCAGCATTTCAGGTCAGTGCAAATTTGGCAAATTCCGTAATTTCACTCTGGGTATTCAGTTTCCTCCCACTGTCTAACTGACACTGGGCGTGAATGTAAGCATAAATGGTTGTCGATCTTTGTTTGTTAGACTTGCCATAGACTGGCGAACTGCCCAGGATGTACCCCCCAATGTCCCATGATAGCTGGGATATCCAGTTCAAGGTTGTCCGTATGTAACCTCGAACTGGTTATGCTGGGACAGATCTAAAATGAATGAGAAAACCATATAGCAACCCTAAAGGGCTAAAGATAATCATGTAGAAAAACAATATTTCAGTTGGATTTAGTCTCTTTAGTCAGCTCTCCTCTTCATAAAAACTGCTCAATAGGTGTTTTTTTTTAATAACTCATCCTGAAAACTGAAGTTGGACACTTGGTAGCTGTGATAATGTGTGGTCAGAATCATCTCTGCTAACAGGACTGAATCACTAAATTAGATCTCTCTGCAGTTGCTGGTGCCCTTTGGAGATTTCTAACAGAATTACCAGTGTTAGTCTCTTACCTTGCACTAATTAAAGGATATTCGCTGTATGTGTCACACAGCTTCCTAATCAAACCTATACTAGTGTTAACCGACAACTAACACCACCCTTTCTCCCACATATGTAACTTTATCCCAAGAAATGAACACGGCAGCAGCCCGAACTCAAACACTGACACTTGAAAACAGAGTCCAAAATCAGTGAAGGACAACACCTTTTACAGTCTTTGGTCCACCTTTAAGAAACCACAAACCAAATGTTAATCAGGTAAGGTTTGTGCTTTTTTATGGTTAACTATTTTAACTAGTAATATTGTCATACCACAAAATAATTATATAATAATAATAATAATAATAATAATTAACTATTTGCTTGTTAAATTGTTTTCAAGCGTGAGACAGATTCATGGAGAGCAAATGACAACCTGAAAAGATGAACCTTGCCACAGTTTTTATTTTAGCTGCAGTCGATGTGAAATCAATTTCAAGTAACTGCCATAGCTGTAGAGAGAGACTCTAGTATAGGCCAAATAAGGCCACTCTACAGTATGTCTCACTATTCCATTCATTTATTTTTTATTGATATGACTGATAGCTGAGCAACAAGGAAGATGAAATTTGAAAATGAGGAAAATTATATGATATAATGGTTCATAGATTTAAAAAAGTGGCCAAAAAAGGAAACAAGTGAAAGCAATGGAAATGGTGCCACCTATTATCCCTCCTTGTGTACTTTTTCCTTTTTTGTTTTGTGGAAATACTTATTATTACTGCTCATAAAAGCAGCATGACCACCATTAATCCCAGTGAGTTGTCTACTGGTGATATCTGTGGGAGTGTTATCAACTGATAAGGGTTATCCATTGGGGTGATTCATTAAAACTGATGTGTTTGTTTTGTTTATACTATAGTTGAAAGTGTGCACTTTACAAATTTTGGGGGGTTTCTTTGCTCTCTCTTTCTCTCACGTACTCATGGTCCTGTTACACATGCTACCAAAAACATTAATTCGACCATTTGTTCTTCATATTCTCAAGGTAAATCCAGGTGTAAAGTTGTTAATTCAAACAAATCCTTCTTGGGTAGGTATGTTCTTGGACACTCACAGATCAGTCATTGTGTACTTATGACATAGTCCTGTCTGTTTATTTAAATTACTATAGTCACAGTCAGCTTTAGACCCCCCCAAATCAAATGTGCAAACAATTGTAATCATAGGTATTAATGGATTGCTCTTTTACTTAGCACACAGCAGGGGTTTGTGTACTATCTCTGGAGCTTGACATTTAAGCATGGCCATTGTTTTATTACTTTTTAACATTAGTACTGTTTTGTCTGTCAAACATTTTTTCGTACAGAGCTCAGCAGGTATCAGGGGTAGCATGTTTCTTAATTAGGAAAAGTAACTGCAAACGACTCATTTGTGTGCAAGTTATGAATTTATATGCATGAGTAATTAATTTTGTGGCACAAATTAGCAATACATACTGTCTAATATGCAATTTGTGTTCTCGAATGAATTAATTTCATCCCTCAAATGAGTGGAATCATGATCTCATAACAACAGCAGCTGAAGTCAGAGGTTGTTTTGGCTCTGTTCAGCATCTTTGTCATTTCGTTCTTAGGTCTTTTTGGACCACTTAGGCTGGATGCTACTGACAATCTTAGTATCAAGAGGTTTCTTATTGCACTGTGACTCTCCAGCCTTCCAGTCTGAACAAGCAGTGGTGATCAATGCAATCTATGAAAATCTCATAAGTCAAGTCACAGTGGAATTCTCTTAGTATTGTAAAAGACACAATATCAGCTGCTTCATATGGAAATACGTTAGCCTTCAGGCTGCAGGGTTCAAACAGAAAGCTTTGCTGTGTTCAGCACAAACTCTGAAAAAATATAGGCAAATGAATCAAACAGGGACACCACAAAAAAAAGAGAAAATACAGGGAGATATAGCAAGAAGACTATTTATACTAATGCACAACTTTGAGCTGCTTTTTAGTAGACTGTTGCTGAAATAAATGCTCACCATCAAAGTTCCTATGAACATATTAACTGTTTGATTTGATGGGACTTACATTCAAGCAGTGCACCTGCTTATTAAAACAGTGCACATCTAGTATGTGCCCATACCGGTGCCCCCATGGAAGCTTTCTGCTGGGCTACATTTTCTGAGTCATTAAATCTGTGCCACTGCAGAGTGGGTCACCAGTTCTCATCAGTGGGGTCAACCAGGAACAAAAGTAACTGAGTTTTTCTCGGCGCCTAGCATGAATACACGGTAAGCTTTTTTCACCTCTTTGTCATTACCTCTTCATGTACTAAAGCTGTGTGTTTTCATCATAGTCTTACTTATCACAAGTGGACCACTGCCAATACTTTCCAAATAACAGCAGAGTACAGCCTCATATGCATTGCCATATCTACAGCCTCATCACAATGTATTTTAACTGTGAGGACAAGAAGTGGTTGGTTCAATCTGCAGATTATCCTGTTCTAATTAATTAAAATCAATTTTAGAATACACCACCCCACCCCACCGAATCAACCAGCACACACACACACACACACACACACACACACACACATTTGCTGATTGGTTTTGGTTTGTGTTTAATTATGAGCATGTGGATCACTGAACAATTGGTTTTATGCAGTTAATGCATGCTTGCCAACATTCTTTCCCCCAGGTGCACAGTGATACAGTTTTACCAGATCCTTATCCTCTCCTAAGCAACAATATTATAATATGTTTAAACAAAGATTTTACATGTCAATGATGATGACTTGGACTGCCCAGCAATAGGTCTAGTCGAGTCCTTCTGTAATTTTTTCCCCTTCCACAGTAACAGCATGTATTTAGTGATGGTAATGATGGTCTCTCACCAATCTATTCATTTTCTTAACTGCATAACCTCGTCCTAGGGCTATCCTCCATGGAAACTCGTGGATTTTTGGGACTTAGAATGCTTTTAATGTCCACTGACTGATAGAGTTTGACAATTATGTGGTTGAAATGTATGGGTTTCAATGACAGGAGTCCAATCCATATTCATGAAATTGTAATCACCACCACCAGCATATGCTGAATTTGACATATGACACAAACTGAGAATGTAAAATTACCTTTGCAATGGGATGATGAATGTGAAACTCAAAAGAACTGAGATATTGAAAAGAATGTTATAAACATATAGATGTTAATAATCGTTGTATTTGTGACTATATTTGTCCAAAGTTGTGTTGTGATTGTCCTGCCAGTTAATGAGAAGATAGTGTGCACAGAGACGTATGTACATAAATATTCTATGATGATTATAGTAAGAAGGTGAGGATCCAACAATTTTTTGCCATGTTATTTGATAAATGGCCAAATGCAAGCACAGGCTATAATAAAATTACAGTCAATTTGCACTGCAGTTTGTGTTAACTGATATTGTATTGTAGTGATATTTAAGCAGGCTAACAGACAAAAAACCATAATGTTAATGGTCAACAAAAAAAATGGATTAGCATGTTTTTAACCAGTTCTGAGGAGTTTTCATTGGTTAGATCATCACCACAATCTGATGCCCCTTACACAAAAAAGTCCAAATTTAAAATGCCCTATCTGTGCTGCTGTTCACTGGTAATGTGTCTGTTTTTGTAAAAGAAAGCATGGACAAAAAACAAACAAACAAAAAATTATGCTGACTTTGCATTTTCATACTTCTGATTCATTTGACTCAAAGTGATTTTCCAGGCCTAAGGATTCTTTCAGGCAGCACTACTGGTGCCTATTTCCTGCATCCTTTAGTTAGCACTCATGGGTAGAAACACATTTACCTTCAAACTTGACCTTTTAATGAGAGGCCTGTACAGTAACAATGCTGTATTAAGAAAATCTTTCCACAAACATACAGATATGTGGGAAAATGTTTTGCAGACGTTTTTACTGTACAAAGTGTCTCAAGGGATCACATTTTGCCATAAATGACAAACACAGAAAACAATACCAGCTATCCGGTTGCACCTTGCACAGTGATGTTAAAAGCAAGCTGCTCTGAAGTGGTACACACACACACACACACACACACTGTAATAACCCTGAAGGCAGGTAAAATAGTTAGGTTTTTTTTTCAGGACACAATTTTTTTTAAACAATGGTTGAGGGTTAGAGTTCAAACCTGCAGTCCAGGGCCTAGGGATACTGGAGTCTGTTTCGGGCTGACTCTAGATACAGAGAGGTTGATTACTCAGGAGAACAGGCAAAAAGTCTTTATCTAGCAATGATCTTCATTCTTAGGAAAAAAAATGACCCCAATAGGCAGGCCTTGCATTACAGGGGAAAAAACGTCCACTCTATTTTCTGGGAGCACAAATATTAGTCCACTTCTAACTAAGATTCCATCATTCTACCTGACACACATTATAAACGATTCATAGTTTTCTTCCAGGAGAGAAAAAAAAAAAAACGTATTCTTGGCCTTCTCAAAAACACAAGGTTAACGTTAGCGAAAGGCTGACCATGTTCTGATGCAAAAAAATGCAAAAACTGAAATATATGAAATGAAAGTTGTATTTATTCAAATAATTAACCGCTCATGTAAACAATATATACCAATCAAGTAAATTTCATTCAACCAGATCGCATTACTTTTAATATTTTACATTATAAAATCCATTTATTCATCCTTATGCTGATTAGAGTCATGGGGGTCTGGAGCCTATCCCAGCTACCACAGGGTGGGAAGCAGGGTAAATTTTCATGTAATCTAATTACGTACAGTCAGCATTTATTTTGAGTGTAATAGAGGGATCCATCAAAGACAGTTTATCCAGTCCTTAAGAACTCCATTCTTCTCATCACTTTGCTACTAGTAAACTAAAGAAAAGGAAAACATGAACCGGAACATTAAAAATCTTTAAAACCTACTTCAAAAAAACAAACAAATTCCCTCCACAGGATTAAGTGCTCATTTTAAATTCAGATTCATAAGGCTTCCTCCTCTCACTGTTGTGCTTGGCATGTTTTATAGAAATGGACTCTGACCACCCAAAATGATGAGTTTACTTATGTAAAATCGTAATCAAAACAGCTGGCTGGGCATGGGGGAAAAAGGGGAAAAACCCAGAACCCAGTGCCAAGTGTGTAAACTCCCTCTCTTAATCATCAGTTGTATAACAATAACATCTCTTTATTCTATGGAATGAGCATCTATTATTTATTTATCATCTTTTATTGATTAGAAAGTAATTTGCTTTGCTTCTTTTCACAACAATAAAGCTGGCAATATGCTGGGAATAGAGTAAAGGAAAATAGCTCACACTGCTCAGGTCAGCCTGATTGATTTGTTGTGTGTTGTATTTGCTAGAAGTTTTTGCACTTCACGGGATGAATTAGTTTCTTGCAGAGTTACTATGACAGTCTACGCTATCATAAGTGATCAGTAATCCTGTATATTATAGTATATTACAAGTGTTGTTTTCAGAATGGTCCACAGTAATATTTGCCCCTGGCATATTTTAACCAGAGCAAGGGAAATTTAAAGCAGTTCAGACCAGCTCTTGACAACTCTGATTTCAGCACCTCTCAACTTAGAGTGTTTTCTCACCTTTCACAGAATAATAATGAGTTTGGCAGGAGCTTCCTCCTGGGCTGGCACAGGGCTCCAGAATAGCTGAGGTTAGTCTGGCAATGTGAGATAAAAGTTGATTTATCCAAAGAGATCAGAAAGTCTTTTAAGTTTTTGTATAATAAATATTAGGATCATCCCCAATAATTCACACATGCTCAGCACAGTTAATGATGGGGGCTGGAAAGAAACACTGTTCCAAGTTATGTTAATTATCACAGGCATTAAAAGTGTGACCCAATTATACGTGTTGCCATTAATGAGGCCTGAATGAGGTCTGGCGTGGCCTTGGCCTATGTGGGCCTCATACCTGGCACGGCAGAGCATTGGACAGTGGTGAGATCAGCTTTCATTCCCTCTGCTCTGAGATATTGCACTGACCTCTACAGCCCGCATCCCAAGATTACCTTGACATCTGCTGGGTGGGTTTCAAAAAGCTAATTAATCCCTGCTGACCTAAAGTTTGGCTGTCTGTTCTAAAAGCAGCTCTAGTCTTGGGGTAAAGACCCACTATAGGTCAGCCCACAGCTCCCGAATGACTCATTCATAGAAAAGGGTGCGTGTAAAGCTTTTCTTGGACAGCTCTTTGGCAAGTCAGAGAAAATTATGTCAAATATTTGAGTGGAAAACGCCTGCTCGGCCTTTTCCCCCCTATTTATTCATGTGTTTAAAAAAAACGTCAAATGACTCTGCGGTTATTTCAGTGACTGATCCACTGCACTGGAAGCCCACAACTCCCACTTCACATTAGCGAGTATGATTTTTCTCAGCTTTGTTTCATGGCCTCTTTCAGCCCACTGAGTACTGCAAACAGTTCCCACCATGAGGCGACATTAATATTCATGAATTATGTTACGCAAAGAAAAGAGAAAATTAATAAATAAGCAGCCAACACATTTGGCATTGTCACCACCTAAAAAGTGCTACGGGGTTCCTGATGGAGCTTGTGATTTCTCTTCCATGACATTTGCAATTTTTACCATCAGAAAAAAATAAAAACTAAAGGCTTCAATGATATTTCCCCAAAGTCCTCAAGGGAAAGTGATATGCCCCTGTGGAAGTATAGTTACTACAGGTTGAGAGAAGCGGGAATTCTTGGAGATTTTTGCAAATTTATTGCTCTACTTTTCAAGCAGGTGAAGAGAGCCTTGGGCAAAATTAGGTTTATCTGAGCGATGTTTGCGAGGTATTCTGAAGGGACCAGATAACCCTTTCCGTTTGTCATCGCACAGACGAGTGTGCTCAGCTGCTGCGTCGAGGGAAATTACTAGGTTGTTGTCTACATACAAAATCCACCTTTAAAATGGGATGGTCCTCAGGCAAACATGTCAGATTGTTTTTGTCTGTGTGATGGAGAAAAAAGTGGTCTTCGTGTGCCAGCGAAGGTCAGACAGAAAGCAAGTATGATTAGAATTTTCTAAAAAAAAAACAAAACTCTGCTCTGTTTTCATGTGCACAGCCTTGTTTACATAAAAGATTTTTCAGGCTTGTTTTTCAAAATGTATAAATAATGAATATTCAGAGTTTTGCTTTTTCTGCGAAAGGCACAGAATTATAACAAATATTGCTTTATCAGAGCCTACAATTTTGTTTGTGAACACAAACAAATAAAAGAAGCATAATAAAACGAAACAAATTAATTAACTTTCTAACAACACTGCTCTGGTGTCTGGCAGAAGCTGACTTTATGCTTTCAACCAGATTCAAAGTACAGATTTTGACGCGTTTGTCTTAATGATCCTTTTCAAGTAACAGTTTACATTCACGTGTGTCTGGATTCATATATTATAATTACATGTGCATAATTATAAGAGTATAATTGCAAAATTCATTATTTCTTTGACCAGTAAATTTGAATCAGTTCAGGCTTGAGTCCAAAAGTTTGTTCCATAGTGTAACATATACACTACATGTATTAATCCTAATTTACACTGTGGACACCTATTCTGATCATTTTTACAGACTGAACACTGTCTGAGAAACTGGATTTAATCACAGTTTTAAGAGGAAGTGTAATGCCATCAACTACATGACTGCTAAAACAAAAAATTGATCTGAGGGAGTCACTTTTATACTGCTCCTGGCTTCAGAAATACATTTTGTATTAAAAAGAAGAAGAAAAGATTGATTGATACTCTTTGAAGTAAGTGTAGCAAGTAGCCAGCAAGGTGGTCCATTGCTGGCTAGCTTCACTGAAACATAGAATTCACCAGCTGACCTTAATGCTAGGGTTTTTGGAGCACTTTATACATGAGGACTGTGGAGGAGAGGCTGTTTGAGACCAACAAGCTTAAGTCTGTGTGAGATTTTTTCCTCATCCGCTGTGTTACCGAGGATGCTGGCAAAGAAGTAGCTGTATGCTGTAAAGAGAGGGGCCAAGCTGCACAATCAGTTGGTGTAGTGAATGTCCAAAGGATGCAATCAGCACTATTTTATGCGACATTGAGATAGAAAGAAAAAATAAATCTGACCCCAAGCTATCTTGGGGTTAAGTCTTTTTTTCGCTAAAGTAAAGCTATGTAAAAAATGTGTATTATGAATAAATACTCAAAACCTTATTATGACAGGAAATTTTGATTTAAATAAAATGGTAAAACACTGACAAAGCTAAATATAATAAAACAACTAACTTTTCCTACCTTACTGGAGAATAAGTTACAACCTCTGTGAATGACTATTTGCTTAGACAATTTGCACTACATAGCATAAGAAGGTAGATGTGTACATCAAACAGCTTCCAATCTAAGGATTTCATTTAGGGCCATTACATAGTGAAAATCCTTAGATTGAAAACTGCCTGGTATCTGCATCTATCTTATCTTCCATTTTTTAAATCCTACATCTGTCCTATACAGTTTTGAAATGCTTCCTTATGGTATGGCATATGCCACACATAGTTTGAACTGTGCATGATTCTTACAGACCACATTCACACAGGCACAAATTATCATTATTAAAAGAATAAGCACAATCCTTTAAAAAAAAAAATACTATTACTATTATAATATGCAAAGAAATCCACAAGATCCATGAGGAAGGAATACACTTGGATTCCTGTCTTTGGACACTTTATGTTAAAAAGAGAACAGAAGATAAATATTAATGCAGTAATTCTGTCAAAAGTGCTCTTCACTTACACATGTGAGAAAAGGAAATCAGTGAATTTGCCTCATTCACATGCCAATCTATACGGTTTGCTCTTTTGTTATGCAACCTGCTGTATTGCACCCAGCTTCTAACACTGCCCTCCTGCTGGTATAGCATCTCAAGTGTGTTCAACTGTGTGCAAAACACATTAAATTTTTCCTTTTAAAAGTCCCAACAGTTAATGATTTTCATGCTCTCAGACAGTAGCAGCAGCATGAGTAGACAGCTGTCTGTATGCAGTTAACGTGAACAGAGAAAACAGACCTGCACACTTGTCATTAGCTGTAAAATAACCCAAGTGAAAATATAACCAAGTTGCAAACAAGGATATGTTTTGTTAAAAAAAACAAACAGAAAAAAAAAACAAAAACAAAACTGTAATACGATGCATTTTTACACTAAACCAACTCATGCTAGCTAGCAAAGTAGCTTGCTGGCTAACTAACAGGCATACTAGGTTTGAAGTCTTATTATTCAATATATTTGAATATGGATATGAATGCTATTTAAATTAGTGACTTGCTTAAATTACAGTGTTTCATTTAATCTTTCAAATATCACTCTGTCTCATTGGAGACGCAAAGAAGATATTCTTAAGCTATCATTAGCAAAAGTTTACCTGCTGTCAATGGGCTGCACACGGATTATGTTAAGGGAGAGCACTGCAACTTAAAAAATTTCCCCCTCACAGACAAGCTTCTTTGTTGCCGGCAGTATCTAGTAACCTACCTACTGACAGTCAGTAACAGAATGACAATACAGCAGGGAGTCAGAAAATTGGAAACAAAGACACACTCTTATTTAATGTCTCATGATTTTTATTCCAAAATGTTTTTTTTAAATAAATGACAACACATAATTTTATATAAAATCTGACTGCACATGATTAAGTGATTATCAGCAAGTGTGAACGCCTGTTTAAATCCAAAAGCAAATTGCTGGTCAGGAGCATTTAAGTATTTGTTAAGACAATGCCACAATCTTGAATAGATGAGAGTACAATAGAGATGTTGGCCAAAATTCAAATTTTGGCCAAATTTCAATTCAGCAGCAAATATGCAACAGATTAGCTGAAAAAGATAAGACTCAAAACCTTGTAATGGCCCGGTCAAAGTCCAGACTTTTTCAGTCCCGACTGAAAATCTGTCGTGGGACTTCAAGAGAGCTGTGCATAAACAAATTCTTGCAAACCTCAGTGAACTGAAGTAACACTGTCAAGAAGATAAAGTCACACAGAAAACAATTGCTTCAGGATATTGCTGCTAAAGGCAGATCTACAATTAACTGAAGCATGGAGTGTACTTAGTTTTTCACAGAACTGCAAAGTAAATATGAGCAGACCTTCAAGAATGATCTCATTCACAGTAAAAGTACAGGTGAGGTCACAGTGACCTTGAATGTAGCCTACTAAAAGCGTCTTGAGATTAAGTACATGTTTGTTAAAGAAATCCCAGTTCATTACATTCTGCATTTGCACAAATATGAGGACTATAAAGACAGGCTCATAAAAAGTGACAGAGAACTGTAAAAAAAAAAAAAGTTTTGAAAAATGTCTATGCAGTGATAATTATTTGACATTTCTAAATATTCTACATTATGTCTTTGTTATAATCAAACTTATGATTAATTCAGGAATGCCACGAAGTCAAGCTCAGTAAGTCAGCTGATCTCACTCCCAGCCCACATCAGCTAATACCCTTCAACACATGGAATTGGCAAATAAAGGGCAATGGATTAACATTTTTTTGTAGCCTGCACATGTTTGCTTCACTTTGCAGGCCGCTTAGCAATCCACGTCCTCCTGTGCTACTTCTAATTTCTTGCTTCTAATGTAATTGGCATCATATCTGTTTGTCATTGTTGCCTAGTCTTTTCTTTCTGGGGTCTTGCTTCTGCTTTTCCGCCAGCTTTTCTGTATCCACATGGATGTAGTGTGGAGGTCCCAGAACAGAGCAGTGCCATCAAGTTTAAATAGCTGCAGATGGAAACAATCTTATTTCAACTATAGTGGTTCTGAATGACCTGTTCATTTAATTTGTTTCTTCACAATTGCTTATGGTAAAAATCCCCAAATGCTCCCTCCTGTATTCATCTTTTATTGGAAATGTGGTTAAATCACTGACATGCATACTTAACACAGACAAATAGAGAAAGCCTTTGCCCAAATGTAGGATTTTAGCCAGGTAATGTTGCAAAAGTCATATTATTATTTACTGTTATTTTGGGCTGTTATACATAATGTACACTCCTCGATTCGCACCAAACTAGATGTAAATCATAGACCACAGCATAGCCAGTGCAGTGGATCTCGAGAGCTTTTTCACAACATTTCCCTGTATCCACCTCTTTGCTTGACATTTCCCTCAAAAAATAGGTTTTAAAAAAGCACAAAAGATTTCCAGTAATCAAAGTTGTCCTGCATTTAAAAAAATGCACCAATTTTTTTCAGCAGAATAGAAGGTTACGCTGAAATATAATAAATATAACATTTAAGTTCATTGTTTTAAGATCTAATATATTACACTTAATTGAAAATATTTGTTTTTATAATTGCACAAACTATGACTCATCCAGTTATCTTTGTATTCCTTTGAAAAAAATTATATTGGGTTGAAGATGAGAAAAAATCCATTACACTGAGTTCTGAACTTTACTCATACTGACCTCACCTCTCTCCATTTCCCTGGGCTCCACACCTCTTGTTCTCTACTACCCTGCCTCCCACCTCCATTTCTCCTATGACTTTCCTTCTTCCTGGACCTATGAGGAATTCTTCTTGTGATCTCTTGTCCCCCGAGACTCCCCCATAACACTTGCCCATCCCTTATCAAGTTCTGTCATATTCCCAACAGATGACAGTGATCCTCTTGGTCGTAGAAGCAGTTGGGGTCTCAGAATTATACAGAAGGAGAATCTTAAATTTAAATTGCACGCACACACACACACACACACACATCCTTGAGCTTCTTAATGGAGATTTGGAAATATGACATATGACATCTGTGATAGTTCATCTAAGAAGGAGCAGAAGTGTCACTGATGAGAGAGGTGACAGTATTGTATAGGTGTCAGACTCGTAGCGTGGTGCAGGATCTTCTACTGCCCAAGGATTCTGATGTCCTTAAAAGTAATTGCATATTCATAAGTGGAAGAAAATATCACCCACTATGATTTGGCATTTTTGAAATCTTCACAGTAGCTTTTTTTTCTCTGTGCTTGAATACCTTACTGTATTGTTCCTCCTTGTGTTTTGTTCTGCTGCAATCACTGTGTGACTACAAAGTAAAGTCTAAAACTGAGGTGTTTGCAATTCCAAACTCAAAGAAGGCTTGGAATTGTGAGAGGAAAGTTGAATGCTTGTCCTCATGCTTTCCAAAGGTTTTGGTCTACTTGGCATCACAAGTAGTAAAAGAAACACACACACACACACACACACGTATGTATATATATATATCTATATATATATATATATATATATACACACACATGTATGTGTATATATATATATATATACACACACACACACACATGTATGTATGTATGTATGTATATATATATTGACAAACAATACAATTTGTATCTCCTTTAATAATACGGACAAGGCTATAATGTTCTTTATAATGGCATTGCCCCCTTGGTGGAGGCTATTGTGAACAGCATAACTTAAAAAAAAAAAGTATGTATATTTCTGAAGGTGTTATTGACATGAAATCCCTGCCAGATTTTGGCACTTTTTTGCCACTCTCACTGACATTTATTTAATATTTGAATTATATAAAGCATAACATGTCATATGCTGAAAAACAACCCCACACCATGATGTTCCCACCTCCAACTTTACTGTTGGTGCGGTGTTTTTGGGGTGATATGAAATACCTTTTGAATTCTAAACATGGTCTGTATTATGGCATCCAAAGAGCTCAGTTTTGGTCTCATGTCACCAGACCATAGTCTGCCAGTATTTCACAGGCTTGTCTAAATGTTGTTCAACAAACTTTAAATAAGCTTCAACTTGCTTTTTCTTCAGCTGTGGAGTCTTGCCTGGTGAGTGTGGATACAGGCCATGGAGGTTGAGTCCATTACTTACTGTTTTCTTTGAAACTGCGGATTCCAGTCTTTCTGTAGTTCTCCACAAGTGGTACTGGGCTCTTGGACAACTCTTCAGATTATTATTTTCACAACTCTGTCTGAAATCTTGCAGGCAGCCCCTGGGCATTGGTTTTTACCAATCATCATTTCTTGTGTGACATCTTGGTAATGACACACCAATTTTTAGGCCATCAGTTGGGACTGAATCAACTGATATTAATTTGCACTAAGTGGCAGGATTGTTGTCTAGTTACTGATAGGTTCCAGCTGGTGTCATGACTTTCCATGCATTTATTTGTGTCATTTCTCATTGTTACACATAACTTAATTTCATTCATTAAAAATAATGGCTTGAGTTCTTTGCATGTGTGCATTGGATTTGTTGTTATTGAGATCTGGTGAGAATTTCATGTCAGTAGCACCTTTAGAGATACATTATATGTACTGGTGAACAGTGTTGGTCAAGTTAATTGAAAAAAGTAATTGGTTACTAATTACTTCTCCAAAAAGTAATCCCATTACTTTACTGATTACTTATTTTCAAAAGTAATTAGTTACTTAGTTACTTTTCAAAAACACGATACACAACCTGAAAACGTAATAAAGCAATAGACTTTTCAGCCCGATTCTATTTTTTATGCATAATCCATCATATAAAATTGAATCAAATGGAAAGCCAGTTCCATTTGTTTGTTTTATTAGTTGTAATCTTTTAATTTTATGCACATTGCATTAAGCAAAAATTAAATTTTATGCAACAGTCTTTGACTTGAAGAAATTGTTTAATATTTAAACCTATTTTCTGCATATTCCAGCATATAAAATAAAATAATTTTTTGTGTTTACACTCACTCTTTCAAATAGATGCAAGTAAAACACAGCAAAAAGTAAATAAAATCAAAGATTCAGTGGCACTAACTCCTGTTGTTTTTAAGTCTGTTTTCACCTGTTTAGCACGAGTGGAGCATGTGGAAGTTTGCCCGGTGCCGCAGTGATCATGTCAATGGGGGAACTGAGGGTTTCTCTGTGAATTTCACATTCCTGTAGCAGCGTGCTAGGTACTTGCTCTGATTTCAAGTTTAATTTTTCGCGGTAGAAAGAAGTTTTCTTCCCATGCAGAGTGTACAGCAGACGCTAATGTTTTTGTCACTTTTCACAGAATAAAACTTAAAGTAACGTAAGTACGTCCACGCTTCAAACATGGTTGTGCTCTCTCCTGCACTCCGTATTATCCATTGTTGATCTACACATGTCTGTTGCTGCCACGGACGTCGCACACCCTTACATCATTGACATGAGACACTCTCACAAACAAAATCACGACGGTTTAGTGACGCAGTAATGCAGCGTGCTTATGGGAAAGTAACCGTAATCGAATTACTTTTTTGCAATAGTAATCCCTTACATTACTCTGCTGGTTAAGAGCTCATTACCCACTGTACTAATTTGTTTACATGTTGGATATTGTGCATTCAACAACCTTGATAAGGTTGTTGCGCATTCAACCGTGTGCAACAACCTTGTGCAACTTTGAATGTACAAGGTTGTTCTCTTGTGCATTCAAGACAATAACCTCTTTTTGTTCTAAACGTGGGACTTGGCAACTATTCTAGTGGTACCTAGACTTTAATTATAGAAATTGAGTTAAAAGTAGAATTTACTCAAATATAATGATGATTTAATAAGACAACAGTTTCAGATCTAACAGCGGAAGTTAAATGTGTATAAACAGTTCCTTTCTGTCCATATTATATTGGCTAATATGGTTTGAACACATATACAAGACAATATTTTCTGTGTTTCTTGCTTCTGCTGTAAGGAATCGTGCCAGTCACAATTGCCTCCTGTTACTATTGCCCGTAGTCTGGCTAATGTATCACAAAAATATTGGATTTACTGGTTCTCATAATCCTTGATCTGATTTCATGGATGAACAGATTAATATATGTTACACACAATGGGAGCTGTTTCTTTCCGGATGTAATAACTATAAATGTACCATGTTGACTTTTCAGACTTTGCATGTGGTCGGCCATCTAATAGCATGAAGGAAATCATTAAGAGGAGACAAACTGCTTGTGTCATGTGAATGCTTGACATATTCCTTATCAAAATAGGAATCCAGTTCATGAGAATATAAACCCAAGTACAACTGAATGAAAGGAATTTAACTGTAAAAGCCATCCTTTTGAACATAATAACATGATAATGAAATATCTCAGACTTGATTTTCTTCTCTAAGGAAGCTTATCAGTTCTAAAATGAAAAACATGGCCATTGCATTCATTTCTCTGCCCTCACCATAGGTGTAAATGGACAGCAAGGCGCCTGATTAAACACACTTCCTTATTATACTGAAAGTATTTCAAAAAAAAGTGAAGCCACTGTTGAATGAAGCAACTAATTTTATGTTGATAATGTAAATGTAAAAAATCGTATTAAGTTATTTTACATTGTCTCTATTGAGAGGTAACCATTTATTATGTCTTTGCCATGTTTGGGAGAGGATCCACTGCACTCATACATGTGAAATTAGAGATTCATCGATGACCAGCCAGGAAATAGAATTGCATTTCTAGCACTCTCAGCCCCAAATAGTGACTGGTCAGTCAGCCTTACATATGACCGATTATGAACTAGTCTATTACATGCATGTGTACAGCAGTGCAGGCAACACTCACAGCCCCAGGTTAACATGTTATTAATCTGGAAGCTCTTCACTGTGATTGACAGCGCAATGTTTGCCAAAGTAAACTGCAGGGAGACAATGAAAACATCTCTAATGACAAATCTATCAGACCCCTAAATCAAAACAGGTAACATGGACATCTTAAAGAAGCTGACAAAAGGAAAGTGAGTAAGAGCTGACAGCCAACTACAAAATATGTAAAATAAAGGTAGGTTTACAGCAACAGATTTTCAGTACCATTTTTCAGTACCATTTCCAGTAGCAGGAAACTTAACTTGCAGTTGTTTAAGTAGGAAGATCCTTTAAAATAATGCAGTTTGATGGAAATTGTAAAGTTTAATCCTCTGTTTATAGTAAAAAATAATATTTCGCATTACTGGAAAAAATATCTTTTGTTTTTATATCCTGTCAGTTATAAAAAATATATTTAAAAAATTGGTTTAGCAGGTCACACTGCTATCAGAAATATCAGGAATTGGTTTTGACCAAGAAAATGGCCATCATTGCATCTCTACATGTTATCTGAGCATAGATTTTTGTTATACATTTTTTGTTCATTGTGCTCGAAACACACAACTACAACAACAACAACACAAACTTTATTTATATAGCACATTTAAAAACCAGTGGTGTACCAAAGTGCTTAACATGCAAGAGAGTAGGATGAAGTAACAGGGAAGGATGAGGGCTATGGCAAGGTACCAAAACATGCTAGCAGGTTGAATGGCATTAAAACACAAAAGCAAAAGAATTGCATATAAAAGCATAAAAGAAAACTAAGTGTAAAGGATAAAACAGTCAAAAAAATTAAAAATGATTAAAAGTAATTTAGAATAAGCCGAAGATAAGAATAAGCATTAAGCTAACTAACAAGCAAGCGTTAACTGGTAGAAAAGGCGAGGCTAAATAAGGGTGTTTTTAACCGCGATTTGAAGGAATGGGTGGAATCAGACTCGTGTATAGCGATGGGGAGGTTATTCCATAAATCGGGTGCAGCCAAGTCAACCCTAGTCTTCAGCCGGGATCTCGGCAGTACCAAGAGTGACTGGGTGTTATTTAGAGCAAACATAGTGTGTGACTGAGTGAGGGGCAATCTGAATGCAGCCAGCATTTTCTCTGCCAGTAAGTACCTTAAAAGAAGAACAGAACAGTTTTCCATAAAAAGACTCTACAAGGTCTGTTGGCTATATTGCTAAATATGGATAGTTGTTAAATTGGATACAGTTGGTTCACAGTTGCTGGCATAAAATATAGCATAGCAATCAAAACACTTTTCAGATCAATGCTGTAAATGCAGTCACTTAATTATGGGTAATTTAAAACAGAAAGAAATCTGCATCATGTTCTTCTGTTTTATTTGTACAGTTTGGAGCTTGTTCATCTGAGTTCCTTTTGTTTTCTGCTTTCAAATCAAATGTAGAAACTAAATATCAGTGATATCAGATTTTGAGAAATTGTTGTGGTTTTCACTTCCTGTCTTATTTAAATAGTTCGTTGTCTCCTGTGCCTCGTGACACCCAGCTGCGTCTTGTCGCCCCAAGTTAGCCCTCTGTATTTAAAGCCCTGTATTTCCTTTGTATTTTGTCATAAAGTTTATTATTCTTCCCTGGCTTCTGCATTTCCTTTGTGGACTTTGTTTTTTATTTGGACTGCTTTAAGTACTATTTATTGAAGCTTTCAAATTTAAATGTAAGCCTACAATTCTATTTTTTTTTATGTCTGGTTTAAATTTAATTGTATTCAAATTAATCTGTCTGTGTTCAGCAGTGCATACTCTTACACCTAATTTACATCTTTATATTTTAAAAGCAATACAAAAAAGTTTTCTTGCCTAACTCTTCTCATGGCTCTGCACACGCATCAATCTATAGTGTTAGACTGTAATGCTCTTGTTTTGAAGTCGGATTGGAGAATGACAAAAACTGGCAAATGACCGAAGTTCTATAATATTAAAGTCTAATCATGCTACTGATAGAAATGCATATCTATCACGTGAGTCACTTCATACAAAGCCTTTCAACATCACCCAAAGTTAGTGTCATTTGCATTACAGGAGTAAGAACTCCATTCACAGATTGTCTCCCTGCAGGCTATCTCCATGAGGCTACAATGTCGTGACACACAGCAAGGGTAATGTCCCTGGCCTTGCTTGTACACTGCATGGTCTGATGCACAAATAGACCACCACAGCACACCTCTTAAAAGGCAGCAGGCATCCGAGTGTGTAATGATGCCAGGGGTGTGAGGCACTTTACAACCAACCCATACCTTCACCCGCAACTGAGATTAATTGCACTTGATTGACTATATCAGATGTGCTTCTGTTTCCTGCCTTCTCATTTGGAACACCCAAGAATTTATTGGAAGACCCATGCTTATTCAATATATATCGAGTCCTTATCAGAGAAGGCTCTAATTAAGCTCCATTTCCGTGTTTACTTTCTTTCTTTCTTCAATTTCTGATATTTGAGCAGAGAAGGAAATAAAATCTATTGTCTTTCATGGCCCTCTCTTGCATATATCATTGCAATCTTTTATGACTTTGTCAGGTCGGTCCTAATGATGTCACGCTATTGATTTTTTAACTTTTTTAAAGCACTAAAAGTAAGGAAATTTGTGTTTGGTATACAAAAAGAATACTCTATTAATGCTTCTTGGTAATAAATCTTATACCACTGGGAAGCCTTGAATGGTGAGTTCTGATTTTTTCTATGGCAGTTGGATCGTGTGGTCAAAGTCTGAAGAAGATGTGGAGAATGCTATGCTAATTGTAACAACAGTAACAACAATTAGTAACAGCAATTAGCAGTGTAACAGTTTTTGGTGGAGGCAGTGTAATGGTATGGGGTCCTCAGATGTCCTAGTTTCACACTAGTACCTGATTGCAGCTTACATTTGTGGATCTGTGCAAAAACCCATGTGGGCATGCAACGTGATCTGTGCATGTCAGGTCATTGGTACATCTGCATTAAAGGTTCTGTGCATGTATGTTATATGTAGTTTTAGACATTTGTGTACACTGGAAGGTTTTTGAAAGCGAAAACGATCCAGTTCACAAAGCTGAACTTAAATTGTGTGAAAATAATCACTATTTATTTCAGTTTGAATGTATGCATTGTATGTAAAATGGTTTTTACATATGATCAAATTGCTTTGAGTTGCACACAAATCACTTTAGACATTTGTAAATCTTTGTTTTGCTTGTGGATCATATCGTATGGCTTTGTAACTCTTGGTTAGTACGATCATGTCTTTATTTCAATTATTTTACAGTGGAGTGAAAAAGACCCTGACTGTTTTCATCATAACTTGCAGAAATCTGATGATTAATTGAAATTACTGAAACCTTAATTAAAACCAGAATTGAAAGGTGATAAATAAACCTTTAAGTTATAATAAAGACTATTCTTTTACTGGATAAAAGCTGCAAGTTGTATTAAAGCCCAAAGGGGATGTGTGTCTCCAGCTGGAAACACACATCCCCTTTGAGGTTATTATTATTAAGTATTATAATTTGTCTGGTTTAAACTTGATATGATTTTTGCAAAGTAATACATTTTTTTTGGATTACATTAATCACATAACTAATAATGATTTGGGAAAAATTGGCTTTTTTCCTATTGTATTTGCTTACAGTACATATGTCAGTAGGGTCAGTGTTAAGATGATATGTGAAAGCCTGTTTTTGACATCAGTACGCTTCAGAATGTGTTGTCACGACTGCTGATAATGATGATAATAATAATAAAAGTTTAGGTGTAAAAGCCAAAAACTCTTCAGACTAAAATCACAATGTAGTTGTTCAAAAATTATTTGTACAATGAGGAAATCTTTTTATCAGGTAAGGCCTGATCTATTGAAGCTTTTCTTTTCAGACCTCACTGTCAACTGTACAAACTTTCAGTAGCTCAGTCTGTATGTTTCTCTTTAGAATACACATTTACTGTATTTGTTAGTTCCAATATTCCACCTGATTTTCAGCATCCTTTGCTGCAGACGCTCAACAGAAACACACCTGTGACACGCCTGTAGCACGCTGCTGAATGGGATTGAAGTTAGAGGCGAAAAAATAAATGGTGGACCAAGAATGGCATCGATCATAGTACAAGTCTGAATGTCTTGACTTGTGAAAGCACATTGTCTTGAGGCCTTTGTTTTTCCAACACTATCCAGGTCTCTGCTTGTTTGTCAACACTGCATCTGCCTAGAGACATTTTATTTTCTCCTGGTCAGGAATAAACACTCTCAACGCTTGTGTCTTTTTGCTTACCAGCAGCATTCCAGACCATTTGCATGTAACCACAGGAAATAATAAGAAAGCCTTATTTATTTCATGAATCCACAGTAAAGCTCTATGTTAAGGTTCTTGTAATCAATTTCTTTGATGCAATTCAAGTTAGCATACATTATTTCTCACCAAACATTTCTTATTTATACAAAGAGCAACTTTATTCCTTCATTTTATCTTGTTGGTTGCAAACTGTTTTTTAAATAATGTTATTGTTCTATATGCTGTGTATGCTAATATAGCATCTTAAAACAGGCCACCTGTTTGTATTTGTTGACCTTATATCAAATTTGCATATACCTTGAATTCTGCTATTTATTTTTATTCTTTACTTGCTCTCAGATGGGTAAACACAGAGAGACGAATAGGACTAAAACTGCCTCATGCACATCTGATCATTAGTATAATTAAATCCACAACTGTGATCTCTTTGACTCAGATAAGTCTAATAACCCTACACAAGCAGGATTTCAGCTGTTTTTCCCCTGGCTTCAAATACAGTCATTTCTTTTTAGAAATAGTTTTAAAAACTGAATTTTTATCTTCTTTTGTAAAAACCAACAATGCCAGGATGGGCTTTTTCACGTGAATGTGCTAAAAGCTAGATTAGGACACTTAGTTGACTTATTACGATGATTAAGTTCATCTGGATGCTTAGTGTAAGTGAAGCCACATAAGAAAAGAATGTCCAAGGACATTCTTGTTGAATTAGCTTTATAGCATAGATTCCAGTTATCCTTTCTGAAACTCAGCACTCAAATGTCTTGAATTAAAGCTTAAAGTCCAAGTAAACATGTCAGCAATACAAGAGTCTCTGTGAGGTTGGTCTATTATTGAAGAGATTCTTTATTGAATGCAAATACAGAGGCTCTAGAATGAGACACAGACTACTGTTTCCATTCAATAACAAGAAGGCCAGATTAGACTTTGTCAGGAAATATCTGCAGAAAACAGTCCGCAAGATTCTAGAAAAAAAAAAGAATCAACATAAAAGACAAATGAAACCAAGATGGCCTTCTTTGACTTCTTTTTGTTCCAATACAACAGAATCATGCTGACTTTTTCATTCATGTC
This sequence comes from Perissodus microlepis, assembly GCF_051167445.1. NCBI lineage: Eukaryota > Metazoa > Chordata > Actinopteri > Cichliformes > Cichlidae > Perissodus > Perissodus microlepis. The sequence goes on along the minus strand of NC_140477.1, from coordinate 27,907,781 downwards.
AACAGCCTACAATTAAAATGTGATGAACAGATATGAGTATAATTAGAATGTAAAGTATATCATAGTTGTAGATGTGCATATGTGGGTGGTAGGTGGATGAGCTGTCAAGACAGATTTTTCTGCACCATATCCTTAACAACACCTACACAAATGTCACGGTGCATCCCTCCCTGATTAGCATGCGTTTCTGTCTCTTGTCCAGTTCTTTCCTCCTCTCTGCTCTTAGCGTGATTGACAACCTGCTGTCTCCTCTCACCTCCCTCCAGGTGGCCGAGTAGACAGGTGACCGTGCCTTCTGTGAACTCACACATGGACCTGTGATTTTATAAGGACACTTTGCAGTGACAACTGGGGTTAAAAAAAGTACTTCAGATGTAATATTGTTAAGGTAAAGGAAATAAAGCCAGTAAAAGAACAAACTCCCGAGCTCAGAGCAGTCTGAGATCGAGTAGTCCGATAAAGTAAGTGATTGGTCTCTAGAGCAAACTAATAAAGTCGCACAGATGGCCTTTGTGTTTTCAAGCATGTGCCTTGCTGCTGTTGAAAGAGTGAATCAATAAAATGTGTACAAGCTCAAAGAAATATTTGATTGACTGACGAGCTGACAAAGAGAACAAAACAACTCGCTATTGCTCTTGAGTAATTTGTAAATAATAAAATCAACTTCAATTTGAAGCCCAATTTGGCCTAGCAAAGATCCAGTTGCTGCAGGTTAAATGTTTTAATCTGTTGTGACAACATCTGAATCTTAATTGTTTCTAACTTTTAAGGACTGTGGGTGACATACATGAACAGAGTGACCCATTAAAGAAAAACGGATTCAGAAATAAGAGTAATTAACAGTTAATACATTAAACTTGTTTCTCTAACAAACTGAATTCAGTCACATGTAGCAACAATAAAAGAAATACAATAGGTTATAATCCAAATAGTAAAAACAGTGTTGGGAAGGTTATTTTTAAAACGTAATCCACTACAGATTACAGAATATATGGCCTAACATTGTTAGCTGGCCTTAGCTGAGGTTAGTTCATAGACTGCAGACTCTTAGACTTGATGGGTAGCATTAACAACCCGTTAGCTGCAAATAATCGTGTGCAGTTCTGAAAGCAATACCAACTAATTTTAAAATCTTGATTTAAATTGAGTAACACTAGGGTAGACATTAGGTAAGGCTGCACTTTTGCAGTGATCTTGTATAGAAAACTATTTCTGTATCAGTAATATGTTTTCTTTCTATCTCCTTTTAGAACTACATTTGATTAATTGCAGCTAGCAGGTTGTAATGCAGCCTTCTTTAATAGTAATAAATCACAAAGATATAGTAGATTGAAGATACTGAAGTGGCACATAACCCAGGTAGATATCACAACTAAAACAAAGTAGTTGCAGTAGGCTAACATTAGTTTTTAAGAAAGAACTTACTTCTAGATGTTTCTTTGGGTTGAAGTTGGAGTCTTTTGATGCTGAGAGGAGCTTGGTTGTTGGCAAACAGAGTTTGCATTGCACGGTCAGATTTTGCACATCCCTTTCTTCTTTAAATGTGAAGTGGTGTTGGAATTTCCAAGTAAGAAATATATTCCTGCCCATGCACTGCCTGCTCTGTTGTGCTGGCTCCGGGTCCATTGTGTAAGTGACACCACCAACATTAACAGGACACTTACATTAGAGCCTGTTATTGCATGTTTTGTTTGGTTTTCCGGCAATATGTGGAATTACCTAAATTAGAGATTTTGGTGATTAAAAGAGGGGATAGCCTAAAATATGAAACAGGAAACAGACCACAGTTGTATTCCATTTATTTCAACAAAGCAACTTCTAATTATCACCCATGTAAGTGGTAACTACAACAGAATACAGTCACTCATATTTTGTATTTTAAATACATAACGCTGGTACATGTACTCCATTACTCCCCGACACAGGTAAATAATTTCACAAATTTCCTGACTTAAATTGCATTATTTATTTGCCAGATCTCTGTATGTTTCATCTGCCATGAAGGAGCGATTAAGCGATTCCCTTTTTCTTTTTAATTCTATGGAGTAGCATTTTTGGTGTTTTCATCTGAAAGAGTTTTTATTCAACTAACTGTTTATTTAGCAAACCTGTTGTTGCTGTCTAGGTCCAGTCATAGTTTATGCAGATAAGGCACTGTTATCCCACTCCCACGAGGAATTGCATGCAAAGTTTAATTTGTCCTTACATAGGACAGATCGAGGTTGAATAGATGTATTTATTTGCTGTTGCATACAATGGCATCACCCACTTACACGTAAGTGATGAGTAGGTGCATTTAAAAATCTTGATTTTTAGGAGAAATGTCTTCAGCATCTACCTATCATCACCGCCTAACTTGCAAATCCCATTCAGAGTGAATCATTTTGCACTATATATGAACTGGTATTATTAAGAACATGCACATGTGGATGGGAGGAACCCAGACTAGGGTGTGCTGGAAGCTAGGTGATGAAGGCGTGAGGGGAGGAAGGTTGACGAATGTAGATGTTTTTTTTCTCTTCTATCTCTCTTCTTCCTTTCAAGTCTTCAAAGCACATATTCCATGAAGGTGCACAATTGCTGGCAGGTGGAAATGTTTCTTTTAGTTGCCATCATCAAAAGTGATGCTGGTAGGTACAGTGACTGTTGGGAGAAGAACTTTAAAGGAAATGAAGTCACGCTCAGCTTGCATTCACCTGCCATATACTGAAAATATGCTTGTGAATCTGAGAAACACAACTGAACATAGCAATCTGAATATCAAAGCTGTGTATGTTGTAAAGCTTACAACTCTGGTATCATATAGGACAAAAAATAATCAGTAATAATGCTTTGCTAAAGCTTGAAAAGTGTCTTGGGTGGCATCTCATTTTTCCCAGCAAAATGTGTCTATTCCTATTTACTAAATTTAAAGCCATAGGTGTGCAGCCTTCCTGTATACAGTCATGATAAAAAGAATGAAAACCATATTTAAATTTTGAGGTTTACATATCAGGACATAATAAACTTCATCTGGTATTCAGCAGGTCTTACAAAAATAGATTGCAATGTATCATTATGTATTTAGCAATAATAAAATGCAGAAGCAGCATGTAAAAATCTGTACTGCTTCCAAAGGAATTAAAACAGTAAGTAGCAGCCAGGTGCACTTGATTAATTGATCAGCATCAAGTCTGTCTACCTCAATAAAAGCAGACATTTTGGCAGTTTGCTGGTCTGGAGCATTCAGGTGTGAGTTAACACAATGCCAAAGATATCAGAAATTATTATTGTTAAGTTGTTGCTGCCATCAATCTGGAAAATGTTGGAAGGCCATTTCCAAACAATTTGAAGTCCATCATTCTACAGTAAGAAACATTTTTCACAATTAAAAAACATTCAAGACTGTTGCCAATCTTCCCAGGCGTGGACATCCCAGCAGATTCACCTCAAGGTGAGATTGCACATTGCATTGCACAATGTAACATTCCAGACAGCTGGACAAAAAAAAACTATTATAAAAAGACTGAACAAGTACAGTTTTTCTGGAAAGGTTCCCAGGAGAAAGCCTATTCTCTCAAAAAGAAAAAAAAAAAACATGGCAGCACAGCTTCATTTCCAAAGCTGCATCTGAATAAACCGCAAGATTTCTAGAACTTTTCAGATGCAAAACATCCCTCAGAGTGCCACGCTTGGCAAAAACCATATTAGCACCAACACCTCATACACCAAGCGCAGTAGTGAAGAGTGGATGATTAGAGTTGTAATGTAGTGTAGTGATGCTGGCAGGCATTATAGGGTCTACCTTAAAATATAAAGCACATTGACGCAACTGTTGTTGTGATTTGGCGCTATGTAAATAACAATGAATTGAACTGAATAGTAATTTAGTTGACCATGAACTCACATCCTGCTTCTTACACATGCAAACACATATAAATATGTAGGAACGTGTATTATGTTTCTATATATATTTTTTTTTATCTCTAGTTGTATTTACCTAATTTTAAGTCCTTGTAAGACTAGCTAATTATATCCTGATATGTAAAACCTTAGAACAGGTGGACATCTTCATTTTAACAACGTGTATTTGTTGTACATGTGTAGCTTATGCATCACTTGTGTTTAAAATAAGCTAGAAGTAATGAGTGGTTTTTGTTCCTTGCAAGATACTTCTACTATGACTCATAATCAACACTGCTGCTGATCTTACCACAGCATTGAACACATGCCATGGTAAATCACATTATGGACACGGTAAGCCAAGCCAAGGCCAAAGAAAGCCATAAAAAGAGAAAAGTTTTCATTGCAAAGAAAAATATGAATGCATAATGAAAAGACTGGTCTGATTACTTTGCACTTGTCTTATTTTTTCTTCTCTTTTCCCAAATCTTCTGTCTGCTGATCAGCCTGTCTTTGTGCGAGTCAGCAAATAACATAAAATGTGGAATAAAAAAAAAAAAAGAATCACTCCGATGGCTTTACACTATTTGACTTTCGCAAGACGCATCTGGTCGGGGATTGTCTTGTTGCTTCAGTGTGCGGTAAGTTAAGTCAGATGAAATCTTTGTCAGCCGTGTCACCTTATTTCCGTCCAACCCTAGAATCCATATGAATTGTAGGAACACAAAGCCGTTATGAATTTGTCACCTTCTGTCATTTTATCTTGGGCTGCAGGCAGTCCTCACTCACAAAGCAGCACAGTGACTGGAAGCTGTGCTCAGCCAGGTTTTTTTTTTCCGTTCGCTTGCCTTACTCAAAAAAAACTAAAAGAGTGATCTCAATGTTATCAGAAAATTATTCATACAGGACGTAGACCTTCATATCTCACTATGTTGAAAGCAATTTTTCTTCCTAAGTCTGCACCATTTGGGTAAGCCCTCTCGCCCAATTAGCCATCCTTAAGCCTTTGTACATGTTGGACAAAAGGAAAGACGAATGTTAAATGGGCTGATTACTCCATGGTAATTATGAGATTTTCAAAAGCACATCTCTTCTTTTCCTGACCAAAGCAAAAAAGACAGAGAGTAGACATGGAGAATGGTCATTTAAACACAGTGCATTGTGGGGTTAGCTTCTGACTGCAGCAGCATATAGCTTTCAAAGATCAAGACATAATGAGCTGAGACCTAAGAGGACATTTGTAGATGCAATTCTTTCATACACACCATTACCATGCCCTTGTTTTTCAGAGATTCAATTAAGGCTGCTACATTTTCTGCACATTTTGGCTCAGAGTTTAATATCTCCTGCTCTGTGTCACAAATACACTGAAAAAAAAAGTTCTTTCAATTTACTTGATTTTATTGTGTACATCGGTCCCACATAATATGAATAAGTATGACTGACTTAATTTTCCACTTTCCCTCAAGTAATTAATGCTTGTCAAATCAAAGTATTTTATTTACATCAGATTACTTAAAAAAAATCATGTTTGATGTACTAATATTAATCTGTTATCATAATATCAATGTATTGCATAATGTCAACATATTTTAATGTTTAACACCAACTTATTTTTATTTGCCAGTGGTACGCAATGATATTATGTAATGTAAACACATTGCAATTATGTTCCTGCAACACAACTTATGGCTTTAAATCCTACTTAATTTTTTCAATTGAAATATTAACTGATCATTATTGACAAAAAAGGCAAAGACTGTGAGTGCTACTGAACAATTCACCTTTATTAAACTGTAACAGCAGTGAAAGCAGCAATTCTGCCATGAACAAGTCCAAAATCACATCCATATAAACTTGTTAACACATTTTTAAAGATAGCCTGCAGAAATAACTAAAAGAAAAAGTTAGTTTGAGAATATATTTGCAAATATTTCTCAAAAAAATGACCTTAGCAGCAAATAAAAGAAAGTGCTTATAGATGATCCTGTCATCTCTTACATATAACATTTGTATTAATTACACAATTGAAAATGTAAACTAAATTAAGACTATCTAAAAAAAAGCAACACGCTTTTATGAATAAACAGATTTACACAAATATAACTTGTGTATTATTTGACAACAGTTTCAGCTTCTGTACAAGTTTTCAACTAAGTTGAGCCTTAAATGACATTGTTACATAACTAATACCAAACACCTACATGAATTTTAATCTTCATTTTAAACATGTAAGCAGGACATTAAGGTTGACTTAGAATATATTGCTAAAAATCGTCAGTAAAAATTTCTTACAACATGATACCAAAAGGAAAAATCATCCTGCATTGCAGTCACATGAGGGGAAAGCAATAAAAACATAAGCAGTATAACGTTACTGAACACAAAATGAAAAACTGCAAAGAATTGCAGAAGTGCAGTCTTTGACTTCTCAATGAAACAGATGGTTTTTGAAAGCAAGAACTTTAGAGAGTTTAGCTCCATCCAGTTCCATGAAAACCTTCTGGAAAACGTCAAAGTTGTAGCGAAGGTCAGCAGGGTAGGCAAGGTTTAATGCATACATGAGTCCAAATAGCATTATCACAGCAAATGCTACATTATCCAAATTTTTCGCCACCCTGATGCCTGCAAGGACAACTCTTGTTCATCTGCTGAAGCTTGCTCTTTAAGAAGATAAATTCAAACAGTGGTGTCTTCAACAGTCTCACTGATGGCACGTTCTTCCATGCCCTGTAAAAAAGAAGCCATGTTAGTCATTTCATGCCAAGTAAATAATATGACACTGTGGAAAGTCTGAAAAAAAAAAAAAAGGAAAAAGAAAGACAAGTACATACCACATGCTCCCGGATAAGCATGCCAGGGTCTTCACCCATGTAGATATACACTCCCTTGACAGACGCAGCATCAACATCTTCACACTGAAATGAAATGTATGTAATTAGCATCTTCATTCAGCCCTTGTCCTTCATTTAAGTTTTAATAGTGTACTTTACATGAATGTTTTTAAAGTAAAGGCACACAAATTAACAATAGGTTTACTGGCAATTAATAATAAGTTGACAAAGTGAAGATTAAAAAAAACAAGCAGATGTAAAAATACAATATGAGAGAATTTATCATGGGAAAACATTTGAAATTCGGGCTTTATCACTTACATTATCCATTTATGTCACAATTCTTTTCAGTATTAGTCCAAGCTCTCCTCTTCTGTTGACCAACTTCACCAGGTTGTCCAAGTGGAGAGCCAGCTGAGCCACGAACTTTGTCTGAGGGGGGATGGTGGCAATTCTCTTAAACTCAGCGTTGATCTGAAAACATGAGCACAGAGGAATGAGCTTCAAAGGTTTAATACCTGGAAGAAGGCTGCAATCACTCATGCTGAAGAAATGGGCTGTCAAATAACAACTGTGCCTTAACCATTTTAGGCTAATACCACAAGAACACCGTGTATGAGGCAAACCTTACCTCATGGACATCAAATAGAGCAGGCCAACTTGCCATGAAAGCCTCCACCATTGGTGCATCACGAACATCTTCATGTCTTCTGTATGAAAAAGTCTTTTCCATCTTGAGTTTCACCAACTCTGTTACTCTTTTTATGTCCATGTGGTGGGCTTTGACATGTCAATAGCTTTAAGAGTCCCTTTGTCTGCTACTTCTGAAACTGAGGTGAGGTTAAGAAACTCATTCCCAAACAAGGAATCCATAAACTGAAGTCTGAAACTGCCCTGAAGACAACACTGTCTCTTGACTTCAACGATGAGATCCTCAGTTGATTCAGGCGCTCCATTAGAGAGTGAGCCTTCGACAGGTTCTGTCAGCCAAAACAGTCTTTAGGACCATAGGACTCTGTAGGCAAAAAAAAATTACATATTCAGAAAGAATCATTTCAGTTTAGTTTTCATAAAGCTATCCATACCCAATAGTCAAAGTTATAAAGATCAGACATAAAAAAAGAGGAATTTATCTAATGAAATACATGCGACTGAACCTATTACACTTATATGAACACCTTTTATTTCTATATGCCTTTTTAAAGTCACAATGTGGACTGATCCAATCTCATAGTCAACCAATGGATAAGTATCAAGGAGTTCACAGAGTGAAATGAGAGTGAATATTCTTGATGATACTGGGCTGAGCTCAAAAGCTCTGTCATGCTCTCTGTACCAGCCACCAAGCTCTCTGACAATGTAGAATATGCTGTGGTACAATGCAGATATGGTTTTTCAGTATTCTGGCAATCCACCTGCTGCCCTTTGGGCCAGTACCATTCCCTTTCTATAAGTTATACTCTTCATGTCACACACTGTCCAAGGTCGACCTCTAGAATGTCAGGGAATATGTACCTAATGACTTAAGCTATCTCCTCTTTAAGTCTTTAACTCTTTAAATCCACTAGAAAGGCCGATACAGCTGAGCCCTCTAATTCAGAATTGCCAAGAGATGGGGAGTTTAGATGGTAAGCAATCATCATATGATGTTTTGACTTCTGTAATCATAAAGGTAAAAATTCCACCATCACAAAAAACATTAATTTTAATTGAAAAAAGGTATTCCAGTCCAGAAGAGCATCAATGGTTTCTTTAAAGTACCAATCTTTCTCTCATTTATACATAATGTTTTGAGAAGCAGCTCACATATGTTCTACACAAAGTAGAAAAAAAAAGGGGGGGGAAGGGTCCTAATTTTTGTTAGGACGATGTTGGAAAATTCACAATACATCACTTAATAAGACATACTCTGTTGAACAAACTTATCTCCTTGTAGATATCTGCTGTATTACAGTTGTGGTCAAAAGTTTACATACACTTGTAAAAAATATAATATAATGGCTCTACCGAGTGTCCCATTATTTCTAAAACTCTGATTTTTCTCTGATAGAGTGATTGGAACAGATACTTCTTTGTCACAAAAAACATTCATGAAGTTTGGTTCTTTTATGACTTTATTATGGGTTAACAGAAAAAAGTGATCACATCTGCTGGGTCAAAAATATACATACAGCAGTGCTAATATTTGGTTACATGTCCCTTAGCCATTTTCACTTCAATTAGGCGCTTTTGGTAGCCATCCACAAGCTTCTGTTTGAATCTTTGACCACTCCTCTTGACAGAATTGGTGCAGTTCAGTTAAATTTGATGGCTTTCTGACATGGACTTGTTTCTTCAGCATTGTCCCCATGTTTTTAATGGGGTTCAAGTCAGGATTTTGGGCAGGCCATTCTAAAACCCTTATTCTAGCCTGATTTAGCCATTCCTTTACCACTTCTGATGTGTGTTTGGGGTCATTGTCCTGTTGGAACACCCAACTGTGCCCAAGACCCAACCTTCGTGCTGATTTTAGGTTATGTTGAAGAATGTGAAGGTAATCCTTCTTCATTATCCCATTTACTCTCTGTAAAGCACCAGTTCCATTGGCAGCAAAACAGTCCCACAGCATAAAACTACCACCACCATGCTTGATTGTAGGCATGGTGTTCTTGGGTTTAAAGGCCTCACCGTTTCTCCTCCAAACATATTGCTGGGCATTGTGGCCAAAAAGCTCGATTTTTGTTTCGTCTGACCACAGAACTTTCCTCCAGAAGGTCTTATCTTTGTCCATGTGATCAGCAGCAAACTTCAGTCGAGCCTTAAGGTGCCGCTTTTGGAGCAAGGGCTTCCTTCTTGCAAGGCAGCCTCTCAGTCCATGGAGATGCAAAACACGTTTGACTGTGGACAATGACACCTGTGTTCCAGCAGCTTCTAATTCTTGGCAGATCTGATATTTGGTGATTCTCGGTTGACTCATTACCCTCCTGACTAATTTTCTCTCAGCAGCAGCAGCATAGCATAACTTGCGTTTTCTTCCTGATCTTGGCAGTGACAAAACAGTGCCATACACTTTATACTTACAAAAAATTGTTTGCACTGTTGCTCTTGGGACATGCAGCTGCTTTGAAATGGCCCCAAGTGACTTTCCTGACTTGCTCAAGTCAATAATTCGCTTTTTCAGATCCATGCTGAGCTCCTTTGACTTTCCCATTGTAGCGTTTGTGGGCGTTTGTATCCAATGAGCCCTATTTAACTGGCCTAAGAGAAGTCACCAGCTGTAGTCACTCATAATCACTCACAAGAAGTTAAGAGGCCATGCTATGAAGCTCAGTTCACTGACAACTTTCTAAGTCACCAAAATTGCTAATTCATGTTGCTGTATGTATATTTTTGACCCAGCAAATGTGATCACTTTTTTCTGTTAACCCATAATAAAGTCATAAAAGAACCAAACTTCATGAATGTTTTTTGTGACAAAGAAGTATCTGTTCCAATCACTCTATCAGAGGAAAATCAGAGTTTTAGAAATAATGGGACACTCGGTACAGCCATTATATTATATTCTTTACAAGTGTATGTAAACTTTTGACCACAACTGTATTTGGGCTTGACCAATAGAATAGTCAAGTAAGTGACATTTCACCTAAAACAATGACTAAATGGAAAAATGATTTGGCATTTATGGGCACAGGTTCTTAAACCCACGTCTAAGGTGGCAGGATCCTTATTATAACTTAAGTGCGTGTCAGCAGCAAGAATTAAGGTATGGCACTGTGGGGCCCCCAGCTACAGCCGGACTAATTAGCCACTGTAGCCATAACTAGCACGAGTAACACAAACACGCTTGCGCTCTCTCAGTGATGTTTTAACTTGCTAAGCCATCAAAAACGTCAGTGCTCTCTGTCACATGCATAAGTTCCATATCTGACCGACAACAGCTGCAATTTGTTACTATTTTTCAGTTTTAGCCACAAAGCTAATACCAACTTTAGCTAGCACTGTAAAAACAACATGTAGATGCATTACAGATTACGTTTCATATAGCATGCACTACAACAATTCTGTGAAAACGTACCCAACTAAAACAAATGTATTTAAATTACTTACCTTCTCAGTATGCCTGACTCAGTGCCAAAGGTTGCATGTGGCTAAACAGTCTTCCAGAATCTGGCGGTCAATTGGGCTCTCCTTAAATTATGTTGTTGTCTTATTGGATAAGACTCTAGGTCTTATTATCCAATCATATTTAGTTGTTGTCTTTGACTATATTGCATCATTTCCGGTTGTGGTCAAACATGATTACAATGGTTTTAGTATTCTAATTTAGTCACTTTAAATCAACGCAAGAAAAATGAGTAGTCTCAGTATTGTTTATAATCAAGTAAATGGTACTTTATTTAATCATGTAAATAAGAGAAACATGAAAGGCTTGTGTAGCATTAACTAAATTCATTTGTGCAAATTCAAAAGCCTGCAAATTTCCATTTTTTCAGTGTACGAGGGTGTTAAGAGGTAAATGGGAAATTTACTTTATGTGGAAAGTGCACAGAAAAGTATATAATGAAAATTAAAATGAAAAGAAACTTGGAAAGTCACTTGTTTTTTCACAATATCTATGGTGTCCGTATTATCATGGTCATGGGCTTGGAGTAAAACTGACCATTTGGACTATATGTTTGAAAATGCAATTTTCTAGGTTTGATTACAAAGCATGTGATTTATTGTAGCAGAGGTGGGAATCACCAGGCACCCCGTGATACAATATCAACATAACAGTTTAGACAATGATATAATATTAATGCAATTTTTAACATTTTGTGATGTGTTAAGTATTGCAATAATATACACTGCAATTTCACATTTTTTTAACTGCAAATTATTTCCACAAAGTTAAACTTTGCCAGTGAATGTTTTTATTTATTTATTTTACTGGAAATTAGATTGTCAATTGACATACAGTACTGTCACTAAAACCTCCTAAATGTTGCCATAGGACTGGTTCAGCCACCTAACAGTCTGATAGCATTTATCCTGTGTGCAATCTGATTTGAGTTGTGCTCATTGACAAAAACACAATCATACTGATGGCGACATGTTGGCATTGGACATCAGCATTTATAACTTAGACAGCAATTATTTGCATCTCTCTAAGAGTGATTGCAGGCTGTCCAAGCCAGACTGCAAATAGTTGCAGAAATGTTGGCCATCAGCCTTTTTGATCTCGATCCAAGAGAATTTTAATTCATTTAATTAAATATCCATATTCAGTGTCCCTGTAACATTGTATCATTACTATGATACTATGTTGTATCACAACCGCTATTGTTTAGAAGTTTGATTTAACAGATTAAAGAGGCTTCATTCAAGATTCATTACAAAACATCTTTTTTAATGCAGCAGAAAAATACATAAGATGAAAAAATTTGAATAACATACTTTATTGCTTTTAGGCATGGCAAAACACATCCAGTTCCTACAAAATATATATTTTATAAACTAAATAGAATATGTATTTCTTTTATTATTATTTATTTTGAGCCACTTTTTAGTTTTCACTGATTCCAGATTGAAAATTAGTCACTTAAATGCTTTGTTGGATTTTGATTTTGAATTTATTTATTTAAAAGGGACAGTGCAGTTTAACATAGTTCAAGTGCAAGACATGAAACTGATGTACCGCACATAGGTTTATAGCTACTGCTAATTTTCAACAATTTTCCTTTGTTGGGCTTACAATCTAAATAGATACATTTTACAATAAAACATACATTTTCATAAAACCAAATTACATCATACATACAATTACAATTAATAGACAATAATTTAAAATAAAATTAAAATCATTAGTTAAAATGACTACAACTTTGATTTCCCTTTAACCACACTTCAATGTAAAGGATCTAATGTCTGTAATTAATTTGATTTTGGTTGGAAGTGTGTTCCACAGATGGCAAGCCTTTATAGAAAAAGCTGACTGACCGAATGTAGATCTGCGATATAATATCTTGCAGTTGCCGTTCACCTTACTCCTAGTAATCCAGAGACTATCTTGTCTCTGGATGTATCTATTGAGACACTCTGGGGCCATCCTATTTATTCATTTAAAAACTAATTTAAGAAAACACAAATTATTAAAACTCTTAAAACTAAGTAGATTATATTTCTTTAAAACGTGACAGTGATGCCACCGAACAGATTTTTTATCCATTATTTTTAAAGATTGGTTATATAAGGATACCACAGGCTGAATTGTTGATGGTGCTGCTCGGGTCCAAACTGTCATACAATATGAAAAATGAGAAAATATCATAGAATGCATAAATATCTGAGCTGCTGAAGTGGGTATATAGTGCCGAATTAACTTAAAACAATTCAGATTAGCCTTGACCGTCTTAGAAATCTTCTTTACATGCTTGTCAAATTTAAGATGTGAATCTAAGATTATTCCTAAAAACTTAAAATCTTTGACCTCCTTTATTTCTTCGTTCCCTAGGTTGATTTTAAAATCATCAGATGAACTTCGTTTCCTAATCGAAAAACACATAGAAACAGGTTTTTTTTAAGTTCAATACAAGATGATTTTGTTCCAGCCATTTTTGGACATCATTTAGATGTACCGTTAAGGTGTCTGCTGCTTCACCAGGTGACTTAGCTGGTACGTGTATAACTGCATCATCTGCATAAAGTTGGCAGTTAGCTTTTGGACAACTGGCAGGCAAATTATTTATAAACAAACTAAACAGCAATGGGCCAAGAACAGATCCTTGGGGAATACCGATTCTGTTTTCCAACATAGACGACTTGTCTTTATCAACCCTCACACACTACTCTCTTTTGTGAAGATAACTTCAATCAACTGCTTGCTTTGAAAAGTCAAATTTTATCAACTTGGAAAGAAGTATGTCATGGCTGACAGTGTCAAAAGCCTTTTTTAGGTCAAGGAACACTGCACCCACAACATTACCATTATCCAAATTACACTTAACCCTCTCAGGCTCAAATTAAACTTTTTGTTGCTAATGCACAACCAAGTCCTGCAGTGGTACTTCTGAGTTAAAAAAAAGAATATGTATGTGGGGTAATCAGGTTGTTAGTTTTTAACTGTTGCAAATCGGCAACGCCTGCCTCGAGAGGGTTAATATTTTCAACAAAATAGCAATTTGCCATTTCTGTGGAAAATTTTGGTCTAAAACCAAACTGCATTGGATGAAGCAATAGATCAGTCTCTAAGTAATCAATTAACTGTGCTGCCACAACCTTCTCAAGCACCTTCAAAAGAACAGGGAGAATGGAAATTGGACGATAATTACATATCAAATCACGCTCACCTCCTTTAAAGACTGGAGTAACTACAGCCCCTTTCCAGTCATTTGGGAATGTCCTATTTCTTATCGATAAATTTATAAGATGTGTTAATGGTTTTGTCAAGAAATCTCTATATTTTTAATAAAACAAGTATCCAAGCCATAAATATCCTTTGCCCTAGAATCTGATCATTTCTTAATAACCTCTGTGATCTCTGCTTCATTAACCTCTTGAATAAAAAATGAGTCTGATGAATCGATAGGTCTATTTTTAATAGTTACAACTGGAGAGCTGAAATTTTGCATTAGTTCTTCTACAGATTGTATAAAATATTTGTTAAATTCATATGCCATGGAACCCTTGTCTATAATAATTGTGCCATTTATATTGACTTGCAAAATTTCCTTCCTGCTAGATGATCTGTTAATTAAATCATTTAAATGCTTCCAAAGGGAGACATTATGACCTTTAACTTTTTCTATAATGTGAGTGTAATATAAAGCCTTAGCTTTACGCAATTCCATGACTACTTTATTTCTTACGCCTTCATAGATCATATAATCCGTTTGTGTACCAATGTTTGGTACACTTTAACAAATTGTGTTTAGTTTTGTACATAAATGTATTATTATTTGTGAATATAGGTCTAGACTGAAAAGACTGTTATGTTTGTGGACAAACAACAATAATAAAACAACATATGGCTGCAAACACTGTTTTCAGTGAAGTGAGTGCTGAGTTTCTCTCAGTAGACTGAACTTGTCTGAAGAATAGCTCATTAAGCACACAAGTCAACAAGTATTGAAACTGATATTGTGGCTTCCTGAGGAGGTGGTTATTTGAACAATAAACAATACAGTTGTGACAACAATAATATAGTTTTCAGTGTGTGTAGAAGATTAATTTGGCTCTAAACCACCAGGACTCCTGTGGTAATTATCATGTCTAACCAGCATTTATCTCCAGGGTGTTTCTGAACATGCTATTTACAGCAATGTTCCCATAAGCATTCTGTGCTAGGAGTGTGGAGAACAACAAAAGCTGCTGCAATATTATAGTTCAGGATACCCAGTGAATTAAATTTAAAGAAAGGACTGAGAAGACAATCAGACTGAGACTTTTTTAAATGAAAAAATGTGTTTTTTCTTCATAGAACTGCAATTAATTGTTGTAAATACAAGGTATGCTGTAAAGAAATGGGAGTATCCTCAAATCTTGCTGCTAATACTGTAATTTAACAGGTGAATTTGTGGTGGTGGTATAACCCACTTTTGCAGCTGATGCGACTCCAGATCATATACTGCAATCACTCTTTCCATTGTGCTGTGACCATAAAGGCTAAAAAGTGCCTCTAAAGTCACGATCACTGTAGTAATGTAATCATTTTGACCCTGTAGCACACTAAACAAATAGCAGTATTTAGATATTTGCATTATTAGATCTGTGTCAATTTGCCGCAGCAGGAACGGTTCTGTTTACATTACTAGAAACTTAATAGTAATTTCCCCCCTGGTACAGACTTAACATGTTTGTGACACCTACAGGTGTTTTTCATTAAAATGCTTCCGCAAAAGAGCCACTTTTTGCATTTTTCATCAGCAGATGACAGAACGATACAAATAGAAGAATTAAGTGAGATTTAACTATTATTTTTCAAATTTAAAAATTTGCATTGTGACTTTGTGCGCTTACCGTCAACAGCTACTGGTCTAAACAAATGAGTTGGGACTGATCGCCAGTTTAACTACTGCTGTGTCATAGCTGGAAACTCCAATTATATAAGTTTAATTTTTGGTTTTGAAGGGAATGAGCAGATATCATCCTGCCAATAGATTTCACATCAGAAATCCCTCATCTGTTTCCCTGGAGGGCAATTACAAACATTTTTGTTTCTTTTATTGATAGACAGTGAAGATGCCTAAATGGCACTCACTACAAGGCAATTATGTATTACTCAGTGGATTTTAGTGGCGCATGAAAAACATTTTTTTCTCTCTAATAACCACAAACCAGTGAAAATTGTGGAACTCTACACACCCCTGGAGATCTAGAATCTTAGAGGAGCTGTCCACTGTGCCCAGCTGGTTATCAAAAATAAAAAAAAAGGTGAGATGGATCTCACTAATGGCTTGACACTGCATACAAAACTCCTGCAGGGAGCAGCCTTCCAAGAGAGGGTTGTCAAACTAATCCAGCACTGAACCTGACACATTGAAAGCAAACATTATCTGCTGGTGCAATTGAATTGAATCATCTTTTACTTGTTTATCTTGTTATATTTCCAACTTGATTTTTTTTTTAATCCCAAACAGCTGAATGATTGAAAACACTGTAAGAACAAATATCCTGCTAAAAGGACAGTCTTAGTTTTGACATTTTTTACTGCTGTTTAGTGAGATTTTATCAGAGGTTGGTAAGTTTTTATAAAGATTTTTACTTTTTTTGTAAATGAACAAAAAATCTGTCCTGCCAACCTGCCAGCGTTTGCCTATAATGATTTGCTGTAGCAGCACACACAGTATAAGCACAAGCGCTGGCATGTTAGCATTTCTGTTAAAGGCTTAGTGGAACACATGGGCAGGAGCTTGTGACTCAGCCAAATGTCACTGTCTATGATGCATTTAATGCTGTAACTGTAAAAAATAACAGCTGCTTTCACACTCCTACGAAGCTGTTCCATCATGAATCTGACTCTTGCAGTACATACTGCATGTGCGGTATTTTCATTTAGAGAGCAGGTAAAGACGTAAAGGTTAAAAGAGTGATGGTATCTGAAGCTCACACAGTTATAAAACACAGTAAAAACACCGATATTGTTAAATAGCATTTGAACAGCATCTGAATATCATGCCAATTTAGTGTACATGTGATCACTATACACTTTTGGCTTTAGTGTGTTGTTTGCCATCATTAGGAAACACTCTCACCTGACACACACCTTTTTGTCACTGAACTCCAAAATTGCTTAAAATGTATAGTGGTGACACCCAACGTGTATAAAGTTGCAGTCCCACGATATTACATTGTTTTCACCCGCCGTGTTGGTACTCACTGTGCTTGACTATTTGCTCGTAATGGATCCTGTTATTGTCCCCCCCCCCGGACACAAGCATTTCACTGCATGTTGTACTTTGACTGTTCATGTGATAAATAAAATTTGAATTTGAATTTTGAACTTGAAACTTAGCAAGTAAAGTAACATGGTTAGATATACAATTTAAAAAGGTATCTCACCAAACATTTGGATTAATTAATATTTAATTAATTTAATTATTATTTAATATTAACTTGGAAATATCAGTTTTACACAGTAGATAAGAGCTAAACCAAATGCTTCATAGCAATGACAGGATTCTGTATTTGACATCATTGCACAAAATCAGGAACATTGTGAATGAACCCACCTCATCGCGGCCTTCACAAATGTAAGTCTAACATGCAATAAAATAAACATATGGAAACAAAACCAACCAGGACCAAGTTCTATTATGATTAATCAAACAACCTAGTGACCTTATGTTCTGCGCTGGCACAAGATGACGCCACACCTGCTCTAAAATCTACAACGTCTTTCTTCAATCCACTTTCACAGACAGTGTTAAATCTATGAGGGTTTTTTTTAGGGAAGCTCTTCATGGTGTCAATTATCCTTAATATTTGTTGTGTTTCATGTCAACTTCAAAAGGGGAACTGATACACCCATCTCACCTTTTTGTCTTTTACTATATTAAATCCAAAATGATGAAGCATTTTTCAAAAAGATGATTTCTTATTTTCAAAATTTCATGTGTTAGATTTTTATTATTTTCAGCTGAATGTAGGCTTTAATTATATTCTTTCAAATTACAGGAAATGATGCCATACTATAAAATTTCAAAAAAAATGTCATGAATCATGCATCACTGGATATTTTTGAGCCTCTTTTTTAGATGCATTTTGTTTTGCCACACTGTTTTCAGTCTGCTAGATCTGCCAGTGAAACTCCACAGCTTATGAATGTCACCTGTGATGTCCTCACCTTCAAAGTGGTATCATAAGGTAATGTGCGCAGAGGGGACCATCTGGCCTGGCTGACTGGGAGCTGTCGACTGCAGCTCAGGCCAAGTGACCTTGGCAGGGCTTGAGCCTGGAAGTGCAGAGATGGCACTGATATAACACTCAGACCCTGGAGATTGGTAACATGCGCAAACATACATTTCACCCAGGAGGAAAAATAGTCTTCCAACAACTGGTGATCAGGTGTTGGAAAAAGAAAACAAAAAAGAAATGGAGGAGACAAGGCCCTAGAACATAATATGTACAACATTCCTTTCAATAAAACCTGAATTTTATTTATACTATAATCTTTTCTCAGCGTTTTTAAAATAGAACCAAATCATTTTTCACAACTTTAGTGAAGTGTTTTTATTCAAACTGCAATAGCCTTTACTTAGTTTAAAATCAGACCCCTGTCAAAGAACTCTTTTCAATGCCCAGAGGGGTCTTCAAGTAAATTTACAGTTGAGAGGCAAAATCAGAGGCTTTCATCTGCTTGTTCATGTGCTGCACAAGTTCTTTATTGTTAGAAATCAGTCCATGACTCTGAGCTATTAACTGAAAAATTAGGAAACCAGCTGCCTTCAGCAGATCCATTCTCACGTCTGTGAAGCTGTCCAATTCACCTTCCAAAAAAGGGGGATGCAGAGTGTCATTGATACTCCACTCACAGCCTAAAAGCCTGAAGAATATCCCTTCTGATTCCATTTCTTAGAGCAAAGAAATGTACTGGTGTCTGCTGAATCCAGTCAACTTGAACGATCCTTGCAAGTCCCTGAAGGAAACACTCCAGCTGAAATGGAGCATTGTGTTTCATGGACTGTATCCTAATGACTGATGACATTTTCTCAGACACTTCCAAAGACGACCTCTAGCAAATCTGGAACTCTGCCTAAATGCTAAAATCTTGCTCATCATGAATAAAGACATGGGCTCAACCTCATTTCAGTCTTTCACATTAGCATGTGTCTCAGAGTTACAACTTGGAAAATCTTTTATTCCTCTTCTTAATTAACCACTGAATAATGTCCATATATTCAAATTTTGCAGTCACATTTGGTCAAATGAGTATCAGTGGCTTCAGCAATAAATAATTAATTGCACTATCTATTATACAGCGCAACAAGCTACAGCAAATTATAAAAAGAAACAAAAGCGGTGGATTACTTGACTCCAGTTCCCCTGCTACACTGAGGTGGATAAGCAGTCATGAAAATAGATGGATGGATGGAACATATTGTGACGCAGATTATGATGCAGCACTATTCTTATTGGCACTCAAAATATTGGTAGGATGATCATAAAGACTCAGGGGCTGGAACAAACAATAACAATGAATGTCAGATTATTTTTCTACCTATTAGCTTGCATAAAGATTTGATACTGGGTGTTAAGGGTTTCACAGCAATGGTGCAGCATTTTACATGCACTTTTTACTAGTCATGATTACTTTTTAATGTGCATTATTTGCCAGCCAGTATGAATTGGATAAGCGGAAGAAAATGGATGGATGAGTGACTGAGGACATTGAAATGTAAGCCACAAACATCCACCACTGGGTGTTTTCTTAGAAAATTAATGACCTTCTAATTTTAGTCTTAATCGCATGTGTTTGTTGGACAAAAACATGCTTTGTGTATCATAGACACGTTCTTTTTTATTTATTATTTAAACCCTCACAAAGTGTGAAGTAAAATTCAGACATGGTGAATGGTACTCTATGCCCCAGATGCCGTTCGCTTTCAGAAGCTCAGCAATCCAAGCTTATTTCACAGACATTTAAGGAAGACCGGCTCATCCATAAAGACAGCTGTCTCATCCGCCAATTAGCGTATGTGCATGTCAAGGTCATTTACATATCTGTCAGAATACGAAACAATGATGGCCACTTTGCTTAAAAAGTCATTAACTTCACACAGGATGCAATTACAATGGATCAATTTTGCTTTGGCCTCTGACAGCAGTGTCTACCGGTCCCCTTGATGGCCGAAGATAGATCTGACTGGGAGGCTAATGGCTCCAGCAGCAGTCAAGTGTTTACAGCAGGAATCCCAGAGGGCCCACTAGAATTTGTTTGACTGTTTATCTTAATCAAAAGGTTAATGCAGTGATATTTAAACAACAGAGGCAACAAGCACCACACGTGTCAAGTGCTTGAAACACTTATGTACTTTGTCGACAAATGAATTAGTCTTGTAACAATGCAACACAACAGACGTCTTTAATTTAATATTCAGTTGCTGTAATGGAGTAATGGCTTTGAATGTGTCAATGCAGGTCTGATACTTGATATATGGGTGACTAAGATGCTTCATGTGATGAAAAGAAAGAAAATCTTTGCCATTAGAGCCATCTACTTTCTTCCACTTATCTCCATCTTTGCCGGTTATTTGGGCAAATCTGATTGCTAGAATGTCTATTCAGTAAGTTTATTCACCAGAAACTCACAGCTGTATAGTTGGCTCATATTAGACTTACTGATTTGAAAACATATGTGTATAACAAACGTACATCTTTGCTAAACTTCTCCCTGGTTTCTCCCTTTGTGTATTCACAAAGCCTTACATCTTAAAGATAAGCTTGTATGTTTTGCTCATAAACTCATGCAACAAACTCATAAAACAAATGAATCCTTAGCTCCTCAACCTCTGAGTAGGACAGATGGAACTACTTCATGGGTTGGTTTGGCTTTGCCTATGGGCTTTGTTTCTACAGGGAGTGCAGAATTATTAGGCAAATGAGTATTTTGTCCACATCATCCTCTTCATGCATGTTGTCTTACTCCAAGCTGTATAGGCTCGAAAGCCTACTACCAATTAAGCATATTAGGTGATGTGCATCTCTGTAATGAGAAGGGGTGTGGTCTAATGACATCAACACCCTATATCAGGTGTGCATAATTATTAGGCAACGTCCTTTCCTTTGGCAAAATGGGTCAAAAGAAGGACTTGACAGGCTCAGAAAAGTCAAAAATAGTGAGATATCTTGCAGAGGGATGCAGCAGTCTCAAAATTGCAAAGCTTCTGAAGCGTGATCATCGAACAATCAAGCGTTTCATTCAAAATAGCCAACAGGGTCGCAAGAAGCGTGTGGAAAAACCAAGGCGCAAAATAACTGCCCATGAACTGAGAAAAGTCAAGCGTGCAGCTGCCAAGATGCCACTTGCCACCAGTTTGGCCATGTTTCAGAGCTGCAACATCACTGGAGTGCCCAAAAGCACAAGGTGTGCAATACTCAGAGACATGGCCAAGGTAAGAAAGGCTGAAAGACGACCACCACTGAACAAGACACACAAGCTGAAACGTCAAGACTGGGCCAAGAAATATCTCAAGACTGATTTTTCTAAGGTTTTATGGACTGATGAAATGAGAGTGAGTCTTGACGGGCCAGATGGATGGGCCCGTGGCTGGATTGGTAAAGGGCAGAGAGCTCCAGTCCGACTCAGACGCCAGCAAGGTGGAGGTGGAGTACTGGTTTGGGCTGGTATCATCAAAGATGAGCTTGTGGGGCCTTTTCGGGTTGAGGATGGAGTCAAGCTCAACTCCCAGTCCTACTGCCAGTTTCTGGAAGATACCTTCTTCAAGCAGTGGCACAGGAAGAAGTCTGCATCCTTCAAGAAAAACATGATTTTCATGCAGGACAATGCTCCATCACACGCGTCCAAGTACTCCACAGCGTGGCTGGCAAGAAAGGGTATAAAAGAAGAAAAACTAATGACATGGCCTCCTTGTTCACCTGATCTGAACCCCATTGAGAACCTGTGGTCCATCATCAAATGTGAGATTTACAAGGAGGGAAAACAGTACACCTCTCTGAACAGTGTCTGGGAGGCTGTGGTTGCTGCTGCACGCAATGTTGATGGTGAACAGATCAAAACACTGACAGAATCCATGGATGGCAGGCTTTTGAGTGTCCTTGCAAAGAAAGGTGGCTATATTGGTCGCTGATTTGTTTTTGTTTTGTTTTTGAATGTCAGAAATGTATATTTGTGAATGTGGAGATGTTATATTGGTGTCACTGGTAAAAATAAATAATTGAAATGGGTATATATTTGTTTTTTGTTAAGTTGCCTAATAATTATGCACAGTAATAGTCACCTGCACACACAGATATCCCCCTAAAATAGCTAAAACTACAAACAAACTAAAAACTACTTCCAAAAACATTCAGCTTTGATATTAATGAGTTTTGTGGGTTCATTGAGAACATGGTTGTTGTTCAATAATAAAATTATTCCTCAAAAATACAACTTGCCTAATAATTCTGCACTCCCTGTATATGCTCCTCTTTCTTTCCTGTTAAAAGGGAGTTCTTCTTTGTTACTGTCACCAAGTGCTTGCTCATCATCACATGTATCACTAACTATATGTATATATATGCAATGGAAATGTATGTGTAACTGATAACACTAGGAAGTATTCAAATTACCATAAAATACTACAGTATACTGAGTAAGTAGGTAAGGTAAAGTGGTTAAAGTGGTCGCTCCATGATCGGAAGGTCGGGCGTTTGAGTCCACTGAACGGCTACCCTGAGGTGCCCCTGCTCAAGGCACCGTCCCCACACACTGCTCCCCGGGCGCTGCATTGGTGGCTGCCCACTGCTTCACTGAGTGAATGGGTTAAATGCAGAGAGTAATTTCCCTACAGGGGATTAATAAAGTATACATTATTATTATCTGGCTTTGGCTTCAGTAGCTTCACACTGTGGAAAATATCCCTGATCCTACTTCTATAATGTCACAAACAGGCCAATACCTACCTCTTCATAGTCTCTTCGTGCATTTGTTATATATTGTGCTGGCAGGGTTTCTGGCATACACAATAATGGATTTGTGTAATCCCTTTACAATTGCTTCTTTATGTTGCGTCGGTTCTGCTTAGCAAAATTAATGAATATGCATACTGCTCTGTGGTTAAATGTCTCTTGTTTATCCTCACTGCTGCCTCTCATAGGTTGTGTTTTTTAAAAAATATGTTTTTCATCTTCAGTCCAAATTATCCTCACCTGGTCCTTCAGGTAAGCTCATTATAACTGCGAAAAAACCAGCATGAACACACAAACATACTGTGGTAGAATTTGGACTGCTTTTCAAGAGGAGCCATTTCATTAGGATTTCAATTCCCTCACAGACAAACAAATGAACTGCTTTCCCAGATATTAAATTAATTGTTAGACTGGCTATGGGCTGCCATGCAGGGCGAGCTCTGCTGTCACAGTGAAAATGTAATTTATGCAGTGTAAATGAAGAGGAATTACCATGCCATGATTCTAACACCAAACATGTTGTGCTCACAGCACCCAACTTTTTTGTGGAATTCCAAGCAGCCCGTTAGCAACATAATATATTCTCTATGTGGGGCCTATTTCCTTGTTAAATTTTTAATGCTAGTTTGCATCCAAATGTTTGATTTCCTATTCAGTTGGGGTGTCCTCGGGATCTGCATTTCTAATGGAGCAAGTTCTAAAATAGAAAGCTGTCAGACTCATTGGAAAGATGTCATAGATAGAATAAAAAATCATCTGTTTTTTCTTCTCTATTGTTTTATTCATTTTTTAAAGAACCCATTAACCATTAGTCTTAATATTGAAAATGAAGATGAAAATATAACTCATCATAAGTCTGATGTATAACTCTGTCATCAACTCTAATACTAAACATTGAATTTAATTATCTAACAAGTATTGTTCTGTGTTCCCAGAAAGAGATCCTTTTGTGCCTTAGACTTTTACTGATATACCAAAACTATTAAAACACACCAGTTTTAACAGTTGCTAGCAACATTCAGTGGATCTTGAAAACCTGTACCCTAAACACCAACAAAGTTCTAGTTTATAATAGTGAACATGTAGTGAACATGTGATGAACCTTATAGAATGACTGCGGTCTTTGCCTGCACTGTGTGCAGCCAAAGACAAAGGTATCCTATCTATAATCTTCAATTTAGACCATTACCTGAAGTTTTTTTCTTCCTTCTAGTCATATTTACTTCTTCTGCTAAAGGATTTTGCCCCTTGAGAGTAAACATATGTTGTTTTGGGGCGTTTGCTGAAATGATTGATGCAGTCGTTCCTCTTGGAAGGGCAGTCTCACTGGGTGAAATGTTACTTCATTAAGTAAGCTGTCAAACACAAGCACACACACAAAAATGTGTGGCTATCTTTGTGGTGCATTCACCGACAAGCATTTCCTAGCTTAACCTTAACTCAAAATCAAATCTTAACCAATGAAAAAAGGCCTTTATATGGCTGTGAAAAAGTGAATGGAAGGTCATCACTTTAGTGGCTTTGAACTACACACATGCAAATACACCATACTGGTGCCAATATATTAAATTAAATCATTTTGCTCCTGCATCAGCTAAATGCTGTTTCACAAAATGATTTAGCCAATTTTAAATATGAAACTGACCTATTTTAAAAGATTTGTCTTCACTTGGCAGAGAAAACAGCTTTTGGGGTTGGAAGCTACACATAGCATAGGGAAGCCAGACAGAGCACAGACTATTGCCTACCTTTTAACTGTACTTGCATTTTTTTTGTGTGTTCCTTCTGTATCTGTCAAAGAGTAACCATATCTTTCACCTCCTGCTCCTGAACTACATAGAGAAGCGCATCCCCAGATTGCTGACGCCAACTTGATCAACACCACCTGCCATCCGCCCTCACAAGAAGGAACTCTTCATGATGAATGGTGTCAATACACACACAAGCAAACCCTGCCGAGTTCGTATAATGGAAGCACTTGGTTTGCAGTAAGAATCGCGCCCTGCTGCAGGTTTGCATCGCTGCATCTCTTTGGAGAGAAAAATGAGTCCTGAGGGCCCACCGGGGACACAAGTGTCAAACTACATGCTTAGAATGAGTAATGAAGGAACAGACCCATAAACACCTCCTGACCTTTTGGTATTCATGCACAGTGTGCATAGCAAATAAAGGGAACAACATTCTAGTGATAATTGCTCCAAAGGAGAATATTTATGTAAGCGAAAAGTGGAGAAAATATGTATTAAGTGCCAGATGATAAATACAAATGACTCAGTATTGTGGGGGTTGGGAGGGAGTTGAAAGGCGACTTGTGGAGGGCAGGTGTTAGGAACACAAGCGTGGGGATTTTAATCTGGGGTAACACTGTCGCTGGGTGACACCTTCAGGCTTGGTTGCTGGCTCGCTCTCAATCAGACAAGGTCAGCTTTTGCTGCCTGGCACTCCTAAAGACATATATTCCTAGGATTTTTCTTTTCTTGGGCAATACCGCACAGATGAAGCAGCTTATATAAATCCTGTGTACAGCCCTTTGTTTCTGCTCAAATACAACTTTCTTCCATCTGTCACAGGGGAACAGATTGATTGTGCATTACCTTTGATTCTCTGATGCTCTTGTCATTTTGAAGTCAGAGATCAAAACCAAGATGGTACACTGCAATGACAGTGATCTGCTTCGACCTATCAAAAGCTTCAAAAGCCATCTCTGAAGAGGCCCAGTGCCACACGTACGCAGTCAGTCATCCAGTTGACCCAGTTCCCCAGCACTCTGGTGGCAAGCACAGTGATGGTGTAATTCATTCTGAGGCTAAAATCCTTTCTTGATCGATGGAGCCATCAGCGGTCAAGTTCACTGTTGCAACCTCTGCCCCTGCCATCTATAATGTGGCCAGTTTGTCCTGTGCTAATTGGCAGTTTTCAGTTCATGAATCACCTAAAATAAATCTCCAAGCCGCACCTTTCACGCAGGTTTACCTAGTTGCATTCAGAATGACCTGAACCTTCTCATTAGAGAGGACATACGGTATTCTCCTCCAGTTATCTGTGCTGAGTAAACTGCCTGACTTTCAGAAAATGAAGTTCTAGGGTTCGGGCCATTAAAATTGCAGGAGAACGTTTTTCATTGTCAGTTCTAATGCTACTTTCAGTTGTCATTGTGATCACAAAACAGGACAGAAAACAGAAAATGAATGAGATTACCTAACAAACTGGATGAAAACAAGGCAACAGCCAAGAAGAAGAAGAAGACAAAGGGAAACTAAAGGGTTAATTTATTGTTCCACTGATGAAGCACATGGATATAATTCATTCAGTTAACATCACTGACATCCCATCAGCCTGTGAATGCAAATGAGCAGTGCTGCAACACTGACCCCATTTTTAACTCTCATACTGGAACATCATTTTAAACTTCTAATGAAAAAAAGACAAAGAAAGAAAAAAAAACATCAATCCCACTTGAAAAAACCTGACACCATCATAAAATTGTAATATCTTAATTTTTTTAATTACATTTTCATTCCGGGTAGGATCTCCATTCTGCAAAATATTATTTCACCCAGGCTGTAGTTTGTCTTTTAATTACCATCTTCCTAGAATGACTTAAGACAATTTGCCTGGAGGGGACCTCTGAATGTTAGAGTGGGCTAAGCATTATTTCATCAGCTATGATAACATTTTTTCAGTCACTGAAATTTATGGATGCTAAGCCTCGACACAGCACGATGGAATTAGAGTGGGTGGCAGCTCTCACTGCTGGTGGACTTGGGGGGAGTGGTGGTGACATGTTTCCTTTCATAGTAAATAATAAGCTCATTAAATGGCTGAAATGTTTTTAAAAGCTATTATCTGCCCCATTTCACTTTAATTAGCCAACTGTCTCTGAAACCTGCATGCACAGCTTACATAAGATTTCCTTTTTTTTGTCAGACGACAACAGAATGTTGAGTGAAACTAATCCAACATAATGGTAATGCCAGCGGCTTGACAGGTGAATAAACAAGGGAATTAGTTATCCTGGAGAAAACGCGTAGAGGCCAAGGGATACGATGGTGTGTACCTGTGATAAACGTGTTTCTGGTAAGATCTGAGGCAAGTGTGTTTGTAATTACAAATTCCCAAATAGTGGGGAAAACTATACCCCTGTGTCACTATCTGAATACAACTTTGATTTTCTGAGCTCAAAGGGCTCTGATTTTTAAAGATTTGAAGTTTTTAAAACTAACATTTAATAGAAGACTAAATTGTATTGTATTCTGTTGTAGAGTTACAGTTGAAGTCGAAAGGGAAAAAGAGCCCTCTCAGCCATTACTTTCATTAATGTCTCAGAAATGTCCCTTCAGCTGTGAGCTGAATGTAATTAAGTTGGACCTAATACTTTTCATGTGGTAATTTGCCCAGCTGGATAAAAAAAGGTAGCCAGTTTGGTCGCTCTGCTTCACACCAGGGCTCAGGAACAGTCCCCCTAATGAGAGAGCTGCAGGGCCATGGAGCTTCACTCATAAAACATTAAATTCATATTAGCAATCTGAGGTTTTGAGGCCAACCCTGTGCAGGTATAGTCCAGCACAGAGCATGTCAGAGTCCCACGTCAAAGTGCATACCAAGTAAAATAAATGTAAAGAATTTTATTGTCTGCAGATGAATGGAGACTTTTTTTTTTTTTCATTCTTGAACAACAACGTGAGAAATTGCAGTTAAAATGAATGTTACTACTGAAAATGGATGCTGCCCTTTGTATCCTTGAAACTTGTTTTACTTTTATTTTTTGGAATAGCCAGAAGGATTAATGGTGATGACAGCTTTTAGAACAGTTGACAGCAGGCGAAGTGCATTCACAGCGTTCAATGAAAATATACTCCTAGAAAAGCTAATGAGGTGATGGGGGGATTGTCAATACTTGAAAAATAAAGCAGACGTTTGTTGAGCCATTAAAGATGTTTTAATTTTGGCTTACATGCAATTGTCACAACAACAAGTAATAGAGCTCATAGTTCATGTTTAAAAAAGCACAGTCTCTCGGGGAGAAAAGAAAAAAGATGAATGGAAATGTAAAACAAAACAAACCGAAAAAAAACCCCTTTGTCCTAGTGATGTTACAAGCCCTAGCACAAAGGCAAAGATGCACTGTGACCACTTTTGCAATCTGAAATGATCAAACTAAAAAAAACTATCTTTCAATACAACATAACGGCAACAATATATGCTGACGTAAAAAGACTGGCCTTAAATACAGACCTTAGTTGGAATTCAGAAATTCGTATTGGACTTTTAATTGGTTTCCCAAGGTGCCATTTGAATTTCAGAACATAAATGTAAGCAGATTTAAATAAAACATCCTGCACAACCATACATTCTAGCAGCTGTAGCCTGTATAATGAAGACATTCAATTATACAGAGGCAACTGGAGGAAATGATTAAAAATGGTTACCGAGGAGCAGAGACAGGGGAATTAACTAAAAGTCTTTAATTATACTTGGTGGACATTAATCACACTGAAAGATGAGGTTCATTTCCCGCTCATCTTAATCTTCATCATGGACGGGATAGTGAAGAGGACTCCTGACTGAGCCCACGTGCAAACTGTACATCCTCTCTCCAGTGCCCCAGAGACAAACAGTGAATGCCACAAAATAAACTTGTTTTCCAGGGAAACCCAGCCCAGTCTTTCCAAATAGTTTCATACAAGCCTGGAATGAAGGCGTTTCAGCTTGTAGAGAACCAAAATGTTAGACACTGCACACATTAACAAAAAGGCTCTTTAACATAACTTATGGGGGTTGTAACCTAATACAGGGTGGCAGGGAGACTAACAAAAAGTGGCTAGAGAATCCAGCAAAGAGTAATCAAGGCCAACAAATGAATCCAAAGAATACAATAGCAATGAAAACAATCCAAACAGGTAACCAAAATAAACAAGAACAAGAAAAGTCAATAACTATACTGTTACTACTTCTAGTTTTACTAATATTGTATTTACTTCTCTTTGTTAACACTAATAACCTCCATAAAATGTGGCTGTAAAAGCTCTGTGTTCATTTCCTGAAACATTATGTGTGTGCTTTATGTCAGATCGGGGTTCTTTCATCTTTATTTACATTTAATTGAAACATTTTCAGTATGCATTCATTTTAAGAAGAAATTATTTAATCAGACAAGTTGTGTTATATAAATCATTTTAGATCATTTTGTCAGTAAGTTCATCTGCACTGGCCAAACATACTCACACATACACACAGACACACACACACAAAGAATAATAAAGGAAAAAATAAGATTAGGTAAGATTTTAAACAAATAAAACCAAGTCAAACAAGTCCCTGAAATATGACTGAATGCCAGTTTTGCTCAGGCTTAGATCCAGACATCTAGAACTAAATAACATATGAAAATTTGCACACTTCAGACAATTCAAGTAAACACGTCTGTGAACGGCACTCATGTAAGAATGATTTTATTCACCCTAAGCAACATATCTAAAAAACAAGGTTGAGCACAGTGTTTTCCAAGGCTTTTGTATGGCTTTTACTTTGAAATCAATTACATTAAACAGAGGAGAAAGACAAAGAGTCAGCGTAGATCAATACTAGCATTACACAGTCAATTTGGAAAGAGACAGAAAAAAAATAAGCCTAAAAAAACATAATTTAGACTGTTTTCTCAGAGAATGAGAGATAACATTTGAAAATAAAGAAACTGTCAGTATACAGATTTGCAATGATTGAATCTCTTTAATCCTTTTTATTTTTCTACCAGCAGATTGACAATACTGACATCAAACTGATTATTGTCAAATATAATGATAGGCAGGCTGGCTAGAGGTGTAAAGCTCTTTAGAGAGCTAATGTCTGAATTCAAAAGTGGACTGCATTTCCTGCAAAACTGCTGTGTGAATGCTGCACGGCTGAAACTGTCTGCTGAAAATAGCTGAAGAAGCTGAAGTCAGCTTTTGAAAAGTAGCTGGACTTGTAATACCTTTGCAGAAGCATAACAACTTAGTAAAAATGTAATGACTTAGCAGAAATGAAATAACTTGTAAAGAGCATAATAACTTGGCAGAAATATTATAACAGAGCAGGAGTATTATAATTCAGCAGAAATGTTAATATTTAGCACAAACATCGAATAGTGTAACTTTGTAACTTAATATACAATAGCATAATAGTATAACTTCGTAGAAATGTAAAATAGTAGCAGAAATGCAAAATGACCAAATATGGACACACACACACACACAAACACAGACAGAGACGCAGGCTTTCTGCAATGTATTTGTGACATGGAGCATTAAAATAATATCTTAGCAAAAATATTGTGATTTAGCAGATATATAATACCTTAGCACACATACTATAACATAGCAGAAATACTATAATTTAGCAGAAAGTTTGGAAAAGCAAAATGACTAGCTGAAATAAGCTAAACAAGCTAAAGTTCACTCAAAACGACTTGCTGTTCAACTAAGACAAATTGGCAGAAACTTTAGAAAAGCAAGAGAGAACAGCCAGCAGAAACATAAAACTAATGTAAAAATTACATGCCTAACAATGTTTACAAATACAGACAAACACACGCATGCACACAGAGAGACACACAAACTGAGCATCAAGTAAACAAGGGCTGTTAAGAGTGTGGCCTGTGTGTATCTGTCAGTCAAACAGCCTGGATCTGCTCAATCTGAATCCACCAGAGAGGCCGCTTCTTTCCCGCCCAAACAGCTGCACCTGCTCCACCCCTTACGCACACAGAAACACAGACAGTAACACAGGCTCTCTGTAATTTATTACTGATATTGAGGATTCCTATAAAAAAAAGGTCATAATTTCCAAACCGTAGAGACTATAGAGAGGTCATTCTTGGACCATTTTGTTCAGAACAGATGGGGGAATCTTAAAGTGTTGACAATTCATAATTAAAATATGAATTATTAATGATATATGACTTGTAATGTACCATAACTGAAGAGACCGCATTGACTTGCTCTCAAAAAACGTTTTGTAACTCTGAATCTATATGAACAATCGATAACATTCTTTCACCGTAAGAATCAGCAGGCTTTGGTGACCAATCATTCCTTACAGCATTTACACAATAAGAATAATAAATCTGGCGATTAGTAAAAAGTGTGCTATTGCATAGGCACCCTTAATGAATTTATAAAAAATATGATGAATAAATAAAAATATATATATTTTTAATAAAGTCCAACTTCACTGACATCACAATTGAATCTGGCGTCCAGTATGACTTCACGAGTCATCGTTAAAACCCCATATATCCATGACAATGCTCTGTGGAAAACATTTAGCCACGTTTATTGCAGCACAGATTAGAGATTTGTCTACAGTCATTTTGCATGTTAACAGCTACAGCAGAAAACTCTTTTGAACTTTTCAACTATTTTAACGACTTTCTATAGTCAAAATTTTAAACAGCCAGTTTAAGTTTGTCAGCTTTACTGGTCACTTTCCTGCAGTCCAGTGGATTTAACCATATGTAAAATGGATAGCGGAGACGGTGTGATCAACGGCCCTAACCAAAGTAAGAACATCTCATTTCAATTTTCTGATGTATTATCAGTTTGACAGTTTGTTGCAACACATGCCACTTTCAAAAGCTCGTAAAGGCCTCAGTCACACAGTCTAGATACCTCCGTTTGGTACAGTGTTTTTCGGTACATCAACTGCTTTGTGACCACCAATGGGGAATTGGAGAATATACATGTTTTTCTCTAGGCAGGGATGTTTCACAGGCTTCTTTAAATTCTTGTGCTGCTGCATGCTATTTTCAACTTGATTTGAAGATTGAATTGCTTTGTAAAGTGAAAAAAAAATGACGTTAAAATATTTATGAAAATGACTAAGACAGGTCAAAGTGACTGTGGCCTGAGGAAAACATTTAAACTCTGAACAAAGCTAGTAAGCTCATCACAGCTGTGTTTGATTTGATGGGACAATCTTTCATAAACTGCAGTGTATGCAATAGTAACCTATGTAGTTTTCAGCATTTAGTTTTCAGCTGCACCTATATTGCGTGTAATATAGCACAGATTGGAATTTGTGGACTGTTCTCTCATTATAAGTGTTAACTATAAAATATTTCTCTGTTTCTAGATGTGGGGCTAAGATTTCGCCCACTGCTTCATTTAGTGGAGTGCTATGAACAATACAATGCAGTAAGTCCAGAGATGAGTTTGCTCTGGGCTAGTATAATGCGTGGTCTCTTCAATGAAGACAGCCTGGAAACTGATTGAAATTTTTTATGATATTCTATGGCTTGGGAATATTGAGGTAGAGGCACGAGTGGACCACATTGCTCTAGCTATGTTACCAGCTGGTATGGGAATAAATCCAGCAGTGGGAGCAGAAGGTTCCTGGGACAATGAAGAGCCACCTGTTCCAGCAGTTGGCATAGAAAAAAACCTGGCCAGTTTAGCAAAAGATCCCTCGGACCCCCAAGGTGTTCCTCTACCAGCAGTCAACGTGGACGATAATCTGCCCTGGGAAGCAGAAGATCAGTTGGCTGATGAAATGTGGTGGATCTGGGAAAGCGACATTGGTTCTGGCAGTAAAAATGAAAGTGACCCTGGAAGTGAATCTGATGATAATGTCCTAGAGTTAATACCCATCATCCCAGAACCTCAAGGATCCAGGAGCCCTCCTAGAGAGGAAGCTGATGAAAGTGGTCCTGTGATTAATGCCCCAGACTTTGAGTCCTCCAGCCCAGAGCCTGAAAGCTCCAGGAGGCGCCAAAGAGAGGAAAATGATAATGGTGGCAGTCACAAGATGAACAAGAAGCGATTCAGGTTCATCAATTCAGGCAACAAACTGACAGACCTCTGAAAGTGAGGATGAGTAAAATGAAAACAAGGTGCCATCACCCTCTAGATCAACTGACCAGAAGCAGGACAGAAGAAGAGAAAACAGGATGACGATGAAGAGGACAATGGGAGAGACAGAAAAAATTTGGAAAAACTAGCAAAATTGTGGACTTCCGGTTCCACAAGAGAATGACAATCTAAACTGCGAGTCCCCAACCCTTTTTTTTCCCCTATTTGGATTTAAACCACCCTATGGTACTCTTTTTGATAATAGGGGAGGAAACGGGGGTAGTCAAAAGAAGAAGCATGAGAGGGACAACTCAGCTGGGGCGTGAAAAAATTCTTCCTGCCATGTGGGGAATGATGTAAAAAGTTTCAGAACCACTGACCCTACAATATATACACCTGTGTGGTAAAGATACAGACAATGACATTTAATTATTAATCAAATATCCATAATAAAAACAAAAGCTGAAATTGATTCAGTTTAGTAATTTTCTCTGTTTGCTCTATGCTTATTAGTGATGTGTCGGTCACGAATGAAGTGGCTCTTAGAGCCGGCTCTTTGAAGTGAACGACACAAGCCTAAGGAGCCGTATTTTTTTTTTCCTCTCACCCTCTCTCTTGCATTTTTTTTCACTTCACACCGGCCAGTGAGCCTTGTGCTTGCGCTGAGCAGAGGGGGGAGGGGCGGTAGTTACACTGGCAGTAGCACAGGAACAGAGGGGGAGGGAAAGAGAGAAAGAGAGCCAGCGGCAACATCGTCACATTAGAAAGGTATAGTAATCATCCACAACTATTTTCAGTTGCAGATGATAAAGGATTCAGAAAGTTTATTCATGCAGTAAATCCTATGTATACAATTCCAAGCAGGAAAACACTCTCCCAAAAAATCATCCCAGGCCGATATGACAGAGAATGTACATCTTCTTTTTGTTTTGCATATTTTAATTTATATTTTATTGTGTTGTGGTTTGCAGTGTTTTGTGTTGTTTCACTTTAAATTTGTTTAGGAAAAAGCTGAAAATTTGAATAGTTAAAAGTGGAAATGTAAATAGTTGGTTTTTGTATTTTATAATTTATTTATTACATTTTATGTGGAGTGGATAAATAAAAGAATATTTACGATGGCCCCTACAGACAAAGCACGTACAAACTCCAAAACATGTACAAAAAATATGTATATGTATAAATACACAAACAATACACATATGCTTTCAATTGTGTAATTTAAGTGATCTAGGCAGCTTTGTACGTGCTTTGGAATTGTTTTGGAGTTTGTACGTGTTTTGTCTCTAGGGGCCACCGTATATATTTATGTATAAACATATATAAATAAAGCCACAATTTTTTACATTAGTAATTCCTTTTGTGCATAATTTTATATTGTTGTTGATAATAAATTAATTAAAGCAACAAAACAACCTGAAGAGCCGGCTCCTTTTAGTGAGCCGGGCTGAAAGAGCCGGTTCTCTAAAAAGAGCCGGAATTCCCATCACTACAGGGCAAAGCTATGACGACAAACAGCAGTGTAGAAAAATCCAGGCAGTCAGCCTGTGTCTGCCCAACCAACTAGAGAGCTCCTTACATCCCACGGTTGCATTGCCGCAGGATTTTAAAATGAAGTTGCTAATCCAAATGGTAATCCGTGAGCGAACATGAAAGGGAAATGGATTTTAACCCTTTATTGACCAAGCATCATTTAGGCTGCCTGGACTTTTTTGGTAATTTTGGCTGTTAAAGGGTCAAAAATCTTACTATAACTGAATGCTTTTGTGACAGCGAATGGAATGAGCCATGTGGAGAAAAATAAAGGAGGATCCAATTGCAGGCACTTGTGGAGGTGTGAAGGAGGTTTATTGTAAAATAAAACACAAGTTGAAAACGGCAAACGGAACTAAAGATAATCTGAACTGGGAAAACTAAACTACTAAACACAAACATGAAGGAGGGTGAGCAGAGGCATATAGAGGTGGATAGCAGGGAGAACACGCGGATGAAACACGGTAGATTCACAGTTGAAACACGGGAGGTTAACAGACGGACCAGCGACGAGAACATAAGAAGACACCACTTAAATACACGCAGAAGAACACAGGGAGATTACACACAGATGGGGAACACAGCTGGAAGTAATTAATGAGACGAGACAAGGGAGGCAAAAATGAATACACTCACATGAGACACAGACCTTCATAATAAAACAGGAAACAAGAAATAACTGCACAAAGACGCAGACCAGACACAGAACTAAATCTACACTAAACATGAGACACATAACCTAAGAACGAATCCCTAAACACGAATAAACAGAAACATAGAATTCTAATAATAATCAAACCACAAGAGCCAGAACATAATCCAAAATCCAAAATTAAACCAAAACATGAGAACTCAAAATACTGGCTCAAAATGACCCAGAACCGTGACAGCTTTTGCCCCTTTTTTCAGAATAACCTCAGCTTTCGATACCTGGCAGCCATTTTATATTATTTTATTGTTATGAAAGAGGAACAACAGTTTAAAGTGAAAAAAAAAACCCTTTGTTTTTTGAGATTTATAATTAAGTGAAAACTGATATTCAACATCAAGAAAATATAACACAACATCAACTTGCAATATGAGCTTTAATAAACATGTACAAAAAAGTTTTTTAGCCTTGCTCACTCAGTTTTTCATTTATTGGCCTTTTTATATCACAAATGTTCAGGCGTTTTTGGGCCTGTGTGATACACCCTGAAGCAGTTCCTATCCACCTGGAGACAGAGACCCACATTGCACTGCTCACACTGCCAGGGAGTTTTTCTTTTGCACAGAGTGCACTTTCGCATTCCTTGGGTGGCCATGCTTGCCTTTGACTGTCCTTCCCTGCTGCTTGTGGGGACAGCAAAATGGTTGGAGCTGGGTGCTGGTGGGCATCCCGATTTCAGAGAAACACCAAGGAGATTAGCACATAAGTCTTTCTGGAACTCCTGGCGACTCTACTGCTTCTGCTGCTGTTTGGCACATAATGACTTGTGTAGCTGTTGGTCACAGCAATGTCCAGGAAATGCTGGAAAACCGTAATGGACCACTTCCTGGTTTTACGGTGGACTGAGTGAGACCCCAGCATCTGGTCCCACATGTCCACTCCTCCCATGTAGCAGTTGTAGTCAGCCACCGCTGTGGGCTTGGGGACAGGGACCCTTCGACCCTCACCATCTTCTCCTTTCTGGCATCGCAACACTGTGTCACTGGTGTAGACAGTGAGGATGTTGCTGCAGATTGACACTTCTCTGGTGTCCATCCACTTGACAAATAATAAGTCACGGTCCCTAATCCATCTTATAGACCCTCTCTGGGATTTTTTAGTTAGGGCATTTTCTTGTGTGGATGGAACACCTGCTCTCCCTTGCCTGTAGGTGCCACAAGCCCCAAATCCCTGCTGGCCCAAGTCATGGAAGAGGAGGGGGCTTGTGTAGAAATTGTCACAGTATATGATGTAGCTAGAGCCAAGGTAGTCCTTGTTGATGAGAGATGTAACCACATCAAAGGAGAGTCCATTTCCAGAGGCCACTTTTGATTTGCCAGTGTACAGCTTGAAATCTATGGTGTACCCATTTACATCAGCTAGTACAAAAAACTTGAGCCCCCATTTTGTTGGTTTATCTCTCATGTACTGTTTAATTCCCAACCTGACCTTTGTAGCAACCATCCTCTTATCTACAGAAATATTCTGCCTTGGATGATACAGGGACATGCTTCGGGTCCTCATCATTTCCAGCAGAGGTCTGACCCGGTGGAGACAGTCATAAGACTCACTGCCTTTTTTCTTGTCATTTTTGACATCTTCAGCTCAGGTGAATATTAGCTGAGATGGCAAAAAACTGCCTCTTGGACATGACAGAGGCAGGAAAGGGAACTTGAAAAATTGTTTTTGTCCTCCAAAAGTCTGAAACCTTTGGGAGGCGCATCACAGTCATGTACAGCAGCAGTCCAAGGTGCTTCTGCATCTCTACTGGTGTTAGCTCCTTCCATTCAAACCTCTTCCCTCTCTGTAGATTTTTTGCTGCACTTTTGTTGGTGTTTGTACACAGCATTTTGAGGATATCAGCATCAAAAAAATATGAAAATATTTCACCTGCTGAGGGATTTCCAGAATTTAGTGGTGGCTGTATACCAGGGGTTCTTTTTGGGACAAACCTTGGTGGCTGGGGGACTACATCAGGGTCTTCAGTAGTTTTCCAGCGACAGCATGGTGACCGGCTGCGAACAGCATTCCCAGAAGTTCGATCCCTCTGTCGGCGAGTCTGACCCTGGGTGACACTCCTCTCCAACACAGAGGAGGTCTGTAAGGCAGAAACCAGCCTAAAAGATAGATATGCATTAGTTGTGAATAAAAGTAATTGATAATTGAAACTAATAAAGTTATAGATAATAATAATAAAAAAAATCACACAAAGCAGAAACTTAGGTTTAGCAAAACTGCCATTTTATTATGTTTGCAAAATTCATTACTTACTCTTGTTTAGATGGATCTACTCCAGACAAGCTTGGTTCCTCATCCAGGTCATTTTCCTCCTTTATAAACCATCTGGGAGGCTTTCTCTGTCTTTCACTTTTTCTTGACATTTTTTCCTCAATGTTCACTAAAAGATTTTTCAAAATTCCGATGCTGCCGCTTCTCAACACCGGTCGCTCTCTGCTCCATGTGTCATGAATATTTGTCTGTGATTGGACCGTGTTTGCTTGTAAATGGTAAATGGCCTGTATTTGTATAGCGCTTTTACTAGTCCCCTCTAGGGACCCCAAAGCGCTTTACACACCCAGTCATCCACCCATTCACACACTGGTGGAGGCAAGCTACAGTTGTAGCCACAGCTGCCCTGGGGCGCACTGACAGAAGCGAGGCTGCCATATCGCACCATCGGCCCTTCTGGCCAACACCAGTAGGCGGTAGGTGAAGTGTCTTGCCCAAGGACACAACGACCGAGACTGTCCAAGCCAGGGCTCGAACCGGCAACCTTCCGATTACAAGGCGAACTCCCAACTCTCGAGCCACGATCGCCCCGTGCATTTGAATAAAAGCACCGTAAAGTTTCGTAAAACTCATCTTCTCGGCTTTCAGTCGCTGTTTGAAATTCATCTCTTGCCCAAATGCTCGAAGAGTTATGGTAGCGCGACGCGCACATGGTAAAATCTAGGCGGAGTTTTCCTTCTGTGTTCAGACAGGAATAGCTTGTGAATGCTTCATGCTAGCGTAACGCACCGCATATCTCCGTGAAGCTCTGCTTCTCTTTTTTCAAAACCGTTTGCATTTTCGCATAAACGATAATGGAGTTAGCATCATTTAAAGAGTATTGATCACGGGCCTGCCGGCGGGCCCAGTTTACAAGCAAAACATATTGAAAATCTGTTTTTTAAATTGGAATTTGAAAATGGTTTTTGAAATGAGGTTTTTAAAACGCATTTAGAAAATTAGTTTATTAAATTGGAATTTGAAAATTAATTTACAAATGCAGAATTTATTCTACAATTCATAATTTAAGCACAAAATTCTTTATTTTGATGTGTGTGGCTCTTGTGGTCCTCCATAACATAATGCCTTGTCTAGATGGCGATAGTGTCATGCTGAAATCTTATTTCAGATTTGGTTTTAGCTACAAGGAAATTATTTCCCTTTTATCATATAAACACAGTGTAATTACACAGTGTAATGGAGGATGTGTACAAAACTGCATCTGGACAGAAGGAAAAAGCACAAACTTGGAAGAGTTGGCTGGACTGGTCTAAAT
Organism: Perissodus microlepis; assembly: GCF_051167445.1. Lineage (NCBI taxonomy): Eukaryota > Metazoa > Chordata > Actinopteri > Cichliformes > Cichlidae > Perissodus > Perissodus microlepis. Next base: position 27,869,387 of record NC_140477.1, on the reverse strand, counting down.
CAATCTTAAAATGGACAAAACAGCAAACAAACTCCTCAACTTTGAAATATATCCGTCCCACATCTGGCACAATCCAGTGTTTAAAATCGACTGGAAACCTATCAAATTCCATACATAGAAAAGGAAGCACCATCACCTATCACCATATCTCATGACCTATGCTCTCTTCAACCCCACAAAAAATATTTGTCCTGCTGAAATAAATATTTCCACACATTTTGGCTTAGTGCTGTAATAGAACAATTTGGCTTGGGGGTCAGCCTCAGCTTTTACTTCTAGACGACTTCTCCTCATTGCCCCCCGCAGAAAACAATTGTACTTAACTGGAAAGACAGAACACAATTATACATGAACCAATGCCTCAGTTTAACAGATCATGGAAATTTAGAGAAACTGACTTTAAAGGACAAAGTGATCCAATTTGATAAAACCTGGTGTTTGCTTTGTATCCAGAGCTGATTCCTGTCATTATATCCAACATAGTATGTATCTCATGCTAACCCTCATGATTGGTACATACAACCGACATTATCCAATGTATTATTTATTTATTTGATTTAATAATGTATATTTTTAATGTATTATTTATTCATTAATTTGCAAATAAAAAGAAAAAAAAAAAATATATATATATATATATATATATATATATATATATATATATTTTGCTCATCCTTTCATGCAGCCTCTAGCAAACTCTGACAGTGTTGCTCTCTTCACCCCACTTCTTCCTTTGCTGCAGTCCTAATTAATACTGACACTAAAGGGTGTTTTCACAATGAAATATAACAATGGCTCACAAGCTGTCTGTACAAGCAACCTTTGCTCACTTTTTTATGGTATAGTCTCTAAAAGCCATTGCTGTAGTAGATAAATGAAGTCTGCAATGTTACATGCACATTGTCTGAAAAAGTGTCATAAACACTGAGGGAAATTCTGAGCAGCTCCCGAGTCTGTAAATGAGAGTCGATGCTTCTTTAATCAGAGATTATTGACTTTAATACAACATCGCTGTTTCCACTGAATAACCAAAATTCTTTAGACACATCTACTAGTCTTTGTTTTTCATGAGTTAATAAGAAGCCTGTCTTCCTTTTTTTAAATCAGTGATGGATCGGGATCAGAGTAAGAGAACCGATTTATTCTGAACATTTAGAAAAACAAGAAGAAAAAAAACAAAACAAAGGGAAACAAAAAAAATGCTGTCATGAAAGCAGTTGGCTTAAAAATCAAACCGTTCATTTCTGTGATTTCTTTTACACAACAAGCTCGACTCGACTGCCCGAAAGCAGCATTTCACCAGCTTCATTTCTCTTTTCTCCCTGCATTTGCATGCATCACATTGCTGTGAGCTCTACTGTGACAACAATTAGATACACATATCCCATATGCAATCACTGTAATTATTTTTGTATAATGAATAAAAGCATATACACACATGAGGTTGGAAATGTGTGAAAAGAAGTGAAATGTGAGACTGTTTGGACAGCTGCACTGATTAAAATAGATTGCATGCCTGACCTTTAGCTGTTTGTTAAAATAGACAACTTGGCAGCATGCACTGTCAACACACAGGATGTGAAATCACTTCTTAATGTATAGAATGTAAATTATATCAGTTAAATCGTTACAATTATGCAGTAAGCCAGCATTCCTGTTATTCTTATATTACAAATTTCAACGGGGGTGAGTGTGCTTACCCGTTTTTTTTTTTTAATAAAAAGAATTAAGAGGAAAGGTCTCACATAAAAGTAAAAAATATTGTTTATTACATGATAATTGTATTGCACTGTGCTGTGCTGTATTGATGCTCACCAACATTTGTTAGTAGAAACCCTCAGGCAGTTCCCCTTCTGTACATTACACTTTGAGACTCAGCATGCCCAGTTATGATCACACAACAAAGAAAAACTCTTTCTCTTCATACATGAAAAAAACAAACAAACATTCATTAATTATTTCCTCCAAAGCATGCCTTAAACTCAAGTTCAGACCTTTTCCCTTTTGGAAAAATTGCCTCCCTAAACTGAAGTGACATTCGGGCATATGCTGAGGGCTGCTCTGTGGTCTAAGTATCTCATTACTGATACCTGGCATGGAGCTCAGAGGAGAAATCTTCTCTGGCTCGACTGAACACTGCCCAGACAACTCCTTATTTATTTAAAGCAAACAATGTTCTACAATAGAAAATTTGTCACGCATTGAAGTTAGTGTTTCCTCACACATCTGCGTGTGAGAGCTCACGTTTTGAGGAACAATATGTTTCTGAACGTATCATAAGATGGACCTGATTCACTAGTGAAGTTTCGATAACAGATGTCAGACGTGCATGTAGAGGGAGCTGCTTTAGATTGGATTGCCTTTTACTTCTCTGCTCAAGTCAGTAACTTTGTGCCTTTGTGTTTTAGGTCTAATTGAAGCCCCCAAAAAAGGAAAGGAAGAGATTGAATTGCAGATTGAATTGCATCCCAAGGTCATCTGAGCACTGAAGAGATACACAACTGCAGCAGATGCCTATGGGCACTGTACGTTTTCTCTCGCCTCTCAAAAGCAATTATAAAAATCCACTTTTGATTATTTCCCAGTGGCTGTTTTATTGGCCGTGTGTCATTTAAATGATATTCTTCTTAGCTCTACACTTTATCACCGGGCATGCTGAACGATGATGTGACTTTTTCTAATTTATGGGAGACACATTTTTACTCCTTAAAGAACTCCATGCAGTGATGATGGAATCAATATGGTTTCTTAAATCAAAACACTTTGATGAATTTTCTTAACGCCTTGAATACAATTATAAGAGCCGTGTTTGATATTTTCTCCTTCGCTGTTAGTCAGACCAACAGCAAGCAACACAGTTAGCTAACATAGCAAGTTATATTAACATAACATGTCGAGTTTTGTTGTTTTGTAAAATATTGTAGTGACATATAGATGGATGACTCACATTTAGAAATAGAACTACTTATTTGTCCAGGTATTAAGAAATTGTGAAGAACCAATGCTATTGTTGCAGATACATAATTACCATGTGTACATCTTATCTACTCTTAGCAATCAGCAATAAGTTTCTTCTTTCTTTTGTTCATGGAAAAGTGTGGTAAATCATTTACCCCACAGTTAGTAACTGTGAGAACTGTTTCTTCCCTAACCTGCCCTAACCCTAAGAACCATTCCCCAACTCACCATAACCACGACTACTACCAGTTTTAGCAGTGCATCCCACCCGCTGCATCTCTCTGACAGATTGAGTCTAGCTAGCATCAGTCTTTTTTTAGCCCAATGACCCATGTGCAATACATTTTTCCATGTCTAAGGAGCTTGGAAAGAAAAGCGTCTGGACTTCTTTAAGTTTAACTTTCCAAGCTCCTTAGACTACGATGACCTGGATGACTGAGAACCTTCACAGACACATTTTCCATGCTATCAGAAGAGGCCAGGACTGAGTTTTGAGATGAACTGACTGATAGTATGAGTGAAAGCAGTTCAAGATCATCACAGCAAATCTTTTGTCTTGGTCCTTGAAGACCCTAGCCTTTTTGGTTGGTTGTTTGTTTCTTTGGAGCGACAAGCGCCTGCAGAAAGAAAACTCAAACGCAGAGCTCCTACAAACACTATCTGGGATGTTCTTTTGAAGCAAACTCTCCGTTTAACCACTTTAATTGCTGACCAGTGGTAAATCTGTGAATCTATTGCCAGCTATTGTTTCCATCGATCATGTCAAGAATCAAACATAAGCATTAGACCTACCAGAAGCATTTACTATGATTGACATGTTTTATTGGTGTTCCAGTGAGATTTTGAGTTGCTTCCTGCACTTTTTTTTTCAGACATAATTGCCAGGCTGTGTGAAACCTTCAATCTCAGATTACCCTTTTTGTCCCAGATGGTGCTGGACAAATTGTATGTTTATAATTATTCAGCTGAAACAGAGATCTAATTAACCTGAATATGTGAAAACACATATGTACTCGGGGAACTGAAACTGGAATAGATTTATAATCATAACACTTACATATAAACTGGTATGAAACAAAATACATGGTGCACATAATGTCAAAGTAAACAGGTGTGCAATTGAGCACTCATTTATCCACCAAACGCTCCAGGGTGATTGTACAACATGTCAAGTTATGTTTTCTGCACACAACAGTGTTTTTTTTTTTACTTAGTTTTTTTTTTTTAATTGTTATTTTAAATTTGCTAATATTGCATGACTAATTATAGTTTATAGCACCGGGCAATAGTGGTTCAAAATAGATTATGCTTAGAACATTCATAAGTTCTCATTTTACAAACTCATTTTACAGTGGCTTGAAAAAGTATGAACTTTTGAACTTTTCCACATTTTGTCACATTACAGCCACAAACATGAATCAATTTTATTGGAATTCCACGTGAAAGACCAATACAAAGTGGTGTACACGTGAGAAGTGGAACGTAAATCATACATGATTCCAAACATTTTTTACAAATAAATAACTGCAAAGTGGGGTGTGCGTAATTATTCAGCCCCCTGAGTCAATACTTTGTAGAACCACCTTTTGCTGCAATTACAGCTGCCAATCTTATAGGGTATGTCTCTACCAGCTTTGCACATCTAGAGACTGAAATCCTTGCCCATTCTTCTTTACAAAACAACTCCAGCTCAGTCAGATTAGATGGACAGCGTTTGTGAAGAGCAGTTTTCAGATCTTGCCACAGATTCTCGATTGGATTTAGATCTGGACTTTGACTGGGCCATTCTAACACATGGATATGTTTTGTTTTAAACCATTCCATTGTTGCCCTGGCTTTATGTTTAGGGTCGTTGTCCTGCTGAAAGGTGAACCTCCACCCCAGTCTCAAGTCTTTTGCAGACTCCAAGAGGTTTTCTTCCAAGATTGCCCTGTATTTGGCTCCATCCATCTTCCCATCAACTCTGACCAGCTTCCCTGTCCCTGCTGAAGAGAAGCACCCCCAGAGCATGATGCTGCCACCACCATGTTTGACAGTGGGGATGGTGTGTTCAGAGTGATGTGTAGTGTTAGTTTTCTGCCACACATAGCGTTTTGCATTTTGGCCAAAAAGTTCCATTTTGGTCTCATCTGACCAGAGCACCTTCTTCCACATGTTTGCTGTGTCCCCCACATGGCTTGTGGCAAACTGCAAACGGGACTTCTTATGGTTTTCTGTTAACAATGGCTTTCTTCTTGCCACTCTTCCATAAAGGCCAACTTTGTGCAGTGCACGACTAATAGTTGTCCTATGGACAGATTCCCCCACCTGAGCTGTAGATCTCTGCAGCTCGTCCAGAGTCACCATGGGCCTCTTGGCTGCATTTCTGATCAGCGCTCTCCTTGTTCGGCCTGTGAGTTTAGGTGGACGGCCTTGTCTTGGTAGGTTTACAGTTGTGCCATACTCCTTCCATTTCTGAATGATCGCTTGAACAGTGCTCCGTGGGATGTTCAAGGCTTGGGAAATCTTTTTGTAGCCTAAGCCTGCTTTAAATTTCTCAATAACTTTATCCCTGACCTGTCTGCTGTGTTCTTTGGACTTCATGGTGTTGTTACAGAGCAGCTGTATTTGTACTGACATTAGATTACACACAGGTGCACTCTATTTAGTCATTAGCACTCATCAGGCAATGTCTATGGGCAACTGACTGCACTCAGACCAAAGGGGGCTGAATAATTACGCACACCCCACTTTGCAATTATTTATTTGTAAAAAATGTTTGGAATTATGTATGATTTTCGTTCCACTTCTCACGTGAACACCACTTTGTATTGGTTTTTCACGTGGAATTCCAATAAAATTGATTCATGTTTGTGGCTGTAATGTGACAAAATGTGGGAGAGTTCAAGGGGGCCGAATACTTTTGCAAGCCACTGTATATTGTAGGCTACATACAGCACACTTTGATGTAAAGTGGGTGGGGCAAGTGAAACTTTCCTTTTTGTCAGCATAAAGAAGTTTAACTGACCATTTAATTCCAGAGATATTTTAGTGTAAAGTCAAGAAGTGCAACTTCAATTGAACATGATATGGATATGTTAAAGATAAAAATCACTTGAATTGAAATAAATAAAAGTGGTAAAAAAAAAAAAAGGTTTTGGTAGCTCATTGCCATAGACTGTCCTACAAGTATAAAATGGAAATCTTTTTGTTAATTGGGTGAATATGTCTTTTTTTCCCACTGTGATCCCAGTGTAAAAATCATACATTTCTATAGTAGATTCAGAAGTTTCTGTCACTTAATTGTGTATCTGGTATTTAAATATTTTGTATAATACCATATGTCAAAGGGGGCCAAAGGCCTGTATAAAGCTGTACTGAAGTACAAAACTTACGTGGTGGAGTTAACACAAAACTTTATTTGACACAAAACACAGAGTAATACGTGGTGTGGGGGTCATAACAAGAAAAACATGAGAGAATGGCAGCCTGGGCCAGAGGCAGACAATGGAGGAAAGGGCCCACACTGGAACACACCTAGCTGCTCACCTGGACCAGGACACCATCAGTATCATCAGTGGGAAAACTGTAAAATGTATGAAAAAACACTTAAAAGCTAACTAGTTAGGCCAGACTGGATTCTTTGGGTGGCGGATTTCAGCTTCTAGGGCTTATGTTTGACACTATATCATGTTTTTACCAGAGACATTACAAAAGAAAGATCATGGTGAAAGTATAATCTCCAGGGCAGTTAAGAGTCTTTAAACCCTTTTTTTGTTGTTTTCCATCTGTTGGGCAGTCAGCAAAGTTTTTAAATAAAGATTTTTTATATTTTGATGACCACTGCAATTAAAGTTAGTCTAGATACATGCTTCATCTGTGTAAATTACAGTCCAGAGCTACTACCAAAATGGCTGCTAAGTGCTGATACTCACTTTGGTATCACTTCCAGTAACACAAGGCAGAGTTCTTAACCTCTTGAGCCCCAACGCTCCCAGCTCAAGAGATATGTAACCCTCCGTGACGTCAAGTGTTTTATGCAAATATCAGCATGTGGTATCCACAGAAACCTTAGAATCTCAGCTAAATCCTCACATAAACCTCCTCATATAGCCTCATATAAGCGATGATTAAACGAGTAGTTACGTAATTGCGCAAAAGTCCGCTAAACACACACACAACCGACCCACAAACTTTTCTGACTTCATGTAGCTAGTCGGCTAGCGAGCTCTCATGGATTCCAAAACACCATATTTCACCATGCAAAATTAATCGAACCAGCCACAACAGAAGACCACAAAAACGCAAGCTTTGCAAATAGCGCTTAGACAGAGCATCGTTTACTGTGCCAGTTTCCTCCATTGTTTTTTACCAGTAGCCGTTAGCCACTGTAGCTTCTGATAATGGCAGTGCATTGGAACCACTTCTATCAACAATTGCCATTTTCAACCCAGTTATAGACATGTGACTGGATTATCCCGCCTTTCATAAATTTAGGGCCATGTGGGGTTTTCACCTTGTAATTTCTGATTAGTAGAACTGACGGCATCCTACAGTGATTCTATTGGCTCAAACAATTAAAAACACGTGTCAATCATGCAAACTGACCAATAGAAGCCGAAGATACAGCCCCTCAGAATTTAAAGCACCATTTAGTCCAAAAAACAAGCAATTTTAGGCATGTAAATGAAATGAAATTATTTCTGAAATTTAATACCCAAAACAATTCAACTCAAATATGGTGCCCAAAAGTGTGCCAAAATTGTACAAACAGCACAACGCCTGAATATTTATTTATTAAAAGTGCTGTAATTTTTCACTTTATAATAATAATAACAATAATAATAATAATAATGGATTGGATTTATATAGCGCTTTTCAAGGCACCCAAAGCGCTTTACAATGCCACTATTCATTCACTCTCACATTCACACACTGGTGGAGGCAAGCTACAGTTGTAGCCACAGCTGCCCTGGGGCAAACTGACAGAAGCGAGGCTGCCATATCGCACCATCGGCCCCTCTGGCCAACACCAGTAGGCGGGAGGGTAAAGTGTCTTGCCCAAGGACACAACGACCAGGACAGAGAGCCCAGGGGATCGAACCGGCGACCTTCCGGTTCCCGAGAAGCATAACCTTTGTACAGATGATGTTTATATGTTGATTACTGGTTTTCTGGATTAAAATGTGAACGAAAGTATATTTTTAAAGGGTTATGAGGTAAAAATAAATAAATTAGGCTAGGAAAAAATCTAATTACTTTTTCTGTGTTTCAGCCTCAGTAACTTTGACACAGTAACATCTGCTTTAACATTTACACCTTTATTTGAATAACGAGATTGTTTCCACAGAGTTTTTAATTGCAGAAAAATATTCCATTCATTTTGGGCATGTCATTTTTGAGCAGGAAGCTCAGAAAGCCCTTTCGGGCTGAACAGGATAAAATACAGATGAAGGCACTGAACTGACTTTAATTCATAACCGCTTATCTCTATTACTTAACTTCCCTTTTTCATTGTAAAATCAATGCAATCACCATATAAAGACAGAATTTAACAAATCTGTCTTCCAAAATCATGCTTCTTTAGACATAATATTTGTTAATGTGAAGCCCTGCGTGTTAACTGACCTGATACAGTACATAGTAGGCATATCACAGTTATATTAACATCATATATATTTACGTGAAAAAGCGTGGCTTAAGAACAGTTTTCAGCAAGGTTGGGTTTGCAATACACAGCATGGCACAGTTCTCCACAATCACTAATGAGCAATCACAGCAGCTCTTCTCATCTCATTTAAAGCAGTTTGCTGAGCCAAGGGGAGAGTCCACTGCTGAGGAGACAGCAGTTACTGCAAGGCGTCAATATACAAGACCCCATGTTCATATGACTTTTGTTGTTGTCACTGACAAATGTTGTGAATGATTTTAGAAATTTGTAATGTCGCTGTATAGAGCCCAAGCTCTCATGATAGTAAGTAAATATTAATGATTTTTTTTCAGTCCTCAAAACCATCTGTCCTTGCCAGCAGGATTCCAGCATGCCAGTGAAAATCAGTGTGTATAGTGGGTAATGCTCCAGAATCAGCTCTGTAGACAATCTTCATGACAATCTGAGCACTCGGGCAAAAACTTACAAAATTAGCAAGCTGGATATGCTCCAAAAATCTTTCAGCTTGTATTTGTTTATTTTAAATGATTAAACAACATGTATTTGGTCAATCATACTTGATTACATTTGCATACCATAATGCCAAAAGAGTAAAAAAAAAACTCTGGGTACACGTGTGGAACCTGAATTTCTGATTTGCCATTGTGTACACTCAGTCTGTGTTGAAAGGTTTCCTGTTAAACAGAAACGATGTATTACATCCATAAATCCTTGGCAAATACACAGAGCTACCCATTGTTTTCTAACCGTTTTCATTCTCACAGTTTGAAATACAGATCACTTGTGTGTTTCTCTGCACAAGGTGTCCTTTGGCATCAGTGCCTTTGTCTACAATTAGCCCCCAAGAGCATATGGCCGGATAAAAGGGCAACAAAGTCCACGAAAATAGGCAGTGATATAAATAACTTTCGACCATAGTTCATGCTTCTTTGGAGAACTTTGTGTTTTTCACTTGGGTTAAAATATGGCCTTCACATCAATAATCCTGCATAGTGAAAAACAGCAGAGAGAAGTACTCAGTTCATTCAAATGTGACTCATATGTGAGGAGCTGTTGAAGTCTTGTCTAAATGTTACATCCAGACTTTAGTTCAAAAGCATACTTTGCATGTTTCTGACACACTAACAAACCATAATTATAGAATAGAATAGAATAGAATAGAATGCCTTTATTGTCACTATACAGTTGTACAATGACATACAGAGCATCTCCTACTCAGTGTAAACATGCTGGGGGGGGGGGTACAGTTCTGCAGCGCTATATACATATGGACAGTATTAACATAGGGAAAAGATATATATATAAAATGTACAAATATACAAGCCATTTTTTTTTTAGTTATATGTAATATAGTGTTGTGTATATACAGTTGAGTTATTGCACATAGAATTGGTATTATATTGGTATTATAATTGCATGACACCACATGCTTCAGTCTCCCCTGGAAAAGACATCCTTGCAAAAGTATTACACCTGGGTAGAGTGAATTTGCACTCTCACTATCTTTGAAATGGTTGCTTTGAAGACAGGAACCAATTCTGCAGCAACTCACTCTTGATTTTGGTGCGCTAAGTCAGCAATAAAGCTGCAGTAAAACTGAGTCACTCTGCAAATAAAGGAGGATGAGTACAACAACAAGTTTGAGGCGTTGACTTTGTCTCCAAATTCTATAGATCTAAATCCTATTGAGCATCTGTGTGATGTGCTGGACAAACATGTCGGATCTATGGAGACCCCACCTCGTAACTTACATGTACAGGATTTAAAGGATCCAGATACCAAAGCACACCTTCAGAGATTTAATGGAGTACATCTATGACACCTTGGTAACAAAAAAGGGAACGACACAGCTTTAGGCAAGTCATAATTTTATGCCTGATTGATGTACATTGTGTTCAAAGTTAGTGTATCTGAGTGTAGCTCATATCACATACTCCCACCCAGGAGACATTGTAGAATAAAAAGGAATCAGTTTTGATCAAGGAAATGTGTCAGACGTGGAATAATAGATCTGTTACTGTCTGTCAGAATGTGAAAAGTTGGCTGTTTAGTGCATAGAAATCCAAACTGCATTGCCAGTGTCATTTGAGATAATGTAAGTCTGGAGACAACACATGTTGAGTGAATGTTAATATGAGTGATAAAATAAGCAAAGCTTTTCTGACATCATTTTCTCTAGAACGTCTGCGACGCTCAAATCACTCTTATCTAATTTAAGATCCTCATCCAAAAACATTTTGCAGCAAACACATATAAACCAATACATATTCAAAATCCAGAAAATATAGAGATAACCACAACAGTGCCTGAAACAGAAAGTTACTGCGGTTTTTTGTTGTTGTTGTTTTTACACCAGCAGAATAATCAAGATGCACATGCAGCATTGATAGAAAATGGATGTTTAGTCTGATTTGATTAGATAAATATGGGCTTTTTTGTGTGGATTGTGTTAGTTGATTTCCAGGCACAAACATTTTCAAAGAAACATGCGCGCTGTGCATAATCATGGCTCTGTCTTACTTTCCAACTGATACTCAACCGATTTTATATTGTGAAAAAACACTGACTAAAATTTACTTCAATGTGATTTATTTATTCCTCAATACCAGGTATGTTTAAAAGAGAGTGAGCTGTTGAGCATATTCAAGCAGCTCTCATTCAATATGGTGCTTTATTCAGTGTAATATATCATAAAGTGCAGGGTTTGTAAAGTAACATATTATAACCCAAATCAAAATCTTTTTCTAAAACATCAACAGAATGTGCTGGTGTATTTTATGTCATTCTTTCTTTAATGTTTTAACTAGTGCTGTCAGCGTTAATCTTGTTAAAATGACGTTAACGCCATAACCGCATTAACGCGGCAAATTTCAGTCAGCAAGTTAACGCGGATCGCCCCGTGCGTGGGACTGGATGGCGCTAATGCCTTAATGAGCTAACCGCACTAACGCGTTGACGCAGTGCAGCACTAGTTTTAACTTATTCATGTAGCTGTTACATTTTTACAACTACATGAATAACTATATCATCATGGTAAGCACAGAATTTGATATACTATAGGTCTACATTTAAAAAAATATCTCTTATACTAAAGGCATCATTATTCAGAAAGGCAGACAAGTGAACCAGGGCACAAAATCTTAAGTAATGTCTACAGTTCACATATATTTAAATCAAATGACTTGGACTATCATTTTGAGAGCTTCCTCTTCATTAGCAGCACCACCATTCACAAGTCTGTAGAAATTCAAAATCCTTTTTTGGTATGAAATAACAGTCTGACTTATAAAATGAGTTATAAATAGTATGCCATGGCTTTGACATGTCACAGAAATTAATAAGATAGTTTCAACAGGCATAACTAAATAACTTTAGCTATTTAGCATCGTTTTTAGATATATATATACCTAGAATAGCTCTGATTTGATGTAATTGATTTATAATTTAGTATATTATGATATATTAAAAAGGTAAAGACAAATTTCAGTGATGCATGGGGATAAATAAGTGAGTCTATAGTTTACATCCTACTGTGACTAATCCCGTACTGATGGCATAACAGGATTTCGGCAGCAAGCAAAGTAAAAGCTCCTATCCAGCAGCTGTGTGAACTGAGTCACATTTACATCACACACAGCAGGGCAGCAGTAGCACATGTTTACTCTTTTCTGGGCTGCTTTTGGCAAGTAAAAAAAAAAAGAAAAGCAAATCTCAGACCTTGCAACATTCATTGGAAAGCAGTGGTACACTGCGAGGTAATGGTATGCAGCTAAGGCAAAAATTTAAAAGTATTCAATAGAGCAGCTCAATTTGTAACTGCTGCCGATTACACGTGACTCACATTTGAGCTACCAATTACTGTCTGCAAGTATTCAGAACAGAAATCAAAATCAAAACAGAAATCATTTCCAGTCATCTAACCACAGCCTCAGATATCAAATTTTAGTTTGCAAACTTATAGCTCTCAAAATGACAGAGATGGCCACTATCATTTGCATTGGCATCCATCCTTTATCAGCTATCTCCTCCACCCTCAAGTGACACTATGAGAGTGGTGGGTGAACCAAAATAGTTAAAGTACAGGCTGAACACTTGAAAAATGTCTTTATTCTAATAAGTGTAAACTACCCCTTGCACGTGGTCTTTGTTTTTTGTTGTCATTTTATACATAATAAGATATTGCTTTAACAGATGCTAAAATGCAATTTTTGTTGACTGCCAAGGTTATTTGGTGGAACTTATATAGGTTCTGTCATATATGCTCAGCATTTTGTTTTGCTTAAATGCTGCACCACTCACACTAGTCCTGATATATTTGAATAGCTTCCTGACCATTTGCAATAAATTACTGCAACCACACACATTTTTTCTTTAACACAGTAATGAACTAAAACATTTGAATGGTCTATTACATTTTAGGATTCATTTTTTGCTACATGAGATGACCTGAATTATGTCAACACTTTGTGTTTTGATTGATAGATAAACAAATCACTGATAAGCATTCAGGCTTTAGGGATTGTGGCTAGTGATGGGATTTCCGGCTCTTTTTAGAGAACCGGATCTTTTAGCTCGGCTCACTAAAAAGAGCTGGCTCTTTCGGCTCCGAACCGGCTCGTCAGGTTGTTTTGTTACTTTAATTAATTTATTATTAACAATAATATAAAATTATGCACAAAAGGAATTACTAAGAAAAAGCACGTACAAACTCCAAAAAGCACGTACAAATTCCAAAGCACGTACAAACTGTAAAGCACATTTCTAGCGTTAACTGAACTTCCAAAACAGAGCTACCTAGATCACTTAAATTACACAATTGAAAGCATATGTGTATTGTTTGTGTATTTATACACAAGCACTCATATATATTCAAATAATTAGAAAACAATGTTCATTTACCTGTTACTACCACACACCAAATCCGGTCGTTGGTACTTCCTGGCTTGTGTAGCCACTAGGTAACAAAACCTCAACACTGTGCCTAGCATTCTGGAGCACTTCTGTTGTCTTTTGTACGTGTTTTGGAGTTTTTACATGCTTCTGAGTTTTTACGTGTTTTGGAGTTTGTACGTGCTTCAGAGTTCGGACGTGTTTTGAAGTTTGTACATGCTTTGTCTTTAGGGGCCACCGTAAATATACTTTTATTTATTCACTCCACATAAAATGTAAAAAATAAATCATATAATACAAAAACCAACTATTCACATTTCAACTTTTAACTATTTAAATTTTCAGCTTTTTCCTTTTAAAGAAATTTAAAGCGAAACAACACAAAACACTGCAAACCACAACACAATTAAATATAAATTAAAATATGAAAACAAAAAGAACATGCACATTCTCTGTCATATGGGCCTGCATGAATAAACTTTCTGAATCCTTTATCATCTGCAACTGAAAATAGTTGTGGATGATTACTATACCTTTCTAATGTGACGTTGTTGTCCCTGGCTCTCTTTCTCTCTCTTTCGCTCCCGCTCTGTTCCTGTGCTACTGAGAATGTAACTACCGCTCCTCCCCCTCTTCCCAGCGCAAAGCACAAGGCTCGGAGTGAAGCGGAAAAAAAGTGCGAGAGAGAGGGTGAGAGAAAGAAAAAAAAAAAAAAAAAAACACTGCTCGCGATAAGGAGCCGGCTCACGTCATTGACGTCAAAGAGTCGGCTCTAAGAGCCGTTTCGTTCGCGACCGACACATCACTAATTGTTGCTACAAGCCTTAGACACAATTTAATTAGATTCTGTTCAGCTTTATATATACGGCACCAAATCACAATAACAGTCACCTCAAGGCAGTTTATATCATAAGGTAAGAATTCTACAGCAATACAGAGAAAACCCCAACAATCAGTTGACCCCCTATGACAGTGGTCGGGAGCCTTTTTGGCTGAGAGAGCCATGAACGCCACATATTTTAAAATGTAATTCCGCAAAAGCCATACAATATGCTTAAAACTAAATACAAGTAAATGAGTGTAAGTACAACAAGTCTCTGAATTCTTTTTGATAACCTTGTTATGCTGTTGCTAACCAAAGATGAATAAAGTACTTCTTACAATTAATGCGACTTCTGGTGCTGCATGGTTTTGCTGATGGCTTTGTAGTCTGGTTGATACATGATGAGGTTAAGCTTTGAAACTTCCATCCACTAAATGCGATTGTAGGTTGGTCTTAATGTTCTTTAGATGTGAGAATGACTGCTCACATGCATATGTAGAGCCAAACATTGTCAGTACAGCAATACTCACACGCTGCAGTGTGTGGTATGTGACAGGAAGCGTGTTCCAAGTTTTGACAATCGCAGGTTGAAGTTTTTTCATTTCTCCCCACTTGTGTTTGCTCGCCAACTCTGCTTGCTGTCGTGCAAGTCTTTCCAAATCTTCATTCAGTGACTTGTACTTATTCACCCACATGTCCGAGGCCTTCAGGTCAGCAGCTTGTAGCTCAAAATCTCACTTAAAAAGACGAGTGCGCTGACGAAATTCTCCAAAGCGCGCTTTGAATGACTGCAGGAGATTAGATGTGAAGCCCGCTAGCTGCTGAAGATCAAGATGTTGAGCAGGGTCACTTGCTGTGCATGCATCTTTAAACTCTCCCAGTTTTTCAAAGTGTAGTAAATGACCTGTTTTAATGTCAGCGACGAAGAGAACAGTGCTTGTTGAAGGGATGAGACTGTATTTCCAGCGCCTTGCATTTTCACATTGAGCTGGTTCAGATGTTCAGTCATGTCCACGAGATAGCAGAACTTCAGGAGCCACTCAGTGTTAGCTAACTCAGGATGCTCGAAGTTTTTCATTTCAAGGAAAAGTTTCTGTAATTTGCTAGCTGACTACTTGATTAAGAGGCGGAAAGTTTACTTTCTGACCTCACCACGACCTGTATACGTTAGGTATTATCCAATAAAATTTTGGTGTTGTCCTGGAGGACTGCCCAGCCACCCCCAACCATGAACATGAGCGGCAGGAAATTGATGGATTACAATACATGAGAATGTTTTATATTTTTAACATTTTTTTTTTATTAAAGATTTGTCTACGAGCCAGGTGCAGCCATCAAAAGAGCCACATCTGGCTTGCGAGCCATTGGTTCCCGACCCCTGTGTAACACAGTAAGGGGAATTGTTGAAAAGAATATATCAATGGGCCAATAGGCTCGACTATAGGAGCACAGGGGTGTGTTTAAATGAGACACAGAGACAAGAATGTAACTCAAAAGAACCAGCCAACTTTAGTGAAATAAACCATAAGGTTGACAAGCACAGGTTAAAGACACTTTACAATGGTAGAAAGGAAACTTACAAAAATTAAAAGAAAAGTAAAACACAAACTACTAAAGCAATGACTTGGCCAAGTGTTACTTTTGGTTTTCAATGTTCGGGTTTCAATGCTCGGGTGCACCCTAGTAACCTGACTCCTTAACTCTTATAGAAACAGATTACACAAATCCAATGTACATTCAAATGAAAATCTCACACTCTTTTCACATGTGGAGAATGTTCTACACAACAGCTCATTATTTAAAGTCCCAAATAAAAAATGTCCAAGGGGTAAAGTCCAAAAAATTCCCAGGGTGTGAAAGAAAATAGGGGTGAGAGAATGTCAGTCAGTGGTCTTATGTATAACCAGCTGTGCGTGAAAGTGTGAGTGATACAGTCCTACCACACCGCAAGGTGCAGCAGATCATCAAGTGGAAAAGAAGTGAATCTCAGTCTCTCTAAGTCCAGGTGGGAAGGCTCGCCATCTATTTCACCGGAGGAATCCACCTCAGGAACAATTCAGCATACAAAAAAACCTGACATGTCAACAGACAGGGTCAGAAGAGCAATTCAAATATTAATTATGCTGTTCTAGCTATAATTCACAACTTAGGATTTTGTTGAAATCACATTCAACATCAATTTGCAATAAAAATACTCACATTTGCAAAAATAAAACATTTCTCTTACACAAACTATGCATTAAACCAAGTAAAGTCAGTGCATATGCATATATGTCGCATATGCGACAATTATTAATCAAACAATTGAGATTAATTCAGTTTCTCAACGATAAAATGTGAAACAGACGTGAACTAACTGAGACATACAACATGTGCTCACCGATCTCAGTGCATCACGGCTGAAGACAATGGCATGGTGTCTCTCGGTTGGAAAATGCGGGGCTCTAAATAACGTAACAGGACATGTTGTTTCTCTCTTTAATAACCGTAATACGACGTGAAGGAAAATAAACATAAGTTGCGCTTCAAGTGTTACCTTACTTCTGGAAGCAGATTGAGATGAACTTTCAGGCAGTTGATAGCACCCAGAGCTAACAAAGGCTAACAGTTTAGCTCCACGCGGTACTTTCTAAAGTCACCAGAAAACTGCAGCATTTGCCTGTTTACTCACTGTGGCAACTTTTAACATGAAAGGTAGCTAATAACCAGTGAACTTATGTGCAGCACAGTTGGTTGCAACTTATATCTAATACTTTTTGCAGCTCAAATGCTTCAGTCTCTCTTTTCTCCTGCCAGCACGCGACTACCTCCACACATCGCAGCGAACACAGAGCACGTGGGCGGGACATACAGCGGCAGGCTGCTCTCCCATTGGTCAAAACATACTGGGACCTGTGCATTTCGATTGGTTGGGCAGGCTGTCCATCTCTCCTCATATCAGTCCTTAAAGTAGTACCCTCATTGTATGTGGGTTACACCTGCCCTATGAGAAAAAACTTCCATTTAACTGGAAGAAACCTCCAGGAGAACCAGCAGCTTCCACGGCTCTAAAACTGACACATCTGCTGCTAATTCTGAGGGCCGATCTGGAACTCCTACAGGAGATACTTCACCAAAAAAAGAAAACGGAACAGGTTCTCCACAGAGCCGGCCAAGGTTCTAGCCCAGTAACCATCAAATGTGGTGATGACAACTAGTGTGAGATATTATTTTGGACTCCAATGGGAAATAGCGGAAAGGTGGCTATGGCAACACAAATCTTCTTCTGCTGTCCCGCTCTGCCATCTTTCTCTTACATCTCGATTGCGCTCCTCTCCTTCATGTTGTGGGTATTGTGTCCTCCCTAGGCCTTAATTAGTTGTCGCACATGTGGCTCTTTGCACTTCCAAATTGGTCTAGTCAGGTCAAATAACCAGTCTTTTAGTGGGGCGGCATACTGAATATTAAAACTACACACACAGCTAAAAGATCTAAAACAGTAAATTTGAACAAACTTGCACAAAATTAAAAGTAGATGCACAAAAATCCTGCTTGTGGACACAGGGACTAAAGTTTAACTTTGTAAACCACAAAATAATTGATAGAAAATTTAAATTTTTTTGATGCTGGAGTGGTATTGTTATATGTTAAAAAAGAAATGTCATATCAGTTTCAATTTGTATCATTTTTGCTACATCTGGCATTTCTGTGCAATTTATTCCTTAAAAATATATTGTACAACATATTCAGGTCTTTCAGGAAAAAAATCACGCCCATGATGATGATGTCTCAAAACCTCTTCTATCAAATATTATACATTTGGCGGTCCAGGGTTAAATCTCTAAAAGTATATTTAAAATATGTTAAAGATATATTACATTAGCCAGTAGTTGAAGGATATCCATTTTAGTAGACTTGGGTGGTTCCTTTGACTTTATCAAAGAGGGAAGAGTTGCTGCCCCAACTGGAGGAAGCGTGAGTACCAGGAGAGTGTTGTTCACGACCGAGGGGAGAGGGAAGCAGAGGATTAACAGATAGATGGGTGCAGCATGGGGATACTGTACCAGTCCATTGTGGTGAAGACAGAGCTGAGCTGTGGGTAAAAGCAAAGCTGTCAGTTTATGGGTCGATCTACATTTCCACCTTCACCCACTGTGTTTAGTGACCAAAAGGATGAGATCAAGGATCCAACTGTCTGAAATGAGCTTTGCTGGTCACTGGAGAGAGCTAAAGAGCTGGAGGGAATGGCTAGGTAGAGAGGAGTGGATGGATGGATATCAGTAAACAGCTTGGTAAATACTAGATTAGTAATTATTAAATACAACATAACTTCAAGAAAATCTTTTTTTTTCCCATTCTGTAGTCAATTCATTTAGATTTTTTTTTTTTTAATTTTTATTTATTTATTCACCGTTGATGTCTTTCATATTTTTGGTGTTCTTTTTATTTGCTACAAGGCGAGCCCCAGAACTGTGAGCACAGACCAAGCAAACATATCCTTAGCTGGCCTTAGTCTGCGTTCCAATACAATTTCACAGTTAATTCAGAGAAGGTGAAGGACCTCCAGACAGTTGTGCCGTGTAGTTTAGGTTCGAGCTATTTCATCCACACAGATTTCCTGTTTGGTGAAGCCCTGATTAAAGTGGGACTGAGGCAGCTATGGCCTGGACTCCAATAAGTTTCCCATCACTGTGGCCCAGCAACAACTTCACACTTGTTTAGTGGGAGAGCAGATGAGGACGATAACCTCAGTTATCAGTTTCATCCAACAGTGGGACTTCTCATAGAGTTTGAAGTGATGTTTTCTGTCATGTTTCTTCATGGTTCATGGTTTTAACTGGACATCAACAAAATGTTATCAATGCAAGTTATTACTGACATTTGTATAGTTTTTTTTAATTAATGGTAGGAAAGCATCTAAGTAAAACATGATTATATGATATGATTTTAAATATTTATGGGATCATGGAATGTAAAACTGAATGACTTAAGTATAGACTAAATAATATTTTTTTCCTTAAATTAATGTAATGTTTATTATGTACCACATTTAAATGTAGACATGTTGGCTTGACAGAAAGTAAGAAAGAACATTTTTAACATTTCCACTTACTTTCTTTTTAAGAGTGCTTAAATGACCACAGCTACTATTTCATCATGTGCAGATGTCCTCCTCATAACGCCTGGAGTTGCCACTGTTGTGCTTGATATTAATCATTCATGAGTTATAGTCTCCTGTAAATGATACAGAAGTTTAATTCATCCTATAACATCATCTTGCTCTTGCTCTTGAATGACAACATGCTGAGTGAATGAGAACGAAAGTGGGGGACATATATAAGATAATCTGCCTTCTGCTCAATAATGCATGTCCCGCTGAGGTACTAAACTAATTACTCAGTAATAACAATCCTGGATGGTTGCAGCAGACTTAACACACTCATGCATTGGAGAGGTAATTAAATGTACAAAAGACAGGAAATTAAAGGTCAAACAAGCCTCATTTTTAATGCATTGTAATCTTTCGTGGCGTAATTAATGACTTCATGACCTTTAGCATTATGAATAAAAGGATAATTGGTACAATTACAATCTCCGAATTCATAAATGCAAATGTGTAACATTGTTCTGTTGTATTATGTCTAAACTGCAGTCAAAAAACCCCCAAAACATTTCAATTTTTAATCTAGATTCCTTCTCCTGAATCCTTCCGAAAGTTGTTGTTGTTTTTTTAGTTTTTAATGCTTCACTGTTGGTATGAAGTGGGTATTTCAGGTTAGACTTATAATGCTTTGTATTTTGACAGTGATGCTTTACCAATGGGATTATTAAATTTTATTTAAATGGATAATAAAGATAAGTTAAATCCCTTCAACACTATTTATCCCACAGCAATGCCAAGACATTGATAGGAGCTAAAACAGTCTCAGATATTCAGAGCTCACCGTCTGTGTATTTTACGTGCTAATTGTCTTTCAGACGTTGCCTGCATGGCTGAGAGGAAACCTGAGCCATTTATAAATGGGTATAATTATCAGAAAGGTGCTGCATTGCAAAATATTTTGTCGTTTCAACACAATTACATATGTTGCCTTTCATAACCAAGTGTCTAAGTTGTAATAACTCCCTTGACGCACACACAAAGATAGCTGACCTGTCGATTAATCATTAGTATAGAAAACAGCAGGACCTCAGGGACTGCACTGTTATAGATATCAGATCAGTCTATAAATCTAACAGGGACCTATATCTAGGGGCACTAAAGGAAAGCAGAAATGATAAATGCTGAAGTCTGTAGTCATCTCTTCTCATAAACACTGTGGCGGCATAAATTAACTGTTGCAGCTAGCAACGTTTGAAGAAACCAAAGGAATAAAAGAGGAGCTCATTATTGAAGAGAACTAAAGAACTTATTTACAGTGAGATAAATATACTTTAGTGTCAGGGCAGAATGCTGTGGTACCAACTTTAATAAGACTTTAATATGCTATTGTTTAAAACTACAAACTAGAGGGATCAAATTACCTGCTGGGTACTCTGCTAAAATATTGTAACAGAGAAACAAAATCATTGCCACATAACAACTGCACTTTTTATTATTAACTGCTCGAAACATTCTCACTAACAGAGACAAATATTAATCATGATTGTATCAGTACCACCTGCAGTCTGGCTTAAAGACAAAATGGACAAACATTAGCTGCCTTCCAACGTTTTCCACAGGTGGCCCCATTAATTAAGCACAGAACAGAGCCACAACTGCATACTTCTGATTACACCCCTTTTACCAGTCCCCCTTCAACAATTTGTCAGATTCCAATTCTTGTGTGTTGCGTAAGTAACCCATGCAAGACATCAAGCTGGGCCTGTCTTTGATCCTACAGCTTGTCACATTGAATTCAGGTCTGGTAGAGCAAATGGAAGCATCCCGCAAGGCATTACTCATGATGTTACAACAGGGAAAAGCTGCTTGCCGCGTTCTTTGATGAACCACCAAGGTAAGTCTTTGACATGCTGGGTTCCATAGTTTAGTGTAACACAATTAAGAGGCGTCTTACAAGATTTTGTGTTTCACTAAAGAAACAAATTAAGAAAGAAGGCAAATGACAGAAAACTAAAGGAAGAACAAACTGTTCTGTTTCTTGTTCAAAGGGGTATTTTTTGCTTGTGTGCATGTTATGAGGCCAATGGGAGGTGATGAACTCAAAGTGCCACCACTATTGAATGTCACACATCACACAACATATGTTCGATGTCTACTCTATTCTTGTACCTCAGTGGTGTGAAACATAAACACTTTTTTAGTCAGAAGGTCCCCTTTGGGCAAGTAAGTGCTGGTAGGTGAGAATCCGTAATGTTGAAATTACCCACCTCACTCAAGCTCTTTGGTTTACGTCACTTGAATGCTACTGGTCTAAAAGAGAATAAAACATGAATCTGAACAATTTTTGATCATGTAGAATGACTTATGGTAGTTTGCAAGCACTACTCAAAAGCTTTTTGTGGGGGTAATGACAATAAAATCACTAGCATCTTTTTGGGAATATGTTTGCAAAGTTTCCCAAAATATCTGCTCTGAAATCCCAAATACCACTTCAATGGGTTATCTAAAAGAACTTTTCATGATACAGAAGTGTACTTAAGGGCACCGTGAGCCATGAACTACTATCCTGTTGCTCTGCAAAGAGAGGAGAAATAAAAAAGTCGAAGTCTTCATTTCTTTAATGATAAAATTTGTTTGTGCGTCTGTATTAACAATGTGATGCTATCAAGTCTGAACCCTCACTGAAAGCATCAACAGATAAATCAGTTTAAAATACTAAGTGAGTGGGATCTTTTTATAAAGACTACATCAGTATCCCCATGAGACATTAAACTGCACATAACAGAAGGCTGCAGCCACATTGCATCACCTATTGGTTTCCGCAGGTTGCATTTGACAAACCTTAACTCCTGCAAGTTTGATTAGCCAACTACAAACATTTACCTTATCGGTGCAATGCAGTGACCCAGATATCTGTTAATTACAAAATACTAGAAATTCGCTCATCAAAAGTGAAGCACAAACTTAGATGGCTAGTATCAGGCTGCTACAAAAAAGTTGTGTATACCCACCTATACAAGATCTTTAAACGTGCTTTCTATGCTGTTGGGTATTTACAGTAGCTGTCTTTAGGGACTAACTGGTGCTTGGAGTGTAAATAGTACAAAGCATGCCAGACATTGTTACTGTGACATCACCTATTGGTTTGTGAAGTCCTGTTAAGAAGCCTTAGGATGAAGCAACTGACTATGCAAGCAAGTCACAAGTTGTAAGACAATGAGCATATGCTGGATTATTGTCCTTTCTGAAACTTCACTTAATGAACCATGTGTTCTTCAATATGACCTGAAGTGATCAACAGAGACAATAAACTCATCAAGAAAGATAAGGGCAAAATGTTGTTTTAATGCAGTATTCTATTAGACACACTGTCTTTGCACTGCCCCATGTGTCATCCAATTAAAAGTAAAGAAGGTTTAATGCACTCTGTTGGTTTCACTTTTTAGAACTATAAACTACATCCATGTTTTATATGGTCTGTGATTTGAAAGCAGCCTCATGTGGCCACTTCAGGAGCTGTAGCTGTCATGCCATTATGTGTATTTTCATTTCTACATTTATGTACCTGACCACGGCTCAAGTTATTTTTTTTCAGAAAAAAAATATGGAGATGAATTTGCAGAAAGGTAGACTAAATGCTCAGTTAGGAGCCTTGGTCAGGGAAGAGAAGGAAGTTAAAAAGCTCTCCCTCTTAACGGCAGGGTACTCTTTGCAACTAGTAAAGTGCCTTATTGCGTGATATCGGAAAACTGTCAGAACTGTCATGAAGCCACCAAGTATGTAAAAATTATAATTCCATGAGGACACAATTTTGCTACAGACATCAAGGACAGCTATCCCACAGGCAAATGGGAAATGCTGCTATGAAAGCCGCAACCATCAAATGCCTGCAGAGGGTCAGGCAAATCCTGAGGAGTCAGCTAAATGGTAAGAATGGTAAGAACAAGATCCAGGCAATCGATACCTACGCCCTGCCGGTGATCAGGTACCCTGCTGGCATAATAAGCTGTCCAAAGGATGAGATAAAAGCCATGACATCAAGACATAGAAGTTCCAGATAATGCATGGAGGGTTTCACCTTATATCCAGCACCCTGAGACTGTATGATAAGCGAAGGGAGGGAGGACTGGTGAGTGTCAAAACCACTGTCCAGAATGAGACAACAAACTTCCTGAGTACATCAGGAAGATGGTCACAACTGACCGTGTGCCAACCCGAAAAAGAAGAGGAGCAAGGAGAAGAACCATTAAGGAAGGATAGGTAACTACATGGTATTGTAGGAAGTGGCTGACATCCAGAAATCCTACCAGTGGCTGGATAAAACTGGGCTGAAAGACAGCACAGAGGCACTAACCATCCCAGCACAAGTACCAGCTCTGAACACAAGATTTATAGAGGCTGGGGTTCAAGCGAGTCTGTCCAGCCATATTCTTCATGTTCAGAAGGCTCAGAAGAGTTAGCTCAGCCACTGTCATGACAACTGCCATCACTACAACAGCCACTACAACATGTACTGCAGTCTTTTGTTCAGTCATTAGCCCAGTTCTTAGCTCAGTCATCTACCCAACCACCAACTCCACTCTCACTACAACCATCATTACAGCCACTAGTTCAGTCCCCTGTGCCAGTTCAGACTTCAGGTCAGTCCCCTGTAGCGGTTCAGTCTCCCGTAGCAGGTCAGCCTCCGGTTCAGTTACACACTCAACCACCTGGTCATCTACACATTCAGCCAGGGGTCCCAATTACCTCTAACCCTACATCAGCTCCTGCTGGAGGCTCTGGTGAGCACATCCAGCACTCCGCGGCTCCCACGCCGACATCTGTCTCCGCTGGGGGTTCTGGAGAGCCCGGCCAGCCCTTCCTCGTGTCCGCTGGGGGTTCTGGAAAGCCCGTTCAGCCTCCTGTCTCTGATGGAGGGTCTGAGGGGCCACTTCAGCCGTCGTCTGCAGTGCCTACATCCTCGCCTGGTCCAGCCTCCGAGTCTTCGTCCTCGCCACCGCCTGCAGCATCCGCAGCCGTCACACTGCCGTCAAGTTCAGCCCCTGTGTCTTCTTCCTCGTCTTCGGCTTCTGCCTCGCCTGGTCCAGCCTCTGCTTCAGCGTCGCCTGGTCCAGCCTCTGCTTCAGCTTCTGGGGGCAATATAGCATCAACATGTATGACATAAATTAGAAAGTCAGTTATATCATAACAATAGTCTTATCAATAACAATAATAATGATACAATATGAATATTAAGACAAAAATGCCCTCGGTCTATTAATCGGGCCAAAAAACTTTGCTCAAGTAATTACTGACTATTTGTTATATACTTCATACATCATCATATGTTCTCATGAAACAAACCCAAAAAAAAGGCTGAATTGTCTGACTAATGAGTTTATGTTCATCCTGTAACAGCTTAGCTAACTAATTAATAAGCCTCTGTGATTACAATTATTTGAGTTTCATAGAACTAATTTGATCATCAACACTATTAAACTGCATAATCAGACTAATAGAGTGTGAATGGGCTAGTCACTGTGCATTAGTTGTCACGGAGCTGTGTCATTTTGCCGTAGGAGCAAGTCACTGTGTTTCTCAACCACCCTAATAGGTTCACTAACACGTGTATGCAGGAATAACTATAGAGTTTATGCATGTTCAATGCAATGAAAAAGTATTTCCTTCTTGATTTCTGTTTTTTGTGTGTATTTGTCACACTTAAGGGAAGAAAGCAATTGTTGAGAATAATAGATAGCTGAATATACACTAGAGTAAAGAGACTAGCTGTAATATAAACACCTTAATTTAGAAATAGCATTTTGTGATTACCTGTGTTATCTTTGTCTAATACATAAATTCATTTGATGATCTGGAACATTAAGGTGTCGCCAATATACAAAAAAAAAAAAAGGAAATCAAGAAGGGGTCAATCACTTTTCACACCACTGTATGTGTAAATCTGACTTACTTTGAATATGTTTCATTGAATTAGGCCCCTGGTGTTCTGAATCTTGCAGCAGACCCCATACTATGAGGCACTTAATTATGCTGCATTGAAAGTTTTATTTTCAGATGTTTTAGAGCCCAGCATGATGATGATGCTCTCCATGATCCAAATAAGATCACTTTATTTAAAAAGGTCTTTATTAAAGTAAACTGGAATCTCATCTTTGACTCCAGCAGTGCAGTCTGACACACACATGCAGAGAGAGAGAGAAACACTTTTATCTGAAGCTCTCGCGAGTTGCAGTTCACAGTATTATCAGATTTCTTTTAATACACTTTATATAGTACCATAGTAATTGATAAATATTCGGTATTTTGCTGCTTAATAGTAATGCTATTT
Source organism: Perissodus microlepis (assembly GCF_051167445.1). NCBI lineage: Eukaryota > Metazoa > Chordata > Actinopteri > Cichliformes > Cichlidae > Perissodus > Perissodus microlepis. The sequence goes on along the minus strand of NC_140477.1, from coordinate 27,843,655 downwards.
AGGACTGTGACATTTGCCCTGATATAAGGGCACAAAATTTTTCAACACCCAACCAAAAATCCAAATTGTCATATATTATAAATGCAGGATCTTTATCTCTAACTTCTCAGCACATAAATTCATACAACAGTGGCTGGTGGCATATAAGATTATGCTTCTATATGTAGCATTTAGGAATGTTACAATTCCGCAAGTTTAGTAATTGGTACCAATATTGGTAAAAGTGTATGAGTCTTAATATCCTGTCGTAAAGGAAAAAACAAAAAAACATTAGCCACTACAAACATTTTAGCTTATGGAACATAGTCAATTTCATGACACAGTGCCAATTGAAACAAATAAAGCCAATAACGTTGCTACTATTTAATATGTATACCATGTTCACATCAGAATAAGACATTTTAGAAACGCTAATGCTAAAAAAATCTCTTTTTGACAGTAGAAAAAAACCCTGATATTTGGTTTTAGCTGTTGTTCAATACTGGAAGATATGATTCAATTCAATTCAATTCAATTTTATTTATATAGCGCCAAATCACAACAAAAGTCGCCTCAAGGCGCTTCATAGATACAGAGAAAAACCCAACAATCATATGACCCCCTATGAGCAAGCACTTTGGCGACAGTGGGAAGGAAAAACTCCCTTTTAACAGGAAGAAACCTCCGGCAGAACCAGGCTCAGGGAGGGGCGGCCATCTGCTGCGACCGGTTGGGGTGAGAGAAGGAAGACAGGATAAAAGACATGCTGTGGAAGAGAGACAGAGGTTAATAACAGATATGATTCAATGCAGAGAGGTCTATTAATACATAGTGAGTGAGAAAGGTGACTGGAAAGGAAAAACTCAATGCATCTTGGGAATCCCCCGGCAGCCTACGTCTATTGCAGCATAACTAAGGGAGGATTCAGGGTCACCTGGTCCAGCCCTAACTATATGCTTTAGCAAAAAGGAAAGTTTTAAGCCTAATCTTAAAAGTAGAGATAGTTTCTGTCTCCCGAATCCAAACTGGAAGCTGGTTCCACAGAAGAGGGGCCTGAAAACTGAAGGCTCTGCCTCCCATTCTACTTTTAAATACTCTAGGAACAACAAGTAGGCCTGCAGAGCGAGAGCGAAGTGCTCTAATAGGGTGATATGGTACTACAAGGTCATTAAGATAAGATGGGGCCTGATTATTTAAGACCTTGTATGTGAGGAGCAGGATTTTGAATTCAATTCTGGACTTAACAGGAAGCCAATGAAGGGAAGCCAAAACAGGAGAAATATGCTCTCTCTTTCTAGTCCCTGTCAGTACTCTTGCTGCAGCATTTTGGATTAGCTGAAGGCTTTTCAGCGAGTTTTTTGGACATCCTGATAATAATGAATTACAGTAGTCCAGCCTGGAAGTAATAAATGCATGAACTAGTTTTTCAGCGTCACTCTGAGACAGGATATTTTTAATTTTAGAGATGTTGCGCAAATGGAAGAAAGCAGTCTTACATATTTGTTTAATATGTGCGTTGAAGGACATGTCCTGGTCAAAAATGACTCCAAGGTTCCTCACAGCGTTACTGGAGGCCAAGGTAATGCCATCCAGAGTATGAATCTGGTTAGATACCATATTTCTAAGATTTTCAGGGCCGAGTACAATAACCTCAGTTTTATCTGAATTAAGAAGCAGAAAGTTAGCGGCCATCCAGGTCTTTATGTCTTTAAGACATTCCTGCAGTTTAACTAATTGGTGTGTGTTATCTGGCTTCATGGACAGATAGAGCTGGGTGTCATCTGCATAGCAGTGAAAATGTATGCTATGTCTTCTAATGATGCTGCCTAAGGGAAGCATGTATAATGTAAACAGAATTGGTCCTAGCACTGAACCCTGTGGAACTCCATAATTAACCTCAGTGTGTGAAGAGGACTCTCCATTTACATGCACAAATTGGAGTCTATTAGATAGATATGATACAAACCACTGCAGTGCAGTACCTGTAATACCTACAGCATGTTCTAATCGCTCTAATAGGATATTATGGTCAACAGTATCGAACGCTGCACTAGCACTAGCACTAGCAGGACAAGCACAGAGATGAGTCCACTGTCAGAGGCCATAAGAAGATCATTTGTAACCTTCACTAAAGCTGTTTCTGTGCTGTGATGAGCTCTGAAACCTGACTGAAACTCTTCAAATAAACCATTCCTCTGCAGATGATCTGTTAGCTGTTTGACAACTACTCTTTCAAGGATGTTTGATATGAAAGGAAGGTTGGAGATTGGCCTATAATTAGCTAAGACTGCTGGGTCTAGAGATGGCTTTTTGAGTAAAGGTTTAACTACAGCCAGCTTGAAGGCCTGTGGTACATAGCCGATTATTAGAGATAGGTTGATCATATTTAAGATCGAAGAATTAATTAATGGCAGGACTTCTTTGAGCAGTTTTGTAGGAATGGGGTCTAAAAGACACGTTGATGGTTTGGAGGAAGTAATTATTGAAGTTAACTCAGAAAGATCAATTGGAGAAAAAGAGTCTAACTTAACATCAATGGTACTAAGAGTAGCTGTAGATAATATTACATCTGTGGGATGATTACTGGTAATTTTTTCTCTAATGATAAAAATTTTATTTGTGAAGAAGTTCATGAAGTCATTACTAGTTAACGTTAAAGGGATGGTTGGCTCAACAGAGCTCTGACTGTTTGTCAGCCTGGCTACAGTGCTGAAGAGAAACCTGGGGTTGTTCTTATTTTCTTCAATCAGTGATGAATAGTAAGATGTTCTGGCTTTGCGGAGGGCTTTCTTATAAAGCAGCAAACTATTTCTCCAGGCTAAATGATGATCCTCTAAATTTGTGACACGCCATTTCCTCTCCAGATTACGAGTCATCTGCTTTAGGGTACGTGTTTGAGAATTATACCACGGAGTCAGGTACTTCTGATTAGAGACCTTAGTTTTCACTGGAGCTACAGTATCCAGAGTCGTACGTAGTGAGGAGGTGAAATATGATGATTTTGTATTTTAAAATATATCCATGTTAAATCAGATATAATCAGACTAGTACAGTGTTTAAAGAGTCAGCTGTAAGTGCTTGATTTAAAAGGGTGTATTCTAAAAACAACATATAGCCTAGTTAAGAAAATTCTGTTATGGTTTATTCACATAATTATACTACTGGTTTCTTTTTTAAATGAAAGGAGTGGGCTTTACAACAGAGCTTCATGCTTTACTACAAAGCAAACACTTCACAGTGAGCCCAGCAGGCTGAAATCCAAGAAACCCCGAATGGATTAAGGAAGGAAAGTTCCAACAGAGCACACTTAATTTTTCCTGCTGCACTATTTCAGGACACTGAATAGAGGGCACAAGACTTTCACTTGCCATGATTTATGGCAAAGTAACAGCCTTGTTAAAGTAACTCCAATTACAAATCTTTTTTACCTGGTCAGGCTTACATCTTCACAGCTAGAGTGCCTCTGGAACCCATTTGGGTCAGAGAAGCCTCCAATGACCACATATCTAAATCAGAAGGAGACTGGCCATAGCATGAAAGGATCCCTGGCCCCATCTTTTGCAGAGAAACACTTTTGAGCACTTCTCACTCTGAACAAATGATATCTAGTCTCCCTTGGTGCTTGCAGCTTTTGAGGAATGTGTTAAATGTGTCAAGATCACTCTCTCCACTTTACACTGACCTCAAAAAGCTTTTGGGGAAGCTGTTAGGCTTTTTTTTTTTTTTTTTTCAAGGGACACATTTTGACCTTCAAATGACAGAAAGTATCGTTATTCAAGTGCACCCCTTTTCCCTATTATTTATGCCTTGTTATTGATCTAATGTGATGGGTCATTAAAGAGAAAACCAAACATACCCAATGTGATGAAAAACAGACAACAACAGGCTAAAATATCACCTTGAATTTGATCTTTAATCTCTTGCAAAAACGTGTAGCTATTTAAAAAATAATAATAATGACAATACATGTGTCTGAAAGAAGAATATATGTATGTGAGAGTGAAAGTATGTGTGTGAAAGAAGAATATATGTATGTGAGAGTTGAAAGAATGATTTTTGGCTTGTACGGCCCCTCATATTTGATCAAAGTAAAATCAGTGATAGCAGGTGTTTGGCCACAGCATGTGAGGCTCATTAAATGATGGCAGCATATTCTAAATAGATGTTTCACTATTTAAAAAAAACAGATAAATAAATAAAATAGTACCACACTGACTGAGAGTAAGCTTTCTGTAATTTAAAATATTCCAATATCACTATCTTAATCCACACTTGCAAGCATTTCCCATTAACTAGGTCAGGTTCATACAGTAGGTCAGTAGGTACTTTTAGTTTTACCTCTATACACCGCCACAGTAGTGTGAACTGATACCGTGTCTTGTTTTGATCCACATCCGAATGTGATTGCCATGTACAAACTGCGGCATGGGGAAAAACCTGGGTGTTTCTGTTAAAATCTCAGTTTGTATGATTTTAATGGCCTCACTACAGGTGTACTTATATGTACTGATTCTATCAGGGTTCTTGGTCTTGGACACAGTCTTTGAGTTCATTGTGTTTTTCTGACTGTTATTGTGGTATGATTCAAGTTTCACTAGTTAGTCCTCAATTTATTCTTGTTTTGCTTCAGTTTCCTTGTGATATCAGTTTAATTCCTTATTTGTGAGGTTCCCCTTGTGTCGTTGTTTCATTCCCGTCTCTTGTGTGTATTCATGTATGTTCTCCACAGCCTGTTTTGTTCTCCCTCTGTGTCTCTCACTCGCTCTCTCCCTCCATGCCTCGCTTCCCTTGACTGTTTCCATGTTTCCTTTTTTGTGTCTCCTTCCTCTGTTTTCCAGTCGACCCTGTTCTCCTCTGCGTTCCGTGTTTTAGTTTGCATCTTTGTGTTTCCTGTTTTATTTTGATAGTCTCTCGTCCCGTGTTCAGTTTTGCTTCCCCTTATGTCTACTCGTCCCAGCTGTTTCCCCATATGTTTCCACTTCTCTTGTTACCCCTCTGTGTATTTATTGTGTGTGTTTCCCTTTGATCATTGTCAGGTTATCCGTTCGTCTTCCCATGTTCCTGGTCTCCAGTTTTTCCATGTTTCCCGTGTTTAGCTCTGAGTTTAGTTTTCTCCCAGTTTAGATTAGTTATTGCTCTTGGTTTCCCTTATTTTTGTACCTTTGTGTTTTTGCCTAAAGAAAATGCTCGCTCTTTGTTATTAAGTTTACGTCTCCCTGTGTTGTCTGTGCTTGCGTCCTCACCTCGCCACACGCAGATTCATTAAAGAAGTATAAAGAAGTAAAGACCTGGATGTCCTAAGATTTTCTTCTTTTAACCTCAGACAAAGCTCAGGTCATTAAATTTGGATCTAAAAATCATAGAAGCAATGTCTCTAACAAGATACTTATTGTGGATGGTATTACCTTGTCCTCTGGTAACACAGTGAGAAACCTGGGGGTCATTTTTTACCTTGGATATGTCCTTTACTGAACTTAAATGTAAGACTTCTTCCTGTCGTCTACACGTTAGAAATATCTTGTCTCAGCGTGAGACAACTGTTTCGTGCATTCATAACTTCTAGGCTGAACTGTAATTCATGTATACATATTGACAACAATTGAAACAAAAATTCCACACCATAAGACCTGTGTCAGGTCATTTTTTCCTATTTCTTGGTGTTCATCTGCTGTAGATAGATAGATAGATAGTTGTTTTTGGGTTTTTTTGCTTTTTAAGGCTGCCACTTCTTCTTTTGTCCTTCACTTGTCCAGTTTCTTCAATTTTTTGAAGAAACCCACACTGCACACTTTGGGAATCATTTTGTTAGTGCAAAAATATTATTTTATGCCTAATAGTTTTATGGAAGTTCTTTCTGTTCCTCTGGATGCTGCATTTTCAGTGGGAGTAACATTTCATGACTGATCCAAATGACTTCTTCAGTCTCAGCTGACTGTGGGTTTCCAGAAAAAATGACCAAAAGCCTATAGGTGTAAATAGATAGCAGAGTCCTGGCATGACAAGCCAGCTCTTTTGTATTGTGCTATTAGCTTAGTGATATGTTGTTTGGTTTCCTCATTATACAATTTACAGCAATTCTCCTTGCACCTAATTCACGATTCTGATTCCATTTTCGATCCTGTTTAACGATTCAATTCTTTATCGATTCTTATTAAAAAAGGAGTACACTAAGGTCGATTAGCTTAGAACTTTGTTTTATATCTTCTCTTTGAACAAGATAGAAATTTAGGAGTAGCATGGCCTTACAAACTCAACAGTGAGACCTTAAGAGATCCACAGCCTACGGCTCTTCAATGGGGTGTCACAGGGTCCCCAGGAAAAAAAATGTAAATGTAAAATAATAAAATAAATATTCTTCTGTAGCAATAACAAAGTATAACATAAATTATTCAGTAGCAATTACACAAGAATATCCAGTAATGTCCCTGCCTACAATTAAACACATTCACTTACCAAAAATCGAGGGTATCTGCTGTGGCAAATGGGTGCAAGCCTTTTACCACAAACTTAGTCACTGCTCGGTGACATTCGTCTGTCCTGTCCTGAAAGGAGACGCTACCGGTAGACTGCAGCGAGAGACAGACTCTGTCTGTCTCTCTCATCATGGTCACCTAAATACACCGTAATGGCAGGTTTTGTAATAAGGCAGATCGCGCTAACATAATATGCACTGTTAGTTGATTATTTACCTGCCGCATTAACGGGAGAGGACGTGCAAATGTTACTGCTGCTGCTGGGTTGAGATTCACGAGACCGGAGCGGAATTAAAAACACGACATTCATTTAAGGTTATCGCGTGTTTTGTGAGCAAATGCTTTTGCATATTCGTAGTGTTTCCTCCCTTAAATGAAATATCTACTTTGCAAGTATTGCAAGTTGCCCTGTTGTCACCCGTTCTCGTAAAGTATAACCAAACTTTTGAGCGTTTGAGCCGCTTAGGCGCCGTGTTTCCTGCCAGGTAAATGACGCTCCGCAACGTGGTGACGTCATTCGGGGCGACTGGAATCGATAAGGGAATCGTTTGCAAAAATGGCAAACAATTCCAAGGAATTGAAACAGTGGGAACCGGTTCTCAACACGAACCGAGTTTTCGCTTTTGCAGAAGTTATCTTTGTAACATTCTATAGGTGTCTTCCAAGTTTTTTCTGAGGGTCTCTTTGATATGATGTTCTCTGTGTTGTACTGTGCTGATGACACCCAAGTTAATGTGATCAGTAGGTGGTAGGTCCTGAGATTTGATTTTCACCCAGGTGTCATTCACTTGAGCCTGAACAAATACCTCAGTGGTGTTCCAAGACAGAATGTTTTACACCTCTTTTCAACTTCCTCAAGGTTGTTGAAGGGGTGGTGTCATCCTGTAATACCTCGACTGCTTTGGTAATTGAAACACAAGGAAAGAGAGCATTTTCTCTTATGATGTAACATTATTATGCAGCTGTACTTTTTATAAAGTTGGGAACCTGGAGTAAGCTAAAACTGAACAAGTCACTTGGATAAGTGATGAAATAGTTCTCCGAAAGAAAATGGTGTGTTCAGAGGAACAGAATCAACTTTCTGAGCATCCATCAGCATGTTATCTCTGGCATTTTCATAAGTTTAACTAAAGAAATGACAATAAATGAATGAGTTTTTGCAAAATTCTACTAATAACATTTAGGTACAAGAAAGCAACCTTGTCTGAAGAAAAAAAAAACTTTCAAAAGACCCTCTGAAAACCTGGAGAACTATTGTCCAAGACTATATTAAAACATTAGAGGAAAATCTGGCACCTCCAAAGCAAAATGTAAAGAACTGAGAAAGTAACTCCAGATTTCTCCGCAGTATTGTGTAATTGTCCAGTCTTTGTGCACCACATATTAATTTTTTAAAAACTGTTACATGTCTGTTGTTCTGTCTATGTGGCAGTAAGTTACAAAAAATATATATTATTTTAATAATAGTAAAACAAATAACCCCACATTCTCTGGAGTATGTTTTGTTGGATTAGAGTATAAATAATATTGTTTACCTCTCTGAGATTATTGTATTTGTGAGACGTGTTGCCAAGTGAATGTACTATACGTATGTGTTACATTTTTCAACTTCCATCAAATGGCTGCACTTATCAAGATAAAGTGCTCTGTTCCCCCGCACTCTGTGGGAGATGTACATCAAGCTGGTGGACATTTAGAAGTACTTTTCTAAAAATAGGGCCCTTGTTAGAGATCTATTGAAAATGGCTACGCAATCATTCACATTAAACACTTGTCATACACAGTAGAGGACATCATTCAGTCTCATTTTCAAAGCCACATCTTTAGATCACTGCATTTTCTTCTGTATTTCACTTTCACTATTTAAGCCCTGACTGAAGAAATCTTTCAGAGAATATTCTGTCAGGGAATGCTAACTTTTCATTTATAATTACAAAATATCAGAAGCCCAACAGCAGAAGGAGCAAAACCTACTTCAGTAATCCAGAGGGTTTCAAGGAGAAATCACTAAACATGTTGCTTTAAAAGAAATATCACACATGGGGGATTTTAACATTACTGTCATTAATCTGCTGTGTGAATTCAGCACTTCCTTTGCGTTTAAAGGTTAAGGCTATCACCCATCATATCATAAACAATTCTGCTGACACAGACTTATACTATCAGTCATATTTCTTCTGCTGTTTAGGTCATTATTTTCATTATGGTTTATTGAGTTGTAGTGAGACTTGCTATGTTCTTCACAATGAACAATTAGTACAGTGTCTTTCTTTCAAAAGCTTTTATTAATTTCATGTACATCCAAAGGTGTTAAAAGATATAGATAGAAAAATATCTACATTCAGTAATATATGTCTTTTGCTCACCTTTGTCCATTTAACCTGACTTGCCTATAGTAAATACAAACACTTCATGTTTCATAGAAAGCCACTACATTAGGAACATCTGATATTTGTGTCATTTAAGAAAGCTTATGTTCATCCCTGCTCCTGAATGCACGCACACAGCATGACAGAGCGAAAGAGACACATACAGGAGTTTACATTTCTTTCAACAGAGAAAGAACTGCAAAACAAGCCATGCGTAACGTGTTATTTGTGATGACAGTTTGGTTTTAACTGCTAGCACCTAAGCCACCAGTAAAAAGAGACAGCAATTAAGTCATGCCCACACGTGGGAGTAGAACATTTCATAAGTCTCCACTGACTTTCTGTTTGACCTCATTGTTTTTTGTGTCTCCTAGCCAAAAACATGATAACTGCCTAAATGCTGCTATTTAGTTGGCTGCTCTACCAACAGGGTAAAGAACCTAGGACTACATTTTTTCAAGACATCAAACCAAGAAACTAAACCTTGTTAGTGGGATCCTGTCACAAGCTCAGTGCAGCAACTCAAATATAGGATAAGACAAATACCAACTGTCAGATTTAGGCTAATATTTCTGGAAGTGAAGTTTACGACTTTCATCAGTGTGCAACATGTTCTATAGCATAATATCGATGATTTAGAATGCCATCAGCTACAAGCTAACTACAAGAGGTTTTTTATAAATAGCTAACATTAGCTTTCTAATAGCTAATGTGACCGAGTGCTAAAATAATTGTTTAACGTAGCAAACTTATGGTTTTCAACTAGCTTTTTTTGTTTGAATTTGAGCTCAGCAACATGTTGGCTAGACAACATGTTGCTGAGCAACATTACATTGTTGGTCATTACCAGAGATGGGCAGTAACGCGTTACTTGTAAGTACTGACCTTACTTTGAGTTTGAGTCCATAAAAAGTGACAAAAACATTAGTGTCTGCTGCTCACTGCGTGGGAAGAAAACTAAACCCCCTAAACAAGCACCGAGTGCGCAACGACGTAATGGAAAATTCACAGAGAAACTCGCGGATTCTTCCACTGACCGCCGCGGCACACCTGCACCAGGGCAAACCTCCGCCTACCCCACTCCTGCTTTACAGGTGAAAATAGAGCAAAAGGACCGCTAGTCTTTGACTTTATTTATTTTCTGCTTTGTTTTACTTGCATCTATTTGAAAGACTGAGTGTAAACACAAAAAATATTTTATTTTATGTGCTGGAATGTGCAGAAAATAGGTTTAAATGTTAAACTAATTTATTCAAGTCAGAGAATGGTGCATATAATTTAATTTTTACTTGATGCATAAAGTTAAAAGATTAAAACTGATAAAACAAGTTAAAAAAAAGAGACTTTTCCATTTGATTACATTTTGTATGATGGATTATGCAGAAAAAGTAGAACTGGGCTGAAAGAGCTATCGCTTTATCACCTATTCAGGTTGTAAATCGTGTTTTTAAAAAGTAACTAAGTAATTAATTACTTTTGAAAATAAGTAATCAGTAAAGTAACGGGATTACTTTTGGGGGAAGTAATCAGTAATTAGTTACTGATTACTTTTTTCAAGTAACTTGACCAACACTGGTCATTACATTGTTGGTCACTCTTTTGAGAGGATAACATCCATATACCCCCAGCACCAAACTTTGTTTGGCACACATGTTCAAATGCAAATATCTAATCAGCCAATTACAAGGCAACTCAGGGTCTTTAGACATGTAGACATGGTCAAGACAACCTGCTGAAGTTTGAACTGAACATCAGAATGGGAAGGAGAGTTGAATTAAGTGACTTTCAGCGTGATATGGTTGTTGGTGAAGTACAAGCTGGACTGAGTTTTTAGAAAAAAACTGCTAATCTACTCAAAGATTCCCTCGCACCTATTCCTAAGGAAAGGTATGGAAGCCAGTTTCCGCCACTAAAAAAAAAAGTTATTTTTCTTGAAATTTTCACTTATTAACTCGAAATTTTGTGTTAGTGCTGCCAATCAGTAATCTACGTGAATGACATCATCACCTCGTTACATGGCAGCTAAAGTCCTCAGCTACAAATACTACAGCTGAGCTACCAGTATTACAGCCAGTCATGAATGACATGAATCCTTGTGTTATTAGATAAATCACATGGTGTTACTATCAGCAAACGTACTGTCGAAAGCGCCAATTTGTTGCTACACACAATCCGATTTTGAGTTCGCATTTCTCTGCGCCATATACTTCCGGGTAACAAGAAAATGCTGTCCTTCACGTAAATTACTGATTGGCAGTGCTAACTCGAAATTTCAAGTTACTTTTCTCAAACCTTTGAATTAATTAGTCAAAATTTTGAGCTATTAAGTTGAAATTTCGAGAAAAATAATTAAAATTTTGAGAAACATAACTCAAAATTTTGAGTTATCGATACTTTCTTTTTAGTGGCGGAAATGGCCTTCCATAGAAAGGAGCAGGAGCTCAATAACCACTTTTTTACAACCAATGTATGGAGAACAGCATTTTTGAATACACAGCATGTCAAACCTTGATGCAGAAGGCTACAGTAGCAGTACAGTACCATCCTGGGTATCATTCTTGTCAAGAAAGAGCAGTGAACTGGAGCTATTGAGCACTGTATACAGCCAACCTGAGTATTGCTGCTCAGCATGTCAACACCTTTATATTCTCACTGTACCCATCTTCTGATGCCTGCTTACACCAGGATAATGCACCATGTCAGAAAGCTGGAACTCGAACATTACAATAAGTTCACTGTACTCAAATGGCCTCCACAATCAGCAGATCTCAATGCATGAGAGCACCTTTGAGATATAGTGGAATGGTAGATTTGCATTTTCCACGGACGAAAATCTCTGAGGATTGTTTCCATCACTTTTGTATATTTAATGAAAAATTAAGGCAGCTGTAAAGGCACCAAGTTGTAAGGTATAAGTAATAAAGAGGCCAGTGAGTGCTATGTTCATCACTTAGTTTTAAGCAAAATCTACAGAAAAAATATAATTGTCATGGTTAAAGCAATTGTAAGCAATGTTTCCAATCACAGTCACACAAAATATACATGGAAAAAGTTCAAGCAAACACTTAAAAATATACATCCGTAATTGGTAGAATAATTTGATAAACTAGGCCTTTTACGTGCTGTTTTGACCAGCAGAGGTTAATAGTTTTATAACTTTAAAAGACAACATGCTCGTGTGCATGTTGTTGTACATATCGCAAATGTGCTGCTAGTGCACTGTTCATGGGCACAGCAGTCTTATTTTTATCTCTTTTTTTATCCTGTTTTATTTAACAGCTGTAATTGCCTCATCATTGGTGTATCTTGTTGTTTAATGAACTGATCTAAATGATAATGGCAATGTAATGGCAACCCTCAATAAATATTTAATCTAACCACAACCATGCTCCGTCACCTTGAGCGGGCCAGAACAGAAAATGAGAACCCTTTCAATTAAGACAGTCCAGGATGAAGCTGATTCTTGTGTACTCATTGATTCTTCTATATATTAATTAGTGTGCTCCCACATTGTGGGACTTTGTTGTCGCTCGCGTAGGCTTGCCTTGAAGAGTGCTGTACGCGTTGTTGGCTCTAATGGTCACATTACTCATTTTGCAGTGATGGTTGCCTTGTAATAATTACAGTCATTATGTTCTTACACTGTGAAGCTGCAACTTTGAAGGTCACTGAAAATTAGCTCCTTTCCTTTCTAATATACAGCTATAAGGCATAGCACTTTTGCTCTAACTATGGCATTTCTATGGGAAAACTCTCTGTAAGGATAATATGATACAGTATATTAGATATGATCGTGTCTGTAGTGAAAAGTCTAGACTTATGGGCATGTCTGAGTCTGTCCTAACTACGAATGAAAACCAGTCACGTTGCAAAGCATTGACCTTGAATGGGAGACCCATATTGTGGACACTGTTTAAATCTCCAGGGAATTTCCTGGGGAGGATATGTGAGTGAAGGATTTCTTTTTTGCTGAACTAAAAAGAGAAAGGTCACTTCAGTGTTAGAGTTTCAACAAACTTTGTGACCCCCAATATTTCGATGTTTCTTTCATAGTCATAGTACCCACTCAAGAGTGAACAGTAATGCATTAGACAGCTTTGGCTCTCTGGGTCTTTCTAGAGTTTAGGGATTCTTTAAAATTCGTGTGATATCATTTTTTCTTTAAAAGAAGAAAAACTAAATTGGTGCTTAATCTTCATTAATATTATTTTGTCAGATTAACTGACTAGCTCCTTTTAATGGCAAAAATGATATCATTTTACGAAGGTGATGCCTAATCTCAGTGCTGTCATAGATGATGTCATGGATGGGTTTTTTCACAACCTGTCTTTACCATTAATGTGGGATTAACAACTTTTTTTTATTATGCTCTTGACAAATGTTTGAGATGCTGTTTGCGAGCCACACAGGTACATTAACATGGAAATTTGCTTTAAATTTGTCCCATCCAGGATTAATTACAATCTTTATTCTCTATGAGCTGAGACAATTTGTAATTAACATTTGACCTGTGTACTCCTCAACCTTTCAGTGCAACAACTAATTCATGCAAGCTTGTCCCATGTAACCTCATTAGATCATTGTGTATGTGTGTGTGAGGAAATGTAGGCGTAATTACTGGATGAAAGGGCTGGTAATCAAGCTTTACAGCCAGACTCCCAACTTTATACTAAAGTGACGAAAGGCTACGGTATGTCATGGGAACGTCATTTTAATTCTTCCCAAAGCCACACAGCGTTTCACAGTTAAATGAAAACTACGGTTTATTACATGGTGGCTTTTGTCACAGGGCTGACCCCCATTTTTGATCACAGTGTACTCACCAATTAAAAACACAAGCTACCAGATAATCTGCTATGTTATTTGAGAGTATTTTGCAAAGAATTCCTTATTTTGCTGTCAAACCAACAGTTGAAGAAGAATAGTAGGTCAACTCTGAACCAAAACTTGGTCTATGAACTGCAGCGGCATTTGAGGGATACCTGACACCTGAGGGATCCCATCTCTTTTGGCAAACTCAGCCAGGCCATCTGAGGGGCTACATCTTTGCTGCTTGCCACCTGTCTGACATCCAGAGGGGACCTACCTCCACTACTGGCCCTTAGCCCTGCGTCCTCATTGCAGACCTCCAGCTAGCACTCTGGTAGGACTCCATCATTTCTTCTGACCTCCTCCGAGTTGACCCCCTGACCTGTCTTTCTGGCTTGCCCCATGGTCAGGCAAACCTACATAAATATCGGTCTGTTGCAATCACTAGGCAACCACTATAGGTACTGTGCCCTATATACAAGTTTGAAAGGTATGCTCTCACTGCTCATTTGTTCTGAGAAAATGATACAAAAAACAAAACAAAACAAAAAAACGATGACCAGTTTACAGGTCATTCAAAAGGAAACTTTATAATGCCCTACTTTGTTGTTCTCGCAAATGTAATGCAGGTAATCTTGCTAGCTGACAGAGGTAATATAAAAATGATCAAGAAATGTATTTGTTTTCATTCTAATAAATTAAAACTAAAATAGCTTTATACAGACTGTCTCAGTACATTTACCTTTATATTTATGATCTACCAAGTCCAGCTTTTGATCAAAACTTTCTGTTTTTCCACCAGGAGGCTAATTTGTGGTCCAATTTTTTTTAACCCTTTCATGCATGAATTGTGACAAACACAATTAGGATTTTTTTCTTAAGTATTTATATTCATCTTTAGGCATGAAAAGATGAATACAAATACTTAACAAAACAAATCCAGATTGAGGTTGTCATAATTCATCCATGACAGGGTTAAATAACAATAATTACAATGAATCATGTCATACATCTATAGTAATATTAAACAACCAGTGGGTGGCAGGGTATGGAGTGACACATCAGTTAGTGGTTTATGTGCAAGTATACCATCAACACTGACACAAATTCAAGTAAACAGCCTTTGAATAGCTGTCAACTCTAGTGACCAGCATGTGAAAGGGTTAATGTGCAGAATTTGTAATTCTAATACAAAATTAAACAGATTATAGCAGGTTTCATTCTGTTTTCTCATACTGTATTATGTGGGAACTAAAAGCACAACATGATGGGAGAGTGACCTTGCCTTCCATTTGTGCAATGAAGAGATGCTTGCTGTGCAGTTCACACAAGATGCATCAATAATGTGCTGATTTTCTGCTGGTCAATAGAGACGTATCATCTGATGCCAACATTTTTTTCCCTGCCGAATATTCCTAGACACTATCAAGCTCACTGCCTCTTATGTTGGGAAACTAGAAGTCCCTACAAAGAAGCCCATCTTGCTATTATTGGTTTTGGCCATCATCTCACATAACCCAGAAATAAACTGAATACCACTGTTATTGTCTCCTAAAAAATGGATGTATGTGTGTTGCATTTTCCGTGGATTTGTAATGTTAATCAATGTCAATGGCACATGAATAACGGAGCCAACTGCTGGATTTATAACTAATGAAAGGCTTTCTGCACTCAAACAACACCCCAGAAAGCTGTTTACAATTTATATTCACATTATACTTTCTAACACTTTTTTTTCTGATTTTCCTGTTCTTCCCTGTTCTTACTTATTATGCTTTTAACCTTCACTCCACACTTAAAACGATCAATTCCGGATCTAATGCACTGAAACAACCTTCCGAGTCCAATGATATATGATGGTTCATGAAAATAACAATATTCCTGTGGTTAAAAATGCAAAAGCCAGTAAAGACAGAGCTTAGTGCTGTGGCTGTCATTTTGGCGTGAAAAGTTATTTCCTCACAACCCACATTTTTTTTATCAGTAAATGAAAAGAATCCATTTAGAATGTTATTTAAATAACAGTCAGCACAATACCATCAATTAATGCTTCTGTATTTACCTACATAAATCAAATTAATTCAATTGGTTTTCAAAATGTAAGACTACTTATGTGAAATACAGAAGCTGCTGTTGGTTTGGAAAAAGGGGAAAACTATATAAACTAAGATATTCAATTAATGCCACAAAGTATTTGCTATTTATGAAAGTCCTGTAGTATCATTGTATGTGTTCAATAGAGTAATCTCCGAGTTGCCTTCTCGTGTCTCGTCTTGTCTTATAATCTTCTTAGGGAACATCAACGATATTATAGGGACACGTCAAATACATCAGCTGTACATGTCGATACACTTATGTGCATGCAGGAGAAGAGAACTTCCTACTTATTTAGCCATAATTACAGTTTTGTAATCATTAATGTGAAATTGACATTATAATTCATGTAATGTATCAAGCTGGTTACACCCTTAAAACAGTCCTTTTAATCCTTAAAGGATTTCATAATGGCACAATGTTCTTTGATGAACATATAAATGAAGGCAGTTGGAACTTAAGCATGGTATACATTTCAAAAGAATCTATAAAAAAATATCTGAGCTTATTTGACCACACAAAATAACAAACAATATCCCTTTAAATCCAAATGTAATGTTTATTAATTATTTATTTTATTTGTAATTTTTTTTTTGAAAAGCTAGTATTGCACAGGAAAGTGACGCGTTCCACTGACTCTTGCTTATTCGGCATGCTTGTCTCTTTCTTGATATGGCGATTAGTTCTAACGCACTTTGCAAACTACACTGGGCAGCATTTCCCTGAGGGAACAAAAAGCTGTCTTTAATAGCATGCTCAGCATTCATTAGTGACGGGGATGAATCTTTTACATGCTAACCATGTGGAAAGAACAAATTCAGATAATAAAAAATTAACAACCTAATGTGAAGAAAAACATGCATATGATGCATATGCTTAAAATATACTATAACATCCCTTATATTGTTTCTTTTCACAAGGCTTTAAAGGCTTTAAAGACAGCACAGTAAAAACTTTAAAGACAACTGTTATTATACATTTTAAAAAAGCTGAATTTCTTAACAGACGGCTGTGTTTAAGACAAAAGATTCACCTGACCTTCATTATCAAACAAGCCTTACATTTGTTAGTAATATCTGATAACAAAGGGGGTCAAAGTATGTGAAACACCCACACACTCAGAACTGTGAAATATTGTGCCATATAATTGTTTCCTGGAATTCAACTTAAATAAAGTAGCAACAAAAAGATGTCTTATATCTCTGAATTTACTCTATGCTACATGACCACTAAAGTCACTAAAACAATACTAAACCTAATAATAATAAAACATAATTTCAATTCAAAGTGAAATGCTCATTTTGTTTCCATTTTTTGCAAGTCTAGAGTCCTTACAGTTTTCTATCCCTCACATTTCAGGGAGCTCCATTTATTTTGAAAATCTATTTTACTGTATATTGAGCAGTGCTGGTGTAAGAGACACACAGAGCTGTATGCATTGCTGCAGTGCCCCTCTCTGGGACAACACAGTATTCACTGTTATTATGAAAACAAATGCAAACGTGTAAATAGTGGCTTGAATGCAAAACCTGTCTAGATATTATTGACTCCCCTGATGAGAACTCTCAAAATACGAACCCTGGCATTCTGCATTCTTATCCCCCTCTCCTATGCTGTTTAATAAAGCTCAATAAGCATATGCTATTTACCCTTTATATTGTGCATCATGTACAGTGGAGCAACATCTGGCTATATCAACACTTGTAATTCATCTGGACACTGATTAGTGGGGGTGAAAGCTAGCGTCAGCGAGCTAGCAAGCTAATTTCACTAAGAGCAAACTGCTTGACAAATTGCAACTATGTTAACAATTAATTAGCAGAGAAGAAACAGGTGTTTGTTGACAAAAAAATAGGGATGACACATGTCTACATATACACACACTGTTATCATTCTGCATGCACAGCACATCCACACCACAGCAACACACCAGGCCGGATGTACCAGACCATACACAAGCACACGCGCACGCCTTTGAATGAACACACACACCATCAATTACAGAAGCCGAAAAGGCTTTCTACATCCTAGTGTCACTGCATACACACTGCTCACAGCTTCTTTTTTACAACCCACACAATTATTTTTTTTTATTTTTTTTTGTAAAGACAATGATGTGGCAGGCCTCGTGCTGCGTCTTTGGCGCCTTGCATATACAGGGAGTGCAGAATTATTAGGCAAGTTGTATTTTTGAGGAATAATTTTATTATTGAACAACAACCATGTTCTCAATGAACCCAAAAAACTCATTAATATCAAAGCTGAATGTTTTTGGAAGTAGTTTTTAGTTTGTTTTTAGTTTTAGCTATTTTAGGGGGATATCTGTGTGTGCAGGTGACTATTACTGTGCATAATTATTAGGCAACTTAACAAAAAACAAATATATACCCATTTCAATTATTTATTTTTACCAGTGAAACCAATATAACATCTCCACATTCACAAATATACATTTCTGACATTCAAAAACAAAACAAAAACAAATCAGCGACCAATATAGCCACCTTTCTTTGCAAGGACACTCAAAAGCCTGCCATCCATGGATTCTGTCAGTGTTGTGATCTGTTCACCATCAACATTGCGTGCAGCAGCAACCACAGCCTCCCAGACACTGTTCAGAGAGGTGTACTGTTTTCCCTCCTTGTAAATCTCACATTTGATGATGGACCACAGGTTCTCAATGGGGTTCAGATCAGGTGAACAAGGAGGCCATGTCATTAGTTTTTCTTCTTTTATACCCTTTCTTGCCAGCCACGCTGTGGAGTACTTGGACGCGTGTGATGGAGCATTGTCCTGCATGAAAATCATGTTTTTCTTGAAGGATGCAGACTTCTTCCTGTACCACTGCTTGAAGAAGGTGTCTTCCAGAAACTGGCAGTAGGACTGGGAGTTGAGCTTGACTCCATCCTCAACCCGAAAAGGCCCCACAAGCTCATCTTTGATGATACCAGCCCAAACCAGTACTCCACCTCCACCTTGCTGGCGTCTGAGTCGGACTGGAGCTCTCTGCCCTTTACCAATCCAGCCACGGGCCCATCCATCTGGCCCATCAAGACTCACTCCCATTTCATCAGTCCATAAAACCTTAGAAAAACCAGTCTTGAGATATTTCTTGGCCCAGTCTTGACGTTTCAGCTTGTGTGTCTTGTTCAGTGGTGGTCGTCTTTCAGCCTTTCTTACCTTGGCCATGTCTCTGAGTATTGCACACCTTGTGCTTTTGGGCACTCCAGTGATGTTGCAGCTCTGAAATATGGCCAAACTGGTGGCAAGTGGCATCTTGGCAGCTGCACGCTTGACTTTTCTCAGTTCATGGGCAGTTATTTTGCGCCTTGGTTTTTCCACACGCTTCTTGCGACCCTGTTGACTATTTTGAATGAAACGCTTGATTGTTCGATGATCACGCTTCAGAAGCTTTGCAATTTTGAGACTGCTGCATCCCTCTGCAAGATATCTCACTATTTTTGACTTTTCTGAGCCTGTCAAGTCCTTCTTTTGACCCATTTTGCCAAAGGAAAGGACGTTGCCTAATAATTATGCACACCTGATATAGGGTGTTGATGTCATTAGACCACACCCCTTCTCATTACAGAGATGCACATCACCTAATATGCTTAATTGGTAGTAGGCTTTCGAGCCTATACAGCTTGGAGTAAGACAACATGCATGAAGAGGATGATGTGGACAAAATACTCATTTGCCTAATAATTCTGCACTCCCTGTAATTAGCCGACTGTCAGATCAGCAAACCAGAGTGGTTACTTTCAGAGCAGGGTTTCTATGTATCGGCACCAAGGACAGAGTGTGATGGCATCTGACAAAACAGCCAGTGAGACCAGTCGATGTAATTAAAACAAAAAGCACCATTAGCTATGTGCTTGTGCCAAACTGATGTGTGGAAAAAAAAGCTTTGTATTGTTTCACAGTCCCATCTGTTCTTACTGTCATGGTACATAAGCAAATAAACATGCAGTAAAGCTAAAAAATAATAATAAAAAAAAAGTACAGTGCTTGCCTGCAGATCTCCATCCATCTAAAGTTGACTTTATGTTGGGCTGCCCTTGAACACAGCATAAGGTGCAAATGGTACAGCCCACTGGTGTGTTTATTATTATCTTTGATATGGAACGTAATTAATGGGCATGTGCGTTGCAACCTTCTACATCTTCCCTCCATGGGGTCTAAGATGTGAAACGTTTCATGAAAGATTAAACAGATTTTCGATGTCATGGCTGCTAATGAGGGTGACACTTGCTGCACCCTTTAAAGTAAAGCCTGTGCTGAATCTATTCGTATCAGTAGAATTACTGTTGATCTTCACTGTTGTTTTCCTTCAAAGAGACCTCTGTCTGCCATAATGGGAAACAATGGCACAATATATTCCAGTGGTGCAGTGTGCACCATTAGAAGACAAGGTCAAGTAGGTCATACAAAGAGGATAGAGTATTTGAAAAGTGACATATCGTCACCGATCCTGTGATCATGCTACAAGTGTTAAAATATTTAATGAAGGGCAACTCTTTTTAACCCTTTTTCATCTTTTCAGTCAGCAACTCACTGTGTATGCATGTCAGGGTGCAGGCCTTGAAGGTTAAAACATGTGACGTAATAGTTAGAACACCCGTGAGAGAAACCGAACGCCTCTTTAAATGGCTTCTGAATGTGAGTAAACTCATCTTTATTCTGCAGTCCATAACCAGAATGATTTCAAAGAAAACCATCCCTCCAAACATAGCTGTATGCAGCTTCCACACCCTGCTTTTCACCTGCGTGCCTGACAGTGTCACCTGCTTTTTCTCATTATGATGAATAAACAGACCTGCTGAGAGCTAACAATGTTCTTCTTTCAATGCACAAAGCTTCTTGGTGCCAAAACACCGGCGAGGGGCATCAATGTGCTGAATGAGATACAGGAATAACTGTGGCAGCCATCCTGACAGTAACAAGAATCCAACTCCCGGTGTTTCTCACTATGGGGAAAGTTCTTAAAACATACTATATGTACTTGGCATTTATGCTAAATATTTTACTGACTGCTGTGGTGGAGTTGTAACTGAAGGTCTTGTGTATAGTTATTGACAAAGGAGCTGCCAGAAAGCAAAGCCTCTCTCTACTAAAAGCAGCCTGACGCGTAGCCTGTCAGAGCCAGCAGATGACACAACGTGGTGGGGAGAGGTGTTAGACACTGAGCCCTGTGAGCCAGAAGATCTGGAGTTGACCCAAGTTGGACTGCTCCCTCCCCTGAGTGGGAGGTAGGTATACAACTGTCAGGTAACATGAGTTTACCTGAAATACCCAGAACTGATGGGGACCAACCTAAAAAAAAACAAAACACAACACCCACAACAACAACAAAAAGAAAAAAAAATGAATTACCTTAGCTTTAAAATACAGTTTTTTGCTGGTAGAAAACACACACATATATATATGTGTCATGTTTAAATGTCAGTGTCAAGAAATATATATATGCACTATGCTGACATTTGTCACGCTGGGGTTCCAAAAGTATGGCAAAAATAAAACACAAGCTTTTGACCTATATGAGTCAGTTATTGGCTAACTATCATCCTCATGGTGCACCAAGGAGAATGCTCAACCAGGTCGGCACAACTAAGGATTCACGAAGCACTGAGAAAAGGTCCTGTCTAACAAAGAGTGTGGAAGGACACCTGTCAAAGTTGTATGCTATTGGGAGTTTACCACTATTGATTTTGCTATGCAGTACACTTGGTGAAGGAGCTCTGTAGTGTGGAGGGCGGTCAAAGGCATGGACTGATAAGCCTAGATCTCTCCAGAGGATTGACCAGGACTATGGAGGAGGATGACATAGTAGAGCTGAGCCTGGTGGGGTCATGAGTTAAGACTAAATGCTAGCCAGAATGAAGAAAGGAGCAAAGAAAAATCAGAGAAAGCCAGGTTTTATTAAAGTGTTGGAGCAGTTTTCCAAATGTTTTGTTTTTTTGTGTTGTTTTATTTATTCAGTCACAAGGGACACAGGAAAAAAAATTGTTGTTTTTTCGATTTGATAACATGATGTAATAAATTTATAATTGTCGGTATAACATTTTGACTGATAACAAATAAAGAATTTACCATCACTGTGCTATAAGTGCACTTTGGTTAAAATGCTGAATTTAATCCATCTGTCAGGTGTCATGAGGGTTGCCCCTGACATTTGAAAAACACCCAGTTTATTTTGCCACACACACAAGGTCCCTGATGCTATCAAACTAGACTGTGCAGTTAAGCGAGAACTGCCGGTGTTGTCTTAACACAAAAGGTTACACAACAAGGGACATGATAGGAAGCTGTAATGCACAACCCAGTGTCAGTAATGCAATGCATGGATTTTTCTCATAAAGCTAATCCTCACTTTTTAATTTTTAACTGTCATATGCGCTGAAGTCAGTTATTATCTTGCAGAAATATTAACTGAGGGAAAACAGGGCTTGGCTGTACTCTGGTATATCACTTTAAATCACAAGGTCTCACAGGGTAGTGTGAAAGTTCCAACCTTTAAGCTATGGAATAGTTCTGCTGGACACAAATTTCCATTTGTTGTCATGCTCTCAACACAAATTTCCTAACATTATTTCATGCCCTGAACAAGACTTTCATCTGTCTGCTCGTATATGTACTGATTATGAGGCAAGAAAAAGTAAGTAAAGGAAATAAGCTGTTTTGACTTTGATACCACAGATGAATTATACCCATATTCATACATATGTTCACATATAATGTCAGTGATTTTCAAATATATTATCAAATGTGTTGGTTAGGGTTTGACATTAAACCTACTTGGTTACACTCGAACACAAAAACCCCAACGAAACAGTGTCCATGAGCACAAAGAAATAGATTAATTTTTCATTATAATTTTATGAACTGCGGTGAGACCGGACTGTTCAGCAAATGTAGCATCCAATCTTAGCGGGATATAGAATCCAAGTTAGCAAAACATTTGTGCAGAATTGATTTAGTTGTTATACTTACCCAAACTGTATTTTACGTTATTCTTGCACACACACAAACACACACACACTCGTTTTCATATCTTAGTGAGGACATCTCATTGGCATAATGCTTTCCCTAGCTGCCCACACTAACCCTGGCCATCAAAAATGAATGCCTAGTCCTAACCCTCAGCCTAAACCTAACCATAACCTAACTGTAAGTGTGACACTAAAACCACATTTTGAGCCTCAAAAATTCATTCAAACTCGTGGGGATGGGCATTTTGTCCCCATAAGTAACTGTTGATCCACCCAAGTACAATCTTCTGTTGTCACAAAGATGTCTAAGCATGTACACAAACATTGGATTGTAAGTCTAATTTAATCAAATTATCCTTCAAGATAACAATATATTCTTGAATGTACAAAAATCTTCAAAAGTCTATAGAAAATATGTAAGATAAGGTAAGTTAAACTTTATCGTAAAATACTACCAACATGTAGTAAAACATTTCATTACATTAGTAGGAAGTAGAAAATTTTAAGAAATGTCTAACCCAGGGGTCAGCAACCTTTAACACCCAAAGAGCCATTTGGACCCAGTTTCCATGCAAAAGAAAACACTGGGAGCCGCAAATACTTTGTGACATCTAAAATGATGATAACACTGTATATATTGGGGGGTTTTTTTTATCTTTATGCTTTGTGTGAACAACTAAAGTGTGTTGCTTATGAAATCCATGAAGTGCTACAGAGAAAATTACATTTTATTTATATAATGAACAGATTTTGAACTCTTAAAGAAATATAACAAAAAGGAAAGACACCCAGCTAAACTAAAATGATCCATGTAGCAAAGAAAAACTGTTGTGAGCCGCCACCCTTATATCGCCTTTGGGCTTTTGGAGCATAGCAGAGCCTTGACCTGAATTTTAAAAAATAATTGGAAAAAAGCACTATGCTACTAAAAAAATGAAAAAGAAATATTTGTAAAATTCTGCATAAATATTTATTTACTTATATTTATTTTACATGGTAAGTGTGTGTGGCGGGGCGTGGTCTGCAGTGCCGCTGCATGGGAGGCGGACGCACCTGAGCTGCACCCGCAATCACGCCTCGCCGCCTTAAAGTCTGTGCTCTCTTTGCTGTTGTGTTGTCGGGCTGTGAGCTGAAAAGCTACAGCCGGCTGTATGCGTACAGCAACCGTGTGTGAAAAGTGGTCAATAAAGAGATGCCGAAAAGCGTGTTCATGAAAACATCGTCAGGTCTGCCGTGATATGTTTACAATGGAACTTCTGCTCCTGAACCTCTGCGCACAGTGAAGTCACTTTCATCTTTGCGCAGGACTGTAAGCTGTCATCTGTGAGGCGTGATGTTTGTTTTGAACATAGTTCGCGGTGGAGAATAGCTGCTGACATAATGTGGATCAGAAGATCCATAATTGGCCTACCTGGGGTTGAAAGTCTCGATAAATGCACGGCGTTTCGGCGAGTACACCGGCTTCCGCAAGTGTGACGCTTATTTTGAGCGACGAAAAATAATAAAATATAATTTTATTTTTATATTTCAAAATCATAATAATCTTCCAATTTAGAACTACAAGTTTAAAAAGAACTAATACAAAAAAACCTACACTTCAGGTAAATACTTGTAATTTATTTTCCCAAACCACGCTGAGCCGCAGTATAAGGACTAAAGAGCCGCATGCGGATCCGGAGCCGCAGGTTGCCGACCCCTGGGCTAACCTTTGAAAATTTTTTAATAATTTTAGACCTCTGCTTTTTTGGCTTCTTTAAAACTATCTTCATTTTTTAAACAGGAGACTTAATCCCAGGTTTAAATAAAAGTTACTCATAAATACAACGTACACTGTCTAACAGTGACTTTTAATGTAATGAAAAAATTTGCATTATTTAGAACATTCAGCTTCTTCAGTTGTACCTACTCAAAACACACACACACACACACACACACACACACACACACACACACACACTTTATATATACACATTCACCTCGTGATCATTGGGTGTCATTACTCTCAGCATTCCAAGATGCCCTCAGGTCAGCACCAACAATCTGTTTATGTCTCCGGACTCTGACTTTGTGCAAGAGTGTGTGTATGTGTGAGCGAGAGAGAGAGAGAGAGAGAGATGGGAGGTAGCTAGGAGACAGTGAGTAATGGAGGAAGGCAGAGAGAAAATAATGAAAACTGTCAGTCTGCAGAAGGTACCACATGATTCTCCTAACAGCGTGTCCTGATTCTGTCCTGATTGCAGCATGATAGTCTAAAAAAACAAATCAGTGCAGTGAAGTTCTCTAAATATTTTTCACTGGCTGCTAAATACACAGCATAGCAATCTTAGAAGTATTGCATGCTGCTTTGTTCTGTTCTTTGTTCGTTGGCAAAAAAATGATCAAAGTGTTGATGTAAGTATTCACTCAGGACTGTCTAGATGACAGAAGAATTCCTTTTGATACAAACTTCAGGAACCACTGAATGTTACTGTTAGAACCTAGAAGTAAAACATAAAAAACAAATGATTAAACTGTCTTACTGTAGCTGTTATTTCTAAGTGGATTTACAGCACAGACAACAATACTGGGTAGAAGACCAGATATATATATATATTTTTTTTTTTTAAATCTACCATCACTACATATGGAATTCTGGGAATAACATCCAGGCTGGATATGCAGCATATTTAAGAATAATATGATCTACAGTAGAATTCGATCTTGTGTGCTATTCTCATTTGGCCTAAGGGTGGCAGTGTTGATTTACCATTTAACTGCTCACTGTTTAAGTTATCCACCTCTAGTCTGACAGTGATGTATTCCATAAAAGAGAAATCACATGGACATATAGTACAACTATCATCGACTTTAAAAAACAAAACATGCAAGAATACAGTTCTCTGCAGTTGGAAAAGCCAAAGCCCCTTTTCTTAAAACCTTAATTGTGTGGGGACGTAAAATGATTTCACTATCACAAAACACAAGAATGTTTTCTTTCATGACATGTGAGGTGAAAAGCATCTAGGAACCTAACTCTCCCAGTGAACTAACATTACACTCTTGTGCATAATTTCATGGCTTTGTAAGCGAGATGCACTGTAGCAATCTAGCAGTGGAGGAAGCTCATGAAGCAGCGTGTGTCAGTGCACAGCAGGGGGCAAACCAGAGCTTGGAATAAACTGCTGTTCATGGATAGAATATACTGTAAAGAAAATTAGTTTCCCGGTGTTAAAGCACATCGATGCATGAATATACGTGTATTTGTTGAGTGGCAGGGGATAATGTTCTCTCGGGGCCGTCCCACTAAATCCAGTCCAATCAGCCCTGCTTTTCCCCTGAATTAACCAATTCCTTTAACGAGGCATTGAATTCGGATAAAACTTTCATAGCGCTCCTAATTTACAAATCCCTGGTCAGGTTCCAGTGAAGCTCCGACAAGGAAGAGGCCTGTAAGCGTCACTGCATCATTTACACATTAAAAAGGCCTGCCGCTTCACAAATCTAATTTTCATAGAACATCACCTTTAGGAAGTGAGAGATTTCTGGCACCATGTTTTCTGTTTGCCTGCATGTGAGAATCTTCCTGCCGAGTGATTTTCAAATTTTCGGTGTCACATCTGTGACTCTGTACTTTGCCAGTAAATGATGAATTGAATTTTGCATGAGCGTGCTTATGTAAGCTGGAGCTGGGGGAAGGAGTGACTCAGGCGACAGACAGAAACTGATGGGGGTTATTTTTCAAAAAAATAAAAAAATAAAGTCAAAATTAATTAAAAAGATATCATCTCCCTACATGCCTCAATGGAAATTCTGGAGCTAATTCAAATACCTGCCAAGTGTTGACCCTAAATTCTGCTTAGAATAACAAACTGATAAAAACATTTTCAGCCAAAATATGGACTCAAGCTCAGTAGTCTGCACAATCTACTCACCAAACTCAATATTTCTTTTATGACTTGGTCCAAGTAAAATGACCAAATCAAGTGTGACTCATAAGGCATGAATATATTTTCTGAGCAAGGGCAGCAATAAAACCCACAGAGCCCATCCACACCAGTGATGTATGCGAAAAAAAAAAAAAAAAAACAGCATGCAACGTAAGCTTACATTGTCTTTGTGTCTTACCGCTCTCCTATCGTTGCCTTTTGTAATGGTAATCAAAGTTTCACTCTGAGAAGACACTGGCAACTCTCAGCGTATTGTTTGAAAAGTGGAATTTCAAAGGTTTTGTACAGAGAACGGTTGTAATGAATCCAAAGTCGGAGATGAGAGCTGTAGAACATTTTTCCCGATGTCTTCTTCTCTTTCACTTCTCTGTCATAGCACCCTTCCTAATCACTCTTCAACCCAGCAGACCTGCCATCCCCATTGCACACCTCTCTCCAGGCTGCCAACTCTCATGGCTCCCACCTTTCTTTATTCGCTCTTTGATGTATTCTCCAGAAATCGACATACTTTGTGTGCAAGAGAGTAGTCTGACAGAGCCTTCCAGTCCTCCTTCACTGTCTCTTCTGTGATTAATTCACAAGTCCAAAACAGTAACTTCCTCTGACACTAATTTCCTATGTAACATGACATCTCTGTAGCTGGCAGGACTTGTAGGTCCAAAGGATGCCTGAATGCTGAATTCTTTCCTGTAATAAATCATTAGCCATTAGGGACCTATGTGTCCTAAATGACTTAAACAAATGAACTTGTCTGCTTTAATAAGACCTTCCATTACCTGAATATGTTCTGTTTAAAGGCAAAGGAATAAGGAAGTATTATGATAGAAGAACTTTATTTTGGGAGAACTGGCTATATAGAAGTATATTATACATACAGGTTTTTGCAAATTATAGCTATTATAGTAACTGAAATTATACAGAATTGTAAGGATATTCCTTGCAAAATGTATTAACCTTTTTAGCCCCAAAAACCTATATAATATCCATTGAGACACCATGATCTGTCCCTCCTTAGACCACGCTTGGTATGCAGCCATCATAGCTGACTTTGACCAAAGCAAACGTCTTGCCTTGTCAGCATGCTTTGAGCCAAGTCATACAGTCATAAGAATTTGGTTCTTGTCAAAATTGCTCAGGTCCTAGGGCAGTTTTAGCTTTGGGAATAGCTGTGCTCACTCTGCCTGAACAGGTGTCTTTGACCATCTCTTCAATAGAAAACATAGTTCAGACCATTGTAGGCACCATTTCTGAGGCAGCCTGTGTCTAAAGTCTCACACCGCACACCAGCTTAAAAAACATAGAGGCTGAAAGAAGTACAACAGACAGGCGTTCTGTCACGGACCCGGCTCTGGAGGACTCAGGGGTCCGTGAGCAGTGGTATTATTATTGGTATTATTATTATTATTATTACGACTATTATTTGGGGTCTGTGTCGTCTACTGTTCTGTCCACGTTTGTATGTAGAATGCATGTGTCTGCATCTCTCTCTCTCTCCCCGTCCTCGGGGCTGTTGACAGGAGCGCGCGTCGTGGGAGAGGCGTGTCCGGGCGACTGTCGTCATCGGGAGTCCCTCTTTGCTGTTGCAGCTGATTACCTGACCAGCTGGTGGTAATCATCCCTCCCGGCTAGGAAGAGGTATTTAACCTGGACTCGTGGCGACAGTCGACGTGGGATTATTACTCTTGACCGGTATAGTCTCTGCTAGGCGTGTGGTCTTGGTAGTCGACTAGCGTGTGTGGCTAATTGTTGTTTTTCCTTCTTCCTCCAGGAAAGTCGAGCGAAGAAGCGAGTTGGGGAGCACACAAACTAAGGGGGCTACAGCACGGGACGCACTGGGAGCAAGGGATGAGCACCAATGGCAATTTACATCTGAGTTAACTGTTGGACTGACCTGTCTATTCACTGTAAATAAAGTGCACTGTGGCATCGCAGAGTCCTGCGTTTTGGGTCCTACTTTCCTCATCCCCACGGTCTGCCAGCCAGACCGTGACACGTTCTAATGTCAGTGCTAAAAATAAATAACCACTGACTCTAACGTATTCGTCCATCCATCCATACATACATGTCATGTTTTTGATCTGTAAATAAAAGAGAGAGGAAAGCAAAAAAAAAAAATCAAGAAAGAAAAACACTTAATTCCATTAAATGTCAGCGATTTTGCGAATCTTCTGACTGGATAAAGGACACTGACAACG
The DNA here is from genome assembly GCF_051167445.1 of Perissodus microlepis. NCBI lineage: Eukaryota > Metazoa > Chordata > Actinopteri > Cichliformes > Cichlidae > Perissodus > Perissodus microlepis. The sequence continues at coordinate 27,814,821 of NC_140477.1, read as the reverse complement.
AGAATGGAAGAACTGCATTTAATGAGCAGGCTAACAATGTGAAATGATAACCTCATACTTGTTTCATCTGTAGAGATCCACACTTGAACTGAAGTGGCTACATTTTTGTTGCACTTCAAACATCGATATTATTATTTTTTTAATCTTGCTTTTACTTTTGCTGTAGCAACTGTAGGATGTGTGGATTGTGTCTGTTGACTGTAGATGCTGTTCCCTACAGTGACTGCTGGTCCTTCAGGCTGTATAAGCCACCCTATAGCTGCTGATTGCTGACCATTTTATTTATTTATTCTTTTGTTGGTCAGGGATCATGTACAAAAACAGTTCTGTCAAAGTTTTACTGAAGTGGAACTAAAATGTGTTATTTGGTTGTATTTTGATAAAAGTGGACATGATAATAATTGCAATATTCATTTTTGAATTCAATGTTTTATCACACTGAGAACTGAATCATTGTTCTTAGTGCCGTTTATTTAAGCTTTTAGGTTGAACTGACTTGCCACCAATGACACTCCAGAGACATTTAAGAATGTCTAATGGGAAACAATGAGGAAAATATTTATTTTTAAAATAACCCAAAATGTTCTGGACATTTTAAAAAGCAGTGGATTAATCACTTCACTACTTTTTTTTTTCAGAAGCAAGCATCCTGTGGGAGATTTGAGAAGCAGAATGTGGCTACAAAAGAAGAAATATCCACTAAATTTTCAGAGCTGTTCACTGATAATTAGCTTGTACTTTAAAGGTTTGACTCTGACATTCGACACAAAGTCAAGTTGGGATCAAAACACTCAATCATGCTTGAAACTGTTTAAAGTATTAAAACAACTTTTCTTGGTTATTCTCAGAAAACTAAAGTACTCTAAATGTACAGATTATGAGCGATTTGCAAAGTTAATTTATGCATGTTTATACCCCAACTTTATTTTCAGACAGCTAAGAATGGATTGCACCGTAGTTATAAAAACCGCCATGTTTTGATCATGTTTTGTAGATGTAATTTGACATCAAAGTTTAAACACATTAGGTTGAAGCCTGAATAAACATAGCCTGTCCTCTCTTCTTTCAGTTTCTTTCTCTCGACATTACTGTTCTTTAATTTATAAGTTTGATATATGGAAGATGTATGGGCAGAAATCTGTGCCATCAGAAACTGAATTTGAATAAGTTAAATTCAAATTTGAATTGCTCGGATTGAATCTGAATTTTAACTTGAATAAATGCTTTTAAAAACTGAATTTGAATTAGTCTAATTTGAAATTCAATTTATAGGTTTGAAAATGATCATCACTAAATTGAAATTGAATTTTATATTTTGAAAACGAATTCATTTGCTTTGAAACCGTATTTTATCCTTTAAAAATTTAGCTCTCGAATAATTTCAGATTCATTTCTCACCATTCAGTTTCAGTTCTACAATTCAATTTCAGTTCCAAAATTCAGGTTTTTGGGGCTTACATCCAGTTCTGGTTCAAGAGTAATCAACCGCAGATTAATTAATTACAATTTAGTGATGATCATTTTCAAACCAATAAATTGAATTTCAAATTAGGCTAATTCATATTCAGTTTTTAAAAGCATTTATTCAAGTTACAATTCAGATTCAATCCGAGCAATTCAAATTCAAATTTAACTTATTCAAATTCAGTTTCTGATGGCACAGATTTCTGCCCATAAAGATGTTCTACTGCTAAGATCGAAGGTCTTCTTTTCTCTGCCTGTTGGATGTGTCTTCACATCCATTATTAACTGTACTTTCAATGAATCTACAATAGTCACTTATGTATATAACTTTCCACCCAACAAGGAAAATATACGAGTTCATAAAAACCCCCCTCTTTGACTGCACATGTGGTTGCTTTGATGTAACTGGGTCCATTATCATTCACTCAGACAAACATGAAACATGTATAACAATATAATATTAAATGAAACAGTTAACGCAAATACCATTGTCTCCGCAGACAAAGGTATTTGGTACAATGCTGGAAGGTGGATGGTCAATTAGATATACTTTTGGGTGTTTATACAAATGGCTTTTTTATGTTAATGTGTGAATAACTAATGTTTGCTAGATAAGCTGACAGGCAAAGGATGCAGGGGCAGAGATATTTAAACTAATGTTGGGTATTTAACAATTTTTTTATCATCTTTGGTTTAAGCATTAAACATATAATTTCAGGGTCAAAATTTTAATTTAAGCAGAAAAAATGTATTGGTGTGTGCTAGACAGAAGCTGTTGAATTATTCATAATATAACTCTATTTAAGTATAAAAATGATTTAAGAAAATAGAGCAGGTCGTGTTTCCCTCTGGAGTTGTTTTTAATTAAGTAATGACCATGACTTAACGGTATGGTGTTATTCCACCTACTCTAGCTTAGGGCTGGCATTTGGCTTGCTGACGCTTATGCTACACAGCTTTTTTGAGATTTTTTTTTTTTTTAAAGGAAAAAAAAAAAAGATATTCAGGATCCATTCCTCCCTCTTGGCCAATGATATTGGCTAGGGGGGAGTAATAGAGACGAGATGATGATGATTGCATGTATGCATCTGAAATAAAAGCCAAAACGTGAACAGCACAACACTGTGTGAGTTACAGTGTGTGAAATCAAAGAAAAAAAAATACATTAAAAAAAAAGAGGCAATAAGGAGAAAACTGGCAAAATGAGGTCAGTGGATAAAAGTTGTTCTTGAATGACATCAGCTCTCTGCTTTCATTCAGTTTGCTCCAATTGAACTTAAGGCCAAGCGGCGTGAATTGCCACAAACACAGAGTGTTTTTTTTTTCTTTTTCCGCTTTAATCCCTGAATCACACTCAGCATAAAGAGCACAAAAAGGAATATGGGCAACTCAGCAAGGGGAGGTCTCTGCAACATGAAATAATTTAATATATACCTCTAAAGTACCACAAAAAAAGCCTTGCCAACCATGTGAAGGTGTGAGTAATGTGAAAGAAGGTTTAGCATATTGTTATACACAACTCTCTGTTGGCAGTCATCTTTGAATTGACTCAACAAGGAATCTTCCTGATGCAGCAAAATCTGCTTTCATGTTCCGTTATTATTATTCTTGCTTGTGGGCAAAATTCGAAGCAGGCAGGGATGTGATGTTGTAGGTGGTGATTGAGGGGGTTTACAAAATGGCTTGAGATGTCATAGAGCTAGTAGTCAGACATCAACACATAAAGGCACTTAAATTAGAAGACAGGATGTATTTTGTTTATTCTATTTAGGGAGGCCTACAACATGTAAGGCTTGAAGAATCTGTGAGGGAATCAATCAAATGCACTCTGTGTTTAGTCGACTATGTAGCACAGAAGTCTTTAGCGTAATTTGAAAGCAGTATTAAAAAGGATTATTAGATGTTAGGATGTCACTGCTAATAATTTGCTCGAGCCACAAATGTGAAATTCATTAAGCCAGTCCTTCACTACTCCTCTAAATGTAGATCCTTTAGATAAAGCCGCAGGGCCTGATAGCTATCAGACATAATTAAACTGATAATTGTGATTGCAAGAATTCTCTTTGGGCTGTAATTATAAGGCAGAAACATTGGATGTTCTCTCTGGCCTATTTACAGACAAATTGCACTAACTTCATTTGTATACAGCACAATCTGTAAGTATTTGGATTTTTTTCTTCTGTTTTTGTTTTTGCTCTAAATTCAAGTATTTTATATTTAAATTGAAAAACTGACTGAGGGTAAATTACAAGCTTTTAGCTATCATTGGTTATATGTACAGTCACTGTGGCTTTCTCTGGATTGAATACTGCCACAGTCTTTCAGAAGCTAAGTTAACCATGTCCTTGGTCCTAGGTTAACTCCAAGCACCAGGTATTCTAACGCAGCTGGTTGCTTCTATATGGGATACACATTAAATGCAGATAGTGGTGATTAATAATGAGCTCTTGCAGACTGTAATGATTAAATTGTTGGGATTCAGTTTTAAGATAATTTTTAAAACTCTCCTTCCACTTATTTCACAGCTGTATTCTAATTGGCGATCATTCCTCCAGTGGGAGTAGCTGCCTTTTAGAGTGTTTCAGTGATAAGTCCATAATACATACAGCAACCTGTCGTATAACATGCAATTCCCCTTTGCTGTTTCTGTCCGGGTTGCTTCATGCCATCTTTCTACTCCATTCTTATCATTTCTTTTTAGCCAGAGCAAGTTGGTGTTCCTCTGGGTAATCTCTGCCATTGATATCATTGTTATTTGGCAGGTTTGTTTTCAAACTCCCATCTTTTTCAACTGCCTAGTCAGTGACATGGCCACAAAGGCCCTGCAGAGATTTCCGCTTTGCTGGACTCTGTGTTCTCCTGCACTTTTATGCTTTTCCAGCTGCTACTGTAGATCAGAGTACTCAAGCCTTTTTGTTTTACCAGTGCTGAGCTGAACCTTTGTGAGGCTAACCACAGAATCAGATCATGTCTCAGCCTGTAATGATTTCTGCTGGGAAGGTGTGCTTCAGGTCTCAGTCTTTGTCTTCCTATTTGATATGCAGCAGGCTGGACTCTTTTATTGCAATTGCCCTATTTTGTAGATTTCCAGCTGACACATAGGCTGTGGTGTTAGAGCACTAGAGATTGGAAAGCATTGTTAGAAGACCTCCTCTGCTTTAGCTCTATGGCCTCTAGTTCTATTAATTCACATATAAAAATATTTACTTTCCTTTACTTTTCTCCCCGAGTATTTGTCACAGTTGCAATAAAAGCGTTGTTGTTCTTCTTCTTTAAGGCTTCTCGATCTCCAAGAAAAAACTGTGGCTCTCAGTCATAGTGAGCATGGGTTCTTGGTTACTAGTTTGACCAGTTCTTTTCTTCTTAATTACAGTTTGGCTGAGTAGCCAGGCTTTATAATGGTCCTGATGGTTCCAAAGGTCCTTCTTTTGACAGTGAAAGAGGGTACCACACTTCAGGGTTTTTTCAGTTGCACCAGAAATCTTCTTGCATTCTTCTCAAGATTGAATTCATCCTGTCTCAAATGTCTAAAAACAACTGTATTGACCTCATGGCTTGTGTGCCTTTCCTCATTATGTCAGTGAACTTTACTAGACTTTTCTAGACACTTGTGGATTCCCATCACCTTGTGAAAGCTTTTCAAAGGCCACAGGCTGAAGGTATCTATTACAGTGTTCTGTTAGTGTTATAACATAGGGCCTAAAGGTTTATAAAAAGGATATTTCAGTAAAAAACAAACAAACAAAACCTGTTTTGGTAGTATTATAAAGGGGTTTTCATTTCAATCTTATTTAGCCTTTCTAAGCAAAATCCATTTTACACATGAACTGTCCTTGTCATTTTCTGCAGCTGTTACATATAAGAATGCAGAATCACATGACGTTATACAGGCTCTAACTTACCAGCTCTCTTGTACAAATTCCACTGTACATTTGATCCCATGTCAATGGGGCAGGTAATTTTCAGAGATTTCACAATGACTGCCTCCTGCACACTCTAGCCAGGCTCTACCCATCTCCTAAGCCAAACAGTTTTCCAGTACAGAGAGTGTGTCTAGCACAGACAGCCTCCTGCTATGCACTGCATGTGAGAAAGAGCAATTCCCGACCTCTTCCAGACATTGTGCAGTTTATGTGAAAATGTAAAAATATGAAAATGTTGAATATCTGTAAAAACTTTTTGTATGCACTGTAAGAAAAATACAAAACAAATCCAGCTGCTGTTTATTCCTGTTAATATGACCTTTTTAATTAATATGAACCATTTTAGTAGTCTACACTGAAGGTAGTTTTTAGCAACAGCAACCATTAGTTTTTAGTCTGACATTTTGGGGGAAGGAAAACCATTATCAGCTCCAATGGGCTTTACTTGTCAAAATTAATCAGTGTTTGTATGAGCCACATTGAAACCACTGAGTTTTTTGTCTCTGGAAATGTACTGACTTACTCTATGTGAGAGCTCAAATTGAATTTGTATTTCCAACTTGCCTGTTAGCTTTGCCAAAATGTCAATGGATCCCTCAAACTGTTCTCCAATAATGGAAGTCAGTACCATGATTGCATGAAGGAGAACTGAGTGGGTAAACCCACTTTTCCTCTGAGCACATTTACAGTATTTATTCAGTGCTTGGGAAACTTTAAACCTTATTCAAACCACACTCAAGACAGCAAGCAATCATGGGCCAAAAAGAACCAGAAACCAGAAAGTTAGTTCCTAAAGCATGACAAATCTCTGTAATATCTACTGGTGTGACTAGGAAATTTACCTTATAACTGAGAATCTGTCAAGGAGGAAACTCAAACCACCTCTTGCTGGGGATTGCTTGGTTTGACATGATTTATACTGTGAAGAGGGAAAGTGAAATGTAGAGAAAGCAGGACATTTAACAGAGACACACAGAGAGACAGGGGGAAATAAATCTACAACACAACCAAAACAGTTGGTAAAAGGAATGAAGTCCAGTCATAATAAAAAGAAATGAAATCAGAGGCAGAGAAGTAAATTCTACCAGTTATTCCTCAACAATGTTAAATAATCCCCAGATTTAGAAAAAGAGATTAATCTAGATTAATCAGCTTTCTGTTGGAGTCTAAAAGACATAATTTCCACATGTTCTAAAATTTATTTTCTTTTTTTCTTTATTAAATTAGGGGTTGTTTTCATATTTGCTTTCATTCTGCTTTTGGTTTTCCATATACAGTACTGTCACAATTGTAGTCAAAAGTTTACTTACACTTATCATGGGCATCAATAGTAAGTCATTGCAAGTTTGGGCTCTGAATAAATTTCTTGTTTCAATTTTGCAATTCCATTAAATTTTCTTTATATATTACCAAATCACAACAACAGTCACTTCAAATTGCTTTATATTGTAAGATAAACACCCTACAATAATGCAGAGAAAACCCCAACAATGAGACGAGCCGATATGAGCAAGCACGTGGCAACAAGGTAACTTTCAATTGTTCTTTTTCCAAGGTTGCATTAACTTTTTTGTTTACTTTTTTTCTGATCAACACAGGTTCAAAAGTATATATTTAGAGGGTCAACAGTATGCATACACACACTAATATTTGGTTAAATATTGTCCCAACTTGCTTAATCCTTAAGCAAGTTGTAACGCGAGCAGTCTGGCTGGAGTATATTTAAAATGGTTGGTTTCTTGATAGGGATCCGGCTTTTAATTTTAGTCCAGAAATTGGGTTGAGGTCAGGGTTTTGGGAAGGTTAAAACATTAACCAAACCAGTTTTGATTTGTGCTCAGGATCATTTTCCCAAAGGAACACCCAATTGTGCCACTGTTGATTTCAGATGACGTTGAAGAACTTGGACGTAGCCTTCCTTATTCATCATTCCACAAGAGCAAAATAACCCCAGAGGATGCTACTGCTGCCACTTCCTACAGTTCAGTGTTCTTAAGTTTAAAAGCCATAATTCTACTCCTTAAAACATGCCTCCCCAGCTCAGCAACACCAAAAAGCCTGGAATACAACTGAAGACAACTAAAGTGGGTGATGACAGAATATTTTCCAAGGTTAAGAAAAACAAACCAAGTCAGAAACAACCTTGAGGTGGTAAACGTGTCACTGTCAAAGTCTGCATTGATGACAGTAGAGTGGAAAGAAATCTAAGATTTTCTTGAAGTAAACAAATGGAAGTTTCTTCAATGACCAAGTCAGCCACCTGAACCCAAAAGAGCATGGTTATCAGTTACTGAAGACAACACTGAAAGCAGAAAGACCGACAAACAAGCTGCAACTAATGTCCGTTGTTGTAAAAACCTGGCAAAGCATGTCAAGGGCAACACGAATTTGTCCTTGGCTTCTAGACTCTTAGAAGTCTTGCCTGCAAAGTATTTCATGCAAATATGAAAAACAATCCCTAAATTTTGGATTGTTTGGTTGTTTTTCCAAATTCACTTTGAGCCTCTAAGGAACTGCTTAAAACAATGTATTGATACATGCTCAAATCATAAGGAAATACCAGAAAGTTCATTCAGTTCACTCATGCAAGTGACTGAAGAAGTATTTTTCATTTGAATGACTGGTAAAACGTTTCACCCACTGAAAACACTATATCTAGATAGACAGAATCAACTTTGTTTTTCACAGCTATTTTTATACACACAATCAATGCAAAGTTTTTGTAAAAAAAAAATATCAAAGCTCAAAGTTTGCACTACAGTGACATGGTGTACTTGCCTCCACTGCAGAGATTCATGAATCATGTGGTGGCAATGTGAAAGTTAGCTTCAGTCCATGGTTAGCTTCAAAACCTAATCTATTGTGACAAGCTTCCAGGGATAATATACATATTTTTCTGACCTCAAAGGCAACAACTCATGATCAGTTGGAAGTAATGAAGTTACTAATTACTGAAGTACAGACTTTGAGTAGGGAACTATTCGGTTGTTAGAGCCTGATGAAGCTACATAGCAGGTTGGTGTCTCCAACAATTGTAGGAAGTAGGACAGGACCCCTGGTGTTTGGGCGCTGGTTGTAGTGGCAGCAGATGGCTGATAGAGGCTTGGACAAGACTTTCTCAGGAAAAGGGCGTAAACTGGGAGGAAGACAGTTGCACAATGAAAGTTTGAAAGGCAAAATGACCTAATAGTATTGAGTTAAAAATAAAAAAAAATCAAAGAACACTCCCAAATCTTTCCAATTGGACTTAGGTGTTGAAACTTAATGTACCTGCCCTGATATAGGTTTTGCTCTACCTTTCTTGAATATATACATCTGGCTTTTTATTTTATGTGACTGCCTTGCATTAGCTCTGCCATGTTTGTATTGTCCTCCAGCTCAGGTAATCTAATTTACATATATAGATCTTATTGATCTAATCACATAAACCGTGGCTGTGCATTTCTGCATGAACACTGATTATGTTATAAGCTGTGGTTTTTGGTGTTTTTTAAAAAATGATTCTTTTTCCAATTGAATAAATCAGATGTATACAAAAAGGAAAAAGATACAACTTTCAATTTAAGTTTCTATCACCCCTTTTTCCAAAAAAAAGAGGACAAAAACAAACACAGCAAACATTAAATGTAACTTTTAAATTATGAAAAGGGGCAAAAAGCCCCTGAATAATTTATACACTGCAAAAAACGATTTTCAAGAAAGTAAAAAAAACCTTGTTTATGGACATTTTTTCTTATTTTTTGCCTAAAAAGAAAATATATTCTTAACAAGCAAGTTTTGGGCAAGAAAATAAAGCTTATTCTAGGAAAATATGTCTAACTTTTCCTTAAAAGGATATTTCAGCTCATCTTGAGCTTTATTTACCAGTTACAAGGCATGACAATGGTTTGGTTGAATTTCCAGAATAAAAATAAGATTATTTTTCTCATTTCAAGAGTAAGGGCACTTAAACAGCTGCTCAGTTTAAGAAATGTATTTATTGACACTAAAGTTTAATATAATTGCTGTCAAGTTTGACACAATATGCAGTATATGAACAAAGGCAGGAACTAAAAGCATATGGTAAACATGAAATACAGACCCATTTGAAAAACAGAAACAGCACAACTCATTCACTTTAGGCCATGTCAAACAGAATAATAGATCAGCATCAGTATATCTATACTATGGCAATGCTAAAATCGCATTCAACTGTCAGAATTTATAGAAAAACAACAACTTCATTTTAAAAATTGTCACAAAACTGTCCAAAACAATAACCTGAAAATACAGTTCAAGCATGTAAAGCAGTGTACCTTTTATAAAACATATGTTGAGCTCACATGTAGTCCAATTACATCACCCAGGTAATATTTCATGACCGCACATGTCATATCTTTGTGTGTGAAACTGTAATATGGAATGAAATCTCATATCATATCATTGTTGGCTGGCTTTCCACCACTGAATCGGTCCTGTATGCCCACATGTTACTCAGATTTCTGTTCACTGCTGATGAGGGTTCCCTCCTAGAACTGCAATTGAGATTAGTTGATTAATTGACTAGTTGCGGATAAGGAAATTAAATACAAGGTACATTGATAATTTCTAAATAATTCTAATGTCAGAAATATACTGCATTTTATAATTTACTCTAAAATATGCATGTTTTCAAGCTGAGTTTAATAAATGGATATTCATTTAATGCTCATTGCTATTTGGCAGCTTAACTGTAGTTTAAAAGCCTTGAAAAATCCTCAAAAACCTAAACTGGGAAAGCTAAACTAAAGAACACAGGAAACATGGAAAATGTTGCAAAAACCTTACAACCTTGAACAAGGAACATAAGACATGAAAACATCAGGGAGGGAACACAGATGATAACACAGGAGAGAATACAGACGATCCGACAAAGAACACACTAAATATACACACACAAAAGGAAACGAGGAATTGGCAGACAGGCACGAAACACAGCTGACACTAATCAGATGAGAAGAGACCAGGAGGAAGCAAAACAGAATACACCGATGCAGGGCAGGGACAGGAATAAACACGAATATCGAACCAGGGACAATACACTGAAGACAAGGGAGGTACAGAGAACACCTAAACACTGGAAATAATTAACAAATAACCAGGAAACTAACTGACACAATGAATATTAATAAACACAAACAACCAAGGAGACTGCGGACCATGACAATTGGTTTATTTAAAACAAAAGTTTAAAAAAATACAAAATGTTGTTTTCTCTAGTAGAAGAAATTAAACACTATCAGTATCAACACTATCTAACATGAATATTTTATATGATTATTTTCAAAGATATCAAAGTATATAGTCAGTCTCACCTTACAGATTTTTGTGTCCTAATCGATCCGCTGCATCGTCCATTGGCAAGGTGGTCGTAGTGTGTTCGAAGAATGTGATACCAAAATTAGCTGTAAACACGATATTCTTTGACACATCCATCTATGCCACAAACTTCATGGAAATCTGGACTATGGCTATGTGCAGAATTAATATGACTCAGTAGGGATTTGAGGGTCAGACCCACAAAAACGATGTAGATAACACAGCGCCAAATCATTTTGTTTTACTGGTCTGTGAACTACTTTTCCGTAAAGTCAAGATAACCAGGATTATTCCATTATGGGGTAGGAATGGCTATCCTAATTCAGTGCCTTATAACAGCTGTAGTAATTAATAGTACCCACACGTCAGTATTTACAGAACATAATCTAACTAAATAGTCAAATATTTAAATATATATCATTTTTATAGGTATAAAAGAGCGAACTAAACCATTTCCGTACACAACCCCATACTCCTGAGTTGGTACAGCCCACCTTCCCGCCTCTAGCTCCGTGCCTAAGCGGTTGGATTGCAGGATCAGTAATATTTTGGGGTCTGGGTGTAGATACAGTTGGTACAGTGTGAAGAAATTAAGGCACGCTATGGAAAAACTGGACGAAATAACAATTGCCAACCTGAAAGGTATGTGACTGTTTTGTTTTTTCTATGTTTTGTGTTCTGCTATGTTGCATGTTAAGTCGCTAGCATGGCAGGCTATACCCGGTTGTTAGCTTAGCTTAGCTGTGCGGTTAGCTTAGTTGCATTAGCATTTTTAAATATGCTAGTGCAGAGAGTTATGAAAGAATTCATGTCCAGTTATTAGTTTCAGTGTCTGTGAATTTATTCAACAAGTGTGCAAAGTGCCATAAGTTAATGCCAGTTTTACAGAAATTGTGGGAGTTTCAAATTTCCATTAGTGAAGTTATTTCATTATATACTTTAGCCCAGGAAGCAAAAAAAAAAATACATTTATATGTATACATGCATTTAATTGATGTATCACAACTATATTACTTTTACCAGTCAATAGGAGGAAGGTAATTTAGAACCTGTGGAGCAGTGAGGAGGGAGAATAATGGAATAGAGTCATGGTTTTAAATGGTAAATATTAAATTGTGTTTCCTATGTATCCTGTCTGTTACCCAAGCAAAGCTGTCAGCTGGCTTGCACATGAAGATAATGCAATGTAGTGATAATTGGAAACTCCTATTGCAGAAGCAAATGTTGGAGAAGACCTGCTCTCATCACTTTCACGAGATGACATCAAAGATCTGTTTCCTGGTCCTGAACATTTCCTCAGGCGTCGGCTCTATGGCTTGCAGTGCACAAATGTGAAGAAGTAAGTTCTGTCCTGTCGCTGTGTGACAAAACTGAGAACACACCAGCTTGTTTTATGCAGTTTCAAGTAATTCCACCAATACTCACTTAACAGATAGACTGTAGAATCTTCTTTAGTTTTGATTTAAATCAAGTGGCCTACACATTTATTAAATATACATATTTTTTATTGTTCAACACTTTACTGATATTTTGTTGTACTTTCTTTCATATTTAGAGACCTAAAGTTCTTGTGCAATTTTATGTGAAATTAGCCCTATGTACACTGTATTTTAGAACAAGACTGCTGCTGAAAAAACGCTAACAACTACTGGAGATGGTGACTTCTCCAGAGAGGAACCCAGCACTTCTAAGTTTGTGACTATGTCCAACCCAGAGTACATAGTCTTCACAGACAGTGAACTTGAGCAAGCTCGACATTCCTACTTTGAAAAGAAGTGGCTGGGGACAGAGTGTGCTGAACCTTTGTCAAAGGAACTCTTTTGTCGACTCGTAAGAAACACCATGACAAACATGATTTCGATAGCAAGAGCAGCTGAGGACTCCAGACACCCCAGCAAACATGAGGTTGATGCCATGGCAAAGCGATTAATGGAGTACTACCCAATGCTTAAAGAAACGTGTGGTGAGTGGGTAAGTAGCATTTGCTCAATACCACTCTGTGTTAATCATGAGTGATGTATCTTATCATCTTTTAATTTTTATCGTTTGTACCTGTTAGGAGCATGTTGCTAAAAAGCTAATGAAGAGACTCTCCAATGTCAAAAGTCCAAAGAAGGGCAAAAAACCTCCTGCGAAGAAGCCAAGAAAGGATGGGAATGAAAGCGTTGCAAAAAGTGACAGCAGTGGGGAGTCCAGTGCATCAACTATTATTCTAGATAAATCACCAGTTAGATCGATGGGCACCCCAGTGCACCACCAGGATGGCAGTGATGAAGAATGTAAGTATAATATAATGCACCCTCTTATTACACCCTGAGTGTAAATGTGGTTTGGACAATACTTTTTGTTTTTTTGTTAAAAATTCTGCTAACAATGGAACACAACTACTTCACTGTTTATCTTGGAATCTTTGTGCTCCATTTAATAGTGACAACTTGACAGGATGAATGAACAATTTTAAGATAGGTGGTTAGTTAATTTGTTGATCTAATTTACAGATATATTTTGGTATTTTTGTTTTATTGTTTTGCACCAATAACAGATATATAAAGCCTTACTGTGGCAATAAATGATTTACACACCTCTGCTCTATGTGTTTAGCTGGTTCAGCTGACTTCTTTGACAGCCAAAAAACCCAGGCAAGACACTACAAGACACTTCAAGAAATATACAAGACCAAAAAAACCGAACAAAGCTGCTGTTACCCAACTGCTGAACCTGGAGTTTGAGTCTAGAAGACAATTCATTAACTCTGATGCTATAAAGGAGCAGGACAGAGCAGTGAAGATACTAGAGGCATATCCTTGTTTCAGAGAACTGGATCATGTAAGCAGCACTTATTTCTTTTAGCCATCCTGTTATTCCTTTGGGGACATTTTGATATGATTTTCAAATTTCTTAAATACTGGTCCTCATGTTTAAGTTGTTATCACTTATTGTCAAGACCAGATACAGAGCTAGACAGATCTATCTCAGTTGGGTTTCTGTCTGTATTTTTCAGGTCCTTGATGAGCTGCGGAGAATTATTCAACCATCCAACTTGAAATACATTTCTGAGATGAAGGATAGATGGGAAATCTTCTACTCGAAGGTGCAGTTTTATGGTGTCATGAAGAAAGTTATGAAGCCGCCAAAAACTTTGGATGGAGGTAATGCTACAGTATCTTGATTTGTCTACATTTATGCTTTTCAGATTACATTATTTGCAATGCTTAATGGTGTTACCCTGTCTTATTTTTCTTTTTTCAAACCAGTGGAACATGCAGCAGCTGTGTTCAGAGCCCTTCCCATGCTTTTCCCTTCCAGCACAGTACCACCTAAGAAGCTGGGCATCTGCTTTTTTCCATGTCCTAAAGGTAAGGCTGCAATATTCTATGTGTATATATTGTTGAATTTTGCAGTTACTCATGTTTTCATTTTATATATTTTACTGTGGAGTCAGTCAAATATTCTTAAAGTTCAGATCCCCATAACATGTTGATGTTAATAAAACCTACAAAAAAAGTTGATCCATTTTAAACTGTAATGCAACTCAAAAATTGTGTTTCTTACGGTCTTGTTCTAATCCTCTTTTTTTTCTGTCATGTAGACTTCAGAAGACCCTGAAGGCTACCTGCGTCAGCGATCCCTGGCTTGTCCAGTTCTGCTTGTCTCTGAAGGCAACTGCATGATAGCTGTTGGAACCACACCAGTGAGCACTTTTGACCGGAAGGATCTTAATGAGGGACTGCTCTATCTGATGGCATATTACTATGCCCTCCACCTCACATATCCAAAGTGCATTTCCACGCTGCTGTCTGTCTTGCAAACTGAAATACTCAAAGACTCCATCCATGACCGAGACTCAACCCCCTCTTACAAGAAGGCGCTTGGTGAGTGGAAGTCATTCATTGAGTGAGTCTCTCAGATGACAGACTCCATTTGCCTTGTTTATCAGACTCAGTGTTAGTCAGTGAGGTTGTTTTTTTTTTCTCTAGAAAAGTTGTTCAAATGTAAAACACATGTTTGTTTGTGTGGTCGTTAAACTTGTTCTTCTAAGATGTTATGTAATATAGGATTTGAAATAGTGATTGTTTTAAGCTTCAGCAAAATTTATTTTTGATACCAGCCATGAGTGTGTTATACTGTTATTATTCATGTTAAGAGTATCTGGAATATGCACTTCTTATATTGGCCATGTTACACAGTACCCTGCTGAAATGTATAATTTTAGACATGATTCTCCTGGAACAGACCTCAGTGAGTTACTGACCCATTGCTGTGTCAATAAAAGCGCAAAATCTAAGAGTGCTTTTGCTGTCTTAATTTAAGATGAATTCCCTTATTTTTAGTAGCTTTTTGAAGAGATGGTGTCTTATTCTCAGGAATTTTTGCTGATTATTGTTCTCAGAGTCGAAACATAATTCTTATAGTTAGCTCAATCAAGAAAGAAACAATTCAGTTTTAAGAAAATTTGTCCTATAGTAAGATGGTTTTTTTATGTGAAAAATCTAAATTAAGGTGTAGAATCTTAAAGTAAGCAAATAATTCTTGAAAACAGCTTGTTCAAGAAAGCATAATACTCATTTTAGGTACAGATTTTCGAAATATCAAAGTGTCTTTTACTTATAATAAGTCACATTTTCTTCAAATAAGCATACATTTTAGACAATTTTGTCTAGTTAAAAGGCATATGGCAGTTAGATTAATTTGCTAGTTTTAAGAATTCTAGTCAAGCAACTTTTGCTTACCCCATTGGCAGATTTTTTTGCTCAAAACAAGAAAATTTTGTCAGATTTAAGAATATTTGGCTTGTTTCAAGTATAGCTGTTTTTGCAGTGTACATATTTCTTTTATATTGACTCCAATGACCCTGTATAATTTCACTGCTGTTTGAGGCAGACAAACTACAGCCAGAAGGCCTATAAGTGACCCTATCTTCCCTTTCCTTTTTTCCACTTCACCACCGGCATGTCTGACCAGAGATTGGTAGACAAGTGGCTGTTCCTGAGAGAGAATGAGTCCCATGACCTCAGTAGAAGGGTGAATGCTCAGTCTCAATTCACCTACGGTCTGTTTCAGGCTTATTACACAGTAATCTCCAGAAGTTTCCTCCTGCTGGGAATAGCCTCGCCAGCATTTTTAGCAGCAGTGCTCTGTAAAGGAGGAGAGGAAGTTTAGACTATCCTCTTTACTGTGATTTATTACCCCCCACGCTCGAGGCTTGCTGCTGTGTTACATTTGTTTGTCTTTCCAGTAGTTCTTCCTCTCTGTTTTGCGTCTTTGTTGGAGGATAATCTTTATTCATTTGAAGTCATGATGAGGAGATAGCAGGTTCAAATGAAATTCTGTGAGGGAGGGACTAGTTGCTGTTGTGATGTACTGTATAGATTTCTCCTGGTGTGGGTGTGCGTGTGTGTGTGTGTGTGGAGTGACAAGAGATTGAAAGTGAGAGAGTTCAAATCCCACATACTCAAGACTTCTGTTTTCCAAACAGAGAGGGCACAGCAGGACAATTGTTTTCTGTCAAAGCGACAAACACAGACTATGCATCTAGAATTTCTGATTATCACTTTCTGGGAAGAAAAAAAAATATGGATGAACCCCTATGAATAATAATTTGAAACTGTTTCATGGTGGCCCAACTTCATGACTGGAACAGATTCTCAGCTCAAAACAGTCCGGTCAAGGTAAATTATAAAGGATATTGGAATTACAGCAGGTGCCATAACTGTCATTATATTTTTCTCTCGCACCCTGAACTCTGCTGTGTGGAAGATGATTAATATGTGTTTGTTTTCATATTATCTGGTACGGAAAAAAAACAGAGTAATAGTCCAGCAGTCATAAATTTGTTATGGATACACTGCTATATCGATGTTTGGATATGGATGCACTTCCTGCTAGTCTTTACTATTTCACGGGTTGCTGATGGCAGTTAGTTACATAATAAAAGAGTAGATGTGCTTCACAGATTCTATCTAGAGCTAAAAGAAGAAAATGCATGTGTCAAGTGTAGTGTACCTCCCCCTTTTATCTCACTTCTATTTGGTTGCATACTGTATAAAGAGGTTAGAAGCAGCAACTCTGCCATCTGTAGATATGTCAATGATAATTAAACTCATACTACAATTGCTGTCAGGGGTATTTCAATGTATCACTAACTCCTGCCCTCACTTCTGATTACAGTAATTTCTCTTATAATCTGATACAATAACACATATACAGAAGCCTGTTTAAACCAACTATATAAATTCTCCATTGGCAAATGAAAGAAGTTGTACCTTTAATGATGGAGATAATTTGTGGATCTCAGTTACTTTGACATCAGTAGGAAAGTAATTCATAAATAAGCGTGTCATGTGACACAGGAAATTTCAAATACAGAGATGCAAAAGGGGCATGAATCAGTTTTTCTTATATTTAAATTGTGGTTTGGCTTCATATGTGGTTTTCACGGACACTGAAAAGCCTCGTTTTTATAAAAATTCAAAAAAGCAAAGGCAATTTGTTTTTCAATATTAAAATTCATTCAGTGTACATCACCTTGCATCAGACATATTCAGCATATAGACTATGTTACCTTTTTTATATTGTACATCTCCGGACATTTATTGATGTTTTGGTTATACAAATAAGACCACCTCATCTGGGACTCTCCTCAGCTCTTTCTGGGATAGTGGCGCGGCTGCCCCTCTGTCTTCCTTGGTCTCTTGTGTTCTGAGGGCCTCTGGATGTCTGGAGTCTTGATCTCCTCCATACCTGCTTCATGCCCTGGAGGACGGGGCTGTGGCCCCCCACACCCTCTAACAGATCATTATATGAAGGAACCTTTTAAATCCAAGCGCGCTCACGCTCACAGGTGTACACACGGGTGCTCACACACACAAACTACACCCTTTTTGGCTCCGACCTCAAAGCACACTGTGCGCTGTCGATCTTACGTGCTGCACAATAATGTTTAATATTTAGTATTTACTGTTATATTCACATAGATCATCGTGATGTTGTTTATTATGTTGCTTTTTTTTTTCTTCTGCTTGTTTTCTCCTTTTTCTTTCTCAACAGGTGATCCAGGTGATTGATATATGTATTTTTTGTCTGCTTATTTTGTTGGTTTTTGTTTTTTGCCCTTTATCCCCATCCCTCTTCCCCGCTGTTTTTCTTTCCCTCTTTCTTTCTCCCTTCTTTTCCCCAGTCAAGTCTGTCCCGTATTTAGCAAGTGAAAATAAAATAAAATAAACAATAAAAGGTGAATCAAATAGACCATTACGGCAAGGCTGGGATGGTCCATTTGGTAAAGTAAATCCGTTGGGCATCTTTCTTCGCCTTTAGACAATAATTGGTAAAAGAGCCAAACGGGACAGGCAAAAAAAAAAAAAAAAAAAAAAAAAAAACCACCACGTTTGGGCTAAAACTGGACTGTATCTAGATTTCACATATATTTGCCGTCAAAAAACATTTGTTTTAGCATTATATATATATATATATATAAAGTATATACATTATATACACTGTATTATTTAACATGAAAACATCAACACTGTTTATGTCATTTATATCTGTAACTATGAACTATAAACTGCATGGGACTTTTTACCCTGAGATGTCATGGCTGTATCAGACCTCTCGATGGTGACATTCCAAGGGTCAGCATCATGCTTGGTAACCAGTGGCAATATTTGTGATTTCCAAACAATGAGCATGTAATGAGGCGTACTCAAGGCTGCAGTAACCTGTTGGTCATACGATTTCATCTGGCCTCCCCCTTTATGTTTTTGATCTGGAGATTGAGACTAATGTCAAAAGATGAAACAAATATTGAAAATAATATTTTTGACCCACCTACAATAAATATTTTATTGAGAATATGATTTAAGATATTAAGCCTGTTACACAGTAAGTCCATCAAAAAGTGGGCAGAGTGTAAGTGTGTCACTAAATGAGTGTTTCACACTCAGCAATGCAGTGGCTGTGGCATTTTATTAATAACATGACTCAGTTATCTCATCTGATCGCTGTCATGTAATTAAAATTGCTCAGTGAAAAACACTGTGATTTTAAAAACTGATGCTGCACACACTTTGGTTTTGGAATGATCACTATGATTACGGACAAACTGCAAGTAAAATAGAAGATATGGTTGGTTTGAGAAAATAAGGGCTGACTCTACCTATCAAGTCTCAAAGTCCTTGAAAGCAAAAGACCTTGAATATTTGAATTATTTGTAAACCTATCCATCTACTGTGACCTCCTTCTTGAGACTTTTATACTGTAGCAGTATAACAGTGTTACATCTCTCCACAGCAATATGAAAAAAATAAAAGAAAATAAAAATTGGCTATCAGAGCAAAAAGGGCTTTTACGGTGCCCACTGATGTCCTTCGGTTTCTCCAACAATGACACATAGTCAATGAAAAAAACTGGCTATGTGCCAAATGATGTTCAGTTGAACCCCCTAGACTTGCTGTCACCATGACGGATTTTGGTCTGTCTTTCTTGATGAACGGTGGGTGGACTATGATGAATATATGCAGCTTCTCAGGCATGACTTGGCAGAGATCATGAAAATAATCTAGATGTTTACCATTAAACAACAGCATAGACAACATGACCTCGGCTACATAAAGTTAAGGTGTTGCATCGTTTAGTATTAGAATGTGTTATTGGGCTTGACTTATGTTAAGGAAAACCTCACTGACTGGTGTGAAAACCACTTTTAGAAACATCCACCCTTCCGTCCATCCATTCATCCATCCATTATATAGCCAGTCCTAAATTGAGGGCGTGGTACATATATCTTTGCACTTTAGAGAGACTGTTCCAAATAATTTGCCTCCTTTCCTTTGTTTCCACAGTTCCTGGAGCTGAAGGCTGATAACTGATGAACATACAGAAAATCATCCTTGTGTACCACTTCGTTTTCCAGTTGGGGAATTGAAGGCTGATCAGAGTAAAAGAAATTATCTTTTGGTTGTCTCTAAACAACTATGATGTGTAAACTATCTGTATTAACTGTTAGTTGTTAACTGTATAGCCCTCACTTCAAGGTTTTTCCACATCTCACAAAAAATTGCTATAGCAATCACAGCGGGAAATTTTGTATTACCTGGGGCATTCAATACAGGTATCATATATATTTCTATCCTGAGGCATATGAACACTTTAATATGTCAAGGCATTATGGTATCTAGTAGCTCCATGTGTTAATGCTACAGTCAAGCAGTTACGCATGGGAAATGGGATTGCACCCTAAATGTTAAATCCATCTGAAAACCTCACTTTGCTTTACTTAAAGGCATTTCACACATCATTCTTGTAAACAGGGCTGCAGAAGAGGAGGGGAATTTAACAACTGATTCAGAGGCCCAGAGCTGGATTATAGATATCTGGTGTTTCAGGACCCTGTCTGAGCTGTTGTCATGGGGCCTATAATTTGTAACAGAACTTCTGCATGCAGACAGATTACCCTATATGGCTTCTCTGTTAAATTTCCATTGTTGCTACAGGTTTGTTCATATTTCCTACATCTCCGTATATCACTGCAGCAGTGATTTTCTATATTTCCTGAAAACAAAAATGCTTAAAAGGAAATCCCAGAAACCAAAAAGTTTCAATCTTAACACTTAGGTTAAAGGAGCAGTCCAGAAATCAGCAAGAGAGTTGCCTACCACAAAAGAAGCCAAGCGTCTCACTTAGATGGCTGCTGGGTGGCATTACATTCGGTTTAGCAGAGTTAACTTTTGGTTAAGATTTTTCTTTGTTCTGCCTCATCTGGAATGGATTACTCTGGAAGTCACTGCTGAACATGCATAACGCAGAGAAAAGAGTCATTCTGATTCAGTTCTGTAGCTGTTCAGACT
The DNA here is from genome assembly GCF_051167445.1 of Perissodus microlepis. Taxonomy (NCBI): domain Eukaryota; kingdom Metazoa; phylum Chordata; class Actinopteri; order Cichliformes; family Cichlidae; genus Perissodus; species Perissodus microlepis. The sequence continues at coordinate 27,794,255 of NC_140477.1, read as the reverse complement.
GTCAAACCCAATGCACTCTTCAAACTTTATTTATCTGGTGCATACATATTTTAGTATTGCATCATTGTTTACATTTAAACATTGCTCAGTCAGCGAAACAGAAAAAATATGCGCCTCTAATGGACTGCAAAATGCAAGGTAGATAAGATCGAATACACAATATGACAGCATGAAAATGTGTGCCATTTCAATGAATACAGAATTTAAAGTTTCATAGCAAAGTATGTAAGAGTGGCTGAAGTTCACAAATGTTGACTGGGCTATCGGACTACAAGAAGAACGAAGGAAATTGCAGAGATATAGAAAAACTAAAGCAAACAGCCCAGGGGCCCGTGTCATGGTCACTGACTCATTATAGTTTTTGTCAAGCAAGTATTTAGTTAAGCACCACAGAGAGAAGAACTCTGCCCTGCACTGCTTTTGTCATTGCTACAGATGATTCTTTATAAAGTTCAAATTGCAAAGTTCCAGTTGAAACAAGGGCCATTCTCTCACGTTTTGACTCTGGTCTCATACACCATGTACCACTCAAGTATGCATGACTGATAAGGACTCTTAAACAGCTAAATGGATTACTGTTACCAAGGACACTGTAACCTCAGTGAAGGATCAGGAGGAAATTGCTAACAATTTCTGCACATGCTGTTCGCTGAATCACAAGCAATGCTTCAAAGGAATCCAGCCATAACAGTGACCAGTGAAGAGATTATGTCAGTACACATGATGAATTTGATGATAAATATTATGACCTAGACTAATGGCTAATAAAACACCTGTCACGATCCTGGGTCTTATGACCCAGTGTTTTGAGTTTTAGTTCTTTTGATGTTCATAGTGTATGTTTAAGCTTATTAGGTTTCCTATGTTCATTTGCTTATTAGCTCCCCCTTGTGTTTTCAACCCCTGTTGAAGTCTCCCTTGCCCTTCGTGTGTTTCATGTCTGCCTCTCATGTTTCCTGTTTTATTTTGAAGAGATCTTGTGTTTTTATATTATGGATTATGTTTTGAGTCCTTTGTTGTACTGTTTCTTGTTTCCCTAGATTTCAGTTATGGTTATCATAGGTTTAGTTCTTTGGCTTTGTAATATGGCTTCCCTGTGTTCAATGTTGTGCCTACTGTGACCTCTTTGTACCATGTTTCTGGTCCCTATATTTTGTCTTCTCAGTTGCTGTTAAGTTTGCATGTTTAGAGTTCAGTCAGTGTGTTTCCTGTTTTACTTTGAAGGTCCATGTCTCATGTGAGTGTTTCTAGTTTTGCTTCCCTTGTCTCGTCCAGCCTGATTACTCCCAGCTGTGCTCTCCTTCTGTGTCTCATTCCCTCGTTATCCCTCTGTGTATTTAAGCCCTGTGTTTCTCTTTGTCAGTGTCGTAGTCTCCCTCATACCTGTGTGATTTTTCCCCTGTGGCTCCTTGTGCTTTAGTCTTCCCAGTTTAGTATTGTTTTTCGTGTCTCACTTCACGCCAGCAATAAAGCTGTGTTTTTGAGTTTACCTTTTGTCTCTGCGAGTTTGCGTTTGGGTCCTACTCTCTTGCCTGCACACAGCTGAAACATGACAATACCATGATCAGTTATTCCATGTAAATCAATTCCAAGAAATTTCTCTCCTGGATGCCTGTGAAACCATGCAAATATTTACATTCATAGTATGAAAGACACAAAATGTCTTGAAATCTGATGCTTTAAAAGTGAAATATTTTCTCTGTGTATTCCTCATAACCTTTTAATGGAGTAAATCCTGAACTATGAAATAATTGGCAAATAAATCAAAAGTCTGGAAACAGGAATTTTAACTCGATTTTATTTGAACCCTTGGACAATTAAAAAAAATAATGAAGTTTTAATTTGTATAATTTTTTGCAACATTTGACATTTTTGTGAAATCTATTGTTAACAAAATGTTGTCCATTTTTTCAGGTTTTTTTGGAGTACAAAGAAAATTTCTCTGGGCAACACTGGGTCTATGACACAGAACTGCAAAAACACAAAATAGTTTTATGTGTTTTTGAATGAAAAAGTTGTAAGTGTTGAAAAAGTTGAAAAAGACAAACACTTTTTCTAATTGAAAAAGTGTTTTTTTAACTAATATTATAGGGACATGTGGTACAATTGGCTGTTTAAACCAAGCTTTTTCATCTGAAAGTCTAATTTTATGTACAAGTTGACACTGGCCTCATTTTATCTGACAGATATAAAGTGTAAATCAGCATTTAGTTACATTTTAAAATGTAGGTGCAAATAAAACAAATGAAGTACTTAGAATAAATTAATTTACATGGTGAGGAAAATCCTCTTTTATGACTGTGCAGCAAATCACGACTGCTCTCCAGTGTGTATAAAGACTTTATACACATAACTATAGAAAGCTTGCTACAAGATGTAAATCCCTAGCAAGCCTCAAAAACAGTAAGGCCAGGTTATATAAGAAGTACACCACTGCAATGAATTTCCATGGACTGGTGAAGCAAAAATAGCCTGCAATGAAAATGTAGCCAAAAGGAGTTTAAAAAAATGAATGCTCATTCACTCTTCGGTGCAATGAAACTAGTTATTGGTCATTTGTATGTGATATCAGCAAGAAGCAACGTGGCTGAAAAGTTGTTGCCAAAAGATGTGGTTTTCTTTTATAATAAATAGGTGCATATTGTTACTGGGAGAGATCACTTGATCTAAAATTGAATGAAAAGTAATACCTTTGTTCATGTCTGGGTTGAAGACAAAAGAGACCATACAAAAAGCAAAGCAATAGCCATTTATTGGACACTCAGTGCCACACCTCTAAAGTTTGAATTGCAATTTCAGACTGTGGGGTTTGGAGCCTCCTGCACTCCAAATAACTGTTCCAGGAAAGACCTTTTTGTTTCTTTCAGCTTACGCTTTTACATCAAATGAACAATATCTACGAGGAGACAAAAGAGAGAAGCAGATATTGTGACGAAAAGAAATGAAAAGCAAAGAAGTCTCTGGGTCGCAACAGAAGACTTTGGGAGATCTGTGCTGCTGTTAATTGTGTGAAATGGGCAAAAGAAAGCACCAAGAACAAAAAGACAACATTATGTCACTGTAGACTTTTTTGGAAAATGTTATAAGATGCCAGAAGAATACGCGCAGTGATATGTTGTTTTGCTTTACTAATAAGTTATGCCACGTTTTTTTGTCAAGCCTAATTACAACGATTTGACAATGAACTGCTTTAATCAAGTGTGAAGCGGGCAACTTCTATCAACAAGCTGTCACTCTTGCGGTTGTAAAAAGTGACTCTGATATAATTAAATACAATGAAAGTTGTCAGCTATTTTTAAGAGGGCATGCTGCACGTCCCCAATCTGTTGCCATTTTGCCTTTCCACGACGAAACATATCCCATTTGTCACATACATACCTCTGGGTGTGATGGAGGACTCAGATGTGCATACCATTATTGCCTCTTACTGACAATGCCTAGTCATATGCATGCAATTCACTGAGGTCACCTTTCAAGGCCTCTTGGAGTTATTGCCGGAGGTCATACAGCATGCATGACGGCTTGAAAGCATGTCAACCAAGGGGCAAATTATTAAATTTATGTGGTGGGGTTAGGAAAATGACTTGAAAAACACGGGTTTGCTTTTAGTGTAATGCCTTGGGTTAGGAACTTCGCAGCTTCTGAATACTTTGAACAAATCAGAGGAAATGTCTGTTAGAGGGAAATGGAAATGTTGCACCAGATTCTTTGCATTTCAAAAGAATCTGCTCTAGAAAAAGAACTTAGAACAATGAGGTATGATTAAAACATGACAGTTTACAAAGCTGAATAGTATAAAAGAGGCCACTCTGAAGAATCCACAGAATATTGCCACTATTACTACTCTGCTGCTACAGTTTTTTTTAGCTTCTTTTAGCTCATTATTCCAGTTTCTGTTGCCGTATTCTCATTTCTCTCATGTCTTCTCATTGTGGCTTAGTTCACCTTCTTGATGTGCAGTAACGATGGCCTACATTAATGACCACATTGGGGAAAAAACTAATATAGCAAATATATTGTTCAATATTTAAGTCTTCTTGAAGAACTCTCCAAATGTATACTACTGGCTGCTTAGGCAACTTATGTATAAGTGCTACAAAAGGCCAATTACTGTATCTCTTATTGTCTACTATTAGAAAATATGGATTTGCTATTTTTAATAATATATGTGGAGCATTGCTGTGCCCATGAATTCATTCGCTGTTATTGTTTTTTTGGGGTTTTTTTTCCACAGATTGGACCCTGGATGTACATTTAAAAATATTGATTTACAACTCAAGCCATAAGGAACTGGTCTTATGCAAACAGGAGTGGCAGCAATAGTAGGGCTGAAGGAGGATGTGCGGAAAGGGAGGGAAACAGTTAATGGCAGCCAGTGCTAAAGGATGTTTATGATGAACATTGTCACAGTCTCTGTAATCTTAATTGTCCAGGCAGGGTGTTGAACTGAGAGAGGGGTTTGATGTTGGGCAGGCTAGGCTCAGAGACGGAGAGAAGGTGACTCTAAGGAAAATCGGCAGGCAGGTGGGTTCCAGCTAAGTCTGTGTTTCCAAGGAGAGAGTCACACATGGAAGGTGTGGCAGTGCTGGTCCAGCTGTGGCTGTATAGCTCCAGAGATTGCTGCAGGTAGGTTTCTTCAAACGGCGAGGCAAGGACTCTGGAGAGTTACTAGCAGATAGGAGATAGAAATTATTTAGCAAACATAAGCAGTCTCAGTCACACAAGACTGCCTGAATTCCCACTAAAGCGGTTAAGTTGACGACGATCTGGCGGGGTAATTAAGAATCAGCCAATCCTTGAGTGCCTCATACTGATTAGGAAGATGAGCTACAGGTGTGCAGGAGCAAGCCTAGGAAAGAACAGTTCTGGCTACTTCTCTACCAGAGAGCGAGGATAGTGAGAGACAAAGAGCCAGGGCAATAGCAAGAGACAAAGTGAACCCCAGATTGTAACACTTTTGTTACGTCGAATTTAAAGCATTTCATTAGGGTTATATTGACTGACCTTGCAAAGTAGAAGACCACTTTTACCAACTGAGGCCATGACAACTCACCAATTTTTGCCAAATACTGTGAAAAATCAGAAAAACAGACATTTTTCTCAGGCCATTGTGTTAAATTGTCATAATCCCCGTGCTCTTTTTAAGACCATCAGCTCTAATTTAAATGTGCCCCAGTCTACCACCCTGGAAGGCTTTGTTGACAGATGTAAATTGTTCCACTATTTTTTTGTAAACAAAGTGGAGTCTATCAGGTCAGCAATAATACCTCCTACATGTAATCCATCTATGTTTAGTTCAGTTGCCTTACACCAGTTTGAACCTGTCTCAATTACACTTCTTAACGAGATGGTTAGGCAAATTAAACCTTCTGGTTGTCCTGTGGATGTTTTCCCTTCATTGCTCTTTAAAGTGGTTTTTCCTTCGATTGGAACCTCAGTCCTTGCTATTATAAATAGCAATATTACTTCCAGTGTGGTTCCTGATGGTTTCAATTATAAACCCTCAAATTCTAGACCTATTTCAAAACTTCCATTCCTGTCACAGTTAATGGAAAAAATAGTTTTTCCCCAACTGAATACGTTTTTAGATACGAATGGTATTATGGAGGTTTTTCAGTCTGGTTTTAAACATCTATATTCCAGTGAAACAGCACTTCTAATGGTTTTTAATGACATCTTTTTAGCAAATGATTCTGGAAACTTTGTGATTCTTGTGCTTTTAGATCTTACTGCAGCGTTTGATACTGTTGACCACAGTTTTCTTATATCCCCTTTGGTACACTGGGTTGGCATTAAAGGCGCAGCACTGGATTGGCTTCGTTCATATTTGAGTGGCAGAACGTTTAGTGTTAATGTTGAAAATTTTGAGTCCACCTCAACCCCCCTTTCTTGTGGGGTGCCCTAGGGGTCAATCCTTGGTCCTCTTCTTTTTTCATTGTTCCTGCTCCCTTTGGAGTCTATTTTTAGAAAACACAAAATATCCTTTCATTGCTATGCAGACAATTGCCAAATTTATTTGCCTTTAGCACCTAATGGGCCAGGCTCCATTCAAATCCTTCTGAACTGCCTTGAAGATGTCAAAGCTTGGATGGCTCTGAATTTTTCAATGAGAGAAAAAGAGAGGTGATTGCATTCAGCCCTAATAATATCTCATGCAACCCGCTTGGGAATTGTGGTTGGCTTGGGTCTTCTATCAAACAACATGTCACAAATTTGGCAGTCATTATGGACTTGTATTTTAAATTGAATAAACATATTAGTTCTGTGCTGCAAAAAAGCTTTTTCCAGTTAAGGCAAATAGCAAAGCTGAAGCCAGTTTTGTCAAGACATGAGATATTTCAACTCTGCTTGACTACTGTAATGCACTTTATGTTGGAGTCAGCCAAGGATCTCTTGCACAACGCTGCTGCCCGTCTCTTCGTACCCACAGACATGAACATATAACACCTATCCTGTCTTCTCTTCATTGGCTTCCTGTTCATGACAGAATTATTTTCAAAGTCCTAATGTTGGTTTATAAATGCCTAAATGGTCTTGCTCCCCCATACCTTTCCGAGGTACTTCAGCCTTATATTCCTTTGCGGGCCCTTAGGTTGGCTGCTTTTGGTTGTCCCAAAAACTAGGCTGAAACGTAGAGGAGAATGAGCCTTTTCAATTATGGGTCACAAACTTTGGAATTACCTCCCTTTAAATATTAGACAGGCATCTTTGCTTCCTGTTTTTAAGTTGCTTTTGAAAGCACACCTTTTTTCAATTGTGTTTAGACTAATGTGAGTTGATATGTTTATATATGTATTATTATGTGTTTATGTGAGTGTCAGTGGTTTTATCTTGTGTTTTACCCCTTTGTTTCTATACAGCACTTTGGGCAAACTTCCTGTTTTTAAATGTGCTACATATATATATAAATTAGATTTGGAAAATCCTGAAAATGCTAAGGTTTGTAAGAACTGGTGTACTCTGGTGGTTTTGGCTGTGGATACTGGTAGAGGGTTGGAACAAAGCTAAGACAACCACTGAGAGGGAGCTGTGAAGCGGGTTGAAATGAAACCAGACTGAAAAAAGAGAGGAGCTCTAAAATACCCACCACTACTGCAGAACAATCTAGCAGAGAGCGGGTGAAGATATACTTCATGCTACAGTAAGAACCCTCGCTATCAAGAATCGATACAAACAAAGTCATACATACTTATACACAGAAAAGAAGAGAACATGAGAGAGCAAAAGAGGGAAAGAAACTTGTTCTCAGTCCCAAGTCAATCCAGAGTGCATGGACAGGATCAGTACACACATCAATACTGGGTAATGCCATCGCATAGTTTTCAACATGCAGATTAGTCCAAAAGTTTTCAATTGGCATTCTTCAACATCTTAGTCTGGAGGTCTTTAATAATCAGGCCCAATTTTATCTTAAAGACCTCATAGAAACATATCACCCCAATAGAGACTCAGACTCTCTACTTTTAGCATTTGTCTGAAAACTTTCCTTTTTGTTAAAGCTTATAGTTAGGACTGGATCAGACGATCCTAAACTCTGCCATAGTTATCTCGTATTAGGCTTCCCATGATGCACTGAGTGTTTCTTCTTCACTCTTTTGAAATTCTTTTTTTCTCTATATGCACCTCTTCCATAGTAAGTGCCATCTTCCTGTTAAAAGGGAGTTTTGCCTTCTCCACTGTCGCCAAGTGCTTCGCCATTTGGGGTCATGCGATTGCTGGTGTTTTCTTTATGTTATTCCAGGGTCTTTACCTTACAATATAAAACACTATAAAGGGTATGTTTTAAATCAAACCAGAAGTTTTTTGATTGTTCCATTCATGACCCTGCCCTGTCTTGCAATGTGGACTTTCTTGGGCTACTGTTCATCCCCACTTTGTAAATGGACTTTGTGGGCATGTGACAAAGCCATATGTACTGCATAAAGTCAAAGGCTATTGGAGGTATAAGAGCACCATGATAGAAAATCTTACAGAAAACTGCTAGTAATCTTTTTTTTTTTCCGTCCATACAAGACCAAATGGGTATATATTTTATGGGTAGCATAAGTCAGCAAACTTAAAAAAAAAAAGAAGTACTTCTGGTCAAGCCTATATTTCATAGATTTGCATTTTAGCTACCATCACATCTATAAAATACATTCCATTTCAGTGTGAAACCTTCCAATAGTCTTTCCACGCTCTGTTTCCCATTAATTTTCCGTGAAAATGCTAGTCCAAATTGAGTCTTGGCTACCCTCTTCTAGCTCTGACAGACAGTTAATCACATGATTGTAATTAATGAAATTACCATGCCACGATTACTGGTAATGATACTCCTCCAGTCTTTTACTCTTCTTTTAAATGTCACATGATCATGAAGTGCATAAAGCTTTTTTTTTTTTTTTTTTACAGCATGTTCTAGACCCAATCCAAACACACCAAATCCACACAATGGTTATATAAAAAATTTGAACATGAGGTGATGCTGGACAATTATTTTGCATTCATTAACAAACAGACTGTTTCAAGGCCTTCTGGGTTCTTGCTAAATTAGTGTTGAACAATTCTGAGATGGAAACATCACAGGCAACAAAGATAAAGTGTTTAGCAGGCTTCAGGGCATTTTTATATTGTAATAATTAATGTTCTGTGCCACTATAATGCAGGAGTGCTTAATTTAAATCCTGCTCAATTTCTTCCTGATTTAATCTTCATTATTTTCCCATTGCTTGCAACATGTTTACCAGTGATTAAAATGTTCCAGACCAGGGTGTGGGCAACTTTCAAAGAATGATGATTGGTACATAAGTAACTTCTCTGGTGGTATTTTTCAGATGTGGATTTCACACGTTCATGAATTAAATGCGAGGTCTGGCATGTGTTCATGTGCACAAGGACTAACTGTCAAGTATTCATTCTTTTGGATTATTCATGAGTCTCCATTAGCACATTGGTAATTTGTAATTCAGTGCGATACAGTTGAGAGGCACTAGGCAGGATTAAGGCGCTGATGGTAACCAATATCAGTCAAATTCCAAATTTTCTAATTTCTCATGCTTACGGGCAATTGGACTAAAAATGAGTGGGTGCAGCCCCTCCAGTCAGTATAATTAACACTGCAATTACCGAAGCAATCAATTATCTTAGAAGGGATGCTCATCATTAAGAACTATGTACAGGCAGGCATGATGGCAGGGTAGAGAGTGAGGTTGTGGTCAGAAAAAAAATCAGTTTAAGGAAATACCAGGTGTGACCAAAACATGCAATCAGAATGTCCTGAGTACAGGTCCATTTACAACAAAAGCTTAGATTTGGCTGAGTTCATATTCAAAATGTCATCTCATGCACCTCTAGACTTTGCCCAGGACGGCTGCTATATCTCAAGATATGTCAGTGGAAGTCTTTTTATGTTCCTTTTGCACTTGAACTCTTTGATTGGTGCTGGATCTCCTCCAGTGTGTCAAAATAGTGATCCATTAACTTGGTGTTCATTTTTAGGAAGTGGACAAAGTTGTGAGGGAGCCAGATTAGACGAGTGGGCCAGGTACTGAGGAAAGATTGTGTTTGTGCAGCCAAAAATGCTTAATGTGCTCTGAGCTGGCACTAGAGACCAGGCTGACACACATGCAGTTTAGTTAAGTTTATTTCTGTTTTTCATGAACCAGGCAACACACTACAGTATTTATAGCCTGGAATCGTTTGCAATGCCCATCCCCAGTTTAGCTAATTTCCCCCAAATATTTTTCCTTGTGCACCTGTGACCACCTTGCAGTAGAACTTTGCACTGACAGTCACACCCTAGGAAGCAACATGTGGTAACTAAATGTTGAGAAAACTTAACACATTCTCCCTGTCTCAGTTCTCACTTGACAGTGAAAATCCACCCCATTAAATGTGGGTCAGTCTGGAACTGACGAACCAATGGGGAAGGAGGTCCGACACAAAGAGCTCTGAGGAGGGGCCAGCCGGGGGAGTCGAGGCAGGGCGGGGGCAGGCAACCGGGCAGGAGAAGCAGCCGAGGGTCACCAGAACAGGTAGGCGAAAACACTCCAAGCGGAACGAGCCACGTCAACCTCTGTACATGGAGACAAGCAGGTTATACCAGGAAAAAACAAGATCATAAGTTTAAGAGAACCAGAGACCAAGTTACCACCGGATGGCACACAATGAGCTGGCGAGGCATGGTAGACTGCTCAGGGTTTAAGAGCCCTCCTGCTGATTGCATGCGAACGCAGTCCAGGTGAGATGTGGAAGGCTCCACCCCAAAGGGACCAGCAGCCACAGATGGAAACTCCCAGGCACTCCCACGGGCCATGACAGCTATGACGAGACACCCAGATCTCCTCCACCCACCTCCTCAGTTATTCTGGAAGGGACAATGGGGCAATGCCAAGAAGATTGAGGTGTCTTCCAAGTTAAATATGCCTGAAAGAAAAACCTTAATCCACTTGGCTGGAAGCAGTGCTTAAACAATGGAAAAACACAAACTTTGTCCAAAAACCTCTCATGTTTAGGTGTTTTCCACTTTTTCTTTGGTCATTTTAGCCTTTTAGGCCAGGGTGAAGGGAGTATCTGCCATCAAACAAGAAGACAGCCGCATGTAACTATGACTGTGTTTGCTAGTTCACCTTACATGCATTAATGTAATAACGTGGTTAGCCTACTCAACGTAAATTACACACGGACAACATTAAGCTACTGACCCAGAGAAGAACGGCTGCTGCTGCCATCATCATCCGTCATCATTTCTGCTACACTGGCAGGGCTAGGGGCCAGGACTCTACTCTTCGGGTTATTGGGGGATGTTGCAAACTCCGGGTCCGATAACAGGCACCACACCCGCAGTAGATGTGCTCGGTGTGAGGTCTTGCAGCAAGCTATCAAATACGGTGCATTTCTAGGCTTTTAAAAAAAACGCTATCCGTCGCCAGGTGTTTCATCAGATTCGAGGTGTTGCCTCCTTTGCACAGTATCATCTTAAAGCACTTGTTGCAGGCTGCTGAGTTTGCATCTTTTGCTGTGAAGTACAGCCAGACTTTTGACCGCTTCGCCTTGGGCATTTTTAATCTGTAGCTCTGCTCTAAAAGAACGTACGTACCTGGGCCCGCCTACTATCCTCGGAAAGGTAAAATCATAACTGACAGAATTAAATGATTATTCATGTAAAGCATCCACTTACACCTTCCCAATCAAAAAAAGGAAAAAGTAATATGTTGCTGAATTATCCAAAGAGTCCCAGTAAATTCATAAATCCACTATTTCACAGTAATTTGGTAGGTTTATTAAAAGCTATGATTGAGTGACCAAATTTAGCTCAGAGAACAGTGTCCATGGACATCTAGAGCTATTTTCAAAAGTGCAGCAGACTTGCATCTTCTAATGCTCATGCAAAAGCAAAAGAACCCACATTTTTTTCTGGCAATACAATATATGAACAACAATACAAGCTAAGTTTTATTTATTTATTTATTTTTTTACCCAAAACAAACAAAGACTTCATCTAATCTCAAGGTTTGAACATTGTAATTTTCTGAATACCCTGACTGTTACAGTTTATCAGTAACCCATCCATCATTTTCAGTGCAGAAAATACTGCATCTAAATTATGATCTCTTTCCAGCATTGTGGACTGCACAGCTTGCATGCTCAAGGACCTTTTGCACGCTGGTGTCAGATTTTAATCTTTGTGGCTTTGAAGGTGACTCGTTTAACTCCTAGTCAGGGCTAATCTGTCTGGATTTTGTCAAATGTTAGAACAGCCTGTATTCTAAGATAAGGGCTAGTCAGGGCAAGAACTGACTCTAGCAGTCTGCTTTCAGAGGATTTGGAGGCTGAGCCACTGTGGTTCAGGAAAGACTTTCACACATAACGGTGGGAGGAAAATAATTCCCAAAAATCAGCAGCACATCTATAGCTTCTGAGCACAATCCTTTAAAAATGCAGTTGAGCTGAAACACCACCAGGCGTTCATTGTGGTCTTATGTTATGGAGGAGCCGCTGACTTTCATTCTGCTGTAATTGCACATTCGAGTTTCAAGTTGTGTCTTTTCGGAGGAGAACTCGTGTTCTCCTGTTATCAGAAAATTAGAAGCCAAGAACTGCGTGGGAGTCAAAGATAAATCCACAAAGCACTCTCTGCTTTTTACTAGCATAATGCCAATGCCAGATGAATGTAAAACCACCCTGCATCAATAGATTAGGCTTAGCAAAGTTGATATAAGGGTCCACCAGAAGCAAAGAATATTTAATAAAGAAAAAGGATGTTTTTCCTTATTTAGTGTACTTTTCCAAATACGGACTTTGAAATTTGAGGCAAAGGAGGCCTTTGCCCTGAAATGAAGGACTTTATGGAGGTTGGAATTCAAATTCAGGACCCTCAAAATCTTTCTCCGATTGTTATGGCTAATTACATTTATCAAAAATAGAAATGGAATCGGATTCTTAAACTGTCCATCAAGTATTATCATTAGCCTTTTAACAATTCAAAAACTTTTCGCTAGACTTGTCTAGGGAAACAAAAAATACAAAAGATAAAATTAAATATTTCTTAAGATGAATACTGCGATTTGATGCCATATCAGGCACTGTACTGTACTGGCACTGTTACATAAATACTGTCCATACACACACACACACACACACACACACTTATCTCGCCAACTGCAGGATCCCGTGAAGCATTTGGCCCTTCAAAATTCCAGAATGGCTTTAACCACCAACTAATGAGCAATACCACCATAAGTAAGCAGCTGGCTTTACCACCAGCTGTATCTGGCATGGACAGGCACATCCACATCCACATCCCACACATTTACACATGCTCTCACAAGCATATCTTAAGCGCAATCACTTTTGTGATGGCTATTTTATTTCATTTTACTACAGTCGCTGGGGTTGATCGTTCCTTTCTGTGTGGAATTAGCATATCCTCCCTTTGCCTCCACTAGTTTGGTCTGGGTCACAAAGACATACATATTGAGTTATTAGATGATTTCATATTTGGTCATGGCTGTAAGGTAGATAAAGTATAAATATACACAAAAATAAATCAAATATGTATGTGGAAACATGAATAAAATTAAACATTGTATGAATGTGGTTAAAAGTAGTGAGTGGTGGTCAGAAATACTATAAAGCAAATATATAAACACCAATCCCAAAATATCTTGCTATTTTTTTTACAGAACCAATCTTATAAAAATTTCTCATCTCATTAAAAGGGTTTAAATCAAAGAAAATATTAAACCTTACATTAATATAAATGGGATGGTAAAAGTTGATCAGTAAAAAGCGTATTAGTTGTTATTTGTCATTTGAACATGCATGCATGTCAGTGACAAGATTTGCTTTATTTCTTCATTTTTTTCTTTCCTTTTCTGAGGTCTGTTCTCTCCCCAGCTCTCTCTCAGTCTCAGATGATGTAAAGGCCGTCTGGGAGAGCAGAGAGGATGCATGCATGGAGTGCTAATTCCCGGGTGACAAAGCTCCTCTTCAAATGCGTGAACTCATCACTGGGAGAAAGGGAAAAAAGTAGTCCCCATCTTCTTTTCAATTCCCCTTATAATGAAAAAAATTTACACCTGGAAATGGAGGCTTTCTGCATAAGCAGGGTGAAAAGCAGCTAATGTGAATGAATGAGGTGAGAATGTGTGTTTGTGCCTGTTTGTGTGCTGTGTAACACAGCGCACACTGGGGTTGCTCGTCTTGACTCTGCATTTAAAAAAGGCAAGAATTTCTGGCAAATGTAAAGGGCAAACCAAATGGCAGAGGAGTTCATGGCTGCAGACTGATAACACTGCAATTAATATAAAATGAATACAACTGCTTATGCTTCTCCCATTAAAATACAAACTACTGTATTACAGTGCTTTGCATTAGACAGTCAAAAAATAAATCCTCATTTAATACATATATATAATTTTCTTTTTAATTATGCAAAATCCCTCATGTTTGAATCGTGATCCCTAGAGGCATTTCATGATCCCAAATTTCTAAAGCAGAGTCAGGGTAAAGGTTAGTCGATTTTATTCACTGTTGCCAAAAACCAAGATGTTGAATTAATTTTACATTGTGGTACATTGTGGTGCAGCCCACTTTGGTCCCAAGTGGGTCGGCCCAGTGAAACTCTTCATGAAACATTGAATCCCTGAAATATTTTAATTAGTGCTGTCAGCGTTAATCTCGTTAAAATGACGTTAATGCCATAACTGCACTAACGCGGCAAATCTCCGTTAGCAAGTTACCACAGATCGCCCCGTGTGTTTTGGGGCTGCACGGCGTCAACGTGTCAGCGCAGTTAACTCGTTAATACGTTAGCACCGTGCAGCCCCACGCACGGGGTGATCCGTGTAAACTCGCTAATGGAGATTTGCCGCATTAATGCGGTTATGATGTTAACGTCATTTTAACGAGCTTAACGCTGATAGCTCTAATTTGAATATAAGAAAATTAAGTGTGACTTCAACAATATGCCTCAGATTTTCTACATGATAAATAAATGCTGCTTTGGGCTTTAACTGTAAGAAACAAATGTGTAAAATTATAGAAAAATTCATACAGTTTTAATGGCAACTTTTTTTGTGTCAAAACAGCTGTTACATTTGAGACCTCTCAGATCAAACCTACAACCCCAAACTAAATGAATACCATACACCAATAAAGAACTACAGACTTTAAAAAGCCCCCCAAAAAAGATATTGAAAATATATGATCTGCCAGATGAACAACATAACAACAATTTCAAATAGAATACCATTTTTTACAACTTTTCGTAGCTTTTAGCTCATGGTTTTCCCCTTTGGTAACAATTTCTGGTTATTTTCAATCACTTGCAGATGTTTCCCAGAGTTGATCAATTCAACATGATACTACAAATTTGATGGCAGAATAATGGATACCAACACTGTCCAAATCACTATTAGCGACAGCCATGCTGACCAGTTCCATTCTTTCCTGTGGGTCACTTGTGGGACATACACTTTGCAAGAGTTGTTTACTATGGCAAGATTAGAAACACTCCATCATGTTTTGGACATGATGAAGGGAACAGCAATTTGCTTTGGCTTCTTGGAGTTCAGTAACACTGCTGTGCCACAGCTGATTCAATTACTTTTAGTCTTTTTATTTTTGGAATTAACTACTACAATAACTACAAATAATTTGGTGCCATAAAAAAGGTGCACTATTTGGTTATAATTTGCAACACAATTAGGAACAAATTAGGTGACAGTTATTGACAGTTGTTTGCCAAAAGTTGCTGCATACTCTTTTGGATAATGTTTCTTGATACGATACACACACCAATACATTCAATAGTTTCGAATTCTTTCACTGTACAGTAAGTGACAGCTTGTAAAGCATTTTTTTCCCCTAACCTCCCTATGACCATAATCTGAAATGGTATAGTTAAATAAAATCATTTACTGACAGTACATTTTCCAATTGTCCAATATCTGTAGTTTACTTTTACAACTAATGTGAGTTGCATGTGAAAACAGCGTTTATTAAAGTTTTGATAATATGTGTAGCACTGACACGTCTCTAAGTTCTTTCAGCTGTTCGCTTAACTTGACAACCATTCATCCAATCTACTTCTTGATGGCTGTTGCTGGGAAGCCGAGGAAGTGCAGTGTCAAGTTTTGAAGTATTTCAAATAAGTAGCGAGTTATGATTATGTGATTATATCACAAGATTCCAAGTACACAGAGACAGCTCAACTGTATCAACACAGACAGATTTCAGATTTAAAGTGACATTTTGTCATTGATGGAGTGAAAGCACATACAGTAACACTGTTGATGTAGAGCTTAAGATTCAGCTGTCTCACTGTTATCTCTGTTGCTCCCTCTCTGGTATATTTTCCTTCCAGTCAGGAAGAAGTTTCACTTTACTCCAGACTTAAAAGGGAGGATGGAAAGAGTCCAATTACTATACCTGCCTGCAATGGCTATTCACATTTCCTCCCGCTCCCCCCGGCTTGGAGAAAGCTGCATCGATTCAGACAGATAAGGTGCTTGAAAAAATGGGAGAAAGACATAATTCCATTTGTCTTGGTCTAGTCCATCCCACGTGAGGTGTAAGTGTTGCTGCTGTCAGCTCTGCTCTACACCTGTTTGGAGAAGATAAAATCGCATCTCCTGACAGCTGCCCTTTAATCACTTCTGCTACTGCCAGACAGAATAGTGTGCCACTGGTGTACAGTAATCATGCTGCCACAAATGTTGCCACTCCCTCATAACTTTTCTGAAGGCTTCGGGAAGTGACTCAAAAATAAATAATGAAAAGAAAAAAAAACACATTATATTAAATGAAGAAATAAATGAAGAAAAACAAACAAAAACAAAAAAAGCACATGCAGTCTAAATGAGAAAGTTGCTGACTAAAGATTGTTATACAATTTATACTATTGTCCTTCATCTAGTTTGTGCTGGTTTGTTGCTAACTGTGTCCATCAATTCTCACATTTCTGTACCAGGTGAGTTCCTGGAATAGGTGAGAATTAACCCACTTGTGGTTGCCCAGATACTGCTCCATTTACTGCATTTCTATATTTAGCTTTGGTATCTGAAATGATAAAAAAGAAACACCACATGTGATCTAACCTGATAACCTAACAAGCCTGCCATTTTTATTTATGTCATCTAGCCTTGAGCACTCTAATAATGTTCATTGACCTGTCACCCGTCATCTTGGAGCTAGCTATGGAAGTGGTGTTTTACACACTGGCATAGTAACAATGACATATTCACATAAGGTAAGTACCAGTGGCTCAACTATGTCTTTTACATGGTTACCTGGTCCTAAACAGCTAGAACCATGATAACCAAAGAATGCTCATGCTAGTCATAATATGTAATCTGTCCAGTTTGTCATGGGGGTACCATGAGCAATGTTCCCTCTAAGCTGCGCACGTGCGCAATTGCGCACTGCTGGCACGGTCTCTGCGCACAGAAAATTTGCGTAGCGCACAAAAAAAAAAAATCTAACCTGAATTGAAATTAAAATTAAAACTTTAACAATTCTGTTTTGCAGTGTTAGTCAGTAAGTGACTGTAGGCAGGTAGTGTAGGCAATAGTTTTGTTGTGTGTGTCAGAACAATGAGGCGACTGCTGAATGTTACCGGTGCTACAGGAGTGAAACATCTCCTGTTGTCAGGCCTGCAGGTATCAGGCTGTTGTTCTCCTTTATCTCATAGTGGACAGAAATTATTTTTTGGAGTGGCACAAATAATTTGTGTGGCATCAAATTTGACGCAGAACAGCTGATTGTTCTGTAAATAGTTTGAAATGTTTATTTAAAAATGCCTTGGCTGCATTTTAAAAAAATAAGTAGCTGCAAAAAACTTTGTTGTTTGCCAAACTGAGTTACTTTTTTGAAGAATTAACTATATAATTAATTGCCCAACATTGGTCATTATATACTGTATTTTACAGACAGAGAGTTACAGGACTGTCTCCCAGACCACAGACTCAGACTCATAATACAAGTCAGAGTTTTATAAAAAAAAAAAAAAAAAAAAGTTGTGTTTTCAAAATTGGAGTTCAAGTTGTTTTTACTTCCAATAGTGCTAACATACTACACAGGTCAATGACTAGATTTTTTTACATTTTCATTGTAAGTGGGCTAAAGCAGTTAATTAAAAGTAGTCTAACATAAATGTAAATGCTGTAATTTGATTATTTTAATAAACCATGTAACCACAGTGCACACGTCTGATGTCGCTCACAGTGGTCCAAGGGACCGCTCAGGGAGTTTGTGTGTTCGCTCAGACACATGAAAAATTAGAGGGAACATTGGCCATGAGGTCTCCATCAAAGTGAAGTAGCCATAAACACTTCAAGGTTCCCAGAAGGCATCCTTGTCACATGCTTAAATCTCCTCAACAGGTTCCATTCAATATGGAGAAGCAACAGCTCTGCTTTGAAACCTTCAGAATGGCTGATCACTTCAGAATTGAACCAATAATACAACATGTGTGGTTGTCTTCAAAATCTAGATAAGGCGAATTGATCCTGTGTGAAAAGCTGAATAACTCCCAAAACACCCTTATGAGGATGAAACTCAGGAACACCAGGGCCACCACATCCAGCCAGGCAGTGTTGACATCTTAGCCTACGGGACCATGCAGTGGTCATTCATGATTATCTACATGGATCCACCTTCTTGCAGTTAGCCATGTGTCCAAAACAGCTTTGGGAAACTATGACATATCGCAAAACATTGTGATGTAGGCGGATCTTTTTGCAGGATAATGGTCTGAAGCATATCCCTGTTGGAAGAAATATTTTTGAAAAATTGTTAAATCTCTGATGTGAACACCCACAGAGAACCTATGGGCCATGAAGAAAAAAAATATCAGTTCATTAATGATGCAATGTGGGTGAACTGAACTGGCAGAAATGTAAAGCAAACCACAGCTAATCAAAAAAAATGTTGATTCTATGCCCAGACATTGTTAATTAGTTCTGCAAGCTAACTGTGATCTTTGGCGAAACCACGATTGAGTGTCCAAATATCTATTGTTTTATCACTGAAACCCTAACAAATGTCTTTTGTTTTGTATACTTTGCTTGACAGATTTACTTGCAAAGGTTATTATAATTGATTGTGTATAGTGACACAAATCGGACTGAGTGGTCATGACAAAAAGGGAGATGCACACAAATGCCAATAAAAACACTGCATTTTAAATAAAGGAAAGAACTTAAGCTAACCATGATGTGTGTGATCAGTACAATCTGTTGTGGAAATGAGTGCATGAGCAAATAGTGTGCGCAATGTTGTTTAATGTGAAAATCCAAACCAAAGACCAACCAAAATCAAAAAGGTGCCTCATGGAGGAGAGCTCGGCGGGGTTCTGTGTAGCACTGGAACAATGGGTCTAGGTGTTGCCAGTGTCACTAATGAGAAACAAGTTACACCACTTCTCCAATGGCTGCAGACACAAACAAGCCAAAAGGAAACATCCATGCCAAAGTTCTAGAAAGTTGTCTATCAGTTGAAAAGAAATTTCACAAACAAATGTATGCTGGAATTAGATGAAAAGCCAAGAGATCAACACTGGCAACATGGACAACTATTCTTGTTTATCTTAGTTTTTTTTTTTTTAAAAAAAATCTTCAACTTTTTCTACATCTTGAACATGAGGATGGTCACAATAGCAACATTAAAATATTTCAAGAATTATTGGCACTTGCAGTTCCACCATAACAAAACAGTTAGCTTTTCAACGGTTGCAATAGGGAAACATTTTCTGTCAATCTGGCAATTCAAACATGTTACTCCAGTATGTGGACCAGAATCAGAGTTTCTATAGAAACATAACCTTGAGTATAAACACCAGACTCATCAGATATTATCACTAAAGAAATCTTTAATTTTCGATGTCTGCCTCTCTGTTCATTTATCCAACAATCTACCTGCATAAGTCAGACGTTACTGTGAGAAACTTGATGAAAAAAAATTAATTCAGCTCCCTTCACACAAGGCTCCAGGTTCATCACATTTTTGATTTATGACACAATAGCTCACTCAATCACATAAAATGAAAGCAATTTCTGAGTGGCAGTGAAAGGAAACTTACTTTAGAAGTCAGATAGAACAGGAACAACAGCTCTAAATAGTCCCCCTGAATATTTGATAATTTTTAAATTTTCCATTGCTTTTTTTAACAATGGCATGGTGACCTTAGGTTGACTAGAGATAGATGTGCATATGTTGGATGAAAATAATCTACAACAAGCTTATGTTAAACTCATTTAACAATTTGGTCAGGACCACTGTAGTCAAAAGAAGACTTTCCATCCATTTGTGTAGCTCAGCGATTTATATTTGGTGGCATGGCGTTGCGCTGGGACTTTCCTGCTCTTGCATGGAATGTGTAGGGAAGGGAGAGGATACCTCCCCGCCCTTCCATGTGCACACAGTGTGGAACAGAGCAGGCATTAACAACAACAAAAAAAGCATCAAGCCACATAAGGATGGGTTGCAAAGTGACTTGGAGATGTGCAGCAGGTGTAGGTACTGTAGTATAAGACAGTTTAAGTAGTGTAGTGTGTATGATTTATGCCAAATGTGAAAGATGTGTAAAAAGGCTGAGACATCAGTTGATGTGTGCTAGCACTGGGATCAGATGATCAGCTGGCACTGCAGGTGAACTGGACTCTGCCTAAACTAACATTCATATTCAATCTGTTAATGTGAATATGCAGGCAGGAGTAGATGATCAAATACCGTTCTTTGGCTTCTGACACTTTTTATTTCTAGTTAAATATAATAAGCTGCATTTTTCACCAAATTTCAACTGAAAAACATCACGAGGAAGAATTATTTTGCCGACTTCTACAGAGTCCGTTGTCTGTGAACATCCTTAGAACTAATGATAATTGCTTTTCCGGCCAGTAAATGCTGCTTGCTCTCATGCCCCCAAAATGAAGTAAAAAAATAAGAAATGTAAGTCAGTGCTTTGGTCTTACTCACGCTGGAGGAGGAAATGAGTACAATAAAAAGTGAGATTCTTGTCAATTAATTTATCTTGCTCAGTATGAAATATTCCAGTAGGAATCAGTAATTATCTACAATCCACAATTCCCTCTGTGTGAGTTGGTGAGATGGCCTTATTTCAGTAGGATGTGATAACACTGCCAGAAGACAGAGGAACTGAGAGTTCTTTTACCGCCCTTTTAAGCTGTGCCGACTAACAAAGAAGAAAAAAGTCTTCTCATACAAGTATCACCATGATATGCGTTTTCACGAATTTAAAAAGAAATCTTTTTTTGGAAGCTTGGTTTCTGATTTTAGATTTTAACAGACAATGGAAAAGCAGCTGTAAATGCAACTCTCTGGGGTTAAGATAGAAAAAGGAGGAAAACACATAATTATTGCAGTGTCAGGCCAGCTTTAAATGGTTATTGATTGTCTCCACCCATATTTAATTTATTCAAGTTTTATTTTCTTTCTCCCTGTTATCAAATAAAGGCTTCACATTGTGATGTTAAGAAATGCATCTCTCTTGCAGTAGGAGATGAAACTAGCAGTGACATTTGTTCTTGTGATGGAACCCTCTAATGGGTTCATTTCCTCTGGCTTTATGCAGCTCAAGAATAAGATGATGATGGTTTTGATAGATAGTTCAATAAAATTTGAGAGTCATGTCAAACTGGGTTCAGACATCATTTGAACGGAGCAGCCAGAAAAAGACTTTGATGTATTTTTTTTCCTTTGAAATATTGCAGTTAATGCCATCAACCACCCAGCTGAGTCTCTCCTAAGTAAACTCCCACCCTTTGTAATGTGTAATACCTTGGTGATTTTACTTTATGAGATGATGTGGCTTTCAAATTTAAAGATTTGGGAAGGACCCTCCCAAGGAGCCCTCAAAGATTTCATTGGATCCAGGTGGGATTAGCTTATTTATGTTTTGCTCCCCAAGACAAAAAGAAGGTAGGTTGCACCATCAGAAACAAAGGAAAGTAAAAAGAAAAAATAGGCACAGTGAAATACAAATGGGCAAGTGAGACGAAAAATAACAAATATATTATACCAATATAACTTAATTCAGTATTTAACAATAATATGTTCTCATAGTAATGCTTTTTAGAGTGTTTAAGTTTCATAACATCAAAGTTTAACCTGCAATCCAAAAAGAAAACAAAACTACATCAAAACCTATATTTTAAAACAGCACATTGTGAATTATACAACAATATCATCACCATCTAGCTGTTTTTATTTTTTTCTGTAAAAGGACTGTCCATATTGTGGGTAAATTGTATGTGTTTATTGACAGACTGCAAATTCTGCATTGTTCTATCAAGGATCAGCCTCAGAGACGAAAAATGAAGCCAACACATATCTGCCAAAAAGCTGCAGTTCCTGGACACTCCACTTAGAGCTGGTTCCAAAAACACATGAGTTTAATCAAAGTTGCATGTTAAAATGCCCAACTTTACAGCATTACAAAGCATGTTTACACCCTGGTGTAAAATATTTAATAGTAACTGTGTGGTAGATTACTCCATAATAACTTATCCATTTGAATAATTTAAGGGGAATGGCCAGTTTGACATGTGTATGTTACGGCTGTGGCCATAAGAACACTGTGTGGGCTGTTTTGTTCTGTGTCTCTTTACTGTGTTTAAGACTCTTTGCAGGTCCCTCCCCTAATGAAGAGTAGTGAGCAGCTGATTGGACCGTGGAACAGGTGACCACGTTCAAAAAGCCGCTCTGACAGCTCCCGCCGGAGAGAGAGAGAAGCGAGTGAGCGAGCAGCTTGGCAGCCGACGCGGTCCTGACCCTGGTTTCCAGCCTATACTTTTATTGTGTATTTGTGTGAGCGTGATCTGTGAGAGCCGCTCTTGGTGCATTAACTTAGCGTTTAGGCACCCTTAGGCTGAAGCGGAAGGGGTGAGCCGCCTTTTTCTTTGGAACAGTTTTCTCCTGTTTTCCGGGTTAGGGAGCGAGGGTTAGTATTGTCATTTGTTCGTTCTGTTTCTTTCTTAGGGTTTAGTTAGTTTTCTGGTGGGACTTAGTTGGTTTTGTTTATTATTTTGGCCTGGGTTCACCCTGGAGCTATGCTTCATTACCTTCAATAAAATCACCTTTTTTTACTCACAACTGGTTTTGGATGTTTGGCTTGGGAACCAGGGCGGGTATTTGTCTCTCTCTCCGCCAACCTTATGTGCGTCTCTACACGCCTAGACTAGGGGCGTAACATAAATGGGGGCTCGTCCCTTTTCGTTCGTGTGATTGGTTCGTTTCCTTTTTGCGTTTGCGGTGGGGGGAAACGTCGTGGAGGGTGTGGGTAGTCGGAGTGTTTCGTTCGTCTGTGCGGTAGGCGCGAGTTTTGCGGCTCTGGAGTGCGCGGATGCGGTTAGTTGTCTGCAGAGTTGTTTTTCTTTGTTGCGTTGCTCGTGATGTCGTTTGACATGGATGATTTTGCGCAACAGCCCTCCATTGAAAAGTTGGAGCGGTGCACAAAAGCAGATTTGTTAGTAGTGGCTAATTTATTCAATGTGGATGTTCCGTTGCATTCTAAGAAGGCGGAAATTAAACAATGTTTGATAGAGAAACTGGTGGACAGGGGAGTGTTTGGGAGGCAGAAAACCTCGCCGAGTGGGTCTGGGAGTTTGGAGACGGCAGTGGGGGCGGAAGCTGCTGGGGCCGTCCCGAAACCTTCCAAGGGGCGGATGACGTCGGGGGCGGAAGCTCCTGTCGCCGTTCAATCTCCTAAATTTGACCCGACTGGTCAGGTTGCGGCGGGTTTGGTGACGGAAGAGCTCAAGCTTGCCCTTCGCTTGAAGGAGGTGGAGCTGGCGGCTAAGGCTAAGGAAGTCGAGCTCATGCATCTCCGCATACGAGCTATGGAGCTGGATCATTCTCGAGCGAAAGACGCTGTTCCCGTCCCTGTAAGTACACTCCCCGACACTTCTATCGTAGACCAGTTTAACGCTAGCAAGCAGATTGTTTTGGTACCTCCTTTTAGGGAGGGAGAGGTTGATTCATATTTCACTGCTTTTGAGCGCATCGCAACCACTTTAAAATGGCCAAAGGATGTCTGGAGTCTGTTGTTGCAATGCAAATTAGTAGGAAGAGCGCAGGAGGTTTGTGCGAGTCTTTCCATTGCTGACAGTTTGGATTATGAGATTGTCAAATCCACTATTTTGCGGGCTTATGAATTAGTCCCGGAGGCGTATCGACAGAAGTTTCGTGCCTGTCGCAAGTCCGACAGTCAAACGTTTGTGGAGTTTGCACGTGAGAAAGCTGTCTTATTTGACAAGTGGTTGGCTGCCAGTAAAGCAGAGAACTTTACTCAGCTGAAAGAGTTGATCCTGCTGGAGGAGTTTAAGACATGTCTCCCTGAAAACATTGTGGTGTACCTTAACGAACAGAAGGTGGGGTTATTGTCTAAAGCCGCTGTCCTTGCCGATGAATTTGTGTTAACAATTCATCGGCATTCAGCACTTTCGACGGCGCGCCGTGAGTACACTTCCGCAACTCATCCTGCCAAAAGTTATAGGGTTTCCCCTAAGCGCCAGACACGTTCTGCTGCTATTCCTGTGTCAGATCGCAAATGCTTTTATTGTCATGAAATCGGGCACCTCGTTGCTGTTTGCCCATCACTACAGCGCGGGGAGCAGGCCCATACGGTAAAGAAGCCGAAAAGTGTGGGTTTCGTTCGTTCTATGTCTGCTTCCACTTCACCTAGCAATGAAGTGGGAAGTGAAAGCTTTGATGACAGCTACCGTCCCTTTGTGTCGGAAGGATTTGTTTCTTTGAACGGAAAAGAGGATCGGGTGCCGATCACGATTTTGCGTGACACTGGAGCCGCGCAGACACTCATTTTGAGGGGTATTCTACCTTTTTCTGATGACTCTTTTTGTGGTTCGGATGCTCTTGTCTGGGGAGTAAAAATGGATGTGCTGCGAGTACCACTACACAATGTGTTTCTTCAATCGCCGCTCGTTTCGGGTTCGGTACCGGTTGGAGTGCGCGATCAGTTGCCAGTGCCCGGAGTTGTGATGATTCTGGGAAATGATTTAGCAAACGGGAAAGTGTTTTTTACCCCGAGAGTGGTTGAGAATCCTGTGCCTGATACTTTGTTATCTGACCCTGCCGCAGAGCGCTCCCCCTCTGTTTTCCCTGCCTGCGCTGTAACTCGCGCGCACAAGCGCAAGTATGGTGATGTTGATTTGTCTGATTCTTTTCTCTGCGCTGGTGGTGAGCCGGAGTCTGAATCTAAAACCTGTGACCCGCTGACGGGCGACTCCGAGGCGACGCTGTCTATTAGCCCATCAGTGACATCTCAACTGCCTTTGGGAGTTAACAAAAAAGATTTTGTTTTGGCACAACACAGTGACCCGACTCTTGTGGGTTGTTTTTCAGCTGCCAACTCTAGTGACCAGTATCCTCGTGTTTATAGTGTTGAGGATGTGTTGATGCGTACCTGGTATCCGCCTACAGCTGGTGATTTGGGCTGGAATGTGTTTAAGCAGGTTCTGGTGCCTCAACAGTACCGACACAAAGTTCTTAGTCTTGCCCATGACAGCTTTTCTGGACATTTAGGTATTAGAAAAACCTACCACCGCATTCTGCG
The DNA here is from genome assembly GCF_051167445.1 of Perissodus microlepis. Lineage (NCBI taxonomy): Eukaryota > Metazoa > Chordata > Actinopteri > Cichliformes > Cichlidae > Perissodus > Perissodus microlepis. The sequence goes on along the minus strand of NC_140477.1, from coordinate 27,769,183 downwards.
TCATTTCTTTTGGCCAGGATTGAAGAATGACGTTGCTAAGTATTGTCGTTCTTGTCACACCTGTCAGATTAGTGGTAAGCCTAACCAAGTCATTCCACCCGCTCCATTACACCCTATTCCAGTTTTAGGGGAACCTTTTGAACACATACTCATCGACTGCGTTGGTCCACTTCCTAAAACAAAATCGGGCCACCAGTACCTCTTGACTTTGATGTGCGTTGCTACACGTTTTCCCGAGGCAATTCCATTGCGCACCCTTAAGGTTAAACCAGTTGTTAAGGCGTTGGTGAACTTCTTTTCTACTTTCGGGTTACCAAAAGCTGTCCAAACCGACCAAGGCTCTAATTTCATGTCTAAGATTTTTGCTCAAGTTTTGCAATCACTTGGCATTAAACATCAGAGATCTAGTGCCTATCATCCGGAGTCGCAAGGTGCGCTCGAGCAGTTTCATCAGACATTGAAATCTATGATGCGCAAATTTTGCCTTGAGTCTGAAAAGGAGTGGGATGAGGGGTTGCCGCTGCTCCTTTTAGCAGTGAGGGAAAGCGTGCAGGAGTCGCTAGGGTTTAGCCCTGCTGAGCTGGTGTTCGGTCACACAGTGCGTGGCCCGTTGCGACTGCTCAAGGAGAACTTCCTGTCCGACACAGACGCTCCTAAGGAAAATGTGTTAGATTATGTGAGTTCTTTTAGAAAGCGTTTGCATAAAGCATGTGCAATCGCACGCGATGCTCTCATTGCAGCGCAGGGTAAGATGAAGAGGAAGTTTGATGAGAAAGCTGTGCAAAGGAAATTTGAGGTTGGTGATAAAGTTTTAACACTTCTACCGGTCCCTGGATCTTCTCTCCAGGCAAAGTTCAGTGGTCCGTATACAGTGCAGGCGAAATTGAGTGACACGGATTATGTCATTGACACCCCAGAGCGAAGGAAAAAGTGTCGTGTGTGTCATATTAATATGATGAAGCCCTACTTCGCTGGTGGTGTGTCAACAGTTGCGACTGTGGGGGTGCCAGGTTCCGAAACCCGGTATGACCCAGTAGGTGATGATTTGGTTTTCGGTTGTGCTGTGGGCTGCGCACGACTTAGGAATTCTGAAATCCTACGTGATTTGAGGTCACATTTAACTGAGGTAGATGATGATGTTCAAAATGACGTGTGTCGGTTGATTGAGAATCATCCTAATCTTTTCTCGGACACTCCATCCTGTACCACTGTGCTGGAGCATGATATCGATGTGGGGGACCATCCTCCAATCAAACAGCATGCCTACCGGGTGAATCCCACTAAACGTGCTCTTTTCCAGACAGAAGTCTCTTATCTGTTGGAAAATTGTCTTGCTGTCCCTAGCTCTAGTGCGTGGAGTTCCCCGTGTCTCCTAGTCCCTAAAGCGGATAAGACCCCACGGTTTTGTACAGATTTTCGGAAGGTGAACAGCGTGACCAAACCTGACTCCTATCCTCTTCCCAGAATGGAAGATTGTGTCGATAGGGTCGGTTCTGCGAAGTTTGTTACTAAGCTGGACTTGTTAAAGGGCTATTGGCAAGTTCCGCTAACATCACATGCGACAGAAATCTCTGCCTTTGTTACTCCTGACCATTTTCTCCAGTACACTGTCATGCCTTTCGGGTTGCGCAACGCTCCCGCCACATTCCAACGGCTCATGAATATCGTTCTGGGCAGCGTCTGCAAGTGTGAAGTGTATTTAGATGATATTGTCGTCTATTCAGACACCTGGTCAGAGCATATGGAGACACTCACTGATGTGTTCCATCGCTTGGAAAGGGCATCCCTCACCCTCAACCTCGCCAAGTGTGATTTTGGTAAAGCCATGGTGACGTACTTAGGAAAACAGGTGGGTCAGGGACTATCTTGGCCAAAATCCAGGCCATACTGGACTTTCCTGCCCCTCGGACTAGGCGTGAGCTCCGCCGTTTTCTCAGCATGGTGGGCTACTACCGGGGTTCCTGTCAAAATTTCGCGGAAGTGGTCGCACCCCTCACCAGCCTCACTAGTGTGTTGAAACCTTTTGTGTGGTCCTCTGCGTGTCAGAGTGCGTTCCTGGCTGTTAAGACTCTCCTGTGCAGTGCGCCAGTGCTGGCTGCCCCTGATTTTGCACGCCCTTTTAAATTAGAGGTTGATGCCAGTGCAAACGGAGCAGGTGCCGTATTGCTACAGGAAGACCATCATGGTGTGGATCACCCAATCGGCTATTTCTCAAAGAAATTCAATGTCCATCAGCGAGGGTACAGCACGACTGAGAAAGAGGCCCTCTCTCTGCTGTTCGCATTGCAGCATTTCGAGGTGTACGTCGGTTCCAGCCCCTCGCCTGTGATCGTTTATACTGACCACAATCCCCTGGTATTCCTAATGCGAATGCAGAACTCGAACCAAAGGCTGATGAGGTGGTCTCTCCTGGTGCAGGATTTCAACTTGGAAATCCGCCATAAAAAGGGTACAGAGAATGTGTTAGCGGATGCCCTATCCCGTGTCTTCCCTTAAACATAACTGTCCAAAACATCTACAAAGGAGATGTCTTTGATTTTGGGAAGGGGGGTGTTACGGCTGTGGCCATAAGAACACTGTGTGGGCTGTTTTGTTCTGTGTCTCTTTACTGTGTTTAAGACTCTTTGCAGGTCCCTCCCCTAATGAAGAGTAGTGAGCAGCTGATTGGACCGTGGAACAGGTGACCACGTTCAAAAAGCCGCTCTGACAGCTCCCGCCGGAGAGAGAGAGAAGCAAGCGAGCGAGCGAGCAGCTTGGCAGCCGACGCGGTCCTGACCCTGGTTTCCAGCCTATACTTTTATTGTGTATTTGTGTGAGCGTGATCTGTGAGAGCCGCTCTTGGTGCATTAACTTAGCGTTTAGGCACCCTTAGGCTGAAGCGGAAGGGGTGAGCCGCCCTTTTCTTTGGAACAGTTTTCTCCTGTTTTCCGGGTTAGGGAGCGAGGGTTAGTATTGTCATTTGTTTGTTCTGTTTCTTTCTTAGGGTTTAGTTAGTTTTCTGGTGGGACTTAGTTGGTTTTGTTTATTATTTTGGCCTGGGTTCACCCTGGAGCTATGCTTCATTACCTTCAATAAAATCACCTTTTTTTTACTCACAACTGGTTTTGGATGTTTGGCTTGGGAACCAGGGCGGGTATTTGTCTCTCTCTCCTCCAACCTTATGTGCGTCTGTACACGCCTAGACTAGGGGCGTAACAGTGTACCAAAAGGCAGCTGTGGCCGGTTGTTGTCTTGTTTATACCTTGAAAAGAGCAATTTAGTGCAGTGACTTTTGCAGTAATTTTTTACATAGAATGAAGTAATTACAGTACTCTTTTTACTTTTCCATTAATTAACAGTTTGTCTGAAATGCACTGTGCCATATTTGGCCATTAACAACATAACCTGGGCGATCGTGGCTCAAGAGTTGGGCGTTCGTCTTGTAATCGGAAGGTTGCCGGTTCGAGCCCCGGCTCCGACAGTCTCGGTCGTTGTGTCCTTGGGCAAGACACTTCACCCGTTGCCTACTGGTTGTGGTCAGAGGGCCCGGTGGCGCCAGTGTCCGGCAGCCTCGCCTCTGTCAGTGCGCCGCAGGGTGGCTGTGGCTACATTGTAGCTTGCCATCACCAGTGTGTGAATGGGTGGATGATTGCGTATAGTGTAAAGCGCTTTGGGGTCCTTAGGACCAAGTAAAGCGCTATACAAATACAGACCATTTACCATTTTTAACCTGTACATGTGTTTGCGTCGCACGATTGTAAGAAGCATAACAAACTCAAGATTACAACAAGTACTTTTTGTTTTAAAATCAAGTAAATTGTGGCTCTTAACTGACACTTTTTTGAGCTTATTACTATTGTTCATAATTTGCTAAATAATCCAGCAAAAATGTTGACTTGAAATAACTGCAACTTAAGCGTGCATGTCAATTTCACGCTGATGAAAGCCAAAGCGTTGCATAGACAGGGTGGACTGGCGTGTCTAATATACATCCTACTCGTAAAACATTGCCTTATTTCACTTACAATACTGGAATGACTTGCTTCTGTACCAATACTTGCATAAACATATTTTATTGCCTATACCTATCAAAATACTTTTGAAAGAAAAACCTAATTCTTTATATCCATTGCATAAAAAAACAATATCAAGCTACACAATTATGCAAAATGATCAGACATCACATTTGATGCATAAAAGGATACCTACAAAAAACTTTGTGTGCCTCGGCAGTGTCATTTCAGATTCTATTGCTTTAAAAAAAGCCACAACCAGACAGAAGAGAGCAACTTCTACTATTAAATTAGTTTATTACCATTAACCAAGAAGGGGCACAAAGAGGAGAGTTAATGACAAAGACATATTGAGGTGAGCAGTTCCATTCAAGCACAGCTGAATCTTTGACCACATCTGTATTGATTTTGTTCTTTGATAGTTGCCACAAGACGGCTGATAGATAGTGAAGGATACACTTCATTAGCACAGAGTGTCTCCTTACCAGCCACCTCCTTATTCTCTGGTGCTTTTTGTGTGGCCGTGTCAATAAGTGTGCCATCACAAGAGAACAAGACCCTGTTAACCCTCAATTCTCTCTATTCACTTCATCCAACAATGGAGAGATAAGTCATGGTAGTGTAGAGGAAAGAAAATGGGGGGGGGAAGACTAAAGAGGTCTGCAAGCTCACATTGGACTGTAATGCAGCTGATAGTCCAAGTAGGAATTTTTTAGGACACTTAAAAAAAATTGTACTGCCATGTTTTGATTTGATTATTGTTCTGGATATGTCCAGTCCCAATTCCGAATAAAGTTATGTTACTGTGTAAAACGTAAAAAAGAAAAGAATGAAATAATTGTCGAAAATCAATATTTTATTTACAATAGAACAGAGAACATGTCAAATGTTTAACGTGATTGGCATAAAAAGACCATCTTAACAAATAAAAATAATTCTGTCCTCACTGTAAAATTGTAAAAACTTTGACTAGAGCATCATCTACAGTACATTATATCACTGAAAGATGTCTTTTCAACCTTGGCAAAGAAAAGAGGAAGTAGAGCCAATAGAGAGAAGGACCCCAGACAGTTGGAATAGTAGAAATAGCAATGTTCAAAACAACATGAGAAACAACACAGGTTGGTCTTTCTTTTCTCAGGTCTTGGCTGAAGGAGGGTTTCAGTTATTTAAAGCAGTGCCTGGACTGATTACAAGAAATCCAATTACTTCATGCCCACTGACTGATAAGACAGGGCTTGGTATTCATGAAAAAGACAGATAAACTTTTTTAAACTTATCAAGGAGCTTGAAGAACTTGATCAGTGCAGATGTAGTAGTACAGATTATTGGTTGATCAGTATGTTGGAAAGAAAACAATCTAACTGTGTCAGGATAAAGGTTACGTCTGTACTTCTGTCTGTAATTAGCTTGGTGCTTTTTATACTAATATTAATATTTGTGGTATTAATAATTTAGCTTTCAAGGTTATTTTTGACGGTTAAAGATGTGAATGTTTTTTTTTTCTTCATTATTTTGGTATCTAGCTTCAATTGAAGAATGTAGTCTTAAGAAATTGTTCACAAAAAAAATTACTGAACAACAAACAAACAGAAAATGGCCTCAGTTGCACAGTAATCTGGAGGCAGAACAATTCAGGCTACCACTAACCAGAACAGCACTGGCTGTGCTGTAAAACCACAGACATTGTGCTACTTGCACAATCTAGCTGTGAAAAACAGACTGGCAAGTGCTTCGGACTTGGAACAGGTGTCATCAATGGAAACTGGAGTTTCTGTGACAGCTCTGACACTGCATAACTGACCTCTGTGCACATTGTCCAGGGGTAAAAAGAAAAAAAAAATCTTGCACATGACAGATTGTGAATGAAGATTTAGGAATATTGAGAACACATTTTTTGGATAGCTGTTACCAAGACACTTGCACATGTTTAGATGTACTCTGTGAACCTGACCTGCACAGTGATGTGGTGGGATAGTGGCGATATGGCAATATTGTAAGATAGTGGTGAAGTGATATTGTGGTTAGAAAGGGAGTACTTCAGCATGATAACAAACCAAAGCACAGTGTCAAAATCACCAAAGAGCTACAAAAGAATAAAAAAGTGAAAATTCATACCTAACCAGATCAGCACTGGTACTGTCCAACCCTAGGACACTTGACTTTGCAACTACTGTACTTTGCCTATCCCAAAAGATATGGGAACAAAATCACATCACTGTGGTCACAATGTAAAATAAGTTAAAAGAAAAAACAAGAAGAAATTAAGAGCTCAATAAATCAAAACCCTAAATACAATACAATAAGGGAAGAATATTTGTATTTGTCTCTGTGGCAGTGGAGCTGAATTATATGTTAGACTAAATGTCCAGTAGTAAAGATGGTCCAGAATAAATGGTTATTCACCATAGCTACAGTCATTTGGGTGACCTCTATGTCAGCTGATGAAGAAAGCAGGGTGGTAAGTCTAAGTGGATTCCAATTAAATGCAAATAAAACTAATTAAATAGCAACAACTGTGGAGGAGAAACCACATGGCAAGTAACAGGCATATTTAACCACTAGCAAATTTCAGACTACAAAAAAGTTCCTCCCCAGTAACATGTCTGGCATTACATAACTTTTTAAAATCAGTGCAAAAATATCCCTGTAATAAAAATGTGTACTCACCCGTGTGACTTTAGGTTCCTGCTGTGGGCATATTCTTGCATTTTTAAAAACGTGGTCACAGCGAATTTCTCTAAGTGACATCTCTTCCCTATTGCCAGTAAAATGTTGTAAATGTTATCTTAAAAAAAAAAAAACCTTTTGTAGGATTAATAGTATGACGAAAGTGTATGCATTTTTTTTTTAGCTGATTCCCACTGTGACCAAATCACATGCAGATGGCCTGCAGGATCTGACCAGTTGATGTGGTTTCACAGAAACAGTTAGGGTTCCAAGCTGTTGCTCAAGGGCACTTGAGTGGTAGCTAATGGGAAAACTGAGAGATTTACTCAATTTGCATTCTCCTCACACATTTTCTCACACAGTGCAGGGATTTCAGCTGGTGACCTTCCAGTCACAAACTTGCCTGACCTATCGACAAAAAAGCACACTTGTACAGAAATGAGTATGCACAAACTTTAGAAAAACCATTCAAGTGAAATGTGGCATGTCAACACAAACATCAAGCTTGCTTTCTGTATGGATATTAGCAAATTTGCCCCAAGCATCAAACAGCATGGAGACAGGAAATCAGTCCAGCTGTTCATTTTCTTTCACCCTGTTCCACCCCAAGAGACTGTTCCTGTCACTAATGGAGCCCAGCAAAGGTTAGACTCACTGGTGAGCAGAACAGGCCAACATGTGCTGTGACCTCTGACTCACCTCTGCAAATCCACTGCAAATACCATCCTCTCTTCTGTTACACTACAAATGATCCAGCACTTTATTACCAGCCTCATGCATCCTTAAAAGCTAAATATCATAGCATAAAGCTTGCAGATGGATCCCAAGAGAGTTCTGCTGAAGCTCCAATTTATGCAAAAACTGCTGATTTACACACACAAACACACACACAAAGACATGCACACAAAAGTTCTGGTTTTGCAGGAATTTCTTGGTGAACGTGGGTAGATATTTGTTTTTATTTGCTTTTCATGTAAGTGTAAATTTTCGCACACAGTAATTCATGCCTATCTCATAAATCTTTAAGAGATTTACATCTCATTGAGGTCATTTCTACTAGCCAGTATGTTTTTGTGGATTGTTTATTTTTATAGTATATTTCACCAATATACATGCACAGTAAATGATAAAGGATCTCAAATTAAAGTTTTGTTTCTTATGATATCAAACCTTCATGTACTTTCATGTAACAATATGATCTGACACAATCACTTTCCCAAGTCATTTCTCTCCATTTAGCTGTCACCTTCATCTGTGTGTTTTAACTTCGATGGAAATAACATCTGGTGACTATCGGGTGTTACAGTAATCCTGTATTTGTTGGCATGGCATTCACAAATTAAATAAAAAAAGAGAAAGTTTTTCCAAGCTCTAGTCCCAAAACACCTCACTTAGGACGCATCTGTAAGGTGTCCTAGTCTGACCAACCTCAACAGACAGAAGGGCAGCAGCAGCGCCATTGTGAGTGCCTTGCACATGACATAACTCATCATCCATCTGTATTTGTGAGTCCAGACACTTTTTGGAGGAAACTCGCTATCACTTTGTGGCGGATGTGGTTTGTGGCGCGGCTGCAGGGGAGACCCACACACCAGAGCTTCATCAGCAATCATGCCTCACCGGCTTAAAAAGAATGAACTGGGTCCTGAGGTTGTTGTTGTGTACGTGTGGCTGGCAGCTGAAAAGTTGCAGCCGAGGTGTGTTGAAGCAGCAACTGAGAATAAAGAAAAGTGTTTGAAAGTGTGAAATATGTGGCCCATCACTCCTGTCACACACTTGTATCCAAAATTTTAAGACTTTTTAAATTATAGGTAGGGGTACCAAGGTCAACTGACCAACAAATATTGTGCCGCTTTCACTCTTAGATTTATCTTCATTACAGTAAACCAGCACGATGTCTGTATCACTGCAGATCCTGCTCCAATCCATCCGTTAATCACCCACTCTCTCACTTTACTTATGGACAAGAACACAAAATACATGAAGTCATGCACTTGAGGCACAAACCCATTACAACCCAAAGTGGGAAAGCCATCATTTTACTGGCTAGGAAATACTGCCTCAGAATTAGAGGTGCTAATTCACTGTTTGATGAAGCTAACAGGACATCTGTGAAAATCAAAGATATGATCCAGAGACCATGGAAAAGGGTCCCTGACTGTGCCTGGGAGTTCTTTCCATAATGGTTATGAATAGAATCTAAAGGACATATTTTAAGAGCCAGAATTGAATGGGTACTGGTTCTTGAATACTGAAACGCACTTAGACAAAACAAACAGTTATAAGAATTGTTTAATGTTAATGCATTCTAATATACCTAATATTTTCAGATTCCTAACTATCCCCTACTAATGAAGCTGCCGATGGTTAGCAGTTAATATTGATGCAGTTAAGATGTGGTAAGTGGACCCAAATGCAGGACGTGACAATTGGAAACAGTTAAAGAGCTTATTTAGAGTGAGCTAATAAAGGAATTCAGATAAGGACTGCACAAGTAGGTATAGGGTAAATATGCAATCAAGGCATTCAGGTAAGTATTTTATAGACAGGTATCTGATAAGTATTCAGCAGACGTGTGGGCAGACAGTGAATCCAGAAAGCCACTACAAAATCATGAGACACTGGCTGACACACAAGGGTCCCACAGAGGTGGGAGAGGTAAAGATAGGTCTTTGGCAGGATCATCCAGTTAACAAGAACTAAATATTTACTAAGAATAAACTAAGAGGCTGACTCAGACTCAATATGATGTATTTAAACGGTTAGTTTCACGTAACACCAGCGGCCCTGTAAACCAAAAACAAATATTAAAAAGTTAAAAGGAAGGTAAAACAAAACAATATGATTGGGGTTATTTCAAGACAAAAAGGACCAACTTTCTTCAGAAACTTGTCCACAAAAATGGATTTCAGGAACTGGAATTTGTAAATTCATCTGTTGTGTAGTCACTTTTCAAGGTGCTGGAGAGCTCTTTCCAAAGTTATGGTGTTAGTATCTTGCAAAGCATTGAAATTCAAGAGATTTTGGCGTTTGCATACTTTTGCAGGGAGGAAAAAAATAGCAGCTTGCAGTGGTCCATTCTACTGCACCCCACTTCCTCAACAGCCCCACTAATAAAACTACATTGAGCCTGAGGCACTGGCTCACATTCTCTCTCGTGCTCTCCCTTCCTTGTGTGTTCTACTGTATAATAGATTTCCCACTTTACATACAGATGAACATGTGCGCATTCACAGAAACTCAGAAGCACGTATGCACTCACACAAGAATTGCTTTTAGGTGCTGAGATACACAGCACTGGACATAAAATGACAGCAACCCCTGAATGTTGTTTTGTATTTGTGATCTAATCTTGGCTTGTTTGTTCAAGAATTTTGACAGGGGCTTATTATCTTCCCCACATTTCTGAAGAAAGGGACACTTAAGGGCAATGATACATTTGGCCTTTTTTTCAGTGCCAGCTGTCTCCTTCAAGTGCCCTCTTTGAGTTTGTTGTTCTTTTGACAGAGAGTGTTAACTGACCTGTTGCTCAGCGTCTAGTACATAGGGTAAATCTCTTAAAATGTAGATGCAAGGTGTTGCTAGGAGGCGTTTATTATTATTATTATTATTTATGTACAGCATGGCCAACCTAATCACTAATATCCTAACAAGTCTTCCTCCAGAGAGTAGGTGTGTTTTCGTCTCTGAAATAATACATGGCTATGCCCGTTTCTATGCTAATGTGTGCGCAAAAGGTGCATTTTATTTGTGTGTGTGTGTGTGTGTGTGTGTGTGGACAATCGGCTGTAAAACCATTCAATAGACTCTCCCAGCATGTTGGTTCTAATGCCGTATTGCCTGCCATATGCAGCTTAAAGGGTTCATCAGTATGTACACTGGGGATCATTATGCATAAGGCCTGTCTTAACATGAATACCTAAAGCAGAGAGTTGTTTTACCAGAAGTTTGGCCCAGATAAACTACATAAGATCCCCTGCTGGGACTACATTTTTTTTCTTGATATATGATTGATAGTTGCAAAAAAGCGGCGCAACCCAGATATGGAAAAATGGGACTGACTGTGAATTTAATAGCAATGACAGTATAGTGATGAATTGAATCCATTCCATAATTCATCCTTTAATTAGACTGGTCCATGTCTATCCATCATAGCTCTAGAGAGATGGATGGGATTGTTGTGGTTTATTGATGAGGAGGTAGTTCTTTTTGATTGCTCTCATATTTGACTCAAATACAGTGGCTGTAGCAGTCTTCCTTCATATTAATGGGCTGATTCAAACTCATTTTAATAGTTCATCTTGGATTTGGACGAAACATTGTATGAGGAAACAAAGTCAAACATATGTCTATAGAAGATTAGTCATGAAAAAGTTTGTTCCCCATTTTCTACTTTTAATAATCAGCTGTCTGACAGGAAACTACCAAAAACTTTGTACAGGGACTTTTTGACAAGCCATTAACCTGCTGCCTACTGTTTATTTTCTGACCCTGTGGTTCATTTGCTCACACTGCTGTGAAGAAATTGTACATAAATAACTAGGATGTTTCTATCCTGGCCAGTAAGCAAATCAGACAAGTAAGGATGATTCACAGGTGGAGAAAGGGACCACTTCAGACATTTTTGGTGAAAAACTGTCAGCTATAAATTTAAATTACTGCTCATGTGCTTACACTTGTCAAAAACATGTGACTGTTCTCCACCAGAACACCATCCTGAATGCATTGTGAGTAAGCATTCCACTGTAAGCAGTGTGTGTGAGTCACACTAGTTTCCTTATAAAACATGCTCATATTCACCCTAAATGTTCTGTGGTGATATGCTGAATAATTCAAAACAGGAACTGGTTCAGTCTAATTTATAAATGTGTACTGAAATGATAGATGTCTCAGAGACGCTGTACTCATAAGTAAGTGGACTGGTTCTTATAGCTTCTCTACTCTATTTGAGGATTTAAAGCACTTTATAAAGTACTTTTGTGTAGGTGTCATGACTTATAGTCCGAAAAATACGGTATTGCTGTAAACATATAAGGCGCACTTAAAATCCTTTAATTTTCTCAAAAATCGACAGTGTGCCTTTTAATCAGGGACGCCATATGTATGAAGACTGGTTGTGCTTACTGACCTCGAACCAATTTTATGTGGTACACGGCGCTGTCAAAAAATGTTTTAGTATGACTTTGGTAAGCTACGAAGCCGCACCGCTTGATGGGTTGTCAAACTAACACTGCAGCATCACTGAGAGTTAAAAACTGTCTCAATTCTTCCATCTTTAATAAAATGATCAGCATTGCTGCTTTACCAGGTGTAACAATTAAGTTTAACATCCAGGCATCCATGAAAACAGAATGTATTAAATTTAACAGAGTTAGAAGTTAGCAGGAAGTTAGCTCGCTAGTTTGCACCTAAAGACAATATACCATGTTCTGAGGGAGAGATTTCCTAAAAAATGTAAACGTACAGCTCTGCTATTACTTCAAACATAAATGAAGACAGAAAACTAAACAGCAGTGACGTTTGTAGGGTTACTGAAGTTGGACTAGCTGGTATATAATGATGTGCTACGTGATCACTAGGGACACAGCTATGTTAGCATAACATAAACACAGTGAAGCTGGAGGATGAACGCCAACTTTTTCCACTTGATAAAAGTTAACGTGAAGGTTCCCGATGGTTAGGGACAAATACAATTGCATGGCAGGATGCTGTAAATCATAGGTGTCAAACTCTGGCCCGCAGGCCAAATTTGGCCCGCAGCCTAATTACATTTGGCCCGCGAAGCCATACCAAATTACTATTAGAGCTGGCCTACTGGTATTATACAGCTAATATATATATTGTTTAGTATTAAGCTTTTCTTGTTCCACCTTTAGGTCAGGAGATGCACACGCCTACAGTACAGCCAGGGCTAATCTAAAGAAGGGCATCAAAAAAGCCAAACACCATTACAAAAAGAAGGTAGAAGAACACTTCTCCAACTCCAACCCCCGACGCATGTGGCAAGGACTCCAGACCATCACAGACTACAGGACCACCAAACCCTCCCCCGCATCCTCTGATGTTTCCTTCCTCAACGAGCTCAACAACTTTTATGCTCGTTTTGAGCGAGGGAACCCCACAACCACAACCAAAGCAGACGTGACACCAGACCACCAACCTCTGACTCTCTCCCCCACCGATGTAGGAGCGGTGCTGAGCAGGATCAATGTCCACAAGGCTGCAGGTCCTGATGGCATCCCCGGGCGTGTTCTCAGAGCGTGTTCTGGGGAGCTTGCAGGAGTGCTGACAGACATATTCAACCTGTCCTTGGCCCACGCTGTGGTACCGGCCTGCTTCAAATCCACCTCCATCGTCCCGATACCCAAAAACTCCAACCCATCTTGCCTCAATGACTACCGCCCAGTAGCACTCACCCCCATCATCACTAAGTGCTTAGAGCAGCTGGTCCTAGCACACTTCAAATCCTGTCTCCCCCCCACCCTGGACCCCCACCAATTCGCATACCGCCAGAACAGGAGCACAGAGGATGCAGTCTCCATCGCACTGCACTCTGTCCTCTCACACCTGGACAACAACAACACCTACGCCAGAATGCTGTTTATAGACTTCAGTTCAGCGTTCAATACAATCCACCCCTCACAACTCATCAGGAAACTGACAGACCTGGGCATCAGTTCCCTCATCTGCAAATGGTTACTGGACTTCCTGACCAACTGCCCCCAACATGTCCGGCTGGATAACCACTGCTCATCTACCATCACAATGAACACCGGTGTACCACAAGGCTGTGTGATGAGCCCTTTCCTCTACTCCCTCTTCACCCACGACTGCAGACCTGCTGATGGTTCCAACACCATCATTAAGTTTGCAGATGACACCACGGTGATTGGCCTCATCAGTGACAACGATGAGGCCGCCTACAGGGAGGAGGTGGATCGTCTGGCTGAGTGGTGCGACACAAACAACCTGCTGCTTAACACCGAGAAGACCAAGGAGCTCATCGTGGACTACAGGAGGAATGCTGACCCACATCCACCCATCCACATTAAGGGGACGGCTGTGGAGCGTATGAGCAGCTTCAAGTTCCTGGGAGTCCACATCTCCGAGGATCTCACCTGGACGACCAACTGCTCCAAGCTGGTCAAGAAGGCTCACCAGCGCCTCTTCTTCTTGAGGACTCTGAGGAAGAACCACCTGTCCTCAGACATCCTGGTGAACTTCTATTGTTGCACCATCGAGAGCATCCTGACCAACTGTATAACAGTCTGGTACGGGAACTGCTCTGCCTCGGACCGGAAGGCGTTGCAGAAGGTCGTGAAAACTGCCCAGCGCATCGCCGGAGCACCACTTCCTGCCATAAAAGACATCTACAGGAAGCGGTGTCTGAAAAGGGCTGGGAAAATCATCAGAGATCCCAGTCACCCATCACATGGACTCTTCACCCTCCTGCCCTCTGGGAGGCGCTACAGGAGCCTCCGGACTAAGACCACCAGGTACCGGAACAGCTTCTTCCCCACAGCTGTCAGACTCCTGAACTCTGCCTCCTGACATCTGACCCACGTTAACACATGGACTGAACATACACACACCCACAATGGACAACTGTACACTCAAAAACACAATAATAACATGGACTGAACCACCACTCACAACCACTAGCACTTTATATAGCCTCTGTAGAAATTATCCACATATCTCACTTATCTTAACTGCACTACTGTATAGCTCTGTAAATAATCATTCTGTACATACGATAATTTTTAACCCTACAACTGTTTACAACTTGCATAGTTCCCATTTCTGTATAACTGTATATCTCAGATTTCTGTAAAGTTATTTATTTCATATTCTGTATAGTTTTTCATATTTATATCCTGTTCATATCCTGTACATAGCTTGTACTCACTACAGCCTGTACATACCTATAGTTATAGAATATTCACAACATACTTCATACCGTGTACATTATAACATACCATAATAGACCCATTTCTGTAATATACTTACATATCTATATTATTGCTAATATATATTGTAATATATCTATATCACTAAAGCACTTCTGGATGGATGCAAACTGCATTTCGTTGCCCTGTACCTGTGCATGTGCAATGACAATAAAGTTGAATTCTAATTCTAATTCTAATTCAGTTTTCCAGCAAAACTTATTTGAGTCCATAAGAAAAGATTCATTCTTATATCTGGAGGAAGATTTTTTTTTTCAATAAATATTAATGTTAGCCCGCGACTTTGTTCCAGTTTTGAATTTTGGCCCACTGTGTATTTGAGTTTGACACGCCTGCTGTAAATGGACCAAACTTCAGTCAGGAGAACAACTGAGATAATCCCTCCACAATAGGTTAGTCATTAATATACTGCAACAACATGGAATAGAGCAGCTGAGAGAGAATTTAGCATTAATGAATGTATGATACGGTAGTGGAGGAAGAAAGAAGAATGATTTGAGTAAAGTTTTACTTACCTGACTGTTTTGTTTAGCTTAATGCGCCTTATAATCCGGTTTGCCTTATGTATGAAAACAGACCCGCTCATCAACAGTGGGCCTTATAATCTGATGCGCCTTACGTTCCGAAAAATATGGTAATTCAAACTCATCCACAAATGGTCATTTGCTCAGAGGGGTAAATTACAAATGTTCAATATAGCCAGGCCTTTGCTGCCTATCAGCTTTCAGTGTTAAGCAGGATTTTCTGATTGAGGCTGTCACATAAAAATAAGTATTTTGTGGGTCATGTGACTCAGAATGAGCCCTTCTCTTATCAGGTGTTATCAGATGATGATGATGATTATAAATTGGTGATTAAAAATATAAAGAGAACACACAAGTATAATAGTAAAATACAACACTGCTTCAAATAAGACAAGAGATTATTCCTACAGAAAACTGTTAATCTCAGGATTTAGTGCATGAGCGGTAAAATAAATATGTTAATTCAAGTTAATTATTTTATGGCTGAGTGCACTCTCAGTGCTGCTGTTTGTTTCTAAGGTGACATATTAGCACTCTGAAACTTCAAACTAGATACATTTAATCATTAAATGTTACTGTCCCACAGCCTCACAATGAAGACATGGAAACTGCTTTAGTTTGTCAAAAAAAACTAAGTGATTTCATTCATTTTACTGATTGAACAGGTATTCTGTTGTGTTCAGTGCTCCCACAGAGTAAAAGAGACTTGGCACCACATTGTCTGCCTGACCGATTTAATACATAATAATGCAATCTAACACTCACCCAGCAAAGAATCTATATTGCACGTAAAGCATACTGTAAATAAAAGAATAAGTGACAAGTGGTGCTGGTCCGAGCCAGGTTGTGTTCAGCACAAGTTACCATGGTGATTAACCAGGTGAAATGAGAGCCACTTTCTTGACATTGAAAACTCTAAGCGGAAGTTTCCGCTAAACTTTAAGTGGAAACAGCTGGCTAACCCATTAATCTCGCTTTGTAGTACACCCCTCAGGACCATTTGTTGTCCCTTTTAAATGCACTGGCTTTTATTAATGTTGTAAAAGTCCTTATTCTATTCCAAAAGACTATCACTTTGTAAACCTTATCAGTAGTTTTGGTACCTGAACCAAATTTTAATCTGTCTGGTTGTTTCTTTCTATGATTGTGAACTCCTCCAAAACCAGAAGAAGTAAAGCAACCAAACTTGGCACACAGGTACATCTTACGCTCTTGAAGGTTCCTAGTTACATTAAATATTTTGACATAATCATGTTGCCTAGAAACTACCTAGCAAGGGGCTAAAATTAAAAAACAAACAAACAACTAAATATCTACCATTCCCATTGTTTTCCTTTTCTCAGTGTGATTAAGAACATCGGTTTGCCAACAGCATGAATATTCCAAACAATACTGTAGCATTGAGACAGACTAGTGAAGGTAAAGCTAGAGTAAAAACAAAAATAATGATCATGGCAAAATAAAACAAAGGTAACTGCAGAGCACAAGGCTCCCAAAAGGGACTGACATTTTATCTGGATCGTTAACCTGTGATATAAAACTGACCAGTCTCCGACCAGTCAGTTTTATATCCAGCAGGCTTACCTCAAGATTTGATGCTCTTTAGGGATTTATAGGGGTGGGTTATGATTTCTTTCTGTCATTTTTATTCTGTTTGTGTTATACAGGGTATCCAGGCCCCTCTAGAAGCAAATCTTAGCACTCTTTTGATTTGTTCATTTTGGTTATGTTACTGTGTTTGTCTTCACTGTTTATTATACTGAGTTTAAGACCAACTGAAGTTTGAGCAAAGTACATTAACTTTGGAAACACACTGCAATAAAGATAGTGATTAGCAAATCTCAGCATTTACCCAGACGGTAAATTGACTCAATTTATAGTAGGAATGTGTCATGGTCCTGGGTCGGTGAACCAGCGTTTTGTGGTTTTGGGTTAAGTTATACTCCTTGAATTATGGGTTTCTGTTTTGTATTAAATTTACTGTTCCTGGTTTCTAGGTTTTTGTTCTGTTTCTGTTCTCAGTGTGTTGTAGTTTTCTGTCTTTATGTCTTCCCTATGTTCCACCTCTAGTTACTTTTGTCTCTGTGTTTCATGTTCCCTCTTTTCCAGAGTCTGTCATGTTTCCATGTGTCACTGTCTAGTCTGCGTGTTTATAAATTGTCTCGTACTTCCTGTTTTACTTTGGTAGTCAGTGTCCTATGTCAGTGTTTAATGCTTTGCTTCCCATGTCTTGTTATGTCAGATCAATCCCAGCCGTGTCTCCCTCCTGTTGTGTATCCCCACCTTGTTACCTGGTATGTATATATAGTGTGTGCTGTCCTCTGCCCCTCCCTGTCATCCTCTGTGTTTCTCCTGCTGTATTTGAGCCTCCAAAATAAAGGCTCACGTTTTGTTTATCATTCCACCCTCATCCCTGTTTGCCTGCACTTGGGTCCTCAATTCATTCCTTCCACGCCGTCTGTCCCGCCAGACGTCACAGAATGCCATAATACCAGATATAACAGTAGGTAGTAGGTACCGATACATGTAGAATTTCAAGATTAGGTTAGTTTCTCAATACCCAATTTGGTACCTTGGTTAAAATAAAACGAACAATATAGACTCAAAAGTCATTTCAATGGTGGTGGTTGACCATTTATTTCAAATATTAATATATTTTGACAGGAAACAAGCTTAAAGCTTGGTTGGATCTTGGATGGTTTAACACTAAAAGAGGAACTGCAGTGTTTTCATAAGTTTCATGCTAAAAGGTATCGTAAGAGTAACTTCTCAGAGCATACCTAATTTATAAAGGGTTGTTCTAGCCTTATGGACAGCTTAAAGCAGTTTACACTACAAGCCACATCTACAGCACAATCACACACTTATGGCACATTGAGAGCAACTTTGGGGGTTCAAAATTGTGCCAAAGACATGCTGACCGAAGGAGCTGGTGATCAAATCAGTGACCAACTTGCTCTACCTCAAAAATCACAGCCGTCACTACACCGCAGTAGAGTGTCAAACATGATGCGAAGTTTTCATTTGACTGCTTAGGCCTTTTTATCACTTTGTAATACCCCATTGTTGTGGTTTAAAAGTCCTCAGCTTTGTTTTTTGGCTCACCATTTTCATCCAGGTTGCTTCCAGCCACAGCAGGTGGGTTTTAAGTGAAAAAGTCCAATAGATCACCTGCATGCTATCACCTGCCCTGCACGAAATTAGAGACAAACAGATGCAATTAGACACTAGCTGTTGAAATTAATGGAGCATCCACCAGAGCCAAGTTCCCTCATGAGTTGGTAGAGAGTAACACATAAAAGAAGAGAAAATAATGGATTTTGATTCATGCAAGTGCTTAAAAACATGTCAAGAAAAAGAAAATATTTTATTTTGTTTTTGACATTGTGTCACCTTATTGAATTTCCCTTCCTTTTTCCATCGATATTTATGTCTAGCCATATAATGGGCAAAGTTTACAAGTGTGTAGGTTGCAGGCAAGGCATACAGATTCTAGCACTGCTAGAATCTGACATAACCTTTGTGTCAATACAAAATTAAAATAGTTAAATCTGTCCATGTGCAAATTGCATTGCACTGATGGTACTGATAAGCTACTATATCCTCCAAGCATTTTCTGTAAATCTACACTGAACATAAAACTATAATTAACAGGTAAGAATTCATGCACCTGCAGGCAATTATGAGTTGTGCTTATGTGTGAAGTTTTTAATATCCTGTGAAATATATACCATGCATACATGATAACAAAAACCCTTATGTATTTTCTTTCTTTTTCTTTGGCAGTTTATTTTAAAGCTATGCAAAAATTCTGCTAAACTGTTTAGAATATAGCTGCTCCCATCAACATTCAATTGAGCCTTTAAAGACTAGGAGCATCCTCTTATCGTAAATAGAAAATCTGTTAGCAGAAAATCCATTAGAAAGGAAGAGCTTTTGACATAGGCAAAAAATGATGAGCTTGACAAAAACAGAGCTGAGTGCAAATGAAGCAGAAAAAGTGTCTGTGGAAAGTTTATCTTGGTGCTTAGAAACATCTTATGGTAAATTAAAAAAGGGCTATTCCTTAAAAAAAAAAAAAAAAAAAAAAACAGGCAGCTGATTTGCTTTCCTTCACAATATTTGTCCCTTCCAAGCAGTCAGAGTGTGAAGTGACACCAGAGAAATAAGCAAGTTTTGAAATATGGAATATAACTTTGCCTCTATATATATTTGCTTTATAATGCAGAGATAAATTCAGACATAAATGAGTGCAAGCACACAGCAACACATATGGTAAATGCACATTCAAATGATGTTTCCGCTCCCTGCAGGCAAGTCATTGTCACCCAACAGAGAATCTTAGGAAATAATCATTTGAATCATCCCTTCACCTCAGGAGTCAAGGAGTCCTCATTGTAGCATCAATACACATCCAGCTTTTACACGCTGATTTTTTAATGTGTATCCTGTTTGAATAACACTTACTTATTACAAATATCATCATCATCATTAAGACATCCTCTAATTTAAACGGTCCTTTTGTTTTTCAGCCTGTTTTAGCTCATTTTTCTGCTTTTATGGTACATTTGCCGTATAGTTTAGGAGTCATTAACCTCATTTCAAGGAGCAGTTTCCAGCAGCAAGCAGCTGTTCTAAAAGCTTGCGCTACAATTTGAAATGTTGATTAGTGTATGATGAATATGGAAATGGATTTGTCATATCGGTTTTAGAATGATAGCTTCATCATGTGCTGTCCTACACGTATAACCTATGTGGCAAAGATGCCAGTCCATGCTGTATTTTATCCCAGGGATGTGGAGATTATGTGGATTGCACCTGCTAAATTATATATACATATATTTCTATTTCTATTTCCTTCTTTTCTACTCTTTCTCTCTGACTTTTTCTGCCTAATGGTTAAAAATGACATTTAAACTTTAGTTTCATTGGATTTATTTCTATTCCTGAGCACCAAAGCTGGATGACATGTGATTGGCATGCAACCCTGGATAAGAGGAGGGCTGACTGAATAATGTAATCCATGCAGATATACTTCTTCTATCACACAGCTGGGCTGAATGAGGTGTAAAGGTGTTTTATATCAGTCAGCTTGTCTTTGGGTTACATATGAATCAAAGTGGACCATAAAAATATAAATGTAGCTTTAAGGCTACACTTATATCTATCTGTAGTGGTTTTTTTTAGACTGCTACATTCTGGGGGTTTCGCCCGTGCAGTGCTTGGTCAGCAGCTTGTCTCACAAAAGATCAAATCATCATTTATGTATTTATTTTATAAAAGATAAAAATCCTTGTTTTAATGTAGATCAGGTGAGCCAATGCATCTTAGCAGGGTGTTACCAGTGATTATAGATCGCAACAGATCAAAAAACAAATAGAGATGCTATTCCACCTGTGCCACATGAATAGAGGGTGAACAGTTAGAGTGTAACAGTTTTTCTGGTGGAACACCATATTCATTCAGTTCTTTTCTGTTTCTCCATCCGTAGCTCCCTCTAAAGGTATTTTTCATTATATTCCATTCAGTCTTAGAAGCACTGCTCAAAGTCTGGCAGCTGTGCATTTTGAATGCTCCTAAGTATGGATATGATACAAACTTTATCAAGTTCATCCCAGTATTACGTGCGCTTTGCTTCCTTCCTACGGAGGCAATTGATCTGCGCTCTACTTACAGCTTCCAGGAATTTGCTGACAGTTGTTAAAATTATTGCCTGCGGGTGCAAGGAAAAAAGGAATGTATTCCTTCAAATTAATGCATGCATTGTTCACTTGACAATGATGGATTATAAGTCTAGATTGATGAGGATGTCTGACAATGGAATATTCAATAAAGCTGCTCAGTGAAATGGATTCTTTTTCCCGAGTAATCCTGCAAGTGTTTTCTTTTTTTCTCGTTCCTTAAAAAAAGTCACCAACGTGTGGAACTCATAAGATAAAAGATATGGCCGCCATTCCATTATTCTGAAAAAACTTTTAAGGGACGTCTTGTAACCCAAATTTTTATGAAAGGACTCTTGCATCATTAATTCTAATTTCTTCAAATCCACTGAAGACTTTTAAGTATATGAAACAAACAAAAAAAAAAACATTAAAATTAAAATATGAAAACCTTGTCAGGTTGAGCCAAAAGACAGCTAAGAAGATTTTCTAATAGTAATCTTGCAAGTTTTTTTGAAAGACCTTGGAGAGAAAACATGTTTCTAATATTAATGATCATGAAATTATATTCACTCCACTGAAAAAACATGAAGCACAAATGACTGATATGATGTTATAGTCATTAATATGCTCCTATACGGTCAATGTGCAATACACTGGGAATGAAATCCAACAGTTCAAAGATATATTGCATTTTTGAAGGTAGTAATACTTGTGTTTGACTGACACAGTGAAGAGATCATTATTAAACGTGTATCTTGCTGTGCCATTGAACTGGACTTCATTAAAGTGAGAGATATCCGAAATATTTATACGTATAAGGCAAATGCATGTATATATAGCTCCTTTATTTAAGTATTTTATAAAAAAAATCACATTGGAACTATACATATGTTACAAAATATAAGACAAAGTACAACACAGGACTAGTAAGTCCTGACAGCCGTTACTTCTGTTGAAATAGTTGTCTCTCTGTAAGTTTTAGTGCATTGTCACAATATAATTTTTTCAGGAACTACAGGGAAGAAGAGCTGCTGATGTGCAGAGCTAGGGCTGAGGCTCCCAATAAATTATACTAAACAGAAATATATTCATGTTTAAATAATTCATTGAAAACCATAGCCAACGACCATTCACGTCTTCTGATACCTCAGAGTTGTCTGAAGTATTACACAACTGAAATGATGACAAAACACTTGCTACTTAAATCACCGTAAAACATATTAATGTTGTTGAACTACCAGCAAGCTATTTGCATGTTGTTCACTACTCCCAACTCAACTTCTAATTAAGTGGGCAGTGGTACATGTGTGCCAAATGTGGGCAGGAAAGGTAGTTCTGCTTTGCATTTTACTCAGTAAAGTTTCCCCTACCTGCTAACCGGTCATCCTTGATCCCTGATCCTGGTTCTGCCAGAGGTTTCTTCCTCTTAAAAGGGGATTTTTCCAAGTGCTTGCTCATAAGGGGTTTTCTCTGTATTATTGTAGGGACTTTAATTTACAGTATAAAGCACTTTGAGGCAACTGTTGTTGTGATTTGGCTCTATATAATTAAAACTGAATTGAGCTGAATTGAATTTATCACCCACTGGGATAAAAGCTGATTTCATGTGGTGCTGTGTTTAGAGCAGAGTGCAGCTTTTTTTTTTTATAAATATGTCACATGGAAAATCTTGCCATTTTTTCAATCTAGAATAACAGTTGCAGTGTTACTTGCATGTATTTTTACCAAAGTTCACTCTTAAAAAAGCTGAGTCTCACACGATGTCTGTGGCAATTTAGAGCGGCTTGCTGGAGGGTTTAGTTTTTGTTTCTTCCTTTGACCAGACAGGAGTGTGTCAGCAGCAGACTCTGCATTTTTACTAAAACTCTTAACAGCTTATGTTACAACCCTCCAGAAAAATAATTACATAGGAATCCTGACTTCCAGTGTGGGGCAGCAAGGGCAAGCACCTGATTCAAACGTGCAGGTGACCAATTCTGTGCCTAGCAGAAGGGATAAGGCCTCTGGCTGTCAGCAATGCACCATTCTACTGTAGATCTGTTTAGGCATCACCTGGCAGGCTAATCATGTTGGCATTTGAAAACAGGGGTTCACATCAGCGGCCATCTTTGAACTAAAGGGAGGGAGTTTGCTAAGGACTTTTTCAAATGGGAAAACTGCCATCCCTATTTTTCATATCGTGCCCAATAAAATACCAAAAAGCTAAAGCCATCTGTGGTGTCAACATTGCTGGCACTCAGCATGGAGGCTAACTAAAATTGATTTGCAATTCCAATGAGTACTGTCTTTGGCCAGAAATATTTTTAATTCCATCTAGAATAATATGAAAACAAAATCCATGGGTGTAGGATGCAAACAACAAGTGTTAAAAATCCCCACTATTATGTAAAAATTTAACACAATTTCAAGAAAACAAGTAGAAAGAAAAACATTTTCTTGACACTGACAAAGTTTAAGTAATCATATTTCTCTAGTTTCCAGGTATCTGGGACAAGAAAGTCAGAAACTGTTAGATTATGATCTATAGTGATCTTAGAGAATAATGTTCGCACAGCACACAGAAGGACTGGTGTTTTCTTTAATGAACGAGGCAATGCCATTAGGAAAAAAAAGAGACTTATGATTCTCTTCATACAGTTGTGTTGAAAGTGACTTATCTTTTCAAAAGAAAAGAATGGATTGACTGGTGATTGAAAGGCGTAAGCATGAGAGAGCTCATTGGTAGAGACGTAGATAGCAGTGGTGAGTTGCAATCAGTTCAATACATTATGGACGGGGTCAAAGAAGAGATCTAGGGCGTTCTTTTCATACATCGAGCGTGTTCACTTAAGCGGCTCTGGTGAGTAGGCCTATTCCAACATATCTAGGCTTTCACTGGCCCTATACATGCTGGGAAAGGCTCATGCTGGCAAATTGCTGTAGCATCTTCTATGGAGAATCAAATATGACTCGTGCTTTTACTGTGACACTGACACAGAAAATGGTTGGAACATTTATGGGTGTAAGGCACATGTGGAAAAAGGACAAAAAAGATAAAAGGCATACAGACTGTAGCCAGCCATCACATCTTCAGGTCCACACAATCCAACACACTTTCATAGTTACTGCTTGCGGGAAAAGAAGCAATAATACAAGTATAAATTGTGTAGTAATCTTTATAATACTTTTTTAAATGAGTACAATGAGTGATTGACAGCTAAAAGGGGCAAAATAAGAGCGTTTAGAAAAGAACTTTGAGAGATATGGGGAAAAAAAGAAAATCAAAGAAGGACGCTTAGAGAGAGGTTGGGTCATCGATCAAACAGCCATCAGTTTAATCATTTTTCTGACTTTTTCACCTATTCTACAGACTTCTTCCCTCTCATCATTTTCAGCATACCTAAGCCCACAAACATTCTCTCCTATCTCCTTTTCATCAGGGAATATCCTCTAAGTCTAATTGCCAAAACAGTTTCTTTTTTCCATCATAAGCTCTTAGCAGTCTAAATTTAAACAGATTCCAGCAGCAAACAGTTGGTATGTGGCCAAAAACCTTTGGTAGCACTAAGCTGTAGATACAAAAAAAAGTTGAGGGATTTGTTCAGTTTTCGAGATGAAACGTTTCAGATTTGATGCCAGCAACATGCAGAACTGTGTCTGTTTTTAATGCCTTTAAAGATCACAGCCACAGGCTATTGGTTTTTTGAGCATATCCCTTGTATACAGATGCGTGAAAATACATAATATACTGCAGCTGTTGAAGTTCACAAACTACTTGCTATTTTAGAGGCACAGTTGCTAAATTGTTTGACAACTTATTGATTTTTTATTTTATTAATTTTTCTATTTTTTTCCATTAGTATTACACTAATGCTAATGCTAATGTCCTTTTTTGTCACAGACTTTTATAATAAGCATTTTCTTTTAAGTTGTAATGTTTAATATGCTGTCTTCATACCATTTTCATATACGATTTATTGCATTCTATGTTTACATTTTGCACAGTGTCTCAGTATTTATATTTTTCCACAAGTCATATTTTATGAGGAAAATGACAGTGCCTAACTGAAAGTTATAATAATGAATTTGTTCTTATAGCCCTGTGACAGACTGATCAGGGTGATCCCACCTCTCTCCCTGTGGTAGATGGGATATGGATCCAGATCCTTGCAACCCAGAATTGGAAAAACAGAAGAAACTAGATGGACAGATGATGGATAGATGGATAGATGTTTTCTGTTATGTTGATATTATCTATATCTAGTTGATAGCTTTTGTGTTTTGCTTTTCCACAACCATCTGGATGATTAAAAGAAGGTACTGTGTGGATTTTTCTTCCCTTCTTTTTTGTGTGCGTTTTGTTATTTTGCTCTTACACTAGCAGCATTATTTGTATTTTTGTCACAGACCTGAGCGGAATGAAATGAAGTCGGTTGAGCATGAGCAGAGGCCTCCCGTAAATAATACAAATAAATTGATAACAACAAAAAGGTTACTTGTAAGTAAGATACATAGAGCGGAACAAGAGTGATGGAATATTTGTTAGGGCAGTACATTTGGTTTATACTGTGAATTGAACTGCAATTCTAACTTTAGTATAAATGGATACAAAACCTCTCATAATGACTTCAATTTAAAACACCAGCACTTTTCAGCAAACAAGCATTTAACACGGGAGCTCTGATGAAGTAATTTTCTGCATCGTTTGAGACAGAATAAATCACCGAGTGGAAGTTGTTGAGTTGCTGATGAGGACTGAGTCATAACTGCAGCTCACCAACTATCATCGGGCTCATCTCACTTTCTGATTGGATCAAACTCTGTCAGCTGTTGTTGTTACTTTAAACACTTCTGATAGTCCCTTATATGTTAAGAGTATTAGTGGAATACTCTGACTTTATTAGGGCTTCTTAATTTTTTTTTATCAATAATTGTTTGCTGGCAAAAGAAATAAGTGCTGAGATGTTTCAGACAGATGGGAGCAGATTCTAAAATTTCTTGATTAAAAACAGCATTGACAGACATTCTTCCCTGATTGCTCAATTTTTGAGGAGCAGATGGATGCAATAGAAGCCATAGCTCACTGTAGCTCTCACATAAAAATCATTTCAAAGGTAATTTTTTACCCAGCAACCCAGTGAATGTAAAATTAGCATTTCTAACTTTTTGCTTTTTGAACAATATTTTCCATAATATTAGATTGGTATTGTACATGTCTGCAAACCACAGATAAAAATCTTTGTCTTTTTCTCCACCTCAATGAATGAATGAATGGAAATCTTATTGATGATTCTCATGTTTGGTTTGGCAAAGATTTTATGCCAGATGCCTTTCCTGATGCTAGCCCATCTATCTGGGCTTACAGCATGTAACAAGGCGGCCCTTAGCGGCTGGAAACACAGTGAGATGGACCAAAGCAAGTGTAGTGGAACAAAGTATTTATTTGCTATACAGCTCTCCTTACAACAACTTGTCAAGCTTCTTCACAGCACAAAAATCCACCCTCTAATGACAACTGGCAGCCTTAAATATGTTCAGCTGTCACAGACTAAACCATTATTCCACTCTCAGGTAAATTCTTAAATCCCAACCTTCCACCACAGTATACAATATATCAATTAGAATAAATAAATACATAAATACATTTTCACATTTACATATTAATAAATATTTCACACTTTACCGTTACACCAAACCCAATATTATAAAAACCCAGAAACCCAAGCACAACAAGATTCACCACACTCTCTTTACCAATGGTCTCTCCCAGAACCTTTAAATGGTGTCTGGACCCCCGGGGAAACATTTGCCCAAACACCTTGAAGAGGACACAGGCAAGAAAGGTGAGTAATCATTATCTTACAAACACTTATTTGCACCACTTTTATCCCTAGATTTCACACACATTTGCATTAGTTTTCCTTACTGGTAAACCTTAATCACAATCTCAATCACCATTCTTCT
Source organism: Perissodus microlepis (assembly GCF_051167445.1). Taxonomy (NCBI): domain Eukaryota; kingdom Metazoa; phylum Chordata; class Actinopteri; order Cichliformes; family Cichlidae; genus Perissodus; species Perissodus microlepis. The sequence continues at coordinate 27,742,421 of NC_140477.1, read as the reverse complement.
CTCCTGACAGACAACCACCACATTCCTTGATGAGGAGCAGCTGTGCCAGATCTGAAATAAGGCTACCAACTGATTTTAAAATTCCCAATAAATAGTCAATAAATATTTAAACTTCTTGTGTGTGCAAATCCATGCTTAAAGTGCAATGCTAAATAAAGTGCTTGATAAAGTGCTTTTAATAAAGTGAAAGGTGTGCTCTAAGGTGCTATACAGATAATATAATATAAATAAATGCAGTAAGGGAGTCCTCTTCCTTACATTTCCTCCTCCCTGTCTTTAAGCACGAAGTGCTTCAGTCCTCTGTCATCCTAGATAAACAGTCAGCAACCACATTTGACTTCCCCGGCCTATACTGGACCGTAAAGTCATAAGGCTGCAGAGACAGGTACCATCCTGCAATGCGGGCATTCGCATCCCTCATGCGGTTCAACCACTGGAGGGCACGATGATCAGTCTCCAGAGTGAAGTGACGTCCCAGAAGATAATACCTCAAGGCCTCAATAGCCCATTTCATGGCCAAGCACTCTTTCTCCACCGTCGAATACCTTGTCTCCCTGTCGAGTAGTTTCCGACTCAGAAACACCACAGGCCTTCTTTCACCATCCACCTCTTGCTGAAGGACAGCTCCAAGGCCAACTCCTGAAGCATCAGTTTGCAAGATGAATGGCTTGTTGAAGTCTGGACTGTGTAGAACTGGATGTGTGCAAACTGCTTCCTTGAGGTCTCTGAATGCTTGCTTACAGTCTCCTGTCCAACGCACTTTGTTGGGGGCTGAGCCTTTTGTGAGGTCATTCAGTACAGTGGATCGCTCTGCAAAAGAAGGTATGAATTTCCTGTACCAACCTACTAGACCCAGAAAACCTCTCACCTTCCTTTTTGTTGTCGGAACTGGGAAGGACTGAATTGCTTCAATCTTTCCAACCTGCGGCTTTATCTTCCCAGAGCCAACCACGAAGCCCAAGTACTCCACTTCTCTCTTGGCTATGGAGCACTTCTTGGGATTGATAGTCAGTCCAGCCATTCTGATGGAGTGTAGCACCTTCTGTAGGTGAATGACATGCTCTTCCCAGGACTGGCTGTACACCACCACGTCATCCAGATATGCTGCAGAGAATGCTGACACATCTCTCAGTACATGGTCCATTAATCGTTGGAATGTCGCTGGTGCACCTTGAAGCCCAAATGGCATGACTTTAAATTGGTACATACCAAAAGGAGTTTTGAAGGCTGTCAGCTCTTTCACTTCTGGTGCCAAAGCCACTTGCCAGTATCCTTTACACAGATCGAGTGTTGTAATGTACCTTGCTGATCCAACTCTCTCCAGCAGGTCATCCACCCTGGGCATTGGGTAGGGATCAAACTTGGATACTGCATTCAAATATCTGAAATCAATACAGAATCTCAGGGTGTCATCTTTCTTTGGTACCAAAACAATCGGGCTGCACCACTCACTACTTGACACCTCAATGATTCCCAGGTCCAACATCAATTTTATTTCTTTCTGCAGCACTGGCACCAACCGTTCTGGAATTCTGTAGCTCTTTTGTCGAACGGGTGCATCCTCCTTCACCCGTATCTTGTGCTGAACCAGTGATGTGAAGCCTGGTGTTTCTCGAAAGAGCTGTGGGTCCATGAGTGGTTTTATATCAGCCTGCTCAGTAGGAGACAAATGAGAAAGGTCAACTGAAGCACAAACTTGAATGTTAGTTGGAAAGAACTTCTCAGTCACCTCCTCATCCTTAACTGAACGCACCAGTAACTGATAGACCGGCTCTTGTCGGCTGTGGAATTCCTTCAACAAGTTCACGTGAAATGTCTGATATTTTTTAACTCTTTCTGGCATATTCAGCTCATAAGTGACTTTACTCACTTGTCTGACGATCTCGTATGGTCCATGCCATTTTGTCAGCAACTTGTTATCGCTGGTAGGAAGCAATAACAGTACTTTCTGACCTGGAAGGAAGACCCTATCCCTGGCCTTCTGATCATACCAAGTCTTTTGATGTTTTTGTGCAGCTTTCATGTTGTCTTGCATCAATGATGCCATTTTCTCCAACCTCTCTCTCATGGTGATGACGTAGGCTGCGATGTTTTCGCTCTCTGCTTTGGATTCCTCCCAGCAGTCCTTAAGCAGATCCAGGGGGCCTCTCACTTGGCGACCGTATAAAAGTTCAAAAGGCGAGAAGCCAGTGGAAACCTGCGGGACCTCCCGGTAGGCAAACAGAAGGTATGGCAGCCATTGATCCCACTCCTGACACCACTTGTAACAAGGCGGCCCTTAGCGGCTGGAAACACAGTGAGATGGACCAAAGCAAGTGTAGTGGAACAAAGTATTTATTTGCTATACAGCTCTCCTTACAACAACTTGTCAAGCTTCTTCACAGCACAAAAATCCACCCTCTAATGACAACTGGCAGCCTTAAATATGTTCAGCTGTCACAGACTAAACCATTATTCCACTCTCAGGTAAATTCTTAAATCCCAACCTTCCACCACAGTATACAATATATCAATTAGAATAAATAAATACATAAATACATTTTCACATTTACATATTAATAAATATTTCACACTTTACTGTTACACCAAACCCAATATTATAAAAACCCAGAAACCCAAGCACAACAAGATTCACCACACTCTCTTTACCAATGGTCTCTCCCGGAACCTTTAAATGGTGTCTGGACCCCCGGGGAAACATTTGCCCAAACACCTTGAAGAGGACACAGGCAAGAAAGGTGAGTAATCATTATCTTACAAACACTTATTTGCACCACTTTTATCCCTAGATTTCACACACATTTGCATTAGTTTTCCTTACTGGTAAACCTTAATCACAATCTCAATCACCATTCTTCTCTCCTGACAGACAACCACCACATTCCTTGATGAGGAGCAGCTGTGCCAGATCTGAAATAAGGCTACCAACTGATTTTAAAATTCCCAATAAATAGTCAATAAATATTTAAACTTCTTGTGTGTGCAAATCCATGCTTAAAGTGCAATGCTAAATAAAGTGCTTGATAAAGTGCTTTTAATAAAGTGAAAGGTGTGCTCTAAGGTGCTATACAGATAATATAATATAAATAAATGCAGTAAGGGAGTCCTCTTCCTTACACAGCACTAGGAATACACTGGCGTGTGTTTGGTGGTGGTTGGTGTTTTTAATGAGTAAAGGAAAGCAGGGGTTCATTTTATATTGGAGTAATTCACTTTACGCTGAATTTCTTGTGCCAGCCGTATCTACTTATCTTCAAATCAAAGTCAGAGATTTGGTGGATTATATGTAACAGGAACCTAAACAACAGCAAAACAACAAAGGAATGTAGTCGCCACCATTAAAACAAAGCTACCAAATCTATCACACCCATGTACTGCACGCACCCTTTTTAAAAAAGTTTCATACACACATCTGTTGAATTACACTGTGTATCAAAAGGTCATGGCATGCTATATAGGAATAAAAAAACATGATGAAAGTTAAGTAAAAGGAAGCAGTGTCAGAAACCTGAGCAATATAACAATGAGGAGAATTTGCTCTGGTCCAACAGTGTGGGACCTCTAGATCAGAACTGTACTTATTTATTTATTTGTTTTTTCTTGTGGCACTTTGACCTACAACTTGCTGCACTAAATGGAAACAACGCATATAGAGTCACATTGTTTACATTATTAACCTCCTAAGACCCGAACTCTTCCACGAAATGCATTTTTAATTTCTCTTTGATATTTGGGCTGATTGGGGCCCAATGAATATAAAAACAAAGAATTACTAGATTTTTTTTTTACCTTATTTTTGTTTTTAAGAAAAATAAGAGCCACATATGAGGATATCCGTTTAAAATTTTGATAGAACAGTAGCAGTATAATGTCCTCATGAGTGGATATCAGGCCCATGTAGAGCAAAATTGAGTATTTTAGTATAAATAACCCAAAATGTGATGTCCACATATGTGGACACCAGGTCCTAGGAGGTTAACACACATAAGTAGTGTTAGTTAAAAAATAAAGATTAATTTGGAAGACTTTTATAATATCGTAGAGAGACATTAACTTGAGTAGACTATATAAATAATGTAGGTCCTATGATGTTCACTCTTGCATATTAAATGTAACCTACTCTGTTCAGAGGGCTCCACAGAGTGATCAGTGCCATTGGTTGTGTTATGTCCTTGGAAAGAACAAAGTGTCAGACATGTTATAAGGACAAGCCATCAAAGATCCTGACTAGAAATCCATGGGATTTGTTTTTGTTTTTTACAATTTTTTTATATAATGACACAGAATAATGCAAGGGATTTAAATATTTTCAGCATTAGGTTGAGTGTGTGTATATGTGTGAGAGGGGTGCTGATGATTACATACATATGTTTTCAACATTGAAATAAAAGATCTCTCTGTTAAATCATATTGTAAATATGGCTGCAGAGTGGCAAATCTTCCTTTTAGAAGGACTTCTAGAAGTTTAAAGGCTATTTTGTCAGATACAACCCATTTCATTGCATCAGTGTTCAGGTAATGGAGATTACTAACAATCTGGATTACTAACAATCTGGGTAGGAAGTATGACTTGGTGGGTTTGATAGGGTTGCCAAAGCAGATCACCTGACTTCATCTCACCCTATCTCTAGCATCCTGCTCTGCTGCACCAACCCTCTGAATGGCCTCTTTCCCTACATCCTTGAATCATCTCTGTGGTCTTCCACTTTTCCTCCTGCCCGGCAAATCCATTGTACATTATCCACTATCCCTCCTCTGCTCATACTCTTGCCTCTCTTACATCTTACTCTTCCAAACCGCTCAACCTGAGCTGTCCCTCTGATGTACTCATTTCTAATCTTGCCCATTCTGGTCTCTCCCAATGAAAACCCTGTCATCTTCAGCTCTCCACCTGCATCTCCTCAAGCACCTCCTGTTTTTTTTTTCAGTGCCACTGTTTCCAAACCATACATCATAGCACATCTCCCCACCATCTCTTAAACCTTTCCTTTCCCTCTTGCTGCTATCCTTCTGTCACAAATCACCCCTGATGTTGGTTTTCTTCACCTCTCTTGTGTACTGCTCGTTGCATTGGATTGTTTACCCCAGGTATTTAAAGTCATCTACGTTAATTATCTCTCATTCACACACATGTATTCTGTCTTTGTTTCTACTGACTTTCAATCCTCTTCTCTCCAAGGCATGCCTCCACCTGCCCAGGCTTGCTTCAACTGCTCCTTACTCTCATTGCATATTACAAAGTCGTCTATGAATATCATAGTCCATGTTGATTCCTGCCTGACCTCATCTGTCAGCATGTCCATCACCACTGCGGACAAGAAGGGACTCAGAGCCAAGCCCTGATGTAGTCCTACCTCCACCCATGACAGAAACAATGACAGAAACCCATCTGTCATTTCTACCCTAACCCACTGTCCTGTTACATGTTCTGCACATACTTCTCTGACACTCCAGACTTACTCATGCTGTACCATAGCTCCTCTCTTGGTATCCTATGTCACGTTTCTGCTAGATCTAGAAAGACACAGCGCAACTCCTTTTAACCCCTCTACTTCTTCATCAATACTTTTATAGCAAACATCAGATCTGTAGTGCTCTTGATCAGCATGAAGCCATGCTACTGCTCACTGATAATCACCTCGGTTCACCTAGCTTCAACAATTCTTTCCAAAGGCTGGTGTGGCTCATCAGCTTTATACATCTGTAGTTACTTCAGATCTGCACATCGTCCTTGTTCTTGAAAACATTTCTCAGGCATCCTCTAACTTCAAGTCCACTGCCCTCTGCTCTAAACATCTCCATACCTCAACAGGTACCTCATCTTGACCAACTGCATTTCCACTCTTCATCTTCTTCATAGTTGATCTCACTTCCTCCTTACTAACCCTTTGCACTTTCTGACTGACTAACTCTCTTCTACTCATCCTTCTTTTTATCTCATTTTATCTAAATAGCTAATTTTCCATCATCTCAGCACTCTCTCTTTACTTGTTAGCACATTTCCAATTCTGTCCTTAATCACCTAACCCGCTGTACATTCTTTCCAGCTTGATCTCCCTTCCTAGCTAATTGTTATAAGTCATTATATTCATCTAGAAGAACTACAGCACTTTCCCAGTCATATGGTAAGCGCTTCCCTATTACCCAGAGCATGTCTTGACTCCTTCCTTAACTGTGGGAAACATTCTTCCTATGTCCACCATTTAATTGTTATCTTTAGCATGAATTGCTTTTTCTTGTTGATTTCCAAATTTATCCTACAGACTACCATCTGAAGTTAGGCCCCAGTCACACAGGCCTAGAAACTGGTTGGTGACCAGTTGGTAGGAAAAGTAGGTATTTCCCAGCTAGCTGCAGGCAGTTGCTGGAGGTTGATGGTAGTCACTGTAAAATCGATTTTTAAAGCCTAAGTCATCCATGTCTACAGATTGGGCACCAATAACCAAGGAAAAATATGTATTCCTCAACCACTTGGCGAGTGGCGTCTGGAGGTTTCTTGCTGTAACAAGGTGAAAATGGTAAAAAAAGAAAAAATATGCTGCTGTTCCATTTGATTCAGTAACAGATTGCCATCATCACCTCTACTTTGCATGTAACATGCTGATTTGTGTCCACAGACGTCTCACTTTTTAACTACTTGCTAAGTAGTGAAATTGACTGGAACCGAAACATGTTAGTTTTGGTGGTAAGGCACAATGTTAATTTGATGAATGTTCCCTCTTTTTAGTGTGTGGTGCACTTTACAATGTTCACACGCAGACAAAATGAGTGAAACTTATGAACTTGTTGAAAAAGTCACAGATTTCAAGTTGATATGGGGTAATATTTTGCAATTGACTATGTGCACGAGACAATGCTAACTTCCTGGTTTGAGACCGGATGTGGGGTTGTGCATTTCCGGTAGCTTTATTTTGTGGTCAATCGCTACTGCGAAGATATACTCCAAAATCATGTCCAAAACTCGAAAACGGAAAGATTGCGTTAAGTTACAAAGAGCAGAAGGTGGGAACACTCACCACTGTTGTGTCATAAAAAAATCTAATGATCAATTTTGACGTTTAAAGCGTTTAGATCGATCAGTTGTTTACATCACTCAACACAAGCAGAACTGCATCACTGCAGCAGAAGACACATCGTCCACATTCAGAAGCACATCTCTGTATAGTGACTGGTCTTATGATTTAAACAGGCAAATGTTCAGCATTCAAACTACAGGTGAAGAATAGTCAAACCAGGTGTTTCCCCGTTATGTCGATATCAGCTAGTCAAGTACACACCTACACAGCATGTTAACAAACCGTGAAAAAAGCCACACAAAAAATGAATGATTGCCGGTAAGGGTTTCTATACATTAGTATTTACGAAGGGTATGTTGTGACTTACCTTCAAAATTACAGCGGTCCCTCGCTATAACGCGGTTCACCTTTCACCTCGACGTTTCGCGGATTTTTTAGTGCAAGTTTGCATGCTTATTTTTACGTCACATTGTGTCCTGCGTCCTGATCGCTGCAGACGATCTCCTCCGTGACGTCTCTCCTGTACAGTACAGAATCGCTGCATCGATCGCTAGCAGTGTGACTCTGAAGTGCAGTACTGTATGTCCACGAAACGTTTTGCACTGTCAAAAAATAAAATTGGCTACTTGATTTCACCTATCGCTGGTTATTTTTAGAACATAACACCCGCGATAAACGAGGGACAGCTGAGAAATATAACATTTGAATCCCTTTTCTCTTTTGCTCTGAGGCGCGGGGGAAAAATATCGACAAGTCGATGAACATCATTTACAGATATATTGGGTAAATGCCCAAGACATCTATAGAAATGTAAATCGCCGCTTGATTCATTCATTTGCTTAACTTGTTTTGGACCGTAAACCAGGCGCGAATAGGACACCGGAAACAAAGCTCCCCACAGGAGTTTCCGCACCGGAAGTAGCATATGCTAACGTGCACATAGTCAATAATGCAGCTCTCAGACTAGTGCACGCCACCTGAGCTGTCAGATTTATAAACAAAATAACTGTAATACCCCCCAAACCCCCAAAATATTTTAAGAGTCTGTCTTTATATCAAAAAGATATTGAAACTGTACTTCAACTGATAGTACTTTCAAACAGTCGTAAAATCTGTTATTTCAGTTAGCAGACTACTCACACCCTGTTACTGCTTAAATTTGACCTGCTAATTTGTTCATGGTTGAATGTTGGTCACTACTCCTTAAATTGGTGGACTGTTAGTAGGACAACTACACAACTTTTCACTTCTATTGGCTAATTTAACCTGATTAGTAAATCTGGCTCTATGGGAGTGCAACATGTAGTATGTAGGGGTTAGTTGATGAGAAGTCCGGGATCTTTAAGAAGCCTGTCCTGTGGTGGTTTTAGCAAGATACATTAGTCTATGCTATGGGTTTTTTTCTTCTAATTTTATGCATTTTGTCACACTAGTCATGAGCTATCTCTTTCTTGGCCAGCTGCTGCTGAGAATGGTTATAGGCACAGTAGTCCTTTTCAGTGATCCCTCTATTCTGACCTAGATGCAAGGTCACAAAATATATTCCGTGTGGTCTCTACCAAAACAGGGTCAGGATAGGTAGTGGATGCAGGCTTTGTGTGCAGAATACAGCCAACAAACAGAGAGAGAGAGTCCCTCTTGTCAGCAAACAACCCCAGATATTGTGGACCGCATCACGATATACAACCCTCCTGGAAAGACTATATATTTTGAGATAAAAAGAACGAATTTTGTTCCTTTGTTCAATTATTTATTTTAATTGTATTTTTAAAATGATATTTTTACTAGGACTAATAAAATGTTTGTTACCCACATGCGATAAAAATTTAGATAACTCACAAATTTACATACCCTTGTTTTGAACTTGCTTTTTTCAAAATATATTATCAATTGTGACTTAAAAAAAAAAGTAACTCTGTTAACTTTGTTCACTCCGGGTTTATGGTATACAGAGACCACATATTGTCTGGATAAACTTGAAACAAATCTACAGTTGCTTTAATATTTAAACTTGGCAAGATTCACTTAAATGTAGATGAAAAGCCCGTTTTGGACAGCCTTTTTAAATTAAGGTTATTTCTGCACTTGTGATCCTTTTCTTGGCATGAAAGTGGTGAGTATAGACTCATGGGAGAAAATGATTTTCCTCATCCTGCTAAACTATCCCGTCTCTACTTGAGAAAATAAAAACGTAAAGGATTTATGATGAGCAACCTCAGATGACATGTCTGTGTGTAGATTCAAGAAAAAACCTTGTTAACCCTTGAAACACCATCATTCTAAGTCACAGCTGCATACAAAAAGAATTTGACTGCACTAAACAATCAAATGTCTCTTGCCTTTATTGAATCAGTCTTGTTCAACTGGAAAAGGAGAGCTTCTGTGCTAATCAAATCTCCAAAAGCTACTTGGAGTTAATTGTTCCAATAGACGAGATGAGATTGGAAGTGTGGGTTGTAGGGTGCCCCTCCCTCCAGATAAAGGCATAAAAAGTCTGATTACTGACAAAGTTTTCTCTTGTCAACAAAGATCAGGAACCTTTCCTTGATCTTGAGAATTACAAGATGCATCATAGCTTTAAAAGGCTACAGTCACATTCCCAAATTCTGCTATGAGACAAACTCTACAAATGGATGAAATTCAGGACAGTTAGAGCTCTCTGTGGGAGTGGGCATCCTGCAAAGATCACACCAAGGACACACTGTATAACCTTGAAAGAGATGGAAAAACAACCCAAAGGCAGCAAAAAAAACCACCTGCAGAAATCTCTACAACAGTTCATGTGTAGATATTTCAAACACCAATGGTCTGAAATATGGTTTTGCATTATTTACTTGCACATTTTTCATACATCTAACATATTCAATTATTTGAATAGAAAGTTTCTATTGTAATGTGATATACGGTAGTTATGTCTTAATGATTTGGCAGTATTATTGAAAAGCTTAGGAATCTGGGCATTCATACACTGAAGGGTTACATCCCAGTTTTTGTGTTTTGAATATTTTGAACATTTGTTTAGGACCGTACTTGTGAGAAATGTTCCTGTAGAACTCTTCATACTGAGGTGATAGCAAAACAATTTTGTTGTAAATGCCTTTTTCTCAGGTGTGGCAGAACAGAAGTAATTTGTTAAATGTCTATCTATACTCAAAGTGACTAGTACCACAGGATATACACAGCTTCATGTTGTAAATCCTTTGTAAACTACACATTACCCAAGTTCTCCGGTGGGTTGTATCAGTAACATGACATGATGTGTCACATTTACTGGCGGCCAATTAAAATGTCAGGTTGTCGCGGCTTTGACGTTTTAAAAAAAGGAACTGGTTTTTCAGAAAGTCACCAAAAACCTGCAAAATATTTTAATGGAAACAGCTGTCATTAGGAAGTAACTTTCCACCACCTCAACAGACCTGAGCAGAGGTCTAATCACTAAGAATTACTGAAAATACCTGTGTGGGTGTGCAGGGCCCATTAGTACTGGAAGTCGCTTTCTCAACTCAAGGCACAGTTCACTTTGTAAAGTGCATGCCACACTTTTTTGATAATTAGCTTAAACATTTAAGAGTATGCTAGAAACTCAAAATCAATATTCAGACAGGCATTTTTTTTTTTTTAAATTATGCCTAAGAGTTCAGGGGCTCTGCGCTTTGGTCTGCCATATTTTGACCCATTAGACAAGTTATTAAGAAAATATAGGTATATATTTTGTCATGACTGCTGCACTATTTGTAGTTGTCATTTCAAGATGCTGTGGCAGATTCTAACTTCATAGTGTATGGGCTGATGTACTGTTATTATAAGATTTTAATCAATAAATGTGCAACTTTTTAAAATTGTGGTGTAGCTTTTTTATGTAACACGAGTTTACTCAAGTTTGTGAAAAGTTGAACTCCATCAGTAACCACAACCTACAGCTACAGTTTCTATGCTAATGTCAGCTGAAGGTGCTATAAATGTGTTTTTGTTCTAGTGTGGCGCTCTGCTGCTTTAGGAATTCACTTCTGTTTCCCTCTCTGCAAGTCTGTCTCCTGACAACAGAGTCCATTAGTACGACATGGCTGGTTGAGAGAGCTATGTCCAGATATTATGCAAAATGGCCAAATGGTTGATGTGATTACAGCAGTATAATGAAGGGCTTATCCATCTTGCCGCTTGAAGTTACTAGCATCCCACAGACTAGACATCTCGCAGAATTAAAATCTGAAATAAATTGCTTTCAACCTGGGAACCAATCAGTCAGTCTGCTGACTTAGCTAGTAGTGGCAATGGGTACTTTTTCTGTGCTTCCAGTGTAGCCAGTAGCTATCTGTGTCAAGATTTTCAGTTTTCTCTGCGGGTCATTGTAAACTCACTCTTTTCCTCTCCTCACTATATGCCTGAATGCAACCAAAGCCAAATGAAATTGGTCTATAGAACTTTGACTACCAGCAGATTAGAAATGGAAACCAGAAATCGTCCAGTACCCTTACCAACAGATTCTGCAAATTTATATGCAAATATCAATATAATGATAACAATACACTAAACTTTAGGAATCACCAGTTAAAAAAGTCCAGGTACAGCTTAGTAATAAAAAAATGAAAAGGAAACAGTGGATGAACCATTGATTTCTTGTAAGTACTTTGCAATATCAGAAAGAAAAAACCTTTAGACTAACATCAGTTCATCTAAAGGAATTAAAAAGCAAATCCTTCTCCTCACTTACAAGGCTTTGTATAATCAGGCCTCAGCTTATCTTAAAGACTTCATAGTAGACCCTAACAGACCCCAATAGAGCACCATGTTTTCTTACTTGTGGTCCCTAGAATATTTAAAAGTAGAATGGGAGGCAGAGCCTTCAGCTTCCAGGCCTGTCTTCTGCAGAGCCAGCTCCCAGTTTGGACTCAGGAGATAAGTACTCTCAGTTCTTTAAGATTATGCTTAAAACTTTCATTTTTAATAAAGTTTGTAGTTAGTGCATCATGGAAAGGTCCCAGCAGCCTATTGCAGCTAAAGGAGGTTTCACCTGATCCAGCCCTGAGTGTTTCTTCTTCAATCACCCTTTTCACTCTCTCTGTGTTTATACTCCTCCACCCATAACCGGTCGCAGCAGATGGCTGCCCCTCCCTGAAGCTGGTCCTGCCAGAGGTTTGTTCCTGTTAAAAGAGATTTTTTCTTTCCCACTGTTGCTCTTACTCATAAGAGGTCATCTGATTGTTGATATTTTCTCTTTATTATTGTAAGGTTTTTACTTTACACGGTAAAGCTCTTTGAGGAAATAGCTGTTGAAATTTGGCGCTATATAACTGAAATTGAATTACTTTGAAAAACGTCATACCTGGAGAAAATATATTAGTTAATATAGTCTGCAATTAGTACATTTACCCTAATTATAACTGAGAGAATAAAATATTAGCAAGTAAAACTCTTCCTCAACAAGCATTTTTACATGGGTTTGTGCTACTGTTTAATTGCGTGGCATTTGAAAAGCCAGACTGAAAATGTGGGTCTTTAAAGCTTTGCTCAGTATATATGATGTATAATTTTCTGGCCAATTTGTTCTTTTTTGTTTGTTGGATGTGATTTGGAAGGAACCCGTGCTTTTCTTCTACCCAAACATGTCAGCTGTTGTTGTTTTTTACTGATTTTTTACTGCATCTTGAAGAAGCAAGGGAGCAGCTAATCAGCGAAATCACCTGTTGTCATGACTGTTTGGAAGGAACCCCTTTCAGTCCATAGCTCATTATTGGCCTCCACTGTGCTGTAACAACTGCCAGTGGAGAGCACCAAAACAGTCATTAATTTACAAAAATGCTACATAGTTTCCCTTCAAAGTCTCTTATATATCCAGTCTAATATTATTATTGTAAAAAATGTATTCACATATTAATACTTCCATCTGTTAACTGCCATAATTTGTTCTTAATGAGTATCATCAGTCATGTACAAGCTTGAATGAGTCACTTTTAAAATGATGGATCCCCTTTTGAATTTACACAAGATGAGAATCATATTGCTGTTTACTACACCACACAACAAATGAGGACATTTCATAACAAGAACCTTCTCAATACTCATTTCCCTGCAGTACATGTGGGCCTATTGAACACTTGTTGGGCATTTTCAGGAAGGATGAGTGTTTATAAAGATGTTCTTTAATAGCGTCTGAATCGGCACACGCTACACTCTGCTGTCAGCATGTATGCACTTAAATTGTCGTTACATACTCTTTGGGATAAAACTCTAAACAGATTTCACCCTGTTTATTATATTCAGATGTCACTGACACACTTCACCAACCAATTACAACAAACATCAGCATTTTGAATAAAACTTTGACCTAAATGAAAACACTGAATTTATATACCATATAGTTTTTAGAAAAAAAAAACTGCCAAAGAAAGGTGATGGCAAATGATATTAAAGAGCACAGTATCTTGCGGCAATTTTCATCTAAACAGAGAAATAATTGAATTTCCCCTTTTCTTTGTGGGATGTGTGATGTCAGTGGCACTTAGAGTCAGTAAAATCAGATGCCAGAGAAATATATGCTTCACCTGGGGCGTCTTTAGTGATTCCTGTTACATCGTCCCAGTAACACAGGCATTGGAGTAGAAGGCTTGGCTGGTAGATTTATGCTGCTCCTCAGTCCATTAAAGTCTCCTTTTTATGTGTCCATTTGGCACAGCGGCCACTCTGCTCACCTCATTTAGACCGGATGCTGTTAGGACAGTATGAGGCCCACACTGACTCAGGTAGACAAAGAGGGAGGCGGATGGATGGTATCGCAGTTAGAGAAATCAGCCTTGCACATAAGCAGACATAAGCATGGAAGATGCTGTAGCTGGACTTGGTATTATGCACGTCTTCATGCTGTTGAAAAATACAAGCTGTGTTTATGCATTTATATTATTTTAGTGCATGAATATTTTACAGCTTTGTTTATTTTTCTTGCCTGCTTAAGAAAGAGCTCTTGCAGCTGCAAGAGTGTGTGCAGCTGCAGTGGAGCCCATATATTTTGATTAATGCTGTAAGAGTTAATTTCACACATGGTAGCAAGAGAAGACTTTTTTAATTTCGTGGACTTGAAGCGACAGAAATCCTGTAATGTAACATCAATAAGCATGCTTGGTTCTACTAAAGTAGCTTCTCAAATGGTTTCCTGCAATTTCCCCTCTCTGATGGAGAAATGAACATTTTTAATGTTCTGAAGAACAAGAACTGTATGTTTGTGTTTAACTTTTTAACTTTACTGAAACATGGACAACATCCTTTTGCATGCCATTGACAGGAAAGCAAAGAGAAAAACAGGCTTCGTAGTGATGTCCCCATTTCAGAGTCAATCAATAAACTTTATATAAAATATCAATGTTGCTACCCATGTGTTTCTGTCCTCTGTGGTCACTTATCAAGTCAGACGTGACCACATTTAAATGAGTGGGTAAAATTCACAAAGTTTGCAGCTAACATAAGAAAGCTTTTTTAGCTGCAACAATAAAGTGTATTGGTGTACTGCACAGATACAGATGCCTGCTAATTAGTAGCAGACAAAGAACTTGTGTGCAGTTTGGAGTGCAAACATCTTTGATGGACTGTCTCATAAAGCAGGAGATATTATTTGTGAGGGAATTCAATTAAATATTACTCCACCAAAGCACACACATGCTAAAGAACTTCAAGTCAAACAAATGAATAAGTATATGTATATATATATATATGTGTGTGTGTGTATATACACTGAAAAGAATAAATAAATCAAGCATTGGATGCTCAAGTGGCCATCTGAGGAACTGCACTTAAAGGAATTTACACATTGCCTTTCAGCTGCAGAGGTTTAGTTATCTGCTGTATGAGCATTTTTCAGGCTTTTTGTTTTGTCAGCTCAGTACTTACTGCACCATATTGCTTTGTTTGAATGAACCTTTCCAACACAAAATTTGACTGCACTGTTGACCTGAAAGCCTTCACGTGCTTGAATAAATCAGATTCATTCAGCTTTGGTTCACTTTGTGTTTTGTTTTTTTCTTGCAGTCAATTACCTTCTCCAACAAATGGACCTACATTGCATTTTTCTACCAACCATGACAAAGGACTTCTCAGTGCCTCCTA
Source organism: Perissodus microlepis (assembly GCF_051167445.1). Lineage (NCBI taxonomy): Eukaryota > Metazoa > Chordata > Actinopteri > Cichliformes > Cichlidae > Perissodus > Perissodus microlepis. The sequence continues at coordinate 27,727,311 of NC_140477.1, read as the reverse complement.
TTCAAACACTCGCACATGCTGATAGGGCCAGCACAGAGCAATTTACGTTTCAGTGTTTTTGCTCACGAACACTTTGATGTGCAGTCAGCAGGAGCTTGGGATCGAACCACCAACTGCCGACCCAGTCCCTACCTTTCATACCTTTAGGAAGCCAGACGGTGTATTTGAGGACATCTGTGCTAAAGGATTCCAATAACAACAACAACAGGGAAATGCTCTAGCATTTATGTGTTTTTTTTTTCTAGACACAACCTTGGCTGCATTTAAAGTAAAAATTTGTTCTTCTGGTTTTTCACTCATCCAATTCGGCACCAGGATGTAGAATTGTTTAATGAATGGATGGATGCTTTTTCTCTGTAGCTTCTTAATTTATGGTTGATAATGAAGAAAAGCTTTGAGTCTTATTTATAAGTCCTGCCTAGTTCAGCTTTTAGGTTTAAGAATCCTCATTTTATCTGATGTCATGACCTGACCTGATGCCTCAGTGCCGTTCAGCAGGCTCCCCCCTCCAGCCTAGTAACAAATCATACAATCTTGTCAAGTCAACATGCCTCTCACCACACTTCCACATGGGACAATCTACTATGGCTTCACTCTAAAGGCAGACCTCAAGCTGCTTTTTGTACACCACTCTCCTTTTCTTTCCCTCCTTTATTTCACTTTCTCTATCGTATTCTGGTGCTTTTTCAAAATAATTGTCAGCTTTAAACTTTCAATAATTGCAGTCATTATGCATATCTTTGCATCTACGCAGTAAACTGCCATAATCAATCCACATGAAAAGCTATAATCACTGCTGATATCTTTTAAAATGTGAATTTTGCCTCTACAGTTTGTCATTTGCATTTAAATAATAACAGTGACGTAGCTGCGCATTTGCCTCAGCAAGGAAGGTTGGACAAGCAACATCATTATTCTGTGTAAGTGGGATCCTATGGCAGCAAACACATCTTTGAGCTTCTGTGCTACACCCATTAGCCATTCAGTGACAGTTGCTTGTTTGTGCAGAATTTTCCATGCTCAAACAAGTCACGGAGCACACAGGAACAGCTCGAAGTGAAAAGGTGGAACTGCCATCTACAGTATGAATATAACATCTCGGTTTGTAAAGAAGCTATTGCGCACAGACAGTTTCATAAGGGTGAAATGATAGACATCCATAGCATAATTGCTTTTTAGAAGGGCACTTGGCAGTAGTAGTTTGGAAGGAAGGAGGCAGAAGTACAATAATGATGAAATATCAATGAGATGATGAAAAAGTAATCATTCAGCTGGAGAAGCACAGAGCTCAAAAGATCCAAGTGCCAACACTCAGAAATCAATAAGTCTGATCCAATGTGGGACAATTTACACACGACACATCACTCATCACTCCATATTGGAAAGCCCACTGCCAGATTGCCCTTCGGGAGAGATCATCACTGCTTGACAAGAATAATGCAGCACAATGTAGAGATCCCAAAGTACATAGAAAGCCAACTTTTCATATTCAATTCATTCATGCTCCAAAGAGTGATCTAGCTTGTTTTATGCTTTGATTCATCTGCCCTGATTCTACAGTTGAGATGAATTCAGTCAATCTGCCATTTAACCCAAATTTAATTCACGTCAACAAAAAAGTCATTTATTGTTCCATCTGAAACTGAGAAATAGTACTCGTATGCTCGTTTACGTATTCACAACTTTATTTTTCCCAAAAACATATTTTCTCTTTGCTGAAGGACTTCTTTTTACCCTCACTTCATTTTCAATTGTGTCATCCACTTTTCAAAATCCAAGTCAGCTCTAAGTAGTCAGCTGGTAGTCAGCAAAAACACGGCATAAACCTTTCTAAGAACTGTGGGTGGCTACTGAAACCACACATACATTTGAACATAAATGGTGAACAGAAGAGATTCTTGTTTTTGATTTAAGGGCATGTCAGGCTATGTGGTAGCAGCCTGTGCCTAAGTGTTACATAGTGACATAGATATGTTATCAAGGAAAGCCTGGACTTACAGTATAACCTGGTAATAATAAAAATGCAACTCCCTTTGCAAATACAAATATTCTTGATTTAATAAAGCTGCATAAGTAACGCCAGCTCTGGGCTCAAGGCTGGAGCCGAACAAAAACTCCCTGATAACGACTGTGTTGAGTCTGTTCCTTCCCATTCCATGCAAGGCCACCTGGGTTGGCTGGAAGACTGTTTACTTAGCCTGGCAGGGCGAAGGACACTGTCTCAGCTGAACTATGGACACGCAAACACATACATATACTGATACTGATAAGCTATCACTGACGCATCACCCTCCCTACACCGGATCCAGCGCCACCTCCAACGCTTACCTCCCTCTTATGTGGACATCGGGTCAGCTGGAGGCGCAGTCGAAGATTGCAGCGGTCCCAGATCAGATGTACACACTGGAACACTTTCCCATGTTGCTTGTCTGTGTTTATTGTGCTATGGTGTGTTGATATCTGTGCATTCCTGTATTATTCTTCTGTGTTACACATTTCGATGTTTTTTTCCTCGCTACCTAGCCTGACCTGTCTCCCCAATGGGATGTTGTGTATTGTATGTACGGTCGGCAAGGTCTGTAAGTCAGCAAAAGACCTGCAACTGACAAGTAAAGGCTATCTCATCTCATCTCATCTCAAAAAGATCCTGTGAGCACTATTGATTCATTAAATGACTCAGAAATGCATTTTAAAACAAGTTATTGAGCAGAAGGCGTCTGCTAAATAAGTAACTTCTTAGCTCTGTCTTCTGTCCTGTCATGGAATATTTCCCCAAATTAAAGTGAGTGAAGCCTAAGCTTATTGCTCTCAGAAGCTGAATACTAAAGAACTTAATACATCAAGACCACATTTGTTTCAATGCCAGAGTCAGAATCAAGACATCATGTTTCATACTGAACATAATTATTAGAATTGAGTGAAGTAGAATAGACTGAGTAAATACTCTGTATGTTTCTTTCATTTTTTAAATTATTCCTTAAAAGTGAATGTGTTTAAACCTTTCCTCATTATGAAATGGAGTTTGCACAGCTGATATTTTGAAGTATATGTTTTCAGTCTTATTTTTTTATCTTAGTGTGCAGCAAAATCTCGAGTGTTAAACTGACACTAGAGAGTGTCTATATGGGTCCACTCTTCTGAGTGTTAAATATAACACTGTTGAGTGTTAAATGAACACTTTTGACAGTGTTATATTTTTAAAAGTAACCTAGTCAGTTTTGAAGATTAACAATGACTAACACTGAGCAGTGCTGATTTTCTAACACTGGAATATTTTTAACATTTTGAGTTATTTTCAAATTGAGCTTTCAACATCAGATAGTTTGTATTTTTCACTTCAATATAAAGTTTAAATGACTTTCAAGTCATTGCATTCTGTCCTCCATTCTTGCATTAGCATTAACACAGCTCACCAAGTTTTTTTCTTCTTAAACTGAGTTGTACATTAATTAAATAAGTCCCTTGTGTGCGTGTATTGGCTACCCCAAAACTCATTATTGTAAGTACAATGCTCAGTGACATAAATCATCTTCTTGTAGGGCTAACAAGCAGTAGAAAAACAAGAACTGCAAACAATTTGCAGCAAAGCTTTTATTAGTTTGGCAATATAAGCAGAGCTGTACAGAAGTACTCTGTATACATATCTGCAGTGCCAAACTATTTCTGTCAGAATGTTCAACACAGCATTTTAGTATTTTAAAAACCTTTGCCAAAGACAGGGCCCTCTTCTCTGACAAGCCAACAACACGCAACATGCAACTTTCAGAACAGGAGAGCATGCTGGATATACATTTTCTCTTTGAATATACACAAATCTGCAACACCTGTCTTCACGGTGGAAAGTCTGAGAAGGCGGTCTTCCCCTAGTGACTACATGTGTCTCCTGTTTCATTGTCTGCATTCACTCCGTAACACTCAGATCTCCCTTACACACATGCCTGCATACACGTACGCTCACACACATGCACGGTTTTCTTCTGCTGAGCTCCCAAATACAGAGTGTGCTGGGGCTAGATGGCAATGCCAGTAACCAGGCCTGACAGATATTCCTCTGTGGCCATTTCAGAGAAGAGAATGGGCACAGAGCCCGGAGCACCTGCTAGCAGGCTGCTACGTCACAGCAGTTGTCACCAACAATCATATTTCCCGGCTGAATCCAAATGTATGTGGGAAGGCGTGTATTTGTGCTGGCCTTCTTAACAAACCTTATCTAGCAAAATTGGCTCAGTGGCACTCTTCAGTGGAGGGACAGTAATTGCATCACAAATGTTCCAGCAATTGGAGCTTATTTATTTGGTTAACTACTTGCACAGATAACAAGTTAAGGATGGTGTCATTTTGCTCCTAATGAAATGGGGTTGCAGATGGGCACAAGTTTCTCAGATCTTTTAATAAAGTCTAAATTTACCAAAATGCATCCTAGCCAATCGATAATTTAATCTCTGAAAGTTAGGCAATGCACCAAAACACTTCATATATCTCTCAAAATAAGCTTGTTTGACCATAACGCTGGCAAAAACGATCAGTCAGATAACTTAAGGATGACTCACTTGCTTGGTCATGTACCCCATGACATAAACTTTATTATATCAGTTACTACTTATGGCATCCAGTAAAGCAACCATGAAAATATTTCAAATATCTGTAGTGCATGCAAATGCAGGGCTATGGTGATAGCCCTGCAAGATAATCAATATCAGTAAAATCATGATGATAACAATGAATTAAATAATCATGATAATCATTATCATGATTATTTTAATGACCACTGGAATCATCTTTGTCACAATATCTTTTTTTTTAATTGCACTGCCACTTAAACAGAACACTGCTTTTACATCTTTGAATTTAGGTGAATAAGGAAAGCGAGTTTAGTTTTTTGTACAACCAGTGGATCTCTTAGAGAACAATAAAAAAACATTATTTAAAAAAACTGCGCCAAAACAAAAAAATTAGATTGGCGGGCTACAGTCTTCAGCTTTATATTCCACTTCATCCTTGAATCTTTATACAGAAATCTTTGCAGACTCAAAGATCACCAACCCTGGCCTGCTTAAAAAAAGTTTATCGTCAATATTGGCTCGAGAGTTTATACATAATGTATTATTTTTTAAAGCGGAAATAAACCAAATTTGGTTTCATTCTTTTTTAAAGAGTTTTTTGTTTTGCAGGTGGTGGAGAATAAACCAGAATTTTATTTATGCATTCTGGAAAAAGTGGCTATTGCAATTTGTGTTAACAGTAATACAAAATTATTCAGTTTTGGTCCATATATACTTATATATTGTGGACTATTCTGAGTCATAAACTTACCCTTCTACTAATCCATTTACTTAAGAGGAGATTTTTGTGTGATTATGTAAGATCTATACTGCTGAAAGAAAGTGGTGAGCTAAATATTAAATGTACTGTACTTTGAATTAGACTATTATATTCCAACTTTCCTCTAATTTCAAAAATTCTTGAAAAAGTAAAAACAACTGGGTGATCATTTGCAAAGGAATGATCTATTTGAAGAGTTTCTTTCAGAGTTCAGAATTCATCATAGTACAGAAACAGCACTAATTAAGGTTACAAATGACATTTTTATTGCCTCTGACACTGAAATCACTTCTGTGCTTGGCCTGTTAGACCTCAGTGCAGCATTCAGTACAGAGATTAGAGTGCACTGTGGGTATTAAAGGAAACGTGCTGCAGCAGTTTGAATTGTATTTATCTGATAGATTCCAGTTTGTGCATGTGACTCTTCTTCATACACAAACGTTTGTTCCACGGGGTTCTTTGCTCGGTCATTATACATGCTATTAGGCAATACAAAGACTGCATACATTTTCATTTATTAATTCATTTTCTTTGCTGGGCTACAAAGTCCACAAAGCACATCTAGACTGGTTGGGCAAACATCCAACCCCATTAAAATATTTTCCAATTGATAAAGAGGCTAGGCAAGGATAAAACTGGCTTATTCCTCTTGAATTCGAGGTTTGACTAATAGTTGCATTGTGTTCTCTAGTTCCATGGTGTAGATATTCCCGGAAACCTTCCCAGGAAGTCTGAGTAGCGTGATCTTCATATAAATGGAACACATCCTCTGGTCCACAACAGTCTACCAATCCAGAGTTTCTAAAAGGACAATGGGAGCCACAGCCTTCATCCATCAGGCTCCTGTCCTGTGGAACCAGCTTTCCGTTTGGATTCGGGAGATAAGACATTCTGTCTGTTGTAAAGATTAGACTTAAAACTTCACTTTTTGATAAAGCTTATAGTCAAGGCTAGATCAAGTGACCCTTCACCATCCCACAGTTATGTTGCTATAGTTCAGACCTGCTGTTGGACTTTATGTGACACACTCTGATGCATTGGGCCTTTCTTTTTCACTCCCTTCTTTACACTCCCTACATGTTTATATACTACTGCACCATGTCATAAAATGTTTTTCATCTCTACCCCTAAGTCTGAATTGAAACAGAATTTAAATTTTTTTTAAAAAAGTATTTAAGTTTAGAGAAATATCAATTCTCACAAGATGAGGATGTTCTGCCCGTGTTTGCATGGGTAGAACTCTCTCTTTGGGTACTTTGGTGTCCTCCCATAGGCCAAAGATATGCAATTAGTTAGGTCAGGTTAATTAGGGTCAGGTTAACTGGTTATTCTAAATTGCCCATAGGTGTGAATGATTGTCTGTTTTTCTGTGTTAGCCCTCCACAAAACTGGCGACCTGTCTAGCCTGTACCCTGCCCCTCACCCTGTGATAGCTGGAATAGGCCCCAGCCCTGCTGCAACCCTGATAAGGATAAGCCAAAGAGAATTGATGGATGGACAAGACAATCACAAATATATGCATGGGTTAATTAAACTGTCTGCTTTACAGATTTCACTTTAACATGGTAATTCCTGTGTCAAAGTTCAACTTTCAGTAGAAGATTACACTAAACATTTCATCTTTCCTTTATGACTAATTAGCTAAAATGTTGTTGAGAATGAAGTTTTAGCTCTTTTTAGCCTTTATTTAGTTTGAGTATACTTTTGTCCTTTAAATCATGGAGTTGCAACTTCAGGTGAGTTGTGTGGCCTGAAATAAATGGTTCTTGGCTTTTTAGTTTCTTACAACTCATTCTCAGACCTTGTCATCTGACTTACTTATCGATGAAGCGCATGGTATTTACATGGAATTAAAGAGTGTTCAAAGCCAAAAACTTGTCTTTGAACACATACACAAGTCTATATGTGTATACTTGATTGTATGTGAGTGTGTGTGGTGTGCTATGTGTGTCTACGTCATTCTGTATTTGTTTTCTAATCTATGCACACAGCCTGGGAGTGTGTGTTTATGTGTATGTATTTGAAGCTGCAAGCTTTGGGAATTTGCAGAGAGGGCTGTCTCAGCAGAGTCACACAAGTGGAAAATAAGATCATCATTCCCTACAATACATCTTTAACCACAGCAAATATGAACAAGAGTAAGAGTACCACAGAGAGACTTTAAGAAAAACAAGAACGACTGGATAACAACTAGAACATTTTATGCTTTTCTTTCTTGGTGTTGTTATGACTAAGCACGGCATATTTAGACAAAAAAAAAGAAATTCTCTTTGCACACTTTTGCATCACGTTTAGTACACAAACACCTTGAAGAGAACTGACAAACAGATAAATTAAAGTACAAAATAGATATTTTATCCAAGAATACAAGCAGGACATGTGGTTCTTCCTGACTGAGACAGATTGGAATTGTGCAGAGGGAGGAATGAAATCCAAACTTCATCAGGATGAGCCAACAAGCAGAGTGCTTTAAAGTGAAATGAGGAATGAAAGGACATTGCCGCCATGGCACACATTACCTTCACACGCGAGGAGCTCATCAAACGGACCTGATGGCTGCTGATAGAACAGCTATGGAGTGATGCTGATGACCATTCACACAGAGTCCATTTCAGCATTTCTATGTGATTTCAAAGTCATTCAGGTTTTCCCAGGTGGATTATTACCACTATGTCATAATGGCAAGAACTATTTGACTGTGGGGTCAGTGTGTATACTTCTGCACAGCAGTGGCAATATAATATCCATTCATTATTCACACATCTTGAGAAAGACACTTCCTGTATCTTAGATGCATTTGAGGTAACCGTGCAATTAAATTCAGCTTTAACGCTGATATTTCAGGGGAAAATGTCAGTGACTGTTTAATTGCACTAACTGAAACCCTGATATTTGTTTCTCTAATCTTTTAAATGTCCTTTTTTCCAATGTGAAATATAAGCAAAGCCTATCGTACCTCAGTTTGAATTCTGCATTATTTACATTCATGTTTGCCTGCTGCCAAGTTCCTTTGTTACCTTTTGCTGTGGATTAGCATATGTCCTGCACACAGTTAAGTGGAAAAATGTGAGCAGACTATTAATCATGTGAAAAAAAACAAAAACAAACTTGGCCATTCTTAAGCGAGTGCATGAGACAAGCAAAACTGACACACATTCCAAAAAACAACAATAAAACTAAAAATAATTCTCCACTGATAGCCTTAAAATATTCTTATTAGAAGTCACATTTCATGCTTTGACTATATAGTTATCATTTACCTAAACCCTTATGGCTATTAAAGATTCAGCACTTAGAGGCACAGAAGCAGCGGTATTGCCTACAATGAAAATGAAAATGTCTATACACCCCAAACTTCTTCTGGTATAAAACCTGCTTCGGGCGTCGTTTGCGAGGTTACCTGTCAGGCAACCAGGCATACGGGCTTCCTCAGAAACACTGGTCTCATGCTCCGAGTTTGAAAAGTGCTGCTGCATTTATTCAGACAGCTGTGGCTACTTTTTCTTGACTAGAGAACACGGCCCCCACTTCCCCAGCAACTGTGAAGAAGGGAGACAATTATGGAGATTCATCACTGCAGTTTGTCTTCAGGGCACAACTCATCTCTGGAGAGGGAGAGAGATAATTCTGCAATGTGTCGAATGACTTGCAGATGTTATGTGTCATACAGCACAAAGGAGCAGCCTTTCAATAGGCATTTACTGCAGTCTCAGCATTGTTTTATAGGAGTGATATGTATGTTTTTCTAGCAGCAGGGGAAGTTTGCAGATGCTCGGTCTAAGCACAATGAGGTCAGATGTTCATATATTTTGGAGACCTCAATACCATGACGCAGAATCAGTAGTACATGTAACACCAAGCATAGAAAACAGCTTTGCATTTAGAGTTGTTAATGTCTGTCATCACATGTATGAATTCCAGTTAAAGAGGGCTATAAGGAAGACCTGTTCAAGGGTAAGAGCAAGAGCTACTTTCTACCAATCCTTGTGAAAGTTTCGCCTATTTAGCAAACCCAAACAGGAAAGCTTAAAAAGAACTGCAAGGCAAAACTGCATGTATGAAATTTCTGTCTTCTGAAAATGTACCTACTTATCATACGGCTAAAACACACCCAATTGCTCTGTGAAAGAAAACTCAAACTTGCGGAATAAGATCTGCAATCATTCCCTGCATCTGTACTCGTTAGTGGTGTGTTCATATTTAGTGAGCAAAACATGCTTTAGCAGAAGACATAAGTTGAAATGAACAAGTCAACAAATTATTCAGCTTTTTTAAAACACAGCCCAGATGGGCCTCTAACCGTTTGAGATTGCAAACACAGTCATCACTAATGCACCAGCAAACATTGGCCAGACAGAAGTGCAGCATCATAGCCAGGCGCCTTACTGAACTGAAACTGTTAAAATCCTATGCTTGCTGGCCAGTTCAGAGATAGGGCAAGCAGTTTCTGAACCAACAGAATACCAGATATGGAAATTCTCTCTGGCACAGATTACAGTTTTTCAATTTAAAAAAAAAAAAACTCCCACTGTGCTTCTTTAGAAGCTTAGTGGAATATGGAGCTGAAGCGACTATTCAATAATAGTGAAAAAAAAGCAACCAACTGGACTCAGTGATGTGTTAAAGCCTCAGCCAGAAAGACAAGTACATTATGCCTGTGAGCTAATTAGAATGGAATCGTAGATTGCACAAGCAGCTCCATTGTTGGAATATAGCTTCTCTTATGTGGCTGTAGCGTTTAGAAGGAATTATCAAGTCTTTATAAGTCTGTTGTAATTGTTAGAATTCAAAATAGATAATAAAAGCATACATTATACAAGGTAATTGTGTACCAACACCTGAAGATGCTTCTTTTAGTAATTAATGTGATGCAGAAATTGACACAGCTGAGTCAGATTCAGTAAATTATTTAAAATAAAATGTAAATTAGTAAGCGGATGGATGGATAGATGGATGGATAGATAGATAGATAGATAGATACTGATAAGTCATAATGTCAGTCCAAGGACTCCACTAGACCCTTGAAGGTGTGCAGTGTTATCTGGCACCACAATGTCAGCAATAAATGAAGTTCCATAATTTGTGAGGTGGAGCCTCCATGGATCGAACTTCTTTGTCCATCACATCACACAGATGCTCAACTGGATTGACATCTGGAGAATTTGGAAGCCAAATCAACACCTTAAATTCGTTGTGTATATGTTGTAAATGTCTCAGTCTTTGAATGCCACTTTGATTCCTTTACAAGAATGACTCGGAGAGTCAATCAGTCACCCAAAACCCGATTTCACTCCATTTTTGTCCAATGACAATTGGAAGCAGCGTGAGCGATTTCAAAGAGTTTGCTCCTTCCAATAAACTCCCACATAAGACAGAGCAGAATATCTGCAATCAGTAAATGAGACAGATGCTCCAGTATATTGGATTAATGTTTGAGCTGCACAAAACTAAAACGATCATTTCCATGGTGCAGTCTGGAAAATTCCTGGGTGTGGATGAACCAAATCCTTTATAATCCTATGAAGTCTCATTGCTATCGCACATCAGTACTGTTTTTTAAGAGAAAAGTTTCTGGCTGAGCACACTTTCTTTAACTAACCATGAAACACTAAGGCGTTTAAAGTGTGACTATGAGACTGATGCATTTAAATGTAATTTTAACCACTGGGATGCGAGGATTATGATGACTCCCATTAGTTGAAAAATTCAGAATTTAAGTAGAGAAGTTTACCTGTTTTTACTTTGAGTAAAACTTTCTCAACAGAAAGCAGCTGTTATCTGGTGCACTCAGCAGCAGGCTGCCCTGACACAACGTAGCACATTTTAGTAATCATTTCCTGTCCTTTGAAACATTTTCTGTGGACAGCACACCTTGGCCTATATTCAATATGGTCTTCATAATATGAAATGTACTCATTTTTGATTGAATAACTTCAAGACTGGCGGGCTCAGCTCTGAGTTCTTTTGCACTCATTCCCCCGGCACATCCTGTCCTCTTTTATAAAAACCCTCTTTGCACATGACTGCAGGCAGGCTTGAGTATGAATCGGATTACGGCTCTGATTGACTGGGAAAAAAAAAAGTTTAATCTTTATTTAAATGCATTCATTAACCCCCCTCCAATGTTGGTTGCAGTGCACTGACAAATGTCTTCACCTTGAATCCTTTGCAGGCTGGAATTGCAGATGGTGTACAGAGAGCATTCCATGTAGCATCTAAGTACCTCAGCAGGAGGGGCAAAATGACTGTCAAGGAGCATCAGTGTGGATGGGGTGATAACGCTGTCCCACTGCTCTGCTCCCACCTCTTTTCTTTCCTTCCTGGCCGAACAGCATCCATTCTTCCTTATGTAAATGTCACCATGTTGCCTTATAGACCCCACAACATCCATCTCCTTGTGGAAATGCCACAGCATCAGCACCACTGTGCATCGATCCAGTGCCGAGGCTGAAAAGGGGTCAAGAAGCATGGTGCTCTTCCAGGAAGAGGTATTTCGGTTTTAGACTGCTTAAAAGATCCGGGCGCACAAGCATGTCAGATTCAAATGGCCTCGTAGAAGCAGAAAGAGGAGGTGGCTGACAAAAATAGGGCCCGCGAAGAGAGAGGGAACAGAGACAAATGCAGCAGAAAAAAAATAAAATCTGATATCTATTTTTCATTCTCTGTACACAGTGTGAGGGTACCTGTCGCTCTGCGCGATAAGGAGTGGTCCAGGTTTAGATTAATGACCTGCTTACGGAGCAGCACAAAATCAGTACAGATGTTGTGCATGGAGAAGATGACTTTGCTGACAAGCACTGTGTCCTTTCTGTCAACAGCAGAGACTCCCAGCCCCTACTATTACACTGACACCCCCACTGAGTTGTATCACACTGATGAAAATCTCTCACCTCTGAATTTAATCAAAGTATTTTCAGTTATTTCTGGCTCAAACAACCCATCCCCTCCTCCGGACTGTCCCTTCATCCCCCACAGAGCTGCACTAGATGATTTCATCAGCTATATCAAAGTGGTGCCTTAACAATAGCCTTTTTATTAGTTAACATTAGCTTCCTTTGCTAGGTTTGTGTCTCTGTGTGTGTGGGTGGCAGTATTGGCAGCTTAATCACCTACATGACGGGACATTAGAATCGAGGCAATTCAGTCTCAGATTAATTGAAGGACAAATGGTCGAATTTCACACTTAATGCGGACACAGTAAAGAGTGCCTACCATGTAAATATAGCACTGTGTGGTTCTTCAACTCTTTTGTCTACATCCTGTCTCCCATAATTCTGAAATCCATCATTTCTCATGTGTCTCCCACCCTATGAAGGTTCGGTTTATTACACACATTATAATAAGGGGCAGCTATTCTAAGATCCTTGACAGAGGGTGTGGTGGGAAATCTTTACAAAACTAATTGGCGCTTGGGTTATATAAGGATTTGAATTGCATCTGGCACTAGTGCGGTTTCAGTGCTGGGTTTGATTAAATAGCTGGACCTCCTGTTAGACACAGTTGGGTTGGCACCACTTGTCTGCGCTTACTGGCGCTTCTCCTGGGCAGCTCTTTCCTCTCCCATCTGGCACCACCATCACTGCCAGTAAGCTTCTCACACTGTTTCACTCTGTTCCCCTGTCTGTCTATCCCCCACTATGAACTTTCCTGCAAAGGATTGCCTTGATCTATTGTTTGATGCTGAAACACAAAGTGTGCAAAGTCTGCATATCACACAGAGCTGCTGAAATAACCTGCATACTTGTCGTGATTTGCTTCATTTATTTCAGTAAACCTACAGTCATTGTAGAGATCTTAGTATGCAACTTTGTTTTCTTAATTCTCTTTCTTTTGGCTTTATTTATATATATTTTTAGAGGACTCACCACACTATTAATTCAGTAACTAGAGAAGCTTTGAATACAGTTATAGTTAGCTTTGCTAGTGTGTTGATTGCAAATCTACCTTTTTTCTCCTCAAATCTAACCTAGTAGTAATCATAACAGTGACAACAGTAACAAAACCAAACATTAAAATGCAAACAAAATTAATCAGAGAGAGAAAACAAAAGGCCAAAAGTGGCAAAGTGGTGCAATGGCTAGTCCTGTCACCTTACAGCAAGATGTTATTGTGTCCACTGGCTGTCCATGGCATGACATGTCCATCAATCATGCAATGGATTGATAAACATGTGGCCCCTCCAGGGTGCACCCCGCCTCTCACTCTATGGCAGCTGGGATAGGCTTCAGCCCCCTACGACCTTGAATTGGATGGATGGATGGATGGATGGGTGTCAAATCCTTGCTTCCTGGATGACAACCTTATGAACTCTTGTGGTCCCTTCCTGATTTCTTACTTTCTTGCATATTTGTCACACTTGTGTCACACAATATTTCAGATCATCAAACAAATGTACATACAATTTACAGACAAAGATACCCCTAGTAAATAAAAAATGCCCATATTATGATTTACTTATTCAAGGCAAAAAACTATCCATACAATCCAGTTATCAAAACTTGGAATGGTGGTGAACTTTCCAAGGAGTGGCCAGTCTACTAATATTGCTCCAAGAGTGCATCAACGACTCATCCAGGAGGTCAAAAAAGAACCCAGAACAACATCCAAAGAACGTTAGGCCTCATTTGCCTCAGTTATTCAACAACAACACAGAGACTGGGCAAAAAAAGGGCCTAGATGGAAGAGTAATAAGGATAAAATCACTGCTGACCAAAGAGAACCCAGAGGCTCATCTCACATTTGCAAAAAAAAAAAAAAATTGATGATAAGATCCTTAAGATCTTTGGGAAAATGTTATATGGAATGACAAAATAAATAAATAGATAAAAGTCTAGGGTAAAACTAACAGTATGTCATTTTTTTTTTCTGACTTGTATTTTCATCCGTTTATTATCTTTTACTCAATCATGTGGATTGAGAGTTTTTGTTCTTCTGGTGGCCGTGGAACTATTACTTTTATCAAGGAACGGGACTGCGGCACATCTCCTACACTCACGGACTGTTTACTCCAGAGATCAGCTGATTGCCCTGATGCCGGCCGGCTCGCTGGCTAGACCCGCAGAAGTACCAGCTGAAATTTGGAGGAAAACACATCGGGGATGCAGAGGTCAAGTACAGAAGAGAAGAAAGAAGGAGACGGTGAGACAGCGGAGGCTCGAAGCGAGGAGGAGGTATAAACCGTGTCTGCCGTCTATCGTAATGGGAAATGTGCGATCGTTATCGAATAAAATCGACGAGCTCTCAGCACTGGTACGGAGTCAGAGGGAATACCAAGAGTGTAGCCTGATGTGTTTCACTGAATCATGGATGCACCAGGACATTCCCGACGAGAATGCTTCCGTGGAAGGCTTCCACACTGTTCGGGCGGACAGGGACAGCATCGCCAGAGGTAAGCGGAAAGGAGGTGGGCTTGCTGTTTTAGTTAACAACCGGTGGTGTAACCCTGCCAACATAACAATCAAAGAAAGGATTTGTTGCCCGGACATTGAACTGTCCTTTTGTTGGACTCAGGCCATATTATTTGCCCAGGGAATTCTCTCACGTCATCTTGGTGGCTGTTTATGTTCCTCCCTCTGCTAACCCCACAGCTGCATGTGACACTATCCACTCTGCCGTAGCCCGGTTACAGACTCAGCACCCGAGTGCCTTTATTGTAATCTTGGGTGACTTCAACCATGTATCACTGGACAATACACTACCAACATTCAGACAATATGTGGACTGTCCGACCAGGGGAGAAAAAATTCTAGACCTACTGTATGCTAATGTCAAGGATGCATACAGCTCCTCCTCCCTCCCCCCACTTGGTAGGTCAGATCATAACCTGATTCACCTCACCCCCCGCTATGTGCCAATTGTGAGGAGGGAACCTGTGACCACGAGGAGCATTAGGAGGTGGTCAGAGGAGGCCTTAGCGGAACTACAGGGCTGTTTCGAGGTGACCAACTGGGAAACACTCTGTGAGCCTCACGCCGAGGACATCGATGGGCTTACTGAGTGTATCACAGACTACATAACTTTCTGCACCGACTCCATTGTTCCAGCTCAGACTGTTCATTGTTACCCAAATAACAAGCCGTGGGTGACTAAGGACATCAAAGCCCTCCTCAACAACAAGAAGAGGGCTTTCAGAGGGGGCAATAAAGAGGAGGTGAGGAAGGTCCAGGTGTTACTAAAGGACAAGATCAGAGAGGCTAAGGACAATTACAGGAGGAAGCTGGAGTGGAAACTCCAGCAGAACAGCATGAGAGAGGTGTGGAGGGGCATGAAGACCATCACTGGATTCAGGCCAACCAACAGCAGGGGAGCTGAGGGAGGTGAGAATAGAGCTAACGAGTTGAATCTGTTTTTCAATAGATTCGACACCACAGTGTCTGCTCCCACCCCCACAACCTCACCTGTAGTCAGCCTGGAATCCAGAGCCACACCACTGTGCCAGCCTCTCTCTTCACATGGCGCTGTTGCCTCCTGTGAGATTCCTGACACCCCTCCCCCACCCATCACCTTCACTCAATACCAGGTTGAGATGCAAATGAGGAGACTTCACTCAGGCAAGTCTGCTGGACCAGACGGAGTGAGTCCCCTCGTCCTCAAGACCTGTGCCCCCCAGCTGTGTGGAGTCTTTCATAAACTGTTTATGCTGAGTCTGAGTCTGCAGAGGGTCCCAGTGATGTGGAAGACATCATGCCTCGTCCCTGTACCAAAGACGCCACGTCTCAGTGGCCCCCAGGATTACAGGCCCGTGGCACTGACCTCCCACATCATGAAGACCCTGGAAAGGCTCATCCTGGACCAGCTGCGACCCATAGTAAGACCACATCTGGATCCCCTTAAATTTGCTTATCAGCCTCGTCTCGGAAATGAGGACGCCATCATCTACCTGCTCAATCGTGTCTACACCCATCTGGACCAGCCGGTGAGCACTGTGAGGGTCATGTTTTTTGACTTTTCTAGTGCTTTCAATACCATCAGGCTGATCCTCCTGGGTGATAAATTAGCAGCGATGCAGGTGGATGCTTCTCTGGTTTCCTGGATTGTTGATTACCTGACAGGAAGACCACAATATGTACGTCTCCCACAGTGTGTGTCTGACAAGGTAATCAGCAACACACGGGCACCACAGGGGACTGTCCTCTCCCCCTTCCTCTTCACCCTCTACACCACAGACTTCAGCCACTGCACAGAGACCTGCCATCTTCAGAAGTTTTCTGATGACTCTGCGGTGGTTGGATGCATCAGCAGGGATGATGAGACAGAGTACTGGACTGTGGTCGACTCCTTTGTCACATGGTGTGAGCGGAATCATCTGCAGCTCAACGTGGCAAAGACCAAGGAATTGATAGTAGACTTCAGGAAGACCAGGAAACACTTGACCCCTGTTTCAATCCAGGGGGTCAGTGTTGACATTGTGGAGGACTATAAATACCTTGGAGTACACATTGACAATAAACTGGACTGGGCTAAAAACACCACAGCACTTTACAGAAAGGGCCAGAGTCGTCTCTATTTTTTGAGGCGACTGAGGTCCTTCAACATCTGCCAGAAAATGCTCAGGATTTTCTACGAGTCTGTTGTGGCCAGTGTGATCCTCTATGCTGTTGCATGCTGGGGGTAGCAGATGCCAACAGACTCGATAAACTAATCCGTAAGAGGCCAGTAATGTTGTAGGGATGGAGCTGGACTCCCTCAAAGTGGTGTTGGAGAGGCGGATGTTGTCCAAGATAAAGACAATGTTGGATAACACCTCCCACCCACTCCATGACATGCTGGTCAGTCACAGGAGCACGTTCAGTGAGAGACTGAGAGTACCAAAAAGCACCACTGAACGACACAGGAAATCTTTCCTGCCTGTGGCCATCTCCCTGTACAACGCATCCACTTAACACACTGTTTACTGCTACAGCTACACGTTTCTTTTTCAGCTATTTATTAATAAGCGACTTTATGTATATATATATATATGTATATATTTTACTATTCTTAGTTAGCGTATTGTCTGTCTTGTTAATGTTTGTTTATAATGGAGCACTGTAACAAAAAAATAATTTCCCCCAGGGATCAACAAAGTATTCTGATTCTGATAAAAAAAGAACATCATACCCACAGTCAAACATGGAGGTGGTAGTGTGATTGCCTGGGACAATTTTGCTACTTAACACCTTGCTGTAATCGATGTAACCATGAATTTTAGTCTCTACCAGAAAATCCTGAAGGATAATGTACAGCAATCAGTGAGTGTGCTGAAACTTAAGCACACTTGGGTTATGCAACAAGGCAATGGTCTGAAACAAAGCGGCAACTGCTGTGAATTGCTAATAAAAGAAAAGTAAGAAAAAAAGTGGCCTACTGAAAGTCCAGACTTAAATCAGATTGAAATGCTTTGGCATGACTTTAAGCAGGCTGTTCATACTTGAAACTGCTCCAATGTAGCTGAATTAAAACAATTCTGAAAAGAAGTGGAGGCCAAAATTCCTCCACAGCGTTGTGAGAGACTCATTGCTACTTATCGCAAATGCTTGATTGCAGTTGTTGCTGCCAAGGGTGACACAACAAGTTATTGGGTGTAAGGGGCAATAAATTTTCCAGACAGGATCTGGTAGGTTTAAAAATCTTTTTTCTCTTAAAAAAATTACATCATACATTTGATAGGACTGCACTTTGTATTTACTCTGGTTATCTTTGTTTAATATTACATTTGTCTGATGATCTGAAATTTAAGTGTGAAAAATATGCAAAAACCTTATAAATCAAGAAGATGGCAAATACTCTTTCACAGCCGAGTAAGAGGTACAATCATAAAATCCAGTGACACTGACTATAAAAATCAGAATCCATACCTGATTTAAATTTGGCTGATCTACCCTTTAAGTTTACGTGTCGGAGTGCTGCAAAGCTTTCATCACGTCCCTTTCTGTCTAGTTCTGATCACTTGCACATATGAGTCTGTGATGTGTGCTGGATCTTCTTCAATGCGCCCAAATCGTGTACCTTTCACTTGAATTCCATTTTGAGGAAACAGAGCGCAAAATTCACCAGGAAGAAATAAGGCTGGAGGTGAGGAAAGACCGCATTCGTGTACACACATTCAGGTTGTCAAAACAGAACTTCCAGGGTGCAATCTAAACGTAGCAGGTGGAAACAAGTGCACAAAGATACAAATTTGAAAGTTGGATCAGAATCATTTAAATTAGATTTGTTTTTGGTTGCTGTTTGTTCATTGATTCTTTTATGGGCCAGGTTACCAAACCCTTTTTGCCAGTGAGAAAATAAATTTACCTTGAAATGTAATTGTCTTTGCAATTTAGTTGCATGGTGAGATATCTTTTTATGAGACAGGATAGGATAGTTCTGAGAGAGCTAGACATATTCTTTTCAATGCTTTTTTCCCTCCCTGTTCCCCAAGAAGATAAAGGTGACTAATAGAGACTCATGCTGAGACTGCAGGCATTCAGGAATTCAGAGAGGCATCGGGGGGCTTGTAGGAAAGGACACCTAATGGCACATATTACTGTGATTTTCATCGGTAAAGTCTGTGTCTGTGACAATGTGCTATGGTGAGGGTACATGTGAAAAGGTATGCTGTCTTAAAAAAAAGACACAAAAGATTGTGTTCTTTTTTGTAGAGGCAATGTAAGAACCTAGTATATAAACCAGCAATGGTCCAGCATAACATCTCATTTTTTCCCCCACTTTTAAATAAAATAGCAAGTACATCTCATCATGTTCTTCACAGTTGTCCAGCAGCGCTGTTGCATTTCCCCAGACTTTCGCTCTTCGGGCATTAGTGTCTGCTGCTTCACAAACGTGTGCACACACACAATAGGTGCTGCAAGCTGCTCTTTTCTCTCAAGTACTTTGGCACAAGAACAGTGGAAAACAAAATATGTTTCACATTTGTGCTGTGAGATCTCTCATGACTTAATCCAAATAAAAGATTTTTTTTAATGTGCAGTGACTTGTCATCCGTGTCACATCAGTTAGTGTACCCAGAGCTGTGTTGGCTGGACAAGAATTCACGAGGGAGAAGCTCGCTTAAAGTGAGAGAGACAGAAAAATGACAGTCGTGACAGCTGTGTACACGACCAGCTTCAGGAGGAGAGGATGAATAAAAAGTGAGTGGCACCATTTTTTGGAGCAAAGTAACCTCCGTGATTGCTTGCTACAGAACTAGGAAGTTATGCAGCCAGTCAGTGAAGGCAGGTGTCAGAACAGTGAGTGCTCAAAAGAAAGGCAGGTACAGTAAATGTAAGGGAAGTTTCATAGTTTTAAACATTTAACCCTTAAAACTCAAAAGGTGGTTTCATTAACTTATAACAGCCAACTGAGGGTCAGAATAGCTTGTGAAATAATGGAAAAATTTAATCAGTTGATTTGTGTTACTAGACATCAGAGCTCATTTCATCACAGTTTTAGTCAGTGACCTTTATTTCTGCAGAAAACAAGATGGTGACTAAATAAAAACTAATGCACCAGGAAAAAAAAAAACAGTGATGAAACGTAATTGCACTTTTGTCAACAAATAAAAACTAGATGAAATTATTTTAGACATCTAGATAAGTTGTGTAGAAAGTCGAGATGAGTTCAAGATGAGAGTCCCGGGGGGAGAGACACTGTCTTTTACATTTTATATGTTAGTTCATTGAATCAACTTTAGATTTAGTCTGCTATAATCTTTTGATATTTAGTTGCCTAAATTATGACTAAAACTAGATCACAATATGCTGTTAGGCATTAAAATCTTTGTGGTTGTGGTTAGGGTTCAGATTGGGAAGGGGTCATGGTTTGGGTAAAGTAGATCAACTGCCATGAAGATGAGACGCAGCAGTAACAGCCCACTGACTGTGTCAGAGTGAAATATGCAGCCTTCCTGAACAGAATTTATGACCTATGAGCAAGTGTGTTAAGTGTGACCAATTAAACAAAGATAGTGGAGGGCATTATGCAGCAGTTGTTTTGTTTGCTCTCAATTTTCACAGCCCTATTAAAGATTACTATCAGTCTGTACAAGCTCCAGATAGCTTTTCTTCAAATTCTTTAATTCTCACTCGCTTTTGCAACTTTGTACTTTTGTGTTACTCGCAGCAACAACCTCGTTGTTAGTCCATTTAAAAAATTCGGTGCTTTTCCTCAACATTTTGCCGTGGCATTTCAAAGAGCCGGAAAGTAAATAAATGGCAGACAGAAATGAGGCAGGCTGAATCTTCTTGCGTTTCACGCATGCACAGCACTGGAACATAAGCGTTTTCGGCCGTTTCAATGTGGATGCACAACTCTGTGACAACGACTGAATACGCTAGTGTGGACGTGGAGTGTTTTCAGACAAAAACACAATTTTCATATCTATCCGGGCTACTGTGGACGTAGCCACAGAGAGACATGCAGTCATTACACACCTACATAGAATCACCAGTTAACCTAACACACATCTTTGGACTGTAGAAAGAAACCAAGATACAATAAGAGGAAACCTCACACAGGAAACTAGGATTTCTTTAGTGTCAAGTCATTAATTGGATATTTCCTGAGAAAACAACATACTGTGCTATAGTACCACATGATCAAAGAGACTGTTGTTTCAACGTTTCCTAGCAGATGTTTCAAGAATGTTAAATCTATTATAAATGAGTAG
This sequence comes from Perissodus microlepis, assembly GCF_051167445.1. Lineage (NCBI taxonomy): Eukaryota > Metazoa > Chordata > Actinopteri > Cichliformes > Cichlidae > Perissodus > Perissodus microlepis. Next base: position 27,706,361 of record NC_140477.1, on the reverse strand, counting down.
TAAACAGCACAATCCGGATATTTTCTTAATTGGGACTTTGCAGACTTGGAATTGCATTGCCTTTGTTCATTAGACAGCATTAATGAAGTCACTCCATTCGGCTAAAAATTAAAATGGAAGTTGGCTATTAGAAAAAAAGAAGAAAAAACGTAATAGGATAGCTTTGAAGTCTGCAGCACCACAGTAATGAAGAAAGAGCAGTCCCTTAAAATGTATGCAGTAATAGCAGAAATTTAAACTTGTGCAATTACTCGTTCCCACCTTTGGCCTCGGCCTCTCATTACGTGAATCCTCCTGCACAAATTCAGTCAATATAAACGAAATCAATTCATTTAAAACAGACGTTCGGTTTTCCTGCCATTCCTAGAGCAACAGATCTCAGTTTTGCATTATGACTCAGCAATACAAAACGACTCCCAGGAGGAGATGCTTCGGAGACAAGAGAATGCCTGCGTTTACCAATAAAGAGAAGTTGACTGCTTTGCCGCACCTTTGTCGTTCTTGGCTGTCAGCAGAGCTTTCCCTCTGTATGAAAATCTAAGAAGAGAGTCCCCCACAAAAATGTGCACGCAGCACAACAATCACAATTCAAGATGAGCGCCAATCATGACAGCTTTCACGTGTGCAGGAGGGATGAAAAAATAAAATCTCTGCTCTAACCTATCATACCAGAGAGCCTGACAGGCAGACATAATCTTCCCAGGAGTCTGAGCTCTACGCTGTGGATGAAGGATAAAGGGAGGAGGAGAGTGATGGAGTGCTTGTGGTGGTTAGATGGATGGGTGGAAGTTTGGATGAATGGAAGGGAAAAGTAACATGGGAGGGCTGGTGTAGTGAAGGGTACTCTAATGCCCTCATGCTCTTGATTTGAGATAACTAGTGCCTGTGCAGTCATCCACAGTGATGAACACACCCTGTATTCACAAATATATGTGCACAAAAACATATACTTGGTTAAAAAAAAAATACGGATACACCACCGTATACACTGCACGGTTGTCAGATAAGACGGCTTTGCATCAGAGATCGTTGCTCACAAGCCTGAGACCAGTAAAATCCCGTTCGAAAATCCTGCTGCTATTGATGCCAGCGGGGAGTCCTGTGAACACAGCGGCATGTGCCTACACTTTGTGTTTGATAGAACAAGCAAGAACTGTCATGGCCGATAAGGAGAGGCACTTTATCTCTGGATCAAGCCTTATCCTGATGAAAACCAGTCATCTATGAGGGCATGCTGACATTTCACAGGCAGCAGTGACTCTATACTGCACGTCGAGGGACAGATGCTGTTTCACAGCAGCATTCCAGAGTTCCTTTTGCCCTTGTTGCTGATGACAGCAAATTATCCCAGGAGGGCTGTTTGATATGCACATCTAAAACAATGTGTGATATGCATTTTTTTTTCATCCTCCAAAATACCGCTAAGCTTGTAGTGTTTACTTAAGGTTATTGAACTTGAAGAGTGCCATCTGTTCAAATCCAACTCATAGCCTTTGCTGTTTGAGTTAACCTGGGTCAGACCCTTATGACTTTGGACTCTGTTGTACCGTTAAACTAAAAATAAGGATATTCAAAAAAAAAAATTCATTAATTAAAAATAAGGGCAAGCACAGTGGTTAGCAGTGTCAAAGCAAGCATGTCCTAGGGGTTGAATCCACCACCTAGCCGAGGCCTTTCTGTGTGGAGTTTGCATGTTCTCCCCATGTCTGCATGCATTCTCTCTGGGTGCACTGGCTTCCTCCAACAGTCCAAAGACATGGGTTTAGTGGGAATAGGTTAATTGATGATTCTGAATTGCCTCTCTGTCTTAGCCCAGTGACCAACTGGTGACCTGTCCAGGGTGTCTTGCCTCTTACCCTATGCCAGCTGATTTGGAAAAGCACAAGACAATTAGATGGGAGGATGTAAATAAAATAATTTAAAAAAGACTGAATAAGAAGAAACACTGATAGCACACACATCTGTGAGACAGTCTTTAAATGTACAGTACATCAGTATTTCCATGAGTATTGATTCAAACTAGTCCAAATTCCAATCATATCTTCTCCAAAGTAAGTATAATGTTAGTAAGCGTCAAGTGTTCATTTTCAGTTTCACAGAAACAAAATCTGGGGTCTACACAGAAACCTTACCAGGATGTCAAAATATACAAATATATGCCAAAATATATTTAGATGTAAATGTGTTGGTAGGAATCCCATTCTCTTATTTATCAATTTCCCAGTCAGCAAAGGCTGAAAAATATAGTTAGTGCAGAAGTATGAAAAAGTCCTCCGATTGGCCAGTTGTACAGTAACAATAGATTCCCACTAGACAAGAACAAAAAAAGTTTTGCGGGGTTCAGCCTGACCCTGGTAAGCCTTTATTCAGTTGATAGTTGGATGCCAGCACAGGTGTTAGTAAACAGTGGATTTCTGCCAGGCTTTCTCCTTAAGTAATTGGAGTCACTGAATTGGAAAAATGATCCATGAAGACTGTGATGCATTCAGTTAGTGTCCTGATGCGGCTTGTTTAACAAGATGCTGATTGTTTGCCATTCTGCCTTTTCTCTCAAATAAAACAAAAAACGAAATACTTCATCCTTTAATACTAAAACTGAGCCTTTAAAACTTCACAAACCACAAGATTTGAAAAAAGGAAGCAGCCGAAAGAAGCGAGCTCTGCTCTATGTGTAAATGGTCCAAATACTTGAAAGCAGTATTTTGGTGATCTTTTTTAATTGACCATCAAGAAGTACAAGCAAGACAAGCAGTGCTTGCTCAGTGAAATCTGAAAATATGCTTAAATTAAAAAATACTAAAGGGAAAGTGATCACCGTCGTAATGTCTTAAAAATGCATTCTGTTCCCATAATGCCTGTTTTAGCATCCTGTTAAATACTGCTATCTTGTTGGTCATTGTCTTTGAAAGTAGCCTGATTTGAAGCTTTGAAATCTAAAAATCTGTCATTTTAATGGCCATGGGCATGTCTCATTAACAGAGGCCGGAGCTTGGCGAACTGAGAGGCAGCTGCTTTGCCAGAGCTCTCTGACATTCAAGACACAAGTTTGCTAGGAAAGGACCCCTTTCAACACTCTGCAATCAGCTGTGATCAGTGTGGTATTACACGCATGCACAGATACGCATGAAAACAGACAGAGCAGTACAAGCTAATTAGACTATGATTTATCATTTTGTGTGTGACAGGTGCTGCCTCCTCAAGACATTTTTAGATTTGCACAAATAAGAAATCACGCCTCCTTGATTTAGAAGTAATGGACTTAGAAATTTGGAGTAAATTTTGAAAAATACAGGGACGAACATAAAGTTTTATACAAAATATTTACAATGTTCACAAGAGCTCAATTCCCCCTTTGGAAGCATAGCATAAATCTCTGTCTACAAGGTTAGAGGCTTCTCTTCAGACAAGTCACAACAACAAGAGAGGAAAATGGCGGGTAAACAAAAACAGAAAAGCTTTGTACAAGGGATTTATTTTAGGCAGGGTTTGTTCTTTACAAGACCTGTGGTTATGTTTCAGGATGTTCAACATAAGGGCAACTTGACCTGAGAAAAAGAGGAGCACACAAGCAAAATTACACTGACTGAAAGTTACTGTTTTTTCAAACTTTGTGAATTTTATCCATAACCACAGTAGGGCTGCCACGATTAGTCGACTAGTCACGATTACGTCGACTATCAAAGTCGTCGACGACTGATTTAATAGTCGACGCGTCGTTTGAAGCTTTGTAAGATCACAAAAGACGCAGGAATAAGTAGAATTAAAGAGTGTAATAACAGACTGAAACAGAAGATGGCAGCACTGCATGTACAAGGATGCCAGCTGCCGTTAAACCCCGAAGAAGAAGAAGTAGCTCTGTCCCAGAATTCATAGCGCGGCCCAGCTCAGTTTCCAACAATGGCAGCAGCTAGTTAGTTTTAATATTATTCTTATTATTCTTTCTGGGTCACAAAATAAACGTTTAACATATTTTCAAGCGAGAATGTAACTGTGTAAACCTCAAATATCTGCTCAGTTTATCAAGACACCACATATTTTCAAAAGCGCTCCGACGTTTTCGGAGACGTCTGTTACCCACTAGCTCGATAGCTAGCCGGGGGCGAGGCTCACTAGAGCCCGTGAGAACACGGGACTCCGGCAAATCGTTTTCAAACCCACAGCCGTCTTTCGCTACTCAGGTTAAACATATATAAGTCACTTAGATAACTTAAAAATGTTATTGTTTGGCTTTTTTTTAGTATTTTATTTGTTCCTGAGTAAATCGGTTTGGCTGAGATTAAAGTTATAGTTTTTACACAGCTGAATAAACGTCAAGCAGACAGCTGATTATCAGAAGTGTGAGATGCTCGAGAATATACTCCGGTGTCCTGTTATATTTTGGATAGCAAGGAGTTTATTAAACTTCACCGAAACAATCTGCAAATTTCATTAAAATTTAATAAACTATCATCTTGTCTTTATTTTTAGTTAGCACAGACCTTAAACACTTAAAGCTGTAAGCTAATGATAGTTATATAAGAGCAGATGCATGCTGGTGCAATAAGCTGTATGCTGTACATCCAATGGATGCATGATCTTATTAGTCGACTAATCGCAAAAATAATCGGTGACTAGTCGACTATCAAAATAATCGTTTGTGGCAGCCCTAAACCACAGATTAACAAGAATTTAAATTGAACCCCTGGTATTATTCTGCACCCTCTCCAAAGACAAATTGGTTAACACATTAAGAGGTAGATCATCCAAGTTCATTCTCACAGGATCCTGTTTTCCAGAGAAGGACACTCGACCTGTAGCCTTCATTCCCTAGACACGCCACCAAGCACAGCTGTGGCAATCAGGAGAGTTTAAAAATGCAATTTCCAGAAATAATGAACCAATTAAAGTTAAATGCCATCCATAAACACAGACTAATCTTCTTCTTATTTGCATTTTGTAATTTATTATTTCAAAGCACTCATCTTAGCATGGCAGAATGGTTCCTGTGCTTAATAATAAAGAGTAACTCATGATATCTATCTAGCAACCTTTTACCAACTTTATTTAGAAAATATGTTCTTTCGAGAAAGTGAGTCAATTTTCGCAGAGAAACATCATCATAGGAATGTTGGCATTGTAACAACTATGAAAATACACCTGAAAAAAATGTAATCGTCACAGGTATGCCAGGAATTGCTAAAATGCCAAACCTGCATTAGACCTTAAATCTGTTTTCCTTCAATTAACCTTTTCATTGAATAAATGGCTTTGATAATTAGGTAAAGTATATATCCACCCTTTAAATATGGACATAGCAATGAGTAAAACTGAATAAACACTAGGGATGGGTACCGGTTCTGACATAAACGGTAGTAACCAGACCGAAAAGGAGCGCACATTTCGGTGCTTCATTTCGGTGCTTTTTTTTACTGAGATGTCATACACTTTGGATTCTAGCCAATCATTTTACCTTTACAAGCGTAGTAGGCGGGCCCAGGTACATACGTTCTTTTATAGCAGAGCTACAGATTAAAAATGCCCAAGGCGAAGCGGTCAAAAGTCTGGCTGTACTTCACAGCAAAAGATGCAAACTCAGCAGCCTGCAACAAGTGCTATTATGCTAATACTGTGATAATGTGCAAAGGAGGTAACTCCTCGAATCTGATGAAACACCTGGCGACGCATAGCGTTTTTTTAAAAGCCGAGAAATACATCGTATTTGATAGCTTGCTGCGAGACCTCACACCGAGCACATCTACTGCGGGTGTGGTGCCTGTTATCAACCCGGAGTTAGCAACATGAACCCGAAGAGGAGAGTCCTGGCCCCTAGCCCTGCCAGTGTAGCAGAAATGATGACGGATGATGGCAGCAGCAGCCGTTCTTCTCTGGGCGAGTAGCTTAATGTTGTTCGTGTGTAATTTACGTTGAGTAGGCTAACCACGTTATTAAATTAATGCATGTAAGGTGAACTAGCAAATACCGTCGTAGTCACATGCGGCTGTCTTGTTTGTTTCATTTTAGCCAAAAAGGCTAAAATGACCAAAGAAAAAGTGGGAAACAGTTAAACATGAGAGGTTTTTGGACAAAGTTGGTGTTTTTTTTCCATTGTTTAAGCACTGCTTCCAGCCAAGAGTGATACCATATATGCCCTATAGCTGCAGAAAAGGCTAACATTGTTATCTTTTTACAAAAACCAGCTAAACGTAAGAGGTTTTAGGACAAAGTTTGTGTTCTTGATTCTTTAAGCACCGGTTCGAGCACCGTTTAAGCACCGGCACCGTTTCAAAAGTACCGGTTTGGTACTGGTATCAGATAAAACCTAAACGATACCCATCCCTAATAAACACACAGTGTTTAGTAGCATATAGGTAGCCAATGAATATCCTATGCTTAACTTACTGATTGTGCAGCATGGAGTCAGAAAAGCAGGAGTGTTAAGGTCAATTATTCAATCCGCACATTAGCATGTAAGTGGAACTAGCATTAGTCCATCAGTTCTGTGGCCTTAAGCATGGGTCTTAACCCCCATATGGTCAATGGGAAATAGATAAGACTGTGATTGTAATTGATAGCTTCCAAGTTTTGTGTATGTGAAAATATGTGGTGAGTGTTCCTTGAAAGAGAACCTTGCTCTCAGGGATATCGTCCCCATAATAAGCGAAACTGACTTAATCTTTGTGTCAGAGAAATTTACACATGTAGGAGAAAACTGCTATGGTTCAGTTCTTGATGATTATAGGATCCTGATCAATACCTTGTTGTAGTAAACGTGCTTTCTAGTGATGTGCGGATCGATCCTGAAATATCGATTACTCCGATACCAGTCATTTATGTTCTAGAATCGATTCTCACATTAAAATATCGATATTCTAGAAATTTAGGGTACATTTGTAGTTTATCATTAACAGGAACACAGTGGAAAGAAACTATAACATTCGGATTGTCTACATTCAAAGGAACTACTTCCTCTTCCGCCTTTCATAGTCATGTGCAAAATACGGCTGTCTGTCTCGCAGCCCCTTGGCGTGCGCACTCACAACAATGGCTGAGCGTAATTGGAGTCATGTGTGAACGTATTTTACCTCCACATAAGCTGAGACATGGTTTGCGATAGTGATGGGATTTCCGGCTCCTTTTAGAGAACCGGCTCTTTCGGCTCTGCTCACTAAAAAGAGCCGGCTCTTTCGGCTCCCAACCGGCTCTTCAGGTTGTTTTGTTGCTTTAATTAATTTATTATTAACAATAATATAAAATTATTCACAAAAGGAACTACAAATGTAAAAAAAAAAAGTGGTTTTATTTATATATGTTTATATATAAATATATGCGGTGGCCCCTAGAGACAAAACACGTACAAACTGAACGTGTTAACTGAGTTAACTGAACTTCCAAAACAGAGCAACCTAGATCACTTAAATTACACAATTGAAAGCATATGTGTATTGTTTGTGTATTTATACACAAGCATATATATTCAAATAATTAAAAAAAAAATGTTCGTTTACCTTTTACTACCACACACCAAATCCGGTTGTTGGTACTTCCTGGCTTGTGTAGCCACTAGGTAACAAAAGCTCAACACTGCACCTAGAATTCTGGAGTACCTCTGTTGTCTTTTGTACGTGCTTTGTTTCTAGGGGCCACCGTAAATATACTTTTATTTATTCACTCCACATAAATGTAATAAATAAATCATATAATACAAAAACCAACTGTTCACATTTCAACTTTTAACTATTTAAATTTTCAGCTTTTCCCTTTTAAACAAATGTAAAGTGAAACAACACAAAACACTGCAAACCACAACACAAAACATATAATTAAATATAAATTAAAATATGAAAACAAAAAGAACATGCATATTCTCTGTCATATGGACCTGCATGAATAAACTTTCTGAATCCTTTATCATCTGCAACTGAAAATAGTTGTGGATGATTACTATACCTTTCTAATGTGACGTTGTTGTCCCTGGCTCTCTTTCTGTCTCTATCCCTCCTGCTCTGTTCCTGTGCTACTGCGAGTGCAACTGAGATGCAACTCGGGATGCCACCCCTTGCTGCCCCTATGCCGTCAGGGTTAAAAAAAAAAAAAAGTCTAAAAAAAAATTGGAAATTTGGACATATTTAAATACACTATATTTTATATATTTATGTATACACACAAACACACACATCCTCTGGTTGATGTCTGGTGTACTTTCGTCTGTTGTCATTGGGTTTCATCGGGTTTGTTGGTTTGCAGATATTTTGAACAGTCGGAGATCTTTTTCACCTGACTGGCACTCAGACTCACAGAGCACATGGGACACGATGTCTCCCTCTCCAGCAACCTGGAACAAAGTTCAGTTTACACGTGAACATTTAAAATTTCTATTAATTACACTTGTTGATTCTGCCTCTCTGTAGTGAGAAAGAATACAGCCAGGGGACTTTTAACATTATTTAGCACAAAGACATGGTGAAGTGGTCAAATGGGTTTTTCCTGTTTGTGTGCAAAGATAAAAAGTTGTTATAAAAAGAGCATTGAAAACTCTGTTATTCTAGTTTATGTGATAGAAATTCAAAGTGACCATTCAATGGTTTTACGTCCTGTTTTGCAAATGCGATGTAGATGCCAACAACAGCTCGAGCTCAATTAATTTGGGTGAGAATCAGGCGAAGATCAAGGAAATCGGTAAAAACTTTATATTACCCACCATTTGTTATGGATCGTCTTAAATTTCAATTTGTTAGATCATAACATAAACAAATTAAAAAGGCACTTTAGATTTTTATGAACGCATCAAAACTGGAAATAAAACGCCGCTTGTGTTGACAAATGCACTGAGTCTGTCCCATATGAATCAGACTGTTAAACATCAATGAAATGCTGACAGTAGAGCAGGGCAATATGACCAAAAATATTTATCACGATATACATTTGAAAATTTGAGATAACGATATAACTGACGATATAATTGACATTAGACAAAATACTTTACAACTCCACAACTTTATTAGTGCAAAAAAAAACAAAACATCAATGTATTTTCACTTAAACAAGCAGCTGTTTTAAGTGCATTAAAGTTATATAAAAAATAACAGTGCAAATGCAAATTCCTTGCTGACAGTTGAACCAAAAGGCATTTCCAGTGGAAATTGGCCGACATATCCTCAGCATAACCATGTATAATATCCACAAAACTTAAAAAGAGGTTATACACACACAATACGGCAATATTATGTTGAAGCACTATACGTATCACTCCGCGAGGCTCCTGCCTACGGTAGCCGTAATGCTCCGACAATCCATCAAGCGGTGCGGCTTCGTAGCTTAGCAAAGTCGTACTAAAACATTTGACAGATTTTCTAACGCCGTGTACCACATAAAATCGTTTCGAGGTCAGTAAACACAACCAGAATTCATACATAAGGCACACGGGATTATAAGGGGCACTCTCGATTTTCAGAAAAATCAAAGGATTGATTGTCTGCCGGATTTTCCAAAAAACACGGTAATAACGACGGCCCGCTAGCATGCGCTACCAAACATAGTGCTTTGCTGTGTATGTGACGGATGAAAGCCAAACCAGTTCCACACCAATGAAGCTGCAGCACCAATTCTGGTTCATCCGTTTCATTCAACGATCCACTTTCGCTCTTCTCATTCTGCATCGCCGCCATGTGCGTATGTAAACAAAGGCACTGCGCATGCGCGTTTTACCCATATTCTATCGCGATATTTCATTTTCCTACCGTTGCCCAACATTACACCGGTATTACCGTGAACGGTATGATATAGCCCAGCCCTAGCTGACAGTGTAGATGGCTTCACTCTCAGGAGGTGAGCCGTCCTGTGTACCGTGGCGATGCAGTAGGGCAGGTTGTTCTTGCAGGAGATACACAACAGTTCATTCTACGGCAGCTGGAAGCCACAGAAGGGACACGGAGTAGTTTCCTCCTCCAGCTCCGACTTATCCGGGCGACTAAGGTGCAGATGGGAATTAAAATGAGGAGTCAGGGGCAGAATGGGCAAGAGGAGATGATAAAGCAGAGGATGAATGAAGAGGGTAAGGATCACACGGACTCACTTGAACCATCGCCTCAATCTTCTTCCTGTACTTTGGGTCGATGTCATTTCAGTACTCTGGTCTCATCAACATGGCAGCGAAGCTGAAGGCCGAGTTCTTCAATCCGGCACGGTGACATTAGATTACTGCTGCCGTCAGAATGTAACAACATCTACACACACGCAAACACACAACTATGAGTTTTTGGCTTTTCACCAGCGTTTAGGTTTTATCAGCTATCATGTGAATCGGACTGACAAGTTGACTCACGTGCAGGAAACTTGTTGATGTTGTTGCTGACGCGGATGAGCATCCGTGCCCCCTTTAAATGGTCTCCTCTCTTTACATGGATCTAAAAGTAAAGAAATCAGACCCCAACCTTACCTACGGCTTCAGATACAGGCCGGGTTTTTTAGAAAAGTGACTGCAAAAAGCCAGTGAAAGCACTGGTTTTATATAATGAGAAAAAGGCAACTTCAGGCATTGTCTGTGTTCATTTTGCTTAAAGACTGGTAAACAATGAGAGGCAGGAGTCAAAAAGGCGCTTGTGTGAGCTTTGACAATCCCGGTTACCCTTTGGTCATCTTCTCCTAGTATTCCTTGAAACAAAAGTGAAAGCCTAGAGTGCTTTCCAGGGGATTTAAATTATTAAGTAGCAACATGAAATCTAATTCAGAGTGATAAATGAAAGCACATTAACTTAGAGTTCGAGCCTATGCAACCCAATCGTTGCTGGGAGGGTATAGAGGTAATGGTGTGTGTGAGTAAGTGAATGTGTGTGGGTGTGTTTTGATGAATATACTGTATGCCTCTCTCCAGCTGTGGCTGTAGGCCTGAGTGTGCTCCAGAACATCAACAACTACCTGTCATTGACTCTCTGCTACCACAGCTGGTTGTTTAAAGGTCTATCAAAAACCTGTAATTTCATCTTCTTTTAAAGGACAGATATTCTCCTTGAAATGTAAAGATTCCAGACTCTATTTATGTGAGAATAAAAGGGCCCATAGAGATGTACCATAGTCTCTCACTGCTGAGGATATGAGCATGCGCTAAGCCAGTGGTTCCCGAACTTTTTTCGCTGGGCCCCCCCTTGTTTTACAGAAAAATGTTCACGCACCCCCCCCTCGCACGCGCGCACACGCACGCACAAATACATCCTTCAACCACATACCCCCATATTTTGCTCCATTGCGGTTTATTTCATACCTCAAACATTTAGTAAACAATTAAGCAAATACAAGTAATCTGCAGGTAGTAAGAAAATAAACTACTAACTCTTTTACGCTACGTCCGCACCTACACGGGTATTTTTGAAAACGCAGCTGTGTCGTCCACACGTAAACGGCGTTTCGAATCACCGAAAACGGAGATTTTTTAAAACTCATTTTTTGCGTTTACGTGTGGACGAGGAATACAGAGTTCGTCATGCAACGTCAAAGGTATGTGCCTTTCTTCACGTCAACTGTGCGCCACGTTATTGTTTACATGAGAGGAATTGCAGAATAGCAGATAGTCAGATTAACAGTATTTTGTCTCTATCTTCAGGTTTTACACGCTTACATACACGCAGTTACTGTCCCTCTATTTAGAAAGACAGAGGCGTCACGGTGTAATTATTTTACATGTAGTTGTTTTTTTCCTGTGTAATAATGTTCAACATTGCTATCAATACATTTAAAAAAAAAAAAAGGCTCTCTGTGCAAAATGGGTTGAAAAACATAAACAGCTGTGGGATACTCTTAGTCCGTGATTTAGACAGGGGGAACAAATCCTGGCAGGATCAGCCTGATATTATTTGTATCCCGCTGTAACTTTACTGTATAATGAGCTAACATCTCCAAAATGTCAGGAGTAGTTAGTCATTACAACAAGTGTTTGTGAACTAAAAATCAAGAATGTGGGATACTGTTTGTCCATGATTTGGAGAGCCCAGCGCTGCTCCCGACAAAGGGAAAACCAATTCTGCAGGGGAGACCTACCTCGGCACTTGTGCAGGTGAAACCAAAGGGAAGATATGCTTCACCATATTTTCTAGTCTTTGGCTTAGAATGAAGTTGGTTTGGAAACATATTCAGCTATGCTTCATCTCCTGCTTTGCGTTTGTGTGGGCGCCGTGCAGTGTCCAATAGTGATGTGTCGGTCGCGAACAAAACGGCTCTTAGAGCCAACTCCTTGAAGTGAACGATGCGAGCCGGCTCCTTATGGCGAGCGTGGGGTTTTTCTTTCTTTCTCTCACCCTCTCCAGCACTTTTTTCCCGCTTCACTCTGCATGCGAGTCTTGTGCTTCACACTGGGAAGAGGGGGGAGGGGCGGTAGTTACACTCTCAGTAGCACAGGAACAGAGCGGGAGGGAGAGAGACAGAAAGAGAGCCAGGGACAACAACGTCACATTAGAAAGGTATAGTAATCATCCACAACTATTTTCAGTTGCAGATGATAAAGGATTCCGAAAGTTTATTCATGCAGGTCCATATGACAGAGAATATGCATGTTCTTTTTGTTTTCATATTTTAATTTATATTTAATTGTGGTTTGCAGTGTTTTGTGTTATTTCACTTTAAATTTGTTTAAAAGGAAAAAGCTGAAAATGTAAATATTTAAAAGTTGAAATGTGAATAGTTGGTTTTTGTATTATATGATTTATTTGTTACATTTTATGTGGAGTGAATAAATAAAAGTATATTTACGGTACCCTAGAGACAAAGCACGTACAAACTCCAAAACACGTAAAAACTCCAAAACACATAAAAACTCCAAAACATGTACAAAAGACAACAGAAGTGCTCCAGGATGCTAGGTGCAGTGTTGAGCTTTTGTTACCTAGTGGCCACACAAGCCAGCAAGTACCAAGTTTGTACATGCTTTGGAATTTGTACGTGCTTTTTGGAGTTTGTACGTGCTTTGTCTCAAGGGGCCATATATATGTTTATATATAAACATATATAAATAAAACCACTTTTTTTTTTACATTAGTAATTCCTTTTGTGCATAATATTATACTATTGTTAATAATAAATTAATTAAAGCAACAAAACTATGAGGTGCCGTAAGGGACATTATTACTGAAACGCTCTCACACACACTACTGAAACACTCTCACACACAATACTGAAATTTTACCTCTCACACACACTACTGAAACGCTCTCACACACACTACTGAAATTTTACCTCTCACACACACTACTGAAATGCTCTCACACACACTACTGAAACACTCTCACACACACTACTGAAATTTTACCTCTCACACACACTACTGAAACGCTCTCACACACACTACTGAAATTTTACCTCTCACACACACTACTGAAACACTCTCACACACACTACTGAAATGCTCTCACACACACTACTGAAACACTCTCACACACACTACTGAAACACTCTCACACACACTACTGAAATGCTCTCACACACACTACTGAAACACTCTCACACACACTACTGAAATTTTACCTCTCACACACACTACTGAAATGCTCTCACACACACTACTGAAACGCTCTCACACACACTACTGAAACGCTCTCACACACACTACTGAAATTTTAGCTCTCACACACACTACTGAAATGCTCTCACACACACCACTGAAATTTTAGCTCTCACACACACTACTGAAACGCTCTCACACACACTACTGAAACACTCTCACGCACACTACTGAAACACTCTCACGCACACTACTGAAACGCTCTCACACACACTACTGAAATTTTACCTCTCACACACACTACTGAAACGCTCTCACACACACTACTGAAACGCTCTCACACACACTACTGAAATTTTACCTCTCACACACACTACTGAAATGCTCTCACACACACTACTGAAACACTCTCACACACACTACTGAAACACTCTCACACACACTACTGAAACGCTCTCACACACACTACTGAAATTTTACCTCTCACACACACTACTGAAACGCTCTCACACACACTACTGAAACGCTCTCACACACACTACTGAAATTTTACCTCTCAGACACACTACTGAAACGCTCTCACACACACTACTGAAATTTTACCTCTCACACACACTACTGAAACGCTCTCACACACACTACTGAAATTTTAGCTCTCACACACACTACTGAAACGCTCTCACACACACTACTGAAATTTTAGCTCTCACACACACTACTGAAATTTTAGCTCTCACACACACTATTGAAATGCTCTCACACACACCACTGAAATTTTAGCTCTCACACACACTACTGAAACGCTCTCACACACACTACTGACATGCTCTCACACACACCACTGAAATTTTAGCTCTCACACACACTACTGAAACGCTCTCACACACACTACTGAAACGCTCTCACACACACTACTGGAATTTTACCTCTCACACACACTACTGAAATGCTCTCACACACACTACTGAAACACTCTCACACACACTACTGAAATGCTCTCACACACACCACTGAAATTTTAGCTCTCACACGCACTACTGAAATGCTCTCACACACACTACTGACATGCTCTCACACACACTACTGAAACGCTCTCACACACACCACTGAAATTTTAGCTCTCACACACACTACTGAAACGCTCTCACACACACTGCTGAAACGCTCTCACACACACTACTGAAATTTTACCTCTCACACACACTACTGAAACGCTCTCACACACACTACTGAAATTTTACCTCTCACACACACTACTGAAACACTCTCACACACACTACTGAAATTTTACCTCTCACACACACTACTGAAATGCTCTCACACACACTACTGAAACGCTCTCACACACACTACTGAAACACTCTCACACACACTACTGAAACGCTCTCACACACACTACTGAAATTTTAGCTCTCACACACACTACTGAAACGCTCTCACACACACTACTGAAACACTCTCACACACACTACTGAAATTTTACCTCTCACACACACTACTGAAACGGTCTCACACACACTACTGAAACACTCTCACACACACTACTGAAATTTTACCTCTCACACACACTACTGAAACGCTCTCACACACACTACTGAAATTTTACCTCTCACACACACTACTGAAACGCTCTCACACACACTACTGAAACACTCACACACACTACTGAAACACTCTCACACACACTACTGAAATTTTACCTCTCACACACACTACTGAAATGCTCTCACACACACTACTGAAACGCTCTCACACACACTACTGAAATGCTCTCACACACACTACTGAAATGCTCTCACACACACCACTGAAATTTTAGCTCTCACACACACTACTGAAACGCTCTCACACACACTACTGAAACACTCTCACGCACACTACTGAAACGCTCTCACACACACTACTGAAACGCTCTCACACACACTACTGAAATTTTACCTCTCACACACACTACTGAAACGCTCTCACACACACTACTGAAATTTTACCTCTCACACACACTACTGAAATGCTCTCACACACACTACTGAAACACTCTCACACACACTACTGAAACGCTCTCACACACACTACTGAAATTTTAGCTCTCACACACACTACTGAAACACTCTCACACACACTACTGAAACGCTCTCACACACACTACTGAAATTTTAGCTCTCACACACACTACTGAAACGCTCTCACACACACTACTGAAATTTTAGCTCTCACACACACTACTGAAACGCTCTCACACACACTACTGAAATTTTACCTCTCACACACACTACTGAAACACTCTCACACACACTACTGAAACGCTCTCACACACACTACTGAAATTTAACCTTTCACACACACTACTGAAACCCTCTCACACACACTACTGAAATTTTACCTCTCACACACACTACTGAAATGCTCTCACACACACTACTGAAACGCTCTCACACACACTACTGAAATTTTACCTCTCACACACACTACTGAAATGCTCTCACACACACTACTGAAACGCTCTCATACACACTACTGAAACGCTCTCACACACACTACTGAAATGCTCTCACACACACTACTGAAACGCTCTCACACACACTACTGAAATTTTAGCTCTCACACACACTACTGAAACGCTCTCACACACACTACTGAAACGCTCTCACACACACTACTGAAATTTTAGCTCTCACACACACTACTGAAACGCTCTCACACACACTACTGAAACGCTCTCACACACACTACTGAAATTTTACCTCTCACACACACTACTGAAATGCTCTCACACACACTACTGAAATTTTACCTCTCACACACACTACTGAAATTTTACCTCTCACACACACTACTGAAACACTCACACACACTACTGAAACGCTCTCACACACACTACTGAAATTTTACCTCTCACACACACTACTGAAACCCTCTCACACACACTACTGAAATTTTACCTCTCACACACACTACTGAAACGCTCTCACACACACTACTGAAACGCTCTCACACACACTACTGAAATTTTACCTCTCACACACACTACTGAAATGCTCTCACACACACTACTGAAATGCTCTCACACACACTACTGAAACGCTCTCACACACACTACTGAAATGCTCTCACACACACTACTGAAATTTTAGCTCTCACACACACTACTGAAACGCTCTCACACACACTACTGAAACACTCTCACACACACTACTGAAACGCTCTCACACACACTACTGAAATTTTAGCTCTCACACACACTACTGAAACGCTCTCACACACACTACTGAAACGCTCTCACACACACTACTGAAACGCTCTCACACACACTACTGAAATTTTAGCTCTCACACACACTACTGAAACGCTCTCACACACACTACTGAAACGCTCTCACACACACTACTGAAATTTTACCTCTCACACACACTACTGAAACGCTCTCACACACACTACTGAAAACCAAGAAGATTTCAATTGAACAGGAAGGTATTTTAGCTGCACAGGAACGTGAGGAAAAACAAATAACACATTAATGCACAGCTAACACCGCGGTGACGTCTACAACAGTCTGTTAGAGGTATAATTGAAAAATATTTTGCCTTCATCAGTGACTATCCAAACATTGTTGTAGGGTAGCAGCCTATTGCAACAAGTCGGGGCATCCTGGCTATGCTAGCTGCCCGTATAATCTGGAAAGACTGTGTCTGACAGTACCTCATCTACAATGAAATTACATCGGATCCTTGTCATTTTTTACATACATTCTTTGTTGTTTGAGGTGAGAACCAATGAAGAAGATGTTGAAAGATTTTTTACTTGTGCTCTGCAATGTATTGGGGCGCTCCAAAATGAAAATTCGGACAATATCAGACAAGAGCGGCTTTATAGAGAGCTAGATGATCATACACGAACTCGATCAGAATTTCTTGCTGCTGTATCTCGATATGATCCCAATAATAGGGTTGCCACCAACCTACTAGGATCCTTGTATAGATGCTTTTGCAGCTTGCTACATGAATATGATGCTAGACAGAGATCTGCTTATGTGACCCACAGATTGTTACCCCCAACCACCTTGAGTGGTCATCCAGGTCGGCCACGATACACTATATCTGCTGAACAGATTTCTCACTTTGTTTCCATTGGTATGACATGGCAGAGAATTGCATCATGCTTTGGAATAAGTCGAAGAACCCTGTACAGACACAGACAAACTTTGGGAGTTGAGCCATTAAGCTATGTGGATATTTCAAATCAAGAACTGAATGGCCTTGTGACGGATATCCTACAGAACACTCCAAATGCAGGGGAAGTATACATTCTTGGAAGTCTGAGATCTCGTGGCTTAAGAGTTCAACGTTGGAGGGTCAGACAAAGTCTACAGGAAGTGGATCCTATTGGACGTGCATTTAGACGTCGTCATGCGATAAGGCGAAGGATCTATAGTGTTCAGGCCCCCAACCACTTATGGTAAGTTCACTGGTTTGAAACAAATGGTCAGGCCTTGTGTTTAAAAGTATTAACACAATACATCAAAATTAAAGGTCCTTCATTCAAAACATTACTGAAGTTAATCTATATGATCAGCATAAGATAATAATAATAATAATAAAAAAATAACAATAACCAAAAAAACTGAAATTGATATAAGTATGTTAAATATTTGGGGGATTCATAGTACATCAATTTAGATGTCGTCTAATGTATATACTGTTGAGTTGTTTAATCCTTTATTTCACATCACAATTTTAATCTCTAACATCGATTGTGCCAGGTAAACGTAGTGTGGAAAAAGACATTTTATGCCACTGTGTGTATGTGTGTGCACGTGTGAGAGAGAGGTGTGGTGTTGTTGAAGTAAATGTACAAAATGAAACCTCTAGTTTTTGTTTAAGTACAGGGTCAGGAATTCATTACTAAATAATATGAACAAACATGTGGAACTGTAGTAATGCTTTCTGATCTCTCAACAGGCATTTTGACGGCAATCACAAGTTGATTAGATGGCGCTTGGTCCTGCATGGCTGTGTTGATGGCTTCAGCCGAACTATCATATACTTATGTTGCTTATCCAATAACAGAGCCTCAAGTGTCTTGTCATTATTTTTGGAAGGAATACAAAACTTTGGTTTGCCCTTAAGGGTCAGGTGTGATCATGGTATGGAAAATATACAGGTTGCTCGTTTTATGTTACAGAGAAGAGGAGTAGGCAGTGTTATTACAGGTGTTTCAGTACATAACCAAAGAATTGAAAGACTGTGGGCAGAACTCAACAGAGTTGTATCAAGACACTTTATAAATATCTTTAACTTTATGGAAGAACAGGGTATGTTGGATTCACTGAATGAGCTACATCTTTTTTGTCTGCATTATGTTTATTTGCCAAGGATTGAAAGAGCATTAACAGAATTTGTCAATCAGTGGAACAACCATGGTCTCTGTACACAAGGAGGACAGACCCCTCTTCAGCTGTGGCATACAGGTGTCACAAACAATGTGGGAATCCTGTCGTTTATAAATGACATTTTTCATGTTGATAACTATTATGGCGTTGATGAAGAAGGGCCATTACCAGAACTTCAAACAAACAATAATGTCAATATTCCAGATATTGACATCAACATAAATGAGACTGCAATGAACATAATTCAACAAGTGAATCCATTAGAAAATGATGGAAATCATGGAATAGATGTGTTTTCTTCACTTTTACACCTTCTACATTAAATAAAATATTTTGCAAAAAATCAACCCCTTCCTCATTTTTCCCCATATCATCTGAGAATTTCACACAGATCATCAAGTTGGGATCATAAGATAGCCTTTGAAAACCACGCAAGGCTCCCTCCCACACAGCAGAGCGATTTACATTAAATTTGCACTGCTGTTTTGTGCTAATTTTGCTTGATAGTTCCAGCAGTATCTCTTGAACAGGGACTTTTTCTGCACTAAAAAAAGAAAATAAAACAGAAAATAAAACATATCAGCCATGTAGTAATGTTACAGAATTTGAGAATATGTGTCACACTGATCATAGAGATTTAAAGCTTAAAAGTTTTATATTGATTTGACAATTCTGGAAAGCTATAATCATGTCTCAAACTCAAATTCTGTATGTTTGTTACTCACATCTGATTCTCCAAGCTCCCAATTATAGCTTGATTTAAATCCTCATCATCTGAAGAATCGCCAGAAAGAGATGCCACGAGAGTTAAATATGAAGAATAATCTTCATCATTAACGCTCATGGAAGGGATGTCTTCACTTCTTGCATTGAAATCTCTGCTGTGACTGCTTGTGCTAGGTTTGTCATCACTTCTTGCCATGTAGCCTTCATCACAAATGCTGTTCCCATCACTTCCTTGCTTTGCTCGTTGCCTTTTACCAACACTCCTTCCAATACAGTTGGTCCCAGTATCATCTTCTTCATCACTGCTAGTGCCAGGGTTATCACCTTTAACATGACTTCTTAACCTTGTAGTGACTTGGCTGCTCATGTCTTGTTGGATTTTTGAACTATCAACTTCAAAACAATCATTGTCACTGTCCTTATCAGTTGCACAACTGCTTATGCTGATTTGGAGCTGATGTGGGAAGGATCTTTGTCTTCATCTGATTCACTCTTCAACAGAGAAAGACCAAAAACATATATCAAAAGCAAGTAATTATAGCTTATCTTAAAAAGATTAAAATAAGAAATATCCATATTGATTGCTCCCAAACACTTGTTTTAAATAAATATATTCTATTTTGCTAGAAGCCCAATTGTTGACATGTTTTTTCCCAAATCATGATTACTTTTCATTCTTTTAGGAACTTACTAAAAGAGTTCTTGATGGCCTTACATAGAGGGCTTTGGTTTTAAAAACCTTTAGGATCAGCATCCCATTCAGCTCCTGACCATCTTGGAGCTTTGGAGACACCAGCTTATTGCCACAAGCCATTAGAAACTCGAGGCTACAAAAAATAAATAGGGACAACAACAATTGCTAATTAGTTAAATATTTTAAATATTAGTTAAGTATTTTATTATATACTGTTCTGTTTGTGTATGCTTTTATGACTTAAATTCTACTGGTATAGTCCATATGTTTTTATAATGATGAATAATATTTTAAACTTCTTTACTTTGGTATATTATCTTTAAGTACAAGTCATTACATGAATACACACAGTAACAATAAACAATAGTATTTTACCTGACATCCTCTGGAATGCGTTCACCAAAGCTTTCCTTGATGTGTTTCACGACAGTTTGGTTGTCCCAGGTCTTCTGGAATTCAAAAGCACTGAGGATGTGCCCATGTTTGTGTAACCATAATTTTGAACCTTGTTTGCACACTACTCCCCATGATGGAGTTGGAAGTAGTATAACATCTTTGTTGAAATGGTCATGCTGCTGGGCCATAGCTCTGAAATATAAATATAACTATTAGATACCATAAACAACAGCAAGTGATAACTAATAATACTCAGATGCAGACAGCAGAACACTATCCAAACCCCTACACAGAATGCTTTCATAGACAAAATTGTTGTAGTTAGGCAAACATAAGGGTTAATTTTATATACTTTTTTTTATACTTTTCCGAGAATACGTGCTTCTTTTGTGGTTCGCACTCCTTCTGACATTTCTTTGGAGGTGGAGGAAAACCAAAGTAATTGCTTAAAGGAGCGTCTTCGACATCTTTAAGAGTTCTAAACAAATGTCTGTCCTCCTCCAGAAAATCCTATGTACGCAAACACGCGTTGCAACTTCTTATCTTGTGCGCGTCTTTTGTTTTGACAGCGAATGCACACCTGCGGACCACTTATGTGCACCCCTGGTTATTATTTAGCTTGTCATATTGCAGCCACAGAAATTCTTTTGTCCATGAAACCATAAAGCTGCACTTTCTTTTTGCCTTATAGTCTGATTTGTCATAACTTTTTCGTTTTGTGGTAAGCTTTTCTTTGGCTGTCACTTCTTCACCCTGACCTGTCTTATTTGGCTCAGCAGAACTAAAATACATATCCTGCTGCTTTTACACACGCACTCACATAACGCTCAGCGATTCCCTGCGCGATCAACCTCTCACATGTTTAAGCTTGCTGCGGGAGATTTCACTTGTCATGTTTGCGTAGTAAGCTAACGATTGATAAGACGATGTCAGAGGAATTGGTGCGCAAATTATCGTCACTCACCAATCAGTACTGTCGCTCTCTATACACAGTTCGCGCGATTGCAAAGTGAAAGCAAAAAACAAGCGCAAATTCAAACGCGATTTCAATATGTCACATATTGACAGTGGCTCACCGATGCCAATGACATAATTACCCAGCTACATTTCCGAAAGAATGCAAAAGCATTGACATATATTTTTTCCTTCCTATGATAGCCCGACGGGCAGGGCTGAGATAGATTTTGGTAGCCCGACTGGAAAAATCGCTAGCCCCGGGACGTCGGGCTAGCGATTTTGCGAGCCCTGCAGTATATTCTTAAATATCAGACTATTACATATGGCCCCATTTCAGGCAAGTGAATACGAACTCATTAAACTTTGTAACTACCTTTTTCTTCTGGTGCCTGATGTCCAGCTGCCGAAGCATTGCCGAGTTTGATAACGTGGTGCAGGTGCACATTCTCTCCTGACTGTAGATGTCGCTGGCATGGGCAAGCTGCTACGTTGACGTGAGGGAAAAAGGGATGTTAAGTGACTATCCAGTCCGTCCACACTGGTACTTGCAACAAGTTGCTGCCCCACGACTGTCGCATTTGACAAAGTTCTGATGGTCTCTGCTGAGGCTAATATACTGTTGAGTAATGCGGCTGCTTCACTTAGGCTACTAGCAGGTTGCTGAGTAGACATCTGTGTAGTGGTTTGAAGTGTACCACTTTTTCCTTCACTTTCCTGGTCTGGACACAACTTCCTGTTCATCTGAAACTCCTTCCTGTTCAACTGAAATGCCTTCCTGTTTAACTGAAATGCCTTCCTGTTCAACTGAAATGCCTTCCTGTTCAACTGAAACACCTTCCTGTTTAACTGAAATGCCTTCCTGTTCAACTGAAACGCCTTCCTGTTCAACTGAAATGCCTTCCTGTTTAACTGAAATGCCTTCCTGTTCAACTGAAACGCCTTCCTGTTCAACTGAAACGCCTTCCTGTTCAACTGAAACGCCTTCCTGTTTAACTGAAACGCCTTCCTGTTCAACTGAAACGCCTTCCTGTTCAACTGAAATGCCTTGGATTTTCAGTAGTGTGTGTGAGAGCGTTTCAGTAGTGTGTGTGAGAGCTAAAATTTCAGTAGTGTGTGTGAGAGCGTTTCAGTAGTGTGTGTGAGAGTGTTTCAGTAGTGTGTGTGAGAGCGTTTCAGTAGTGTGTGTGAGAGCTAAAATTTCAGTAGTGTGTGTGAGAGCGTTTCAGTAGTGTGTGTGAGAGCGTTTCAGTAGTGTGTGTGAGAGCGTTTCAGTAGTGTGTGTGAGAGCGTTTCAGTAGTGTGTGTGAGAGCGTTTCAGTAATAATGTCCCTTACGGCACCTCATACAAAACAACCTGAAGAGCCGGTTCGGAGCCGAAAGAGCCGGCTCTTTTTAGTAAGCTGAGCCAAAAGAGCCGGTTCTCTAAAAAGAGCCGGAAATCCCATCACTAGTGTCCAGGCCTTGTTTTTTTTTTTTTTTTTTTTTCCCTTTTCATGCTGTGCCCCCCCTGCAATGGCTCTGCGCCCCCCCTAAGGGGGCGGGCCCCACACTTTGGGAAGGTCTGTGCTAAGCTGCCAGGTCTGTTAAGTAAGCTACTAGATTTGTACAAAATATAGTACATGTGAATTTACTGCTATGGTAAATGGTAAATGGACTGGTTCTTATATAGCGCTTTGCTACTCTTCTGAGAGCTCAAAGTGCTTTACCCATTCACACACAAGCACATTTTTCTTAGTGCTTTCTAACTAACATTCACACATACATCATTCATACTCCGATGGATGCATCGGAGAGCAATTTGGGGTTAATATCTTGCCCAAGGATATTTGGCATGCAGACTAGGGGAAGCCAGGAATCGAACCAACAACCTTCCGCCTGAGCTACAGCCACCCCTATAAAGCTGTAAAATGAAGCTATAACTTCAGCTGTACATTTAATTAAATTTGTTTATTATTTTATTTTGTGTGTTTTCATCTTACATCTATCCCTCATCCTGTCAAGGAAAATGTAGATAGTTTGCAGGAGCAGGAGATTTCTTTTTGGGGCAGTCAAGCTGTGAGCTGACAGTTAGATTGGCAACAGTAATACGGTTTAAAGATATCATTTACTGTTTTATTTTTCTTGCTACCTCCATACAAGTGTGTCTGTTAATTTGTCATGTCTGTGATGGTGGTCTAGCCACCCTCACTAACTGTGCCGAGTACACTGTGTCTTTTAAAGTTTCATTAGGACAGCATGTAGCTGGAGCAAAGTAACAAACAGGCATGCTCCTGTTAAAACGCAACATGTATAAGCGATATTACAGTGACTGTGACTGTCAGGGGCTGGGTCTGTGACCAAGCAGTTTCGTTTTGTTTTGTATTTTTGTTCATTCTGAGTTTGAATTTCATTCTAGTTTTACTTCTTCTATAGCTCCTGATTTAAGTCTTTTCTGGTCTTCAGTGTCAATATGTCATGTGTTTCTTGTCTGCGTGCATGTTGTCAAGTTTGTGTCATGTTTAAGTCTCTCATCATTTCCTGTTTTATTTTGAAGAGGTATGGTGTCCCATGTTCATTGTGTTTAGTTTCACTTCCCCTGTGGTGTCATTGGGCCTTTCTCAATATGCGTACTTATGCGTACTTGTGCGTACTTGCGTTCTCGTGTACTCGTGATACGTCATCAGTCGGAGACCAAGTACTGTTCCAATTCGAAGTACGCATCAAGCCGAGAACGCGAAAAAGTCCCGGATGTGTTCTCGCTCCGCCCGTTTTATCGAGCATGCATCGGTGGTGACTTGTGTGGACTTGGTACAGCTAAATATCCCAGAATGCATTTCGTCCAAAACTCAAACGCGGCAATGGTGGACGAGCGGGGCTAAAAACTTTTAAATATTACTCTTTCTGGGTCACAAAATAAACTTTTAAGTTATTTTCAAGCGAGAATGTAGCTGTGTAAGCTTCAAATATCTGCTCGATTTATCAAGATATCATATATTTCCAAACGCGCTCCGACGTTTTCGGAGACGTCTGTGACCCGCCAGCTCCATAGCAGACAGTGAGGTCGAGGATTATTACAGCCGGCGAGAACAGCGGACTCCCGGCACATCGTTTTCAACCCCCCCATGGTCTTTTCGCTACTCAGGTTAAACAAACCCCAAGCCCCAGTAGCTGTCTATTGTATTGAGTGTCCACTAAAATAAAAATAAAAGCGTTCTAACATCTCACCTGCTTGTTTTTATTAAGGTATGTACACGTATGTACATGTACACTATTTTTATTGATAGAGATTTCACTACTGAGGTTAAACATGATATATAAGTCACTTAGATCACTTCTAAATGTTAATGTTTGGTTTATTTCAGTGTTTTATTTGTTCCTGAGTAAACCGGTTTGGCTGTGATTAAATTTAAGCTTCATAACATATTACTCACAGTTAAATTAAGAGGGGACGGCAGTAAAAACTCCGGACCTGTGACATCATCAAGTACGCTGGTGTTCCAATTGTACAAATCGCGAGTCCGTGCTCGCGTTCTCGGCAAGTCCGTACTCCCGTGCGTTCTCGGCGAGTACGTACTCACGTACTTGAGAATTGAGAAAGGGCCATTGTCTTCACTCTAATCAGCTGTTTCCCCAGGTGTTTCCACTTCCCCCATTACCCTTTTGTGTATTTAAGTCCTCTGTCCTCCTTTGTTCAGTGTCAGGTCAACTGTTGTCCTTTGTGCCATGTCTCCATCTTCCAGGTATCTTTGTATCCACACCAAGTTTCATGTTTAGGGTTTTTCATGTTTATTTTTAGTTTTCCCAGTTTAAGTTATAGTTTATTCTTGTCTTTGTTTGCCTTTTGCATTGCTTTGTATTTCTCCATCAACCATATTAAATGGCTCACTTTTAGTTAATTCAAGTTTGGTTCCACGTTTCTTTGTCTGCATTTGGTGATTCACAATATATACAGTCTGTTTCTGCATACTGCGACAGTGACTGGTGAAATGCACTCCAACTTAAAAAAAAATCAAATAGAAAAAAACAACAAAATTTTAATAAAATACAGTCAAAACAGGAAAAAAAAAGCGGTCAGCAGCATCCAACTACTGAATTGTTTTTGGGAAGACAATAATGTGAGGAATAGCTGTGGAAGTGACAAGCTAACGGTAAATAGGTAATATTAAACATGCATGTACATTATTATATGATTCATGTAATTAAAACACACATTACCTTATAATAATGAAGAGCCCTCTACTTCTTTAGAGCGCATCTCTGTGCAATCCTAAGATATTTTGGTTTCTGTGTTCAACCTCTCAGGGCCACCAAACAAAGAGGAGTTAAAAGTGGACAAAATAATTCCTCGTTTACAGCACTGAGTAGTGTCAATTTTGAAAATGGCTTTTCATTAGAGCCATTAAGATGTCATTGATCACGCTAGGGTGTTAAGTGATGAGAAAAACAACTCATTATAAAAGTTTTGCATTACTAAAATTAAACCCCTTTAAATTAAGTTTGCACATATTGGTGATATTGTGAAGAGGGTTTGCAGTCTATTTTGCTTTTACCTCTGTGTATAATTTCAGTGATTGATATCGATATAGCTAAAACTGACTATTATGTTGAGTTCTGCAGCTGTATTGGCTTGCAGGTTTTCTTCTTTTCACCCAGACTCTGGAATAACCTCCCCGTTCATATTCGCACTGCCGAGTCTATCCAGTCTTTTAAATTACGTCTTAAAACTTATTTTTTTACTTTGGCTTTTGATTCTGTCTAGTTGGCTGTTTTAGCTTGTTGCGTTGTTACCTATTGTTTGTTGTCCTCTTTTATTGTTTGTTTTAACTGTCTCATGTTTTTATTGACTGTGAAGCACTATGGTCAACACTGTTGTTTTAATATGTGCTATATAAATAAATTTTGATTTGATTTGATTTGATTTGATTCTTCTTCTTTCAGCTGCTCCCTTAAAGGATCACCACAGTGGATCTGCCTCCACCTCGCCCTATTCCTAACATCCTCTGTCACACCAGCCTTCACTGCACCCATAAACCTTCTCTGTGGTCTTTTTTTCTACCTGCCCAACAGCTCCTCCCGCAAGATCCTTTGTCCAGCATATCCACTGTCTCCTCTCCGCATGTCCAAACCATCTCAGTCTTTGTCTCCAGATCATTCAACCTGAGCTGCCCCTCTAATGTACTTATTTTGACACCTATCCCTCTTGTTTACTCCTAACAGAATTCTTACCACCTTCAACTCTACCAACACCACCTCCTGTTTTTTTTTTTTTTTTGTCAGTGCCACGGTCTCCAAACAACCATAGCAGGTCTCAGCGTCCTCTTGTAAACCTTCTCTTTAATTCTTCCTTCTGTCACATATCATCCCTGACACTCATGTCCAACTACTCCATCCTGCCTGCACTCTCTTCTTCATCAATCTTGTGGACTGTCCATTGCTTTAGATGGTTCACATCAAGTATTGAAACGTATCCAATGTCATTACCTCTTCTCCTTGTATCCGTTATACTTGCCTCCCTTTCATTCTGTCATGCTTATACTGCCTTGAATTCCTTGTCTCTTCAATGCAACAAAACATCATACTCCACGAAAGACTCCTGCCTATCAATATTTTATCACCACTGCAAACAAGAAGGAACTACATCTATGATGTACTCCTCTATCCACACTGAACCCATCTGACACTCACTTGTGAACAAAACCCTGCGATACTTACGTTCCTCTGCTTGGGGCTTCGACTCATCCCAGACCAGGAGTGGGCACTCCACTTTTTCGGTGTGAGAACGATGTCTTATACTTGGAGGTGCTGATTCTCAATCCTGCCGCTTCCATCACTGTAGGCATGACAGTGGGATTGAGGAGATCCACTGCCTGACTCTATCCTTAGTTGCGGTCAGCAGCATCCAACTACCACTGTATAACACTGAGTGTGAGTAGAGGGCAGCTTCCCAGAGTTATCTGATGATTTGTCAGAATTGCTTTGAGGCTGAGCCTTGTTCCATGATCTCACTGAACTCCATCCACAATCAAGTTTTTGCATCTGTCAGTACCAGAGCCGCGCTCCGCTCCACAGTTCCACTGGCTAACCAAGCCTGATAAGACTCCTGCTCCTGCCTGAAATTTCTTGTCTTCTTAACGGGGTCGGGACCATCAGTTGTGTTGTGCGGCAGTCTGGTTGGTACACAACTGACAGCCCTATTTGACAACTGTTAGAATTCATATTATGTCAAAAACCAATCAGTTAAGTAAAAAGAAAAGATAGTCCATCATTACTTTAAGAGCTGAAGGTCAGTCAGTTTGAAAAATTGCAAAAACTTTGAATGTGTCCTCAAGTACAGTTGCAAAAAAACATCAAGCGCTATGAAGGAAAACCAAGAGTCACCTCTGCTGCTGAGGATAAATTCATCCGAGTCACCAGCCTCAGAAATCGCAAAGTAACATCACTTTATATTAGAGCCCAGATAAATGCTTCACAGAGTTCCAGTAGCAGACACATCTCTACATGAACTGTTCAGAGGAGACTGTGCGAATCAGGCCTTTATGGTCAAATAGCTGCTAAGAAACCACTACCAAGGAAAAGCAACAAGTAGAAGAGATTTGTTTGGGCCAAGAATGGATGGTCTCTACATGCATGGTTCCCACTGTGATGCATGGGGGAGGAGGTGTGATGGTGTGGGGGTGCTTTGCTGGTGCCATTTCAGGTGATTACCTCACGAAGCTGATTGAGAGAGTGCTGAGAGTGTGCAGAGCAGTAATCAAAGCAAAGAGTGGCTATTTTGAAAGTTCTAAAATAATAAAAGAAAATGTGTTATTTCACACTTTTGTTTACTACATAATTCCATGTGTGTTTATTCATAATTTTGATGCCTTCAGTGAGAATCTACAATATAAAAAGTCATGAAAATATAGAAAACTGACTGGTAGTGTATCTATGAACTGACAGAAGCCAAATGATTAGCTATAACATCCAAAACTGGTTTATAAAAATACTAAAAGTGAACAAAGTAACAAAAGAGACTTTAGACTCAAAGCTGGGGACACAAACTACAATGTTCCAGAAAGGACTTTATGTGCTGCACATGATTGTGTTGGATAAAGAAACAGTTTCAGGAGTAGAGAAAGCAATGTGTAATACACCACAGGGTTGCTAAAAGGTGGATTTGTCTGTTTGTTCAAGGCAGCATTCTGCACTTTCATTCTGTTATACAACAACACATATGATGAAAACAATATTTTTTTCCATCTTATTGCCACTGAAGACACTTGGTCTGTAATCAGCAGGTATCTCAGACAATGGAATAGATCTGTGGCAAAAACAAAAAACAACTACAAGAGAAACAGTTGACAGGAGAAGCCTCATTTTAAAAATATTGTCTAAGATGCAATACGGAAAATACTACTGTGGGGTGGTTCATCAGTTATTCTGGCAGTTTTATGTATCATCACCTAAAAGGTAAGGTGGAGGCCTTTCCAACATCCACAGCGCTTTCTGCATCTTTAGTTGGCTTTGATTTATTTCTTTTCAGGAATCCATTTCATATAAAATATTATCCTTTTAAATTATACTGCTAAAAGCAAAATAACAGCCTAAGCACTTTGTGACAGCCCACCTGACAAGCCAAATAATAACTGCTTGATTTTTTTGCTTTGTTAATTAGTACCTCCACTTCTTTGTCAGTAAAGTTGTTGTCATGACCTTTTTCTTTATTCAGTACTGTCACCCACAACCGTGGGAAGCTGTTAACCATACATGGTTCATTAGGATTGTTTCTTCTTGTGAATGTCGTTGATTATGAAAGCATTCAGTTCAGCCTCTGTCACAATGGCCAGGGGATACACAATAAATGGAAAACATCATGTAATGGATGCATCAAGAGGTAACTAAATGTGAGGAGGTGGTCTTTCACTATGGAATGTTTGTTTGCAAATTCAGTGTAGTTTGCAAATTCAGCCTACCGCTGCATTGTTTTTATTTTCACTGTCAACTTGTGCATTTGCCAAGTAATTGTATTCAGTATATTGTCATATTCTTTTTGCAACAAGGCAAAGTAGTGACTCAATTTGAGAGCTTGTAAGAAATGTCAGGTAAGAGATGAGCTAAAATTGCCTGCCCATGCAGCACTGTAACATAAAAAGGGGTTGGTGGGATTTTCTTGTAGAATCTGCCTGTGCTACCAGGGTGAAAATATAATGTGCTGCATAGATTACATGGAACATGTGCATGCAATATGTACAATGCGCACAATGTTTTTATATAGAGTCAGACAGTCCTTCTTGAAATATTTCTAAACAACTAATACTTTGTTCTCAATATTCTCTCAAAATCGTTGACGGTGCACTGCAGTATTTACTGACTGTGTGGGCTGGCTGTGATCGGACAGTGTAGTTAAATTTTTCATGCCATTAAGCCACTGGAGAGAGTTGGTGGAATCTACTTTGGAAAGTTTTGAATGTGTTTCCAGCACACTCACTTTTGAGATTTGCTGTGCTACATAAAGAAAAAATGAAGTGTGAAATATTGACCAGCAGTACCTTCTAGTGTAAACAGAATAGGGTGCTGTTTAACAAAAGAAAACAATAAACCTCAGGAGTTCTATATTTATTTATTTTTCAGTGTTGATGACCTTCGACCCTTTGCCCTTGCTGGTTTTGTTCTGTCGTTCGGAGAGAGCTAATGTAGCCCGGAGTCCTTGCAGCTGAAATGATGAATTGGAGATGGAGTACTTTTCCCTTGAGCTGCTGTCTGATTTTATATGCTTCACTTGTTCTCAACCTGCAATTTCACTGCATCATGCACAGCTAAACATATCAAAACATATTTCCACAGCTTGATTTAGCATTGCCAAATACACTCTCAATTGGAACCGGTCAGCGATGTCTTGTGACTGCCTGCACACTGTCGACTGTACATGTGTTCTGCAGACTGTGTGTTTACAGTTTTAACACCACAGTCTTCTTCCACAAGCTGCTCCATCTGCTCCGGACCCCATTAAACAAACAGACCATATTAATTGCATAGATCCAACAGCAATTTGACTGCTCTTGAGAGCATACCACATTTGATTTCCTTTGGACTACACCACCATCCCAACACACCAGTACATGTACATCCAAGTTGCTGACTCATTTGATCTTTGCCGCTCTTCCTGGAGGGCAGGTGAGTCATTCAGCACTACTTTTGTATTTCTGTGTCTGGCTCCTGTGTAGATTTTTTTTTTTTTTTTAGATTTTTTGTAATGTCCTGTCTCTTCAACCTTCATATGCCCACCTGAGGGGAGAGGCCTTACCACAGGGTGGGGATCAATGAACTGCTGTGTTGTGCTCAGCCAGTGTAGGATCTTATTTAGAAGCCCTCCAGGTGGGGAGGATCAGTGGTGCACAGAGGGAGAGGGAGGCAAAGCCGGCATCCATTATTTATTTCCTCATTTAACACTGGCAGCAGAATCCTCGCCTACTTCCATTTGTTCAAAAAGTAGTGCTGCGTGGGGTTAATTCTCTAAAGGGGTTAATATTAGGAACATAATTGGATTCAGGCACCAGGACAGATGGGAGTTTGAAAGATAAGGGATGCGTTGTAAACACACTGAGCCTTGTCGCTGATAAAAGATCTATTTGTTCTGCCTGCTCTTTTGCTATAACGTCAGTACATGCCAGAACAGGGCAGTCCGGTGAAGCCTATTGATCTACCCTCGCGTCCTCTAATAGAGGATTGAAGAATTAGTCCTTGCCAATAAAACATAACTTATTGTCTGCACCATCCCACCCATCCGTCCCTCTATCCATTGTTCTTCTTCACCGTTTATCAGACCAAAACCCAGACGCTCTTCTAATGAGGGCTTAAGAGCAAGCTGCTTTGCGCTGTAAGTGATAAAACTCCTCAGAAGAAAAATAA
Organism: Perissodus microlepis; assembly: GCF_051167445.1. Classification (NCBI taxonomy): domain Eukaryota; kingdom Metazoa; phylum Chordata; class Actinopteri; order Cichliformes; family Cichlidae; genus Perissodus; species Perissodus microlepis. The sequence continues at coordinate 27,674,870 of NC_140477.1, read as the reverse complement.
GACTTCTTGAAGGTAAAATGCAGAACTTTAGTATCATGAATGGTTCTATGAACAACTTTTTATTGTCTGATAGTTGAAGGAGAACTAGAGGTAAAACAGTTTTAAAAGTAAACTTTAAAGGGAGCTTTATTCTCTCGTAGTCACAGCAGTGAATAATTGCTGGCCATGTTGTGATTTCTTTTCAAAAATCCCATTTCTGTTATGTTTAAAAGTCAGACTTCAAACGCAGCAGATCAGAAATCCATCTCAAATCAGACTTATTGAATATACCATTGACTGTGCATTAACCTTGTAAATACCTTAGCTTAGCATTAACTGTGGAGCTGCCCACCACCAAAATTTTAAGACGGTACAAAACTTACAAGGTGAAAAAAAATACCAGACTAAAACATAACGTAAACGTACACACTAAAGAACTGCAATTGTATTTTATTTAAATAAAAATCAACATTAACTTATAACACACATTCACTATTAATTAAGTTTAGCCATTTGAAACTATGCAAAGCCTCTGAATAATTGTATTACCATTTAAACAGCTGCTTTGGTCGAAAGGTATTCCTCTAAACACACAAGTACTTATATCCTTTTAATAGGATCCTGCATGTGAAAATGCTAAATGATCTGTTATTAAAATACTCTACCCATGATAATAACCACGACTGCCCCAAATGCTGAGGCACTTACCGTTAAACTTTTAAGCTCTAATTAAAAAACAGAAAAGAAGAAGAAGAAGAAATGCATTCAGCTGCTGAACCCTGGAGGATGAAATCTGTCTTCTATTCTGTTGTAAATTGAGCACACCTAGCAGCTCACTGCAGTATAATCAGGAATTAGAGGATAAATGCAGCAACTGTGAAGAGTAATACGTGCTTGCATTGCTCCTGCACCCTGAGTTTATAAAGCCCCCACCCCCATTCACCTCCCCCAAGCTTGTGGCTATGCTTCTCTGTTTGAATGTGGGATTTAAAAGTCTCTGGAGGAGCACAGTGGGTGAGTAAGAAGTGTTTTTATGTCATGCTATAAGCTTTCCACTCAAGATATTTTCTACCCTTTTAGATTCCTTCTTTTTTTCATCTCTGAATTCATGCGAATTGTGCTTTGAAATAGCACAGAGGGAGTGTGAAGTTGTGATTGCTGTGTAATAAATGAGAGAGAGAAACACTTGCAGCCCCTCAAGCTTTGACAAGTAATTAAGGGCAACTGTGCCACAGCAGAGGCTGAGTGGTGACCAGATATTATAAATAAACAAATTCAAGCACAAGGTGTTCTTAAATCACCTTATTTGCAGTTGTTGCCTCCTTCTTTCTGTTAATGAAGAACAAGTACGCATGGTAAAGGGTAAATGATGCATTGTGATATGCATTATATCGATATTGAAAGTACTGTCGCCTTTGTGGATTTCAGCACTTTTTGCAGCCTTTGTCCTTTATTTGATGCATTCCATGAGCAGCATGAAGCCCCGGTCAGCAGGTGAAGGACACCAAAGAGGCCATAGCCTCATCACCCTTGCACGTCCTTCAGCAGATGGAGTTAACCCACGGTGTTAACAACAGACGTCATAGTAGATCTGGAAGGCCTTGGTGAAAATTGAGTGTCAGGTATTTACTTGAACAGATTAAGCAGTGTCCCAGAGATTGTACGAGGCATTTCTTTAATCCTTTCAATTCTGCTACTACTTTCGCTGTCCTTCACCACCACCACGTAAACACGAGCACAGGCTGTTCGGACAACCCAATGTGTTTTGTACTGTGGTTGTTATTTCAGAGCAGTAGACATGTAAGGCTCCTTTTTTCAGTTTGTTATTTCACATTGTTATAGCAGAGTCTGTCAGTATCACCACACATCATGTCTGGCTTGTTGAGCCAGCTTTTTACAAAACGGGAACCATAAGTCCCATAACAAACCTGGATATGTGCGTGAGGGTTTGCTCTTTTCTGAAACACCACCTGCGATTGTTTTGATTTATATCTTTAAGACTTAATAACTGCTTCATGCATTTTGGGGGGAAATTAAAGGTCAAATTTAAACCAATAGTGTTTAGGAAACACAATTTGCAGGTCTCAGCCTAATCCTGCAGTTGTCTGAGTCATCACATTATGCATTCAGTCTTCACTTTATATAACACACACAGACACATATATCCTATATGTCCAGTAGAAGAAAGTGAATATACTATACCCATATCCATTGCCAAGTTATCATGGCCACTGGGAGGTCAGCAGTGTCATACTAGAGATTGTTCTTGCTGTGGTGGTTGGCAGAAAAATGATTTAGATTCATACCATAAAAGCTGTGACACACAGTCCTGCTGACCAACAGTATGTGTGCAACCTAATTAAGCCTTAAAAAAAAAATATATATATATATATATACGTTTAGTCCTTACATCAAACACTGTTATTTACATCAGAAGCTTAGTGTATTTGAAGGATTTGCCAGCTCAGTCCATGAAAGATCAAACCAGAAATTACAGCTGAACTTCTCTAACTTTTGGATGGATTTTATCAAAGGTTTTAGCTATTGGCTTGTATGCATTTATGTAATGTATCAAACTACATTACATTAAAGTTGATTGAGTTATCCAATCCATCCATCACAGAGGACATCACATCTGCATTATTGCCACATTGCCATTAATCTTGCTGGATAAAATAGTGCCACAGAGGTTTGTTGTAATGCACTGTGTACACCTTTGGTGTCATTTTTCAAAAGTCAGGGTTACCTGAGAGGGCTCAGTAGACAGAAAAATGCAAAGTGAGATGGGAAAAAAGGTTTGCACCTTATAGTATATGTTTAAAAGGGCCTAAGGGGCGTGGTTTAACTCCTAACCATGATTTTTCTTAAACAAACCATTTTCCTAATTTAACTTATGGCAACAACAGAAAAAGAGAAGTCAAGCACAAGACCAGAATTCCTGTTTCCTCAATAGAGGTTGCTTGATTAGACTTTTATTGGCTGCTGTTCTTCTTCGCAGGGCAAGATGGTATGCTGCAACAATGCCCTGCATGTCAGATAGAGTGAGATTGTGTTGAGAGGAGGGAAGAGGGCGTCCCTGTACTCTGAAACACTATGTGGGCAAATATTTAAACATTTTGGCACTTTCAATGTAAAAGTTCTCAAAAAATAGGGGATTCTTTCCCCAAATTTCATCATCTATGGCTCATATTATAATTAAAGATTCAGAGAATCCTCTGGAAACTTCTGCACATGGGACAGAGCTAAAAATCAATACTGAATGGTCATGATCTTTGTGCCGTTGGGCAGCACTGCTTTAAAAACAGACACAATTCTGCAATGAAAATCACTACAGGAGCTAAGGAGCACTTTCAAAAATCACTATCAGTGAACACAGTTCATAGCGTCTTCTACAAATACAAGTTAAAGGTCTGTGTGAATAGAAAAAAGAAAAAACAACAAGATTGAGAAACACCACGGCCTTCTCTAGGCCCAAACTCATTTAAAATGGACTAATACCAAAAAGAAAACCACCCTGTGGTCTAGCCAGAATTTGGAATTCTATTTGAAAGTCGGGGAAGTAGTACCTTCTCTTCTCTTAAGCCTCTGGAATAAAAAGAAGAGGATGAATCAAAAAGATTCAAAAAAGTGACATTTTTAGCAAAGTTTGAGTTTTTGATATCTTTGTCTTTATACCATTTTGAATAAATGTAGGATTTATACGATTTGCAAATAACTGCTTTCTGTGTTTATTTGTAACATATAAAGCACTCTGACCTTTTTCTACTAGTAGTAATACAAATAATGCAATACAGTTTGCAATACACTCTTTTTAAAACAGTGCAAAGTGCACCAGTACTTCCTGTTTACCATGCTGCTTGATGAACACATACTTGCAAAGATGAAAACCTCATATGCATATATATCATGCATTTCTAATTTACTTTACTGGGTATTATCTGAATGGCTTTTCTCGGCCCTGCCCACATAATGAGCCACTCTTTCAATCACACAAACAATGTTTTAGATGACTACAAAGGTGTAATGCTCATTAGCTGCACACTTGTGGACGCAGGAGCAACCCTGGGTCATCGCTGACAGTTCAGTGATTCATTGTAGTCCTCCCCCCCTTTTATTAGCTGTATTTCTGGCTTGCAGTTGCACTTGCATAAAAAACAACTTTGGCAGATAACCCATACTTGGGAGGTAGAGGCAGTAAAGTACATATGTAACACAGTCACAGAATTGGGGGTAAAAACTCAGCTATGGAAACAAACTTCACTTCAACCCCTCACAACAGAACATACAGAATAAATATCAGGTTTCATATCCATCCACATTGAGAGTGAAGCAAGATAATAGGAAAAAGTAAAATGAGACTGATGTTTTTATTTGTTAGTTTTCTTTTTTGTGATTTTCAAATACAAATGCATGTGGCCAAGTTCCTCTTGGTCTTTGGGGCATAGCGAATAATTGAGAACTGTGTATACTTTCATTCCCGCATTGCACATTAACAAGAAGGATGGCAGCTGATGCATTTGAAAAGAAATGTAATTGAGACTGGGTGCAGTGGACACTGAGATATTAATTTCTCAGAGGGCAAGGCCTGCTGTGGGGCATCAGATAAAATGTAATTAGGCCCACATTTCATTTCAGAGCTTCACCACTGCAAACAGAGACCTGAGGTGAACTCAGGTCACTGCTTTGATGTTAAGTAATATTGGATGCCAAATGATGTATCAATCATGCCTGTGGGCTATGTAAGTAGAATTTGCAATTATTATTCCCCGTTGTAGACTGTTTATAGGGATAAGTAAATGTTCTGACATCTTGTAGGCATATAAAACTTTAAGCACAATTTAAGCACAAACCATTATAAAACCTTTAACAAGGAAAAACTGAATGTCTTCATTGCAGTACTTGATCTTTATTGAGTTCTATTGATTTGAAAGTTCAACAAATTGTTGTGACTGGCCTTCATCAACTTTGAATAATTCTCAGTACTTCTTAGTCTTTTTATCTGGGCAGAGTAAGTAAAAGAATGAGTGAAAAGTTGAGCTTGATAGTTCATCAATTCAGCAACAGTCTAACACATTCTCGTTAGCTTTGTTTAATACCTCCTGCAACTCCCTGTTATGCATAGGATGCTCTTTAGAATCAGCTCTAGTAATACTGGTTGTCAACTGTATTGCTTCACAGACATAAACCACTGTTTCATCCACACAGAGAATTTTTTAATCTTCTTCACTCACTCTGTACTTTTTCTGCACCAAAAAAGGGGAAATACCAAGGTTTCAGGGTAAAATGACGACACTGACCCCAGCACAAAATGATGAGTTGGTAGTGACAGACTAATCCTATAACCCGGTGCGTCAGGACACCCATGCCAAAGGACAAATTGTGCATGCATGCAGAGGCTGTAACAAAATGGCACTAATCGATGCCCCGGGGATGAGAACAGGCTGATCTACTCCCACGGAGCATACATGTCAATGGTGGTGCAAAAAAGAGTGAGATAATAACGTTTTGGACACTCAGAGGAGAACTGAAAAAAGGGACTGAACTGAAAAACAAAATAACATCTCAAACAAAGAAGAAAAGAGAGAATATCTTCAGTTTTCAGATCGTATACCCAATATGAAGCAAATGAAATGAGAACGTATTAAAATGAAATGAAACCTTGTCATCAATGTGATCTGGCAGACGCTTCTAATGGTCTCGATGGCCTTTCTGGTATTTAGGACTATAGCTTTCCAGGAAAAGTGTTTTCTTCAAACCTTTTAAGATGATCTCACTAACGGAAGCAAGAGGAAACTGATCAGGAGGAAAGTATCTCCTGATCATGTTCACAAGCCAGGGAAGGATTGAGTTGGACACTAACAGAAGGCTTGGTGCAGTGTCTACAGTAATGCAGATGCTGCACCAGCCTGAGGTAAAAAGGGACTGTGTGCAAAGACAATCTACATTTACTGGTCAATCTACATCCCTACTCTCACCCCTGGCCACTAGCTATAGATAGAAAAACAAGTCTGCGGATACAAGGGGCACAAGTAGGCAAGGGTCTTATTTACTAAGGGTGTCTGGGCTCATCGGTCATTCAGGAGTGGCTAACCTCAAAGACGCTACTCATCCACTTTGAAAGAAGTCAGTTGAGGTAGTTCTTGCACCTGACTGGGAATTCTGAGGTGTTTTGGGCATTTTTTTAACTGTGAGGAGTCCCTGGGGCAGAATGTCTGAGAGACAAGTATGTTTCTCTTAAAGTCTTTCAATACAGACCCTGACAAGTAGTGAAAAATGGATGAATGGATAGATGGATGTCTAGTATTGTGTGAAAGACTACCACAACCTTTCTCCAACCAAGCAGTTTTGGCACCAAAATGTCCAAAAGAGGATTGGTTAATGTATTTCTTAATCATAGTTGGAAAATTATTTTCACAAATGAGGAAATAAGAGTCCAGCTGCCTGCCACCTACTGGCAATATCTATGCAAGTGATATCAACTGATAAAAGCCATTCGGTGGGCTGATTACATTAAAATTTGGTCATTTCACCTCTTTTTTATCTCATCCTCTTTATCACTAGATCAGTCTGTCTGTCCAGGACATATGCGATAAAAATTCTATTGAAGATTTCCATTAAAATTGTTTCCAGAGCTCTGTCATATTGGCAGTTACCAGCCTGCACCACCTGTCCGAAATGTGTGAGGCCCTCTGTGCTTCAGAGACTTCGCAGTCTAAGCCAAAGTCAATTAGTTTTACCCTCAATGGCTGCTGTAAATGCTCCATAATCATTATATTCTCAGATCTGCATGCAAAATCCCTTAGCTCTTCAGAATCCATGGAGCCTTTACTCAAACGGAAACCCTGAATAACAATATGAGAAGGTCAACTGTTTGAGTAGTTAACATTTTTTGAATGTCTTACCTGAGGCATTGCTTGGATTTAGGTTCACTTTAAGGTGAGCAACACACTTTCAAATTCAGATAGACAGAAAAACACGTCTATAATATGGAGACATGGCAACGTGTAAATTGGTTTTATATTCTCCGGAAGAGTCAAGAGCAATGATAGCGCTACATTTCATTTTCAGTGTTATAAAGCTTCCTGCAGCTAAGTCAGTTATTTACAACATAAATATATATGTATGTCCTTTAGATCTGATTTTCTCTTAAAATCTCTGACAAAACTGTAAAATGCAGTAAGGATGGATGTCAGACACGACATCCCTCTGTCAGTCTATGAATTTTAGCAAGCTAAAGTAGTCTTAGCTGATTTCTTAATATTGGCTGTGACACTTTGTTGCCCCACTGTTTCGCATAACGCATGTCTGGTGTTGAAGGAGATGTGGCTGTAGAAGTTATATAATGTGTTTCATTTGTTTTTCTTGTATAGTAAAGTCACACTTCTTATTTATTTACTACATTTTCTTGCAGATGGCAGTTCCCCTTTTGTGCTGCTGGCTGATGCCACAAGGAGCTTTCTTCCAGCACTGTGCAGTGTAATGACATTAATCATAAGGAGCTGCCTACATGCCACATCAGAGTTAAAGTTAAAGAGCTCACCTCTATACTTTCTGAACAACATTTCCATCCAATGACAAAATAGGCAAATCACCTCTTAATCCCAAAGCCATACATACTGTACTGATATAATGTATCTCGCACTTATGTGATAGCTTACATTGCACTTGCAAATTCAAAAAGCATTTTGTAAAGCGAGCAGACACATTAATCTAAATGCCACTACCAACCTCCCCCATTCCCTCTTTGCACACAAAACAATCTACAATCTGTTTCCCCCGTGGTGACTTCTCCTGACTTAAGCAGAACTAAAATCTTGCCAGAGTAATTTATTACTTTCCTTCTTGTTGGGCGAATCTTCATTCTGCCAACAGAAAACCTCAGAAGCTCACACATCATTACGCACACAGAGATAGTGTAACCTGGCTGACAAGTCCTCGGGGTTAGACCTACATACACTGCATTATCTGTGCTGTTATGAGCTAATTCAAGGGGAAGCTTACCAACAGTGTGGACATTACCGCTCTATCCCTTGCATGGGTCACTAAGTTCACATGTGTTTGGTACATCTAGAAGACCAAAATGTCATCGCCCGCATTACGGGATGAATCACATAAGGACACCATGGATTATTATGGGCATGATAGCCACAACTGTACCGATATGTTGTGTATACGTGTATGCACACACATATATTTTGTAAACAAAAATGGAAAATATCTACAGAAAGGGGCTGATAAAATATTACAATGTAAGAAACACTTTCTTGTTTATCGGTTCAAGATGTCCGGCAATCTGCAAAGAATTCATCACAAATTACCAAAAGCAAAAAGGGCCGAATTTGAAAACACCCAGATTTGTTTCATGCAAACATAGAAAACAGCAATTCTAATATTATGCAAATTCCTCTAATATTATGCATTCCTCATAGAAGAAGCACAAACAGAAAGACTCTATGTACCAAATCTATACAGGGAGTGCAGAATTATTAGGCAAGTTGTATTTTTGAGGAATAATTTTATTATTGAACAACAACCATGTTCTCAATGAACCCAAAAAACTCATTAATATCAAAGCTGAATGTTTTTGGAAGTAGTTTTTAGTTTGTTTTTAGTTTTAGCTATTTTAGGGGGATATCTGTGTGTGCAGGTGACTATTACTGTGCATAATTATTAGGCAACTTAACAAAAAACAAATATATACCCATTTCAATTATTTATTTTTACCAGTGAAACCAATATAACATCTCCACATTCACAAATATACATTTCTGACATTCAAAAACAAAACAAAAACAAATCAGCGACCAATATAGCCACCTTTCTTTGCAAGGACACTCAAAAGCCTGCCATCCATGGATTCTGTCAGTGTTTTGATCTGTTCACCATCAACATTGCGTGCAGCAGCAACCACAGCCTCCCAGACACTGTTCAGAGAGGTGTACTGTTTTCCCTCCTTGTAAATCTCACATTTGATGATGGACCACAGGTTCTCAATGGGGTTCAGATCAGGTGAACAAGGAGGCCATGTCATTAGTTTTTCTTCTTTTATACCCTTTCTTGCCAGCCACGCTGTGGAGTACTTGGACGCGTGTGATGGAGCATTGTCCTGCATGAAAATCATGTTTTTCTTGAAGGATGCAGACTTCTTCCTGTACCACTGCTTGAAGAAGGTGTCTTCCAGAAACTGGCAGTAGGACTGGGAGTTGAGCTTGACTCTATCCTCAACCCGAAAAGGCCCCACAAGCTCATCTTTGATGATACCAGCCCAAACCAGTACTCCACCTCCACCTTGCTGGCGTCTGAGTCGGACTGGAGCTCTCTGCCCTTTACCAATCCAGCCACGGGCCCATCCATCTGGCCCATCAAGACTCACTCTCATTTCATCAGTCCATAAAACCTTAGAAAAATCAGTCTTGAGATATTTCTTGGCCCAGTCTTGACGTTTCAGCTTGTGTGTCTTGTTCAGTGGTGGTCGTCTTTCAGCCTTTCTTACCTTGGCCATGTCTCTGAGTATTGCACACCTTGTGCTTTTGGGCACTCCAGTGATGTTGCAGCTCTGAAACATGGCCAAACTGGTGGCAAGTGGCATCTTGGCAACTGCACGCTTGACTTTTCTCAGTTCATGGGCAGTTATTTTGCGCCTTGGTTTTTCTACACGCTTCTTGCGACCCTGTTGACTATTTTAAATGAAACGCTTGATTGTTCGATGATCACGCTTCAGAAGCTTTGCAATTTTGAGACTGTTGCATCCCTCTGCAAGATATCTCACTATTTTTGACTTTTCTGAGCCTGTCAAGTCCTTCTTTTGACCCATTTTGCCAAAGGAAAGGAAGTTGCCTAATAATTATGCACACCTGATATACGGTGTTGATGTCATTAGACCACACCCCTTCTCATTACAGAGATGCACATCACCTAATATGCTTAATTGGTATTAGGCTTTCGAGCCTATACAGCTTGGAGTAAGACAACATGCATGAAGAGGATGATGTGGACAAAATACTCATTTGCCTAATAATTCTGCACTCCCTGTAGAGGCAGCAGTCTACCACAGCAGACAGGACTTGGGACAGTCCAGCACATTGCAGCAGGATGTAACATGCAAACAGAGACAATTCACACTGAAAAGCATAATAAAGTGGTTGGTGTGGTGTAGTCAGCAACATCTGTGGTTTGTATGGATCACAAGTTCTAGTGGGTCTTAGATCCTGTGGGATTGTAAGTTTCAGATAGGCAAACACTGCTAACAGCTAACAGACCAGTCATAGTGACAGGAGTTGTGATAGGTTGAGGTTTTATTTGCACCGGACAGTGAAATCAAAAAGAATGTATGAGAAGAATATAAGGCTCTATATGGTCCCTGTGATAAAATAAGAATTGGAGGTATGATCCCAAACCTGAAAGTGACTGCAAGAGACTTGAGACTTAATATTGGAAGTCCCTGTCTATAAAAGTCAAAGCAACAAATAACATGAAGCCCAGAAGTCTTAGGGACAGGGCAAAGCAGCATGAAATCAAAATTGAAAAAATTGAGAGTAGAGTGTTCTACGATGTGCCAATTTATATACATGCATCAATTTCAGTAATGACCAGGATTCGACCAAGGGGAACACAAATATTAGCAGGTCAAAAACAAGCAGAACCGACAAGGGAATGAGCAAAATGAAACAGTCAATGCTCAGGCTTTCTGTATGGGTTTCTTCTGAAAAAGAAAGAAAGAAAACAAAAGACATGGCAATTCAAATCAATGACAGGCAATGGAAGGAGAATGAATATGTTTTTGATAAAAAGGCAAAAATCTTCTGTTAGAAAGTGTTGGGGACTGTGCTGGATAAATGTGTGTGATCTCTGGATAAATCCGACAGCTCAGGGGGAGCACAGGATTTAAACAGAGAGGGGTGCATTATTGCAATCTGTTCCAGTGAAACATGAAATCTGTGTGCAACAGCTGACATGTATGAAATGCAGACGAGATCACAAAACACTATTTATCTTCTGTAGAGTGTTTGAGGCTGCAGCTATTTAATAAAATGTTGCCACAGTTGCACAATTCAGACATGAATCTAACTCACTTCATATCTGTCTGCTATGTAATAAAAAATAAAAAAAATAATAAAATTATATCTGGACTATTGAGAAAAGTACGGAAGAGGATTAGGGCCACTGGAAAAAAAAAAGAATTCTGAGAAAGTCAGAATTCTGACTTTTTTCTCAGAATTCTTTTTTTTCCCAGTGGCCCTAATCCTCTTCCGTAGAAAAGACTCGCAGGTTGAAATGATCTTTTTGTAGAAACAACTGAAAGACTGAAATTGTAAACCAATCACTCAATGTAAAAAAGGAAATTGGCTGGATTCTTGTAATCTGTAATTGTGTTTTGCTCTCTTCAAAGCTCGACATTCAATTTGGTTTCCTCAAAATACCACATACTACTGAGGAACAGAAGTATGGGGGGCTCTAAACAAGGAGTGAGTGAAGGGTTACATGATGGAGCCAAAGTTTTGTCACAGCACTAACAGTGTTGAGTACGGAGCCCCTCTGATGACATGGTCCAAAAAATAAATAAATTATGGCCACAAAATACAACTTTGTGCCCTCCAAATTGTATAACGCGCCCACGAAATACTTATTTGTGGCCACGAAATACTTTTTCGAGGGCACGAAATAGGTATAACGTGCGCACGAAATGCTAATTTGTGGGCACAAAACACTTGACCGATAACCGTGATCCTTCCCAGGCCCTTGCAGTTGGTTAACAATAAAATCTATCCCGGCGTTCAGGTCTGTAAAGCAACTGGGCTCTTAATATCCTGTTTAAATGTCTCTCCGTAATAATGGCTCCTTGCATTGCCAGGCTTTTCAAAATGCATTTGTAGCTCATTCCCAGCCTAAAATAAAACTCAATCATACTGTCTCTGTCCATGGTGTATAGGTTTAGCCTAATCTTATGCTTATGTCTCTACGCAGCTGTCCAGGAATTGTATCAATATGATGTGCGCACGTTATCTATTTCGTTGCCACAAATGCGTAATTCGTTTCCAAGTTATACCCAATTCGTGCCCACAAATTAGCATTTCGTGCGCACGTTATACCTATTTCGTGCCCTCGGAATAGTATTTCGTGGCCACAAATAAGTATTTCGTGGGCACGTTATACTATTTCGAGGGTACGAAGTAGTATTTTGTGGCCACAATTTATTTATTTTTTGGACCATGTCATCAGAGGGGCTCCGTAGTTGAGCACCAACCTAAGTTGCTAGGATCTCCAGGGGAGGGATAATAAATAAATCAACACAGCCACAGACATTATTCTCTCTGGCATTAAATTCAGAACAGTTTGCAATAAATTGCCTGCTACAAACCTTTGTAAATCACATTTGAATTTTTATGATCATTTAAATATACTCCTCCCAATTTTAGCGCTCTGTAAGGGAAATACCTATAAATCTGTGGGCAATAATAGCAGTAGTACAAATAACTCTGTTTATGTGTTTCACTTCCAAGACTGACACCTCAATAGTAAATACTGACCATAACTTTTCAAAACCTACAGAGTATTCTGGGCTAGATCAAACACACACACACACACACACACACACACACACACACACACACACACACACACACATTTGGGTCACACAGTTAAGTACTTTATTTCCAAATTCAGTGGATTTTAAATCAAACAATCAAGATGTGATTGAAGTGCAGACTTGTAGCTTTCATACAGTGGGCCTGGCTCCATTGCCAGCCATACGTTTCCATGCCAGTGTTTCTACCTTGTTTCACAGACGATGTGATATGTTTCAAATCATCAGTTCTTTAATTCTGCCTCCATTTTTTTTTCTCTTCTCATCATTCTGGTAGTTCATCTTGATTTTTATTCTTTTGCTGTCCAACAAATTTTTTTCAGAAGTGAATGTGCTTCTTTATTTGCTTTCTGTCAGATGTTGCTTTCTTTCAACCAGGTTGTTTACTTGGCCATTCCCAAAGTTTTTATTTCTCTAAAACCTTTATTTTGTTTTCTTAGCCTAATCATTGCTTCTCTCACTATATTCTTTATATTGAGAGTTTCAGTGAAAAGCAAACAAATTCAGATGCTAAGTCTGTAACCTCCCATTATCAAAACAGAAAAGAACTGCAGTCAGTTCATTCTCTTTTTCTACACTTTCGCCGACTTGATGACTGCAACCTTGATATTGTCCTAACCTTAACTATAAAGTGGCTGGTACAGAATCAGATCTGTTAATTTTTCAGTTTATTCTTTTTTCTTTCTAAATATCAACTCAATGGTCAACATTACCATACAATACACTTCGTTGTATGTTATGCTACATGTCTTTTGCAAATGTATATTAAAATACATCCCAGTGTTCTAAATGTCTGAGTCTATTCCTGAAACTCACCGTACATACTTTGATAAAGTTTAATGCCACAGAGGATACTGTAGTTTTTACAGAAAGAAACCGATGCTAGCGTGATTGCAAAAGCAGCTGTTGTCTCTTTGATTGATTATTGGCCCAAACTTCCAGAGCTTTGCAGATAAAATGCATCTCAAATACTGATTTTAAATTCCTTCGCCGCTATTGTTGGCCTAATCAGATACAAATAAATGCGTAAATAAAAACACCTCTATTTCTTACCTCGTGCTATCATTACTGAGCAACAGGAAATTGTAAAAATTCAGTGCTTCAATCATTTTTCTTATAGCTTCTGTTTCTGTGAGAAAAGTACACCCTGTGCTGGAGGTTGTTCTTTCAGATGGCTGCTACATTTTCTGTTAGATCATGGAAAAAGAGCTTTATTGCTGCAAGCTAGTGTCACACTACACACAGAGACTTGGATTAAAAGGTCACTATCTCATGTTGCAATTCCACCGTTCAGTCGCGAGAGCCAATAGAGACCTGGAGTTTTGTCTCCAAGTGTGTCAGACACAGGGAGGGTCAGAAAGACGAGACAACCATCTTTCTTGTTGCTATGATTACTAACAATTGATTTCAGAGACAGAAACAAATAGAGAAAGAGGAATTGCAGTGAAATGCCACAGTGTAATCCAGCTTTTTAATAATAGCTACACAGCAATATGGATTCTCTTGTCTGAATTTTTATTGGTAATATCAGGCACAGAGAATATAAAACAATGATAACAATAGATTGGACGTGATAGGGGGAGAAATGCCTGCTGCACATTATTTTTAATGGAGTTTACTCTAGTTACAATTCTTCTTGCACAATAAGCAATTTTTGCCCAGTCAATAAAAGCCGTACTAAATTGTTTACTTCCCTTGCAGGTAAATCATTTAAAAAATGGTTTGATATTAAGGCATATCCCTGAGAGTATGTACCCTCTGGATCTGGGGGATTACAAAGCAAACTGTTGCAACCTTTCTGAACTTCATAAGGACCCCTATACTCTTTCTAATTAGGCCTTCCTCCCTCCAGGAAACAAGATAATGGCCAGGTGTGAATGAAATTTGAAGGTGGATTTTTGCCCTGGGTATGTGTCTGGTGCAGTATGCATTAGGTGAACCAAAAAAGTTCATTGTTAACGCTACAGAGTCAGTGAGCGTAAGTAATGTTATTAAAGCATAATCTCAGTTCTGCCCTCAGCTTCCAAGGTGTGTGCAAAAAAGGAATTTCCCTTTTGTAGACTAAGTGTACTTGTGTAATGTGATTTTCTGTTTTCGATTAGTTTTAAGACTTGAATGCTTTATTTCCGTGTTCCTGTGAGCACTGTATAAATAAAATATAATTATTACTACAGTTGTAAGTTCACTGTTGATGGACTCTCTTGTCCACGATGCAATGCACACCAGGGGAGAAAAAAAAGGAGCTAACTGAGGATGGTGATAAAACAGATCCTACACTGCTGGAGAGAAACAAAAGCAATGTTAAATAGTATATAGCTTTGGAAAAACATTATTTGGAGGTTAAGTTGTCATCTATTCTTTGATTAAATTTCATTTTGATGAAGTTGCACATGCTAAAATTTCCCACACTACCCACCCGCTCCTCTTCTTATACAACCTCAGACACAACACACACAGATTGCCTCGGGCAGTCTACACACGATCACCGGCAGGATCGCTTTGTACTGCTTTCCAACAGAGCGAGTGATAATGCTGCTGCAGCACTACCTTGAGCATTGAGCACTGCTTTCATTTTACAGTTCTATTTGAATCTCAACCTGGTTAAGATTGCCGCTGAACAGCAGGCTTAAATATAGAGGCTGCATGTGCGAATTTCCAGATATTGGTTACCAGCCTGGTCTTCAAATATTCACTTTTCTGTAATTACTTTACCTGTACTTGTTCAGCTAGGCTCCTAAACTCACTCACCTAGAGCCTTATATCTTATCACCAATGATAATGATCAACAGGAACTCTCTGTTGGACATCCATGGTTAGCTGTAAATGTATGTGCATGTACAAGTGGTAACTTCCACTTGTTTTTACAATAATGAGCATGCTCTTAGCACCTCTGGTTCACACCTATATAAAAATAAATCTGTAAACATTCAGCTTCACCCAACAGAGTTTTTTAAGGTACTTATGAAACCTATCATGTTTACTGTAGGCTCCACAGTTTCTTTAATAACAGTTCAACTGAGGCTTGAGAATTCAGTCTGTGTTTGAACTTTCATTATGGTCAGTAAGTGAAGCAGTGAGCTGTTCCAGCCCTGAGAGGACGTATATCAAAAAAAAAGTTGCTCTTCAGAAGGTTTATGTTATGCTTCAAAAAGAAAAACTGACATTCTTCAAAAAGAATGTAAGGCGCATTCTGCATCCTGCGATAAGCAAGTGGCTACATGCACAACTAAAGAGAAATTAATGCACAGGAGGTGTTTTATGCTTCCACACACCGCTGTTCTGTTTGCTTCTTGCACCTGACAGATTCTGCATTTCTGCTTTTTTTTTTCTCCTGAAGCCTTTGTGAAATCATTCTTGCTAAAGGATTGGTGTTGCTAAAGGATGTTTTTCATGGGGAGACATGGTGCATTACCATAGCCAGCCTCAGTTTACGGCTTACAGAATAAATATCCCCCCCAATATCAATAAACTACCCGGTGAATGAGGAATGCTGAAACGATTTAGAGGAGGTGAGCGGGGAAATTCCTGACTATCAAGATGTATGTTTTCACCCTCAGTGTGCATTTGTCTTGTTAGCTGTTCGTTAATAACAAACAGAGCTTGGGAAGTCAGTCATCAGTCTTATCAGGCCGGCCTTTTCTCATAACCCCATCATTCCAAAACTTACAGTAGTTGCCCTCCTCGATGACCCGTAACTCCTGACTAAATCAACCCCATGTGGGAAAACACAATGAGCACATGAATCATAGTGGTGCATTAAAAAGATTTATCCTCTAGTGGAAGGATATACAGTGCACCACCACAATATATTAATTTTGTGAATTATTAATTTTGAAGAACACGCTCCCAACTATACATATGGAAAACTGCAATATCTGTTATGGCATTTCAGTGCTGTGATTTATAAAGCGCACGCTCTGCCAGGATTATTGCTTCAGTGTGTTCAACACTGCAGGGACTTCTAAAAATAAATGAGCAAACAGACTGTAGGAAGTGTCACTGGGTGGTTATTTAATCAGCATTCCTGCATTATGATAGTATAGGTTTCATCGTTAGTTTATCTGTTATTGCTACATAAACCTGACTGACACTTTTATATTATTTGAGGTAAACAGTGTCTGCTGGTATTTATTACATGATATTGTCACGTTTAATTGTTAGCATAGTGATGGAGACATAGGAAGAATCTGCTGACAGCAGATCCTCTCATTAACAAAAATGTTTTTGTTTTTTTTTAAAATCTGCATTATTTTCAATAATTGCTGTGAACCACAAAAAATTAAATGCACCTTTCCCCCATTCAATAAGAAGAAGAAAAAGAGGGAAAATATAACTAGAAAAGGACAGGAAGTAATGTAAAAAAAAAGGGACAAAACTAACAAGAACAGAAGGAAACAAGGAGATGAGGAGGAGGAAGTGAAGAAGCTATAGAGAAAGCAAAAAATAACAGTAAGTGAAAAGAGGATAAAGAAAACAAAAGATGAGAGGGAAAAGAAAGTGGAAAAAGGCAAAATGATGGATGAAGGATGGGCAGGAAAAAGCCAAGGAGTAGAAGAGGGTGGAGGACAAACTACTGTAAAAGAGGACAAAGCAGGACAAGGAGAAGAAGAAGGAGGCAATGGGATTGAGGGAGAAGTAATTAAGGATGAGAAGGAAACAATGAGGAGATGAAGGCAGTAGGAGCAGGAATGGGGAAAAATAAGACAAAGACGAGGAGAAGCTGGAGGACAAATAGTTCCAGAAATGTTGTAGACACTTGCTGCGACATGTGAAGTCAAATCTAAAGTGTAAAAAAACTAAAATTCTTTTTTGTGTGTGTGCGCGTGGCCATGTGTGCCTGTGTGCATTTCTGTGCATAAGGTGGCATTAATAGCCCTTTTAAAATCCCGTGTTCGGAATCCTTTCATCTGCACTAAGCCCTTTTCTCTTTAGAAGAGCGGATTACGTCCACGTATGGTGGAGTCAAGTTTTCTTCTATATGGAAGCACGATAATCTTTCACCTCCAACTTCATGATTCCCCAGACATGAAAAAAAAGAAAAGGAAAAAAAAGGGTGACATAGCGGCATGTTTGTCACACATGTGGCTGCAGAGGCGACAATGTTTATCTTCTTCTGTCACTGTGAGACAGACAGTGTCATTACATATGCTGATACCATTGCTGCCAGCAGCTCACCAGCACAGCCAAGCACCACTGATTTCCATGGAGGTAATCTGCAATGGCAGAGGCAGGCGAAATTATGGATAGGAGATGAGGCTGGGGGCTGGCCACGGGCATCCCCCCCAAGCTTTTGTCTGTCACGCTGTTACACTGAAGCGCAGGGCACCTCTCTGGGGGATGAAAGGATCTATCTGTCTGTAACTGAGCTTGCAGAGAGGATGAAATGGATTTGGCTGGGCGCAGGCCGGGCGGGGCTGGTGAAACATTTAAACATCTCTACTAGACTGGAGTCGGAAAGCAGATATACAGAGCGGGACGGTTCAGTTTGTAACAGGTGTCCAGAGCAATCATGTAAGATCGAATGAAGACAGCAGTGCCTGTGATACTAACACAGAGACTGATGGTGTAACGATTGTACACAAAAGTCACATAGATTCCTGTTTCACAGTCATTTAGCGTTTGAAAAGTTGGTGCTTTTACTGTCAGCTCCTGCTTTATACAGAAGGCCCTATAGAAAGATGCACATAGGCCATCATAAAGTAAATCTTTCTCCGAGACGACAACTGCTTCATGCTGCTAAATGTTAAGTGTCAAGGCTCTCGGCGTCAAGTCTATCCGTCCCTTTTCAGATCTGCAGCGGACGTGCCTGGGCATGAAATGCTGTATTCACTCCAGTCTGTACATTCTCTGATGCATGCTTTGAATTTCTGCTGTAAAATATTTTTTGTCTTTACGTAAGCTGAATCATTCTCATCGAATGCATGTGCCTTTAAATGTTGAAAATGTGCTTCCAAATGTCTTTTTTTGTCCCCCAAGCAGGACATTAATCCAAGAGAACGGCTTGTAAAAGTGAAAAATAAAAGAAAGAAAATACGAGATGTATAAATGCAGCGGAGAGATACTTTTATTTACTTTCGAAGACCAAATAGTTTACAAAGTAATGACTGCGGCAAAGACATGACATTTTGATTTCATTTAATATGAAGAGAAACGACAGCAAAGGGAAGCACTCAAGGAAGCCAAATAAAATGCATTATTTGATGGTGGAGAAAAATGCAATAAAAAAGAAGGAAAAAACTCTCCTGCTCCATCTATAACAGCATATAATTTCATTGAATGTTCAGTAAAGAAGATTACTGTTTCTTCAAGCTGCACTTCATAAGATGCTGTATATATAATAGAAATGAGTATCTGTATTTCATAAAACCAAGGTATCATGAAGCTTTGAACACAGTGCGTGCTGAGGAAAAAGGACAAAGACTGCCGACCTATCTCTTTCTGCAGTTTTATATAGGTCTAGTGTGGAAGATGTCAAACCCCTGGAGGCTAATGTGTCAGAGGCGGTAGGCATTAAGCAGGAGCTTAGTGTGTGTTGCAGGCACACAGGGTCAGCACCTAATGTGGTGAAATTTATGTGGAAAAATTTACCAATAGAACTGCACTGCAATGCAACACATCTTTTGGATTTTAAATCAACCTCTTAAACTGTCTCGGCAGCAGAAAATATACAGAAGATGTTGAAGCACAGTGAAAGGACACCTGAGCTGAAGGCAACCGTGTTTGTGAAAGCAGTCAGCTCTACACACAGTCACTGTGACTATACAAATAAGACCAGTAAACTATTTTTTTCCATAACTCCTTTGTGGCTGAGGTAGTCACTAATCACAAGGTTGACCCTCAAACTGCCAAAATGTCTGCGAGCAAGACATCAAACTACAAGTTACTCCCAAAGGCAAAACAGCACCTTACATGTCAGCTGAAGGAGTAATCCATTCTAAGGTTAAAAATTGAAGTAATGGTCATTTACTTATGTACATTTGGTTTGCTTTGAGTGGTGACTTAGTGCTCCTGTCATGATCTGGCTGTGTGCAGGACTGAAATATAGACTCACAACCAGATTTATTTGCTGAATGGCTAAACCATACAAAACTAAACTGGGAAATTGAAACAAATGGGGAAACACAGGGAGAGACACACAACAATGAAGGAGATCGCGACACGAATACATGCCCTTTTGCTGTCGGCTGACTTTAACATCTCGGTCCACCATACACAAGGGATGAGAGCAAACCGGAAAGACCAAAAAGAATTTATGGTTCTGTGTAAATTGCAGTAACCTTACCAATACAGCACTACCATAAGTCCTTGATTTCTCGTACCAGTTGAGAGGCCAGCATCTTAAAATCAGAACACGCCCCAGAGTAAAAGTCAAAGGCAGATAGCAAGATAGCATAGTGGTAATACTATGTATAGCTGTGAGAGTATTCAGTTAATTCCTCTTTTATTTAATTCAGCATGGTTTTCCAATCAGTGCTTATCGCTGACATGCAGACGAAGCAGAGGGATGACTTCCACATCTCCCCTGGCAACATGCTCCCACTATTTACACATTCACCTAAGAAGTGAAAGAGCTCAGTTCAGTCCTGCGAGGAGATCCCACAAATCCCCTTGGGGGATGTGTCAGGAAGTGCATTAAGTGTAAAACTCAACAAATCAAGTATCCGCTTTGGTGACCACTTGTAGGTAAGGGAGCAGCCAAAACTATTTTCTTCTTCCTCAATCAATTAGCAAAATCCACAGATTGAATATGTTGTTGGTAAAATTGCATTTTTAAAAACCAAATAAATAACTTAGTTTTTCAGAAACAGTACATTGTGCATAGACGATTACAGCTGCTTGTGACTTTGGTAATACCTTTATACCTTTATTAGTCCCGCCACAGCTGCACGCAATTGCGGGAAGACAGGTCAGAGAGGTATACCAATGGAAAATGCACAACACGAGGAAAGAATCAGGGAAGCTGAAATGCTCGACTCCTTCATAATAGTTCTACGGCACTCACAGTTCTCATTTCTTAGAGCAACACACAAAGCTTTTCTTTTAGCACCCATTTAAAAAACAAGGTAGTTACAACTCAAAGTGAGTTTCAGCGGAGGTAAAAATAATTACCCAGCCAGTTTCCAGTGTCACACAGCAAAGATGATGCATTCCCACCACAGCAATAAAAATGACAACAGTGAACTTTCCTTTTATCGAAGCATTTTTTTCCATTTTAATTTTTCTTTTTTCTGCTTGCCTTCCACAAGACTTCCATCTTCTTGGGCTTACTCCCCATGTCCTCATCTTTCTGAATCAAAGCTTTTTGTTTCCATTGATAAGAGAATTTTCTTAAAATTTTCCAAAATCGTGGTTTTTGTGGAGACCCAGAACAAAAGCCTGACCTGTGGACAAAAGAAATTCTGCAGGGCCGTGATGGTCATTGAACTTGTATTACTGTCTGTGACAGCTGTACCAAAAATCTCTTCAAAGGCTAGTCTCACATTCATGCGTTGTTCTTCATACCCTTGAGTCACATCAGATGAATGTAAGTTACATGAGCTAGAGAAAGTTAATAGTACATGCTGTGTAATTTTTTTAAATGAAAGCTGTGGAGAAAAATGCTATGCATCTCCACTTTAGATGGATTATTTTTGTAGTAGTGGATATTAAGGCTGTAAAAAATGAGGTCAGATTGGATGATACATTTTTAAGGTACATGAAAATGCATCTTTAAAGGAAAAAAAGTGACCTGAAAAGTATGGTTAAATCTTTGCTTCGTAGTTAAGTTCAAATTTGTTTCTTTCCCTTGTGATGGTCATTATTCACCCATTTTTATTTACTACTATACAGCACCGGTATGAAGCGATAACAGCACAGAACAAATAAATAACACAATAAATAATGACTATGCTCTATTTAGAAAACAAACAGTTCATTTTCCTGAGGGGATTGTGCAGCATTTATTTGTTTATTTGTAGAAACGGCGAGGTAAAAAGCAGAACCACTTTACAATGCAACAAATAAGAAACTTACAGGGTGGAAAAAAGGCAGTCTGTATGACTTGAAAATTGAGTAAGACAAAGAGCTCGTTAAGCCCCCTTCCCTGGATAGTCGTTCCCGAAATGCACCATGTCAAAACGAATGCTAAAACTACCAGGGCAAAACATATCAAGGTGACGAGGTCCAGAATGAACAGGAACCTATTTATTTATTATCACAGGAAAGGTCTTGTTTCTCCTTTTGTGCTTCTCTAAGGTACTTTTTCCTTTATAAACTGAAATTTAACTTGGTATAGAGTAGAAATTACCAGGTGGAACTCATTCAAGTCTCCAACCAAATATATTTTCTTATAGTTATATTCAATGTATCGTTAAGACACAAGATCCCCATGTTACTAACGAGACGTAAATGAAAGGAAAAGGAGAAGAAAAGAAAATTGGGGGCAGGGTGGGGCATGAAAATGAGAACAGCAGGTATTGGTGAAGGGGGCTATATAGACTGAGGCTGGAAGGGGCGTGAATGAGGCGTGGTCCCACTCCTGAAATTCAGATCACATCTCCAGGTCCAGAAAAAAAAATATCTTTAGTTAGTATTTCATATTTTGCAGTAATACCAGACTAGTGAAACTCACATGCATGCATTCCCCTGACATCTAGTGTAGTGTAGTTGTCACATCAGACAGTTGCAGTTCACTGTGACGTGTGCTTTGAAAATGACTTTAAAATAATGCACAGCATTAACACCATCATTATGAGAGGCTCACAGCTTCTCATCCTCCTGCTGCTCTCCAAGAACCTTCGAAGACAACAGAAGTGTTGGCACATAGTTCCTCAGCCAGGCGGGAGGTGTCTTTTTATGGGGAAGCTGATAGAAAGCTTGTGGTAGTGTTGGCTGTTAGCCTGTTGTGCTCTGCTGGACAGTCATTTTCTCACCAATCTGACACGGGTGGCATTTTGTTATCTAGCGAGGACGCCCCGTTCAGGGAGAGTAGATTATTCATCGAATGTCAAGAAGGGATATTGTCCCCCTTCCCTCCTTAAGAGATCCTGGAAGCTCAGTGACAATGAGCCACTCTCCCTCCTATGGATTTTAGCAACATAACACTTAAAGGTAATGACATTAGAGCTGATGTGAATTTCTCTGTGCAGGCAAATCTGGATTAAAAATGAATTTGACGTGCAGACACAAGGTGATGAGGAGGATTTAAAAGAACGTTTTCTCAGTGAAATTATAGAAATAATACACAGACAATAGCTAATGAGATTATTCATGCTAAAACAGTGAAAAGGGACAAAATATAACAACTTCAGGTCCAATGGCTTTCAGTCAAAGCAGTTTTCATTCAATTATGGTCACATCAGACCTTCTTCTTCTATCCTTTTTTTTCAGATAAACACATATGTCTGAAGCATGTACCATTATGCAGAAGAGTGATACATCTAATGCCAAATACTACAAAAAAAATGATTTCAAATGACAGAGTATTACTTTATAATACATTTATAATACCATCGGCATTATCAAGGGGGTCTTTTCATATCAAGGAGGGGATACCAGAGCACATACATTTGTACTTGCAGTATAACATGTATTACACAATAAAATCTCATGAATCCTTTGTGATACTGCTAAAGAGCTGTTTTGATTATTGTTTTTGTTTTGTTTTTTACAAACAACTCCCATAAACCCCCCAAAACAAACAAATACTGTATACAGTTAATCAAATCATTTGTTTAATCTTTCAATAGCTGAATTTTTAAATGTCAACACAGCTCTTTCCAAAGTGATTGTTTTACTGAGGTAGTGCCTCTACTATTTGTTTTACACACACCCAAACCTTCTGGTTTTGGCATGCGCCATGATGTTATAAAGATATTAAATGGGTCCTATGCCTTTGTCTATCACTGTTACACTAGTAGATGCTCATATTAATCATTGCTGAAGTTTCAGATAAGTAAGCACTATAAGCCAGAATCTCAGGCTTGAGAGATACAGTTTGACACTGTTTTATTTTCTATCATTGGCTCACTATGATGTCAGTGAGAGCAGTTATCCCTAAAGCCCCACCCACCTCCTGGTCAAATCTTTATTTTTTTCTGAGGAGCAGATAAGTAAACGAAATCTGGAGTAAAGACAGTGGACATTGCCTCTTATAAGGTAAATATGAATAAATTTGGATGGATAAATATACAGTGTTGTGAAAATGTATTTGCCTGTTTCCTGTTTTATTATTTTGTTGCTTATTTGTTGCACTTAAAGGTCTCAGATAATCAAAAATTGACATCTGACAAAAATGACAAAATTTGGTTTTTAAATGGTCATTCAATTTTTTAAGGGGAAAATTGATCCAAACCTATCTGGCCTTATGTGAACAATTGCTCACTATACCTAATAACTGGTTGTGTCATCCTTGAAAGAACTCAACCATTTACAATTTTGGATTTCACTGTTTTGGATCAAGTGATTTCTTAATTCTGCAGTGTGACAGTAATCAGGCCTGGGTGTGACTACTGAAATTGAACTCAGCTTTCCAAAAAATGTAATTCATCACCTGTAATTCATAATTTTAACAAGATAATATTTTCTAATATTAAAATTAATTTAATGAGATGAAACCTATCAGTTTGAAAGATATGCAAAAGAAAATTCAGGAGTAGGGTAAAAGCTTTTTCATGACACTGTAGATCCAAAAACATAGAAAATGAAGTATTTCAGCTATTCTGATCAATAAGGCCAAAACATAGAAAGAAAGAAAGAGGTTTAAAATCTATCTGACTTGTCAGTCCTGCGGGGTTTGAAATCCCCTGTGGGTGTCAACCAGCAGGTGGAAAAGCTTTTGGCTTTTTCTGTTAGAATTTGTAATTTTGGAAAAGATCCAGAGAAGCAGAAACCTTTGCGGGTGAACTGTTGTGGCTTAAAAAATTGTCTTGCAATGAAAAAAAAGCCATTCAACACAGAAGGCATTGACATTTCAAAGACCTATGAATTGAAGCAGCAGGTTGGGCCTGCACTTAAAAAGGAATGCCTTCATGACCAAAAGTGTATAATACAAAACACAGGAGCACAGGATTAAAAAAAAAAATCAAAAAGCACTCAATTGGTAACATATTTTGGGCAGCACTCAGGTAGAAAAAATGACTGTGACAGCGCAAAATACCACAAAATGTAGTGGAAATGTAGTGGAAATGGGAACATGGTAAGACGATCTCAAGCAAATAATGAAACTCTTTCTGTCACCCAGTTGTTTGCTGTAGTAACTAACAATGTTATTAATAGAATCAGTGAAGTTAGATTGTAATAGAAGTCCACAAAGGATCTTTGTTTCTGAGTCACCTAAAAAAAGGTTCACTGTTACAGAAAAGAAGAAAGTATACTTGCTGTACCTTTTCAGAAAGAGCCACTATAAACATTTTGCATCTTGACTAATGTAGTCTTTAGACAGTTTACATTTATGGGACTGACTAACTAGGTCTGTGAACTATCACTGCTTCATTCACACCAGATTATTCTTCTCCTGCTTTTATTGTAACAGGCTCTGCAGTTGTTGCAATAATTTAAAATGTCTTAAATGATTAGCAGTTTGAGTCAATTCTGGCTCACTGACTGTTAAGTTTTAGCCACAATACTGAAAAGCCTAATGCCATGTTTTCTCTGTGTGTCTGTGTGTGTGTATGTGTGTATAATCCAGAAGATTTTCGTCTCCTAGCCAGCCACCTAGTCAGCTAACTTTGCAGTCTGCTCACACCCTCAAAGCCTTCTCCTTTGGACAAACACAGCAGTCTCCTCTGTGATGGATGTGGAGTCTAAGTGCCACCACTGTTTTTATCCTTCTAAATATTTCTGCTCTCGCACAAGCGCCTCCATGTGCTTGACACTGGCTTCTCTGTTTGGCCTCTTTGTGTGCAATATTTGCACCTGTTCCATCCGTCTCTCTGCCCAACATGCTGCTTTTCCTTTTTTTTTCCCTGCGTTTTGTTTCTTTTCTCTGCCTCTGTGTGTCTCGGGGAAATCCAGTGAAAACTTGCTGTGGGAGCTATGCTAATTTCACCAACAATAGCAAGTGTGGGTGAAAAAAACACATTGCCTGTTATGGTGGAAGTGTGGGTACACAACACCATGCGTACACTTGTGTGGGCACGCATATGTTAGAATGTGTGCTTCTTCTTCCCATTCTCTATGTAAATGTGATCTGCATAGTAGTCCAAGATCACCTAAGTTATAGTGTATTAGGGCTCATATGATAGAGCATTATTCAAAAAAACATACTGCTAGTGGGGCCAGACATGGTGCTTTCTGCAGACCTTTTTTTAAAAACAGGGATGTCCTGCAGAAGGCATGTTGTCGTTATTGTCAACATAGCGTTGACAGGCCTACATATATATGTATATTGTTACGCTGCTGACACATGAATGCTTAGTTTTGGACCTTTGGACTGCCACTGTAGTTCATGATATCTGGCATCAGTAACGTTGTAAATGGCAGAAATGGATAAAGAAAAAGGGTCTTTTGAAGAAAAACATTTAAAGCTCTGCCAGATGGTTTCCTCAACAAGACAAAAGTTATTTGAATTTACTGTCAATATGAACTCATAAACTACTCAAAAACCACTTGCTAGCCAGTTACACAGGTGATGGAAAGAGTTCTCCCCTGCAGACTGTGCTCAATTTCAACTGAGACGTTTGGACAATTCTACAAGGAAAAAAAATTCAGCAGCCAGAGCTAAATGGGTGGCTACAGCTTGCAGGTACTGTAGTTCCACTGTGTGGTAATATATGCTTAAGTGTACTTTGTTGGACTTTATGAGAATACAAAAGGTTTTTCTGGATAATATCCTAGACATTAGCTGTCATTGTTTCGGACTGTTGCAAAAATAAACATACATTTGAATAAGTATATTTGTCCACTTCCATGCCAGATTAGAAACATGAAAAATATCCTGTAAGATACATTCAGAACAAGTTAACTATGGACAATCGTAAGATTAATCCTGATTAAATATTTAAATTGACAGCCCTGAGATATAAATTCCCCTCTCGCCCCTGTGGGCAGTCTATCCTTCAAGCTCGGTCTGCGGTCTTCTGGATAGAGATCTCAGATGTTGTTCCTGGGATCTGCTGGAGCCACTCACCTAGCTTGGGAGTCACTGCAACTAGTGCTCCGATTACCACTGGGACCACTGTTACCTTCACCCTCCTCATCGTCTCAAGCTCTTCTCTGAGCCCTTGGTACTTTTCTAGCTTCTCGTGTTCCTTCTTCTTGATGTTGCTGTCATTCAGTATTCGTCATTTGCTGCATCTATAATTACGGCCGTCTTCTTCTGCTTGTCCACCACCACTGTGTCTGGTTGGTTAGCCACCACCATTTTGTCCGTCTGTATCTGGAAGTCCCACAGGATCTTAGCTCGGTCATTTTTCACCACCCTCGGGACTTTTGATATCGGGACTTTGAGGCCATACTCGGCACAGATGATTCTGTATACTATGCCACTTGGTTATGGTGTTCCATGTATGTCCTGCATGTTAGCATCTTGCACCCTGCTGTTATGTGCTGGACTGTCTCACAGCCTGTACCTGGGGTCTTGCCTGGTGTGATAGACCCTCTATGGATCTTGTGCTCAGAACTTGTTCTTGTGCTGCCATGATTAGTGCCTCTGTGCTGTCTTTCAGTCCAGCTTTGTCCAGCCATTGGTGGGACTTCTGAATGTCAGCCACTTCCTCTATCTGCCAGTGGCTTGTCCTTCCATGATGGTTCCTCCTCTTCCTCCTCTTTCTTTGGTTTCTGCTATCTGAGGTATTCACTGAGCACACGTTCGGTTGGAGCCATCCTCCTGATATATTTGTGGATGTTTGTTGTCTCATCCCGGACTGTGGTACTGACGCTCACCAGTCCCCAGCCTCCTTCCTTCCGCTTAGCATACAGCCTCAGGGTACTGGACTTGGGGTGAAACACTCCAAACATGTTAAGGATGTCCTGAGGAGTCACATTCAGCTTGATGTCATCCATGTAGAGGAGGTGGCTGACGATTGTGCCATTCTGTGGTCAGCTTCCGTAGCCAGTCTTGTTAATGATCTCACTGGGGAGGTTCAGGCCTATGCAGAACAGTAGTGGGGACAGAGCATCTCCTTGGTAGATCCCGCACTTGATGGTGACTTGTGCTATTGGCTTGAAGTTGGCATCTAGTGTCATACGCCACATCCCCAATGAGTTCCTGATGAAGGTTCTTAGGGTCCTGTTGACCTTTCATAGTTCTAGCCATTCCAGGATACAGGTGTGGGGCATTGGCCTTCTTGTAGTCAATCCAGGCAATACACAGGTTGGTCAGCCTAGTCTTGCAGTTCCGGGCAACTGCTCGGTCTTCCAGTAGCTGGTGTTTGGCGCCTCTTGCCAATTTCTTTATGTGCCCCACTGTATAGAGAGAGAGAGAGAGATTATTGCCGTCATGCATCAAGACAGATTTCTGCAACATACTGCAGTTGGAAACTCTTGGCATGAAGGGCATCTCTGAACAAATTAGTCACATGGTTTGTTGGCTTTGCAAGTGATGATGTAGCTGATATGATGGGCTGATAGGAAGAACCTGCCAGAGTTTTTTAGATGTCAATAAAAGAAGGCAGGATGCTTCACACGATGGTCTGAGGCCAGCAGGAAAAGCCTATCAGCAAAGCAGACTGTTTTCAAAGACTCATGAGCAGGAATCTAGTATGGCAGAATATTATTACTTTTTTAAAAATTCACAGCATTTTGTGCTCTTAAGATCTGAGATTATTTCACATTAAATATTAAAGTTAAATGGCCCAGAATGGCCAGACGGACTTAATTGCCAAAAGTATTTGCTCGTCTGCCGACTTGAGTGAGATTCCATTCTGAATCCATAGGTTTTAATAGGACGTCAGTCCACCCTATAACAATTTCCGCTCTTCTCGGACAAATACTGTTCTCCTGGCAATCACCAAACTCAAACAGAGTGATTCATCACTCCAGAGAATATTTTTCCACTGCTCTTTCCACATGCCGCCACTGCTGAGTCCAGTGGCGGCATGCTTTACACCACTGCATCCAACACTTTATATTGTGCTTGGTGATGTAAGACTTGGATGAAGCTGCTTGGTCATGGAAACCCATACCATGGAGATCTCTACGCTCTGTTCTTGAGCTAATCTAAAGGCCATATGAAGTTAGGAGGTCTGTACCAATTGACTTTGTAGAATGTTAGCCTTTGTGCACTCTGCACCTCATCATTCACTGACTACTCTGTGATTTTACTCAACTTTGTGGCAGAGTTGCTGTCATTCCCAATCACTTTGACTCTGTTATAATTCCACTAACAGCTGACTATACAATATTTAGTAGTGAGAAGAGTCCCCTTCTTTCACAAATGTTTGTAGAAGCAGTCTGCATGCGTGCCTAAGTGATTGGAACACCTCAATTAAATGATTCAGATGAGTGAATACTTTCAGCAACATAGTGTAGTTCTAATGAAGGATTTAACTTGTTAAATTTGTTACAAACGTTAAAACATTTCTATTGTTAAAGAGACTGAACTATAACTATATAGATCAGCTCAGCTGAAACTGATTTATTTAATTTATCCTAAGTGCATACTGATAAGCATTTGCCAAAAGCCTAACAGTGTTGATAAATATTTTAATTTGATGAGATTAAGTAAATAATCCATGGGACATTTAGTAAACAAAGACGTGTGTGTGGTGTAAACACAATTGATAAGCCTTTAATCACATGTCTGCTATGCTTACTTAAACTGGACTTCTTGGATCATATTTCAACATGCTTCAACAGTACCTAAGGCAACATACCAAAACCAACACATCCATTTCTTTAAAGATACTTTATATTGCCTGCTAACATAGGACACACGCTGTCAATATCAATACACATTTCATTACACATAAACTCAAGTTGTTTACCATAAAAGATATAAATACAACAAAAACAAAGGAAAACTATGTAGGTCTACAATGCCTTAAGGCCATTGAAAAAAACAAAAAAACTTAACTTCACAAATTGATCAAACACAATTTAACAAACACAGGCACACACGTATACACACACACACCTAGCAGTTTGTTTTGAATGTAGACACTGTTGTAATTGACCTCAGGTCAGCAGGCAGCTTGTTCCAAAGAATAGGAACAGAGTAACTGTATCCGTGCCTGTATTTAGTTGGTTTACACACCACTGCTTTCAAAGTGCAGATGACAATACCTTTGACTTCTAATTGCAACTTATGTAGGGCAGAGAGTGTGTCATGATTTATGAACTTAGAATCATCAATATGCTTAATCTGGATACATTTTAAGTAGATGTCTGTGACGTTTGCTCTCCACAGTGGGTTTTGTTTTGTTAGTACAACCAAACACAGCTTTTACCTGTAATGTAAATGTGTTTGCCTTAAAACCACTTTGGATCAACTTCCGTTGTTTTAAACTGCTGCATAAATAAGAATGACTTGACAGTCAGGGCAAAGGATTTATTATACTAAGACGGTTTCATGCATTAAGTTTGAGGTATTTTTTGTCAATTCCAATAAAATAATTCATTTAACGTGTTTGAATATATTGTTGGAATGTCATCATATAGTTTACAGGTCAGCTTATATGACAACTTGTGATGAGAAGAAACAAAATAGTAGTACATCTTACTGAAAATTAATATTAATAATGCGGAAGATCCAATGGAAGTCATGACTGAAATATCATTTTCATCACTTAATAAGCTACCTGGTTATTGCTTTCCTCTCTGAAAGGGCTCAGTGACCTCTGACCTCTGTGTAGGGGTCTGAGTCTGTCTGAGGGATTTCCCTCCTCCTTACCTTATTTCTTTTGCTGTTGTTTCTGAGGGGAAAAAAAGTTTTGTTTTTCATGTCTTTATAAATTGGTGGTGTTGCCACACTAGAGAACTTCCACCCTGCTAACATTGCTGTTTGCAGAGTTGTTTTTCATTTACAGCCATAAAACTTCTACTCACCAATTTCTCACTCTCTGTAGCCCAGTTGTTTTTTCAATGCAGCTGAGTCACATGACCACACAGCAACAAACCACAGGAAGAAGGAGGCGGAACAAAATTGAGGCGCTCCATATAAACGCCTGCATTTTAAACAAGTCAAAATTAAACAAATTAGTAAAAGTTCTACCTTTTAAACATTTTCACTTGATTATAGTACATGTGGTTGTCAGTGTTGGGCAAGTTACTTTGAAAAAGTAATTAGTTATAGTTACTAGTTACTTCTTCAAAAAAGTAACTGAGTTAGTAGCTGAGTTACAAGATTCTAAAACTAATTAATTACTTGAAAAGTAACTATTGTGTTACTTTAAAAAAAATGTTTAACCCTCTGGGGTCCAGGGTATAATTGGCCATTTTTAACTACTTTTGATTTTCCCTCTACATTTCACCTTTAAAAACTATTTACTTTACCTTGTTTGGTATCATTCTTTTCAGCACAATCTCACGTGTCTGAATTTACAGTTATGTTTTCATTCTGACATACTGTATTAACACAATTAATCTAAAATCAGACAAAAAACATAAAATCTGAGTAGAAAAAGTTATATTTTTTACTGTAACAACCACAAACATGTTTAATGAATCATATTTCATAACTTTAAATGCAAATACAAATTGTCAACTTTAAAGTCATACGCACAAGTTTTACCTTTACCTTTTACCTTTTTTTAATAACCATTTCAAACTGTTTACATAACAATCAGCTGTTCTGCATTCAATAAGATGCCACACAAATTATTTGTGCCACTCCAAAAATTTATGTCCACTATAAAGGAAAACATCACAGCCTGAAACCTGCAGGCCTGACAGCAGCAGGCGTATCACTCCTCCTGTTTTTTACCTGGAGACAGCAGTCGCCTCATTGTTCTGACACACAACACAAAACTATACACAACACTGCACACTAACTACACAAGACAACACAGTAACTACACACTCCAAACACGCTAAACGTCACAAATCTCTCACATCTCAAAACTCGCTCTCTCCCTTTTTCTGCTCTCTCTCTCCCCCTCTCTCTAGTTTTTTTATTTTTTGCTCATAAGCAGAGAGTGCTTGCTGCGCTGTCCTTAGACAGTAAACGTGACGAAACTATTGAGGAAAAAACGCCGCGTATGTATTGTTTATCATGACTCTGGTTTTACGTGGCCCATCAACACAATTTAAAAACTGGTATATATCACCTTGTTGCTTTGTCATCTTGAAGTGGTCATGTGATTGGCTTACCACGGCTACTTTATTCTTCCTCAGTCAAACAGCAGCACTCACACAATTGTTTTGCCCCCGAGCTACAGGTGTTGTGCCAAAAAGTGCAGCTGCTTAAAGCTGTAGCGCCCAGATTACTTACAGCTATTTGCGTGCAACTGATATAAGATGCGGTAAGCTGAACACAGCTTCAACTGTCTGTTTGTTGAAAAATAGTATTTTCTTGTTATTAACTGTAACGGCGTTCTAACGATAGAAATAGTAATTAGTTAGATTACTCGTTACTGAAAAAAGTAACACCGTTACTTGTAACGCCATTATTCCCATCACTGGTGGTTGTACATGTTCAGTGCTTTGCTTTCTTTTAGTGCATACCTGCCATGTTGGCATATATCCATAAAGATGGAAATTTCTAACCTTTCAAAACATTTTGGAGGATTTTTTGATGAAAATTCCTAATGAAGAGGACAGGATAACTTTTGCACTGTAATGATTACATTCGTGTAACAGCCAGACAATGTTAAATCATATTATATGTAAAAAACTAGTATGAAAATTTCAAGCAGACTTTGAAAATGCGTGTGCATGTAACTTCAGAAATTGCCAACATGTTCAATAATAACAAGTAATGACAAAAAAGAGAAAAAGAATCAGCATTTACAAGCTGCGAAAACCACATAAGCTTCAGGCTTGAAACAAAGGTGGAAGTTGTGGTAATAAATGTTTTTAGTGTTTTGGGTGGAGTACTAAAGAAACAAATTGAGCTGGGACACAGTTGCTGCATACAATCTTACAATGCTTCAAAAATCAATTCCTTTAAGGGAGTTCTCACTCAAAACCAAAGCTGACTGCAGCAGTCACAAAGCAAGAGTGAATGGAAGACATCAGTACAGAGCTGCTTCCTGCCTCTTTAGGGAGTAGTGAGCAATGCTGGGAGACAGGCTGAGAATCAGAGATGCACTGAAGGGTGTCAATATAGTACAAAATTGAATTAAAGTGTAATTAGGGAAATCATTACCTGACACTTCTCCAGTGGGGGATTTGGTTAATTTACTGAACAATCCTTCAGTGAATGGACTGTGTCTTAGATTTTTATGTCAAGGGTGACTAAGTGCCTTTGAGTGATAGAGGATGAATTCGTAATGCACTCCTTAATAATGAAACACAATCAAATCTGCTTAAAAGTGTTTTTGCACTGTAGAAGATGGTGCTGACAGAGGCATATCTTATCTTGCTTTAAAGCATTAGCTGTGGCTTCAAACAGCAATGCCTTGCTCTGTGGATGCTTTAAAGAAATGGGTCCAGTGTGCTCAGTTCATACTTCATCCAATTCTGACTTCATGAGAACTTCTGATACAATGGCTCAAAATGATATAAAATCCTATTGTACATTTTATTTTCATTTCTCAAAGTCTACTTGAGGTTAAACTATATTTCACAACAGAAATTAGGCCAAGGCTGCTGAAAAATTGTTAACCCTTTTAAATAACGTCACATCAACAGTACAGTATGACATAAACTACACCAAATGCCGTAAGATAGTATACCAATGTTGAGTATACAAATGAGTTTTTAAAAATCTTAAAAGGCAAAATACATTACTTGGTAACATTATAAACAAGCTTCTGAAATAGGTTTGTTTCAACGTACCAAGTCATATGCATCTCTGATAACCAGCTTATTACGTTTTCTGGACTACATGAGAGTCAATCCTTTTCAGATGTTAAAGCTTTGCGCATGTGTATAAACAGCTATACAGTATAGTCAATGAAGCAAATACAAAGACATGAATGAACTGCAAAGACAAATGTTTGTCTTTACACTAACACAAGCTATCCTTACCCATATATAAATGATTTCTCATCTCAACAAATCATTCACCTGCTGAACTGATCAGGGAACAGATAAATGCTGGAGCAGCTTGGTATGAATTGTATTTCATTGTTGGGTAGAAATGAGACCGAGAAAATGGCTGATGCGTAATTTCAGAGTAACCTCAGAGGTAAAGCATTTACAAACATTTTCTGCTACAATAAATATAACAGATTGGTAGCTTGAAAAGCATAAATAACAGATTGCCACAAAATATTGGGAGATGTGGATTGTCGCACAGATGCCAAGCACCAGATATCTATTTAGAAATCAATAGCAATTGTTAGTATTGTGCTTTTGAAATAGGACCAATAAGTACTGTACTGATAGACCGGAGAGCACCTTTAAGAATAAAACAGCTAGGGTTTAAAGAAATACAGAGAGACAAAGAAAACAGCTTTTACAGATGTCTCGCTTTACATCTTATCAGTGCAGTAAAGCCTGTGTGGATATGATGATAGATCCATGCAGTTTCTGTGTTGAAAGTCAGGGGAATGGTTTCAAGCAGTTTAGATTAAAGCTATGGTAAAGAAGGAGCGAATGTCTTTTTTCTTCGTTTGCTTTGCACACAATAGTATAGATGCTTTTGCACTGATGAAACTCTAAACAATGAAGTGCAAAGATCAATTTTGGATGGAAACCTTAAGAAATTACCTAACCAGCGGTGTTCCATCAGGAGGACCAAGGAAAGTGGTGCTTATCTAGTGAAAGCTTAAAATTAGACAAGAAAAGACATCAGTTAAAATGTAAGAAAATGAAAGTAATCTACTTTCATCTCAAACTTCATTGTGTCATAAACCGTCATGCCTGTTTGCATCTTTTTTGCAAATTGCATCTTGTGGTCACAGTCTCTGGAAGCCGGTTTAACTCTGCTTGACTCCACTAAAATTTGTAGTTCATCTTGATTTCATGGGCATATAGCTGTAACAGTAGATTGAGCTTGTCAAGCTGAAAGGCCATCC
The DNA here is from genome assembly GCF_051167445.1 of Perissodus microlepis. Lineage (NCBI taxonomy): Eukaryota > Metazoa > Chordata > Actinopteri > Cichliformes > Cichlidae > Perissodus > Perissodus microlepis. Next base: position 27,640,268 of record NC_140477.1, on the reverse strand, counting down.
ACTTTTTTCTGGTTGTTTGCACATCGGCATTGTAGTGAAACCTGAGTCTCCCATGAGACAAGATGCCAGTGGCTCTACGTTCACTTCTCTAAGATCAGTTACTGTCTTTAGCATTAGCTCAGTAAACATAGTTCTGTGGTTTATCGTCTTAACAGAGCAGATTCCTATTACTAACCACCCAGGAAAACATGCTTGATGAAAGAAATTCATCACACTCTTTTAGCATGTTGGCAAAGAAAGTGTTGATGATGGAGAGCAGACTTATTGTGAGCACATGTAAATTTTATTATTAGGTTTATTTTTGTTATTTATTAGTAAATGAGTGTTTTCCTTTTTGTTTAACTGTTTTGTTTTGGGGTTTTTTTTAAAAAAGAAAAAAACATTTAAATGGTACATGTGCACATTTATTTATCTCTGACTGAACTCAGCATAAGGATTTCCCAGATTATTGTTTGTGTTCAAATGGCAAAATAAAGCCATTATATGTTATCTCTTCAGTTTCTACTTTTGACAGTCTATGTACAATTTGTCAGTAGTACAGTTTTATTTGTAGTGAGGTGTTTTCATAGTAGTTGATCATAACTTTTGCAAAAGAACTGGTTCTAAAAAAATTCCTCTAGGACCCCTCATTTTAAGATAAGAGAATAAGCTGAAAATAATGAATTATAATGACTTCTGTAGTTATTTATTCACTATAGAAGTAATAATATTTTACAGTTCTTGAGCTAGGAAGACATTCAGCCAATTAGGTAAAAACACCCTGGAAGAGTGCAGCAAATTGTAGGAAGATGTCAGGATACATGAAACAGCACAAAAAATGTTTTTTGATTCATAAATTAAAGGCCACAAAATGCAAAATATATTGTTTGTTTTTGATGTACATTTGATCTTTGTGACTTATACTGCCTTTTGTGTGGTTATGTACAACTTGTTCAAATCTGAAAATTCCAGTTGGTGGACTGCTGCTAGAAAAGAGCCTGTGGCTCCAAACAATCTCTCTCTGTAGCCTTCTGGGGAATAGTCTTACTGTTGATTTATCTGACCATGGAATGAAAAGCAGCTAAGTTAAAAAAAAAAAAAAACTACAGAAAATGTAGTGGCCATATAATCAGTGGCGAGAACAATAGACAATGTCATCAGCATATAAATGATACAAAGCATTTTATTATCTTTTTCAGAAATTATTTGCATAAACAGAAAGCATACAGCATTTTGATATAAGGAAGAGGAGAAGTTACCAAGGTTGTAGACTGAACTGTGTCAGATGGGCTAGCCCTTAAACTAAGTTCAAATGTTAAAGTAGTAGATGCCTCTGGATGTTAAGTGTGAAAGCAGTACTCTTGACATTGTTGCATGATTTGCAAAGATTATTTTCAGGCTAAACAACATAGCTACACACACTTACATGACCGCAATTAGAAACAGTAGATCCCTCTGGGACAGAGATTTATGAGCAGGTGTGTGTGTGTGTGCGTGTGCGTGTGTGTGTGTGTGTGTGTGCGCGCGTGCTACTCTGGGGTAACATAGTACAGTGTGTGTGAGATGCCATTATTTTCACAGAAGAGCTTCATTTGTTGCTCCTTCTGAAGTAATTAATTTATTCATGACAGTTAAAAATAAAACCAGGAGAGGACCCATGTGAGAATATGCAGGCAGAGGAAGGAGTTTGAAGGGTGTCAAAACATCTGCTTGGTACACTTCAGAGGAACATCGTCTAATATTCAAAAACAGAAAATGTTAGTTTATGGGCTTCTAGTAGCAGTAGATATAGCCTTTTTTCTGCTTTCATGTTGTCATTTTAGTGATTAAACACGTTTCCTACTTGAGGAACAACAGTTGAATCTCAAATGCTGTGCATGCATGAATTGGCCTTGTTGATTATTGATTAATGTGGGTCAAACAAAAACTTTCAGATATTCCTATAAAGGAAAAGTAAAGAAAATATTAATAACATTAATAAGAGATTTGGGCACTTTTAGTATTCATAAATAAAATTTCTTACTGCAATAAAGCCCAACGCTGGGAAGGTGAATGTGGTTAATCCCAAAATATTTAAAGTGCACATTTGTTATGCTTTTTAAAACATGCATAATCACCCAGTGCAAGGATATGGCCATTGCCTTGCTCTCTGGGTAATGATGCAGAATAAAATTCAAAAAAAGGTGTAGAAATTCTGACCTTGAGTCAGTGAATATCATAAGGTAAACAAACACCAGTGAGAAAAATGCATTCCATTTTAAGAAAAGCATTGCTTTTCTTCTTAAAATACCCTTTGCACGTCAACACGATACCATTTAAAATGATGAATACTTTGAATTAAACTTAAATTAGATTCCATTTCATAAAAATGGCTTGAGGTGCATTCATAATCCTCTAAATCAAAGTGTGTGTTTTTCCAAATAACCAAACCCGTTTTCTGACTTCTCATAGTTCTTGAGACTTTCTCTCTCTTTTTTTCATGTCTCGCAGCCCTGAGTTGTGACAGCTCAGGTCCCTGCAGTCCCCCCTGCATGTCAGTCATTTTCCAGAAACACCCTCAGATCACAACATTCCATTTATTCGGTAAGTGTTTGTGATCGCATGTAATTTGGTTTTCTCTGCACTGTCCCAGTGTTGATGGCAGCTGATGAGGTCTTAGAGAGCCAAGCCTTTTATTCTCCTGAGATCATGTCCCAAAACAGCATCTGGCCATGCCTCACAGCCAAACACACACGCGCTCACACACTCACAGTCTGTCACACAAACTGCCACATGCACGCCGAATATACTATATTTAACTAGTTCAGTTCTTCTCACTGCAGCATTTGCTCCAAGTCTTCATCCATCTGCAGTCATTCCATTAAATTTCACTGCAGTCTGTTGTCTGCTGCTTAAAATCTCACTGCCGTGTAATTTCAGTATTGCGGGGACATATGGTCTCTGATAAAACGATATTATGTTGTGCCACACGAGGGGGAATCCAAACCAATTCATAAATATCGCTCGGTGAAGAATTTGTCTTTCTAAAGAGATACACACAACATGAGAACAGTGAAATATACAGAACTGCAAACGATTAGCACTGCATGAGACAAGCTGGAGCAGAACGCAAGATTTGTGATGAGATTTTTGTGCAGCACTCAGCTTTTAAGCCCAAGTTTCCATTCTGTAGAGATGCTAATGGATTCTCTACCTCAGCTACCATATTATCTCAAATACAGCCTGCAGCAAATGGCTGAGCTATACCCACAATTTATTAAGTTAATAGTCTCTGGAATTTTTAAATTATTATTTCATGTTGTTATTTAATTTATCTTACTAGTGAGCGAAGAAACGAGAAGAGAAGAGAAGGTTAAAAGCTGTGAAGTTATTAGTTTATCCATAAATAAAAATCCTCTTTTCAACACAGAAGAAGTCTGCATATCATTATAACCTAACAAGTTTGCTGGTGCCTTTTCCCCCACAAAATAGCGGCGACCCTTAACAAGGTTATTTGAGATCTATTGTGGGCAAACAATGACCATAAAATTACTGCAAACATCTTGTGCTGCACAATCCAACTATTCAAAAGTCCAATATTTACCTAATTATATCGTAGATTTTCTGCACTCGCTGTGCTCTCGTGGCCCTGCTGCACACAAAAAAGTGCTGCTGCTGTCTTCATCCCTTCTTTCTAGGCATATATTTCCACAATTTCAGGGTCATAAACACAAAATTCTCATTATTACAAAATAATGAAACCCTAAGGCAAAAGTAAGTCAGCCTGTGGTGGTATTACAGCTAACCCAACACACATCAGAAATTTGATTCTATGAACCACAGAAAATAAATCATAATAATAATAATAATAATAAATCAATAAAATTCCTTCACTTTAATTTGCCCAGTGATTTTGACAAATCCATCATTATGGGACAGTTCAGATGAAAGTATAGTGTCATTGCTCTAGTGTGCAGCTGTCATGTTGCAAATGAAGTGCATTTTTTTTCTGTTATAAAACCTAATAAGTATTGCTCACGAGTTATATATTCTGTTAAAACAGCAATATTTTACAGAATATACTACATTGGGAAATCACAGTGTCATTTAGTCATTTTTTTAAATTCAAGTATTTATTAGATTTTACATTTTATAACAACAAATACAAAAATACAACAACCCAAGGAACAAAAAAAGAAAAGACGAAAACAAACAAAAAAAAACACCCAAAACATAAAACAGTAAGGTTTTAATGTCTGTTGCATTAAGCTCGAATATCCAAGTCAGGTCAACATGTAGGTGGAAAAACTGTCCCATTGTTCCACCGAAGAGTCAGTTATGTGATGTAACCTTCCCAACATCTCTTTGCAAGCAATGTTCCCAATCATTCTTTGTTTCCACATTTTGAGCGTAGGAGTATGGGAGTCCTTCCAGTATTCCAAACTGAGACGGGCACATGTTACCAATGCAGTGCTTAACACTCTAAACTGGCTCATTTAGTCATTATTAAAAAATACATAATGAAAGGTGTTATTACTGATCAGTGAGCCCCATTTCATTCAAACAGCATTAAATGCTCATTGGAATTAAAATAGGAGCTATAATTATAGCTGTAATTATAATTGGAAATGATTTAATATTTTTTTTGTTTATAGATGCTCTAAAATGATCATCTATCTGTCTAACACAGACAGACAGATGATCATTTGCACTCACATCCACATCTATGGGCAATTTAGAATTAGCAGTTAACCTAACCCCACAAATTGCCCACACAAACACGGTGAGAACATGCAAACTCCACAGAGAGGCCCCAGTCAGATTCGAACCCAGGACCTTCTTCCTGTGAGACAGTTGTGCTTGCAGCTAACATGGACTATCTACATACCCCAGTGTGTCCTAATCCCAAGCCAACCACCCACAACCTAACCCTGACCCCAACCCTAACACCTGGCCAGTTCTCCACCCAACATCCCAGATGCACAAGACTCACTGACCTTCAGCAAGCACACAAGGTGCCATTCAGTGTTGGTCCTAAGCTACCAACTCTTTGCATCTTAATCAAAACCACCACTTCTCCCAAAACGATGTCACACGCTTTAGGTGTCTAAACCTAACCAAACGGTTAGTAAAAGTAAAAATAAATAACGGGTGACATAGGATACAAACCATGTATCCATGTTCACAGCCTAGTGACTTACATCACTGCCACCCCACCTGCCTACTTGTATGCTCTCTGAAAAAAGTATTATAAACAATTATCAATTTTAACTTTACACAGCTAGTTGTTAGTCCAGTCCACATTTCCAAAGTAAATAAAGTATCGTGATGTAGAACATAATAAAAAAACAGGTGCCTTATCCATGCACGATTTCGTGAAACCAGGTAACATATTGAGACCGCCCTCCCCATCCCCCAATGAGTAATATCTAGAAAAGTATGTTGTGGTCCACTATCTGAACACCAGCCTGCAACTGTCATCAGTTTGAGCCAAGAATTCTATAATTTGCTAATTAAGACTTAACGTTTACAGTAGATCTGGATTGAATATCATTGTTTTATTAGACGTGGTCTTAAACCTTAATCCAGAACAAAGTAAACTGTGGCCTTGATGATGGGGTTTGAGGAAAACCTGTGAGGATCATCAGCATCCTTTGAAAAGAACAAATCTTTTTGGAGTTTTCTGTTCCACAGAAATCAGCATTTTCTTTAAATCACTGAAATAATCTGACATGCTTGTGGCACTAAATAACAATAGTAATAAAACTAATTCAATTCCACTAATTTTTCTTTTTATGTAGCATGAAACTCACAAGAACAAGTGCTTCACCGCGCTGTATATTGTAAGGAAAAGACCAGAGAAACTCCAAAAATCAGATAACCCCCTATGAGGAAGCGACAGTGGGAAGAAAAAACTTTTCAGGGAGTTTTTAGCCCATCCTGATAATAATGAATTACACTAGTCCAGCCTAAGTAATAAATGCATTAACTGGTTTTTCAGAATCACTCTGAGACAGGATAGTTAACCTACCGTCAGTTTGAAGGCCTGTGTTATAGAATCAATTACTATTGGTTAGTCATATTTAAGAATGAAGCATTAATTACTAGGACGTCTTTGAGCAGTCTTATAGGAATGGATAAAAGACTGCTCAAAGATGTCCTAGTAATAAATGACACATTGATGGTTTGTAGGAAATAAAGGAAGTTAACTCAGAAAGATCAATTCGACAAAAAGAGTCTAAATAAATATCAGTGGTATTGAAAGTAGCTGTAGATAATGTAATGCCATTGAGATGATTATGCATATTTCTTCTCTAATGGTTAAAAATGCTATTTGTAAAGAAATGAATGAAGTCATTACTAATTAAGGTTAAAGGAATACTTGGCTCAACGGATCTCTGAACTTTAGTCAGCCTGGCTACAGTGCAGGAGAGAACACTAGGGTTGTTCTTCAATTAATAGTAAGATGTTGTAGCTTTACAGAGGGCTTTTTTTAAATTCAGCTAGTTACTTTTTAATTATTTCTAAATGATGATAAAAATTAGTGAGGTGTCATTTCCTTTCCGGCTTACAAGTCATCTGATTTAAGGTGCACATTTATACCAGGGAGTCAAGTACTTCTAATTGGAGCTACAGTATTCAGAGTCATAAGAAGGTGTAAAAGTATTAACAAGATCAGAGACATCTGTGGGATTAAAGTTCAGGTAGCTTCTATGCATTGTGTTGGGACATGGCATTGAAGATAACAACAGTGGAGGAATTATATCTATAACTATAACTTAGTTACAGCACTTTCAGAAATCTACTGTAATAAAATAGTGTTCATAGTGTTCTTGCTTTATGTGATAGCTGACTTACAAATGAAAATGGCTGATTACTGTTGCTGCAATTTGTAAGCCGATGACTAATGCAAGGTCATTTTGGGATGTGTGCAAAAGCATAAATCTTTGTCACTGTATTGTAAATTTGTTTCATTCAGTCTCATTTGTAATAGGAAGTTCAGTCAAAACAGAGTGATGGTCCTTATTATTTGGGGGATTTGTATATTGTGATGACAATTACAAACAAAGTGTAAGAAACTGACTTCTTTTACGTGTGTGAACTGCATGATTATAGCTGAGCTCTTGGTATTTCAGCTGGACGCTGTAGCCAGAGGACTGTTAGCTGAGGTCATTTATCAGCAGCCAGTTACCACAAGCGGAGGCTGGGCACTTTCTATCCCTGACCTATGTTCTCTATAAACTGAGACAATGTCCTACTAACGCTGGGTTTTATTCCACTAAAAAAAGTCTCTCTATCACTGCTGAATTGTTTGCTTTTCTTTCCCTGGAGGGAATGAATTGTCCTTGGCCAGCCTGCAAATTCAGACCAGCACCAAGGAGAAATAACTCTAAAGATGTAAAAACAGAAAGAGGAAAACATAATGCTAACAAGGTTTATACAATAGGTAGTGCAAGCCAAGAAATCTGTTTGGTCAGATAAGCATTCTTACCATTTTTTATGCGATCCTTAAACACGTTAAACCCAGCTGAACAGAACAGAATAGAAATAGTTGGTAAGGAGAGCTAATGTCCCAGTTATATATATATATATATATATCCTATGTATATCCTATGTATATGTATATTCATAAATATGTATACACATTATGTGTTTTTATGCACATGTAAAAAGATATAAATGTATCAGCATTTACCCAGGTGAATGTGAAGTAACTGATATATTTCGATTACATCATCTTTTTGTATTTGTATTAATAAAAGCACCTTCCACTCCCACCGCCAGCTCCTGTCTATGTAATAATATTAATGACAATTCCCATGGCAATAATTACACCATGACTAAATACAATTACAGTCTAAATTCTTCATGGTCATTAAGTAGAAAGACTGCCATGATGAGATTCAGCATAAGAAGACATTTTAAAGCCAAGACTCTATTTTAAGCTAAAAAAAAAAAAAAAAAAAGAGAGTTATTTATTAACAACCAACAAAATGCATAAGACAGACTTTTAATTAATCAATCACTTGCTGCTATATATTCTTGCAGTCTGTGATAGGAATGATTTGGGAATATTTTTTGTCTTTTACATTTCTGTAAAGCAGCATTAGTTAATAGATCTTTAGCTCACTGTTTTGAGGTTTTATATATACATGAACTTGACCTTCTGTAGGATGATGTCGGCATTTTTCTGCATGTATACTGTATTTGTTATGGCATGCTCATGGTAGACACGCACCTAAGTCCCCTTCGCTTTGTTAGCTGGTTGCACAACATCATTTCAACAATTTGGCTGACTGTGTACATACATGTGTCTCCATTATACCAGGTTTCACTGACAAGAAAGCCGAAATATGGTATAATTGCTGGAAGCACAACATCTTGAGGGCTGCATATACTGGAGTTCACCATCTGCTTGTTAGGCCTGTGTTTTGCCACTCAATAAAAATACAATAATGTTTACTCTTTGCTATTCAACACAGTATATATTTCAATCTCTCGAGTTAATGGTTTTTCAAGTGAAGTGGCCACATTTGCAAATAACAATTTTGCTCCTGCAAATGAACTCAACTCCCTGATGAGGTGAAAAGTCTACCAGCCTTGACAGTAGGGAATGATTTCGCACAGGCTCCTTATCATATCTTATACACACTCCAGCACAAGCACACATAAACACACCGGCTGTCACTGCACTCATGACTGAATGTGTGAATGTCAGAATCGTTCAATGAGAGGAGCAACAACAGGGAGATGCTGAGCATCTGGGGAGGCTGTAAGGAGAGGTAAGAGCTTCTCCTTCGTTGGCTAGACTGACACAGTTTATTATTTCTCTGCCTGTTTCTTTCTGTCGGCCTCTCTCTTGCTACAAAAATAAAAAAGTGCATTAGCATGAGTCTGTAATGGCAATTTTAAGGTAGCAAATTAGAAAATAATAATTAAAAAAAGAACACATGATACTTACATAATGAATCTACTTGCAAGGTCAGTGTAAACATTTTATCACATTCATTAAATATTGTATAATTAATACACAAATTTCCATTTATTAATATATTATATAAATAAAAATATATAAATAATTTATTTGAATATAAACTATAAATATACTATTAATGCATTCTTAAATGCTTTTTACAATCTACAATAATATTAGATATGCTTTATCTCTGAGCAATCGCCCTATAAATGGTTTCATATGTAGAAGTAATTTGCACCCTTTAACACCCTTATAGCACCCATATGTTGAAGATGGTGTCAAGTGGTTGATATACAGTACAGACATATGCACAGTATTCATTATATAGCAAAGCAAAACAGTTCTAACAACATAAAATCTGTCTTCGTGTTGGAAATGAATCACACAACGATGCATATATATTTAATGTGTAATGTGACTGCAGACACGTTCATACCTGTTGTACAGTTGTATTCTGCACAGTGGGTTTGCATTATCTTATCAAACTGTTAAATCCTTTTTCTCTGAGCTGATGGCAGGTGAGGATGGCATCTGGTGATATTTTTATGTATTTTCACACAGCAGGAAGTAGCTTATTCTTAACAATTTAATTGACAGAAGCTTTTCCTTAATGAACTACATCAGAGAAGTATGCACATGCTGTAGCCTGAAAGAAACAACTTGGCCAAACACTATTATAAAAATATGTGAAAACCAGAAGTCTTTAAAAAATAATTTAAAAAAAACATACAAAGAGAATAATAAGTCTAAATGCTAAAATATAAAATGGATAAGAATACTGAATGATTGGGTTTGATGAAGACATATTAAAGAAAGTTTTTTTAGATGAGTCTAGAAAAGACATCAAAAATGCACCAAAGCCATAGCTACTATCTACTTCCACTGTCTTCTACTGCTCTCCTTTTTGTACACAATAGCACAATGTTTTTCACACAGTGAGCAGACACCACAAGACCTCACTGTGAACCAGGCGCTTAATTAGAAACAGTGTGTATATTGTACTCAAGCACAAAAAAAGAGAAGAAAATCCTGAATACTGCAGTCAAGCTTGAAAACTCCAGAGTAACAAAACCATGATGATCATGATAAAGCCAGTAGAGCAGGAAGGAGGGAGGAGATTTTCTTGTTGATTAATTGTGAGATCGAGGTCCAAATGACCAATAAGTAATCCAGATTCTGATTAAAGCTTTGTCAGACTATTTGAATCTTTAATGACCACATTTGTGTGTCTGTGATCCAACTAAGTTATGTTTTGTATACAGCACCAAGTTACAAACTAGACCTAATAGAGACATAGAGGCATTGAAGATGTTCTAGACATGTCAGGTGTCAGGACGTGCCTGTATTACTTTTCCTACCCTATTATAATTCCCTCGAAGCACAGGCAGACGCAAGTGGTTTTCTGTCACTGGTTTATTTGAAGACTTCTCTCCAAAGCCACCGTGAAAACTATACAGCATTAACAAAATAAAACTCAGCGTAAGACACAGCAGTAAAAACACTGTACAACAAACACGATAAATAAATAAATATCTCGATGGCTGCATGCTGCAAAAAGGGAATTAGCCGCCGTTCTTCTGAGGTTTCCTTTAACCGTTTAACCGTGTGTAGTTAAAGTCCACTTAACATGTCTTTCAATAAAAACCATCCTTTCTGCGCGCTTACAGGTGTTTTCCTTTGTTCTACCAAAAGAGGAAACTAGCGCAACTTGTAAGCGAACTTGACTTTCAAAATAAAAGCACCAAAACGTTGACTACAAAAAACAAACAAAGTAATGTACAGCTTAAACAATTTACCATCATGACATGGATCTTGACAAGATAAAGAAATAATCCAAATTATATACAATATCATCATGCCAACAGTTACACTCCCACCAAATCACACAAATCTTTATGTGGGATTTCCCTAATGAAATAGTCTCTACAAACAAGCATTTCTACTTATCACCAAAGAATTCTCGTTATTAACCCTTTGTCAGGTAACTTCCAGCAAACAACCATTTAGTCTGCTTCTAAGAGAGTAACCACTCTTTGAACAGGTCTCTCAAGAACAACAGTTTTAGCTGTGTGGCTCCCTCCTTTGTCATGTGTATCACTGACGAGCAACTTTATTCTCCTCACTCGATTATCTGATCCTGGATAAACTTCTGTGACTCTAGCCATCTTCCACTCATTGCGTGGTGCCAGATCATCTTGTAGAAGGACAATGTCGTCAACCTTGATGTTCCTTCTGTTCTTCCGCCACTTTTGTCGCTCTTGTAAATTTAGAAGATATTCTTTCTTCCATCGAGTCCAAAACATATTAGCCAAACACTGCACTCGACGCCATCTTTTCCTAAGATAAACATCTTCTTTGACAAACTCTCCAGGTGGGGGCAGAATGATCTTGGACTTCATTGTTAAGATGTGGTTTGGAGTCAATGGTTCAAGGCCTGATGGATCATTCAAATGTTCAGTCGTGAGTGGTCTGCTGTTGATGATAGCCATGACCTCATACAGAAAGGTTCTTAAGGAGGTGCAGTCAAGCCTTTGAGATGACTGATCGAGAATAGCAGTAAGAACACTTCTTATAGTCCTTATTTGACGCTCCCAGACACCTCCCATATGGCTTGCTGTTGGAGGGTTCATGAGAAATTCACATCCTAGAGTCTTAGCCTTTTCTTGATCCATTCCCTTCATTAACTCCATGAACTCTCTCCTAGCACCAACAAAATTTGTTCCTTGGTCGGATCTTAGCTGTCGAACATTTCCTCTTATGGCAATGAATGCCCTTAAAGCATTGAGAAATGCATCAGTTGTCATGTCATCAACCACTTCTATATGTATGGCTCTTGAACATAGACAGGTAAACAAAAGACCATATCTTTTGAGAGTCTTTCTTCCTTCCTTAACATAGATTGGACCAAAGCAGTCCATGCCAACGTAAGTAAAAGGCGGTGTTGTTTCTGTCCTATCTTGTGGCAAGTCACCCATTTTTTGCTCTTCAGTGGATCTTCTGTACTTCCTGCAGGTCACACATTTAAAAATATGTGATGAAACTGCACCGCTGCATCCCAGGATCCACCAACCATTTGCTCTCAGTTCGTTCATTGTCATTCCACGTCCTTGATGATGGATTCTTTCGTGAAAATGCTTGATTAGTAAAACTGCTACGTGGCTATTTTTTGGCAGAATTGCTGGGTGCTTCACATGAGGGTGCAATGTGGCTTGACTTAAACGTCCTCCCACTCTTAAGATCCCTTCTTCATCCAAGAAAGGATTTAACTTGCACAGTGGACTGTTTTCAACTATTGTCTTTAGCTCCAAGCTCTTTATCTCATCTGAGAATGCTTCTTCCTGAACCAACTTGATAATAACAAGTTCTGCTTCTTTTCTCTCCTCTAGACTTGTGCTATCACTTGTTCTTTGCTGAATACCTTTGTGCATTCTGATGTATCGTTTCAGTCTGGCAACTGCTCTCGATAACCTTGACCAGTCAGAGAATTTCTTGAAGTTATCCAACAATGATCTGTCTTCCTTTGACTTTGTGTTACACACAATCACCTTGCGGAGTTCAGGATCATCCTCCTTGATTTCTCCCACCTTGCATTGTCTGCCAGGAAGTGGCATTTCAAAGAGACCTGTATCATTTTGCACGATGTTTTCTCTCAAATTTGTCAGGAACTTGAGATCATCTTGAGACACAATATCATCTCCAGTTCTTTCTGAGAAGTCTGATTCCAAGACCCTTATGATGTCTGAAGGAGTTACTTCCTTTACTTTGGTTTGGCTCACATAATGCACTACCCTTTTGAGGTTGACAGAAGACTCAACATCTGGTATCACTTGTCTCACTACTATGCGATGACTGATTCCGATTGCGTCCCCATAATCAACACAGGGGTTTCCATTACCAACAATACTCCATCCAAGGTCTGTACGTTGTGCATAAGGCTCGTTCTCTTTGCCAGACACAACTTCTCTCGGAAGCAGGGCTTGTGAACAGTCATATCCGATAAGCAGACCCACTTCACAGTCCTGCAGAGGTGCAATTTCTGACTGTAAGTGTACTAGATGGGGCCACGCCTCTGCAGTTTCATTGGTTGGGATGTGAGTTCTGTTAGCTGGGATGAAATCACGCGTGTACACTGGTGGTAAGGAGATTCTCTTGTTGGAGTAAAGGCCACGGACTTGTAGGTTACTTACTCTTAGAGAACTCACAACTGTAGTTCTTGACGTCATGGTAGAAAGCTTAAGCTTGACTTGCTCTCTATTTATCTGTAAGGTTTCTGCTACTTCACTCAACACAAATGTTGTGTCACTCTGCGAATCCAATAAAGCATACACAAGGACTTTTTGTGCTGGTTGTGTTGTGCAGGAAAGCCACACTGGAACTATTGCAGCTGTTTGTATTTTAGCTCCATGAAGCATTACTGTATTTGAAGTAGCAGTTCTGGTCATTTCGTAATCCTGTGCTAGTTGTACTTCTTCGTGAACCTCACTCGAAGTTTCATGATTCCGATTTTGCTTGGCCTGTGGTGGTTTTTGCTTCTCTTTGGCTCGTTCTTCGTGCAAACAAGTAGGATGACGCTTCTGGCACTTGTCACAAACACTCCTACTGATGCAACTCTTTGAGTGATGACCGTACTTCAGACAACCAAAGCACAACTTTTCCATTTGAATGAATTTAATTCTATCATTAACTGCTTTCTCCCCGAACTTCCTGCATTGGTGCAATGTATGCCCAGTCCTTTTGCAGAAAAGACATGTATCAGCATATTTTTCACTGGAACTTGTGATGAGTGTCTTTGCTGCAAAGTTGAAATGTCTTGAGGATTTGGTTTTTTCAGCTTCATCTTGTTTCAGTGCCTGCAGCGATGTGAGAGGGTTGCAAGAAATTTTCACCTCTCTTGTCAAGAACTTCACAAATTGGCTGAAGGAGGGAAATTGATTAGTTGCTTCTTCTATTTCAATAACTTGTCTATTCCATCTTGCTGTTAGCCAATCTGGTAATTTTGACAAAATTTTTCTGTTTTCATAACAGTCATTCAAGATTTCCAGTGCCTTAATATGGACCATGGCGGCTTCACAACTACGGAGAAAGTCAGAAAACTCTCTGAGTCCAAAGCTGTCCTTGGAGCCTATCTTGGGCCATGTCTGAAGCTTGTCTCTATATGCCTTTGCAATCGTGAATGGGTTTCCATATCTTTCCTCCAAAATCTCAACTGCGGCAGCATAGGCTGATTCAGTTCCAAGAAGGAAATAGCCATCGATTGCTTTCTTAGCTTGTCCACTTACATACCGGCGAAGGTAGTAGATTTTCTCCTTGTCTTGAATGCTCTTCTGGTCAATCAGCGTTTCAAAGGAGATTTTCCAGTCACTGTATTTCAATGGATCCCCACTGAATACTGTAGGTTCAGGAATTGGAATTCGGTTGGCACTTAAAGCTCCTTTGACAAGTTCTGCAGTACTGTCATTTGAAGAAGTGGTCACAACTTGTGGTGCAGGAGGCATACACTGGGGCAAAGAGCCTGTGAGAGCACAAACTTTATTATCCACTACAATCTCAGGTTGCAGTACGTCCTTTTGCTCTTCCTCTTTGTCATGCTCTTGATTGTACACCAGCATTCTTGCCCTTGCTGCACTGAGATCCTTCATTGCCTCCAGATGCTGTAATTTTCTCCGCTTTTCCTCCAGAGTCCTTTGTAGAGCTACGTGCTCTTCCTCTAGTTGAGCCTTAATTTTAGCTTCTTCTTCCTCTCTCTGCATTCTTCGTTTTACCTCTTCTGCCTCTCTTTCTAACCGACAATTTACTGCTGCTGCCTCCTGCTCAGCTATCTTTTTCTTAGCTTCAGCTTCTAGACGCTCGATTTCTAACTGTTCTTTTTCTTGTTCTTGTAACACTTTAAGAACAGCCTGACTTGCAGCAACATCAGCAGCAGCATCTTGTCACCTTGCAGAAGACCTGCTTGAAAGTACTGAGGTGCCTTTCAAAATGGAAGCAACAGAACCTGAATTGCAGGTGCTTGAATTAAAGAGAGAGCCTGCTTCTGGCCAGTCTTGCTCCTCCTTTTCTGGAGACCTTCCATGCAACCTACTTGAGGCTCTGGATGCAACAAATGTAGAAATCTCTACACACCGATCCACTCTACGACGCGTGACCTGGTCTGGAGCAGAGATCTTTCGTAGCTCTTCATAGATACGCTGGACATCTGCAGAAAGGCCTGTGACATCACTTATAATGTCATTAAGCAAGTCCTCAGATAAGGTCTCTGTTGTCTGTGATAAGGATTGTCTTGCAGATTTAACTTGTGTTTTCCATTTGTCATATATATCGTTAAACCTTTGCTGGAGTGCTTTAATTTTCTCATCTTGCATTTCTTTGCCTTTCTCTGTTAGAGTTCTGATTCTTTCACTTCATCTTGGCTGCTGCGCTTCCTCTTGCTGAGCTTCAGCACCATGCACTTGACCTTCTTCAGACTGATCTTGAAAGTCTGCACTGTCACTAAACTGAACTGTAGGCTCGCTTGGTTCTGACATTTTACAGCACTTCTTAATCAACCCACTTAAAAATAAGAAATGTAGATGGTTAACCAAGCCTCAATGTTTAACACTTACTCATATGTAAATGGCACAAAAATAACACAGTTCAAATGGAAGTGTTATCTTACAAAAATACACCTGATAATAAACTTCAAAACAGTTCAAGAATTTACATCCAAAACCTTCACTTATTGCTTCCCAAATGCACTTTTACCCTAAAATCTTCAAAGGTTTTAGCTTACACACCAAAACAAGATGTACTATACAAAAGTCCCTTCTTAGGCCACTTAACTTAAACACCTTTCCTTAAAACACTGCCCTTTAATACTTGTGCATGTGTCATATCACCATATGCATATAGTACTTTCAGCTTATCTGCCCATTCTTGTCAGCTCCGCTGCGCTGTAGACATGTAGTAACAAGCCCGCTGATGCTTTGAAGTTGCCGCATCGTCAATTAGTGGCCGCTTGCTTCGACGAACAGTCCGAGTTTTCACTATAATTCCCTCGAAGCACAGGCAGACGCAAGTGGTTTTCTGTCACTGGTTTATTTGAAGACTTCTCTCCAAAGCCACCGTGAAAACTATACAGCATTAACAAAATAAAACTCAGCGTAAGACACAGCAGTAAAAACACTGTACAACAAACACGATAAATAAATAAATACCTCGTTGGCTGCATGCTGCAAAAAGGGAATTAGCCGCCGTTCTTCTGAGGTTTCCTTTAACCGTTTAACCGTGTGTAGTTAAAGTCCACTTAACATGTCTTTCAATAAAAACCATCCTTTCTGCGCGCTTACAGGTGTTTTCCTTCGTTCTACCCAAAGAGGAAACTAGCGCAACTTGTAAGCGAACTTGACTTTCAAAATAAAAGCACCAAACCGTTGACTACAAAAAACAAAGTAATGTACAGCTTAAACAATTTACCATCATGACATGGATCTTGACAAGATAAAGAAATAATCCAAATTATATACAATGTCATCATGCCAACAGTTACACCTATATTGCCCAAAATTGAAATGAAGCTAAAGCCAACAGTGCTCAGACAAAGCACTGACAAAAGCTGTCAGGTTCTCAGGCTGATTAAAACCTCAGTTTCACTCTGTTCCCTGATCACTCCTCACAAAGACCCTTGAGTGGCATCAATGAGCACGTTCAGGCTTAAGTGAATGTTTACCTCCCCTAATGACTATCTGTCTCAGTGCTGAGTAAATGCGACTGCCTCAGTTCTTTCCACCACTCGTTGGGGTTACACTGAGTCATGCAGAGATGAGACCTCATCTCCAGGTCTGTGTACCGGCTGTTTGACGACACAAGACTATTTGCAGGTTGTTATTATTTTGCTGTGTGTAATGATTGCCGGACACCATGAAGGCTCAGTAGCTCAGTAGCACATTGTTCACAAGGAATAAATATATTAGGGCTTCACATCTCTCCTTTTTCTATTTTGAGTTGCATGTTATTTCCAACATAATAAAAAAAGTCAATTCAGATGGATGTAGGAATCTCAACTACAAGAGTTTGAGAATGTAAAAGCAGATGTCTCTTTTCTGATTGCACTGTGATTTTCCTGCTTAGTGTCTATTCTTGTTTACTAACTTAGACCATGCTTCAATGGGCTACATTCACCCAAAATATTATTTAAAAATTGTTTACAAGTGAAATTGTTATTCGGGCATAACAGCATAGTCGAACGTTTGACATTAGTACCCAATTAAAATGAATATCCATCCATCCATTTTGTGCTGCTTATCTAGGTTCAGGTTGCAAGGTCAGTAGGCTAAGCAGAGTCACCCAAACCCGCTCTCTCTGTCCACCTCCTCCACCTCATGCAGGAAACTGAGGTGTCTCTCCAACATGTCCTGGGTCGGCCCCAGGGCCTCCTCCTGTTGGGACATGCCCAGAACATTTCACCAAGGAGGCATCATTGTCAGCTGTCCAAACCACCTCAACTAGATTGTTTCAATGTGAAGGAGAAGCATTGTCACTCTGAGACAAATGGCCAGTCTCCTCATTTGCGATCCACCCTTGGGAGAAAACTCATTTTTGCCACTTTTATCTGCAATCTTGTTCATTCTGTCACTACCCAGAGCTCATGCAAAAAAGATCAACTAGTAAATCGACAGCTTTGCTTTCATGCTCAGCTCTTTCTTCGTCACAAGAGACCACGAGAGTCTGTATCACTGCTGACGCTGCACCAATCTATCTGATAGTCTCCCGCTCAACTCTTCCTTCACTCGTGGATAAGACCCCAGGGATTCATTTACTTGGGGCAGTAACTCATTCCTGACTCTAAGTAGTCACTCTATCCTTTACCAACTAAGGACTCTGACCTTGGACTTGTTGAGGTGCTGTATGGCTACTGAATCAGATACTTTGGTTGTGCCTGGTTGAACAAACTCCCACGCACCCTAAAATAAAATTAACAAACTCTCTGGTCCCCCTTATCAAAGTGGGGAACCACAATTCCGAGTTCAAATCCAGATAGATTTTCTTAGTTTTTTTTGTGCCTAGCACAAAATCCTGCCCTCAACCCAATAGAACATCTTGGGAATGAATTACAGCAGAAACTGCGAGCCAGAGCTGCTCGTGCAACATAAGTGTCTGACCTCATAAATGCACTTCTGGAAGAATGGTTAAAAAGTCCCATAAACACACCTTATGGAAGTCTTTAGGTGTTGAGGCTCTTGTAGCTGCAAAGGGTGGGGCAACATCATATTAAACCTGATTGATTAAGAATGGGATGCTGCTCAAGTTCATATGTGTGTGAAGGCAGATAAGTGAATACATTGGGTAATATAATATAGTTTAGAGTATTATTACAGAATGTTTTGCTGATGTCTTGCTTAAAATTTTGAAAACTCCCCCAAACATGTCACATGCAATGTAGAATAAGCAAGTCTGGTTTCTGGCCATAGGTGCAGCTTTCAACTATCTTGCATCTCCCGTCACTAAACCACAAAACAGTAGTGTAACATATCTTCAACCAAATGTAATGAACATAGAAATCTACTTTAACATATGAATTGGTAACTAGCTAAAAACCTAAAAAGTAATAAATAAATTAGTTAAAAGATAAATGTAATTGGATCATGCTGGCCCAAAGTTGGCTAGTCCTGTGTCACCTCAATCAATCAATCAATCAATCAATCAATCAATCAATCAATCAAGCAAGCAAGCAATCAATCACCTCCAAGGCAGAGATTATTAGTATTAGTAGTAATATTAGTCCTACTGATTAAGAGTATTTGTTAACAACTGAAACAAAATGACCCTGCCATTCACGCTGCGATTTAAAAGCTCTATTTCATGTTAATTAAAACAGTGAAAACAAAGTGAAGATTCGAAAATTTACATGTTGTGTTGGGGCAAATTACTTGTTGGTTCATTACACTTACGGCAACACAAAATAAGCGTCACAATGCAGAACTGTTTCAGGAGCACTGTGGAACTGTTTTGGGTCTGGTCTCCACCAGGGAAATATCTCAGTAAGGTTGTGGGATGTTAAACCAAATTAATGAGCTGCAAGAGAGCAAAATACTTAGCAGAGAATTGATTGTTTTGGATATTTTTTTTTAAATATTGTAATGAATGTTTAAGTACTATGTTTGAGCAGATGGTTACTCTCCACCTTGTGGATTTCTTTGTGATGCATTTCAATTAAAATCCATGTTTATGATGTTTCTTTTTCATCCCATCTCTAGCTGCAGTGTGTTTGCTTTGAATAGAACACTTCTTGCAGGACAAACTGAAGATTTCCAAGTAATTTTATCATAATTTCCACATTTCAAAACTAACACTCAAGAGTGTCTGGCTGTGTGCACTTGCTAAGGTTCTGCTTTTGCCGTCTTTGGTTACTGTAGCCTTGAAAAGCATAAGGATCACTTCTTGTTACAGGTCAGTGCTCTGCCTCTGTGACCTACACATTTGATGTATCTTCCTTTAGCTTTAATGAGCACTTTACTGTGACATTGTCTTTGATCCCCCCCCCCCCCTCCTTTGTGTGCCTGGTTTAGATCTGGTCCACATGGACATCTTTACACTGCATCAATTGGCAATCAATTCTGTTTCTTTCCCATGTCTTCTAAAAAGCAACAAACATGCAAACTAACTTATTGTACACACTGCAGTACTCATAGCCACACCTGCTCTTGTAGAGAACTGTACTCAGATTGATGAATGATTTATTTGAAATTGTAAATATAAGCTTTGGGGACTTACACTCCACTCTGCCTGTGAGTTTTGGAGCATTGAAACACGTGTTCTAAAAACAACCTAAATGCTGTTTGAACCCACAGAGGTAATAAGCCATGACACTCTCCACTAAAAAAAAATCATCTTTTATTCAAAACTTGCGTAAAAGGAAAAGTTGAATCTGTGCTTCCGCACAAACTTTAAATGGTCAGCTACAATGCTGCTTATAACAGGCAAGCAGAAAAATCCCTCTTTCCAGAAACACCAAAAGGACTGTCTGTTCCTATTAGGTAGTTGTCCTTCACAAGTCTTCGTGGCTGCAAGGCAGGGTCAGAAGAAAAGGCACCCAATCCCGAGACATGATGATGAAACTGTGACAAATCAACTCATTCTTCCACTCCAGATTCTGCGAGTCTCTGTGCCACGGGATTTCAGTTTCCCTTTGAGTTTAGGAGCCAGCGAATCTCGCGACTCAATGGTGTTCATTTCTCTAATCCAATCCCTGCATAAAACCTCCCTTTGAACGTCTACAGAAAATCTGAAAGGCAGCACATATCCCTCCCTCCTTTCGCCCGCTCTCTGATCCGCGCTGAGTGTCCGACGCACAAGCGCTTGGATAGAGCGGGGATAGAGCAGATCTAATTAAGTTTGCTGATGGTGAAAGTGATGATTACTCTGCAGGAAAAAAGGGGGGAGAGTGAGGAAGAGGGCAGAGAAGATAACGAGAATAACTGAGGGGTGGGGTTGGGGGGGTGAATACACCCTCCCCGCTTCTCCTCCTCATCTCCCCCTTCCTCTTCGTCATGATGATGATCACCGACACCATCATTAAAGACATTATTCAAATAATTCAAATATTTTCGGGAGTCATTTGCTACTGAAATAATACCATCCATCCCCTCCATTCGCTTCCGGAGTGTGATGATTATCCCTATTTGAGCATTTTACATTTAGTGTATTGGCTCTGTTTTACTCTAAAATACTCATGAAATCTTAGTTCAAACTGAGCTAATTTCACTTTCATAACCCAACTTTTCTGAAACGTAGCTGTTGTTATTATTTTCCCAGTTTTGACTGAAAAACTGCTCCTGCCATACATCAGCCAGAATCAGACCATAAACGTGAGGCCACTCGACTTTTTAAAGCTGGCATTTTATCCGGATTTCCTCCTGTTTTGTTCTTTTCGCCTCTACTCTAATTTGTATTGATCCGAACTGCAGGTGACTTCTATCGCTTTTTCTGAAATGAGGCATCTGTCTCAAGCACACTAGCCTTCTCTGACCATCCCCTCATCCAGCCTCCCCCTCCACCCCCTACCCCTCCTGAACACCTCCTACTTTCACTTCCTCCAGTTACGTCCCAACCAACCGGGTGTGTGCTAGATGCTGGAATAAATTAAATTGCGACGCTATGGTACAGGAGGGAGGGAGAGAGAGAGAGGAGAGCGAGAGCACCCCTAATGCCATTCACACATTCCGTTCGCTGGGAGTCCAGGCACTGTCAGCATCATCAGCAGCTCTCCCTGCGCCCTGCATGCGCCCCGAGCGCGCCCCTCTAGCAGAGAGCAGAAATGAGTTAAGAGGACGGAGGCTCGCCACGCTTCTCCCACCCGCGCATTCACCGAATCCAAGTCACAGCGGTGTGTTGAAGTGACCAGTCTGCCTGTGAGTTTTTTGACCCCGTCATCTTAAACGCGTTGCGGTCGCTGGAGTGGACCTACAGTGCGGAGCGCACACCGCTGGAGATACCGCTGTGAGAGAGAGGAGCGCGCTCTGAGGAGGTTGGATGTTTTGTTCCCCAGATTGTTCGCGAGTTTGAATTTGTGAGCGAAATTTTTTCTACAACAACAAAAACAACAAAAATCTTATTTATTTTTTTCAAATGCCGCCCAGTCTGCACGCCCAGCTGAGCCCAACTTTACGGTCCTATCAGGGGATTTTGCGGAGACTAATTCCAACCAGTCACGGACTCCAGTACTTGCAGAATCAGGTAAAAAACAAACAAACAAAACAACAACATTAAACCTTTTAATAATAACCGACCTAAGGTAGAGAAATGAAATATTTAGATTTTTTTTTGTAGGTTACGTCGTCCAAAATAAATTCTAAACTCACCTTTTTCATTAGCTTTACTTTCCACAATGCAACCTCTAAAATATTTGTTCTGGTCTGGCGCTACTTGACAAATGAGCCCTCTCAGTTCACCTTTGTTCCCCTCATCCCAAACCAAAATTACTAATTAGTGCCCTCTGTGTCCACGTTGTCTCAATTGCTCTCCGTCTGCCTCTTTCTCTTCCTTCCAGCGGGACTCGTCAGCAGTGCAGAGAGAATGAGGAGTCACCGGGGCCGGGGGAAACAGCATGAGTGGCCCGTGCATCTCCATTAGACTGACGGCCCTCATGTTTCTATGGAAGTGGTTATCACTAAGCCTGCTCCAGAGCTGGTTGGTAGCAGGGGCCAGTGCTGCGGACCCTGCCGGGTCAGGCTTCAGCGGCTCCACTGGGCCCCTGGGCTGGCTCCTTTCGGACAAAGGTCCTTTTCACAACTCGCAGGAGTTTGTTGATTTCACAGAGCGCTACCAGCAGGGATTCACCACCAAGTACAAGATATACAGGTGAGAGACGGCAGTGGTTGTGCCAGCTGACTGCTGCAGAGCTTACATACCTGAAATCAAGGCTGTTTTTGTCAAGTCAAATAGGCTAAATGTAATTATTCTGATTCATGTGGTCTTGCTTGGAGTTTTCCCCCCTCTCCTTCTTCTTTAGAAAAGGGTATAGTAAGCCTAAGGGTATACAAAACAAGAGATTAGGGTATACTTTTCTTTAGTCTATAAAAGATGCAGATTTAGTGGGTGGTGAACTGGGGGATGATGTATTGAGAAGATTACTTTGCATACAAATAAAAGCACTGCGTGCAGTTTGCACACATGCGAGCATCTTTGGGTGCGACTGTTTGCCTTTTTTGATGGTAGCAACGACATATGGTTTGAGTATGATACAAACTCTCAAAATGCTGCATATCAGTGGGAACTCAAACTGAAGATACTGCAGGGGGGTTTGGGCAAAGCAGTGGGACATAAGAGATATCTGGCTGAGCTCGCTGATGTGTGACAGGATGGATTCAAAAAGTGTGCGGTGTGAAGTGTAGTGGGTGTGTGCTTTCGAAGCAGTGGGGTATTGTTTGAAAGCTTGCTGTGATGTAATTTTTCTTTCGTTGTTTTTATTTTATTTCCCGACAGGAGTAGAAAACACTGAGAATTTCAGAGATGAAAGCTAAAATTATAACTCAGCGGTCTCTTGGTTTGGATATAAGGCATAAAATGGTGTACAACACCCATTGGGTTTTTTTTCTCCATTTCCACAGCTTGCGTTACAAAGGAAAGGAAGGCGATTTTGCCACTGTCACCAGAGTTAACACATTTAGCAGATTTTTTAAAAGTCTTTTACACAAGTGAGTGTACGAGCTGTCATATTTCCCTAAGCTTTGCTGTCTTCGGAATAGAAACGTACCTCCAGCATTCAGAGTGTGCACTGAAACCGAGACTGATGAAATTCTGTTAGGCTGTGGGTTCAGTCAGCGTGACTTAGCACAGACTGAAAGGGCAAAGTCTGGTGTATGTTTGTTTGATGGCTGTATCATCTTATGCAGTCTATAAATCACCATCCAAAGTAGACTGTGTGAGCATTCCTGTTTTGACTTCAGGGCGTGAATGTCCCCTGGAGGTTGGAATAAAAAAAAACCTTGTTTTTGATGTACGTAAACATAAACAATTTTTTTTAAAATCACATGCTTGACTTCACATCTTTTGTGAAAAACTGATGTGCCAACAACAATGGCTGAAGATGCTCCACGATATGTGAGAGTGCAACTAGGTGTGCTTACTTGAGTGTCTGTATTTGCGCCGGTGTGTGCTAGGTAAGTGCTTTGATAGTCATAGATGAGAGTAATGCCGGGGTGTCCTCCGCCGTGTGGCAGAGGAGCTGTTGCCAGCTGAACAGAGGTTTGACTGACACTGGCATTTAGCAGCTGACAGGGGCGACAATGCCAGGCAAAGACAGAGAATGTAGCGCTGCTGGCTCCCCAACATCCATCATTTCCTCCTTCACTGCCTCTCTGTTGGCATCGTCTTTCCATATCTCAGGATGTCTTCATATCTGCTTTTCTCCTTGCTTGCTCTTGTGCCCTCCTGCCCTTTCTGCACCCCACCCAAGTGCTGCAAATCTAACATTTGCACACAGCTAAAACATGCGCTCAGATTTTTGGCCAACTTCTAGACAACATTTTCTTACAGACAGTATGACTTTTTTTTTGACCATCAATTGAATATCTGATAATGCAAACTTGACAGGTCTATAACCGTCTTTTCCCCTCAGGCTACAATGGCCTTTTCAGTTTCGCTCTAGAACAGTACAGTACAGTACTAATTAGAGCAGAAATCCAATAGAAACTCAAGTGAAAAAGGTGAAATATCACCATGTTGAATAGAGTTCCTGCATTGTCGTTTAGTTTCCTGGGCTGAAAAAGAAAAAAGCACAACTCTTTCGAAGCTTTAAATATCTTGCACTCCTGGCACTGTCATCCTTCACTGAGCAGCTGAGGATGCTGAGGAATGAAGAGATCAGAAGTGCCTTCAAACTGCAGTGGGATGTGCTGTTTGTTTGGGTTGCGTGGCTCATAAAAGACTCATGAATTTTAAATCTTTTTTATTTAAAAAAAGAAAAATCTAGGCAAAAATAATCTTTTGTATTGACCGACAACAGCGTCCTGCTCCTTGCAGACACTATTATGGGTCAGTAAAAGTCCCTTTATTGCCTCTTGAATCACCAACACTGTGTGTCAGTCCCAAACTGAAGCTGGCCTCAATTTGGAGAGCTTTCCTTAGTGCTTGTGTGGATTCCACACCTCCTAAGTATAAAGTATATGTACAATACTGGCATGCACACCTAAAGACAGATGAGACATAGCAATATGAACTCAGTCTCAGTATTCACCGGGTATGAGGGAGGTTAAATTTAAACATTAAAATGTAAACCCCGTCTCTTCCTTTATCTCCATGTCTCTGTCAAGTTCTTTTTTTTTCCTGCCCCCTCTCCCTACCTCCCTTACTCCTTTTCTTCCTCCCTTGTCGAATGATCTCAAACCAATTGCTCTCCCTTGCTCATAAATATTCTCCAGAGCTCAGTTGGCCTTTCCCGTCAGGGGGCAGGGGAGAGGGAGTCAGGGAATGAGGGAGAGGGCTGTAGGAGATGGAGTACAAAAGGAGAGAGAGAGAGTAAGAGAGAGAGAAGAGAGGAAACACAGCTTTATCCCCCCCTGCCGGCGGGTCATTGCACCAGAACAGCTTGTAGTCTTTTCCAATTATATCTTCTTTTTTTTTTTCTTCCAAAAATTAACAATTTAGTTGAGTATTATTCAGAGTAAAAGTTGTAAGGTTTTTCTTTTCTTTTTTTCCCCATCGCCTGCCAGGAGTGCATTAAAAAGCAGATTAAAAAGCTTAGAGATTTACAGCTTTATGTCGCAGCAGTGTAAATGTGAAACATTGTAACAAATGTGATTTTCAGACTGCAAATCCTCTGAGTGAAAGAAAGAAGTTCTCTCTTTTCAAGGTCTGATCAAACGCAATAATATAATGGATTCAGTGGATTCAAAAGCAGTGAAAAACAGGCATAGAGGCACTTAACGATATTACTTGCAATGTGATTGGAGAAAAAAATACACCTGTTATGTCAGGCATAATGGGGGTTTTAAAATGCCCGTTTATTCACTCGCTCTTTCTCTTCTCCCGGCGTGCGTCGCAAATCTCGCAACAGCTTTGTGGCTTTTATTTTATTACTGATGGTAGTTGGATGATTCCAACTTTCCTTGTCCAGCTTGTACATCTTGGTTTATTTGAAAAGCAAGTGAAGCAATAAATAGCATTTCTTTTCACTGCTCCTTGTTCACACTGATAGTGCGAGATGAGATTTTAAGATATTTCTGTGCAGTTGCTGAATACATGTGCATCATTGCTGGAGGGGAGGCTGTAAAATTAACAAAAGTATGCTTCAGATTAATTATTGAGCAGCTCTCGGTGTTGAGAAATCATCTCTGCACATGTGAGAAGCTCTTGCGCCATGATTTCTTGAGTGCAGTCGAGCCATATCCACAGACAGTAGCATATTAGTCAAAATGTCACCTCCTCCCTTCTTCTTCTTCATGGGCCATAACTTTTATATCACGCCTCATCTCCTGTGTTTTCTCCTCTCTTTTCTCCTGTCAGCCTAGTAGCTATTACACTGACTTCATTTGATATAAGGAGTCGTCTCTTGTAATTATGGAGTGATTAGTGTTTCAATTATATGCAGACATGTTTGTGGAGAGGATAGGCTGCCAAGGCATGATGTTCACAATACCTGTCATTTGACTTAGCCTATTGTCGTGTTTATGAGTTTGCTATTGTGTTCTGAATGCTTTAGATGGGAAAGCACATTTAAAAGAGATTATGAAATGGGACGGAATAAATGGGTTTACAACTGCAATGAAAAAGCAATGAACAGAAGAGAACAAAACAGAAGAACAAAAGGAAGAAAGAGCAAAGCAATGTAATATCACAGTGCAATGCATCATAATACATAGTAAACAATGCCATTAAATACTATCAGTGCTCCTGAGAAGATCTAATTTAAAACAAACAAACAAACAAAAAAAACTCTCTTAAAGCCTCTGATAAAGACTAAATTGTCAAGTTGCCTTTTTTCACTAAGAAAATCTTGTTTCCATGCAATGTGAGGGTATGTTAGATGGCAAGAATTACTATTTAATTAGTCAAATTAACAGTTTTTTATGCTTGCATTCAGTAAGTAACCAATTTAACTTTATAACAAAGATGTGGAAGAGTGTACCGTAGTAAATGCTGTGTCTCCATATACTTTGATAATTACCCTTTCTATTTTTAGTATGTAAGTGTTTTCACACTGTCAAATACAGCCGGATGAAGTCTGCTGCAAGGAACCAGATGGCAGTGAGAAACTTAAATATTAAATTCTGTACCCCTCGAACCCTCAGTGGTAACCATCTTGACTCTGTAATGGAAAAGAGACCATCACAATTTTTTCTGCCAGTAGAAAAAGGATAGAAAGTGGCTTTGTAGCTAGCTATCTTGCTAACGGTCTCAGATGTTTGGTTTTTGGGTTTTCTTTTTACCATTTCAGGCAAAATCAGACATATGCATCTGTTCTGGTGCTGTTATGTGTTTGTTTAAGTTATACTGTTAAACTTTATAAGAGAAATGTTCACAACAGCTAGCATGGCAGTCACAAATACTGTAAATGTCATATCAAGAACATGCACAGATGTTTTTAGTGTGTAAAATGCAAGTGTACTAATTGAATTCAATTCAGTTTTCTTTATATGGCATGAAATCAAAACACCAGTCACCTCAATACACTTCAAAATGGAGATACATTAAAAGTCTAGATGGTTGTGTGCAATGTTCAAAGTACATTTAAATGCAAAATAATTCAACAAGTAGTTTTAGGACTTAATCAACTCAATAAATAAACAAGACAGTTTTTCAGACACGCTGTAACATTTCTATAATGATTTATTGCAAGGTATCTGTTGTCCATTTATCAAACCGTTTTTCTTTTTTTGTTTTTTAATTTTTGAGGGTTAGATGCCAATGCTTCAAAAAGTTAAGGCATTTTTACCCCCTCACACACACACAATACTGCACAGACTCTGGAATTCTATGAAGAAAATATAGACCAGCTGCTACATGATTTATGTTCACTGTTTCACATCAGAAACAGTGAACATGCAAATTACAACCAACAGCCAGCTCCAGAGCACCCTTTGATCGGCTGTCACCCAGGTCTTCAAACTTAAGACCTTCTCTTTTATAAAGACAAGATGTCAGATGTGACCCTGGATTCCTTTTGAAAGGTAAAACACAGATCAGTTGTCAGAACAGTGACACATGTAGCTTTAAATTGCATCACACCTTAATATAAAAGTATCAAAATGTGCATTAGGGCAACTTACATTCCACAGGTCGTATATCAGGACTAAAAATCTATGAAGAACCGGGATGCATAATGTCAGAACTGCATTTTAAGGGACTCTCCATAATGCCCACTTTAACAAAACCCATTTCTAAGCCATCATCTTGAAGAAGTTCGACCTTAAGAATTAAAAGGAAGCATAAACAATTTTCCCTTTGCCTGCAATGTAGGTGCTTATTGGGGACATCTCCAAAAAGACTGGAGGAAATAAAAAAGCTCTTACAGAGGACAAAAGGACTGTTATGAATCTATTACTGCTTTCCTGGGCTCATCTTTTCTGTTACTGACTCATACGGCAGTCCGTATTCAAGCACTTTGTCTTTTAATCATATTTGCTCTTTTGATTGATCTATCAGTCTGTATGTTCTGCAATCAGTTACAAATCTTAATAATGTTTAATGACTCATCCATAGAACCAAATATCCTATAATCATAGAAAGCGCAATAACTTTTCCAGAAACTAATATCTCTATGCACACCCATTCCAGTTTTGCAGTAGAAATCGAGATTCTTCAGACCAAACAATGTCTTTTCATTCTGCTGTTGTCCAGTTTTGGTGAGCCTGTGTGAATTGTAGCCTCAGTTTCTTGTTCTTAGCTGACGAGGGTGGCACCCAGAGTCTTCTGCTGTTGTTATCCTATTTAAAGGTTGGGCGTGTTGTATGTTCAGAGATTCTCTTCTATATACCGTAGTTGTATTGAGTGGTTATTTGAGTCTGGTCATTTTCCCCTGATCAGTGATAAGGCATTAAAATGCTTCCCCTTTTGTGGGCTTCATACTCTGCATGGTGGAATCTGCCATGAAACGAAACGGCATCAAGATTTAGAATCTGCCAAAGAACCTCTGAGCATATCGATTCAGCATCAGAGTTGTGATTTTCTTTCATTTATACAAACAGATTACGTGTAATTGCTAACTTGACGAACCAAAGTTGCTTTGAATATGCCGAGTGACTGTAATGGTTGCAGACCTGACCCCCATTTCAAAGGCAATGAGATTGCAAGTTCATTGCACTGTCACATTAACTTTGGTCACACTACGCTCTCCAACCATTGTGTTCTCTAGAATCATGATTGCAGCAAATGCATTGCTCTACACCTATTATTCCAACCTGCCACAAAACACCGAGTAGACTTCCTGTTAACCAACAGAGGTGTCATCATGGCATTTCTGCCTCTTCATACAGTTCCAAAAAACTGATAACCTGGTTTAGGTTTACTAGGGTGAGACATTTCTCATTTGTTTTGCCTCAACAAATATTATGCTGTAATAAATAATTTTGTTTTGTTTTGTTAATAGCACTTTATATCTGCTTCAGCTATTTTAAAATGCTTTATAAATAAAACTGGTACGGTCGTCTTATTGTTAGTGTGTAATTAACACTGGCCGAGCAGTTCATGTTTTTCATGGCATTTGTATGCGCATAAAGAGGCTGAAGCTCCAGCAATACTCAAAGTATAAATAACGGCTTTACTTGACCAAGTCGTTTCAGCCTTTGGCCTCCACCGGGGTCGTAAACACATGTGCGTGCATGTGTGTCATTCTGTCTGTAAACATAATTGCTCAAAAACTTTTTTATTAAGTTTGTTAAAACTTTAAAAGGGTGTAGAGTGGAGTCATTGTAACACTGCAGTAACGTTTGCCTTACATGCCCCCAAAGTCTTCAAGAACAACTTCATGATTTATAATACTTGGATCCTTAGATTTTTACAACTGTTGTGTGTATTGCCAACATTGGGAAAGTATCATCTAAAAATTTAAAATATCCGGTCACATTTGACTTCTGACCTCTCCAAGAAGAATTTGAATTTCTTTTCTATTATAAGCATACAGGGAGTAATATATGGGAATTCTAAATATCATGTTCCTTTGGACGTCATTTATTTAAGCGATTTTTATAAAATGTCTTTAAACCTATGCTTCAAATTCTGCTGCCTACAAACACTACAAACAAATGTAGTTGCAAATGCTCAAGTGTGACATTATAGTTTGCATCCAAATATCACGTCAAATTTGAGCTTTGTACTCAATTTTACATTTCACCTCTACTGGTTATGTCAGGTATATTACAATTGTTTCAACACAGCAAAAAACAAAAGCCCATATTTTGCACCAGAAACAGAAAAGTATATTTAAAAAGAACAAAGTAAATACATAGAAAATACAATACCACTCCCTTAAAAGTAAATACTGCCCAGAGAGTGAGCTGCCTTGGTGGAAGTTTGCACTCTTGGCTCAGTTGTGTCAGCTTGTCAGCCATCAGAAGTAGCTTCAAAACACTTCATTTCAATAACCATATAAAACCCATCGTCTGTGGAAATGTAGTCAGCTTGTTTACTGATGCTGTTTATTCATTTCTACATTTAAGCATGTTTACTCGCTTTTACATTTCATAGAGTATCCACAATGAATTAACCTGCTTTAAACTACGTTTTCTATTTTGATGATTATGGATCTTTTTATTCAGTTTTTCAGTTAGATGTACAAATTTAAAACTTATTGTTTGCAAATTGGAATTGAACGTTACTGTGTAAAAAAAATAAATGTCAAAAGTTGAACTTGATGCTTTGACAGGTATAAAATAATGTGCTGTACTTAGTTACTGATGCTTGGGGCAATATAACCACTGTCTTTGTTTACAGATTGGAGGACATTGAGTAAGTTTATGTGGTAATATATTTTTTCTCCCCAACAAAAGAGTGGACTGTTAAATATTATTCTAAACAGAAAAAGTGTATTTTCCACGTATCCCTATTAGCCATGCAAAATGATAACCCTGATGTGTAGGTCAAAGGTGGGAGTTCAGCCTTGGTTTCTTTACAGCATGAGCCCAGTTCCCTTTTTAGGGGGATCAGGGCCATCATGCAGATCAGAAAGAAACGATTAGTAGTTGCAGTATCATGTTAAAAACTGGTGCGAAGTGAGAAAGTGTTCAAATGCGTCATTTTTCTATAACCTATTTTTGTCCTTTAGGATTGCAGGACCGACCAAAATTAGAAGCACTCAGGTTTGATGTAATGTGTTTCATACACCCAAACCAATACTCTATCATTGCACTTTGCTAACAAAGACATTCGATGTCATGAAATCACAGCGACAGATAAATTCGAGCAATTTCAGGACATTAAAAAATCCAAGCTTTTGCCTGTTATGTCTTCTAGATATAAAAAAACCAAAAACTGAATGAATACAGTTGGTTCATTTCATGCTTCATTTATGTTGCCATTTCTTTAAATTCAGAACACATTCCTGTGCTTCTCTTCTGCCTCTCCGCTTGCCTGACATACACAGCCTAATTAAATCTGACCTTGTGCTGGTGAGCGCAGAATGCATTTACGCGCAGAGGCTCCTAACTGCAAGGGTCTTGTTTGTTTATAATCAATATATTATTGTATGGAGTAGTTTCTTTTTTGTATATTTTATTTGACTTCATTGCATTTTATCTTTCTTTCTTTATTTTAAAACCATTACAGGACATATCCAGGGAGATAACGGGTGTTCGTGTTCTTCAAATTTCCTTCCATTTTTCCTCTATTTTTTTCCTCTATTCAAGTATGTTCATTATCCTTCAGTTTCGAATACATCCTCAGGAAAGAGGTAGAGCGCCCCCTTCTTAATCACCAGCGGCAATGATAGTGACAAGTACTTCCTTCAACTAGAGCTCATGGCTTCTGACAAGTGTGGGATTGGGGAGTTATAAAGGACAGAACAGAGATTTATTGGTTAGAAGTCTATGGAAACAGGTCTTATGAAAATGTCTCTGTATTAGTATTTGAGGCCAAAACTTATGAATTGCTTTGAACAGTAATTTAGGATTTATAAACCTGCTTGAACATACTGTAGGCACTATTGGGCCCCCTAACAGTGAGCTAGACTTTCGTATTAGGAAAAACAAACTATTAGATTGAAAGCAGAAAAGTCAGTTTTCCTAAATGTCCAACTAATGTCATACCTCAGCACATGCACAACGTTTCCAGATGTGGCTTAAGCCTAGTTTTAGACTTTTTTCACTCCTAAATTTAATTTTAAAGATTAGTTTTAGTTAATTAAACCTAAACTTTTTTAAAATATTTTTTTTTAATATTCAAAGTTAGAATTTTAAACTAAAGCCATGTCTCTCTCCTCGTGTACTTAGATACAAATTATGAACTACAGATTTAGTAAGCAGGGTAAATGATTTTCATTTTGTGATTAAAGTACTTAAAAGCACCAACACAGTCAATTCATTTCACTTCAGTTCATTGATCTGCTAAGTCCACTGCATACACTTGGAATTCATGTATATCAGCTGACCAGTGTAGAAGAAAACAGTTGCTGAAGTTGCTGTCAGCATGCACACACCATCCTTATTTACATGTCTGAATGCCATGCTAAGTTGCACAGATAACTCAATAGATAGAATTGTAATATTGGTGATGGTAAAAGTGTTATATGGCCGTGAAGGCAGCAAAATCTCATATACAGTGGTTCCTCGTTTATCGCGGGAGTTATTCTAAAAATAACCCGCAATAGGTGAAATCCGTAAAGTAGCCAATGTTATTTTTTACAATTATTATAGATGTTTTAAGGCTGTAAAACCCCTCACTACACATTTTATACACTTTTCTCAGACAGGCATGAACATTTTCACACTTTTCTCTCTTGTTTAAACACTCTCAAAGTTCAAACCTGCGTAGAAAAATACGTCCAGTATTACAGAATAAAACCAAAGGAACCCGCGGTTGCCTTTGATGGCGCAAAACGTTTCGTTGACATTGTTGTGTTTGTTGGGGAGAAAACTTACAAACATAGAGTACAGCACTTCAGAGTCACATTGCTATCGATCGAAGATTTACGTAAATCTGACAGGAGACATGGCAGATTGATTGACAGTGGTCTACAGCCAATCAGGACGCAGAACACAATGTGCTGTAAGAAAAAAAAAAGCATGCAAAATTGCACAAAAAATCTGCAAAACAGTGAAGCCTTGAAGGGTGAGCCGCGTTATAGCGAGGGACCACTGGGAGAATGATCCCTGCTGGCCCTGTAGTGTGGAAGGAAGGAAGTGTGATGGATTGTCCGTGATGGAGAGCAGTTTTGTTAAGTGACCTCATGTCCCTCATTGACTCACGCGCCTCCAGATTTTGGCCCAGAATGGTTCCAGCTAGTTTGCTGATCCTGCTGACATATCTGGCATTGCTGCTGCTTCTCATTAACACTGACTTGTCGAAGATTTCTAAGATCTTACTTTACACAGTGCAGTATCTGAGCTTCACAAACACTCCTCATCTCCTTCTCCTACACAGCATCAATGTCAGTCCTCCAGTCCTTTCTGTCATTCAGGTGAATACACAAGTATCTGTAGCTATTTACTGTTTTCAGTCTCCTCAGCCATCTTGGATATTTTTTAAATTAGAAAAAGGGGAATCTGACAGACAGTCATCATGGCAAAATTACCCAAGGGTCACCTGGGTAACGTACAGTGGTGTGAAAAAGTATTTTCCCCTTCGTGATTTGTTAATTTGTTAGCATATTTGTCACACTTAGGTTTCAAATCGTCACACAAATTTTAGACAAAAATGACCCAAGTAAGAACCAAACTCACACTGCAGTTTGAAAAGACAATTTCATTTAAGTTATAAGAGCTTTCCAAACCTACCAGATCTATGTGAAAAAGCAATTTTCCCCCTTGTTAAATCACGAATTAACCACATTTTTGGAAAGACCATGGGTGTTCACGTTCTTCAGATGAATACTGCCAGACACCTTGAATTAAGAAATCACTTAGATTGAACCTGTGTGACAAAGTGAAAAAGATTAAAAGATTTTAAAAAGCAAGACATCATGGTTGGGTAAGGTCAGTGTTCATGATTTAGAAAGAGAGTGGGCATATATGCGGAGCTCGAAGGTGAAAACCACTGCTGATCAAAAGAACAGAAAGGCTTGTCTCACATTTGATGACTTTTGGGAAAATATTCCGTGGACTGACATGATACAATTGACAAGTTTTTTGGAAGGTTTAAGGCCCATTATATCTGGCTTAAAACTAATACAGTGTTACATAAAAATTA
This sequence comes from Perissodus microlepis, assembly GCF_051167445.1. Lineage (NCBI taxonomy): Eukaryota > Metazoa > Chordata > Actinopteri > Cichliformes > Cichlidae > Perissodus > Perissodus microlepis. The sequence goes on along the minus strand of NC_140477.1, from coordinate 27,606,523 downwards.
CATCATACCAACAGTCAAAAATGGTGGCAGTATTGTAATAGATTCATTAATTCTGCTCCCTACCAAAAAAAGAGAATTTTTGGTCATCAGTTTGTGTCAGTATGTCAGGGTTATGCAGCAGGACAATGACTTAGACAAAGACTTATCAGATTAAGATTCTTTTGCATGACCTTTAACAGGCCGTTCATGGTCAAAACCCCTCCAATATGACTGTATATGACTCTGCAAAGCAGTGGGCCAAAATTCCTCCACACTGATGTGAAAGGCTCATTCTCAGGTCTCAAAAACACTTGATTGCACTTGTTGCTACCAAGGGTGTCGTAACCAGTTATTAGGTTTGGGGGGCAGTTACTTTTTGGATTGGATAGTTTTTTCACCTTAATAAATTATTGCATTTTGTATTTATTCGGTTGTCTTTGCGTATTTTTATTTATTTTTTTGATGATGTAAATGTGATAAATACGCCAAAAATCAAACTTTTTCAGGGCACTGTATTGTAAGATTCAGATGTAATGATTGCAGTCAGTGACATTAAAACTGTATTTTGATAGAAATTTGAAGCTCACAAAATCAATCGGATGCTATTTAGAATAAAAAATGACATTTAATTTGTGATTTTGCAGAATTTTATGTGTCCTCTCTTAAGTTCTAAATATGGACCTGTCAGTGTAAGAATGTGACTATTAAACCTTTAAAACCGTAAGAAAATTATGGTTATGAGCAGTTACAAGAAGGGAAAAAATGTCTTTGCTGCCTGTTATAAATACTGACTTTGATGGCTTGACTGGCTTTGAATCTTGTCTCGCTCTGTTGCAGACTGATCTACACGATTGTCATGGAAACCCAGAAATAACTGTTGGGTTGACAGTGCCACATGGAAAGACTTTGATAATATATTTAAAATTGATGATGTTTTTAATCAGGCTGTTACTGTTAATTGTTTGTAGCCCCCAGCTTCAATTGCTTCCAGCTTGCCTGTCAAGCGGGCCGATGTTCGTGCTGTAACAGAATTAGCTGTTAAAAAAGTGTTTTACTTACACAGTAAAGAAAGGACCAGAAAACAGAATGTGCAACTTGTTTTGGGTTTTAATCTTGTGTTCTGAAGATGTATTGTGCAGAGCTACAGTATGTCATACTTTGTAAAAGCTGCTGCGTGCATGCTGTGGACAAAACTGTCACAAAGAGCAGGATTTACTGTAGCTGGTCGCTCTTCAACGAGCTCTTTGATTTATTTGTGTATGAATTTGTGAGGTTAAGTGTGTATACACAGTGTATTGGCCTATTAACAGTATGTGCATACCTCATTATGTAGACAGTGTGAGTCCAGACATTCCTGTGTGAGTCCGCATTTTGTGTGTGTGCGTCTTTGTGTGTGAGAGAGAGAGCGAGAGGGAGAGACATGTAGTCCCTTGTCAACAATGTTATGACAAACTGCAGCACAAAAGGGATAAGCAGCTTCCATATCAGCAAACCCTGCTGCCAGTCATGATCTTGCTCTCTCGAGCTGCCCTTGCTTTCTATTATCAGAGGTGAAGTTGTATTCATGGAAGCCACAAATCATTAATGGCAGCTGCCTATTTGGGAAAGCTTTTGCTTCTTACAATATGCAGTATTTCACAGTTTCTCAAAACTGGTCTTTAAAAAATTAAAAGTTAAAATGAATGCTTCCTCTTTCTTCCAAGAAAACTTTAAGTGTTAAAGCTTTGCTAAAAAGGGAACATGAAAAATGAAACTGACAGTGCCTATTTTATCCAAATTGTTCATTTAAAATTGTGTAGAGCTGTAAAAATGGTTTTTCTTTGGTAATAAAAGCAAGTAATAAGTTTAGTCAGATACATTTACGTCAAGGACGTGAGCATTTTTTCAAATATTGTTCTCTGGTTCTTTTAGGGACTTGTCAAGGAATCAGAGCAACAAGAACACACAGACACACCGTCACACGCATGCATGCACACATATACACATTTGTGGACTGTAAATGCAAACTGACATGGCATCAATGTATTAGTGACTCCAGAAGTACACAAGGTGCACATTTGCGTTACTGTGTCTTTTCTGTCCTACGTGGCTTCACATCAAACTAACAGCTTTTAAGAAGTGGAGCTTTTTCTCTGCTCAGCATCTGCTATTTTAGAATTTGATCGGATGCTTTATGCCATTCCCGTGCTTGACTTCCTGACCTCCTCACAAGCTCTGTGCAGCTTCACATGACTTCCTACAAAAATAGACTTAGTGCATAATTTTGAGCATCTTATGGGATTCTTCTGAAACGTGCTGTGGAGGAACGATAAGCAATTGCTTGAGTGGGTGCAATCAATTACGATGTAGCTGCCCTGAGTGGGATTCACTGTTGGTTATTACTATTCAGTTGTTCACTGTGAAACTTTAAAATGAGCCGAAGATAATGAGATATTTTTTTCATGCTCTGCCCAAACTGTTCTAACACAATGTTTTATTACTGCCGTTAATAAACGCTTTGATTTTTAAACAAAAAGGTAGGCTGCTGTTTTAAAGCTATACAAATATTTGTTTCATTCTGCTGTCAGGTTTTCTGACAAATTTTAAAAGTTTTCTGGGCATAATTAATCAGGGAAGTTGAAACGTGAGTGATGAAATTAACCATTCATCACAAGTTACTAATGTTTAAAAGGGAAAAGAAAAGTGGCTTCCACCAAAACAAGCAATGAACTGGGATAAAAGCTGAACAAAAAAGTAAGCTAAAGACTCTCCTAAGGTGTAAGCGCAACACGATTCCACAGAATGAGTCCACAGGCACCACGCTGCACCTTTTCTCCCAGCCTTTGTACTCTATCCCCGACGGCTGAATGGAGACAGCCGTGCGCAATTACCTGCTCCACGGGGGAAAGGCGGCACCTGAGACACAGGAGACAGAAAGAGCGAAACAAAGCACAACATGCGGCACTAAGGCCATAACACATTCTTTTAGAAGAAAACCGAGAAAAAAAAAAAGACAGCAATTGGTTGTTTTCTGATGAAGGCTGTGAAAATGAGGATTGCCAGTATGGGTTACAGCTCTGCTTTTAGGCTTGTTTGTGTGCTAGAAGTGACAGCTGTCTCTGAGAAGCCACGAAACAAAAGTACAGACGAGCGTCAAATTAAAGGAAATAACACCAGAAAGTGTCTTGGTAACGAGCTGAGATGCCATATGCACAGCTTTGCATGGATTCTGCAAGGTTTTTTTTGAAAACTATTGTAGAAATTGTCTAAAATCAGAAAAAACTGTCAACTCATTGCAGTCGACTTACATGATTTTTGTGAGGGATTTATTTTCTCCTTCTGCTCTTTCCTCTGGTGAATCATTTGTCCTCCTCATTAGAAAGTTGGGTTTTTTGGTATAACCGAGAGAATGTTTCATGTCACGCTACATCATTAGTTAACTCAGTGGAATGATAGGATTTTTAAAGCCTAACTGATGGAGGGAAAGATGTGCCCTCACTTGGTCCTTTGTTGATGGTCCTGGAAAAAAGAGAAAAGAAAGAGAAGAGTAAAACTGGTGCAAAAATCTGAACTCACTTTGGTTAACATTATATTTAAAGCCATGTTTTGACTAAAGGGTAATTTTAAATAATTTACAATAATTTTAATAACACAGTAATGATACACATCAGCACAACAGCTCATTTCTTTTATTACTGCCTGGTTATTTTGTCTTTTTTAGACAATGACAACTGAGAGAGGTGGGAAGAAAAACAACAGGGAAATAATTTCCTTGTTTTTTTTAATGTCATTAATCTTTTTAAGTTTGTCATAATTTTATTCTAATTGTTTTTAGTATTTAGTGTTTGTGTATAAAATGTTTCATCATTATTCCATAATTAGACAAAATAGTATTAAAGTATTATACATACAGTATTATTATAGCTTACACTGCATAATTTTGCATTCACAATTCATATATTTGCTCTACAGGAGTTTTAGATTCCCACCGACACAGGTCACACGCTTAGGTCGTAGTCGAGTGTTGGAAACGTGTACTCGAGTATCACTTAGTTATATCAAAGGCATGAAAAATCCAAATGAACAGGAAGCAGTATGTTGCCTTGTTTATAGGACCTCTCAGCGGGTTTAATAGGATTCTCACAAATTAATGGTCTAATGTTTGTTTGATGTTGTTGGACAAACTGTTGGTGGCAATTCTGCAAAGCGTTCACAACCAGCAGCTATTAACTACATCATTACACTCACTTTCCCCATCTTGATCTTCCTTTCTTCCCTAGTTTGTTTATCTGGTGCGTCAATGACGAAAAGAAATGGGGAGGGTGAGAGTCTGTTTTCTCCTCTCCCATCCCACTCCCACTCTCATTTCACTCTCAAACTCATTTTTTAAAGACGGCATCATAAGTAGCTCAATTAACAAAGTTGATGGGAGCCGCTATGAAGGTGTCTTTCTGGGATATGCTCATTACGCAACTGGCACGAGTAGAATTTCTTTTGATGTCACTCAAAAGAAAAGCCTCTTTGTTTGTAATTCTTAATTTCTAAAAACCATTTCCCTGTTGCTAATGATGCATGCATATTGAGAAGGATCAACGTCACATCAGATTAAATGAGGAGGGAGAAGCAAACCGCAGTAAAGGAAAAGAAAATGTGACATCGAAAGCGGCGGAGTGTCCGCGGTTTGCTCGCAAGGTTTTCTAAATGCATGTACATTTGGTTTATCTTACTGAACGGAGCATGAAGGACATTTCTCTCATTTTGCTCTATTCTCTTTAGGGAGGTCCTTGAAATAACTTTGAGTCTACATCAAGCAACTGTTTTGCACAGTGGGTTATTTTGGTATCTGGGGTAACCCAGCTACAAAACACAACAATATGTTCTTACTTAGCCTTTATTGATGAGATGCATGTGTTTGTAAATCATGATAAAATAATAATGATGAAGTGCTGCTAGCAAGTTTTTATGAAATGAAAATGTGTTTTCAATTTACTATTCATCAAAATTTATTAGCAGTACTATTTGTGTCTTGCCCTGTTTTCTTTTAATTTAATACATTCCTGTAGTGGCTTTAATCACTATGAATTAAAGGTCCTTTTTATGTCTTTTTTAAAAGAAATTACAGATTAATGTTGCCATGGCTATGTTCCAGGTCACAAATACAGAACTGTGCAAAAGTCTTGAGCCTCTCCTTATTTATTTGTGGTTTTGCTGGGATTCATTGCAGCCATTTATTGAAAGCAGCAAAGATCCTGTACATAGAAATACAGCACATAAGGTAAAAACAGAGTTTGCACATTTCTAATGAGCTCAAAAGTCAATATTTAGTATGACCACCTTTATTCTTCAACATATCCTGAACGCTGTTAGGCAGGCTTTCTTTAATTTCTTTAAGTAACCTTCAGGAGTAGTTCTCCAGGCAATCGTCGTGGAGGAGTTTGGCCTACCTCAGCCCTTTCTCTTTGTTTCCCTGAAGGAAGGAACACAGGAACAGCCACTCTCCCACTGAGACCATTTGGGATATGGGTACAATTTCTGAACAGTGAACAATAGATGAACCACGATGCATCTATCATGTCCTGTGTGAGGTCTTTACTGGATTTTTTTATGTTTCATAAGGCCTTGACTCTCAGATACAGTTCATCTGCGGTAGATAGTTTTTAGACCCGTCACTTCTTGTTTTGTCCTCCACTCGTGTAGTTTCCTCTGATATTTTAAGGACACCCTATGCCCCATGCTGAGATATGCCGCGTTTTCGGCTAATAGCTCTTTTGGAATCACTTTTGGTGCAAATATAAATATATTTATGGCTGTCATACTGCATTATTTTTGGAATTTTGTAGATTCAACTAAAGAAATGGGCACAAATTATGTGTTTTTGCCACTGGCTGCCGGTAATAAAGCTCTCAAGGATAGTAATTTAAAACTGGTTCTTTCCTAAGTTGTGTATTAAACACACCTCTTAATTTAGGTATGTTATTCATGTTTGATTCATTCGTAGGTCAATACTGTTGCACAAGAATACTTTTAAAACAATACAAATCTGGTTCTTTGGAAGCAAAATATCAAGAAATGAGGTGTGGCTCAAGACTTTTGCACAGGGCTTTACCTTATTAATGGAATGTACTGCTGCACAGATATAACAAATAAACTGAAGATATCTACGAAATTTTCATGTTCATCCATAAAATGCCAATAGTGAACACAGGCTCTACATAATGAATCAGTTATTGCTTCCTCTTGCAACACACCTGCCATGTGAGGGCCATTTGCTCAAGCTCAGTCAAGAATTTCAGTTTCATTTCTTGCAGCAATTTGATTATTTTAGCAAGAGTGAAAAAAGTAACGAACTTAACCAAAGACAAAATTGTGCAAGAGAGGCTCTCATTTACCAGTGTGAACAGGATCTAATTGGCATTTGGAATACACCATCATATAAACAGTAAACATAAGCTGTATGAGAGGAAAATCATATGTGAAAGGAAATACAAGTATATCATTAAAGAAAGGTACAGTACTGCCTGATGTCAAAGGTGAAATTAGACTTTTCTGAAGCAATCGGGAAAGAAAAGTATTTAATTAATGTCATCCCCTTTATTCCACTGGCAAATGTGCATTAATTATCATGCAAGTCAAAGTTTTCTCCAGTGTTTAAATATTGGAATTTCTTTTCTTATTTTTTTTCTTCATGAATCACAGTTTGAATTTCGTAGCGCAATGATGTGGACCTAACTGCTGTAAAGTCATTACAGAGTATCTGAGTAAAACAGCAAAGAAATGAGAGATGGAGGAAAACTGTCTTTAACAGTAATTGCCTCGCTGCCGGAAAGAGTGTACGAATACAAGCAGAACACCTGCAAAGACAAGTCAAGCTTATTTTTCTTTCTTTGTGACATTTAATTGTCCTTCTGGTGGGTGGAAATGAAAATGCACTATAGCTCACTAGAATTAACTTGAAAGAGACACCAAAAGAGCCGTAGACCCGTAGAAGCTGTGAGGATTATTCATGCCAACCTAACTTACAGACACAGAATAATTTTAAATAAATTATATTATAAAAACAAACAGCCAAAGGAGAAAAAAACCCTGTATAATAAATCTGTTTTTGCAAAATGTGCACATGTGCGTAAATGGCAGTGGTTCAGATTCAAGTGTCATTAGTCTCAGTACTGTATACAGATCAAGGGCAGAGGTTTGTGTTATTAATCAATTACATGATGCATTCACACAATGTTGATCAAGTGTGACTGTGTTGCAGTTTGTAAATGAGCCAAAGACACGTTCAGCCTAATTGATCAACATCAGCTGATGTGCAGGTCCATTTGAAATTATTGCGACTTGGTTTTGTATGATTACTGATGTATCATCACAATGATATATTTCTTATGCATTTTTTTTTTAATAAAATGTGTATGAGGATTTTGACTCGAGGTCTGAATCCTTAACGTAATAAATTTTTAAATGATAATGTACTCTTTTCTACCTGTCTTTAGGGACGTGCCTTTTACTACAGTTTTATTCTAAACAGGCTGTACTGGGAACAAATTTGTACCTTAATATAAAAATAAAAACTTGTGTGTATGTTGTTGTTTCTACATCTTCTTCAGTCATACACTTAGAAACGGCCTGGCAGTAATATGGTTCTTCTCTCATCTACTACTCTACTACTGGCTACTTAGAGCTTTGCTTATCTCACATCTGCACCAAGCACAAGTAGAACATCAGCAGGTTTAAACCCAGAACTTTCTTGCTGTGAGGTGATTGTGCTAACATTGCACCACCTTGCTTGAGATTTACACGACAAATACAGAATGAAACCTGAAGCCGAAAATGCCTTAAATGCATTTTAATCCACTTAAAAGAATCAGTAAAACCTTAAAAATCTAAGAATAAAATTAACATTTTACTATTTTTAAAAAATATTTCTAAACATAGACTGTCTCCCGATACTGCAGCTTAAAATCTGAAGCAGATGGTGTGATTATATATACATATACATTTCATATATAGATGTAGCATTTTTGGCACCTGAAAAGGACAGATAGATATCTTGAGGGCCAGTAATTTTCAGATTGAATAAAAACAACAAAGAGATTGAAAAAAGGAAAATCCTCCAATCCTACTGCTGCTTTAAACTGATTCACAACAAAGTACACTTTCATGTTTTTAAACTACATATTTTTTTAATGAATATTTTAAAATATTTAATTTCCTTGCAGTAATTCCCACATTAACATACCTTGGGGGAAGATCAGAAGAAGCAGACACTCCCTTGGTGTGCTCAGTGACATAGTGAACCGACTGAAGTGTGCATTGCTTTGCTTGTTGCCATATTTCAACTGTATCAGCACGCTCGCTTCATTCTGTGGTTTGTTATATTGGACACTAAGATGCCCTCAGGCAGTCCATACTGAGTGATGTATCTGAGACATCTGGTGATGGCTCTGATCATGACCTGTGTCGCTCTCCACCTATTGGTTCACACAGCACTCCAGCTTGCTCAGATGGGGGTGTGACAGGTAGAAGCGCAGGAAGCCCCCTGCTGCACAGAGCTGTGGGTAAAATAAGCCTACCTATTATGTGTGTGTGTGTGTGTGTGTGTGTGTGTGTTTGTGTGTGTGTGTGTGTGTGATAGAGTATTCCAGTTACTCAACTCCAGTCTCACTGAGAAGAGTAAGGGGTGAAATAAACTTGCACTCTTCCATGAAATGCAAGATCTCTTTGTGCGTCTACGTGCAAAACGGTGAGACTGAATTGCAGTCTTTGTCAACAAAAGTGTGCATGTGTGTGCAGACACTGTTATTCTGCAGCTTGGCTGTGACACCGTTCGAAAATGTCCATCAGCGAGCAGGATAGCGAGGCAGTGTGGCGATCACGGCACCGCTCTCCTTCTTTCTCTCTCCATTGCTCCCTCCTTCAGATGGCCCCAGCGGATGGAAAGAAACACTAATGGCCGCTCGTTATAGAGAAACACCGACATGAAACAGGACTTAATGAGCTGTTTTCTGTTTTGTATTTTTCTCAGGGGGTCATTGTTATTGGTGGAAAATTGATTGGCAGCAGGCCCGCACCCATGGGGACTATGCGATGTTCTGGGCGATAGCAAAGTTCTTGCAGCAAGGGCAGCTTTGTTCAGATGTTTGAAGCTGCAGGGTGTGTGAATGCACGTGCATTTATCTTTGCATTTTGAAGCTGGCGTGTGTCTGTGGAATGTAGGGAGTATGTACTCGAGTACTCGAGAGGGAGGTGATAAATCCCAGTTTTCACTGGGTTCTTTGTAAGGACATTTGAAGCTGTGACGAAATCTACAGCAAAAATTGTTTTTTGAATGGTTGATAGATTACTTCTTATATATATCACATAAGATGGTAGCTCAGGCATGTGGAAGTTGTCAGTATTATCCTGTTATCTTTTATCTCTTGTGAAATCCTCTGAAATATACTAAAGCTTCAGTTACAACACAGATTACATCTTCCTGAAAGAAATACCTAGCAAAGCAGTGTATAACAACAGAACGCTATTTAACCTTCAACAGAGACCTACAAAGAATCAACACTAGAGCCCGACAGATTTATCAGCGGGTCAGTATTATCATTTATTATTAGCTATTTGTCATTCTGTCAGTATCCACATTTATAAAGGCAGATAAGGAAGAGATGGGAGAAACACCCTTCAACCTTCAATCATGTGATGGTGCATAGTTTACCGATCAGAGGGCACGCTACAACTTTCCTGTTGGCAACACACATACTGGCAAGCTACAAAGACGACAATCAGCTAATCCCAGCAGACCTGAGTAAAAAAAACAACTACACTGACCATATGTTTATGTTTTATGTGCCTGAAAGAAGAAAATGATAAAGATACAGGAATATTGTTTTTTTAATACTGGAGTTTTCAGGAATATTCAAATCTCAAATTCAACTTTTATTTGCCACTACACAATCATACAGAGTACAACATGCAGTGAAATGCTTAATGCTGTGCAATTTCCGACCAGATACAAGTATAAAATTAAAGTTAAAAATCCAAATTAAAAAGGTGTGAAAATCAACAGTGTGCAGATCAGTGAACAGGTATAATATCGAAGTACAATATTTTGTTATTAAGTGCATGTACAGTTTTGTGAATATTGGATCTAATCAACACACAAACCAGGGCATGGACACATTTGTGAAAATGACATATATTTATTTGTTCATTTACTAATTAAAAATCTTCTGGAGTTTATGAGTGTTTGTTTAATGACAGTGGTTTTAGTCTGGTGACCTACAGCATTTAGGTTTTTGGATATTGTCATATTGATAAAGACTTAAAATGCAATATAGTATGCCATTATGGTCCCCACTTAATTGAAGGTAAGCATGGAAACTGGTGGGCACCTTTTCAGTGGTTAAGGTTTTGTGGAAATTGTAATTTAAAATGAAATATAATGCAAAAGAACTGACATGAGGTGCTGCTGTGTTAGAGCATCTTGCACAGTGAACCATTACACGATCAATTTAAAAAAGGGATAATGTTGGACACAATTAAATACTGTAGAGATGTTTTTCTGTATTCTCTGCTGAGTAACAGCAACAAATGAAAATAAATAGTTATCTTTTTCTCATCATTCTGGTATTTCTGGTAATATTTGTTGACGATTTAAATCTTAGATGATCTGTCTGGGTTTCATGTAATATATATCTATACATACATATCTATACATACATATATATAGGTGTAAAAGTTGAACAGGCTCTGCAGTGAATTTAAAAGTTCAAATTTAAAATGAAAACAAAAACAAAATGCTCAATTTTTTGAACCGATGGTGTGTAATGACAGAAAACTTGTCTGCAGCCTGGACTTTTGCCTTGCAAAGCCTATGCTGACTTACTTTTTGAAACTTTGGACATTATGAGTAATAACAATTGTAACAGTTTATGCGTAAAAGAAGGACGAGCAATAAAGATTTATTGTTTTAAAATTATTTCCCAGAACTTGATGATTTACTTTAATCAACTCCTCGCAAGTAATAAACTTATCCCTAAACATATGTTTTGGAGAAAGATAAAAAAGACCTATCTGAAAACATTTAGATAGTTTTTGATGTCTTCCAGTGAGAACATTTAATGTTTTTGTTCCCTGATTGCTAACACTTTGGACAGATATTCAATAAAACAATATATTCATATTCTGATTGCCTACGATTAAAGGTAGGGTTTAGGTTCGGGTTGTTGCAAATGGAGAAATCAGATCTCACAGGGTTCAAGTTCATTTGGTTTTGTAATACATCTTTGAGGAGACATGTTATGCTTGTGTTGCAGCCATTCTTTGATATAACAGGTTATATTTTACCCTATCGCCTCGAGCAAATTTCCCAAAAGCCAAGTCAACTACCCAATATGACTGAAAGGTCTTAGATTTCTCCCCTGCTAGTTTGCGGGAAGAACCTTATTTATTACCAGCTCTATTTGAATAGCACTAATCTATGCATCAAGCCGCAGCACTCAGTCTGCACTTGGTAGATAAAGGCAGCTGGCATACTCCAAGGCGAGGCTGAATATCAATCGGCTACAGATGAAGCCTGTTCTCTCCAAAAGAGGTCCTAAAAGCAGCAAGACTCCACGCATGATTACAGACTGTCCAGCCACAGCTCCTCAAACAGTGACTGGAGATGTGAAAAGATTGCTCTATTATTTAAAATTGGTGGAAAAACACAATATTTTTTACACCATGGTGCAAAGCAATTCTGTGAGCCGGAGGTAGGAACAGCATGAGATCATTCATCTTTTAAAGAGTGGCACACATGATTCACTTAGAGGTTATGCATACATCACATTTTATGCCCAGCAAGGAACAGTTCTGAATATGGGCCTCATTGTGAGGAGTAAGCTGTGTCCTGCCTGCTTTAAAACGGCAAGGGACCCTATTTTCATTTCTTTGCAACTACTGTTCAGATCAATGTGGTGGATTTAGTCTTTGCATTGTGTGTCTAGAGGAAATGTCCCAAAACAGCCAAAACAGAGATTCTTCTCACATATTGAAGGCAAAGGAAAGACTAATCAAGACCTTATTATGGAGGAGTCCATATAACATTTGGCTTCAGCTGGACTGTTTTCAAGCGAGCTTGAATGCAACATTCATGTTATTGTTTTCCTTTGCTTACAGCGAGCATGTGTTTGTGTGAAATTGCAGGGAGTTTGGCCGATGGAAGGTGAACAGCTTGGCCCTGGAGAGACAAGAGAACAATGGCTTTTCCTTGCCTCTGGACCCCGAGTTCCTCCAGACCATTAGGCAGCTGGGCAGGAGGCCCAGTCTTAGCGCCATCACAGACAACATTATCAGGAAATACGGGACCCACTTCCTGCTCTCTGCTACACTGGGAGGTAAATAAAGAACACAGCTTGTGGTTATCTTTGCTTTTACTGACTTGTCTTAAAACGTGAATAACAAGGTGATGTTTTAGGAAGCCAGATGAACACAGCCTTTTTTACACAACAAGAAATTTTAACCCTCTGATGTCGAAGTCATCATAGGTGTCAACCGTAACTCTGTCCCTACCCTAACATTAATCTTAGACCAGTCACCACTGGTGACGACTTGGACCACAGAGAGTTAAAGAAACTTTTTCAGGATCTTTACAAGTATTTCAGCTTGAGACCCAGAGTGAATTTGACTGAGTGGGAAAAAAAAGCCTCATGTTTTGCTTGTCTGTTGAGACTTTGGAGCGTTTTCAGTTCCCTTTCATCTTTAAAATTCTCTTCTCTACTTCAAAACCCAAATAAAAAATGCTAAAGGGACTTTCATTTTTTTATTTAGTTTCACAGTTTTATTGCTGTAACTTGTGTTCCAACTACTATTCTATTGAAAAGAACCAAGTACATATGCAGGCACAGTGTCTCTGTCTGCCTATTCTTGTTGCTTTTGACTTTAGTCTATCAAATAAGTAAAATGCCATCAAGGGTAATCTTCAGAACAAGAGTAAACCTCTAGCAGCAGGGAGTCTGTCAGTTAAACATGTTTAATGCTCAAAAGCTTTTTGTTTTGCGCTCGTTCAACTACTCTAAATATTTAAGTTAATTTTGGCCAAGAATGTGGAATCATTTGTATGTTTTTTAAACGCAGATTTTCTGACTCAACATGTAAAATCTGTCTTTGAAACTGTCAGTAGATCATCTGTTTCCATAACAATAGATCTAAGTTAGCCTGAGTGCTGTAATGTGCAGCAAAGCCCCCAGCTATCTGGTGTTCAATCACCTCCCAGCTGCTCTGTTTGGCTCTTTTCATCTTTTGTCTCTTGTGCATAAACTCTGAATACCAACAGTATTCAAATAGATCGGAGAGACAATCTGGCACATTATTGGTTGCAAACAAAAGGAAAGAAAATACAGCTGCGTGCCAAAGATAACGCGCAGCATTACCTTTAGCCTGTGCTAGTAGTGCTCGGTAAAAATACTGTAATATATAAAGTTATGCTGGCTAACAAAAAGTATTGTGTTTTGCAACCTCTGTACAAAAAAATTTGCAGTGCTGATTTTTGAACCACACGTCCTTCAGTGCCTATGTCCAGTTTTTATTGCATTGCAGTCTCCTGGCACATTCCCACCACCTTTAGATCAGCGCAGTGGTGAGGAATTTTTCTAGCAGGATCAATTGGGCACCTGTGCTTACGGGGTTATTGTATGGAAAACTTATGTAGCTTTTATCTGAAAAAATAATAAATAATAAGACTTCTACAAATCTCAATTTGTGCAATACAGCAATAGAGTCATCACTAAATTAGGGTGTAGTAACAAGGGCTGTTTGTTCTCTTAGCAGGTTTCCATCTTTATGAGTTAAATGTAAAGAGTATGATGATGTTCGCACGGAGGAGTCATAAATAATCAATCTGTATGTGTCACTGCGTCTGCGTTTTTGCAGGGGAAGAGTCATTAATGATATTTGTGGACAAGCGAAAGTTGAGTCGAACATCAGAAGTGAGTGAATCAAATGGCACAGCTGTGACGCTGGAAGCTCTGCACCAGCTGGCCGCCTCCTACTTCATTGACAGGGAGAGCACCCTGCACAAGCTGCACCACATCCAGATCGCCTCCACCGCCATCAAGGTAAAGTCAGCTTCTCTTTGGGCTTGAGTCACTAATAACGGAATCACATTATTTGCCAATCGTTTAAATGGCTCCCATTGTTATAGCATTCCATCTATGAACGCAGCCATTTCATTGAGTCATTGTTCCAATTTGCTTGGATGTTGCTTCACTGGATAAACATAATTATTGTATTTTTCAAAACATAGCAAAGTGGTCTTGATTAGCCCCCTCACTAAAGAATTAATTCAATCACAGCCAGTATGGTGTATTTCAGTGGTAACCATACAATCAGCAGATTTGGCTAATTTTAACAAGTGGAGCTTGTGTCAACAATCAGTGATTGCTTTTGCTTTTTTTATTGTTTTGTTTTATTCTCCAAATTTATTTAGTATGCACACATTCAACAACTATATTTGTACCTGCATATTAAGAGCCCATTGATATGCTTTCCACTGGTTGAATAGTACACAAATTGATAAGAGGTCATTGTGGGATTGTTACCTTTTTACATTTATTCATTCAGGTGAACTATAAAGGGAGTCCAACTACCCCATTAAATGCTGTATATGTTTTCTTTAATAATACACATTATTACAAAAAAGGCTTTTATTTCCAAACGTTACTTTCCCATTAAAAGATAGAGTCACTGATGTGGCTGTGTGTGTACTCATGATGTTGCAAGCATAATTATTCTTGCTCTCCCTTTAGAGAGTAGCTATTGGACTAAATCAAGAAAAGCCCATCCAGTGGTCAGTACTTGCCAAGTCCTAACAACTTACTACCACTTACTTTATGCAGTTTACAGCCTGTGAAAGGACCTTGATGAGCAACTGTGCACTGCTTCAAATGCAAAATAGAAATATTAAAATATTTTTAAGCCCTTAGTTGAGGGGATTAGAACTATGTAAGGACAGGGAACCTCCGTGTTAAATGACAGCTATTTTTCTTACCATTTTTAATTAATGAACCATTAGGACTAAATGCACTTAAGACCTTACCTAATGTTCTAGCCAAAAATCCACCGGCAGCCATTAGTGAGGCAACCTCCTTATTGCTTAATAGTTTTACTTACAAAACTGTTGGGCAAAATGTGTATTATAACAGTGGTTGCCAAGCTTTCATTTTATTTTATGGAATTAATTTTATAATTATTATTTTTTTATACTAACATAAGCTTCCTCAGGGCTTATAAGTATAATTATTATATATAAGCCATAATAGACGTGCTCTATTATGTCAGGTTGAGTGTATTTAATATATTTATTTTTCTTCTTCTCTATAGAAGGCACAATTGTACCAGAATATTTTAGATACTTTTTTTTTCCATTTACCTTTTTTTCCTTAAAGTATTAATTTTTTGTGATTGTAAGCCAAGCACAAATTATATTGGCTTACCACCGTCGTCAAATAATTAAAGAATAATCTTTAATTCTTATAAATGATTTAATTTTTTATTTAGTAACGTAGGAGACTATTCCTACAACCCTGTGTCACACCAATGATAATACATGTTAAATCTTGAATGGCTTGTAAAAATGTAATTAAAAACCCAACAACCTGGGGCTGAAAATGAAGCCACTATAAAGATACAAATACTGTAATTCCTTAAATGATCACTTAAGGCTACTTTCAAAAGTGAGTCAATCCCCGTGGACGTCCATATTAAAATGGCTTTACAAGAGGAAAAAAATGTTTACAGTCTGTTAAAGTTTATAACCCTAATTTGAGATCCTGTCTTCCTTCTCTCACCCCAACTGGTCACAGCAGATGGCCCCGCCCCTCCCTGAGCCTGGTTCTGCTGGAAGTTTCTTCCTGTTAAAAGGGAGTTTTTCCTTATCACTGTCGCCAAAGTGCTTGCTCATAGTGGGTCAGATGATTGTTGGGTTTTCCTCTGTATGTATTATTGTAGGGTTTACCTTACAATATAAAGCGCCTTGAGGCAACTGTTGTTGTGATTTGGCGCTATATAAATAAAATTGAATTGAATTGAAAAATTGGTATAAAAAATGGTAGTTTGCCTCATACTTATAATGGTAGCTAATTACTGATGCATGTAGCTGTAGCTTCTGGATATAGGCATTTTTAATACTCAAGTTTTGGTGTTCTAACTTCTACTATTTTCATATGTTACTTATTATCACTAATTAGCAATTAAGTCTGTAATACACCCATACGCATTTATAGGCAACTTGTTTACTAAGCTAGGTGGTGCTAGCTGAGAACTCAGCACTCCACCTTCTCATCCAAACATGTTATATTGGGCTCCACAAAGCCAATGTGGCATCTGTAGCACTGAATGTTGTGTTATGTGATTACATCTTTTATATATAGTCTATGGTATTTAAAAAGTTGCTTGCAGAAAAAAATAACTCAGAAACATCACATACAATATGTATTTTATTAAAAGAAACTATAATGTTTGAAAGCTGTTAAACTGAATGATCTTCTTGATATTATTTAGCTGAGAAATTAGAAAAAAATATCAGTTTCCTTGCAAGTATTGCATTGTTGTGTTGGCTTTGAAGTGACATTTGAGTAAACATGCACATTCAATGAGCAACCAAGAGAAGACATGAAGCGAGCAATACTGTTTACTTCCCTTCTCACTTTAATGTGTGTATTCACAAGCTTACATATGAGGCGGCATTCTGAGCATATCTAGATAGGCTTATGTAGGCTTATCAACCTGCATCTTTTACAGCTTAATACCTCCAGGGTGTGTTCATACATCACTCTGTCAGTTGTTATCAAGCAGAATGAATTGAATAGGCTGGGTTTGTCCTTCACTTAAAATTCTCTGTTTTCAGAGGAATCTGTTACTTCACGTGGCTTTAATGTGTTTACGCCTACCTTTGGTAAACCACAGATTAACATCTAAGAATGTGGGTAACAATAACAATGTGTAAAAACACCAGTCTGAGACACGGTCAGCTTCTTCAGTCTGTTTGTCATGTGATTACACCTGCTTCTGCAGTGATAGTTTTGAGATTGGATCTGCTAAAAAACAGAGATACCTGACCTGACTAACAAATCAATGTTTGCCGCTTATAGATCTTTGATGTTTTCCTGCAGTGCCACTGACTAAGAAACAAGCTTTATGTGAGAGCATGTCTTGAATGTTTTGAAGATGTGTTGAGCTGAAAATGAGGAGGCAATGTAAAATTACCTGATATTATTTAAAATGAGATCACATTAGATAACAGAGCACATATAAGGAACGACACCAAATTGAGAATTAGTACACAGTAAAATATGTGAATCAAAATAAAAAGTAAAAACTATTGCAAGGTAACTTTACAAAATGATATTCATCAGTAAATGGATCTGATTGTGGTGTCATAAAATATAAGAGCGCATTACAAACCTACTGAAAAAGTACCAGTTTTACAAAAACATGTGGAAATGTAGTTGTTATAAAAATTCTGTTTAATTTAAGAATACATACAAGCCTGATGTGCAACCCAGTATCACGACAAAACATGTAAAAGACACACCTGTTCACCATATCTATGTCACACTTCACTCCTCCAAAGCGTGAAAAGACACATGCAGAAGCTGCAGTAACAGCAGAAAAGCATTTAAACAGACATTATTAACACATTTACATACATCATTTCTGACGATTAAGGGCTGAATGTGAAATGACTGAAATGTATCCTATAGGTTTTTTTGTTCACTTGCCTTTAACTATTTTATGGTAATGCAGCTTCTGCATGTGTGTCCATTACACATTTTGGCACAAGATTGGGTTGTGATGTGTCCAAATTGGTGTCTTTGTAACTACTGTCTAAGACCGAAGTGAGAGCTGGTGTCCTGCAGGTTTTGGATGTGTCTTTGAATCAACACAGCTGATTTAAATGGCTAAATAACTTCTTCAACATGTCTTGAAGTTCTCCAGAGGCCTGGTAATGAAATAATCGTTTGATTCAGGTGTGTTGTCCCAGGGTGAGATCTAAAACCTGCAGGACACCAGCACTTGAGGCCTGGAGTTCCCCAACCCTACACACTGAAGGTTCCAGAGTTAGTAATAGCATATTTGTTTGGTAATTAATAATAAATTTCATAATCTTAGAAAGTGTTACCCTATCTGTGGTCGTTTGCCTTCATAAGAGCTTTTTAGATACTAACGACCGTGGCTCAGGGGGTTGGGAAGCGTATCTGTAACCGGAAGGTCGCCGGTTCGATCCCCGGGCTCTCTGTCCTGGTCGTTGTGTCCTTGGGCAAGACACTTTACCCTACCGCCTACTGGTGTTGGCCAGAGGGGCCGATGGCGCGATATGGCAGCCTCGCTTCTGTCAGTCTGCCCCAGGGCAGCTGTGGCTACAACCGTAGCTTGCCTCCACCAGTGTGTGAATGCGAGAGTGAATGAATAGTGGCATTGTAAAGCGCTTTGGGTGCCTTGAAAAGCGCTATATAAATCCAATCCATTATTATTATTATTAATAACGTCCTATGACCACAACTTTATTGGCATTTACAGCATGGACACATGTTAGGGATCAGTAGGAAAAAAGATTTGCAGAATGTGCAGGTGGTAATTAAGTGGTAATTTAACTATGTCCATGTCTCCAATGGAAAGGACTGCCAGACTGCAATATATAAAAAATGAAGTTGCTTCACAGTATTTTGTATTAAACTGCCTTTTTTAAAAAAAAATTATGAACCGATTGTGGTGGAATCTGAATTATTGCAGCCCACTTTTTTACCTACTGAAATAATCTATTATGATAAAGACAGCCCTTTTTGAAGAAGCCAAGCATGAACAATCCAAAATTACTAGACAGGGTAAACAGGGCCTGTTTGAAGAAATAAGTATGTGTGCAAGTTTTTTTTTTTTAACTGTAACCTCACAAAGTTACGAAGTCATCCACATACATTGCTAAATGAGGCAACAGTGTTTGTAGGAAAAACCAAACCATTATTAACCCTCTTATAAAAGGGATGTTAGGTGAAGTGGATAAGCATGTAGTTAGTGTGAATAAAAACCCTACGTGGATGGGTGATTTTATAACTGTGACATGTCTGAAAAGATCACCATATACAAATGTTAATGGGTGTGCTGTGTCTTTACATTGAAAGTTATCACTGAGAGAGAAAGAAGCAACAGAAGTTGTCTTACTTTGTTCTCTCAAACAGTTCACAGCCTCTGTGTGGGTGCAGCTGCTGTGAGAGAGAAAGAGAGAGAGAAAGAGAGAGAGAAAGAGAGAGCAGAAGCTACATCAGCTATAGATTTTTCACTGAGTATGAAAGAGATAATTCTGGATGACAAAGTTGCTAATTAGCACAACAATGAGGTGAACGGAAGCGTAATGATCACTGCTGAGCATGAGCAAGATGTATTGTGCCCCAGTTGAAATTGCTGAAATTTTTCATATTAAAGATCAAATTATTATCTAAATTCCTACATTGAAAACTGAATACCATCCAAATCACAAATAAACAGCATCTATAAACTAATATTAAACAGGTTTGAGCAAACACGGGCAGGGCTCTGTTCACTTTGGAAAAAAAATAAAAAAATAGAACTTGACTGTCCGGTCTGTTTCCTTGTGTAGCTGCAGTAACAAAGAAAAAAAAAGCCAAACTGCCTGCTTTTTTTCCTCAGATGCAGCCTATTCTTCATTGACTTGTCCTTAGTGATGCCCCACTACGCAGTCCATCAGAGATAAAACTGTACATTCTCTAAAGTGAATTGGCAAGAGGACGTTGAGCTGATTTGGCAGCCACCACTGAACCAAAGTGCTGCTAAAAACCCCTCTGATTGAGATGAATAGAGAAAAAGCCCTCTAGGGTACGTTTGTTTGTGAGGCATTTTCAGGTGACTGATGTAAAATATTCACAGCATCACCAGCCTTTAATTTCAAACATGGATTTTTACCTCACCCAAATGAAGACGAATGCCAAAACAAAGCTGCCTTTAAGAAGAGCATTGGTCCCCTGGTTTTAAGAGATAACATATTTAAATGGTGGAAATGCTTGGCCTGAAGGCCTGTAGGACTGAGCGAAGCAGCTCTGGAAAATAATCAAAGACGGGAAAAATGAGATAGGAGTGCAAAAAAGAAAAAAATGGCTCTGCTGTTACATAGTGTGATGAATCAGCCCTTCCATTTCAGTAATTTCCTTTGAGAGCTGCCGTCATTTGTCAAACATTTTGCGGTACGAGTTAAGGTGTCATATGCGGGTGAGTAGAAGAGATGAGACGAGGACAGAAAAGCCTTATTTAGAGGGCCTTTTAGCCCAGGATCCAAGTACACAGGAAAAGTTGCAATAGTCATCCTACTTACCTTTTATTTGCTGCACCAGCTCGTCCACATTGAAGATTCATTAAACTAAGCTTGTGAGGGGAAGTGATAAGGATTGCTTGACCCAATCTGCTGTGCCTGCCTTAGCTGTTCAGCCATTACACTCAGTTTGTTCAAGTTAAGGAGCGCACAAATAAAGTTTGAGCATCTGAAGATTAGCAGATAACTGCTGCTGAGCAACAATTTCAGAGCACAGGGCTTCCAAAGTTTCAGGCTGTTTTGATGCGATGATAAAGAAAACCAAATGAAAAAAGACAAAGTACTTTGTCATCGTGAGCATGGATGAATAATTCATTATGGACAGATTTTTTTTTCATGGCCATTATTCAGAAAGGAAGATAAATGCTCTTCTTTTTGGCTCTTAACCATGTTTTTCACCAAATTTTAACATAAGTTCCCTTCCTTGATATGTTGTAGACAAAGAAGCTGATTATGGCAAAGCTGAAATCTGACTTTAGATGTCAAGAGATAAAAAGAGGAAGCTGGGAGAAGAGATCTCCCAGCTTCCTCTTTTTCATGTGCTGTAGGTTAACAGAGGTGAGGCCCGAGGAGCTAAAACAACACAGAGTCAAATTCGCTCCCTTGGCCCCTCTTCCACTACTTGCAGTAAAAAAGTGTAGCTTAGTTTCCCTTAGTGAACATAAAAGCACATTCAGTATTAAATTGCACTTTCTGCTACCAGAGGTCCCCCTCTGTCCCCCCGTGCCTTTTTTCCCATTCCAAAAGCCACACAATAATCACATTCTGATGCTATTTGCTTCCTCTTCCTCGTTTTTCTTGCTTATACTTTAAAAGCTTATCCCCCCCTTTGGTTGACATTAGAGTGTAAGCCAGTGCAACAAAGTGGTCTTAAACATGCACGGAAATCCTCAAAGACTGAATAAACAGGCGGAAACGTATCTCAGATGCAAATGTGGATTTGCACATCCACTACGCCGTGGTGATTAAGGGAACAGCAATTCTTGAAGGTGCAGAGAATGAGGCAATTTTGAGATGAGCGATGAATTTTTTTTTTACATTAATGTCATCTTGTACTTTTTTTCTCCAGCAAGCAGAAAGTGCAGCCATTCAAAGTCCATTGTTGCTCAAACATCTGACAACACAAGCTCACTAAGTGACATTTTATGCTGTTTTGTGGAATTATTCATATGAGAGATTTGCAGCAGTGATGAATGTTCATCAGTAAAATGCTCCTAACTTGTATTATAATAATATTAAAGCCACATTTTTAAATAATGAATGTGCCTCAGAGCCATCTGTATCAGTGGAACATGTTAAAGGGCTAAGTGATGTTTTGCCCTGCCAAGGCTTCACACTAGTAACACATAGGCTATCATCCATTTAGTTGCCTTGCAAGACACTTCATAATCTGATTCAGGGAAGACAGATATCTTAACAGCCAACTTGTGGCGTAATTACCTTTTATCAAGCCTATTTTATTTAATTTGTTAGCTTCAGTTCATCTACAATTAAATCAGACAAAACTGTATCTCTAATGATTTCTTGTCAGTCAGTTGTCAGAAAGAAAATATTTCTTAGTCAGTCTGTGAAAAATCAAGTGCATTCCAGTTAGGATAAACTGTTTTTTTTTTAACAATATAAAAAATATATATATATAAAAAATCAAAATATAAATATAAAAAAATATATAAAAATATTTAAAAAAATTAAGACGGACTTTGCAAAAGTCCGTCTTAATTTTTTTTTTCCTCCCATGTCCCCTGCGGGGCTCCGTATGTATGAACATATGGGTGGGCTAAAATTTATTTTTCCAGGATATTAAAATAAAAGTGTAAGTAATGTAAGTGCATCAAATATCTACATGAGACTGTGAGTTTGTGTTTAAATCAATAAAGCGCTGCAAAAAAATACCTGGAGCTAAAAATTTAATTCCACTCGAGGTGTTGCAAAAAAACAAAATGTAAATTTGTTCTATGCATTTGGTTTTCTATAACTGATTTTGAGCATATTTATTATTGGAAACTGCATCAGTTTAATATCTGTGATGGAGCATAACAGAAATAAGCATTGGTGCCCTTCAGTGTTCTGATTATTAGTATTTTAGTCCCAGGCTTTTATAGTCATTATTCTCAGTCAATAAGTTTCCATTTTACTTGTCAGAGAGTGTGAAATAGAGAGATAATATTGATGTTCACACATTTTAGATAATACTTTGAAAGTATCACACTAATCAAACAGCTTCCATTTGTCATGCTTGCAGGGTCAGCATCACGAAAGGTGATAAAGTTTATATTCATTTTTATTGTGGTAACATTTTGAGTGCCTTTATTGATTATACTTTTATGTTGTTTTACGTTAACAAAAAAGAGAGCTGATTTTGAGGTTGGTCAGATTTGTTTGATTTCACGTGCTTCCTATTGAATAATCTTATTGAATTTGCTCTGTTTTCTTCTTTTCTGTTATCATGTTTATCTGGTTGCAGTGAAACAGCTTCACTGCTGCTCTACCAAATAAAACAGATTTGAACTAGAGGGAGAAATTGAGGTGTCATTTACTCTGTGTGTGCACAACCTTTCCAGTGGGGGACGTGAGATCCACCGTCTATCTTCTTCCACTGTGAAAACTGAGGAAAACAAGCAACTGTGCTGTGCTTAGTCCAGTTACGATGCCAAATCCTGGCTCTGGCTCTCACCTGCTCCAAAAGTCAAAATGGCTCACTTGTGTGTTGGGCCACTGTGCCATCTCAGAGGGGAGCAATGTTAACTTTACAAGCAGCAGTGTTTCCCCTGAACGAATGTGTGTGGCAGCAGCAGACCTACATATTTTACAGACAAGAGTGTAAGAAGAAGCTGAGGAGGATGCCTTCAGGGGTCACTGGGGAATGCCTGCTTTGCTTGACTATAGAGACAAATTAAAGGAAAAACGCAAACAAACAAGTGAGGTACCACAACAAATGTGTGGGTAAAAAAGCTCACTGAATGATAAAAATAAAACGAGTTAAAAACAGCATTTCAGATCTCAGTTTTGTTAAATGCTTGTTGGAGATTTTAGAGACTCTAAATATGAGATTATCTTTGGAAAAAGAGGTATTCGTTCTTTTAGTAGACTTCCAGAGCACTCAATTTTTCTCAGTCGCTCACCCAGCTAGGTTTCAGCGTTAAACTAGAGTCTATTACATGACCAACTCAGAAAGCTAAATTAGAAGCCAAAATTAACCCAACATATACCCAACTGGACTGTGGGTGGAAATAAGAGCACCTCTGCATAGATGCAGCTTATAGTAGCCACATAGCACTGTACTAGTAACACTTCTTTTAGAACCTCTTTAGTCAAAGTAGGATTGTTATTGCACCTCTATTAATTCATATTTGCCAAAATGTTTCTGTTCTCACACCTGCCAGCCACTTGTATAGCCTATGAGAACACAACCCTGCTCTTCCATGTCAAAGAACATGAAATTTTTTTTTTTTAAAGCCAGTAAAGTCAAGGGGAGAAAGAAACAAAAATGAATGGTGGAAACTTAGACTGGAAGAGGGTTGCAGAGTGGTGTGTAGCAACAAGACTGTCTGCTGGCTAAAGTATTTTAAGTAGCCCACTTATATTTGCTTGTAGGTTAACTCAAAAGGAAATAGGCAGAGCAATCTTGATGTTGGCATGGAGATGTGTCAGGATCACTGGCAGAGTTTTAGCTTGAGGTCAGTTAATTGTTCATGGTAAATTATGCTGAGGTTATTGTCATTGTATTCCTAGCTTTTAAACCCCTTTTTGTAGATTCGTATTAAGCAAAAATGGGACCATTGTTTTTCACCAACCAGCTCAAAAAAGGTTGATAGTTCATGAACTATGTGCAAAGCGGTAGAAAGAGGAATGTAATGTGGGAGGGAGACAGTAATTTAAATATTCAGTAATAACAACTTAATGGATCATTTTAACAGGATTTATCTATTAATTCTAGAGTGGAATATTTTCATGTGCCATATTTGCTTTAACCGTAGGTTGATTATTTTAGCCAATATATTTTTTCAGGTTTTATTGTAGAGGGCATTTTTGTGGGGGGTTTTTTGTGTTTTTTTTTTTTTTAATTTTCATGCTCATTATATTTGTATTGTTCATTGTTGCCATCCAGAGAATACAAACGGCTTTCATTTCAGTTGTCAAATCTTTATCGGAAATCTATGGGATTTTGTTACAATGATCGTGTTATGGTGTTGCTTTTTTCAGCAAAATTTAGATCTTGATCTTTTAAAAATTGTGATTAAAAAATACTTGTCTTATGAACCAAAATTTTTTTAATAGTACTAGGCTTGTAATAAGTTAATCAAAAGGTAAGCCTTGAGGGCATAGTGAAATGTGTCACGTCCACAGCTTGTATGAGCGTCACAAAGTGCTTATTCTACAAAAGCCTTTAAGCGCAATTAAATGTTCCATTAAATGCAGCTGTTAGTTATTCAAACATAGTCAGCACAGTTATCTTGTATACAATTATGGTGCATTAATAATTCCCCCGCCAACGGATCCGTGGCTTTTACTGATCACAGTTAAAAAAAAAAAAGTCTTCACTCCTTTAGCAAAAAACTTTTTTTTTTTTCATTTTTGGGTTGCTTTCTAATAGGGAAGGCTGACTGTGCACACATGCTCTGCTCCACTGGGTTCCTTTTGCAGATGGCCTCATTGCTATGCATAGAAAAGCCATCTTTAGATTTGCATTTGGTCAATTTTCCACTTTAAGTTGGACATCTGTCTGTGTTAGAAATTAATTTGTATGTCACTATATAGGCTGCTTGGATTTTAATTAATAGCATTAAGGCATCCATAACAAAAAGAAGAATGGAAGTCCATCTCTCTCCAATGCTTTACTGCTGTCTCCCTGTCCTGGAGAATGAAAATTATGATTTTTTTAATAAGCAATAGACTATATTTTTTGTAAATTGAAAAATACTTGCTCAGTAAGGTTTTTATTTTATGTGGTATTGATACAATGTGTGCATGCATACAGCAGATACAGAGCTCCCAGCCATTATTCCTCTGCATGTCTCTTTGCACTCTGTGTTATTCATTGACCTTGTAGTTGTCAAAAGCAGATGTCAAAAGAGACAACTTTTCTGCCCACAGCGGCAAAAGTCTTCCTTTTCCTCCTGGCTGGATACCACAGTTGCCGTCATTAATCTGGCAAGGAGATGGAGTTACTTTTATTGGACTCTTGGGAAATTATTAAAAGAAGACAGCATCATGGTTTTTGGCAATAATTCACGAGTGACAGCGACAGAGATGGATTTCCCTTCAGGTTGTCAGCTTATCTTTGGTGCCTGTGGATCCTGCATGCATATACACATGCGCTAAATTAAGCTTTTGTCAACAATGATTGAGCTGAGATTGCTCACAAACTCTATAAGCTCAAAAGGACAGGAGAAATGGGTGACTGTTTTGTCAGCACAAATCTGGTGTTTTGGAGGGACTTGGATATAGTTTGCATGTTTCAGGGCTCCTTGGAATAGTTTTTTTTACACCCCTATCAAAAGTTGTTCTCTCGTTCCCCAACTTTTCTCACGCCCAAGTTTTAACACATCTTCTTCAGCAGATTTAACATTCACTCCATAAAAATGGGCTTTTCGAGAAAGAATCTGTTTAGAGTTCAGCATGTCTTTATCACCACACAACCTAGTATTATGAATAACACTGCAAGCCGTTTTGTGGCTTTTTACTGCACATTTTTATAATGTTGTTATTTCACCTCCAAGAATGATGCCCTAACCCTGACGTAGAACCTAACCTTTCCATGTGTCATTTTACTGTCTTAAAGGACATACTACAACCTTAAAAAGCATTGACATGTGCCTGAAGTGGTGTTCTATTTATGCAGAATTCCACATTGGATCACATCTTGTGTAAAAATCTCTGAACTGTAACACCTCTCAGTTTGTTCAGATTTTGTGCTTAATTTAGCTGGCTTGAGACATTTATTAAGTTGTGTACTTGACTCTTTTGAGTCAAATGTAAGGTTGTAGGTGATGTAAGTTTGCTTTCTCTGCATGCTGGCCTATGCCATTTTCTTGCTTTTTACGCTGAATAGCAACAACTTCTCCCTGTTTTCACCAATTTGTATTGCAATTTTCATTATAATGGACTGAGCACATAAGAAAAAAGCCTCTGAAAAGATTTACTTTCCAACTGTGGAGTGGTGCGTTACAGTGCAAATGATTAATTGAGTCAAAACCCATTTTTAAAAATAACCTTTTATTTCCAAAGGAGAGAAAAGTTTTTAAGCCAAAATGTCAAGACAACCTTCTTCAAATGGACGGTGAGAAAGCCAGCAGTGACTACACTCGCTTTGGATGGTCACCCTGTTCAGTGCACAAAAAGGAATACTATTAGTGTAATCACTCTGCCACACATTCTTGCACTCAGTCACTGTATTTTAAAACCAATTTCTCTTCAACGCACCTTAATGCATCAATTTATGATTAACAGCAAGGAATGGCCTAGTGGTGCTAGAAAATTGAAGCAGTCGCTGTAAAAATTGTTTGCTTTTTGTCTTGCTCTCTTTTTCTTATGATATTCAGTGAAGCATTCATTAAATTACAACATTTTAATTTAGAGTGACAAAGAAATGGAGAATTTGTTGTAAAGTAGAGAATAAGCAGAGAGTTTTAATAGATCACCCAACCGGTAATAGAAATAAACACATTCAGCTCGAGTGGAGCTGTGGATCAGTTATCTGCCTAAATGACTTCAAAAGCTTCATTTGTCCCAGAGAATCATTTCCTCCTGACACACAGGAGGAGATTAATGAAAAAACAGGGCAAAGACAGGTTCACTCGAGTTGTTCATACAAGCAAGCAACAGATGCAGCGCAAGAAACATTATCTAATCTTCTACACTCTGTTAGATTTGTTGTCATTTATTTCTTGGTTCTAGTTTTCCTAAATGCTGTATTAGCATCGCACATTCATCAGTTTCACATCTGTTATAGAATCAGCTTTGCTTTTTCTTTTTTTTCCCCCTATACCGCCGATTTGATGCGATAAGCGAAAAGCTCCGAGTACAAATAACAGGTGCCGTTTTCGTGAATTTACCAAGCAAACTGTAAGATCAGTTGAGTTGGGTCTGCAGCTCAGACAAAAGCATGCGGTGATGATTACAACACATACTGTTTATTCAAACAAACAGGAGATTTCAGAAAATCTGGACAATACTTACACACAGGACTCACTGTTTAACATTGTGTGAAAACCAATAGTGACTGCATGCAGCACATTTGTCATGCACACATCTCTTCTCCGATAGACGCTCGATTTTCGAGGAAAAGCCTGCACATACTTGTCTACATGTTAGTGAATTTTCATAGCTTTTTCCTTTCCTACTCCCACTTGCTTGGACCTTTTCTGTTGAGTCAATTAACCTGACTTGGAGCAGGTGTGTAAAACAAACTCCTCCAGCTGGCGCTTCCCACGCTCACAATTCATGAACATATCTTGCTTCCAGTGATGTTTGTCTGCCGTCGCTTTTTAATATTAACTTCACTAGAATTTCTTGCACTAGCTTTTTGTAATCTTTATAACTGTGGGACATTGTCAGATATGCGAAAATAACATAACAGATTGTCAGATGTACAGAAATAATAATCGCATAATGAAGCATGGCATGTGGGTAAGGCTGCCGTTTCCTCTATAAACGAGCTGGTAAATGACCTGCTGTCCGTGCCAAATCAACAACTTCTGCCAACTTGTTTGGCGTCTCGCTTCATGTCACTGAACTGTTTCCATGACTTATCTAAGAGTTCTCTCAGGGAAAGAGAAACTTGTGCAAACCGAGTCTGTTACTTCCCTCAAGCTGCAGTAATGTAATCTCCTCAAACTGTCAGTAGCCTGCTCGAGTTGTAATTTATTCTTTCATCAAGACTTTACACCTCCCACACAGCCACATCAATTTCCTCTGGGTAAAGTTTTTCGTTGTGAAGCCTGCCCCACTCTCTTCTCTCAGTCACCAAATTGTCAGACTACCATCACAGCCAACTGCGCTTGTTTCGAGCGACTGAAAAATGGAGTGCTTGATTGGTCATGATTGAAGCAAACACACCCACTGCCAGAATTATAGTTATGTTTTCTGCGCCTCCACAGGTGGACTAAAAGTTGCCAAAAATAAGCTTGTTACACTGTGTTAATCTCACATTATACACCTATGACTGAGTATTGTCTTGTGTGTCACTGATTTTAAAAGAAACCTAAATAAGAATAACTAGTTTGATTAATGTTTCAGTGGTTTACGGTTTCCATGTTTCTGTTTCTTCTTTGTGTTATCTGTTTGCCTCAAAGACGGAAAATTTAGAAACACCACACAGCTCAAAAGCTGTTTGTCACCACAGAAAACATCGAAAACAAGGGATTTGCCGTGACATGCCACTGGGTTTTGAGCACTAATGACTAAAATAATTAATGATTTTAGATATAGACAAATGCTAAATTAGTGGAAAATCTAGATGGTTCAGCCAAACAAGCAAGCAGAAATATCTTTGGAAAAGATGATGGCTCTCACCCTGGTTAGTTTTCCAAAATTGTGCAGATTTTGTACAAATTCAATGCTTTTTCCCAGGTTGTACAGTAGTTAGTCAGTTCCTTAACTGTATCTTTAAAATGCATGTCACAGATGTGCCTGTCACAAATGAGATTTCTTTAGAACTATAATTCCATCACCTTCTGGGACATAATGACAAACAGTCATATAGAACATCATTTAGACTAAGAGCCTACCATAAGAGCCAGTGTAAAATGAAGTCAGTCCAATATGGCTTTATACTATGCTTTTATATTCAGTCAGTCACACTTGCTCTTAGTTCTAATTGCCTCATCATTTTGTCACGCCATTTTAATGTTCATGTTGATGATGAAAT
This sequence comes from Perissodus microlepis, assembly GCF_051167445.1. Lineage (NCBI taxonomy): Eukaryota > Metazoa > Chordata > Actinopteri > Cichliformes > Cichlidae > Perissodus > Perissodus microlepis. Next base: position 27,577,349 of record NC_140477.1, on the reverse strand, counting down.
ACACATACAAAGTAAATATATTTTGATCCCAGATATGTATTCATTTACCACCACTATGACACTAAGCAAATGACAGCTACACAAAATAGGACAGGAAGGACTTGGACCAGGGAGTGAAAACAGCACATGGGATTGTGAGTAGTCCTCTCCTAAACCTAGACTCAGTGTATGCTGACCGTGTTCAGGAGAAGGCCAGCTGCATTGCTGCGGACTTAACCCTTCCAGTAAATTAACTGTTTGTCTCTCTGCCATCTGGAAGAAGGTAAAGGAGTTTAAAAACAAAAACCACCAGTCATGCCTTAAAAGAGCTGAGGACATGCTGCAGATAACTGCACTTTACAACATTTTTTTTTAATTGTTTGCCTGTTACATATCTTATTATATAAAAAAAAATTCTCTGTTGCTTATATTTATTTATTGTGTGTTTGTCTATGTTAAAGACTGTCTGTTCTATGATGAGAGGTACACCACAGGATTTTATTATGTGACTACACCATGAATCATATATCTGGAAAGCTAATGATCTTTTGTTTTTAGCGCTAATTAGCTACTGCTAGCATGCAAAAATGAAACGGTTGAACATTATACCTGGCGAGCGTGTTAGCACGAACATGCGAGGAAGCTGATTCACTTCAAAGTGCTCCTGTGTTCGTGCAGTCGCACAGAACCTCTGGTGTGCTGCTTAGTTTCGTCAGAAATAGAACTGTTGTGAGGATTTATGGGATTACCAAATCATTCCTCCGACTGCATCTGATCTAATGTGTATTTGTATCCGTCATTTTGCAGTAAAACATTAACATGTAAAAATGAATCTGTCATCATCGAGTCTGAAAAATGGCTTCACTGTTTACCGCGATGAGTATGCTGCCAATCCTCTCATCATATTTCAATCTACGTAGTCTTGGAACAATATTGCATGCCTCCTGTAAAAGTTTGAACCAAGCAATTACACAAACCCTCAGGTGTATAATTGAAGATGACATGCTTACACGGGCTTACAATGCATTTTAGCATGTTATTGGTGTCAGTGGGTATTATACTGGGTAAACACAATGTAGAGATGAATTTGACAGATGACACCCCAACTTACTCATTACGCCTTACGCTGCGGACCCGATCACAACTCAATTTCCAGCTCACTGGCTCACAGAGTCATTATCCTAAATATGATTTGCTCAGTGGAGAAGTCTAAATAATCTGTAATATATTTAGTGTTTCTCAGAAGAGGAGATGTAGAGGGAATGACTGTTAATCTTATTCTGCATGATCTGCGTTCGCTTCCATCCTCCTTTGTCATAGCTCACTCTCTGTATGTGTTTGTATATTTAATGCCATTAGAGAGTTACTTTCACAGTATGAATTGCTGTTATGCCCCTCTGTTTTCCTCCCTTTAGGTGACCGAAACAAGGACGGGTCCTCTTGGATGCAGTAACTATGACAACCTCGACTCTGTCAGCTCCGTTTTGGTTCAGAGCCCTGAAAACAAGATTCATTTGCAAGGTTGGCCATCCATAATTGAACTCCCCCAATTTCTGATGGAATTGTCACAGTGTCTGTTCTCTGGCAGGCCTATAACTGCAACATGAGAGTGTCAGAATGAATTTAGCTTCAATCACTCTTTTGCTTTTTTTTTTTTGCTGTTTTAGCCATGCATTGCTTGCAGACTTCTGAAGTGAATCCTGGGCAGTAATGATTCAGAACAAAAGTAGCAGAACTACACAGTAAAAATAAAACTTAAAGTGAATCTCAGCATATTGCATGTGACGCCAAGTGTATGTCAAGCATGGGAGACGAAAAAAAAGAAAAAATGAGAGCTGGTCTTCGGTGATTTACACATCTACCATAGAAAAGCTATCTAAACACAGTTTTTGCAGTACCTAAAGTGCTTACAGCTCCCACTTCATTCATCCATGTGACATTTCCATGTTTGTGCCCTGTTTTTGTCCTTGCCTTAGGCCTCCAGGCCATTCTGCCAGAGTATCTGAGGGCCAGGTTTGTGCAAGCAGCTCTTAGCTACATTGGCTGTAATGAGGAGGGCCAGTTTGTGTGCCGAAACAACGACTGCTGGTGCCAGTGTGCCGTCAACTATCCACAGTGTAATTGCCCCGAGGTGGATCTGAGGGCTATGGAAGCTAGTTTGCTGCAAATCCGAGATTCCTGGAACATGGCTAACCAAGAATTTGAAGAGTCAGGTCAGTGTTTTATTATTTGTATTTATTTATTTATTTTTGCCATTTTAAATGACCCTCTCACTGGCTGCAAATAACACCCTGTTGTTGGAGGCACTGATGGAAAAATCAAACTGACGATCTTTGAAAAGGGGACTATTACATCCAATCTATGTAATAGAAATTCAACATTACAGAGTGTAATACTTTTTGGAACCATGTGTGTTTGCAGCTTCTTGCAAACATGGTTATGAAAACAACTAAGAAGCCCTGTTCATTTAACTTACTTAGACACAACAGATTTTTTCCCTGTTCTGCACATGTTTTAATTTTATTGTTTTTATCTGTTTTCAGGGATTTTGAGGGAAAGAAACTATTAAACCATTTCCTGATCATAACAAATTGTCAGTTGTACATATCAGCACACACCTTTTATTTAGTATTATTTGGAATTCTTGCACGCAACAGTTTACATTAATTGTCTTTGATTTACATTCAGTAAGAAGATTATTTGCATTATCTGCAGATAACTATTGTCTGCAGTAATATCTATCTAGCAGCATGGGTGGAACCTCCCTGCCTTTCTATGGATGAACATGGGTACACAAATGGCAATCACTGTATAAGATTGCGTGATGGATGTGTAAAAGAGTAAAAGCTATCCATCCATCAGCTGATGTGGACTTCTCTTAGAGCAGCTGATCTTCCTGGATTGCGGCTGAGCTTGACTTCATGGCCTTAATGATTTAATGATATGTTCAATTTTCTGTGACTTACAAAGTATGAGGATCATTAATATTAAAAGATGTGTGATTTCTGTAAAACAAAGGATGTTTTGAGGAGGTATTCTAAAACAATTAAATATCAGCTACGTTAAGGCTTTTAACAAATGAATGAAATGAAGGTACCTTACTTCATTGTGTTGATGTAAAAATCTTATTAATCCAATCCTGCCGTAAAGCAGCACTGATTATTGATCAGTAACACTTGTCTTAGTGGCCTAATACAGCAAGAGGTATTAAGTGAATAGCTGACGTAGTAGAAACAGCAAAATAATGAAATTAATAAAATTTCTCTGGTGAAAATCGAACCACTTTTCAAGCATTGAGATTAATAACTCTTTTGTGACCTTTGAACCTGTCTTTAGGAAAAAAAGGCATGGATGATTTACAAAGTCCAGTACATGAAAGAGGAGCAATTACAGCAATATTACTGGGTCAACAGTGATTCAGTCAGAAGTAAGCTCTTCACTGCGGTAGGAGCTGTCATGCCTTTTGAAACACAATACAGTTGCTCTAATCTGTTAGCAGAATACAATTTAATAGCTTAGTAATAGCACTAGCAATGATGTTGCAGTTGTATTAACCAATGTCTCATTAGCTTTTGCATTTTTTTCCACTAATGTACCCGTTGACCGTTATGTCAAACCCTTCTTCCTCAGTCTTGAATTTTACTGTATCTTGCAGCATAGCTCTGCCTCCATGTTCCCCTGTCATTATTAAAACTGTGCTGCATCCACAGGCTCTAAGGGCATCTTGCTGTTTCACTCATTTCCAGCTCTGCCTTAAGCTGTTTTCAGTGCACCTAGCTGGCTGTGTGTTATTACCGGCTACATGCTTCTGTACTAAGGGCAACTTGATTAGTGCGCAGTTGGCAATGACTTAAGCAGCAAGGTGCCCAGAGAACTGCAGTTACACTGCTGTATTAAATAATGAAAAATAAGTTTCCTTGAAACCCCCGAGGATCTACTTGTATAGTCAATCTAATAGAGGACAACTCGCACCAGCAGCAGAGAGATTAATAATCATAACTCTTATTGTTAAATGAGCTTCCTACCATCAGAGGATGGTGGACATGATTTGTTTTAAGTCCCACCACCCACTGAGTGGTAACTGTTTAATAATTAAGACATCATATCTTTTATACCTGGATCAGTATCCTAACTCAGTGTTTGGCTAAGACAAACCATAGTCATAACAGAGCATTGAAACAGTGTGAAAAACTAGACTCAGGGGAGCATAAATAAGAGAGTGCACTTCATATCCAAGAGAGATCCAAGAGGCTTTAGTCTAAATAAACTGCAATATGTTGCAGTAAGTCAAATACATGCTTAAAGTTACCGGACTACTAAGACGCATAAGTTATTAATTATAACCTCATAATTAAGTAATTTAAGAAAACCCTGCCAAATAAGCCTCCTTACACGCATCGTTACCCTTCAACCTCCTTGTGTTATTTTTGATAAGACCCACGCTGTGTCTGTACTTGTGTTCCTGAAAATCTGACAGTGTCTTCTATTTTTAAAATTGTACAAAAGGAAAATGCCGTTACCTTCCTGGGTTCAGCAGCTGACAAGATAATAATGGTCATTAGAGCGCAAGTTTCCAGGGATGAGGTATTGTTGTCTTGGTGATAAAATAATAGTGTAGTTAAGAAGTTACTTGCCATTCCCACCTTCTCATGGTTATTCAACATTATGATTTTGCCATGATGCTAACTATATTTAATTAATCAGTATTGTTTTTTAGCCTGTAAGTACACCTATATTCTATATGTTTCCTACTTAAGGAGCCAAATGACAGTATAAAATAATCAATAATAATAAGAAGTGAATGTACCTATTGTTTTGCCCATTTTTCAAGTCAAATCTGCTACTCCTCCCAGAAACACAGGGTCAGCAAACTTACTGGGAAGAAAATACAAAAACAATTTACATATCCACTAAAACAGGTCAAAACTCAAGGTTCAATGTCAAAATAAGAACAAGATACAATGTGAATCCATTGTAAGGAATGAACATAAATAGAAATAAGATGGAAGTATGCCAATAATGTCAAGGATACAAAATAAAAAAAAATACAAAAAGCACTGCAACAGAAGTGAGTCTTGATCTGTGATTTAAAAGAAGACACTGACAAAACAAGCCAGACCATTCCACTAACAAGGAGTCCTAAGAGCAAATGCTCGATTGTATTTTGTGTTTAAGACTGACATAGAAATTTTTAACAGGTTTCTGCCTGAGGATTTGAGGCTGAGCTATTACTGTGCAAGTAGTACAGTGTGTAGTACTGTGAGCTCACGCCCTATCATTTGCTTCCAAGCAGCCAGACTTCTTTTAATTTTTCTTCTAAGTAGGTCTGAGACATAGTTCTCCAAGCTTTGTGAAGGTCTTTCAAAGTTTTTCTTTGGACATTTGCTGCTTTTTCACTCATTTTCAAGACTAGTCCTTGTACCTGACCATTTTTTTTTAAATTATTAACTCACATGACACAGACCAATTAATCATTTAAAAATTTAAACAGCGCCTAACTCAAGGGATAAACCAATGTTGTGCCAACACATAGATACAAGATAGAGAACAAATTTAAAACTACATCATCAGGTACATTAGGTACCATAAATTGTTTCCATTTTTTTTAGTTGAATCTAGAAAAAATAGCAACAATAACACAGTCTGACTGGCATCAAATAATGTTTTTACACCAGCAAAGAGATATTAGCTGAAAACCTGCCATACAGTGCTGTGAAAAAGTATTTGCCCCCATCTTACTTTCTGATTTTTACCATGTTTGTGACACTCAAATCTTTCAAACAAGCTTTAATACTAGATAAAGATAACCTAAGTTCCATCTACTGTTCACCAAAGCCTCAACAGCAATGCTTTCAATGGAAGGATGGCTGTCAAGAATTTCTAAAAATGAGTCTTCACTAATCCCATGTAAATGTAAACCCATCTGGAACAACCCTAATATCCTACAAAACAACAATATGATAAACTTCCCAGATTGGAGTTGCAAAGGAATTAAATACTTGGTACATCTATTCGAAAGAATAGACTATTCTATTTGACAGATTAGTTTTACAACATGGGATTAACGAGAATAGATTTTTAGAATATCAACAAATTAATACTATAATAAAAAAAGAAATTTAAGCCTTATCAAGTCAAACTACAAACACCATTAAGTGTGGTGCAATTCCTCAATCTCAAAACTCCCAAATTACTGAATACTGCAAACTAAAATATGCAGGAAAACTCTCTGTTAAAATGACTAGAAACCCCAATCTACAATTAATACAATACAAAATCCTGCATAGAGTGCACCAAATGGGTCAACGGATGTTCACGTTGGGTTTTGCGTCGTCTAACAGCTGCTCACACTGTCAGGGCAATATACCTGACAATTACATCCACCTGTTCAGAGGTTTTGGTGCTATTCCAGCCTCCCCTTCAGTTTTCTTGTTGGGCAACTTAGATGATTTCACAAGAAGCCATTTTGAAGGAAGGGAAATGGGGAAAAGGGGTCTGAGGTATCCCAGATTACACAAGTACATGGACTGAGAATCAGTGGCCAAGTCTTGCAGAGTATCTTGAAAAAGATTTCAAACTTGAATCCAAGTTTGAAGTCTTTGGTTCAAACTGTTGTCATTATGTGAGCAGGAGGAAGCCAACATCCAAAGAAGAGCTTTGGAATGTTCTTCAAGAATCCTCTACAGCTATCTCTGAGGACTACTTAAAGAAATAATATTGTTTTACCGAATATATTGCATCTTCATGTATGGTTGCACATTTCACTACATTTCTAGCAAGAAATAGAGAAAGGAGGAATGGCTCAATACTTATAGTACTGTTTATTATGGGACCAGGGCATGAAGGACTTTAAAACTAATAAGTAAAATGTTAAAATCAGCTCTATGGGTAATGGGCAACCTGTATAGGGTCATGGACTCTATAAAATGGAGTAATAAGTTAACTTTTCTCGGTTCCCATAAAATGCCATTGCAATATTGTAACCAAGAGAAAATAAAAGCAAGAATGATAGTCCGAGTATTGATTACTTATTGTATCCTCACAATATTCCTCTTGTAAATTTAGCATCTATAACACAGGTACGTGTAGGCCTTAATAAAAGTGAGTAATATTAACTCTTTATTGGAAAGGTTAGACTTTAGTTGGATGCTAGAGACAAAAAAATTCCAGCTGTTACTGCACGATGTGTAATCTTGATAATGTGGCTGAAGGATCAGCAATTTACTGCTCCTTTTTTTAAAATCACTTTTGGGCATTTTATTAGACAGTGGAAGGAGGCAGGAAATGTGAGGAGGGGGAATAAGATGCAGTAAAGAACCAGCCACTCAATGCTAAAGGCATTTGTATCAATGTAATAGCTAAACATGTTGCTATTGAGCCACTCCCACAGTTGTTTTTTTCAGATTGAACACATTTATATTACCCTGGTTTTTAATTTTCATAGTCAACCACTTAAACCCCTTTTGTCTTCCAGAATAATAAATAGTTGGGAAATTTAGATTTATTGGGAAATATAATATTTATAGTAATCCTTCTATACAGTGTGTGCATAGCCAGTCTACATTAATATTATATATTAGTGCTGTCAGCGTTAATCTCGTTAAAATGATGTTAACACCATAACCGCAATAACGCAGCAAATCTCTGTTAGAGAATTAACGCGGATCGCCCCGTGCGTGGGGCTGCACAGCGTCAATGCATTAGCTCGTTAAAGCGTTAGTGCCGTGCAGCCCCATGCACGGGGCGATCCGTGTTAACTCGCTAACGGAGATTTGCCGCGTTAACGCTGACAGCACTGTTATATATATCTCACACATACTGAAACATGTAACAAACAATATTCTCATGAATGAAAAATTATTTTCTTATGCTACTTTTATGGATTATGTTTTTTTTTTCTCCTTCTTTTTTTCTATAACTGGACAATGATCCGACAATATTGCATTTTAGTTGTTTTAGCTGACATTAGCCAGTCTTTTTGGGATGTATTTTTATTTTTACATGACATCCTTTAACAGCCAGTGTCACTTAAACTTGCTTTGTCTTTGCATTTTGCTACTAAGCTTGTTTTTTGCTTGCATGTTTGCATGACTGATGTTTTAATGTTTCAATAAGTTAAGTGCAATGCTAAAATATTTATATAAGCTGAGATATATTCTTATCCTTCTTTGACGCAGAATCCTGTTGTTATTCAAAATGTAAATCACAGCGATGGTTATTACGATGAAGACACGCATGGGATGTTTTAAAAGACAGACTCATTCTTGGATTATGTCATCTCATTGGACGCCAGTAATGGTCTTATCTTTTAAACTAATTTTAGTTAAGACAAATTAATATATCACACAATCTGCTAAATGTGTGATTAGAAGAAAGAAAAAAAAATAATGGTGGCAGCAGCACCATGTGATTTTTCTTTAGTTTTCAAAATACAGGTCATAGAAAACACTCAGCTTATTAATTTCACAGGAACATGTAAAGCTTTTTGCATAATCAGCAGGGAAGGCGTTGGGGCTTAATTGGTTTCCCAAATTGATGCTTTATTATCCAGACAAACAGCACGGTCTTTTTCTAATCAGAAGTGAGCATGTTTTCGATTTTCCATACATGCAATCATGATTGTGATGATATTGTTATTGAAATGTAATCTGTTAGCACACGAGGCAAACAGCATTTCTGAAGGGCTGACAGATGTTATCCTCTGTGCTCCATGCCCATCCTGATTTCCCCCTGACAGACTTCAGAAAATCTGTATGCTATTCATTAATGAATCTTACCCCATCACCGTATTTAGCTCTGCCTTTTTCTATTAGCCTATGCTTCAAACAATATCACTTCCAGTTTGCCCCACAGCTCTTCAGTCTACATGGACTCTGCAAACTGATTTTCTCATTTTGGCTTGACTAAATTAGCCAAATATAGTGAGAAAGCATTCAGGTCAGTTAGGCAAAGTCAGACAGGAACCATCCACTTCTTTCCAACACAGACTAAACTATCTTGCCTGTCCTCTGTCTTTCAGATGAGTTCCAGAACTTTGTTCGAAGGCTTCCTACATTCTATGCTCTGAACGCATCGGCCATTCAATATTTCTGGAAAACGGAGCCGACCATTCTCCAGCGCTACAAACAGCTGGAGCTCAGCACCCAGCAGCTCCTGAGCAAAGCACGACGCATTATCAACAAGCTCTTCACCCTCAGCAAAAGGTGTCAAACTCAGCCCAAAATTATTATGCTGAGAGAGAGGTGAGAAATATAAGTATTCCTGCTGACCTTTCTGTGGATGCAGATGTGTTAGGCCGTGTGTTTGCGCGCATGAGTGTGAAAAAATAAGCAAAAATTCCAAAGCCTGCAGCAACATTGCAAGTCCTTTCAAGCACGTTGCAAACGGCAGTGCTCATTTATTTTCCTCAGCCCGCTCTGTGCGCAGTGCTTTGTTATTCCCTGAACTAGGCATTATGCTAATAATACACACAATACATTAGCACTTTGATATTCAACCGAGGTCTCACTGAAGTGAGCTATAGTGTCACACCTGATGACTTGGCTGCACTCCCAGCCCAGGTCTCCTTTACATTCAGGAAATCAAAGTTATCCTCCTGTGAAATTAAAGTTTGCAGTGTTTCAAAGGAATATGCAAAGTTTGGGCCATTTTTCCTGTTGGTTAACTTGACTGCAATGAAATCATATACTAAAGAAAATCTGCCGTGGATCTTCTGTTGATCATTCCATCTATTTTTGTGTTTTTCTCCACAAAGTTCAGCCGTATAGTCTGCAACAAAAGCTTATGAAAAAGAAATGTGATTATGTCAGTGCAGCTGAAGTACCCAGGTTTATTTTAGGAGCTATTTCAGGTGAGAAACCAAATATTCATTCTCTGCAATGTGATTTTTTTTTAAATATAGAGCTCGAATCTCCAATTGCCCCCACCTTCATTTCCTCTATAATGAGGGAATATATCTCTGTTCATTCAAACTGTACATATTTACCTATAAGATCTATGGGAACATACAGTGTTGTAAGTCATGTATTTGGCTCATACCTGATTTTTTACTTGCAGATTTTTTTAAATGGAGATTTCATTTATTAAGGAGAAAATGCTTTCCAAACCCACCTGAATTAACTGTGATTAATAACATTTTTTGGAAAGCTGGGTTCTATTTTATTAGCCACATGCAGACCTGATTACTGCCAGACACACTAAATCAAGAAATCCCTAAAAAATGAACCTGTAGAAATACGTTATACTGGCGTCTGAAGAAGCTCAAGAACAGATGAAAAACAAAGTCATTGACATCTACGAATAGGGTTACAAAACCATTTCTAAGGTTTTGAGATTCCAGTGAACCACAATGGAGAGCCATTGAGAAAATGGAGAAAAATGAAAATTGGTGAACATTCCCAGGAGTCGCTACTAAAATTACTCCAGGAGTGCAGCCATGGGAGATTTCCAAAGACCACTGCTGACCTTAAAGGACACAAAGGCTCATCTCACATTTGTCAAAAAGCATATCAATGATCCCCAAGACTTTTAGGATAATATTCTATGGACTGACAAGGCAAGAGTGAAACTTTGCAAGGTTTGAGTCCTGTTACATCTGGCAAAAACAAACATAGCATCATAGAAAGATCATACCATCAGTCAAATATGGTTGCGGTAGTATGATGGTCTGGGCTGCTTTGCTGTTTCAGCAGCTGGACAACTTGAAATGGATGGCTTGATGGCTGAAATGGATGCAATCATGAATTCTACTAGAAAAATCTAAAAAAGAATGCCCGTCTGTCAGTTCATGACCTTAAGCTCAGGGACACTTGGGTTATGGACAATGAGCTGAAAGACTCCAGCAACTCCACCTGGATGGTTAAAAAAAACCCAAATGAATATTTTGCAGTGGCCTGTTAAGGTCTGTGCTTAAATCAGATTGAGCTGCTTTAGCATCACCTTAGACAGGCTGTTTAATTCAGCTCTCCAATGAGCCTGAATTAAAGCAATTCTACAAAGCAAAGTGGTGATATGAAAGACTCATTGCCAGTTATTGCAAAAGCTTGGAGATAGCTCTTGCTACAAAGGGTGACGCAAGCAGCAATTCAATTCAATTCAATTCAATTTTATTTATATAGCGCCAAATCACAACAAAAGTCGCCTCAAGGCGCTTCAATTAGGTTTAGGGGGCAATTACTATTTTACATTGAAGTGTAACAAATATGCAAAAACTAAGAGATCAAGAAGAGGGCAAATACCTTTTCACAGCACTGTACATACATGCAGTGTTAAATTCGGAGTTGCTGCAAGCACAGTTGTGTTTGCTTACATTTTTAAGCAAGGTAAAGAAAAGGTTTTGTTTCCTAAAAATAGAACACAAAAATTGTTTAGTTCACCTGAAGTAGTATATTTAGGGAATCCAAATTTTTATTTGCAGACTCAAACTCAAGATACTGCACCCCTTTAGTATATGGGTTTTCTATACAACCAAATGAGCTATACTGACATTTATTTGCAAAGATCTTATAAGGGAATAGAAATGTATTCAGGTTATTACCATTATAGATTGACCATCGCTATAGGGAAAAGTGTATTCCTGATATTTAAGGGGAAATGTATAAGAGCGATAAAGTCAGATTAAAAGATTGGTCAAAATCATTGTGGCTGAGCTCTCAGTCCTGCAGTAGTCATACTACAAAAGATTCAATACAACGACAAATGGTTATTTTTTCGCATGATTTTGCATTTCTGTTTCCAGATGGGCCCTCATATCATATTAACTTGATTTTTAATGGCTTTCAGCTCCAGTCCTAAGCACCGTTTCCTCATATAGCATCATAATGCTGCAGAATCAGATGTTCCTTAGTAGCAATTTATGCAAATTAGGTGCGACCGAGGTCATTTACAGCTATATTCTTAGTAATATCTGTGCTGTGCAAAAAAATTAAAGAGATGCAAAATGTTCATCCCTGATGGAAAATGGTGACAGGTTTAGTAAATGTTCCCATCTGTGTATAAAAGCTTGCAAACAGCTAAATTACAATGATGAAAAAGGTAACTTGCAGTGTTTTGAGCTGAGATGAATCTTCAGACAGCAGAAGAATGTACTGCCCTTTGTCAATGTAATAGTGAATAGTTATATATATATATATATATATATATAGCAAGAATATACAAAGATTTTATCCTCATTTACCTTACATATCATACCGCCCTGTACATAATGGCCCAGCTCACGGAGGATTTGTTTTTCATATGGAATATTTGTACGTCTCTGTAGCCATTATTCATGTTCCAAAGCTTCACGGTCTTTGTGAGATGAAGACAAAGCAAACATAAAAAAAAATGTAGGCTGTTACATTGTAAATCCATTTGGAGTTTCTTTTGTAACTTTCTAGCGCAGTCTTTGGAACTATGTACAGTATTTTTTTTTTCCTTTTATTTTTTTCCGTGAATACAAGAGGTGTCAGGGCAGCCATGATGGAGCTGCACAAAAACAACTGATAGGCTGCTTTTTCTGTGCTTCCAAAGTAAATAAATGTGGCTTGTAATGGGAAAAAATGAAGTGTATCTAGTGCAGAGGAGAAGTTTTCTTCACTAGTCAAAATGTACTCTGTGGCAGAAGGAGAAAGTTCGTTTGTGGCATTGATCTGTGTGAAATGAACTGACAGACAATGAACAGATTGCAGAGTGAACACCCGGCTTCTCTTTTGCCCATACTGCACACTGCGTCTCCATGACAGTTTACATGTCCTGCTGACAAAATGTGCTTATGATGGTGAGACAGCTTCCTCTCTCTTGCTGTGCACAGTCTCCACTCTGGAGGTGAGATATGCACAACTGACTCTCGCTGATGAGTTTCAGACAAGCTGGGTGCCGTTAAGACTGTTAACGCATTACATCGACTATCTTTTGACAAAATGTCACCAGATTTAAAATTTGATTTGAGGAAAAAGAAAAAGTCTTTTGCTCCTTTCTATTTTTCTCCACATCACACTGACTGCGCTCACTGTGATGCTGGAATACTAGAGGGGGCTTGCCGGTTCAAAGCACTTATAAAAGAAGAACAAAAAAATGGTCTCGAAACTAAGAAACACCAGAAGCCGTCTATAGACTTTAGCTCTGCATGATAATTATTTTTTCATGCCTAAGATATGCATCATTAGTGAGTAAAAGTACAGTACACTGGAGGGAACAAATTATAGAGCTGGAAAACAAAAAGAAAGGAAAAGAAAAGAAAACGCAATCACAAGTTTATATATTTAGTTATTTTTACCACTGGAAGGTGTTCTAAGCCATGTTTCTTTTTAAATAATTGTTTTCTAAATTAAAGTGGAAAAAACACATTTGAATATATTGCTTTTTGCACAGAACTGACAATATCAGTGAACTCACAATCATTTGTTTCAATTTTTTTCATATAACTGTGAAGTCTGCAGCAGCAGTATGTTAGTTTATCCAGCTGTTTAGTACACAGTTTCACCCTTATCATCACTTTGCTTAGCTTCACCATTTGTGTGTATTTTTCCAGCCCAACTAGAATCTAGAGACGCAGGACTGTGTAGACAAAATCCATTTAAATATGTTGTGTAAGTTCAAACACAACTCGATCGTATCCAGTTTGATAGCTGGTTTAAAAATTGACTCAGTAGAATATTACATGTATTATAGCCTCTTTTTATAATCAATTGCTTCATATCCAAAATATCAAAATGTTCTTCAAAAATGTTTTGTATATATTTACTGCATTTATTTGTTGGGTACACCCACATGCAATCTCCATCCACTGCAGTTTATCACTTTCATAGTATTTGTGTCGATATAGGAATATATCAAATGCTTTTCCAGTCAATGTACTAAACATTGAGAAGCTAAAATAATTTGTGGAAAAGGGTAAAAAAGCCTGATTTAGGAATTACATCTAACATTTATTCATCTATCTGTCCATCCTCTTCTGCTTATCCTTATCATTGTCGCAGGGGGTCTAGAGCCTATCCCAGCTATCCCAGGGCGAGAGGCGGGCTACAGCCTGGCCAGTCTGATGCAGGGCTAACACTACTGTTTATCATGGGATCAAATTCCCAGTGATACACACACTCACCAGCACACACACAGTGCAGTTTAATTTCTTTAGTCTAACAACTGTTTGAACAAACGATACTTTTCCCTTCAAAATTATGTTTTTTAGATGTAAATTACTTATACATGCACTTTTGTTTCCCTTAAATTAATTTACCAGCTGCACACGGCTACAGCAACAGAACAGCCACTCTGCTAAAGAACAAAAGTGGATTAAAAAATCTGACAGATGTGGAACATAGCAAGCGACAGACTAATTTACCACATTATGTTCCTGTCATGCATTCCATCTGCTCTTTCATTCAGAAACAATTTCGGTATATTGCTTCACTGATATAGTTTGTGGCTTGGAATAAATAGAGCATTTTGCTAATCATATACTATATGTATGGTTCTAGATGTACATAGGGCTAGACTAGACTCTGCACGTTTCCAACTTAAATAAATGATGTATTTTCCTAATGTGATCTTTATCAGCCTCTTATTAAACCTAATTTTGTTTTATAGGAAATTTTGTGTGATGCCAAAGCTGAAGCTATGATTTGATTACATTTCTGTATTTTGTGGTTGTTTATGCTTTTAACAAGAGTGTATCTTTTTAGTATTTTCAGCTCTGCCCAAAGTAAACAACATAAAAATTGTAACGTAATTAGCATTAGCTTATTTTACAGAGGGAGACTTTCCAATTACCCAATTAGCTCATTTTCTTAGCACTAAATATAAAATGGGTGTATTTCTAACTCATCATCTTTTTTTGACCTTGCATATTTGTAGTGAAACGACAAGTGATCCATCTATAGTAGGATGCGTTTTAGACTGGATAAGTGGACAGGAAATCTTTTCTACAGGGATTTCATGAAAACATTGAAGGATTTGAATGAATCGCTTAAATGTGGGACTTGCGTAGCAGGCATTGGTCTCTTGAGATTATGATGTGATACAGAACAAGCAATGACTGTTGATCTCCCCCATAATGCACCTTTCCTCCCCTACAGAGTCTAGTCAGGAAGCAGACAAAATCTAACTTAGCTGTGTTTCTTCAGAAAGCACTTAACCATGCATATGAAACTCATAGTTTCAATCTGTTAGTTAAAGTAATGACTCAGTTTTACTCCTTACAGTGCAAGAGTTGGTTGCTCTAAATTACATTTAACATATTTTCACGTGTCATTAACGAATCATATAGAGCAGGAGAAGACAGAGGGACTTTGACATTTACATTTCATGGCTTCATAATTGTGAAGTACCGCATAACTGCTATATCCATAGCCATATTTTCATTTCATGCCCACATATTTATTGTTCAACTTCCCATCTATATCCACTGCATCTCTTATTTATAGGCAAAAATCTGAAAAGAAATACATGCAAAAAGTGTTTTTTGTATTGTTTATATTTTTTAAGTATGTGTGGGGAAAAACGCTTTTTCTATCCTGAGTCATCTCTGTTTTTGTTTATAGATGTTAAAATGTAACAGCTTCCACAAAGAAAGAAAGTATGCTCTATAATTCTTAAAAATTAAAATACAGTGTTTATTCTTAATGAAATGTCAAATTACTCAAAGTTATATGACCGTCTAATAATTACTCAGCTTACCTGCTGATGTGAACAATCAGGAACATTTTATAAATATTATATTTGACAATAAAGTAGAAACTCAACACCCAACAAAAGAGAAAGCACCTGATGTAAGCATAATGACCCGAAAGGGAAAAGAGATGTGAGCGAAGACAGTAAATGGGATTGTGAGACTTCACATTGATGAAAAGCATACGTGATGATCACTATCAAACTAAGTGGCTCACAGGTTTTCTCCATACGGAGGAGCATTGAGTTTGTCATCAAAATATAGATTTTTTTATTGTTTGGTTTAGAAACAATGAGATTAATGTTTGAAGCCATGTGATTCTTGTGTTATGTACTCTGCATCAACAATGAATCTTACCCACTGCTCCGTCTCTGTCGCAGGCCCTTTAGCTACTGGCTGAACTACATCCTCTCCATCATGTACTGCAGCGAAAACAATCACATCGGCTCTTACCTGGAGGAAACCCGGAGCTGCTCCTGCCCTTATGAGCATCCTCCCTGCCAGGGCTTGATCCCATGCACAGTGGGGGAGGGCACCTCCTGTGCGTCATGCTCCTATGAGAATCGCTCCCGCTGCGCCACCTGCAACCAGGGTTACATGCTGAGCCAGGGTGTGTGCCGCAATGAAGTGCCAGACTCCACTGACCACTACATAGGCTTTGAGACTGACCTGCAGGACATGGAGCTGCGCTATCTTCTCCAGAAACGTGACAACCGCATCAGCATTCACGGCATCTTCGTAAGCAACGACGTCAGGCTGAATAATTGGTTTGACCCATCGTGGAGGAAGAGAATGTTGCTGACACTGAAAAGTAACAAATACAAGTCAAACCATGTCCACATGCTCCTGGGGATGTCTCTACAGATCTGCCTTACCAAGAACATCACTCTGGACCCCATGCTGTCTGTTTATATCAATCCGTTTGGCGGGAGCCACTCAGAGAGCTGGATCATGCCCATTGAGCAGAAGAACTATCCAGACTGGGAGAGGACTAAATTAGACCTTCCTTATGACTGTTATAATTGGACTCTGACTTTAGGCAACAAGTGGAAAACATTTTTTGAGACAGTGCATTTTTATCTACGGAGCCGGATCAGAGGCACCTCAAGTAACGGGAATGGAACTGTATATTATGAACCCTTGGAGTACCTGGAATCGGGACGAAATCTAGGCTACATGAAGATCAACAGCATCCAGGTGTACGGCTATAGTATGCACTTTGACCCGGAAGCGATCCAGGACTTGATTTTACAGCTGGACTACCCATATACTCAGGGATCGCAGGACTCAGCCCTGCTGCAGCTGCTGGAGATCCGGGATCGGGTCAACAGGCTTTCCCCACCAGGAGCTCAGCCACTGGACCTGTTCTCCTGTCTGCTGCGGCACCGGCTCAAACTGTCCACTACAGATGTTGCCAGGATCCAGGCAGCGTTGCAGACTTTCAGTGCCAAGCAGCCAAACTCGATGGAATACGAAACAACCAAATTATGTAGCTAAGAAGTGGGCAGGTGGCCAGGCGCACAGATGGAAGAGCAGTCACCACACAACTCTGACGATAGTTAAGAGCAATTCTGGAGCAGTGCAAGGGACATTTGGGGGACATGTTATTTGTTGTCATGGGTCTCAAGAGTGCATTTGAGATTCTTATGTCAGCTTTTGGTATAAATTTGTATTACGTCTTAGAAATAAGGAGGATTTCACCATACTTGCCTCATTGTTTGTTTTTTTTCTCTCCTGATGAAAACAATAACTTTAATAGTTATTAATATGAATTTCAATATTTGCCATCACTGATATTTTGCCAGCGTGCTGATGTTTGTAGATTGCACAAATCTGAATTGCTCACATACGTAAACAAAAGGCTTTTGCTGATAAAATATTACCCAAGCAATGTAGTCACCTCACTCATTTCATTTCAACACCAGCATGTTCCTCGCTACATTTGCTTTCTAAAAAAAGCCCAACATAAGTAATTGTTTTAATATCACAGTCCTCCTTCTTTGGCTGGAAAATTATGGGCACCGTGTTCTTTTTGCTTTTCATATCATGATAAAATCACTCATTTTTTTAAGCTATACTTCACATTTTTGTAAGAAAATAGTCATTGCCATAAACGAAGTGAATAAATAAATGCTGTATTACTCCGGACTTGCTGACAAACAATGTATCATGTTCACAATATATGTTACATGTGCTCTTATTTTTATAATGCTGTTGTTTGTGAAGCAAAAGTTACAAAAACACTGTCTATAAAATGTATAATACGATTTGTTAATACACTAAATAAAATACATTTTTATGTGTGGTCTGTACATGGTGTTCTTGTGTACATAGATGCTTTTTGGCTTTCTAAATGGTACTGTAATAACTAATATAGTGCCATTTATAATGAGTTGATCAGATTTATGATAGGGGTTACTAACATTATTTATTCTGTTGTCACGTTTCAAAAATGTCACTTTTGATTTTGATGCTCTCATGACTCAACAAGAGACGCGACTGAACAGCCAATCAGTGGCATGCAGTGTGACGATGTCACATTTTATTACCTGCTCAGATTGCTCGGAATCCCAGCCAAGCAGGTGCTAAAAAAAGTACCTGATACCAGGTAGTATCAGGACTTAATGGAAAACTGTGGCGAACCATGGTGAGTTGATCCCAGTAGGTACTAATGGAAAAGGGGCTTAAATGCGACATTTCCAATTCATTTTTTAAAAAAATCATTCCAAAACAAAGCTAGATATTGTTACACTATGACTTCTTCATTTTATGTATGATCGCTCATTTTAAAGGTCACCTAAACAGGACATTGATATCATTAAAGTTACTGACAGCTACTCTTGGTGCTGCTATCAGGAAAACATTTTTGATTTGAATAGTAGAATCATAATATTACTAGTTTCATTTGTTGGTAAGTTGTTTAGTTATTGCTCAGCATTAACTTTATGAAGCTTATTTTATAATTTATCTATTTGTTTAAATCCAAATCTGTCCTATGACAAAACCCTTACTCGGTACACCCACAATCAACGTCAGTCTCCTTCCTACTTTTGCAGCACTTCTTTACTAGCAAATGAACTAAATTCGCACAGCTATAGTGATAGCGCGAGAACACTTGAAGAAACTATTGCCATTGAACTGACTGCCAATTTCCAAAACCACAGTTTCATTGCATGAAATAAATCAGTCCACGCCTCCCACCTGAGCTGCTCACAATGATCTGCAATCACCCACAAATACTTTTATTTAATAACAATTCTGATTAATTTTGAGTCAATTAAATTGGGTTATTTTTCCAGTATTTTCAAGCCCTCACAACTTCATGAGCGCAGGAGATAAATTAAATAATATTCAATCAATTGAAAAAATAATCAATAAAAACACACAAATTGTTTGGAATTTACCAGTTAGGAATATTTCTATTGTATGAATATATATACACATATATAATAACAAAATTACAACAACATTTTTAACATGACTACATGATGAGAAACACTCATTGCAGGAATAGTTCCCTATCAGAGGAGTAAGAAATACATTTTTACACCTACTGCATCCCTGAACTTCAATATTGTGAGATTTATAATAACATACAATCCTGTGCAAAAGTCTTGAGTCATTCTTTTATATTTATGTTATGCAATCAACCATGCAGTATTTTAAGGTTGGACGGACAGCAGATCTCCACCAGATCGTCTTCACCTCAGCAGCAGTAATCAGGTTCTCTGCACCAAAGATTTGAATTCCCTGAGAATTAATATTGTTGCTCCATCTGTTTTAGTGATTTCTTCCCTCATTTGGATTCCTACTCCACTCCTCTGTTTGCTGCTCTGAGGAGTTCTGCACTGCCTTCGGCTTCAATTCTGTTGGTACCTGAAAGAGAAGGACTCACCTGGAACACTCACCCGCCTACACATTCACCACAGGCACTCTTAGCCTCTGGATCCAACCAGTCCCATTCACAAGTAAGATTGTTCTCATTAATGTCATCCTTATATTACCCTCTCTTTCCCTCCATGGGGCTTCCAGCAGTCCATCACTGAGTTAACCATAACTCAAGCTCTGCTCCTGTCCTCGGTAAATAACTTGTTGTTTCCCATTAAACCTTTTTTAAAAATTCCTTCAGTGTATTGAGTCTGAATTCAGAATATTCATTTAGCCAATATGAGAGTTTTCTGTTAAGTGTAAACATCACACTGGTTAAGGCCTTGAGTTAGGTGTCTTTTATTATGCTGAAATGATTGATAGGTCAGTGTTAAGTGGCTTAACAAATAAAATGGTCAGATACTGACTGACTAGTTTGAAAATAGCAACCAGTGTCCAGCATTGTTTTTCCTGTGAGGATGAGCCATTGTTTGACTTATTTTAGAAATGCAGCAATATGTGCAATAGTCAGTAGTGATAAGAAGAAAGTTTCTGGATTTAAGATCTCTTCTAGGCTTTAGATTTGTTCTCATGCATTGATGTTTGATGCAGTGGGGAAGACACAGCATCAAAGCCTGATATCTCAGGTGTTTCTCCCCGTGGTTTGTAGTCTGTTGTAATTTGCAGGGTTTATGTCTTACTCCAACCTGAAATATAAGCCTCAAACTCCAGATCCTTTAGGTGCTTTGTACTTAGTGTAGTTTGCAGCTCTGACCCCAACACACAAACACATTGTAGTATGCGTGTGTGTGTATCTGTTTCACATGATGAAAGCACGAGTTTTCCCCACGTTTAGATGGCAGTGATGCTTTTATGCTAGAAGTCTCAGCTACTTCTTTCTGCTAGAACAGCAGAAGGATAAAAACTAAATACTTTTATTCAACCACAAGTTTTGCACCACTTAAAGCTTTTTAAGCTTAAGGCAGCTTAAAAAATGAACAATGGAGTACTTTTAGCTATGCAACTGAACGATAATGTGTGATAAATTACTCAATATATGAATCTTAGCATTGCTTTACTTATATAATGGATTGCACTGCTAGAAAGAGTAGATCAGTAGATGATTGGACCTTGCAAAAACACTCTGATATAACTCTGACACAAGGTAACATTGCATGGAAAGAATACATATTTGCTAGTTAGATGAAATCTCACAAGCATAAAATGCTTCACTCATTTGTTTTCTCATATCTGAGCTAAACTCCTGTAACATACTAATACTGTAATTATACGATAGCAGCAGGGAATTTATGCTTTCCAACATTTAATAGAACATAGCGTAAGCCCCAACATGCACCAGACTGTCTGGTATTTTGCTTTTGTCATTATTTTTCTGCACAGTTATTTGGCTTGAAATTATCCACGCATTACAGTAATCAAAGTAACCCCTGTGTGTAATGTTCTCTTACTCCATGTAGCCACTTCTATTTAATTTAACATAAAAGTGATGTTTTCCACAAACAGCAGCTCCAAGAGACAATAGGGAACCAAGCATGAATCTAATTTTTTCATGCGTCTGACTATCATTATAATGCGTCTATCAAGAAAAACAAAGAAAAGAAATGGAAAAATTGTACTGTATCTCTAAGAAAGAATAAAGGGAAAGCTTTTGCATGTCCACAGTTTTATGCCTTTAGCATTTATTATAAATATATTGTGTTTTGCTCCCGCATTTCAAAAATATGCATTTTAGATGAACTGGTGATTCTAAACTGGCCATACTCTAGATGTGACCCAGATAAAATGTTTGACGTGTTCAAAATCAACCATTGCATGAATACATGATTAGATCTAACTTCTTTTCTAAAGTAGCATGAGTGGCCATTGAATCACTCCAAAATGAGATATACATTTAAATAAATTGTTCACAAATATGGTAACTGTAGTTGGCATCGCAGTTTACAAGCAGTTAATAATAAAGAGTTTTTGATTTGAATAACAGAAAC
Source organism: Perissodus microlepis (assembly GCF_051167445.1). Lineage (NCBI taxonomy): Eukaryota > Metazoa > Chordata > Actinopteri > Cichliformes > Cichlidae > Perissodus > Perissodus microlepis. The sequence continues at coordinate 27,555,851 of NC_140477.1, read as the reverse complement.
CGTTGATGTAAGTGTAATTTGTTGGTAAAATTCAGTTATGCTTACTTCCTGAAACCAACCTATTGTTTATTTATGGCTGCATCCAAATCTAGGTGGACAAAACCCTTAACTTAGGCTTTGAACACCCATAAATCACACCAGACTCATTATTACTTTTGCTGAACTTCTTTATTGGCAAATTAACCTAATTCAAGAATTTACACTGATTAGGCATAATGGCTACTGAGAGGTTAACTGAATAACACTGATTATCTCTTCATCATGGCACCTGCTAGTAGGGGATGTATTAAGAAGATTTTTTCTTCAAGTTGATGTGTTAGCAGCAGGAAAAATTGGCAAGTATAGGGATTTTGTTTGAAAGAGCCAAACTGTGACAGATAGACGACTGTGTCAGAACATCTCCAAATCTATCAAAAATGAGAGAAACAAAGTCACATCAGTGTAAGTGTGAGAAATGTAAAACCAGTTGAAAAAAATAGTTTTAAGGAACTTCAAGTGTTCATGAGAGCTGAGGGCAGGTGGTCAGTAAACAAGTGTGTTCTGGTATCTTATATTAAACTTAGATGTTTTTATTATGATCATTAAGATTTTGCTGTGATGTGTTTTGGACCACGGAAACCTTTCAGATTACGTTATTTAATCTGTTTTGGTGATAAGGACTCTCCCCGACCTGATCATAAGATATTCAAACAGGAGCTTACTGATAGCAGTCCTTTGATACTTGAGACATGATGATATGGTGTTTCTGTCTGTGCTGACAAGAGCCAGACAAGAGTCTTGGTCTTAGTCACTTAGACAACAAACACCGTTATCACGGATATCCACAGATATTTAAGGAAGCACTGACACGACAAAACTTGCAATTGCAATGAATAATCATTTTAAAAACTGTAACTTAAAAAAAAGAAGAAATGAATAATCAAATAAGACAATCAAGTGTTTCAGAACAAAACTGTTCAGACTGTATGAAGTATTAAGGTGTGCTCCCCTCTAGGCTCAGAGAGCAATAACTTGATGGTCCACCACAGCTCAACTCTGAGGGGCTAACAGAGCTGCAGTGATATTTAATCAAAAAATTGTAAAAGTTCCAGTATAGAAGCTCAATGCTGTTCCAAGGCTCTTCAGAATTTGTCCATTTGAATGAACTCACAGCTTAAGAGCCCTGAAAGCTATATTGTAAAGATCCTCAAAGAAAATAGCTTTCCAGCCTTCTTGAACGAAGGTTGGAAAAAAAATGAGCTGAGCATTCTTTTCATGAAAAGCAACTGCATGTGGGGAATGTTTAAAATGCCATGTAAATAGACTTGGGTTTTTTTCTTGAGTAACAGTTTAGGAAAATACAGTAAGACTCACTTTCATTTTTCTTTTTTTCATATAAAATTAAGTTTATGCTTGTTAGTGAAAAACACGCTCAATGTCTTGTCTGTCTTGTACTTATTTAACGCTGCTAGACCATTAGTGATATGCCTTTTAGACGCAAATGTCTGACCACTCATAGCAACGTTACAATACCTCCAAGTATGTGGTAAATGGATTGGCACTTTCATCGCCCTTTTCTACTCAGAGCAGAAAAGCGCTATGAAAAGCCTCATTCCCTTTACTTGCACATTCATACAACATCTTTTTGACACACACTCACTCAGATGCATCAGGACCAACTTGGGGCTCAGTACATACTTTGACACACAGACTGTAGTAGCCAGGGATTTGGCATGAAAAACAGCCACCAGATTCAGTGGTATAGTTTGAAAAGGATTGACGGTAAAGATCAAGGTTTTTATTGTATGGCCAATAAGGTTATGGAACCTTCCTAATTATCCTTATTTTTCCATACATAAATATAACAGTGATGGTAACTAATGATAGCTGTTCATTTACTGCATATCCACTAATTAGATTATTAATTGCTGTATGTGAAGGAGGTTAATTGGGATTCACTGTTCTTTTGCTGGAATACACTACACTACATTGTCTTCAAACCAGGAGTAGAAAATGAAGTCTCTAGTCTCTTTGTATTTTTACAAATGTAGCAAGAGTTGCACATACATAACACTGTTTGTGTTACAGCAGGTGGATGGGTAGCCGTCTGGCTTAACAACTCTTCTGGCAAAAACCCTGAACATTAATATTTATAGTCTAATTAACAGAATTACATACTGTGCACTACCATCGTTTAGTGCACTTAGTTTGGGGTTTACAAAGAAAATGTATTTTATTTATAATTTGTTCATCCTTTTAGACTATGCAAAGATGACAGGTATGTTATCTGGCCTTAGTGTAGCCTAGTATCTACATATTATTACTGACATTATTACTCATTATTATACCTTCAAGATTCAAATCATCTTTTGTTTCCCCAAACTGTGGTCCACAGCTTCTTTGTCATATCAAATGAAGTTTGTTGCATATTCAAACTCAAAGGTTTACATTAAATTCTTTACATGATGCACTTTCAACTTTCAAACAGCAGCATTTCTCTTCTCCAAAGGCAGGTGTTCTGTGATTTTGAGACTCAAAATATTCTCAGCAGCTTGTTCTCCTTTGCTTGTTGCTCGCTGTCATGTAGTTTCTCCTCGGCATACTTCTGGCTCCAGAACAATCTGCATTGCTCTTTGAAAATGTACTTCATAGTTCACCACACAAGCTGCAATCAGTAACAATTCCCAAAGTGACCCTGAGAGTCACGGCCCTTTCTCCAGCAGAAAGAAAACACTACTGCAAACTCATAATGCCTTAATAGTGGCACTAAAGCATAATGTTAAAGGATGAAAAGGAAAGAGCACCATCTGCACCAACTGTGGTGGGTGAAGGTGACAATATTATCATTATCTGGATGCCAGATCCTTAGAGGAAACATTCCCTCGGAAAGTTGAGTGGGTGGTGAGACACGATGTCCTAGCTTGACAAGAGACAGCTTGTGACTGCTTTAAAGACGCAAATGGAAAAAAAGAAGAAAAAAGAGAACGCGGGCAATGCGGTTCATATAATAAACGTCAAAAACACGAAGGAGTTTTGAAGGTTATTGACATGCAGGTGGCCTACCTACACTGCACTTGAGCTGAATATTTTGAGAACAAATGTTTAGGGGTATAAGTTATTTTTATGCACATTCCACTTCCTTGCCAGAGGGAGTAAGTGAATCTAATTTAGCGGCAATAAAACTAAATTAATGGACTACAAGCATCAGAGCACATAAAGAACTAATTCCATCTGAAAGTAACATTAACACTGAGAATATGTAATTGTGAAAGAGGTCTATAAAAATACTGATTTGGTCGGCCAAATGCAAATGTGTTCCTCAATCAGCTCTGCCAAGTTCTGTCCAGGCGTGACATGCAAACTCGATCTGAGGCAAACTTTTTCCCCCAAATCATCAGATTTGAGGGTAGCCTGGAGGAGAATAGAATATTTTGGATAATGGGGTAGAAAAATTCAACTTTCAGCTTTGAGAAACTGTAGTTGTATTTGTTCTGCCTCACAGAAGCTGCATCAGTGTGATGTGTACAAGTGTTTGCTTGTATGGACACACGGAGCATTGTTAATCACCTCTTCTATGTAAAAGTTTGGCCCTTTTAGCTCATTGCTTTATATTGTTGATGTTGTTTCTGTTTTGTCTCACAAGCTTTCATATCAGCAATCTAGTGGTTTTAGAGCTAACAAGTGTTAATAAATCCAGCAACAAATTAGCTAAAAGGTGAAGTTGGAAAAAAGGCAACACAGTCAGTATTTCGGTTTGGTTTGTTCCCAGCATCCTCTCATTTGCATTGTTTCCACTGTCTTCCAATTTTAAAAAAATCATCCAGTTGAAATCAGTCTTTCATCATTTATCAATATAAACTTTAGGCTACAGTTCCACTCACTGACATAAATCTCAGTCATTTTGAGGACACACACAATATCTTTCTTTTAGTGTTTAAGTCTCTGGTTCTCTTCCATAGCATGTCTTCTACCCTGTCTTCCTTCTCTCACCCCAACCGGTCGCGGCAGATGGCCGCCCCTTCCTGAGCCTGGTTCTGCCGGAGGTTTCTTCCTGTTAAAAGGGAGTTTTTCCTTCCCACTGTCGCCAATGTGCTTGTTCATAGTGGGTCATATGTTTGTTGGATTTTTCTCTGTATGTATTATTGTCAGGTCTACCTTACAATATAAAGCGCCTTGAGGCGGCTGTTGTTGTGATTTGGCGCTGTATAAATGAAATGAAATTGAATTGAATTAAGTGTCAACACAAGGCCGACAGAACAGTTGAAAACCAGCTCAAAGAACGCTTCACAGAGAAAATGTTGTAGTCAAAAAAATTCTTCTTTAAAAACGGGTATAGATAGAAATGTTTATCTGAAAATCAACCTTGGGTTGATTGTTTGCACATGCTATGAGTTAGCAGGAGAAATCAGGTGTTTCTGAATGAGGTGCAGTTTCTACTGTACCACCACATTTTTGTGCTTTTTTTCCAATAAAAATTAATGTTCAGAACTCCACTTTACAAAAGGTGTAGATCATTTTACGATTTATCACCTCCTGCCACTCACCATCACTTTTTTTTTCATGTTTGATTTCTTAGGGTTTTTTTATTCTGTCCACCTAGCATGCAGATTTCTTTTAAAGGATACATAATTTAATTGGTATGGTTACTGAATTAAGTACCCTTGTGTCTTAGATTACTCCATTCCAGAAAGAAAAGAAATGTAATGTAATTACAGCAATGCAATACATTAGAATGCATTACACCCACCAGTGTCTGTTGGGTTGCTCAGGGTTGCTTGCTTGGAAAATATTTTCTAGCTGACATATTCAATTCAATTTCAATTTTATTTATATAGCGCCAAATCACAACAAAAGTCGCCTCAAGGCGCTTCATAGATACAGAGAAAAACCCAACAATCATATGACCCCCTATGAGCAAGCACTTTGGTGACAGTGGGAAGGAAAAACTCCCTTTTAACAGGAAGAAACCTCCGGCAGAACCAGGCTCAGGGAGGGGCGGCCATCTGCTGCGACCGGTTGGGGTGAGAGAAGGAAGACAGGATAAAAGACATGCTGTGGAAGAGAGACAGAGGTTAATAACAGATATGATTCAATGCAGAGAGGTCTATTAATACATAGTGAGTGAGAAAGGTGACTGGAAAGGAAAAACTCAATGCATCATGGGAATCCCCCGGCAGCCTACGTCTATTGCAGCATAACTAAGGGAGGATTCAGGGTCACCTGGTCCAGCCCTAACTATATGCTTTAGCAAAAAGGAAAGTTTTAAGCCTAATCTTAAAAGTAGAGATAGTTTCTGTCTCCCGAATCCAAACTGGAAGCTGGTTCCACAGAAGAGGGGCCTGAAAACTGAAGGCTCAGCCTCCCATTCTACTTTTAAATACTCTAGGAACAACAAGTAGGCCTGCAGAGCGAGGGCGAAGTGCTCTAATAGGGTGATATGGTACTACAAGGTCATTAAGATAAGATGGGGCCTGATTATTTAAGACCTTGTATGTGAGGAGCAGGATTTTGAATTCAATTCTGGACTTAACAGGAAGCCAATGAAGGGAAGCCAAAACAGGAGAAATATGCTCTCTCTTTCTAGTCCCTGTCAGTACTCTTGCTGCAGCATTTTGGATTAGCTGAAGGCTTTTCAGTGAGTTTTTTGGACATCCTGATAATAATGAATTACAGTAGTCCAGCCTGGAAGTAATAAATGCATGAACTAGTTTTTCAGCGTCACTCTGAGACAGGATATTTCTAATTTTAGAGATGTTGCGCAAATGGAAGAAAGCAGTCTTACATATTTGTTTAATATGTGCGTTGAAGGACATGTCCTGGTCAAAAATGACTCCAAGGTTCCTCACAGCGTTACTGGAGGCCAAGGTAATGCCATCCAGAGTATGAATCTGGTTAGATACCATATTTCTAAGATTTTCAGGGCCGAGTACAATAACCTCAGTTTTATCTGAATTAAGAAGCAGAAAGTTAGCGGCCATCCAGGTCTTTATGTCTTTAAGACATTCCTGCAGTTTAACTAATTGGTGTGTGTTATCTGGCTTCATGGACAGATAGAGCTGGGTGTCATCTGCATAGCAGTGAAAATGTATGCTATGTCTTCTAATGATGCTGCCTAAGGGAAGCATGTATAATGTAAACAGAATTGGTCCTAGCACTGAACCCTGTGGAACTCCATAATTAACCTCAGTGTGTGAAGAGGACTCTCCATTTACATGCACAAATTGGAGTCTATTAGATAGATATGATACAAACCACTGCAGTGCAGTACCTGTAATACCTACAGCATGTTCTAATCGCTCTAATAGGATATTATGGTCAACAGTATCGAACGCTGCACTGAGGTCTAGCAGGACAAGCACAGAGATGAGTCCACTGTCAGAGGCCATAAGAAGATCATTTGTAACCTTCACTAAAGCTGTTTCTGTGCTGTGATGAGCTCTGAAACCTGACTGAAACTCTTCAAATAAACCATTCCTCTGCAGATGATCTGTTAGCTGTTTGACAACTACTCTTTCAAGGATTTTTGATATGAAAGGAAGGTTGGAGATTGGCCTATAATTAGCTAAGACTGCTGGGTCTAGAGATGGCTTTTTGAGTAAAGGTTTAACTACAGCCAGCTTGAAGGCCTGTGGTACATAGCCGATTATTAGAGATAGGTTGATCATATTTAAGATCGAAGAATTAATTAATGGCAGGACTTCTTTGAGCAGTTTTGTAGGAATGGGGTCTAAAAGACACGTTGATGGTTTGGAGGAAGTAATTATTGAAGTTAACTCAGAAAGATCAATTGGAGAAAAAGAGTCTAACTTAACATCAATGGTACTAAGAGTAGCTGTAGATAATATTACATCTGTGTAATATTATCTTATATACATATAAAGGTTGATGGAGCAAAGAAGTCTACTAAGAAGTCTATGTGTAATACAGTAATTTCAGATGAAATTTTAAGAAATACACAAGCCAATCAAGTCAAGCTGATGTGTGGCATCCAGCTAACTCCACTGAGGGTTTGCTATACTAGCTTGCCGAGTCTAAATATATGAATTACTTGTTAGGCCACATCAGTGGGCAAAATATTGACTTACTCAACAAGCATCACATTCGAAGTGGGCAAGGGGTAACTCAGACTGCAGACACAGAAAGCTCTCATTCTAGAGGCTAGCGCTCACATTTAGACTTTTTATCTATGGTTTAGGTTCAGGTTCAGGTTGTATGAACATAGGTCACAAGCTGGCCACAAAGTTTTGAACAATAATCCTTTCATTATTATTTTTTTCTCCCTTTTTGCTTTTGCTATTTAGTTCTACAGAAACATCATTTCTAAGACACAGTATTTGTTGTTTGGCCTGCTTTTTTAGTGTCACTGTTGTGTTGGTGACATGTGGTTCTCCATAGACTCTGTGTCAGCTAAAACTCACGCCCTATTGAGGTATTAAATCAAATCTCTGAAGAATGTGATGAATTCCCACCTGAAATATATTCATATCTTAAATTACCATTTCACTCTGTTTTTAAATATGCAACTGCAGAAAAACAATGCAGACCTTTGTGTTATTATAGCTGCTTTGGATTAAAGAAAGCTGATAACACACATGTCTAGCGCAACATTTATCAAACTTTAATAAGAGGTTTAGAACCTCTGATGTGAAAACTGAGCTATTTCTGCTCTGGGCTTTCAAAGCTCCTTGTCAATGCCAGCAAAATGCTCCTCGCAGCCCTTATAGTTCTTATTAGGACTCAAAGCCCATTTCTCTGATCTCTTTTCATTCTTTAAAGAAGAGGAAAAGGAAACGTGAGGCTTAAAAGAGATACTACAGTCACCAAAATATGCTAACCTCATTTCTTTAGAAAATAAAACACGTCTCTTTTTGTTCCTGCTCTCTTATCCACAACTCTTTGAATATCACAGCTTGCCCTCTTGCCCAACCTACTAATGCATGTCAGGAAAAAAAGTATTTTGTGTCCATTTCTATTCAAATTGCTTATGATAGCAGGAGCGCCATGGTTTCCTCTGGGGCTGAGAAATGTTCATTTGAAAAATCGCCCGGACGTGCACGGAGGTTGCCAACCTCAATTTTTGATGCAGTAGCTCATTTTGTGTGTCTTCCTCAGGAGTCACAGCCCAGCCCCACCGGAGGCCTAGCCACACTAGCCAGCCAATTATCAGGGCCTTTTCCTGCACCTGCCCACTGCAGGCTCGAGTATGGATCTGCAGCTCCACTCCAGGCTGAGAAGCAATCAAAGCTGATGCCCTACTACTGCTTAACTCTGAGAAACTCAAAACTGCTCAAAGAAAAACACAATTTCAGTTCATCCACTGTCTTGGATGAAAGATATGAGAAAATAATGACAATGAGCTGGAAGTCATTTTGATACATTGTAAAACTCAAAGCATACCTAGGGTGAAACTTTTTAGCTCCTGTTGATTAAATGAACCCTTTTCCAAAGTCAAAACCAAAATGATTCAGCGATAAAATGTAGAAATTTTATCATTTTGAGAAACATGCTAATTTTTCATTTGATGACACCAATATGAAATTTTTTTTGTTTTGTTTTCTTCTTTCATCGCTTATTCTTTTAATAACTCGCTGGAAGTGTTTGGGAGCTGAGGAGACCAAGCAGTGCACTTTTGAAGTTGAAATGCACGCTTGCTTCTTTGATTTCTCAGACCACTGGACAGTTTTCCACTTTGCCTCAGACCAACTTAAATGAGCTCAGTCCTTGAGAAGTCAGCTCTGTTTTCTGCAACAACCTAACCAACTAGTGTTAGTGCCTAAACCTAACTAATCATAGAGTGAAAGTGAATGTAAAAAGAGTGTGAAAACAAAACTAATCAGCAAGGAGGGAGAAAAAATGAAGCACTCAAAAACATGAACCACTCAGCCCCTGAGATCAGAAACTGACTTAAGACACAGTCACTCCTCTAGCTTTCTAATGAGGACTCTATTACTTGGAAACCCACCGTTAGCTCTCGGCTTCTAATATTGCCGCCCCTGATGTGGCTAGGCAACAACACAAAAGGAAGCCGTGCACTGTTGTGATACCTGCTGCTTTACCCTGCTACTTATCTGAGATTTTATGCCTTGCACCTTGTGTACACACATTCCTTCAGATTCTCAGAGTTTGATGATGAAATCATGTAGTTGAATGTCACATTGAGAACAGGTAAGATATAAATTGTTACATGAATTTAAATTGTTCAATTATTTATTCTTCAACACTTTGTCATCTTATTTATTTATTTGCCATTTAGAATGTTCTAAATGGACCATTAATATTACTGTACCGTATGTAGTGCACTCAGAGCATCGCATAATGTCAGCTTAAAGAGATGAAATGTAATTGTGAACCAAAACGAAGTCAAGTTGCCCTTTTTTCAAGCTCTCAAGACTACCGCGCCCTGGATTACTGAGAACCTACTCAGACATATTCTGTTGTACTTTGGGAGAAACACATAGAAGTATGAAAAGGTATCAGGAAAGCTGGCTATAGGAACAGCTCTGTTTTAACCTAAGGTACAGACAGTCGACACTGGTTTCCATGAGCTTGTGCCTTGAGTCCACAGTCAAGAGACATAGAGCTGTGCAGATCTTATGACGAGCACAAAATCAGCTCTAAAAGTAAAAGGAGAAGACAGGTCTCTTTTACTACAGATGTACTCCAGGACTAGATCAACCAAACCCTGCTCGAACAGACAACCTTCTTCCATCTTACAAGAAGTTTCTGTCTTCTTGGAAAGGGCACAGTTTGCACATCATATATAAGGCAAAGAAACTTCAAGTTCAAAATGCCACAAGCAAGGATTTTCTATTCAGCGTAATAACCATACCATCTGGATCACAGCAAAAGGACATTACAGACACATCACTACAGACCACCAGGATAAATACGTGTACTTATCAACTTATCAAATTGGGATATTCTAGCCAAATGATCCAACTATGCTATATCTTTGTATCATCAACCCATTGTGTACCTCATCACAGGCACAGAGACAGCAATAAGAATGAATAAATTGGCACAGTCTGAAGTAGAACAAAGTAGGATGAAGGTATCAATGCTCTTCTCTGGTGCAAAAATACCTACTTCCAACCTCACCATTCAGGAAAAGGACGCTAATCCGTCCCCTAGTATTGACCAAAGGATCATCTTATTACCAGCTGGTAAAGAAAAGTGCACCATTCTTCTCTGCTCAACTGATTAAGAGTTGAATAACTGTTGCAGTGGAGACTGTCAGAAAATGCCTGCAGCATGAAGCTGCGGATAGAGCTGCACCGGCTTCATCCTTGATCAGATTTGTGTGATGCTAGACAGAAGCCTCAGCACTAAATTTCACCAAAAACCCAGACACGAGTCCTTCCACTTTGACTCCCACCAACAATGGAACACAAACTTAAGATGACAGCAAACCTGCCACTAACACATGAGGGACAGCCACCATTAGGGGTAAAAACCTTTGACTCTCTATCAGTTGTTTTAGAATTGATGAAGCCACTTGGATGAAATGCAAGACCACAGGACATGCTTTTTGTTTTGTTTTCAAGCACTTGAGAATGCCATTAGCTGGATGATGAGGAACTTACATTGACAACATACAGTACAAATTTATTAGACCAAAGACCAAAGCAGAAAAATAGTAAAGCATATATTTTTTAAATTAATAATTTAAGTTACCCTTATATATCTGAACAGAAAATTAGTTTTAGTGGTTAAATGTTACAGAAAATTAATTTTAGATTTCTCAGAGAAGTAAGGTGAGCCAGTTCAAATGTGGGTATAAAAAATATTAATTCTGTTTATTATTTGACCAACAAGCAAGTTTTTAGAAGATTTCTAACATGTTTATGTTTTTATGACATGTGGTTTAATCAGCTGGTTAATCACTGTATGGTGAATGTAAATACTTTGATGAGAATTCTAAAAAAAAAAAAAAAAAAGAAAAAGAAAAGAAAAATCACTTTCAGAGATTTTTTTCTTATTGTTAATTTTGTTTTTCTGCTCATTACAATAATGCAGCTTGATCGAAGTAAGTTAACTGATGAATGATGTCCTGGGTGTAAATTAATGTTAGTCTTTTTTGCTCCAGCCACATGAGACACAGGAGATTGAGTATTGGAGAGATAAGAGAACAAGTTGTCAGTGTGAGGAGCGGCTGGGAGATAAACTGATTGTAGTCTAGATAGGGTGTAAAAATGGTCTGCATAAGTAGCTCATGTCATTTACAATCAGTTCAACTTCATGAACAGAGATCCAAAAGTCCCCCATCCCCTCACCACACACACACACACACAACCCCGTTCAGCTATCTTAGTGAGGACCCTCATTGACATAATGGTTTCCCTAGCCCCTTACCCTAACCCTAACCATTAAAAATGAATGCCTAACCCTTACCCTAAACCTAACCATAACCTAATTGTAACCCTGACACTAAAACCCCATTTTGAGCCTCAAAAATGCCTTTAAATGCCTTCAAAAATGTGAGGACCGGGTTGTGTGTCCTCACAAGTGACTGCTGGTTCTCACAAGTATAGTAGAATGCAGATTTCGGTCCTCACAAAGATAGCTAGACAGGAACACACACACACACACACACAAAAGCCTTGTGGCCTTTAGCATGACATCTAATTGTGACAGCCACATTTCAGACCAGAGGTCTTGCTAACTAAAGCATGAATAATATAATTACCATTATCTTTGGCGAGCAAATTAAAATTTTGTTTATTTCAGATTTAACTTCCATAAATCCCACTGACTTTGTATTTTAATAATATCTGTTATCCTCTAAATATCTGTAATCCTGACTTCACAAAGGACAGATATTCTAAGACTGGCAGTTATTTCTTATTCAATAATGATGATCAGAAACTGACTTTAATGAATCTGGGATAAATCTCCCTCACATACACACACACTTTTAAAAAAACATGGATATTTTTTCACATTTGTCAACAAAACCCATGAAAAGACAAAGGATAATAATGAATTTATCTTTTGGCTATGTCTAAAGTCTAATTAAAGCTATTTCTCTGCTCCACTGTTATCCAAAAATCATTAAGAAAACATCACCATGGCACACTGCTGCACACGCTGACACATTTTTTCGTTACAAATAAAATGGGAGTTATGGTGTTTTGAAAAACACTCCACAAATTAATTCTGTCTCAGAGAGTAGTGTACGACAAAGATCTTGGCATATGCATGGGGGCATAACACAAGGCATTTTTTAAGCTTGCCCTCATGCACTTCTGACATTTACCCACTTCCCACAGTGGGTCAAAAAGTTGGTGAAATACACCCTATATTTTCCATTGTCATCACCTACAGCAGTGGTCTTGCAGATACTGTTCTCCACATTCATATCCTATGTTTACTAATGTATTGCATTAACAATATGTGCCTTCAGACATTGCCTCTGTGTATGGCATATTTGTGCCCTGCAAACATCCTGTCATCCTGTCAAAAATGTAAACATTTTTTGCAGAAGCTTGTTACTGCTTGAAGTGAGACATGTGGACGATATCATGAATCTGCATAGTTCTAAGGATCTTCACATTAACATAAATAGGGTTAACAGCACTATCCACCTCAAAAGTCTCAATAATTTTGGGGACATTTGTTTAGGATCAGATTTTACTACAGCATCCTTAGAGAATAGGTAAACTGGTTGGCTGGGATTCAGTGACAGTCAACCAAACATTTACTTTGCTCAGTCTTTCTCAGCATTAGTGGTTCTCCAGATGTTACAGTGCTGTAGCTGCATGGAGGGACCAGCTATTTCACCTCAGGGAAAAGAGGAGGCTGATCGCCTAGAGAAGGCTCAAAGGCGGACAAATGAATCAGTGCATTATGTGTCCAGGGTGGGGTTTGCGGAGGCCACACAGGGATGGAGAGCTCCTTATGGTTACATTCTGTTTGCCCAAATGGGCTGAGGGTGAAAATCAGATGTCAAGCTTGCTTGTGCCCCTAAGGCCAAGTGAAAGCCTCCCATACCTGTGAGATGAACTGTGGGCCTTTGTCTGAAACTATATCAAATGGGATAGAATGTAACCTAAAAATGCTGAAACATAATTACAGCAGAGAATAGTGGTTAAAAAAGTGGCTCATCCAGCTGGGCCAGCTATGTAAGTCTGCTAAGTAAGGAAAGTAGGTGGGAGTATGGGTCTGGTGCTATCTGTGGAAGAGAATTGTTGGGAAAAAGAGCAGGTTTTGGGTTTTCTTATTTCTGGGCAAGTAATTGTGAACCTGGATCTTCTCAAAAATGAGCTATTGAACTATTTGCCTGACTAATTGATGGCAAAGGCTGTGTGGTCTGTCCAGACTATGAATAGATGCCCTTTCACAGATTAATGCCCATAAAAATCAACATACACATTGTATGTACTGACAAAGTGCTACTTTTTATATGAAAAGGTGAAAGACAAAGAGAGAAGCGCTTTTATAAATTACGGTGCAGTTGTTTAATCTGTTTGTTTGATCTGCCTCATAACTATGCCAAGAAAATATGGGCATTTTATTTGTTATTTAAAAGAGATTGCATTGGAGTGTTTTCTTTTTCTATTTTAAAGACGGGATTCTTTTTTTCTGAAGCAGTATTTAATAAAATTGTATAATATAGTCAAGTAATGTCAAATTAATTATTTTAAAATTATTGTGGTTATCTGATGAAACAGCTAAAAAGCACATTTGCATTTACTAACAAAAAGAGATGGATATGAAGATCTTACATGTCTTTAAGTGCTTCATTAAAAATCTTTTTTAATGTCTCATGTCTATTTTGTCAATATGCCAAGTATGTATTATGCAATAAAGGAATTTGAGAAATTAGTAGCTAAGTTAAAAAGTACCGCATTTGTATTCACACTGAGCAGTAACTGATTTTAATGTTACAATTGAATATAATACAGCACAACAAAAGAGAAAGATTAGATCAAATAGAAGACAAAGCAGAATGGGGACTATATCTTTAAATGCAGGTCAGGTCTTTTATTTTAACGGGAGAAGATCCAGTGAAGAAGGTTCAACCATCGACTCTTCCAGCAGATGGCAGCTTGATTTCCAGGAACCTGGAAGTACATCACCACTGAAACAGTTGGATGAATATCTTGCCCCAGGGTAGGATTGTGCCAGTTACCTGGATTCGTAACAGCTCAATTCTCAAACCCACATATTTAAAGACTGCTCTAACTTAAATGCTGAACGATCAGACCTCTATTTGATCTAAACCCAGCCTGACTTACCAGACCTAGCCCCTCACCCCCAACACACGCACACCTCCCACAAAATGAACCAAATAATGCAAATTGCTTTGTCCCACTGTTCCTATTCAAACTAAGTTGCACTTACTGATTTCACAGGTATAATTACATTTATCGTTACTCTACTGAACAATGGGCTCTCTCATGCATTGGTAATACCTGAATAGAGCTCATTCATTTCCTGCTGAATCATGGATAACTTGCACTTCACTTCCTATAAACAAAACAGTGTATCACCATCAAAGTTTCACACAAGTCTGTGATTTAGTACTGAAAATTAAAAAAAGCAAAACAAATGTCAGAGCACACATCTCTGCACATAACAACTAAATGCATAAGGGAGGAGACCCTTTGTGACTGAGTAGAGAAAAGTAATGTTTTGAATGAAAAAAAGCAAAACAATTCAATGGAAAGACACAATGCGATATTGCTGGCACAATGGTTTTATATACCTGTGCAGAGAAGTTTCCAAGTTGAGCAAAATTGCCATGTTCTTTTGAGTTTTCTAAATGTAGATGATTAAACAGAAACAGAGAATGATTTTCAGCAAGTAATAGTAAGGATGGCAGGGTAATGCTCGATACATTGTATTTATTCCCTCCAGTCACTCAAAGTTCCCATCATTTAAATACATGCAATTAATGGCTTAATGCATAAAATTAATGAAATTTCTTTTTTTAGACTATTCAGAGTCTTCAACTGATTGTTCAAAAAGGCTACTTTTTCTTCTCATGATTCTGATACACCTAGGCAGGGCAAACTTAGAGTACAGTTATTAGTTAAAAAAGGATTGAAAGTTCTGTAATAGGTAACAATAAAACAAGTGAAATTTAACTCAGTATTGTTACATTTATTTCACATAGAAGACTGGGGGTAGCTCAGCAGGTAGAGTGGTGGCTCCATTATCGGAAGGTCGGAGGTTCGAATCCACTGAACATCTACCCTGAGGTGCCCCTGCTCAAGGTACCGTCCCTACACACTGCTCCCCTGGTGCCCAATGGCTGCCCACTGCTTCACTAAATGAATGGGTTAAATGCAGAGAGGAATTTCCCCACGGTGATCAATGAAGTATACATTATTATTGTTTGAGTCAATTTGCAATTTGACGTTCATGTCTGTCAAACAATGAGCAGCACGAAATGTGATCTGGATAACTGTAGTGAGCTGCAATATACTGTGAAGCTGCAAAACTAAAAACAATATTCAGTCAATACCTGCATATTAATTGGTTTCATAAGTTTTCATATTGATATAATCTCCTCCGGTGATGGATGGATGTGTAATAAGAACTAGCCTGTGGAACTGATGACACTTTGAAATTCAGAGACAATTATTCATGAAGGCATTAAATACATTGGCATTGATGTGTGGTCGAACTGGCTGCCTAGATTCTGTTGGACTCTTTACATTTAGACAAATTTAGACTCTTGGAGAAAAAAAAATGTTGTAGATAAAGCAACATATTTTTGTTTTCTACTACTTTTTGTATTCTAATGTATTTTTATTATCATTAATTTTCCATCAATGTATTTTATATTACAAGATGGGAAAGTAGGAAAGGTCACTTTTGAATAATGAGAAACTGGAAGCTACTGTACATCACAGTTTGGAAAAATAACACAGCAATCATCAAAAGCTGGTTAAAGAGATAAAAAAAAAAGAATTAATAACAAATGCAAAAAGTCAGTATTGTGGAGGTATGTAAGGACGACATGAGAGCTTACCACATTTTACTCCAAGTTTAATCTCAGTTTCACTCAACTGGTTTCACAAGGCCGCAAAACATCTCCTAGAACCCATAAAACATTACTCCTCCCACTTCCCTTCCCTCTGGGTGGGATCACATAGCCCTGGCTATGTCTGGCTAATGTTCATTTGATTAATATTAATTAAATATTAGTGCATGTAACAAGGTAATAAATAAAATAATAATATGAACTTGGCAAAAATAATTTAAGTAACATTATGATAAAGTGCTGATGATGAAATTATTAAACATTGATTGTGATTAAGAAAATACAGTCATATTTATGAGTTTCATATTTCACATGAAAGTTCCTAAAAATTCAAATTGGTACCATATCATGCTACCAAAAAGGTGTGTTTTGGGTAAGATTCAAATATTCCCTGTTCTTTGAAATTCATGCTATGAAAAGGATATATTCATAAGTTGTTTTGGGATTTTTCTTGCTCTGAAGTGTATAAACTACAGCCTACATATATTAACTGACTGAAAGCTGCATTCCACAAATGATTTTGCAAACAGTTATTTTAGTATTAGAGTGAACACATTAGAAGTTTACTACTAGAGTATAAGTAATGACCTTATTTAGAAAGACTTATGATATAAGATCCAAAACGTGAATTAGAGAGAAGAAACTAAGCTACAGTTGAAGATGTTAGACTATGGTGACACTTTGCTTTTGCTTCCCTATACAGTTTTTGAATGTGTCCACAGTGCGTATGGAGCCATTAAATATGACCATCTAAAACATTCCAGTGGTGTCAGTGTCAATAAAAGAGCCAGAACACTCACACAACACAGTTATTAAATATATATTGTATATATATTTCTTTAGTTCTTGGGTTTAGCAAAAAATCACCATGGAATGTAGCAGAGGTCTGTAGTTTACAGACCTGTAAACTACATGTACACTACACAGAAACAAATGCTTCCAGGTAACAAGCAACCAACCATAGTACCATATTTTTTCAGTATCTGGTCTTTAAGTGATGACGTAATGAACCCCACTTCTGGGCCCAAACTATTTTGTGTTTAATAAGACTGTTGTGTTTTTAACACGTTTTAATGCTTTGTATCTTGTTCTATTTAATCTCAACAAGCCCCTAAAAACAGTCAGTGATCACCTCCGGCGTCTCTTGGTTTTTATTACTGCTAATCATTTTAAAGCTCAGTTTTCAAAACCTTACAACGTAACTACAGCCCAGCCCATGCAGCAGTATATTAATGACTAACCTTGTATTGAGGATGGATTATCTCAGTTGTTCTCCTGACTGAAGTTTGGTCCGTTTAAAGCATCCTGCCATGCGATTGCATTTGTCCCTAACCACTGGGAACCCTCACGCTAACTTTTATCGAGTGGAAAAAGCATTCGTCCTCCAGCTTCACTGTTTATGTCATGCTAACATAGCTGTGTCGCTAGCGATCATGTAGCACATCATTATATAACAGCTAGCCAAACTTCAGTAACGCTACTGTTAGGTTTTGTATTGTTGATTGTCATTTATGCTTAGAAATATCTACTTATATATGCTTAGAGTTTTATAATTAGTTTTAGATTGGTAGAGGTTTGATCCTTAATAGTCTGCAAACTTTGTGTGCACACCTACATCCTGGGAGCATGGGAAGAGGTCGCACCTTGTCTTATTGTTTTATGGTAGGATAAACGTGGCTATATCTGTTTTAGGCTAAGTGCCTTTTGTTTAGATGAACTGCTGGACTTCCAGACCAGCAGGTTTAGGGAAGTCTTTATGGGGTCACACTCTGACCCCACACACACACACACACACACACACACACACACACACATACTTACACAACGCACAGGCAAGGTACTCTTTGTTTGTATGTAGACGTCATATGTTAATGAACCTATGCATATTCATGTAACCTCAATAAAAGAGCAGTGTTACGGGGGAGCGGACGAGAGCAACTGGGGTCAAGCGAAGGAACGGCGTTTGTCCGGTTCTCTCCCGTGCACGAGAAACATGAAGAACTTTGCCTACTTCGTGTCTTGCTTGCTGTGTAATTATATTGTCTTCAACGTTCCAGCGAATAGGTTCAAGCTACAAACCTATCAGCTACAAACGTCACTACTGTTTAATTTTCTGTCTTCATTGATGTCAGAAGTGATAGCAGAGCTGTACATCTTAATTTGTTGTCAGAACACGTGGAAACTAGCGAGCTAACTTGCTGCTAACTTCTAACTCTGTTAAATTTCATAAATTCTCTTTTCATGGATGCCTGGATGTGAAACTTAATAGTTACACCTGGTAAAGCAGCAACGCTGATTATTTTATTACAGACGAAAGAATTTAGACCGTTTTTAACTCTCAGTGATGCTGCAGTGTTCGTTTGACGTAGGGACCTGCAGCGCAGTTTAGGCCTGGCATTTGGCTAATGACATCAGTCTTAAAGACCGGATTATCTTTAATCAAAAGGGAATATCTAGAACATGAAAAAGGACAAATTGTTGTATTTTTTTTTTTACTTTTTGGTAAAACAAGGTGATGAAGTATGCTAAAATCCTAAAAATAAATATTTTAAAACATGCTTTGTTTACCTTAGTCATGATGTTCTTGGACAACAAAAAATATCTTTATACAATAGATGAAAAATATGGCTAAAATTACACTACAACAAATAGCTGTATGACTTGGTGTCTACAGAGAAACAAGCATGAAGAAATTAAAGCTTCTTTGCTACTTTGCAGAATTTTCTACTATAAAAATTTGATTTCAGAATCTTGTTCAATGATGACATGCAGAATACATACATATTTAGAAAATGTATAACACGTAACAGACTTAGATATAGAAATCAGACAGAAATCGGGATAAAAGTCTGTAATCCTTGTTTTAATGCAGGTGTCACTGACAAAAGAGTGCTGGAGTGGAGTTGAACTGGATTGCTCAACTGGATGTGTGAAGACAATGTAAGCAAGGTTTGCACAGTGCTGGAAGGTTAATTGGCTGAATGCAGGAGTGGCAAAAAACCCCTACAGAAACAAAAAAAACAGAAGTGATGTGAAATAAAACAGGAAATTCTTAATTAGATAGAAGATAAGAGAAATAAATTATCATATTACTTCCATTAAACTAAACGTGAATGGTCAAAAATAGCAACAGTTCATGATCAGGAACATAAAACTGCATTTCTGTAAAATTTCTGTAATTACTGAATCTTAGGTTTAAACTATACACATAATAGCACAATTAGCTCTTAAAGAAAATAGCTAAAATGTACATTACATTTCATTCTCTGGTATAGACCCAAAACCTATTTGCAGTTTCTCTTCTTGACGTTAGAAATTATATTCATGTGCACACATTGCTGTACTGGCTTTGTGTCCTTGGCAACTACAGTTACATTCTTAATAGAACTGCACATATAAAATAAATACAAATAAATAAAAATGAGCTCAAATGTAGAAGTACTGCAGTGGTGAAATTCTATCTATTGTATGTGTGTATCTGTTCTCCTTAATTCTCACATATAGCATAAGCAGTATTATTCTACCACACCATACTGGGAAGTGGGAAATGCTTTTTTTCTAGATTTGTTTTTAATAAATATGTTTTTCTCTATAATACCAGGGCGAGAAATGCTGCTGTATCCACAGCTGAATGTTATGAACATTGTTAAAACTGTGCATTTTGTTCGACGTACACATGGGTTGTATACGTTCTTATGATTATGTTTCTGGCATTGGAAGAAGACGCTGTCACCATCACCAAACAATATGAATGCATGCTGTTTGTCATCCAAGCCTGGGCCATTTCTCCAGGGTATTTTCCCATTTGTGACAGGATTTTCTCTCCTTCTCTTTCTCTCCCTCTCTCTGTCTGTCTCTCTCTCCTGCACTTTCTATTTCTTTAATATATGTCCTGACTTGCGGGCACTTCCTCATTATTCCTATCTTGATATCTGCCACTGTTAATGAGTGGAGGGATTCAAGTTACAGAGTTTGAGCATTTGGATTAATGTGGGTGCTGTAGAGGGGGAAGTCTGGGAATAGTGCGTGCTCTCACAGTTCATTACTGTGGATATATGACATTTTAAGGCTGTGAGATGCCAGGCTAATGATGCTCCCCAGTAAACACTTGAGACTGCCAGCCACTGCACCTGAGAATGTTCCTCTAATAGCAAGGATGTCAGCACAGTGACAGGTCCACTTCCTCTGCACTCACTGTACCAGTGGGTTTTTTTGTTTTGTTTTTTTTAAAGCAAGTCTTTGTTTGTTAATTTGCAATGGACTAATCTATTTAAGAGTAAATAGGCTGGACATAATAACAAGAACACCTGAGCAAAGTAACAAGTATAGTTTTAATTTTTGAGAAGTGCTTTTATTCAGTGTGTGAATTTATACACGCTGAGAGCGGGACTATACAGCCTGACAGCGCCCACCAGAATACTGCCAAAACATTCTCTTTGTCTCCAATGATTTTATTGAGTCAGTTACTGTAAAGATGTCATCATTAGGTCACCAATGCATGTGTGGAGTGGGGACCACAACAGGACATCATGTCCCAATATAACACTCTGCTTTCTATCTGCTGACAGGTATGCACTGGACCCTTGTGTTTAAAAAGTTCTTCAGGCATCAATGCTTTCAGGGCTCTAGCATATGAAGAGTCCTTTTCTGGGTGAGCTTGCTGATCTCCACATTGCACACATAATATTGTGGTATGGCTCTGCATGGTGTTTTTTCATTTTTTGGCAGTTTTTTTTAAAAAAAAATAAAAGTTTAATATTAAGTCATGATATAAAAACTTACTTTGAGTAAGTGTGACTACAAAGTCACAATGCGTATATTGTAACAAACCCTGACTTTCTTGGATCATGAGGAAATTGGAGGTCAAAACTGGCTTGGTTCACATTAACATTATATATGTTATGTACCATCATACTATATACACTACACTAATTATGCATTGCATACATTATATTTATATATACATTCTCTTCATGATCTCAGACTTTCCTCCACTGCTTATGCATCACATGTTGTGTTCTTCATTCCTGCTGTTTTTGCTTCTCTTAATTGCTGTAATAACTTGTGTTGCAAACAGTGATTTAAAATGCAAATAGTGAAATGTAGAGTAGTTTGCATCAATTGAGATGTGGTGACTGTGGATGTCATGTGAGTACAGTGAACTCGCTATCATATTCAATAAACCCATGTGACATGATTAGAGTTTTGTGACATGATGGGTCGTCCTGCCGGTATTAGTCTTCAGAAGAAGGATGGACATGATCAGCAGCAATATCCAGGTAGGCTGTGGCATTTAAATGATAGTCAGTCAGTAATAAGAAACCTTAATTATGCCAAGAAAACATCCCCCACACTACTGCACCATCACCACCAGCAGCAGCCTGAATTGTTAATAAATGGCAGGATATGGATTCATGCTTTCATGTTGTTTACACCAAATTCTGACCCTGCAATCTGAATGTCACAGCAGAAATTAAGACTCATCAGACCAGGCAATATTTTATTCAATCTTTTATTGTCCAATTTTGGCAAGTCTGTGAAAATTATAGCCTCAGTTTCCTGTTCTTGGCTGTCAGAAGGTGCACCCAGTACTGCTCTTCTACTACTGCAGCTTAGCTGCTTCAGCGTTTGATGTGTTGCACATTCACAGATGCTCTTCTGTATATCTTGGCTGTAACAGGTGGTGATTTGAGTTACTGTTGCCTTGCTATGGGGCTCAGTGCTGTCTCGTCATTCTCCTCTGACTTCTGACATCAACACGGCAGTTTCACCCACAAAACTGCTGCTCACTCGATATTTTCTCTTTTTCAGACCATTTGCTATAGACCCTAGAGATGGTTGTTTGGGAAAACGCCAACAGATCAGCAGTTTCTGAAATACTCCGACCTCACAGTCTGCCACCAACAACCACGTCAGGTTCAAAGTCACTCAAATTTTTTTTTTGCTGGCCATTCTGATGCTTGGTTTGAACTTCCCACAAATTTCCCACATATGGGACTAATAAAGGTTGTCTTATCTTATCTTCCACAGGTCTTTTTGACCATGTCTACATCTCTAAATACATTAGGTTGCTGCCTTGTGATTGGATGTTTAGATATTTGTGTTAATGAGCAGCTGAACAGGTGTAGCGTGTATGGCGAGTGCATATATATAAAAAAAGCTGGGGAAATGAACAGTTCACAGCCTTCGTCTTCACTTTTTATGCATTTGGGGTGGCAGTAGAGCAGCAGTTTTGTCCTTCACTCTCCACTCCTCCACTCCCTCCCTCATAGCATACCTTTTAAAATATATTTCTGCGTGTGTGTGTATGAGTGTGTGTGTGTTATTGTTATTGGCATTGCCATAGGTGGGATTGAGAATAATGGTCGGCTTTTACTTGTATGAACTTTTACTTGTCTTTTGTAGTTTGACAATTTCATTTTTTCTCATTCTTAATCTCAGCAAGGGCTTTTTCTTTGGCCTTACCGAATAGATTGGCATTGTTATTTTTCAATTTAGCAGTTACTTTTTTGGTACAGAATAAATTCTTTTCATGATTTTAGAACTAAGACCACCAAATGACACATTGCTTTTCCTCCACTGCTGCGCATCACATGCTGGGCTCTTCATTTCTGCTGTGCTTTGCTTGTCTTAATTGACTTAATTGACTTGTGTTGCAAACATTGATTTAAAATGCAAATGGTGCAACACAGAGTACTTTGCATCAATTTATGGCTAAAAGTTAATGGAAATAAAGCTCATGCACACATTACAGTTTTAAATGAATAAGATTTATGCAAGATGACCAATAAATGGCTTTGCAAATTTGATAGAAAGACTCTAGCTGTGTTTTACTTCAAGATTTTATTTAATGCATCCTTATCCATATCTATCAAAGGTGAGACGAGATATCATCTTGTAGACCTCGTCTTATTTCATTTAAAGTATTATCATCCACCTCTTAGTTTCATTTGCCTGTTGGATATGAATTTTTTATTTGTACTCATATTGATTTGGCCATGCAAACACAAAATGGGCGATGAGGTTGAAAGGCATTGATCAGCTCAGAGACCTGACAGCAACCTTTTTCTATTTGAAGCAATGTCATTGTGCAAATGGAGGTCATATTTCAACTTTATCGAGTCCTGCCCCGTCGGTCCGGCAGCAACATGGAGTCAGCACAAAAAAACCGCTTTGGGGTAGCAAACCCAGCCTCTCTTTTGGGAATAAAATATGCCATCTAAACACAGGAAGTATTTATCAAGCCTAAAATTGATAATGTCAACAGCCAGCCTCAGCATAGCCAGCAGCACAACACATTTGTATCTAACCTAATATAACTCCAGTCTGTATGACAGAAAAAAAGCCTTTGCTTGAGCAAAAGACAAATTATCTTTTGATTCGAAATGGACCATTTCCTTAAATACCTGTATTCCTAATGAGTCTGCCCAACCCCCCTCCCTTCTTTTGCTCTCTGCTTGTCTTGCTATTAGTGTCCAGGGAGCTAGCAGCGTGCTGCCCGACTGCCTGAGTGATTAACTAAGGCTTGGGGCTGACAGGCTAGCTACCCCTGATAGAAGCAGGAGGGGGATAATGTGGGACTCTGTTTAGCAAGGCAGAGAGGACAGGAGAAAATAGTGGATGGGTTGAAAAGGGAACAGGGGGGAGGTAGGAAACAGTGAGGCAGAGATGATGGAGCGGGGAACAAATAGAGTGAATTCAGGATGAGGGGAGGAGAAAGGGGATTGAGTAGAGCAGAAAGCTGTACATAGAAAAAAAATAGGACAACAAAGATGAGGATGAGGAAACTGAAAGACAAATTAGTCGGTTTTTGGTAAGATGACAGGATATATAGTGGAAATGAAGATAATGCTTTAAAAAGAGAGGTAAAGGATGAAAGTTTGATGACTGGGGGAAGAAATGTAAAAAGCGAAGGAGGCTACGGGAAACAAGAAGCAATGTACGCGACTGCAGGTGGGAGTCCCTTGTGAGGTAACGGTTAAGTCTATGTAGTGATAGGGGCTCAAGCAAAACTAATGATCTTGTCCAATTGAGAATAGGCCATCTGAGAGTAGTTTATATCTAATGGATGGTGAAGTGGGCTGCGCAGGTGTTTCATATAGCCCTTTAGAGAAGTTCTCTCTTACGCCTTTCTTTGTATAGAATGTTTATTTTCTGTGCCAAGCTGGAGACAGCTGTGAATCAAAGTGACAGTTACGGGTGCCACTGAAAACAGGTTCATTAGCACAATGAGCACACAGTTTTCCGTACGGCTGAGCATTCGCTTCTCAGAAATAAACCACTGAAAAAGCCATTGGTCAAAACAAGATGAATATTACTGCGCTTGCATTTTTTCCCAATCATTATGCATTAGCTGCAAATAGAGAACATATCACATTGACTTTTTTTTTGTTGTTGTTGTCGCTAAAAAGCCCGGAGAAATCCAACAATTTAGTTTGCAATAACTATTGAAAAATTCTGAGGGGACAGATAAGATTCAGGATTGGAGTAGTGCGGCACATTAATTTTCTTTTCCATAAGAAATCATGGTGGCAGCATTTTCACACTAGAAAATGCTTGGCTCTGTATTTTGTCACCTTATTAGTGTCTTCCTGTCCTGCTGCTGCTGCTGTGAGTACTTTCCCTATATGACAGTATGACAAGCTGTGGAAAGTCACTGTGCACTTTTAGGTGAGAAAGTGCCATTGAGGAGCAATTGGAACTATGTTGAAAAATAATAAATTCTGCTTTCAGTGAAACCTATGGGGGCCATATCTTCATTTATGCTTCAATACCCGCGGTGATTGTAATTTGTATTATTAATGTGTAGGTGGATATTAAAAACGGTATCCGCTGACAGTTTGCCACTGAGAAGGAAAAGGCTGGTTGAATTCATATTTCGGGTTAATATAATAAGAATGAGAAAAGTTTCATTTTTCAAAACTAATGTATGCTTCAAAAGCATTTGTCTTTTGTCTCTTGTAAAGCAAAACAGGAGCCAGGGGCTCACACAGAATGTCCACATTCACTCTCATACAGTTTTCGTTTTGCTTTTGCATAAAGCAAAAAAAAAAAAAAAAAAATGTTATCAACTATTCCCCTTCTTTTCTCCCCTACAGTGAGAAGGAAGCGTGAAAAAACATCAGAGGAAGCGAGTGAGACAAGTCAGCAAAGGGTGATTTACCATCTGGGATCAAAATACTGCAACCTGTCATTTCCCATATCAGCATCTCTTTTGACATTATCCTTTAATGTCCTCATGTGGGCATTAAATCATGGCAAATTATCATCATAGAAATGTAAATGGCACTAATGGAAGTCTCAGCGCTGGGCAAGTATTAGCAGTTGCACGCATAAACAAAATCAAGTAACGATTAAAAGGAAAGTTCCACTGAGGAAAAACGATGGAAAAGTTGCTCTCTGGTTGTAGATTTTCATTAAGAGATTCATTGTATATTGAGTACACCTGCATCTAAACAAAGTCCGTGTTGAAATAGGCACAGTTCATAGGCATTTTCAAATCCATGGCTGCACCAAGGAAGACTGACATGTACGCCTTTGCACAGTGCAGCCAATTATTTCCCTCTCCAAGTGAATACTGCTGTGCTAACTTTCAAATACTGACACATTCAGCAACAGCGTTTGAAGAATACCCCCGCCCCCCCCCCACACACACACCCACACTCCCACCCCCCTCACCTCCACACAATAGGCACGAAATTGTTTCTTCAAGTGTGAGCCTTAGAAACAACTTATTCTAATCAGTCTTGAATTGGGCTATGTATGAAGGTTTTTACTGCAAATAAGCTAAAAGCTCCAATTATTACATTCAATCCATCACCCATCAGTCCTCTTGCTGAAAATGCCACAAAGACGAAACACAAGGTGGAAGCTCTGCAGGCACAGACTTCAGAGATCAGAGGAGCAGAGATGACAAAAGGAAGTAAAACCCCAGGGCCCAAGCCTGCATCCTTCTCTGTTCCTCTGTCACATGACGGTTCGGTATAAACCTCATTAAAGCGTTGAATTCATACTCAGATAAACATCCTCAAATAAACCTTTAGCATTTTTCACTGTAAACAGTTTAACACACTGCCTGATGGGGAAAGGCAGGCTGGCATTTGTTACCGCCGTGTTTTGCTCCTTCTCGAGCATATTCAAAGACCTGCTAAACCTGTCTGATTAATCATCACATAGATGACAGTTCCTTAAACTGCCGCGATCATACACTGGCTTGCCTATGCAGACTTTCATTCTGTTTTGCCTGAGGGGGACCCAGGAAGATCTGAAGCCTTGGAGCTCTATAGCCCTCCACATTTTATAGCATTCTTGTTAGCTGTTAATAATAATAAAAACCTTCACAGAAATCCCAAGTGACATATATTGACAGCACATGAGGTTGGGTGCCATGTCTTCAGATCACACAGCCTGCTGTCCAAACTATAAATGGCTGATTGCTGTATAGAGAACAGAATGGTTGCTTTAAGTGAACATGTTTCTTCATACGGCTCTTAATATTACGTTACCTCAAAATCACTTATTTCTTTTTCCCATTAAGAGACACTGAGCAGCTTTTTGCCACCATCAATTGATTTATAGAGCTGCATTTACAGCTCTGCTTTATCTCCTCGAAAAACAAGAGCAGGGCTGAGCAAGAGATGTCTGTTCTACATATCAGTTAGTAAACCACAATTAGGCAGGAAAAAACAACGACAAGCTGTCGCTGTGCAGTCTTCACCCCCCTACCACAATGCACAGCGTGAGCCACTGGCTGGCTGCTTTCGTCTGACTAAATGCTGAATTTATGATCTTTAAATGAACACTTTAGGGAGAGGAGGATTTGCATCCTGCTGTGGTGACTTAAAGTGTTTTTGTTTAGCATTTGTTCAGACAAGATGACACTGAATATTTATGATTTCTCTTAATTTGTTGAGTCGTGTAAACTTTATGGAACACACAATGTAAAACTCTACAAAAGGCAGCAATATTCCTTCAGATTGTCCAAACAATTCAGTCTCTTGTTGCTCAATGTGGTATACAACTTCTATGTAGACTTTGATTGTAGTTGTGCATTTTGGCTGTCTCAGAGGGTTTCTGACTGCAGTCTGTATTATGTAATCATATTCACGTTAGATGATTACTCATATTAAGTTTCTCTTTATGTAACATGGTGTTGTTAAGGTGGGGGTTGTGAGAAGATGTGTAAATGTTTATCTATTAAACTATAGTTAGTGCCACAGTGGAAACACACTTTTAAACATAACCTATTACATACAGTTTTACTTTATCTAAAATGTTTTAAATGTTATCTGGAGAGATACAACATTCAAATAGTTTTGTGTTACCAGAAATTAAAACATTACATTGCGCATGTGCATGTTGGTTATCTGCACCCAGGAGTTTGGATGGAAACTGCTTCTCCAGAGTTTGTGTAGCTTGCTGTACACGCACACCATTGTGTAACAGTAATTGCTCCCTTCTTGATTTCTTTGAATTTTTTTCACAAATACAATTTTCAAATCATCAAATATTTTTTTTTTTTTTTATGTTAGACAAAACGTACCTGGCCCTGAAACCTAATAACTGGTTGTGACACCTTTGGCAGCCAGAACTGCAATCAAGCATTTGTGATAACTGGCCATGAGTCTTTCACATCGCTGTGGAAGAATTTTGGCCCACTCTTCTTTGTACTTCCACTCTACCACTCCACTCTGAATGGTTCTTTTTAAAGCATTCAGGGAGGACTTGTTGGTATTTATTTTTGGTATTGTTGTGCTGAATAACACAAGAAGGTTAGAGCTTCAGGGTACAAATTTGTTGGATATTCTCCTTCAGGATTTTCTGATAGACAGTAGAATTCAAGGTTCCATCAATTCCAGCAAATCATTCAGATCCTGACGGAGCAAAGCTTCCACTGACAATCACTCTACCAGAAACATGTTTGACTGTTGGTATGATGTTCTTTTCATGTTAGTTTTATGTCAGATGTAACAGGACCTTTCAAAACGTTTGTTTGTATTTTCAAATTTATTAGGGGGATCATATTTTCTGTGACCCCCAATAAGTCTTGGCAAATATGAAATGACTCTTTGTGTTGTTTTTGGTCAGCAGTGGTTTTCACCTTAGAACTCTCCCATTTTGTCCAGTCTCATAATGTTGCACTTTCTTTTTTTTCATATTTCCTTGGACTGACATCTTTGATAACACAAAAAGCTAGCAATTAAAGTTTTGGAGCACTAGCATCGGATGAACTCTGAAAAACTCTCCGTCTTAACAGAAACATCACAATTTCTGACAGGGAACAAGGAAATGCTGCAATGTTTTAATAATAAAAGATTAGTAAACAACCTGAATTTCACAAAAAAGACAGGTTATGGTACCTGCCACAAAAAATAAATAATCGCAGTATTCCGCTGTGTTATACCCAATACTGAAAACAGGGGTGGAGGGCTTTTTTTTTTAAGTACCAGAGTGCATAAATGGCATGCATATGTGTAAGCATGGCTGAGCTACTTCTTGTTTTTTGTAGATTATGTAACCACAGTGGGAGCTATTAGCAGCTGATCATGTGATCAACTATTAGAATGACTTTAGAAGGACCTCATAATGTAATCTGTTTCTCCAGCCTTATCTCCATCTCTGATTTTTTTTTAGATCACCTGGCTTTCCCTTCTACGGAGCCCCGCAGGGGACATGGGAGAAAAAAAAAATTAAGACGGACTTTTGCGAGATCTCGCAAAACTAACTCGGGATCTCGCAAAACTTTTGTGAGCTCTCGCAAAGCAAACTCGGGATCTCGCAAAACTTTTGCGAGCTCTCGCAAAACAAACTCGGGATCTCACAAAACTTTTGCGAGATCTCGCAAAAGTTTTAGCAGCATTCTTCGGACGCCGGCTCGAAGCCGACCGGGAGGTCGAGGCACGATGTGCCGGGAAAGCGGTGTTCCTCCCGGCTGTACAGGGAGTGCAGAATTATTAGGCAAGTTGTATTTTTGAGGAATAATTTTATTATTGAACAACAACCATGTTCTCAATGAACCCACAAAACTCATTAATATCAAAGCTGAATGTTTTTGGAAGTAGTTTTTAGTTTGTTTTTAGTTTTAGCTATTTTAGGGGGATATCTGTGTGTGCAGGTGACTATTACTGTGCATAATTATTAGGCAACTTAACAAAAAACAAATATATACCCATTTCAATTATTTATTTTTACCAGTGAAACCAATATAACATCTCCACATTCACAAATATACATTTCTGACATTCAAAAACAAAACAAAAACAAATCAGCGACCAATATAGCCACCTTTCTTTGCAAGGACACTCAAAAGCCTGCCATCCATGGATTCTGTCAGTGTTTTGATCTGTTCACCATCAACATTGCGTGCAGCAGCAACCACAGCCTCCCAGACACTGTTCAGAGAGGTGTACTGTTTTCCCTCCTTGTAAATCTCACATTTGATGATGGACCACAGGTTCTCAATGGGGTTCAGATCAGGTGAACAAGGAGGCCATGTCATTAGTTTTTCTTCTTTTATACCCTTTCTTGCCAGCCACGCTGTGGAGTACTTGGACGCGTGTGATGGAGCATTGTCCTGCATGAAAATCATGTTTTTCTTGAAGGATGCAGACTTCTTCCTGTACCACTGCTTGAAGAAGGTGTCTTCCAGAAACTGGCAGTAGGACTGGGAGTTGAGCTTGACTCCATCCTCAACCCGAAAAGGCCCCACAAGCTCATCTTTGATGATACCAGCCCAAACCAGTACTCCACCTCCACCTTGCTGGCGTCTGAGTCGGACTGGAGCTCTCTGCCCTTTACCAATCCAGCCACGGGCCCATCCATCTGGCCCATCAAGACTCACTCTCATTTCATCAGTCCATAAAACCTTAGAAAAATCAGTCTTGAGATATTTCTTGGCCCAGTCTTGACGTTTCAGCTTGTGTGTCTTGTTCAGTGGTGGTCGTCTTTCAGCCTTTCTTACCTTGGCCATGTCTCTGAGTATTGCACACCTTGTGCTTTTGGGCACTCCAGTGATGTTGCAGCTCTGAAATATGGCCAAACTGGTGGCAAGTGGCATCTTGGCAGCTGCACGCTTGACTTTTCTCAGTTCATGGGCAGTTATTTTGCGCCTTGGTTTTTCCACACGCTTCTTGCGACCCTGTTGACTATTTTGAATGAAACGCTTGATTGTTCGATGATCGCGCTTCAGAAGCTTTGCAATTTTGAGACTGCTGCATCCCTCTGCAAGATATCTCACTATTTTTGACTTTTCTGAGCCTGTCAAGTCCATCTTTTGACCCATTTTGCCAAAGGAAAGGACGTTGCCTAATAATTATGCACACCTGATATAGGGTGTTGATGTCATTAGACCACACCCCTTCTCATTACAGAGATGCACATCACCTAATATGCTTAATTGGTAGTAGGCTTTCGAGCCTATACAGCTTGGAGTAAGACAACATGCATGAAGAGGATGATGTGGACAAAATACTCATTTGCCTAATAATTCTGCACTCCTGTAGTAGGTCTCGACCTCCCGTTAGCTTCGAGCTAACGGGAGGTCGATACCTCCCGTTAGCTTCGAGTTAACGGGAAGAATGCAGCTAAAACTTTTGCGAGTTCATTTTGCGAGAGCTCGCAAAAGTTTTGCGAGATCCCGAGTTTGTTTTGCGAGAGCTCGCAAAAGTTTTGCGAGATCCCGAGTTAGTTTTGCGAGATCTCGCAAAAGTCCGTCTTAATTTTTTTTTTCTCCCATGTCCCCTCCGGGGCTCCGTACCCTTCCATGGGATTGGTCCCCATATGGGTGTGAGTTTTTTCTTTTTTTCTTTTTTTTCCGGGGGGGGGGGCTTAGGACACTAGCAAGCTTGGTCAACAAGTTGTATCTATTATTGTTGTATCTATTGCAGTGCACAAACACACATATCTGTCACGTCACCCACTAAAACTGCAGCACAAACTTCCTGGATGCTCTGTATCACATAGGTGATCATAATATTTATCAGGGAACTCTACCAAAAATATTGCGAAAGACACCAACAGCAGAAGCACGCTTGACAGGTCACGTTAAACAACTCGTTAGTGGATTAGACATCAATCAACTACAGCTTCTTGTGTCGGCCTGTCAATGAAAGTGCCATACGCCTCTAACAGCATCTACCCGGTCAGTTATGGGGGGAAAAAAACTAACTACTGTACAAAGAGAGGGAGGGAACCTATTCATAGATATGGAAACAATTCTATGTGCCAGGTAGTACACAAAATATAAAAATGAGAAATCATTTTTAAAAACACTCTAAGGTTTTTAAGTTCCTGAAAATGTTTCACAATAAAAGCTTGTCAAGAAATTTAACAAGTTTTGTTCTATTGAAATGCTGTGGCTTTTAATTTGCATAGCAAACAGATTAATGTAATGCAGGAATGATTGAAATTACAGAACTGGGACCATTTATGCTTTTTAAGTCAATTTTACATTTAAGCTATTTCATAAACAACTAGACTATGTCATTTCTGGAGACACTGAGGTGGGATGTTACTACTGGTGGACTTGGCCTGAAGCTTGGCTGTGCTGCAGTTAAAAAGTTTAATGTTTTATGCTTTAATGACGACTGGCTCTATTAGCACATTCTTAAAATTTACATATATAAATGGGATGCAATGTGTGAAGGTTCTCCTTCTCAGTTAGAGCAACACTACATCTATCATTGTAACCATTATCTTTTCCTATCCCCTAACCGTCTGTTTCTATTATCTAGTAGACATCACACCTAAAACTTGCGTTGGGTAGCGCTCTTTTGTTACATTTAACAGATGTGGGACAACATTACCAGTCACTGGAAGCCGTGTTTGTCTCCACCTGAATGTTATAACCCAATGTTCACCCTGCTCTACTTGAACTCTTAGGGGAGATATTTCTTTTTCTCCCTACTAAATGCCCCACTGTGTTCACAAGACTGTTGCTGACCTTGATGGCTGTTGGTATGTGGTGTCCAATGGATTCTGTCAGAGGATTTCTTTAAAAAAAAAAAAAAGAAAAGAAAAAAAAAAACGAAAGAAAAGACAACATATCTGGTAACAGCACTGATAAGAGACCTCATACTGATCTGTGAGGTCATATGAACATGCACTTTCACACAGTCAACAGAGTCATAATAACTAATAAATAGCTCATTGTATGATTTGATAACCACAGCTTTTTTCTATCCTTGAACATGCAGACACTTCTTTAAGCAGAGGTTGTATAATATAAAGTAAAACATGAACACATAAAAAGAAAGCATAAATATATAAAATGAAACTCTGAAAGGATTAAATTAAACTTGTATAAAATGAATGAGTGTATCCTTAAAATATCCCGAAAAAGAGAAAATATGCAGAGACTTTCTCGAGCTGAGGGCAATTAACCAATGTGCACCTGAATGAAACAGTAACTCATGTAACCATTGTCAACAGCATATAAAACCTTGTAAACGGGCTACAGCAACAAGGAGATCAGAAGGCGCTGGGTACCACTCAGAGCAGCTAAGACCAGTTTCCTGCTCTTAGCTGAAAAGATATTTTCTTGGTACATTTTGGGGTAGTTAAAGCAAAGTGGGCCCCATGAAGCTATTGGACAACAAATTATTTAATTATTTATCACAAAAGAAAAAAGAAAATCTCAAAATAAATCCAGATGCTGCTTTTTTGTTATAATGCTGTTCTTTCTTTCAATTATTATTAGCCATTCATTAAGATGTTATAGCTGGCTTCAACTAAAGCCCCTATTATTATCCACTAATTAAGATGTGTTATACAAATGAAACCGCAGTTCAGTTTCCTGCTATAGTACAGTATCAACAAATTGACAGTTTAATTGACCCTCAGGGTTCATAATTTCATACAATCATGGGACCTCTTGGCCCTCCAGCATGAATAACTACAACTGAAAAGGAGCACACAGTCAGAAGGAATATTATTTAGCCTCACAGTTTCATGGTCAGCTTAAATCAATCAAATCAAATTCAAATTTTATTTGTCACGTACACAGTCATACACAGTACAATATGCAGTGAAATGCTTAGACAACTGCTCGTGACCTAAAGAAAAAAAGAAAAGGCTATGAATAAGATAGGAAATAAATATGAAAATTAAAAAGGGTAAATTTAACTAGGAAGGAATAAAATAAAATATAAAAATTAAAGTTAAAAATGAAATAACTGTACAACACAAATTAGAATGAAGGGTAAATTTAACTGGGAAAGAATAAGATAAAATATATAAATTAAAGTTGAAAAATAAAATAACTGTACAACAAATACACAATACACAGTATAGAACTATATAAGAATGTATGAAGAAATATAAATATATATATATATATATACACAATAACAGCAGCTGTACAAGTATTAACTGGAAATGAAGAATATAATGACCAGTGTTGTGCAATCCACATTATTTAGTTTCTTGTGCAGTGCAAATATGCTTAAAGTGATTAAGTGATGAAGTGAAAAACAATGTCCAGAATGTCCAGTGTGTGTGTAAGAACTATATGTGTGGGTCAGTACTGTGTGGTGGTGTGATTGAGAGACCGTATCGCCTGCGGGAAGAAGCTCCTCCTCAGTCTCTCTGTGTTGGTCTTCAGGGAGCGGAATCGCTTTCCTGACCTCAACAGAGAGAACAGTCCGTTGTTGGGATGGCTGAGGTCCTTCACGATCTTCGAGCTTACATTAAACATTTAAGATTTTAGTGTTTTACTGTGGTCCATCAACAGCACTCCTATACCAACTGTCACCCAGCTAGGCTATCACATTGAATGGGGTTAATAGAGTTCAGGTGACACTAATTTGGTGGTTATCAAACCTGTGAACTTGATGCTAATGCATGCAACCTTGTGGACAATGAGTCAAGTCACCACAAGAATAAACATTTCAAGAGCACAATAAGATTACATTAACTCGACATGCAGGTCTTTGATTTAAAATAAAAAAACCTGCAAAATTTGCATGCTAAAGATTTTTTGATGCAATCAGCTCTTCTGCTCTGGTTAAAAAATAATAAAAATAATCATAATTTGGTCAGTAATTTCTAAATGTTTCACTGCTAACAATCCACGTTCCAGTAAAGTAAGAACAAATGGAAAAAGATTGGAATTTTTTAGCAATACAGCAGCACAGATTCATTTACCTTTTTTTGTGGCACACGCTAAGGTCTAACTTATTGTAAAATAAGAATAACAGGCACTTAAACTCATTTTTTTTTATGTGCAACAAATGAAAATTTACTATAATATTTTGGACCCACTACAAGTGCCCTCTCTCTTTCCCATTCATACTGATTCAGATTAGAATACAGTTGTCTTGTAAGGCCATCACTCACAATTGTGCTGCAGTGACCCATTCCATGGCAAGGAGAATGACTTGAAGAGCTGCGCATATTATTTCATAAGACTGCACAGCCCACCCACCTTTAACTAATGACTTGGAAGTAATGGCCTTCAACAATTTTCTATTTTTCACTGACAGTTCACATTACAGCCAGCAGCGTTACAGAGAAACTAGACTGTGATAAAGGAAGAGCCGGAAAGAGACAGAGGGAGGTGAGTTAGGTATAAATAAAGTTTTCAACACTGTCTGCTATTGTCTTTGAATAATTTTCAGCATAGTTAAAACGTGGGTCTATTAAACATTTACCAAAAGATATAGTTCTTACCAGATGGGATGGTCATCTACCAAAAACTAAAAATCACTTTGATAATAATAATAATAATAATAATAATCTAACATGATTTGTATTTGTCTTAGCCAGATCAAACTATGTGTAATTGGAGTGACCCTGTATGTGTTGTTTCTTTTAAGCAGATGTTCTGTTAGTTGTCATGGAAACTGATGGATAATATCAATTGATCAGTGACATCTTAATAAGTTAGTGGGAAAAACATCCTAGCTGTTTAAAAACATTTATTTCAGGGTTTTTTTTTTTTCTCATGTCCTTGGTGTGCTGCTACTTTCTCTAAATATTCATCTATCCACTTCCGTTTATCCTTTTCAGAGTCGCGGGGGGTGCTGGAGCCCAGGGGCGATTCTAGGATCAGAGCTTTGGGGGTGCTGAGCACCCAGAGAGTTGCCCAGCCAGGCAAGATAAACTTTACTCGTCACGATGAGACTTCTTCCCTGTCTCTGTCAGTCCCTGCATCCTTAAATGTCTCCAGTTGTCCCAAGTTCCCTCTGACTGTCTCCTTTGTGCATTTAAACCCCTGTTCCTCCCTGTTCTCATCGTCTGTTGTCTTCATCTCCATTATCAGTCATCAAAATTTTACCATCTCTATGCAAGTCTGCAAATTTCTTTATTAAATCAAAAAATTCTTACATTCATCAAGTCTCTCTGTGCCTGGGTCCTCGTCACAAAACATGACATCATTGTTTTGTAAATTTTAACACAATTTAATCCCCATATTTGTGAAGGAAAGCAAAACACTTTTTTAAAAGTCTGTGACAAAACCATCAAATCAGATAAAGGTTATTTAAATGCTGCAAAAGAAGAATGGATTGAAAATATCCTAACCTTAATTACTGGGGGAAAATGATGAATGATGATCATAGTGAGTAAAAAGTAAACTGAGTGCATTTTTTGGACAGGGATTCACTTTTAATGTGTATCTGTAATATAATACAGATACATAAAAATACACTCCAAAAATAGAGTCATTGAAATGTACAAAATATTGATAAAAAAATTATAAAAATGGAGGCAACTTTGCCTGTGGTACAATGTATGAAAATATCTTTACTGCAGATACTACTATGGCTCTGCAGATTTATTTCTTTTATTTTAACCTATGTCGCCTCACCTTGAGGTTGGCAAATCTGTCTATCACTTTTTGGTGGTCAACTCTCTCAAGCAGTTTAACAGTTCGTTTTGCCTGTCACTATTCCCGGTCTGTTTTCTTACCTGTTTCTTCCTGACCTTACACTTTCTCCTTACGTTCCCCTCTTTCCTCTCTCCCTCTTTGGACTGACAATCATACACAAATAGATTGTATTCAATTAGATGAAAAAATTACATTAATATGAAAAAAAATATTATTAAGATCACTAATAAAAAAAAATCCTCTCTCAGTCTATTTTCAACCAAAAGGCAAATAACCAAACCACATGTACATCTAATAAAATATATAAATATTGAAACACTGATCCAACATTATCCTTTATTGATGGATCATTTGTTCTTACACTTTTGCCTGAATGTGGCACATATGACAAAATAACCAGCTTCTCTCATTCCATTTCAAACAGGATAGTGGTAACAACTTTAGGCTACGGACAATTTTAAGTTTTAGATTTTAAATAGGCTATATAAATTTCAATGGGAGCAACGGGACGGTCAAATGTCACTGATTTTACTACAGAGTAGGACGGATTGTAGGGTAGCAAACATTGTTGGAAAACACGTTTCCAACACTGCAGGTTATCTGGTGTAATGTTTATCAGCTAAAAAGAAACATGGTCTGACTCCTACCTAACTATATAAAGAGTAACTGAAGGTTAAATGCAGTTAATATGTCCTGTTTTAAGCCAGGCACTAACACCTCCGCTCCGCTGGGTCTCAGCCACCAGCGCTCTGGCAGCAACGGCGCTAGAGCCAGAGTAGGGGAGAGGCGAGCTGGAACAAACCCAAAAATGGGCTAAAATCGCCCCCTGCTGGAGCCTATCCCAGCTATCTTAGGGGACAGTGCAGCACAGTCGAATAACTAAAATGGGTACACCTCTTTTTAGTCTGCCTTTAAAATGTTATTCTCCCATACAGTTCCATTTACTCGGATACCCATACTTGTTTATTTTTATTTTAACTTGGATTTTGTGTTAGAGACAACCTTGATCAGCACCATGGACAGCGCCTAATTTAATATTTGTATTGTTTATTTCATATTTTTAAGAAGGGATAAAAATCACATAATAAACTATTTTTAAATGAATATTTTAACATATTGACCATATGAAGTTTGTGTCTACTTCACAAATCAGGCCCAGTAATGTGCAATGTGTGTCTCTCGTGCCCATACTCTGCTTTCTCTATGGAAGGGGTGTGAGTGACATTGAGGAAATCTTTGACAAGGAGCCCAACCAGTGGGTCTGAGGGAGTTAAAAAAAATCTTTGTGTTACTGGGCCCAGGAAATTTATGAGATTCTCTCAGAGTTCCTCAGGGCTCTGTGAAGCTATTTTGGTTGATGTGCATCTGTCAACTAGCATCCGGATTGACAGAGATATGTCAACCAGCTGTCCAGTGCTTCTGACTTGGCAAACTGGGGCCGAGGTTACCTGGGGCTGAGGTTCCCTGGGGCTGAGGTTCCGGTCTGCTTTTTTAAAAACAGCAGGACCAGAAAACAGTCTTGTGTTTCACCTAGCTGTGAAGCATTGGACCACCTTTATCATCTCAAGGGTGTACATCTGTGTCGTGTCCCTCTGGGTGTCACGTGGGGCATATTATTGCAGTATGGCACATCAGGTCCACTGTTCATAGGTCATATTGAGAGCTTACTTAGAAATAACTCTTTCCTGGTGAACACGGGACTTGCCTAACCCTCACTATTCTGTTTTCAACTTTTATTGGCAGATTCTCTAGGTGCAGCCAAGGGGCAAAGGGTGGTGAATTTTTGACCTCCATCATTCACCAGAGTTGTCT
Organism: Perissodus microlepis; assembly: GCF_051167445.1. Classification (NCBI taxonomy): domain Eukaryota; kingdom Metazoa; phylum Chordata; class Actinopteri; order Cichliformes; family Cichlidae; genus Perissodus; species Perissodus microlepis. The sequence continues at coordinate 27,518,244 of NC_140477.1, read as the reverse complement.
GCAGCTGTGTGTAAAGGCGAGGATGTAGATGAATGAAGAGGAGGAATAGGACAAAGACTGTGGCCAGGCCCAGGTAGATACCCCACTGAGAACGGAGATGGGGATTAGATCAAATATCTTGAGGTCTTGTTAACAACTGAGGTTTGAGTGGAGTAGGCGATTGACATGGATGGATGGATGGATGGATGGATGGATATGTGCAGCATGAGCAGTAATATGGAAGATGTACTGGTCTACTGTACCTTGATGGATACTGCTATTGATCACCAAGAGTACATACATATGAAACAAAGTGTACAACATATTTAATTAGGTGATGTGTAAGAATAGTTTATCATTTTTATTATGATTACCTTGCACAAAAAGATTAACAAGGCCTTTGTGTAACCTCAGAATTGGTCCTTCGGGGTCTAATTATTGTACAGAGTGTAGTGTTTTGAAATGTGTAGTTTTAAACCTCTCACTTTTCCATTTATTTTCTGATTTGAAGTTCACACTGCTCTAATTGCAGTATCTGAGCAAATTCCCATCTGAGTATTTCTTTTATTTACAATCTGGAGCAATAGATCTGTTATGTTTAACTGGTGCAGAGGAGACCCCTTCATACAACACTGTGTTTTATCTTCCACTTTCAAGTGCTGTACATGTTTAACTCAGAGTACCAAATACGGGAATAGGTTTGAAGAAGAAAAAAAGACACAAGAGAGCAAATTGTAAGAATGGTATTGCTAATGGTATTTTACTTGTCTGATCCCCTGTTTGACAGCCAACACTTATATTAAAACTCATATAATTTGAATAACATAAAAACTTTCCAACATTACATTTAAAGGTTATTTTGGATCAACCTACAGTTCTTCTGCACCCATGTTAAATAGTTCTACATGAAGTTAGGAGTAATCTGTAGTGTGTAAACTGGAACTATTTCACGCTCATCTTCAGCTCAACTTGTTTCCTCAAATAGCAAGTCGGTACTTGAATTATCTATTGCTGTCAGATTACCTACTTGATCAAAAAGACATCCGTCATCTTACTTCCTCAGCTCATGTCTCTTTACTGGCTCCTTGAGGTGTTCTCGATGCTTTCGTATACACATTTTTTAGCAGTCAGGGCGGGATATTCTTCATTATCACGATTTAGTTAAATGCTCTAAATTTAAAGACATCAGCTCTTCAGTCTTCAGTGATATTCTGGTTTATTTTATATTCTGCACATCAGGTTTTGTAAACTTAATTATCTGTAATGAGCTTAATTTTTTGATTTTATGGTCATGCTTTACTTTTTTTCTTAAATCATTGTCTCTCCTGCCAACCTTTTCTAAATAAAGTAGCAAATCAATTTGAGCTACTTTATTTAAAGCCAAACATTCAAGTCACTATGTGTAGGTAGTGAACACATTTATTCAACATTCAGTATGTGAACATACAGTATAACAGCTTAAATGCACTTGACAAGGTGCCACTTCAGAGTTAGTAATAATGGTGACTCAGGGCTTGTCCACATGTGCACGGAGACATAGCTTTTTCTGTGCATCTTGGTCTTTCGTTCACATTTAAACTGTGTTTTTTAGGTCACTGAAAACAGAGCTTTAGAAAAAGTCCGCCAAGGATGAAGATTTTCTGAAACTCTATTTCCATATTTAGATGTGGATAAGGAAAATAAAGAGTTTGTCTTGCGAGGTAAAAGGCGTATGCCTTGGTTTATCTTATTTTTCATAGGCTAAAGGTCAATATTGTATTGGTTATTGTATAGGAATTTCTTTTACTTATGTATTAATCACATTGTCTGTGAAGGTTCTCAGTCATCCAGGTCATCGTAGTCAAAGGAGCTTGCAAAGAAAAGCGTCTGGACTTCTTTAAGTTACTTGAAGACGTTTCACCTCTCATCCGAGAAGCTTCTTCAGTTCTAAGGTCAAATGGTGGAGAGTCCCAGATATGATATATATATATCTGGGACTCTCCACCATTTGACCTTAGAACTGAAGAAGCTTCTCGGATGAGAGGTGAAACGTCTTCAAGTAACTTAAAGAAGTCCAGACGCTTTTCTTTGCAAGCTCCTTTGACTATTAATCACATTATTTTATTGTATAATGCCTTGGTGCCACTGGATTTTAACATGTCTGACACCAATACTGTAAGACAAATGGTGGGGGTCTAGTAAGTAAGCAGACAACTCCACAGGAAGAATCTTTTGTCTCTTTGAGGACTCTGGGAGGTAGCAAGGGAGTGTGAACCTTAAGGTGTGAAACAGCTGTGTACTGCCTTTTGTTCCTGGAGAAGGTATTTAACTGAGAGCCTTGCTAGGCTCAGGGAGAACTCTGCTGACCGTCTGTCCCGCAGACATGCAGGGGCTCCATCAAGCTTGGTTGTCTGTTGTCTTTGTGTGTTTGGATTAAAGAATGTTAGCTACCGCTCACCGCTCGTCTGCAGGCGAAGATTTTTTTCAAAACAAAAGTGGGGTATTCCAATTTCAAAAATATCCATGTATGTGTGAATGTAGCCTTAATATAAGAAGTGTTCTTAAAAAATAAAGTTAATTGAAAATGTTTAATGCATGAAAAAACTCTTACGTTGTGAGCATCGATAAACGTGTCTCGTGGCCTTTAGCTGCTTGACTAATAGTGTCCATCAGAATTCACATCCTTCCATTCATAAACTTTCCTGTGGCATAGTATGCAAACTGCATACTTAGTTGTGTAATGTAAGTTGTGCACTAATTGAATATGATGACATTTTAAAATTTCACTGTAATTGTTTTACTGTTTACAACTTGTGACTAATAATAGTAAATTCCATAGGAGTAATGTCTAACAGGGCAACCAGGGTACCCAGGGACACAGAGGTAAGTGGAGCCCATTCAACGTGATTATTAAAGGAGACCCTCCTCTACATTACATTGGATGCCTATATTCACAGTGTTATAGTATCAGACATATTGTAAGAGTACCACTATATGTATAAGTGAACCAAAGCCTATCATGTTTTAGGCCATATTCATTTTCCTTATGAATTGAATTTTAGCTTCAAAATATTTATATTTTTACACCGCATTGATTAAAAATATGTTGCTTACCTGAAAACCTTTGATGGTGTAGTGTCGTGCTGGATAATATATTGTATTTGAACTTTATTACCTTGCTCCGTGTCATCTGTGCAAAATGCACGGGGTCTTGTTAATCTCACCTATGCAACAATTTGTTCTTCTGCGACTGTCTTATAGAGGAGTTGTCAGCATTTTAAATTGTGTTTAGTGAGCAAAGTCAGAAGCGGTGCACAGAATAGGAAGCAGAGAGGAGAGCAGGATGAGGATACAACCAGGACTTTAGATTTGAGCAGTGTGGTCAGTGATGAAGTTCTGATGTGTGGGTAACTTGAGGGTTTTGGGATTGAAACATTGTTGCCACTTATATGCACTCGTTGTGTAATATGGGTGCGTGATATATCTAGAAGCTGGTCCACCGGAAACATCTGCTGAATAATGAATTCTATAAATGAGTGTGCTTGTTATACACTGACCCTGTCCAGTCAGTATATTAGGACCTGTGGTTAACCAGCTTCTCTCTTTTGTGCCATACTTATAGACCTTATAGTTGTCTTTATGTTACTTTAGCAAAGCTAAATATGGTTTGGGCTTGTGGTAGCCTAGTTGAAGAAGATAGTGTGAATTTATAGCATAGATAAATGTGTCAATTTCCCAGACCTCTGACTGTGGCTGTTGTCCATGGTGCTGATCAAAAGCTGGAATTATGTTATTGACATCCCTGATTATTGCTATGTGCTGTTATTTTTTGCACTCACTGTGTGTGTGTGTGTGTGTGTGTGTGTGTTTGTCTATGAGAGTAAGAGAGAAAGAGAGAGAAAGTGATGCTAAGGGCCCAAAAAATGTCTCTCTTGGGGGATATCATAGTGTTGTTACACCTGTAGTAAGTTTACATGTCATGTAAAATTTAACACATAAGCACAGAACAATGCCCCAAACATATGCAGTGTGTGGTTTTATGTGCAGTGCTTGAAAAGACTCTTAGTAACAGCTAGCTAGCATTGACATCAGGATTAGCACTGACACGCTAGCTACTAGCTCTACTAAGTTTTGTTTGGTGGTGGATGCTTTTCACTAGGAAGAGCATCAAGCAACAATAAACATCTATAAAGCAATTGTCATTTGTCTTTTTACCAGCTGGATATGTTTGCAACCTTTCTAACATATTCACTGCATCATTTTTTTAGGGCTGTATATCACTTTCAAATAATATTAAAAACTATGACACAAAGCACAAACATATAAGTTAAGTACCGGTACATGTAGATTATTACAGTGGGAGTTGAGTAAATGTGCTGAGTTGCTTGTGCTGCAACCACCTGGATCAAAAGTGTTACAGTCGACTTACACAACGTTCTGTCAAAGCCCAGCCTGCAGCCAAATTTAAACTGACTGTGACATATAATACTGGGCTTTGCTGTCACTGTGGTATTACACTTTATTTTCTCATATCACAAGTAATGGGCTAAAGTAACTATGGCACACGGAGACACACTTGTCATCCCACCGAGCAACATAAATTCAGCTGCATCCTCGTCTAAATGACCAAAAAAGTCATTAATTGCTGCATCTCCTCCTGAAGCTCCCTGCAGGGGTTCCGAGATGACAAGAAAATGAAAGCTCTGACAGCACGTCTGCGCTTATTTGCTGTGTTGTTATTGTGCATCTTATAATGGAGAAATGTTGGAAAGGCCTAAATTGAAGAAGTAATTCATTTTGCTTTTCTAGTATATGAAACATCATACTTCATCAAGGTCGTCCACTTAATACAGGACGACTTAATGATGAAATCGATCTGAAGGCAACAGCATTTTAGCATCTGACAAAGAAAAGCCACTCAAACGCCTCTCACACAGTATGCAAATGAGGGACTGTGGTTGGATGATCATTTAAATGTACTGAAGAGCAGTATAAGAGAATGTTAACATCAATATTAAAATAAAAATGACACATCCATTGCTGAAACATATTGGTTAGTGGTGTTTTTATAGCTGTCATAGTTACTGCTTTCAATTTCTCTCTTCAACATAACTGAGTTCACTTCATATGTGCTACACAATCATCTTGATGAAATGGGTCACTTTGCATAATTAGCAACCAGGGTGGAAATTGTGAAAGATCAAGCAGAATAAAAGAGCAGTGGTGTGTGCATCTTTGTAATGTCCATCTTTGACCACACATTCTACCCATAGTGAATTAGCAAAGATGCATTCACAGGTCACTTATCGGATGTTTTCCGGGCAAATTTGGAAAAAGAAATGCAGTGAGCCAAATAAATAACTCTGGGTTTTAGTCCGTCTATGAAAGACGTCTTGATGCTTTAAATCTGTTAACCACTTAAAGCACAGTAGAAAGTGAGAAAGCTGTTATTATTAATAACATTCAATGCACTTGTGTCAGTAGACAATTCCAGTACACTAATTAGCAACTGATAATTCTCAGTTCAAAGTAACCTCTAGCTATTGGGCTAGTTAACCTTACCAATCAGTGACTTTATTATCTGCTAAATGTGACGAGTTTGTAGTCTTGAATTCCCAGGTAAAAACTTCATTGTTGTTTTTCTCATCTGCAATTCCCTTTTTAGATGTGTGTAGATCAGGTGTTCAGGCCAGATTATCTAATGGATCATTTAGTTCTCACTTCTAAATTATTTGTGCATAGTCTGGAGATGCTCATTATCTCCAGACTATAATGGAGATAATGAGCATCACTTCACCCATTGCCTACTGGTGGTGGTCAGAGGGCCCGGTGGCGCCAGTGTCCGGCAGCCTCGCCTCTGCCAGTGCGCCCCAGGGTGGCTGTGGCTACAATGTAGCTTGCCATCACCAGTGTGTGAATGTGTGTGTGAATGGGCGGATGACTGGTTGTGTAAAGCACTTTGGGGTCCTTAGGGACTAGTAAAGCGCTTTACAAATACAGGCCATTTACCATTTTTTACCATATGATTGAAAAACAAATAATGGTTACAATTGGTGCGGGAACATTGTCATTGTTTATGATTGGAAATAAACAAGCAAAGAAAAAAAAAGCTAAAAGTCTACCATAGCTTTTACTTTTAGCATTATATTTCAACAAATTAAAATGAGCTGACCCGAGCTAATCTAATAATAGGTTACCTCTTATCAGCTCATTTTCCAGCTGCTTGGTCTGATAGTAGCAATGATACTGGGTATTTGGTTACATGCATGAAAAGAGCTGGATCATATGTGAGGCTGAGTGGCCGGTTACCAGTCAGGGCACTGGCTGGGCAATCGATGCATCTCTAGTATTCATTGTCAAAAAAATTTCCTTTCACATTGTACCTTTATGGTACAATGTGAAAGGAAATTTAGTAAGGTTAGTAATAAGGTTAATTTGTTTCTGTTTCATTTCATTTATTATTCAAGTATTTTTTTAAAATGCTGTCCACTGTGGAGAGAACTAAATTAATGTTAAACAAATGCAATGAAATTGCTGTAAAACTATGTGTAGTTATTCTGGTGAGTATAACATATGTACACATATATTGTAGTAGAAACATTACACAACATTACACAAATCAGCTTTTAAATGAAACTTATGATCAATATTTTTGAATATTTTATTTTTCTGGTTACAAGCAGTGTGTATTGATATGTTACATTTATATTCACAAACGTCATTAAAACTAATTTTATATGTACTATTATTATTATCATCATTGAACGCTTATTTGTCAGCTATGAATAGCTGCCATGAAGGCTTCTTAATTTTTGCATTAACTGTAAAACTTCCACAGCATTTGTCTGCACTATTCATAGTATTTGTTTCAAGGCTGCTATATAGCAGTTGAAGAAAAGGAATACTGAACATAATTTAAAATAAAAAGATATTCAGGATCGCTCTAATGTATAACTCTAACTCTAAGTTGTTGACCTGTAGATTTTAAAAAGGAACAGTTGCGCTTGTTATTCTCGGGGTCCCCGTCTGATATGTCAGTTTTACTTAAAATGTCATGGATTCTTTTGTCTTGTCTTGTAAACCTGCATGTCATTCACTTTCCCTCATAAAATGCTTTGGTGAACCATTTAACGAAAGAATGATTTAATACATCCTGCAAGATACTTTTATCGGGGAGCGGAAGTCTGTTTTCTATTTGGTGTTCAGTGTAAAATAAAACCTTTGCATTCACTATTTTCCAAAACATGTTTTCCTCTAAAGCATTGCAGCTGTGTTGCAGATCATAGGCTATGTTTATACAGTGGCAGCCAAACAGCAGGATACAACGCCATGCATATGGAAAGCGATCCAAGATAAGGAGATTGAAAGAAAACATGAGAGAATGGTATTTTACCTACAAGTGGGCTTGAAATATTACAAACGCAATATTTCGCGAAACGCTGTTTCAGTAGTCCTGTGCACGTCTATGTTAAAACTCTTTCAGGAAGCTAGTGGTGACATTAAGAACGCCACTGAACTAAGCATGGCACTGAGTACATAAAGAGCACTCAGCGGTGTACTCTCCCGTGCTTCCAGCATGATTTTTTCCACATTAATCTCTCTCTCTTTCCTGCTGACATCATGACACGGATTCCCATATTACTGTGCTGGCTGCACTGTGATCAAGTATTTTGTGCTGGATTTGCAGCAGGAATTGGAAGACTGTGTGACATACGAACTGAACTAATGTAAACCCAAGGGAGCCAAAAGCTGTGCAAATGCAGCATGTCATTTTCAAGCAGTGTCTAATTTGTGTAACTGAAACCAAAAATCGGAACATTTAAATCAGTATGACAGGCAGAATAATGTTGTGATTTTCAAAATAATTACTGCTTAAAATCCAAGATGCATTATGAGATATCGGTCAAGTTTTCAAACGCGTGTATCCTATACTGTATGTAAAAAGGAAACAAAAGATGTCAGAGAGATTTGTGTCTGCTTGAGAGCCCCTGGGGTTTAGAGCTGTTCAGTTGCAAAGTCTGTAAAACACCACCTAGCTAGAGAGCTCTGTCCCAAGAGGATGCACATGCAAAAGCCCTGTCAGCAGCCTCTCTGTTTTTTGTACATATAAAACAATGGTTGAACACACAACAAAAGAAAATGCTGACAAAGGTGAAATGCTGCACTCTGTTTGTCCTGTCTTGTGCAAAGCACGTGGAATTTATGAGTGAGTGCAGACGTCCATTCTTTATTCTTCTCTTTGCTCAAGTGCCTGAACGGGCTAATGTTTTAGCTCAATGGATGTGTTCGTGATGAAAACCAGAACAAAAATAAATAAATAAATAGTATGGGGTGTTTTTCTTCTGGTGTTTGAGCACTCTTGATGCAAATCAGTACTAATGATACACAGTGGGCTCTCAAAACCATTATCAGAGTTGAGTGTTTTTCCAAAATATCACTCGCTAGTCCTCCAAATATCTGTGGAACTTAAGATAGACTGCATGAATTTGATTATCGCAACTTTTGTCAAGCTCACTGCTCTAGTTAAGAATTGATATTACAGAGAACTATAATGTTAAAAACACTCCCTATATAAGTAATATTTATCACCTTGTTACAACACAGTTTTTTACCCCAGGTTCTGACATTCATGTAGATTTTACTCTTAAATGTAGGTAGGTGGCAAACAGTAGGTGGTAATAGCTTTCCCGGGCACTTCCACAGTGCTCCAAAAGACCCCTCTGGAACAGCCTCAGAAACATGAAATTGACCTGCCTTCCACCCTGTAACCCATGTGAACTGAACTGTTTTGGAGGCAAGTGGATTAAATGTGGCTGAACACATGGTTTTTGAAATAACATTTTATCAGCTTTCTGTACTGACCCCTTTTCCTAAAAGCATTTTGACTTTTCATATCAAAAAAGCAGCTAATGAAGGACTACATTTTTCAGAAGGCTCAGTGCCAGGACCATGCTCTTCTTTACACTAGTTTATGAAGGTTATAAATAAATAAAGTATATTAGAAAGAACAAACCACAATGTGAATGCAGTATTAATTGTATATCTTGTTAAGGACTCTGCAAAGCAATTGTAGGGCAAGCAATACTGCTATTATCAGTTATTCATAATTTATTAAATTGCATTATTAATGCTCTTATGTTTTTACACAATATGTAAGGATGTGTTGGCATGGACTGTGTCTGAGAGAAGCACTGTTGAAAATCAGTATTTGTCCAATTTCAGCACAAACATGAAATTTGCATGCTTGGTTTTTGAGCTATACATTTCACGAATAAACTTTGAACTATCCCTGTCTTAGTTAGGACTGTTTTAGCCTTGTAGCTATAAGCTTGCCTCACGCTTTTACTGAGAATTTTATGCAGTGTTATTTTGGACTTGACTTCTTGGGCATGGACATTTTTTCAGGGCATTATCTATTCAGAGTTACGCCTCCACTTAACCCAGTGGAATTCATGCTGTACAGTTTTAGACAAGATTTCCAACAAACTGAAGGCTCAAACAATTATCTCCTGCAGGGACAAATCCTGCTGGGTGCTAGTGGAGTTGGATGCAAAAACTGTATCTGCCCCTAGTCACCTGGGTCTCAGTGGTCATAAGGTGTAAACAAAGCTTTCTACTTTGCCTAGATAATATTTTCTTTTTACTACAAGCCACATTTATCAATTTCTACATATGCACTGATGTCTTTGAACTGTAGAAAAACATCACAGCAGCCATATAAACTCACACAGATACAGGGAGCACCATCGGAAAAGCCACATAAAGGTTCAACCCAGAACCTTTTTGCTGTGAGATAACAGTGCTAACAGCTGCAGCACTCTGTGGCATGTGACAGTGTTCCTCGCTCCCTGCTTACTACAGAAGAAGGCATAACATCCAAACATGAGATGCCTGGGTCCTTGTGCAATAAGTCAATGATTAAAAGAATACCAGCAAATCTAAAGCACAATAGCTAAAAAATGAATAAATAAAAGAATTGAGGTATTCATGCTGGTCAAAGTCCAGACCTCAAAATGATTGAAATGCTGTGGCAGGACCTTAAGATGCATGCATAAACAAATACCTGTGAACCTGAAAGAACTGAAGCAACGCTAGAAATGACTCAAAAATTCCTCCACAACAATGTAAATAATACTGCCAGTGCTACCCCTCAAACTCCTAACAGACACACCTATGGTGTCAATTTCAAAATCCTACATTGCCTTGTTCTCAAGTTATCACATTCACAAGATTTTCAGAAAACTTACTCTGACATTGAGATTCAGGTAACTGAGATTCAAACTCATTCAAAAGTTTTAGTAGATGCACCTATGTTATCAATTTGAAAATCTTAGTTGACTTATTTCTTGAGTTATTGCATCCACAAGATGCAACAATCTGGGATATCCTCATCTGTACCCCTCAATACCTTCGGATCTCTGGCATTAAAGCGTAATAAAACAATAAAATGTCAGTGTTTCATCAAAACATGCTTGACTTAGACTATGCAGCATGTAAAGAGCCTAATTCTGCATTCTGATTTATAGACCACCTAAATCCACAACTAACATTTTAGGTGGTTTTGGTAACAGCCATTCCAGACTTAATAGTACCTCTTTAAAGTAAGAGGTCCAAAAACTCTCTCAGGCTTGGGATAATAGAAAATATTTTCACAGAACAGAATAATTTAGAAAGCACAAAAGAAATGGTCATACAATTGAATGTACACCTTGACTCTCTAAAGACCTTGATTTAAAAAAAATAAAAAATAAAAAACAGTCAATGAAGCAAAAACTCCTGATCAAATTGTTGTAGTTTGTATCTGGTTTTAAACCCTGTTTGATAATTGCTTGTGATGGCTTCAGTATTTAAACAACAAAATGCCCATGTGTGCTATATATAATATATATGTGTGCTATATATATTATATAACTATAATTGGGTTATTGTTGCAAATCTACAACCCAACAAGCAACAAAAAAAACAACAACAACAACAAACAAACAAAAAACCTCAGCTGCTAAATAACTGTTTAAGACATGTGATATAGCCAAAATTATGTTACCCTAATGACTCGTCATGGGATCTATGCTATATGAAGTATCTGATCTCTTTGCCATAAACCACCCAGTATATAACTGGTGCTTCTTTATTCCTGTGGCCTAGCTGAAAACAAGATGTTACAGAGCTCTAGAGTATATCCCTAAGCCATAGATGATGATGATGATAATATTGATTATTATTATTATACTAATAAATGAAAGACATTCACTATAGCAAGCCTGTTGTTCTCTTGATATCCTCACCACCTGCACCTTGCTAGCAAGTCTGTCCTTACGTTTAAATCCTAATAAGGCATGAAATAATTTGCCCCTTTTTAAGAAAATCCTCACAATACACCACTATATTAAGGGGCTGTGAAAAAAATATAAAAATAAAGTTAATAGAATAGGAAGTATTTCATTTATGACCAAAATTGTTTTTATTTCTTCCTTTGGTAACTTATGTGTTTTAGCATGGGTCTATTTTTCAATGTATCTCAGATATATGATTTTTATGAGTGACTCCAGAACAGTGTTTTGTGGAGTACCTCAGGGGACAGTTTTTTCATTCATTCTTATGCTAACATGGGGTGACATAAGGCACAGGTTTGTATTCTGCATTTTTATGCAGATGACACACTGCTTTAGTTCTCTGTTCGTTCTCTCTTCTAAACTCATCAGTAAGATCCAATTAATTTCAGGGGTGGATTGGCTGTCAGATAATTTCCTTCAACTATGATTAAGTCTGACAGCCTAGAAAATAAACAATAGTTTTTTTTGCTCCCCCTAAATTGAGCACCTTTTTTTCAAGCAATGTGACCAAATAGCAAGTAAAATAAATGACATTTTTATGGTTTAATTAATCTTTCCACTCATTGGTTAATTTCAGGATTTGTTAGCAAACAGAGAAATCCAAAGTTAATGTCATACTTCAGACAACCTATGCAATCACATCTGACCATTACACAATAGTTTGTTTTCTAGCTGTGTTACCTCTTGATGACACTGGACCTTTGTTATCAGGGCCCCGTGACTCAAATGAATCACTGGAAGAAGCTGCTTTTCTTTAGAAGTGATTTTACTTTCCAATGTCAGTATATGAAGCTTCATTATTATCATTATTATTATTGTATGGCACTCATTTTGAAGCAAAAGACAAAGCACTGAAAGGCTATTAAAGTCCTATGTCCGAGTTCTGCATTTTCCAAAGTAAAAAGAAAAGAAGTTATAGCCCTTGACCTGACAAACAACACTGGCCGGTTTTAAATCAAGGAACATCATGCTGTTGTTTTTATGAGGCATGAAATGTATATACAAATGCTTCTATTTAGTAAGACGTGACTTGGCATCCATTTATAATAGTGATTTCCATAAAAAACAGACATTATCTGAAAAAATAGATGGCAAAAAATGTTTTTCTTTATTGGTAAATAGTGTGAACTTAACAAATAAAAGCTGGAGGTGGAAGGAAGCACATATTGTTTTGGGTAATCACGCTTTTTGTGTGCATCTATATTTTAATATGTGCTTCGCATTAACACTTAAGAAAAAACAATATAGTAGTTCACAGTACAATCATGCATTTTTTTGATTGTGCTATTAGATCCTTCAACTAATGAAGAAATTAGCATCACATGTTGACACGCTGACATGAATTGGCAATGATTTTAACCATTCTTTTTCGAGGTAGAGTGTATCAGACATAATGCCTTTTTATTTGTCTGTTGCATATTAAAATTGTCTATTGTGACATTTAAAAAAACTTGTAGGAGACAGAACATTGCAACCACAAAAAAATCCAAACAACTTTCAAATGTCAAGTCAGCATTTTATAACTTCCAACACTATTAAAAGTGTCTATTCAAAACCTTAGACATGTTTTGGGGTTAATAGTTGATTTGTAGTTACATGGCATCCCATTTTGCGAAATACAGCGGAACTAAACAAAGTTCTTCAAATTCGCAAGTTTCTAAAGGTTATAACCACTATTAGGGCTTTTGTAATGCATCCAAGAACATCATGGATGTATGATCTTAAGGTTTTCATCCATTACCAATTGCCTAAAATCAGAATTCACAACACTTTTCAGTCTCTGATTGGTTTTCCAGGTCTTTGTAAAAGCAATAAAAAAATGCCTCTCCTTTTCTGGCTGTGCAGCCTAAGCTGTCAGCTTCGTGTAAAAAGCACATGCCAAATTGTCTCAAGATGTAGACTTCAGGGACTGAGCTTGTAGTAGCTGTAACAGAATGATATATATCTTTCATTCACTAAGTCAGCCATAGTAATTACTAACCATTTTGGAGTTGTCAAGGAAAAGGTCAGATCATCACTGGATTGGTGCAGGCTGTGGTCACACAGGACTGTGGAATTTCAATTTCATTTTAAAGAAAATCTATTTCTCAACAAAATGAATGCATTCCCATCATAAAGTGAATGGGCGTAAAATTACGTTTGAGGTGTCCAAAGTGCAGTGTTGTTGCTCTGGTCCAAAGCAGTTTATAAGGTCAAAAAAACCTTCTCCTTGGTTCAAAGTTGGACCAAGGAATTAATTTCCCACTTGTAGCATCATGAGGAGAAAGTACCGTAGACCAGTGGTTCTCAAACTTTTCACGATGAGTACCACCTCAAAAGATATATGGCTCTTAAAGTACCACATTCAAGCGCAGTAGATAGGCCTATTTAACACCACATACAGTTTACAAGAGACAATGTTATTGCTTATATGAATGTTATTTAACTATCATAAACAGGATGTAACAAGTGATAATAATAACAACTGTACTGCATTAAAACATTCACTGCAGGTGGGATATCCGGTCTTTAAGTGATGACGTATGAAGCCTGCTTGCGGGTCCAAACTACTCTGCGTTTATTAACATGTTTTTAACATGTTGTAATGTTTTGTATCTTGTTCGATTTAATCTCAACAAGCTCCTAAAAACAGTCAGTGATCACTGTCGGCCTCTCTTGGTTTTACCTACCACTATTCATTTTAAAGCTCAGTTTTTAAAACAGCCCAGCCCACGCAGCAGTATATTAATGACTAACCTCGTATGGTGGATGAATTATCTCAGTTGTTCTCCTGACTGAAGTTTGGTCTGTTTACAGGATCCTGCCATGCAGTTGCATTTCTCCCTAACCACCAGTAACCCTCGCGTTAACTTTTATTGAGTGGAAAAAGGTTAGCGTTCATCCTCAAGCTTCACTGTGCTAATGTGTTTATATTATGCTAACCATAGCTGTGTAGCTAGTGATCACGTAGCACATCATTATATGCCCGCTAGTCCAACTTCACTAACCCTACAAATGTCATTACTGTTTAGTTTTCTGTCTTTATTTATGTCGGAAGTAATAGCAGAGCTGTACGTTTAAATTTTTCAGAAATCTCTCAATCAAAACATAGTATACTATTTAATCTTTAAAAAAAAAAATGGAGGGACTTCCCACATACCACTAGAGGGAGCCCATGTACCAACAGTGGTATACGTACCACAGTTTCTGTACTAAAGAGAGCACCAAATCACGGTTAACATCAGTTATCTAGCTTCAAAGTGAACAGCTAGGGATGACTAGATGACTAATCATCGCTATTGTTACTAGTCGGTACTAGACCTACAAGTCGTTCAGTCAGTTTGTTTTGCATTTTAATTTTTGTCCAGTGCTGGTAAATTGTTGTGTTCTAAATATCATGCAGCCATATGCCAGCAGATGGTGCATTGCTGTTTAGAAATGCCATGAATCTGTTAAGCTAGGCCTGTTCTTTTTGATAAAACTAGTATTATTACTTCTATTAAGTAATAAATTAATTTGTCACATTTCAGTAACATGTGAACATCTTTTGTATTAACATGTTTTCATATATTTTTCATACGTTTTGGTTTAAGTGTTTTTCTTCCTTATTGTCTGTTTGTGGTATAACGTACAATGATCCAGAATGGATCCATGAGTCTACTTCCTCAGGTTGAAAAGCAAATTCAACTAAAGGGGTTGAGTCCAATTTAGCCAAACTAAAATGAGCATATGTGAAGACTCCCTTAGTCATGGTGAATGTAATAATACTACTTTTCGAGGAGATTATATGGAGTTTCTTCTTTTACTATTAAAGTAAAAGACACAAAATATTGGGTCTGTATTTAAAACCAATCCTAATTGCATTGCAGTGTAAAAATGGTACCAATATTGAAGTTAATAATCAATATTTGTTTATAATACAAGAATAACAAACTAAGTTAATCATTCTTGCCTCAAGCACTGAAGCCTGAACTATAGATATAGTGAAATTTGATTAGAGACTATGCTGCTCCCTCAAAACAGTCTGCCTTTTGAGAGTATTATGCAAATCAATATTATTTAATAAATTACAAGATCACATTGCAAGACAATAATAGACAACTGCATACCTCGTACCTTTAAATGAAAAAAAAAACAACAAAAGCATCAGATTAGCATAATTTCAACATGAGGGATTTCTAGGGATTTCTAATTTGACAGACAGCTGACTAACATCTACCTTTTTTCAGGCACGGGAATGTGCTCACATGCCTGAACACTGAACACCAAAACATCTGGTACCTTGGAATCTGTGTCAACATATAATTAGAGCTTATTCAGTCACTACAAAGGGCTTGCGTCAGGTGAAAATAACTGTAACAGGTAGGTAATAAAATTGGTCTAGCATATGCACAGCAGACGTTAACATGATAGATGGCTACAATGGTAGTAATGATAAAAATAATTTACTGTAGAAAAAGAATAATGTTTATATCATCAACTAATAAGACAAGTTGACACATCCTTGTTAAAGTAAAAACTAGAACTTCACCAGTCATCAACTTGAATTTATGATTGCTAATGCTTGCAACAGCAGAAAAGGACTTTCCTGACAACGTGATTAATAATTTTCTATGTGTGGAAAAGTTAACAAAGCCTCTTTGTGCCAAAGATATCTCACCAGCAACAGACACCCTTAAGTGGTTGTTCATCAAATTATATCAACATGGAATATATTTTCTTTTGTAAATATAAACAAGGCAGAAGTAAACACATTGTCCCCCACAAATCATGCACTCCATTAGTGACAAAATGTCTTTTGACCTGTAATTTAAGCACCTCCTGTAGTGCAGTTCAGAAGAAGGCATAATGCAGTGGCCAAATGGAAAAAGCTCTGCTTGAAATATATGCACATGCAATATTTTTATATTAGGGACCAGAGTACAGGAATGTCATCCTCGAAATAAAGTTACTTAAACTGATTTATTTAAAAAAAACCCTGAAAGATATTCCTTCACCTTCTTAATAAAACACTACAGTATGACTTGGCTAATAAGAACATCTTGACCCCCAAAAGTTGCAAAATATAGAACCTCTTCCAAATTTCTGAGCACAGTACATGTTGAACAAAGAAAAATAGGCCCTTGTTGTGCTTGTACTAGCATCTATGCTAGTAGAAGCTCAGCTTAAACACTCATAAACATGCCCTGTTTCAAATAGTAGGTCGATTATGTGTCCAGGTAATCCTGGCAAAACATAAATTCAGGCTTTGTACTATGTACAGTCAGTCAAAGCTCTGATTATGAGCACAGCAGCCTCACCCACCTCCTGTTCAAAGTCATTTTAATAGCGGCAACCAGTCAGAAAGGAGGGTTATACTGAGGCCAAGTAGAGCATACGTGGATTACAAGGACTGTTTTAAAATATGAATAATAAAGAACTGCTCTTTTAGATATGCAGAGCTGAAAAGACATTTTTTAATATTAAAGAGCTAACATTTTTTAAAAATAATGAACACATTACACTGAGTGACATGAACTTAACCAAGGACCCGAAGAAACCCATATGGAAAAGATATATATAAATCTTATAAAGTTTGTATCTGTCTTGTGTGAAACTTGTATGAAAAGCATATAAGAGTGAAAACACATATAAGATCCCTTGAAAAATTATATAATGAAACTTGTATGTTTTGGATACTTACTAAAACAATATATGAAAGTAATGAGAAAGTGGCCACTTTCATGAGTAAATCATATAAGTTTTCACTATTTCTTTTCCATATGGGAAGTCATGGACCTAAAAGCTAATTTGTTGTCAGCCTTGTTGTTAGGATGGTTAATTTTACAATAAATTCAACTTAAAGATTTTCACAGTATCATTGAATGTAATGCGAACGAGTGCACGAATAATACATTCACTGTAATGCTGTATATAATAGACTGAACCAAGGAGTCAGTGGGATTGAAAACCGACACACGAAAGCAGTGCAATGTTTTGTCTAGCAAGAAGGATTAAGATATTTTTTTTCCTAGTTTTTGAAATGAAAGTTTGAAATTGAATTTTTCCAGATATCCGAACATCACATAAAGATCATGCTGTGAATGGGCTTATGCCTATTTCGTGGCTTATAGTCAGCTAGACCTGAGAGGTGAATTACAGAGATACATAAATGGGTTAGTAAGGTATGTTGAGTGTAGTTTTCAATGTCACAGTGTCAGAATATTTTTACATGTATGTCACCTCCAGGTCATCATTAAACAGTCATTCACACAGTAGACTATACATGGCAGCTTCATTTTATTTTGCCTACAGCTTCAGAGATCACTTAGAACTCAATAACACAATGTTATTTGGATAATTGCATTTACATCTATAGAAGGCTGATGGATGGTCCTCTACGAGACAAGTACTGAACACTGTAATAGGGGATTTGAGTCTTTCAGGCACACCAATCAGAATGAATATCCACTGTCTGCTTTACTCAGCTCCGACTTGCCTACCTTGCTTGAGATTCAGTGGCAAGTTATCAAAAGTTTTTGGATTATAATATTCGGTAGAAGTCATCTGAACTCTCTCTAGCTCTTGTGAAGGGTACTTCCCATTTTCCGCTCACCTGACTTCCAAAGCTGATGCAGGTATGTTTCTTTCACATTTCCAGTCTCAGTCTGATACATGGTTGATCATTGTTGCTATTCTTGCTATGGTAGATCCACCTTTGGTTTTTCCTTCTCAATTGGAACAAAGAACTTTAAGAGAGATGCATATTTCTGGCAGAATAAATACAGTAGGAGTTGGGAACAAGTAGCAATTGTTTGACTTTAATTCTGAAATCTAAGTCATCATACTGTAGCTTGTAAATCTAGCTCGAAAATTTGGAGAAAGGAACAGTTGTGAATGTTTTATGTGTGACCTTTTATTTAATGAAAAACAGAAATTACACATTTTGACTGCCTACAGTTAAGGATTTGAGTTGGGGTTGTCACAGATGATGACTTAGGCCAGAGATGGTTTTCCAAAGCCACGATCTTTGATCTATCTGTTAAATTTTATTAAGCAAATATAGTACGCTTATAACCAATTTTGATGCATTAGAGGCTGCTAGCACCATCTCATTCATTGTGAATGTGCAGGGGAAACCCTGGGTTAAGATAATGGGTTGGAAACCAACCTGATGTGACTAATAATAGGCCAAATTTATCCAAATTATGGAAAATGCAGTAGGTATCTTAATCTTGTTTAGGCCCAGGCATTGCCACAAAGGTTTAGTTCTTATGTTTAAGGGGTCATCCCATTCTTAGAAATACCTAAAACATTTTTTTACCACAACCCTATGTAACTAAACACCTTGACATCTAGTTATTCGCCTTGCCCTCTACCACTCAATGAGCCTTACAGGGGATAAATCGTGATTATTTTAGAAGTAGGACAAGGCATATCTATTTAAAGTCTAGATTAGACTTTCAAATCCACTTTCACTTTTCACATAAAAAGTGCTATGGTTTACAGTCCAACTCAAAGCAATATTTATTTGAAAATGCTTTTTAAAAGCCAACATATCAAATATTGAAACTGAGAAATATAACTGTTTTAAATATATTTTAAATTTGCTACTAACAATACATTGAAAATAAAGATGGAGCCAAGTGATTCACCCCTTCTTGCACTTTGTGTTTTGAAAATTAAATATTTTCAGTTCTTTGCTTGATATCAGACTTCAGCTGTTTGGTAGGTTGGGCCTTTCTGTCTCATATAGTTTTTAAATGTGCAAAACGTGAATTTAGAGGCCTGTACTACACAGCAAACGCAGGGTAACTTTCCATTATCTGGCTAGACTTACCTTACATGGCAATCTGGTGACGTGAATGACACGAATGTGGTCATCAACTCAAAACATTAAGCCAGGGTTCCCCAGTCTAGATTAGACCATACACACATGAAAAGTGTGGTGTTGAAAGTGTATGACAAAAAAACCCCTGAATTCCTCTAAAGCCTAAGATTGAGAATGTAGTACGTATCAGTTTAAATGGTTTGGAAATCAATTATTCTTCTACTTAAATTTTAAACAGCATCTCCTTCTTTAATGAGAGGCAATAAACCCAGGTCTTTCTTGTCATAAGGTCACAGTGCCACAAATTGTTTTTCACCACCAACATTGCTGATGCAATTTTCTACAACAACAAGTCTATAACAGAGTCAACACTACATGTCAAACTGCATTAGTTTGGTACATTTTACAAACAAGGACATTTTATTAGGTTTTAGCTCAAGCATTTATTTATTTATATATACTTTGAGAGGTGGATGTTTGGGAAATCAAATACATGTTCCAGTTAAGGTTAAACTTTTAGCCACATAGCCTCATGTATTTTTTAACCTATTTTACAGTAAGAAAAATTTGTACAGCTTTATAAAGGTTATGACACCCTGACAGAAAAATGAAAAAAAAAAAAAAAGTTAAAAACAAAAATGAATACTATTACTACTACTCTCTGCATCAGTCCTTGCATCAGCGTTAAAACTGTGGTTTGAAACATCTGAATGCATTCCTCTCAGTCTGTCTAATCATTAGGATACTACCTGAAAAGTATGACCTAGATAGGGTACAATACAATACAAGACCTCTGACATAAAAACCTGAAAAAGCAACTATTGAAAGCAATATCAAGTCTTAACTTTAACATATTAAATTGGATTATGAGCTCAATCCACAGATCTGACTGATATTGTATTCAGTGATGCTATTGATAGGCTAAGATTGCATCTACATACCAAGTGACTGCAGATGATGCAGATGATGATTAAACACTACATGTGAACACTAATGCTCTCCACAGAATGACAAATGAAGGCAATGAGCAACTTGCTAACTGTCGTCATGTCGACAGTTTTAAAGGAGTTGAAGTGTTCTTAATTTATTAGCTGACACATCAGGGGTGATATCTGACGGCCAAGTCTCATGGCTGTGAAAAAGATTTGATTGAAACCCTTTGATTGTATACATGAGGAATTTGAAAGATAACTTCGCAGCTAATCTATTTTAATAGAAAGTATGTTGTGGGAAGTATGAGTGAACCTTAAGATTGATGCATATTCTTGGCAAAAGAAATAGAAGTTTGGAACAAGTTGCAACTGTTGTACAAGTCTCCATAGATTGTGGATTTTAACACTTGTAAAAAGTTTTTTTTATGTATGCCACTATTTAATAAAGGCAAAAATTACACTCCTGACTGTATAGCGAGGAGTTAGGAATAGGGTTGGATTGGAGTTGTCACCAATGATGACTTAGATCACAGATGGTTAACCAAAAGCCATGATCTTTTTTCAAACCTTTCAATGTTAGTGTCAAATCAAAACAACAGTCGCATCAGGCACTTAATATTGTAAGGTTGTATTGTAAGACCCTACAATAATACAGAGAAACTCCAACAATCAGACGACCCCTATGAGCAAACACTTGGCGACAGTGGGAAGGAAAAACTCTCTTTATAAAGGAAGAAATCTCTTGGAGAAGTAGGCTCAGGTATGGACAGCAATCTACTGTGATTGGTTGGGTGTGATGGGAGGGAGATGGGTCAAAATACATGCTGTGGAAGAGAGCCAGAATCCTTTTTTCAGTGACTATACCATAAGTGTAGCCATTGGATTCTGTGCAGTCCTGTAAAAAACTAAGTACACCCCATGATTCTGAAGTAATACTTTTCTGTATGACTTTATCAGTCTGTCACATTGAGGAGGAATTCTGGCGCATTTATTTATTTATGTATTCATGCATGTATCTATATATGTATGTATTTATATATGTGTAAATGTATGCTTGCTGGGATTTGTTTATGCACAGGTCTCTTAAGGTCCTGCCTGTATTTTATTTGGTTTTGACTTTGGGTCCATCTGGCAAACCTTGACTCTTTGCTTGGGATCATTGTCCTGTCCTGTATGACCCAAATTTGGCTGAGGATTAGTCAAATTTGGGTCATATTATTGGACAGACGGCCTCAAATTTGACTGTAGAATATTTTGGGAAGTAAATAGAGTCTTTACCTTTTGACAGGATTGTACAGTCCTGTGAAAACTTCTTTTCATACAACTCTCAACCGACCCAAAAAGCCAAACTGATAAACTAATGCACACACACACACACACACACACACACACACACACACACACACACACACACACAAAACCTACAAAGGCAGTCTCTTCTGCTTTTCATTACTTTGAGGCACAATATAAATCAGGTCACCGTAGCCCTTCCAGCTTCCAAATGGGGACTTTTATATCATTTTAAGCTGGAAAATCTACACTCTGTGTACATGCACATGAATCCATACATATCAGACTGGATGGATGAAGCAGAGAAGAAAAGAGGGGAACTATTTGGCCTATTCTTGTAAAGTAATTGGCCAGGCAACTGAATGACAGTATGTTGTATCAACTAGGACTACAGTTTGGAAGTGCTTAACTAATTATCACATCCATCACCTTCTAACAATGTAGCACTCATTACTGGATATACAGCATCTGGAGGTGATGAAGCTAACAGCACAACTTCTTTATGATGAATGTATCACAGACTTCACAGGTTCACTCCTTTGGGTGATAGCCAGTTCAAGAATTCATCATTGAGTTTACAAGCAGATGGATTGCAATGTGTGTAAAATGTAAACTTTGTACAATTGCCATTGTAAACTGACATGGCTCTATTTTTGTGGCAGCCCGACATGTTGCGCAGAAAAAGCTCTGAATGGTTTTTTTGGGTTTTTATTTATTTATTTATTTTTGCCTCTTTTTAGAGGATAGATGTCTCAGAATTCAGAATATGTTTTTCTCTGGCTAATGTGTAGTTTTTCCAACCAGAATAAGCTAAATATTCATAGCTATGCACAACATTAATTAAAATATTTCAAATGTAAATAAGTCATTTACACTAATCTCTCCCTAGACGGTACAAATAATTGAGCAGGCATAAAAATGTCTTTGTGCTTGTAGTTGGAATGTCTTTAACACTGTCCATATTTAATGTATTTTTGTCATCATTCTACAAGCAAAACCAAACCCTCTGCCTCTGATGTTAGACTAAGGTGCTAATGTTACTCCATTATGGACCATTCAGACAATAGATTCTTGTTCTGCAGAAAGAACTTTCTATATGTTGAGTTATATTAAAGTATTTATTTTCTAATTTTTTCATGGCTATATCCCCTAATTTATATTCTGCATGGCCTCTTTAGACTTAAGCAACCAAAATAGCAGGTGCACATACGCCTGGGCGCAGTTAAAGGCCATGTGCACATAAGGCCTATTGCTTTGCAATTGTTGTTGCCCTTGTGTGACTGGAATTGAGCCTGTGTTAATCCACCTGTGACAGGCCAGGTTCTTCTCCTATTGCCTGTGTGGATGAGTGTGTGAGCTCTGTCGTTTGCAGGTTTTTGCTTGGATGGAGCAGGGCTGCAATCACAGGACTCAAAACAGCTGCTTTATATTCACCATTCAGGCTGTTCTTCAAGTTACTGCCTGTTTTTTTTTTTTATATTTATATTTTGATTTGATTTCCAATTGCTATTGCCGACCTTTTCTAATCCCTGTATATGCACTTACTTGACTGGAGTCATCCCAAATTATGGGTAATCCAATATTTTCTGGTAAGACACTAAATATTTTCTTTCTTAAACATGTTAATTGTGGTTTTGTTCAAATTTAGGAACAAATCCTGAATACATGAAAAAAGAAAGATTTAATTACAGGTGGAAAAAGCAAACAAAAAAATCAAAGCACCATCCACAAAAAGGATTCCCAAACTGCAGAGGAAAAGAAAGTGGGGAAACACTTGTAATAACGGAGGTAAGACAATGGGTGGGTAAACAGGTAATCTGCAAAAGTCTAAAAGAGAGAAACACACTTTTGAATGACTGAGAACCAGACAGAGGTAGCCCAGGTGGAAACAGTTAGCATCCAAATAATAGTTTGGACAATAATAAAGGCGAGGAAGAAAAAGGAGGGCAAAGTAAAGCAGTAAGGGGAAAACAAAGCTGTTAAAAAATAAAACAGGCGATAAATACTACTGAGACACAAAACACACAGATAAAAAAAAAAAAATCCACCAAATGCTAACAAAAATGTGACAAAAAACTAACAACATAACAGTTAAGACGTCGTAACAAGAAACTTTTGTGGGTATTTATCCATTAAAAACTTTTTATAACAAGCTTTTTAAAAAACGAGCCACGTGTTTTATTAAGGCTTTTGTGAAAAAAGATTAGAAACACTCCAAAGTAAAGTTAAAGTGCAAATTGAAGACAAAATCCCTGTCATATACAGAAGGATGGAGCTAATGTAAGAATATTTTATGGGTGAGAATCATAAATCCAGATCCAGACCATCAAGGCAATAAAAGCCTTAAATGGCTGCAAAAACAACAAAGGTTGTGGAGTAGGTAATTTATTTCGAACTGAATACATCAACATATCATTTCCTCGCTTATTCATGAGGTTTTTTGGTTTGTTTTTTTTCATATTTCTTGTGCAAACTTGGCCTTTTTCAGGGCCAGATTGTTTTTTATTTAGCACAACATCTTACCTACTCTTGAGGTAAAATGTAATTATTTTGTTTCATTTTCTTCTGCTTTGCTATTAGTGTTTGAAAATGCAGAAACAGGATTTGGCCAGAAATTTAATCAGTAAAAAGTGGAACAAGGCCCTATAGACTGGTACAAAAATGTGTTTTGCAGCCAAATAAATTAAATCGATGAAAGGAAGCGTTCCTTTGTGATGAAACGATAAAAAAACCATATTAGACTAATAATTTATAGTACCTAATTATGTGTGTTCTTCGATTGACAGCTAGAATCAGTAATATAGAATCAGTACAATACAATGAACCAAATATGAAAATCAAAATCAATTAAAGCTGCACCACATTGTTTACCTCCCCCCTTTTTTTTAACCCCCACAATCGGCCAACCCCCATTGTCTTTTTGTTTTTAACAGACTTACCTGCTGGACTTCTAGGCCTGCAGGGGCTGCCCACAAGAATTACAGGAACTTTATGGCTTCAGAACAAATGGGAGACTCAACCTGTGACACCCATGAAAGATGATACTTACAGCAGCATATTTCTTCCAGACATTATAAGGGTGATGATGAATGTAAGAGGGCACTGGACAGGGAGCATTTTCAGTGTATAGATGCCTGAACTTGATAGCCTTCAGGGCCAGCGGGGAAATGTGAGAGTCCATTCTTCTGTATGCTCAAGATAGAGAGACACTCACCTCTCACTAACCTATGGTGTCAAGGCCTAAAGAAGAAGTGGGGTCTTACCCTGAGGGAGATAGTTTATGATAGTGATAAAATGCCTCCAAGCCGCTGTTCTTTTCAAATATGGGTGTCGTTATTGTGTTTTGAGGGCACAAATGTAGTTGTTTGAGATCGGGAAAAATTGGTAAATCTTTTATAGACTTTCTCTATCAAAATGAATCATCCACATTCCCATTTTACATTTATGTTATTAATGTATAGTGTTAAATCAGTGGTGACCTCGTGTCTCTGAAAGGCCACATACTAGACTGGAATGCCAAAAAAAAAAAAAAATGGTAGAAATGACTCATTGTCTGAACATTAAAGTTTTACGGGTAATTGCTAAATTTAAAGGGCTCCTTTTATGGTTTCATTAAAAAGCCATTAAAGGGGATATAGGAAGCAAAACATTGGTGTTGAGGTTAATTTCCATGGGGATTTAAAGACAATCTCTCTTCACAGCAGAAGTCATTCATTCACGCTGTAATGCCAGTTGGTAAAGGTCGATGTAGAAAAGCCCGGGGACGGCAGTGTGTTGGAGAAAGAAAGACTAAGATCCAGGGTATTGATAAACCATCACTGACAATACAAACAACCCGCTGGGAGCTTGTGACATGTTCACACTGACTGAAGTCTCTTTTAGCATCCACCAGGGATTGCAGAGTTTAATTATAGCAAACAATGTGATAGTTGTGTGCCATGGAGTTATCTACACTTCTGTCTTTTTTTTTCTGTCTGGTAAAATACTTGTAGCACTGTGGGAGGGCAGGAGAGTCATCCTTGTTTTCACTTCCTCCTCCTCCTAATCAGTGTGTAAGAGATGTATAGACAATTATTCTTGATCTCTTTGAACCTTGAAGGATAAAGTGGCTACAAGCGGCAGTGTGTGTTCAAAATGAACAGCTCCTTTGTGAATTCCCAGTGTGAAAAGGTGATTTTTTTCAAGTAGGTTCACTGCAATTTTTGATTTGTCTACATTTTCGAGATTGAAAGATGCACGCACACAAAGGTCAGTTAATGATAATTATAGTACTGTTCAAAAGACAAAGCACTGTTCATTTCTTTTATTTTGCTATAAGAAAATGGGAAACAGTTGCAGTGATTTATTAAAAAAAATTGAAAATCAGCTATTTTTTTCTATGTAAGTGCAAGTGCTTTCTAACTAATTTGGGGTGCAGACTGGAGCACCCAGGGACTAAACCAACAACCCTCCTGCTCTACCTACTGTACTAGGCAAGCTTTTGTATAATTTCATGGTTGTTATTTAGATGCTTTTCAGATAGTATTGCATGATGGATCAAAATGTGACAGTACGTTTCTGCATTCATAATTCCATAAATTTTGGCTCACCAACACCACTTGCTGAAATGGAGGCCCTGACCATAACAGAGAATGACTTAAAAATATAGTATGTGCATGTTCTGTATTTACTTACATTAGTTTGGATGTGACTGAATCTATTAGCTAGTATAGCTATATTTAACTGACTGATATGAAAAGTCATACATTTATTTTCCATAGTAAACCCATCACGATCACTTCTCCCGTTCATTTCACCTTAAAAAATGTCAAGCTGATTCATGTCCTTTTTTATGGACATTTATAGTCATCTTTACGACAATAAAGAGTAAATATCCCAGCACAACTGGCTTTTACATGCTATTGTTGATTGTCTCCTTAGGGGGGTGTGCAAGAAAACAGCCATCTTTGCCACTGAATAACTCTCCTATAGATTTCCAGTCAGGATTCTTTGAATGTAATGTTTCACTTTTATATCTCTGATAACAGCCTATTAAAAATAGCACAATAGCCAAATTTCTCCCGTTCCGTAAAGAAATACAGGTACATTCGGAAAATATTCTGTTATTATATAGCATCTATTTACAAACCTCATGATGAAAAGCCTGTGATGTCTTTGAAAAGTAAGTTAAACTTTTAACAATATGTTTTTCTTCCCCCTGTCTTATTACAAGAACTGCTGCTGGTGTGTGTCAGCACAACTCCTCGTCTTAACTTATCCTTATCTTATTCTGTGATATAGTGGGCTATAGGTAACATGTTTGTCAGTTAGAGGCCATTACACTGAAGATTCAGACCTCTAGCCTAGAAGGAATTAAGAGCTCAGACTGCTGTGCTCATGACCCTGATTCATTCTTAATGACTTGAAACAAAAGCCTGCATTTCTGCAGTTTTTACAATCTGCAAAGTCACACAGCGGGTTAGATTGAAGACTTTGAGAGGGTTGGTTGTGACCTGTGAACTTTATGCTTGGCAGTCCTGCAAGGAGTTTTTAGTAAACGATATTTAGACTTCTCCACAGACCTAGAGGAGCGAACAGCAAATAATACATTCCAGGTCTCCCCACTTCAAGGAAAAATGGATGAGAAGTTCTAAGCTGGGATATTAAATGACAAATGTGGCCGCATTATAACATTAGCCAAAACCATTTTAAGCCTTTCAAAATAAGTATTTCAAAAACAATTATGACTGATACTGGGAGCCAGTGTAGCTCTGTCAAAACTGGTGTGATGTTGGTTATCAGCTTTATTTAATACCTTTGCAGCTGCCTTTAAATGAACTGCAGTCTACCAGACCAGTAAGGTTTTAAAAGTCCAATAAAAAGAGATTATCAAGAGAATGCTGGCACACAAAACTAGAAGGTTTTCAAAATGATGAGAAGATGAGTGCGATATTTTTGCAATATTTCTAAGCTGAAAGAAGGCAGCTGTATAACAATTGTGAGGCTTGAAGTTGAAGTCAAAATACAACACTCTCATCTTCAGGTTTTATCCTATCAGCTTACGTAGTAGTGTTAGGTTTTCCATCACAATGCAGACCAAAACGCAGAGTAAACAAAAGGAGAGATTTATTATAAAAGTTGATAGCAAGTCCGTGGGAAGGCAAAAAAAGGTGAATAATCCAAAACATAGAAAAAGTAGGAAAAAACTAACTAGAAATGGGAACACAGCAAGGTTAACACAAGGAGTTTGTGAAAAACAACAGCTAATCTGACAGAGGGAGATGGGACTACACAGATAGGGCTGACCGGATGGATACAGGTGGTGTATGAATGGCTTATGACAATCACAAGTAGGAAGGAAAACTCAAAGCAAGACGACTAATTATCAAAGTAAAATAGGAAATAACCCAAAAGATAACTAAAGACAGAAACAAGAAACTCACACTAAAGCAGAAAACAAAAAGGACTCTGAGAAGGCTGGAATAATAAACTCGAGACAGAAGCCAGAGCAGAAGGAAACACAAAACCTAAAACTCTT
Organism: Perissodus microlepis; assembly: GCF_051167445.1. NCBI lineage: Eukaryota > Metazoa > Chordata > Actinopteri > Cichliformes > Cichlidae > Perissodus > Perissodus microlepis. Next base: position 27,490,425 of record NC_140477.1, on the reverse strand, counting down.
CACAGGATTAAATAGGACTAAAGTAAGTATGTAAGTAAAGTAAGGATTAAAGTAAGAACAAAAAACAGAGAATCGGTATTTCAAAGGACCCAACGCACTATAGAATAATGAGATCCAAAACTCTACCTACCAAAAAACAGAATCAAAACTTCAAACTCTACAATAGTATAAAAAACCTGAACAGAAAGACAGACTCAAATAGATATCTAAAAAAACAGTCCAAAAATAACACAAAACCTAAGGATCAGACAGCTTAATGTCTAAATATAAGGTTATAGTTTTAAAAGCATGCAACAGTAATCAGATACACTCAGCTAATGTGTGTTACTGCTAAAAAAAATGAAGTGAGCCCGAGGCACAGAGTTAATATTAACCAGCAAAAAAGTCGCTTTGCTGTGATGCAAAAAATGCAAACAAAAGTCAAAAATAGTGACAACTGTTCTTTTTTTTAATAGCCATGCCCGGAGTTCACTGCAAACTATCGTAGAGATCACAGACTGACGTGCACAACAACAACCAGGCTTCATATACAGGTGAAAACATAAGAGAATCCAGCTTTGGGCCAAAAAAGCTCATTCCACTGCCCTTCAACTTCCAGAAGGCAAACATCCAGTTCCCTTTTTTCTCCGCTTATCCAGTTCAGGTCACAGTTGGGCTGGAGCCTATCCCAGCTGTCATAGGGCAAGAGGCGCCCCTGATACGTCGCCAGTCTATTGCAGGTCTAACACAGAGAGACAGACCATTCACACCTGGGGCCAAGTTTTATAATCACCAATTACCTGAACCTCAAACATGTCTTTGGACTGTGGGACAAAACAGGCAGAACATGCAAACTTCACACAGGAAGGCCCCAGCCAGCTGGTGGATTCAAACTCAGGACCTTCTCTCCATCTGGTGACAATGGTGCCAGAAACAAAAACACAAAAAATGAATTAAAATGCAAGTGTCTCTCATTTCCTCTGCTCTTATTCTATGCTTGAGCACTATCGTGTGTTCATCAGTGCACTTCTGTACTTTCAAGTAATCTGTCACTTATTTCTTTACTTTTACATTACCTCTCAGCATCTCCTGTATAATATACAATATACACCTGAGTCCCATTGATTGTGAAACAGTCATAAAAGTGACGTATTTTTGTGAATGGACAGAAACTGTGACATTTTTTTTTTTCCGGATAATGCACCTCAGATTTCATGACTACAGCACATATGTCACCCCAAGTCTTCAGCAGGGATTCATCATGATGGCAACCAAGAAAAGGTTTGGAGAAAGTTGCAGGCGCTGTCTTTTAAATCAGATCATGAGCAAAAACTGTGACCTTTACACAAACTGACAAGAGATTGTGTTGGAATTTAACATGCAATTCTTCACATGCTGACATCTAAGTACTCTTTCCTATCCTAACATATCCTAACACAGAGAAGTTCTTTCAGGTAGCAGCAAAAAAGCTGGCAGCAAAGTGGTTGATCAACAGCCCAGATAGCACTTAACAAAAGTGACTTGGCGACAATGATTATATTGTATAAAGAGTATGGGTCCAAGACTGTTCTTCTTAACTTTTGTTAATTTAAAAAAAAAATCACACTGGCTGTTTGGTTTTGGTCCCCATACAATCTGTTAGCAGGGGCTGACAGGTTTTGGGGCAAACCCACATCTATCATAAACGTCATTTACAATGAAGCGTGCACATGCATACTTATGTAAGTTAAAACAAACAAACATATCAATCACTCTCAGTACAGCAGCAACAAAGTTGCCGTACAATGCCCAGATCTGTGTTAGCATCACACACTGTATAAGCTATAAGCATTTTGCAGGTGCTAGTAAAGTTTTGATATTACATTTAAAGTGGTAAATTGCTGTTTATAGACTGAGCAGTTTGCTCTTTGCCATTATATTCCTGTCCCACTGTACAATAAATTAGAAGTAGTGTACATTCCTCACAGAGCTCTTGTTGTGTAAGTACACATAAAGGGGTATGTTGGATCATTTTTCCCCTACGAGTACCCATCTTGCTGATAATTGAAGAGTACAAGTAATGACATACTTTAACTGACCATTAACCTATTTAATCCAAAATTTTTCCCTGCAAAATAAGTGCATGCATTTTACTCCTTAGACTTCCCCTACACACAATATGTTTAATTTTGTTAATGTAATAGGGGGTTAAAATGGCAACAATTGTTGCCGGCGGGATTAAATGGGTTAACTGTAATGTTTATAACAAATTTACTAAATTAATGTGTTATAGTGCTGCATTAATATGATTACAGTGTTACTTTGGAACCTGGTAGACCTAACGCTGTCCTCGACACAGAGAATAGAGCAGTGCAGTCAAACCTGTAGGACACAAATCAAACAACTTTGTGGCAAAATATGAAAAGCTCTTATCCAAGTAACATCAGAATTGTAACTGTACTCCTTTAGGTTCCCCAAAATACACCAAAATATATCTGAAATATATCAGAAGAACACAGTCAAGACAGGCCAAGAATAGACAGACACATACAGAGAGATTCCTTGATGCACTAGTGAGATGCATTGTTAATTTTTCCTGTCAAATGTTACCTTTTTGTTCAAATCTTTCTTTTGAATCCCCCAACTTTGTTGAAATGCAGCCGCTAATTGCTGGAGTAACTCCACGCCTGAGTGCGCACCTATAGCCTTTAATGTTTTGAAGATAAAGCCAATTGGTGACTTGAGGGCAATAAGGAAATGTTTTGTCATTGTGGAGCCTTGAGCACAAATTGCCTTTTTTCCCACCATTACATAAGTTAAAACAAGGAAAACAATAAGGAAGAAAGGGCAGTGAGAAAAAAGAGAACAGACTCCAGAAAGATACCAAATAACAAAACAAGTTTGAGGAAACATCATCATCTCTGTCACGAGCTTGCAAGGAGACAGAGTACACCCATGCACAGAAGCAAAGCTCAGACAAATTGCTTACTCTGTCATGGTCCTAAGTTCGCACAACAGCTTATTATTTCATTTCAGCCACTTCTTTCATCTATCTCCATGTCTGCTCTAAATGGACAAATCCTGGCAGCCCTAACTTACCAGACTAAACCAATCCGACCAATCCGAGCACCTCAAATGTACCTACAAGGCCATTGACCATGGTAGGTGCTTTTTTTAATTTGTTTTTGCAAAGAAAAACAAAATATTAAGACACTGCATTGATTACAGAGGGCTCAATCAAATTACAGTTAAGGATAAATACCCCTCATCAGTTCTGCATTCGAAAAACTATACGGAGCAGCCATATTCAATAAGTTAGATCTCCAAAATGCCCTTCGCTTAGTCAGGATATTTGGATTTGCTGATTTCCACTATGTGTTTATCTGTATCATCTCCTTTAACTAGATTTATATCATCTAAAACAGAAGCAGAGTCTTTGATTCAGCAGCTGAGGAAAAGTTCAGATCCAAAACTTCAATTCATCGTAGAAGTAAATGCCTCAGACTCGATGCACCAGCCCAGAAGCTAAGCTGCACCCAGGTCTTATTCACCTAATCGCACAGACATTCATACAGTGGTTTTTTTTTTTGTACTTTTAACCAACAGTCACACTGATGAATGTCTTTGGGTCAACTCAAGTTCAGTATCTTCCTCAAGGATACTTCAACACATGTTCAGTAGGAGCTGGGGATTGGTCTGCAAGCCTTCTAACTGGTAGATAGCTCTATCACCAGTTGGCATTGTTGTGTTAAGTTCACAGAAAAGCTTCACAAATGTTTCGATGCAAGATGCATTGCTCCTTCAGTAAAACATGGGGTACGGGGTTCAGGTTTTCTGTCTCATGCCTGAGTGTAACCACTGAGCAGATATCACCAGAAACAATCACTTGGATGTATGTTTTTCTCCGTGTGCCTGGCTTATTTATGTATGTATACTCCTCTCTCCCAGCAGCAGAATTGCCCCCTCACACCACAAACCTTGTGTGTTTATTCGAACAACTTTATTAGAGTCCTGTTAGCATGGCAACACATAAATCACAGTGACGTTAGGCTTCCATTTCCAACACTTGCACACAAACTTGCACTCCTCTGCCACCATGAAACAACTGTTATGTTGGGGGAGAGCTTTGTTTCTAAAGCTGGCTTGACTCTAATAAAAGGGAATGAAATCCTTGGGTCAGCTCTTTATGTCTTTGGGGACAATCAGGAGAGCAAAAAAGCAGATTGCTGCAGACAATTTGATCATCCGCTCCTGGGCATGGGCTCTCCATTACGTGACTGAAATAGGCCTCTCCCAGGAGGCCTCAGGCCTCATTGAACAGGAGAGGTGGGGATGGTAATTATATGTTGGGCCAACCCCAAATCGCTTCCCATTAGTCTGTTTCCAACATGTAGGTGCAGTATCCTCGATATGTCACTTGCCACCCCCATTCTGTTCCAAGTCGCCATACTGCTGCTGGTATTTGTGTCCTGATTTATTAATGTTTTAATTTTGTGTTGCCATGTTGGTTTTGTCATCTTCTCACTAAAACATTAGCCTATCCTGTTGTGCGCTGAAACATAAAAATGGTGCCAGAGGCATTTTTGGCTTCTTCGTATTGATTTTCTCTCTGAAAAGATCTCAGTGTTTCACCCCCCACCCCCTCCACAAATTTGTCTTGCCTTTTTGCTTAGACTTCAAAGTACACACACACACACACACACACACACACACACACACACACACACACACACACACACACCTACACACACACACACAAATCAAAAACATTCCAATACAATTCATGTAAAGGAAATTAATATTTACAATTTGGATGTTAAAGGCCTCGCTATATCTTTCTTTGCAGTATGCACAATGACAATGCCGAGAAGGCAGGCCAGTCGGACAGGCTGCACAGCAAACCAGGTCAAGTAAAGCTGGTCCCAGGTGTCACACAAGAGCCCAGATTTGTTCCAAATTTTCTCCTGAGGCTGATGCCACATACACACGCATATGCCCAACACATATGTACATGCACTTTATTATCTTTAACTAAAAGAAAAGAAGCAAAACAAATTGTAAGTATAAAGTCAGCTTTCTCTTTTTCTCTGTTTTTGTTTCAAATGTAGTCAAGATTTGCAAGAAAAAAATTAATAATTTGAGAGAAAACGTCTAGTTTTAGTTGTTAATTTGGTCAAATTTGCCTCCACAAGGAGGTACAGGCAAATACCTCTCGACTCTTGAGATATGTGAGTGTGCCTGGCCAAGATAGGCAGCAGCTGAAAGAGCAGTGATTAGAGAACAGTTCGTACACCCTGTATTTGTGCATATCACATAGAGAAATGAGATGTAGAAACATTTTAATTAAGAAAAACTTTAAAACCTTGAAAATGTAAAACACTGTATTTGTTTAAGGTAAAATAGGTGCAGTTATAGTCAAGTAAAATATTTGAAACCAGACGTAGGTGCAGTCAAATAATTGAAAATTACCTTGAATTCATTTACTGTAAGCAGTTTGTAAGATTAAGATGAAGCTGGTATCAAGCAGAGGAAGCAGCATATTTACAGTTGATTGGGGGAATTTCTGCCTTATGTAAACTTTCCCAGCACATGATAAATTGCTTCATTTTCCAAGTTGGCGTGGCATCCGGTTTCGTTTATCCGGACCCAAATCTTTTTCCTTTGCTAACATTTAGGTGATTGAGGCAGCACATTTTTATCACTGACTAGCATAAGCATTGTTGTTGCACAATTTGAATGATATCTCTACTTTATTGTGACATTTTCGTGCATATTTTTCTTTTCTTGTTCATTATCATTAACTCTATGCTCACTTCTCATAAACTTTAGAAATCCCTCCACAGTCTATACAATGTGAAAATATATGTCTCTATTGCTACAGTAACTTTTGTTACCAGTGAATGGGAACTGTATTACTACTTTAGCTACAACCACCTGGGTAGGCTTATCAAACACATGAAAGTAGCAAAGTCTGAAGCTTTGAACAGTCAAACAAGGGTTCAGTTAAATATATGAACCAAAACCAGCTTACTTGCGAACTCCGGCCAGAACCTAAACACTAGAGATTGGACACTACTGATTTCGCCTTACAGCAGGAAGGTGGGTGGGACCTTTTGGTGTGGAGTTTTTTTTCTCTATGTGTCTGCAAGGTTTATCTCCATATCGTCAAGCTTCCCCCCAGTCCAAGACATGAATGTGAGGTTCTGATTCTAACTTACCACTGGGTGTGTTATAGATAAAGTGCTTATGTTATTGAATAAAGCACTATATTGCCATTTAAATGTAGCTTGTAGTCTAAAGTGCTGTACTTGCTAAGGTTCATTCCAAAGACTTTTATCACCAAATCACGACGTTCCATTTATGCAAGCCATGAAAGGAAAAATTAATATCAAACTATTAATTAAAAAATAAAAGCATACTAAGTTGCTTGATGTGTGAAGCTTTGACTATTTTATAATCTCATGAAGATAAACTAACAATACGATAACAAACTAACAAGGGTGTAACTAACCAAATAACCACTGAACAGTCCAGGTCTCTGAAGTGAGATAGAAAGAATAAGCTTGTCAATAAAAACATGTTGTTGGTTGTCTGCTGAAGGCCATCAAAGCTTACAACCTGCAGTATCATGGTCTTTAAATTTAGTAATGAATTTCAGTGATCCACGTTATGACAGCGTCCACGTGTTGTGGAGATGCATGCACATAAATAGCATCATCTTAATCGTGCACAGACAAAACTTGTTTACTTCATCATATCACAAACAGACCATGCAAAAAAACAGAAATGTTAAGGGTTGTTGCGAAAAACTCCACAGAAGCTAAGCATCCTCCAATCTATAACTTAATAAGGCATGACTTGTGTCTTCCTGCTGTAACACATGCCAAGCCATGTTCAGTTTGACTGAGAGATATTGACTTAATGGCAGAACAGCGAAACTCAGGTGATACAGTAAGGCGAGTCCCTTGTCTGCTGGCAGTAGAAGTGTGTACTAGCTCAGACTGACGGCTCCCGCACTGTACAGAGATATAACTCATCCAGTATTGATGAGTTTGGTTCTGCTCTGCTCCAGCGCAGGACATCACAACCCCCCAAAGTGAAGAAATATGCAAAAATGCACACACGCTGTATTTTCATTTTGACTGCCCATCTTCTTCTCATTCTCCGCCTCACCTTCCCGTACTATCTGCTTCTGTTTTGAACCTTGAGAAATCAAGGATCCTTCCAAGAAACATATAATAAAAAGCAGTTTTTACACTTTCCCCTTCAGTCAGTCTCTCACCGAGGCTCCCTCTCACGTAATTGCTTTCAAACTGTCGCACAGAAAGTATGAAAGATATTCTCTCAGCCTCTACTCTCCCAGCCTTTACTTTAAGCCTGACAACCATCTGATGGCTGCTCAACAGAAACCTATCAATAATTGAAGCTGTGATCACTTTGGGGATGATGTTTTTTTTTTCTTAGGTTTTTTTTTTCTTTTTTTACATTTTTCTGGAGCTCAAATGGGATGTTTTTCTTTTAATCATAAAATGGGTAAAAATAATCCTGTTCTTTGTGCCAATTTTATCCAAAACCAGTACAGTGGCAGCATGTAATACAAAAACAACAATGTGGACACCTGACAAATATCATGCCATGAGTATTCTGATCAAATCAGTTCTACTCGCTCTCTGTACCAGGAGACTGGCCGCCAGTTTTAGAGTCGGCTGGGTTCTATATGAATACTGAATAATGATTTTTATGGCATCCATAGAAACTGAGCCAGGGAAAGCAGAGTGGAGCTCTGACAGATGATTTACAGTTTCGTCTCCCAGCTCCAAATAGGAATGTTGATGGTGCACTGACTTTGGCATATCTTTATGTATTTTAAAAAATCTATACAGTAAATATATCTTTGGAATTAATTTTTGAGTTGATTACTCAAAAATACTGATCACGATTCGAGTCACAATTATAGAGACACACAATTTGACTAAGCAAATAACACACAAATTTCATTATTGAGTACTAAATTAGTATATATTAAATGTACACTAAGCATATTTTCCTTAATGATTAATTATTTGACTAAATAAACCCTCGCCTTTATATATTTCAAATGCATTTCACTCAAAATTATTCTTTTTTTTTTTAAGATTTAGATTTTGATGATTTTGTAGCCATTTCCAAGATATCTGTAATTCTTCCTCTAAGGCTCTGTGAAAGCTGTGGTCAAGGCAACTAACTTTATTTCTTCAAAATAAGAGCTATATTTGCTTTTTATTTATAGGAAGCAACACCTCTACAATCCATACTTCCAATCTTATCTTCTCCGATGTGAGCAATTCCTCAGAGTATTCAGGAAAGACATGAAAAAATATTGTTCGTGTCCCATCAGTTTGGTTAGATTGTGACGTTATTGTGATTTTTTTGAAGACGAGCCCACGTGTTTTGTGTAATCATCGCGAGTACCCCGCAAGCTCTTTCTTGCGATGGTGTGTACTTCTTTTGAAGGTGAGGCTTTTGTGCATGGCCACAAGTGTCTGTTTGTGTGCCTGCTGCACCACAGATGGAGAGGCTAGAGCAGGTGTCCTTGTGGTCGGAGTGCATTATTCAGGCTCGGCGTGCAGGTGCAGCCCCTGACACCATCTCTCAGAACTCCCATTTTTCAGCTCCAGCTGCACTTAAACAACACCGATGCTCTTAACTTGAAGAAATCAAAACCTGGTTATTCAGAGTTGTGCTCAGCAGTGCTTTTTTCCCTTTCCTTCTTTTTTTGTTTTGAATCTACATTCTGAAGATGTATGGGGGCTGGGTCTGGAGGTTGGAGGGGCTGCTGGGTCTTTTTTGCTATAGGAAAAAAAAGTGCAAGGAAATAACAGACACTCTCCTACAGTCAATGAAAAAAAAAATCAAGTATGCGTAAAGTGTTGCTAAGATACAGAAATTTGTGTTGGCCATTACATCGTCAGTGACATGATCAAGGGAAGAAGCAAATAATAATCTGTGCGGTGTTTTTCAAATGTGTTGCTATGGCAACTATGGCAAACTGGAGCACGGGGGTAAGCAGGTGAATGACAGGTTTGTATATGCACAGTCTGCATGCAGTGCTTGTCTGCATGTCGGCGTGCGTGTTGGCAGGTGCGAATGTGTTCTGGGATCAGTTCGCTAAAGCGCAGTAACAGAGGAAAGCTTTTACCGCGCTGGTCTCTGTGGAGGCTAGATTTGCACGTACACCGAAGTTTTAAAGCCACTGTAAATGAAAGTCATTTAATCATTTCCCCTGAAAGAATTTGTAATTTTGGCAGCGGCGCCTACAGCGTAGCAGCTTTTGTTAAAAATCTCTTAGTGTGAATTCTATGAATTCTTATATCTCCAGAGATGACAGTAGCTGTCATTTGTTCCTACCTAAGATGAGCGCATGGTGGCTCAACAGGCTTTTTTTTTTTTTTTTGAAATAAAAATGATAATATTGTCATGCATCAGTGCCATAAGATTGCAGTGGTCTTGGATCATTACAGGGTTGTTAAGGTGCAGTGGTGGCCCAGTCGCTCTACGTATGAGGAGATATGCAATCATGGAATGAATACTTTATTTCATGCTAGATTTAAGCAGGCTGTTCAGCTCATTTAAAGATGTCATGCACAACTGCATCTTTTTTTGTGCTTTTAATTTTTCAGGATTCGTCATCTTTCAGTCAGAAAGCATGCAATCATGCATATTCAAAACCAGCAAACAGGCCTAACCAGGGGACGTCGGTGGATGTTATTGCTTTCAACACAAAGTTTATTTCCCATAACACCCAATAATACATTGTGGGAAGTTGCTTTGATATAGATTTGCACAGATATTCTCTGAAGATGATTTTTTTAAAAAGTGACTTCCAGAAATAGCCCTGCTGTGCAATGCAATAAATAAGACTGTCAGAGAGCGTTACCTTTAGAGAAGTACATTAAAGGGAAGGTTGCCCGAGAGGTGCTGATGATAGAGAATGACTGTTCATTATCATAATGACGTTCTACACAAAATGTCACCATTCTGTGACAGCCTAAACCTCCCACTTTTTGATATAGCGTCTCTTCTCGCTGTTCTGTTCAGTTCTGACACCACGGTGGAGGACAGCTGTGCGGGAGCTTTCTGCAAGTCTGTTTTTGATGTGCGAACTTTCCATTTCATTTGTCACTGTGGAAAAAAAAAGAAAGAAAAAACAGAGACACATCGAAATTGAATATAGCACATGCTCGAGATAAACTCAGCTCATAAGATAAATATGCTCATTTTATTCCATGCAGGATGTCAGTAGAGGCAGGTGTGTTTAGAAGCATGGATCTAATTTTGAACTGGAAGGTGTGGAGCAGCGAGGAAAGAAAGGGAGAGGGGATTTTGTTGCTGTATGTCATGCTAAGCTTTGGGCTGTGGCAGCTAACATGAGAGGTCTGCTGAAGCGATGAACACGGGCTGAATAGGACCTAGAGTATGTGACCTTTCAACCTGTCCAGAAGGGGTCAGAGAGCTGCACATGGTGCTCACAAACACTGACTGCATACTCAGCTGCATCAGAAATCTGACGATTTAATAAAAGAAGATTTGCCATCTAGGACAAAGAGCACAGAAATCACATAATCATCGAATTAAAGGCTGTTTGGACCACTGGCTTTCTTCATGAATTTTACAGCATATGCAGATATATCACCAGCCCCTCTAAGGTAGGAAATAATTGCCAGAGTTACTCTTTTATCTTGATGCACTGGGTAGTATAGAATTGGAACCACGCTGATTTTTCTTCCCCCAGATGGTATATCTCTGTCTCATTGGTGGTCTTAACGAGAGTAATGTGACAATATTCATGCTGAAGGCTGGCAATAACCTTTCTTTTTGAATTAAATTATAAGGATACTTCTATTATTTGATTGTAGTGCAAAAAGCTCACATACTGCAAACAGTTTCTTCAAGCATAACAGTTTCCAATTCCAGACCATTCCTGTATATATTAGTTTGATGTAAGGATGGGAGGTTCAGGGGATAGGACAGCTTCTGCCAAAACAAAAGAAGACTGTGTCCAAAGCAGCTGTATTGTGTGTTGTTAGCTATACTTCTAATTAGGAAGCCCTCTCCCAGGAATCCTAATGCTTTCTTTCAGGGTATAAAGTGTGTGAGCACTGCTGGCTTCCTGAAAAGACAGTGCTACATATAGTCATTGGGACTTAGCTGACTTTGATGCTTGATATTAAAAGATTTTATCCCATCTTTATCAACATACACAAGTTGAGTGAACTTGAAGTGACTTGTGGTTATGGAATCTAACGTAACACTTGTTACTTTTTATTACCTTTTGTTTCTGTGTGCTTAGTGATGTCATTAACAGCTTGTTTTTGGATTTTGGGGGGTTTTGTTTGTTTGTTTGCTTGATTTTTACATGAACAAGGCCAACCCAGGCTGGATGTAATTCATGACTGTTGCTCAAAATATTTGTGTGTCCAAAATTCTTTCCATTCTTGCTTATAATAGGATTTCAACTGTGGAACAGTTTGCCTCCTTTGTGTAGAAGAAGGAGTGTTTAGTGCATATCTTTTTGTTCTGATAAGTATTGTGAAGCGTTGGTGTGCTTTAAATCGACACCCTTTAACCAATCATCCTATATAAGTGTATTTCTCTCATGGATACTAAATCACTTGCGGTGGACCTTGCATGTGCATATGTGGGATGCCAAAAACCAAGGAGCAGAACAAGCATGAGTGACAACATGCACGACATTGCTGAAGTCATAAAAAGCAGCATGAAATAGAGCAAATAAATGGGTTGCAAAGCCACTTGCAGAAGCAAATGTGTGTAGGCTGAAACAGCTTACATGGATTACCTCTCATGCCAACAGAATGCAGAAGAGCATCAGATGAGTGATCAACTGATGTAGGCTGGCAATAATGTGGGCTGATGCTGGCTGGACTCGAGTCTGTGCCCTGCCTGAACTGGAACACTGTCTTATTTTTTTAACTCAGTTTCGCCTGCGTTTCATCTTCAGCGGACTTCCATCACTGCAGCATGCATGCTTCTTTGTCCCTGTATTCTCTCTTTATACTTTTACACCTAGTTGCCCACTGTTAGTTGGAACTGTAACTCTCAGATATATCTATGTGTGCACTATGTATTTAAAGTTGTGTAATATTATTCGCTTGCTGTTGTTTATACCTAACAACTACTACAAATACTTAACAACTGGTTGATGGAAACATTTAAATGGAACCTTGTACCATATTTTTTAGTGGAATTCCCATGGTGAGATTGTCAAATTTCCCTTGTTTACCTTGGTTAATTCTCCTAAGCCCTGTGTCACCAGTGTCTTATTTTTCATTCCATCAAATAGTTTTCAATAGGTGACAGGTAAGTACTGTAACAAGATCCGTTTAGTATCCAGACTTTATTTACTTAAGACATGTGCTGTTGTAATCCTTTAACAATACAGAGTGGAAGGACAGGAGTTCAAACCACCAACCTTCCAGGAAATGGACCACCTGCTTTAACATCTGTGCCTGCACAAAAAGTAAACGCTAAATGGACTAGTTCTTATACAATGCTTCTCTAGTTGATCTCTCAAAACTGCTTTACGCAACTTGTCTCATTCCCGCAAGCGCTACATCTGTGCTGTCAGCTTAACATTTACACACAGCGATGAACACTAAGAGAAACTCTGAGTTCAGTACCTTGTACAAGGTGCTTTGGCGTGAACACTGGACCAGCCAGGGATTGTACTTTCTGATTACCTGAGGACCTGGGCTGCCGCCTGAGCCACAGTCACCCAAACAAAAAGCAAAAGCAGGCAGTCAAATATGAATCAGTCATGAATCAAAAACCTTAATCATTGGACTCAACAGTAAGATCACAGATGCTGGGCTTTAAACTACAGTATAAGCTGATAAAAAGACAGACTACTCCTATAGTCTGGTTTTCGCAAAAGAATATAACATTTTGATTCTCACTAATCGATTGCAAATAGGGATCCTAATTAATAGGAATCCAGCAATTCCATTGTCAATATCTCTGGGCTCTCATTGGCTCCGCTTTGAGAGTCACCACCATCACTAAGCAGCATATCAAAGACATTACATTCATGCTAATTAACTACATGCTGTGTAATCAAATGTGCACGCTGAAGGTATTCCCCCTCTTATTGTTGGGGTTAGTACTCAAAAAAAGTACTATATTACACTTTTATTAAAAACAAAGCAGTATGTTACTTAATTACTTCCAGGAGAAAGTAATTTGTTACTCTACTCATTACATTACTTCCATGTTTCTCCACAAAATGACCAGAAACACATTGTCTCAAAAATGTAAACCTATTTTCCGTCCAACGCACCACCACAAATCCCTACCCTAATGAGGACATACATACGGTATGATTTTTCTCTTAATATTTAGGTATAGACATAAAGCCGACCGCACAAAGATGAAAACCAGCACAAAGAGACATTAAAGCGATCACCACAGTGTTTCTACTTTAGAAACAGCAACAGGCAGGCCTGCAGCCTGTCTGCTCATCACTGCTTTTGTTCTATGTTGAAGTTCAGAGTCTGGAGACTCGGCCGGGGTCACTATTTGCTCGGCCTTAACATCACAGCCCTGACAGTGAGTGGCACCTATCTCTTTCTGAGAGATGAAGGTGGAAAATAAGCAGATGAAAGTTTTGCCAACAAACAAAACTGTCATCTTTTATGTAGAAAATATGCAGTTGGATGTTGGCTGTGTAATCAAACAAGGATCACGTAGCCAAATAGCCAAACAGATCAAACACAGTGACATGTAATCACATTCTACAAAGTTTGTGGTTGCTGCCTCAAAGAAAAAAAGCTGCCAGCATCAGGATTGCTAATGTTAACTAACATTGCAGTTATAACTTAATCCAAACTAATATGACATTAAGTCTGTCGAAACTGCCACAGACTAGGAAACTCCCAGACTTAAGAGGGTTCAAAAATGAAAGCCAGTGGCATAATTTCTACTAGATCAGTCAGTAACCAAACAAGCCAACTTTTTAAGTGCATTGGCACTTTTGTGGATTTGTGGATGCAGTGACAAATTGAGTTCACTTACATTAATTTCCAAAAGTGTTTCCATGAACCCATACAGTGATTGCTATTTTTTTTTAACATAGGGCCACTTCAGGATTTCACTTCAGTAACATAAGACTGGATTTTGGCCTTGTCCTGTAAAAATAAGGAATTCTCTTTATTTTCTTGATACTGTGTTTTTGTGTTGTTAAAGGTTATTGTAGAATTGCTTTTAAATTGCATTCCAATCTAATACATTCCACATAGTTAGTGGCTGTATATGTGTGGTTAATGCTACAAAAACTGTATTTTCAGTATTTTCAGTGTTTCACTGTTATATACAGCATTAGCAAATTATGTAAATCATTTCATTCTCAGAAATGATTAGACAGCTTTTAAAAAGCTGTACAGTTTCTCCACTTAAGCATTTTAATGGTTGTCTTTTTTGGCTTAATTAAAGGGTTTCAGTTGTTCAATTTTGCATTACTGCCTTCTGTTTTATTTACTTTTAACATAGCCTGCAAACTTTTTGGAAACTGTGCTGTGCATTGTTTTTTTTAGCCCTAATGTGATCTCTTCAGAAGTGAAATGCATTCCTGTAATTTGTGAAGCCTTTGCCAATTTGGTTGGAAAAGAGCATTTCTTACACACATTAATCCATTTAAAACTCAGTTGCAATTTACTTGTGGTTGTCAGTGCAATTTGGTGCACTGCAACATGATTTAAGAGCTTCAAATGCTTTTGAGTGATAGAAGAGATGATGCAGTGTTCTTGTTTTTCTGCTTGGTGTCAGCCAGTGGCATCCTAACAAAGCACATTTTGGAATCCTTCGCTCCATCAGTGCTCGCCACTCTGATGGAATGTGAATGCCAAAAAGGATAAGGTCATTCTTGACAAATTGTCTCACTCCATCAACATAAGAAAACCACTTTCGTACATACAGCTGTGCACATGAAGAGCTCCCTAATCTCCCTCTTTTAACCATGGGAAGTGTATTCTGGGTGTCTGCCCTCCCCCATCATCGGATAAAGAGATGAAATTTACCAGAGAAAGGTGTGTGTTCCAGACAGTGCCGAGTCAGGATATCATCCTGTTACAGGAACAAGCACAATAACTTTATGCTGACAAAAGTTATATAGACTTATATATAACTTATAACTTATATATAAGTTAGGTTATATATACTTCTACTAATAAAACCCCTCACAAGGTCTGAAAAAGCTCACTCTAACTATCTCCACAACTGCTCTAACCAATGCCACAGCTCAGGCCCTTATGAAATACTTTTCTCTTTGAGGCTCAAGTCATTATGGCATTGTCAGCTTAATAAGTATTATGCCCTGTCAAAGTGACAGCACAATGAAGTGATGGGGAATTTGCCCTTACATTTTGGACTGGAGTGGTTTTCGGTTTTGTTAGCCTGTGCTTTTTCTAATCTACACAAGACACTTGTGGTAGTGAAAAGGGAAACAGCATTAAATTCCCCGAGAAAACAACAAATGTCAGACTGCACTTGGAAAACGTTTCAAAGGAATTCAGCAGGACAGGCTTGTTGAAAGCAGCCTAGAGCCTGTGCGAAAAGCAATGTAGTCAGTGGCTAAATACAATGAAATAACCTTTGCTGTTGCTCTAGTGGTCTGTCGACCTTGGGAAGCATGTGCTGCCAAACTGTGTTGAAGTTAGTGGGGTCATTGTCTTTCCCTGGGTTATGCCACAACTGCTTTCTTAGCTGTCAGAGAAGATCGAGGTTCCATGTCACTTTAGGTCATTATGAATCATACATTAAGATACAATGAGCCTGGCAATCATGTCAGTTTTCTCATTAAAATGCACTTGTCCCCTGTTTCAAAACATTACCATGATGGCTGCTTATATGTAGGGTTTATATCTGCATTTAATTATGACTTTTTTTTCTAAACATACTAAAAACCTTTGTGGTAAAACATGTACATACACAATACTGAAGAAATGCATGATATTTAAACCAGGAAATCACAAAATGTAAAATTTACTAACATTTGAAAATGAAGGATTATATAATATTTTGTACTAGATCTCAGTAATCCATTTTCATAGTAGTATTCGATTAACTCAGGAGAAGCAAAGATGCTTCATTCTTCAGAGCTATGCTCCATCCTCTGATTTTGTGTGAAGGAAACACACCGTAACAGGATAACTTTAGGCTTTGAAAACAACTTGAAGATCAAAAAAGACAAAGAAGGTCTGGCCCTCAAAAGAACCCTTAACTATATAAACTGTATAAAGACAGGGCCTAAAAAATGAAGTCAATTAGAAGTGCTAGAATTCTCCTGTATTATCTCTAATGACCAGCAGGGGGTAACTTGGTGTGTTGCCTTAATGGTTCGAGCAGGGCATTTTTTGACTTCTGTAAATAAATGACTTCAAACTTGATTTAATACTTCAGTAAACATTCCTAATGAATCCATGTTGAATCATTTCAACTTTTATTTAATGCAATATGATGTGTAAATCATAGTCCCATCCATTCATCCATACCCTCATTCATTTTCAAAAGCTTGTCAGGGTCCAAGTCCCACGGCAGCAGTCTAAGCAGAGATCCCCAAACCTCTTTCTCCGCAGAGCATAAAAGGCATTTCTTCAGGCGTTTCCAAGCCACCCGAAATAAATAATTACTCCTCCCTCTCCTGGATTCACACTAGAGGGTCCTCCCTCTAACCTGAAACACCTCACCTAAGAGACAACCACCTCAACTGGCTCCATTTGTTGCGGAGGGGCATTTTCTGTGTTCTGACCAAGGGCCTTAACCTAGTATATGTAAGAGTGAGCCCAGATCCCCTTCCACAGTTCATGGCCCAAAGGTGAGACTAGAAACACACACCGACCAGTGAAGCAACACCTTCATGCTCAGCTTTGGCTTCACCACAACAGACTGTCTCTCAATCTCCAAGACATGTCATTTATTATATAAATTTGAAAACGAGGCACAGTATCCCAAATGGCACATTTTTAAAGTCCATTTTTAAAGTTTCTCCACACGTTGTGTCCCTGCGTGGTTCTATTGCTTCATGCAGCTACACAAACCAGCACAGTAATGGCTTTTTGAAGGAGTGAGAAAGGACATTGTTCCTGCTACTACCCTCTGCTGTTTTTCTCAGGACTAATAAATCCCCTGGCAGGGGTTGTTTATAATGTCCCTCTGATGTAACTTTAATAATGGGGCAATTTTACAGTGCATATGTTCTCCATCTCCCAGCTCATCTGTTCTGCAGTCCTCCTTTGTGCTAATTTGCCAGACCTAAATGTAATGGATGAGTTATTGATGTAAATCAAGCAGCATTATTGTTACGTTGTTGCAATTACACCGTGGAAGATGCATAAGGATCTATAAGATAAATTTAGTACTTCATTACACAAAGATGCCATCATCAAACCAGTGGCTTTTTTTTTTTCTTTTTTGTTTGGGCATGCTTCTTAAATACAAAAGACCCAAAAAGGAGAAGGACAACTCCCTTAAGCAACAATGGTGGCTTCTCTTCACAATGGCCATTTATTGTCATGTCATTGGCGAGGAAATCGATGCTAACAATGTGACCCCTTGGAGTGCTATCCTTATGCAGTGATTGAGCTGTTGCAGTGACAGCCATTGAAAATGATGATCAGAACAAACTTTAAAGTCCTTCTAGAAATAGCTTTGGGTCAGCTTGCCTCCAACAGAAAGCCTTCTTGCAGAGCAGACAAAAAAAGGGGACACATTTCAGTATCTCCATCCATATGCATAGCATAGAATCATATCCAGCTGATCCAGCTCTGTTTTCCTTGAGTTATTTCAGCGACCCGTCTCAGTGTCTGATATGATAATCTATTCTTTAATCCTGATGTAAATCACTGTCAGCCATTCTGAGTGTCAAAAGAGATGCTCTGGAATATCCCAGCAGAGACAACTGAAACATATACAATCTGTCAGGTTAACTAAAAGCAAATGAAGGGCATTTATCACAGAGGACAAAAGGACACCGGGCCATTTACACACTGCCATGCAATCACAGAAAACGCTGGAAAGTCTGCTGGTTTATCTGCAAGGTCAACCCTCCTTGAGCTGACACTGGTCATTTTGTTGTTGCTGTAAGGCTGTGATAGGTGGTAAACTTAGATCCTCCACAAATCTAACTATAACGTCGTAACCAAGACCTCTCTTTGTTGTGTGTGAGCGAGAGTTTTGGCCAGAAAGAATTCTTCTGTTGCTCTACAGGATGCTTTTATAATTTCAACCCTCTGACAATGTGACAGATTTATTAAAATGGCGCTGCTGGATTTTATGGCATCCATTATCAAAGCTAATCCAATGATGTTCCTGCCTGAAATTTTGAATATTTTATAGCCAGTCACTGAATGACAGATCCTCGTGGTATCGATAACCAGCACAACTGCACTGCATCTAAGTCCATTTTCCGTTTGATTTATGTATATTTTCTGCCTCTAAACGCAGCAGACACGGTGTTAGTGAGATATTCAAGGGCATCTGATTGTCATTACAGCAGCACCAAACTCTTAATCATAGCACAACACCTAATGGCTTATTACAGGAGCGTATGCTAAATTAAACATTACTGCATCAATAAATGTTGCATGACATTAACCTGGCAGTGCTTCATAAATATTGTGCATTTCTCTCCACCATCCACCCCTTTTCACCCCAACTTCCTCTGTTACCTTTCTTCTTACATGCACAATAGCATCCAATAATAACACAGCTCATGTTTTCATGCCGTTTTCCCCTAATCCACTGGAATTAAACAAATGAGCATTAAATAATTTTCATTTCCCCAAATTATCTTTCAAGTATTTTAATTAGCAAGCACTTTGCAGCATTGCACACCTTCGGCAGATGGGTGCTTGTGTCAGCCAATTTAAGAAAATAGCAATTAGACATTACACATTAGCATTTCTATTTTCATCATCCAAAACCCTTCATTTCTCCACTCAAACCCATCTCACTTACTGGGTTTTTGCACATTTATTCCACAGAGGATTTGACTTACAGGTGGTGAAATGCTTACTGAGGATGCAGAGCCAATTTCTAAGCTGTGGCTCTCCTTGAAAGGTTAGAAAATCTAAAGGGGGTATTCCCTGAACAGATTTAATGGTACCGTAGGTCAAAATCTAAAATGACACCGTTTGAACAACAAAAAAATATGATTACATAATGGCAGTTCAACCTACGACAACAATCGGTGTCAATTAGAGCATAACATAAAATAACATTTACCCAATGGACTTAACTATGTAAAATACCTCAGGGATTACAGTCAGCACTAATTGGATTTCTACACGCAAAGCCATTATTTTATTATCATTGTGGGAGTATGACAAGCATTCTTTTTGAAGCACTGGTGACTAACCCTGCATTCATGTGCTCCTCGTATGGTTCCTGACTCAGTTCAACTTGTGTTCATGTGCTTGTGTTGTATTCTGTTGGTCTGTGTGTTTAAATGTATCAATAGCTTTCAGAATGTATGCGCTTTACCTGACCTGTTATCAGAATCACTGCTTCTAAATAACTTTTCAAGGCCCCATAACAGTTCTTTCACTTTCTGGTCAGTATGTGGAAGTCATTAGTAGCTTTAAGTATTTGGGAACATATATTGATGACAAGTTTAATTTTAAGGTTAATGTTGACTAATCAGAGATTGTTTCTTACTAGGATGTTAAAAGGCTTTTGAGCTGGTCACAATGTTTTGGAAAGAGTTTATGTCGGCTTGATTGAAAGCATCCTTATGTTCAGTATTTCAGTCTGGTATGGTAACCTAACTGTGGCAATTACGAACAAATTGAAAAGGATTGTCAGAACCACTGGACAAATTATTGGATGAGCTGTATCATCAGGCTGTTTTGAGGGAAGACCAGTCTATTGTTGCTGACCGTGAGAACCCTCTTTATTCTGAATTTGAATTAATGCTCTCAGGACGACATTATAAGACCATTATAGACCATTATAAGGCCAAACCAGACTGTATTTCCTCAGGAGGCTGAGGTCTTTTAACATCTGCAGGAAGCTCCTGAGGATGTTTTACCAGTCAGTGGTTGCTGGAGTACTGTTCTATGCTGTGGTGTACTGGGGGAGCAGCACAGCAAAGAAGGACTCATCCAGGCTGGAAAAACTGATCAGGAAGACTGGCTCTGTGGTCGGCATGAAGCTGGACACTCTGGTGACAGTGGCAGAGAAAAGGACACTAAAGAAACTGCTGGACATTGTGGACAATGCTGGGCATCCTCTGCACATGGCCATAAACAACCAGAGGAGTCTGTTCAGTGACAGGTTGCTTCTCCCAAAGTAAAGAACTTAAAAACTCCTTTGTCCCACACACCATCAAACTGTCTAACTTCTCTATGGAGGGGAGAGGGAGGGGAAACAGGAGGACAAAGGAGGGGGGAACAACTAATCTGTAGTGCCTTTTCACTGTGCAATACTTTAATTGTTAATATCCAACGGTGCAACAGAATCACAATACTTGAAATATGCAATTCCCTTGTATTCTTATTCCTATTTATTCTATTTATCCCTTTTGTATACTCTGTATTTATATATGTCTCTGTATTTATATATGTGTATATATGGTATATTTCTGCTCACATTCTGTAACTTCTGTCGGTGCTGTGCTATTGGAAACCGAATTTCCCGGAGGACCCACCCAAGGGATTAATAAAGTTTCATCTAAGACGTCTCTAGCTAGCAAAAAGGTGTGGAAGGGATCATTTGTGCTAAGAGCAATTGGTATACTGAATAAGAGATGACGTGATGTGTTTTTATTGTTGTTGTATTTAAGTTTTGTATGTGTGTATGTATGAATGTGTGTTGATTTGTTTATGGCTTGGTGAACCAAAGACAGTGTTCCATTGATGTGAATAATAAAGTTATTCTATCCTATTCTATTCTATTTGTTTTAAAAAATAAGAATGCACACTACATGAATTCATACCATCAATCAAAATCTTCAAACAAACCAAATATTTACATTTATCTGACATGCTTTTGTGGATCAAGTCAAATTGTTAGCTGCTAGCTAGCTCAGTTAGCAAAGATCCTACATTCAATCTCATGTGCTTGTCATTGTCGTGGCAGCAGTGGAGCCTGTCCCAGCGACCAGAGGGCAAGCGGCATGGTAGACTCTAGAAAAATCACCAGCGTGTCATGGGGGTAACACAAATCAAATCCAATCAAATCCCTTTTATTGTCACATCACATGTGCAGGTACACTGGTATAGTACATGTGAGTGAAATTCTTGTGTGCGAGCTTCACAAGCAACAGAGTTGTGTAAAAATACAATAACATAAGAACAAGCAAAATATGAGGATGGCTAAATCTGAGAATTATATGAATAAATATATGTACAATATAAGAGTGTATGCATGTTACTGAATGTGTATAATAAAAAAATATGTATATCTACGTGTGTGTGTATATATGTGTGTGTGTATACATATTTTACAATATGTAAACAATAAAATAAAATATATAAATATGTATATATATATATATATGTATATATATGTGTATATATATATATAAATATATGTATATATATGTGTGTGTATATATATGTGTATATATATATATATGTGTGTATATATATATATATATATATACATATATATATATATATATATATATATATATATATATATATATATATATATATATATATATATATATGTGTGTGTGTGTGTGTATATATATATATATATATATATCATCATAGGTTTATAGGTTATTATGTAGTATTTATCTTCAGAACACTGGAACTTAATGTTCTTCATTGTTCACTATACTTTTTTTATGCAATTCTCTGGAGACCTGACATTCCTTACCTGTCCACCAGACGGTTTCAATGTGCTCATTAGCCGATGATGTTCCTACTGCTCTCATTTCCTCATTATCTTCAGCGCACAGCTACCTTAGAGCGACAGTGTCAGCTGATTTTAGTATTATGTTACATGATGATCCAATCACATTCTCTCTGCTTCCCTGTCTGCTCTCTCACTGTCTGTTTCAACTTGCGCACCTCATATGGAAATCAAGATTTTCAGTTTCAAGTTTTAAGCCTGGTCGAACAATACAAAACGCTTTTTTAATAGATGGCATTGTGTTGTGGGGAATTCCAGTTGTATATATACTACACATACACATGCCATCTTATGAAGACAATCTAAAAGGAACTGCCCAGTTCACATGCCCCATTTTTACTCTGCAGGAAAAGAAAACTGTCAAATACATGGGGTCACAGCAGCTGCTCAGGCATTCATCCAGTACCCTCAAGCCCTGTCACTACTTTAACTGACTTTTGTGCCCAGGCCAGAAACATTCAATGGTGTGGAGACAAGCAACTCACCACTGCTCATTATATGGAGATACTGTGTGGCGCATGGATGACAATGACAGTCTTCCACCCCCCCATTGTCTGTGTATGCTCTGGTCATGACTTGGAATTAAGTGGCAGTGCTGTAGTGTGAGCTATAGCTCCACTACAGTCATAAGTGTCAGCACGCTGTCCACTAAGATTTGTTTCCGAGCCTTATTGACCAGTCAGCTCGGAAGTGACAAGCATTTTTTCACTTAATTGCTCCATCAAGCAAAGCATGTAAAGGCAAACTGACACATACAGGGTCACTTCTCAGAAATCATAAAATTGCAACAGTGAAAGGCTTGACAACCTGGTCTGAAAGGCTCGGAGGATTATGGAGTACTGAATTATAGTTTCACCGAGTTTTAGTTTCTACTCTGACATCTTGGAATGAAATGGCGCTTTTAATAAATGCAGTAAGCAAGTGAAAGTTACCTAACATACTAGCGATACATGAAGAACAGCCGAGGCAGTGTCAGTGGCACTGAAATGCCCTTAATCACAGCAAAGAATATCCTGAAGTGTGCTGCTGGGTTCATGTGAATTACTGAAAAAAAAAGTCTAGTACAGATTTAAAGCAAGGGCTATCTAAGGAAAAAAATAAGTTTTCATTACAACTGGTAGAGAATTAGTTTGTTTAAGTCAGAATATTAAAAGCATCATCAA
This sequence comes from Perissodus microlepis, assembly GCF_051167445.1. Lineage (NCBI taxonomy): Eukaryota > Metazoa > Chordata > Actinopteri > Cichliformes > Cichlidae > Perissodus > Perissodus microlepis. The sequence goes on along the minus strand of NC_140477.1, from coordinate 27,467,395 downwards.
GTCAGTAACATTTGATAATGCAACGCAGTTTGTGAATCGCTGGTCAAATTTAATTTATTCTTAAACATGCAGACAAATTTGCCTGTGGAGCGTGAAAAAGTCCACATTTGAGGTTGAGCTGGTTGGAGATGGCATAGATCATTCTGCTCCATAGGTTTTACACTTTCTTTCATCGAGCTTCAGATGGATTTTTATTTACTCTTTGGTTGCAGTTAGGCACCAGAACTACTCAGGTATATTACTGCAAAAAACAGGCACCAAAAACACTTGATTTGCTTTATACATGGACAGGCACGAAACACATTTTGTATTATTTTCTAGATTAATTGCACAGACATGCTGTCTATAATGAAAGTTGTGGCCATCTATGCAAAAAAACACAATATTTCACTTGGCTGCTTTTACTATTCTGTACGCTTGCTACTAACAGAACTGCTTTGGAGTATTTTTCTCAAGTCAAAAAAAAAAAAAGAAACTACATATTTAGGCCCCAGTCACACATATGTTGCTGAATGTTTGCTAAGGGACTGCAGAGAATGACTTAATTCGCAGCAACTGTTAACAACCTCTAGAAACAACTCACGAACTGTTCAAGAAATACACATTTTTTTCCCTTGTGTTTTGTGATCAGATGGCCAACAAAGCAATCGCTACACCTTACCTTCTTTGGAACCGTTTCAACCTAAAGATCCAGCAACCGCTCAACAGCCAGTTACGGAACTTCCATTGTGGTCGGGGACACCTTGTTAGAGAAGACTGGGTTGCTAGCTGTTTTCTAGGCCTGTGTGACTAATATAACAGAATATCTGTGTAGGTTCTCAGTCACCCAGGTCATGCTACTCTAAGGAGCTCAGAAAGAAAGTGACTAGGAGATGTTTCACCTCTCATTAAGTTCAGTTCTATAACCAAATAATGGGGAGCTCCAGGTATTGTTTTTCACACCTTGGCTGATGTGATGGGTCAAATGATAAATAGTGGGTCAAAGAACCTCCTTAGGGGAAAACACCCGCTAGCATTTAAATACTTGGGACTCTCCACCATTTGGGTTTACAACTGAAGTTAATAAACTGAAGCCTCTTGGATGAGAGGGGAAAGGTCTTCAAGAAATTAAAGATGTGCCGTCACTTCTTTCCAAGCTCCTTGTATGTAATGACATAGAATTATATATGTCTAAATATATAATTATATATGATTATATGTATTATTGACATTGTAACATTTATAGCAAAATTAAGTGCAACTTCAACAGTGCAGTCATACAAATGTTATAAAATTATGTAAGAGGCAAAAACAGACAAAAACAACCTTGCTACATTCTGCCAAAATGCACAGAACACATTCAAGTGGACATTGCAGCATTTAAAGCTTGTATAGCTCTGTGATAAAACCTGTTTTTTTGTTTGTTTGTTTTTTTTGCTCTGATTGTCTTTGTTTTAATTGTTCTGTGCCATATCTCCCTGATGGTAACAGTTCAAACAGTAGATGACTAGGGTGAGATGAATCCATTATGATATTATTAGGCAGATTTGTATCAACAGAAAATGTGTGTTATGTGCTTCATTTCAAGAGCATCACTAAGACATTCATGGTAATGTTTTCAGATTTAAAAAAAAACACAGCCCTGTGTTTTTGATCCGTAGTTATTGTGTAACTGTGTGTGTGAAATTAATATTGATGTACATCTGTGCATGTAGGAGAAACAGCTATTTGGTAGCTTCAGAGTATATCAGGCAGAAACAAATGCACGAAAACTTGAACATGTATTATTTGCGAACAGTTGCATACTCTAGCTTCATTTTGTGGTAAAAACTCTTGGTGTATGAGAGGAAAACTATACTGTAGGAGAACTAACCCTCCTTTAACAAAACTACTCTTGAAAAAACAAAACCTATTTGAGTACACTAAAAGCTTAACAGAAAAGGTCAAGGTGATGGAGGGAGCTGTGGCAGCAAAATGTAGTGGCATGCAATGTAACGAAACAGTAAAGGTGCCCTCACACTCGATTTCTTCAGGCAAAATTTACCTATGTGATATGAGCAAAAAGCAGGTGGGTCAGGAAAAAGTGTGGGTAATATTGTAAGCACATCCCATGGGAGCCAACATGGCTAGGAGCAGGCTAACAACAGCAAGCTGTAAGTAACAACCCACATTTTCAGACACATTACAGTCATTAACCTCTTTCCAGTCGAGCGACACCCATTCTTCTGTGCTGCTCGTGTCGTTTTGCCATACAGACACACAGGAATTACATAAACAAGGACATAATGTGCCCTGCGTATTTCAAAATTCAATTTGTTTGTACTTTGTGGAGGGTGAAAAGGGAAGGAATTAGCTCAAAATGAGAAGTGTGACGTTACAGTGGCCATATTGTGCACCTGCATGAATATAACTAACAGCTGACAGCAAAAGAGCCAGTGCACTAAAACACCAGAGCTTTACTTCAGTGCTTTGCCTGACCCAGTACATTTCATGTGTTTTTAAAATGTTTTTGAAATACTGTAAAATTGCAAATGTTAAAAGTGATTGTTTGCAAGAAATATAATAAATGCAGTTTTCCTGTTACAAGCTATGTGTTAATGCTGAATTAATTAGGCTGTAGTTTGAATGTGTCCTCAACAGAAAGGTCCTCAACCTTCATGGTTGTAATGCGAAAAACACTTAATCAGTCATCTTTGTCAGCAGGTAATAAGTCACATTGTCTTTTTTTTTGTCATTAACCGATGTTCTAGATAAAACCGTATCAGCTAAATGTGTCATACTGTATAGCAAAGCTCTAATCTTCCCAGATCTTAATCTAATTTACTTGTGTTCAGAATACAGCTGTAAGGAAGTTAACGTTTGTCCGATATGTTCGATATGAAGATAACAGATGGCTTAATCAGCATAGCATGTTACTGCCATATCATGTTTTGCGCTGGCGTATCTGCCGTGGAACGTTGTTTGCGATGGTGAACGATAATGTAATATTAAAGATATAATCCCTACAATGATTGACTGTACATAATATTATCTTTTGGATGTAAATACAACTCATTCTAGTATGCTGGGTTTAGTCAGGAGAGAGATTGTGAGTAAGGCCTTTGAGATGTATTTGATCAGTGCATATTTTGTTATCCAATTTTGTTTTTTTGTCTCACTTCATCAGGTTAAACATATATCTCTGATACTTATAGCTTTGTGTAGGACATAAATGACAAACCACCTTATCTCTGTCAATATTCATTCATTTCAATGTCTACGTCATCGTGCATATGTACTCATTGCAGAACATGCAGCCCTTCCTGTGAGAGCATAAAGCCTAAAGAGCAGATTTTTTGGCCCCTCACTGTTAACAGCATCTTTGTGAGGAGAATGTCTCAACTATTTTAACCTTTACCGCAGGCCTTTGACACACATTTGAAAAAAGAACAATTCTATAGTAGGTAAAGATAGGCTTTACTTTGCATCTCATTACAAATTCTGATGAATAAAAGGTTAAATAGACAATTAGATACGCTGATGTAATACAAAGGGAATCCTTCCGAAAGAAATCTAAGATGTACTGAGTCTTCATCAAGTATACTGCTACGTGCTTGGAAAAAAAATCCCCCAAAAAACAACAATTTCCAGTGCCCTTCCCTACAGTTCACTTCGAATTCAAAGTCATACTTTTATAGTCAGTGGCAGGAAATAGTCTTATTAACATCCCATGTGGGATTGGCAGTTCTCCGTGTGGTTTGAAAGCCATGCGGTGTCTCTCCTTCCACATTAAAAGTAGGAACCAGAGATTCTGTGTTTGCATAATTGCTTGGAAGTGGAGTTACTAGACTGTTATTTTCAAGCAGACACTGGCTATATTGCTTTGCCCTCTGTCTGCTTTCAGGTCAGTGCAGTAACATGGGAGCCAGCAACGCCAAGGAGAAGACTTTTAAGACCCCGCCTGTGCTGAGTCGAGTTGACTTCACACAGAGAGGCATCCAGAGGCATAAGGTTGATTGGCGTTGTTTGTTTTGCATGGGCTTTGACTGAGACCCTGGTGTGTTGTGCCAGCCAGCTGTGCAGGCACAACCACTGCCTCATTAAAATATGCAATCATAAGCCATATCTCTGTGCCCCCGAGTCCTCATTTGATTGTAGCCTTTTAATGAGGAACAAGCCAAAACGACTTATACCCATTGCGTCCTTGCCGCTAACCTTTATGCAGAATAGACGAACTTCTGACATACAGTGTGACAAGGAATCACAAAGACGCGAGGCATTCATTGAGGGTTAGTCCCTCATGAGGAATCTTAAAACACCAAAGGGGTTAGGTCTTACTCTGGCAGAAGGTGTAGCAGGTGGAGACGGTGTAGTTTTTGACCACTCAGCACCCCTGTCGTCTTTCCTTCATTCCTCTGAACCATTCTCTGGCTTTTTCCCCTCTCCATGTCCTCACCTATTCTCCCTGAAACATGGCTATAAAAATCTCAGTTGGGATACATTAAAGTTCTGCAGATATGCTCCAGCACAGCACACATTGAGTGACAAGGACAGATTGCCACCTATTGGTAATAACTGGTCATTGGTTGCAAAACAGCAAATGTAAAGGTGACATCATTCCCACTGAATCTTATCATTTCAAGGCATCTGTAAAGCTGTGTACATGTGCATGGATTAAGCTAAAAGCACATTTGTTTTAGGCTATTTGCTGCTGCCGTTTCCCCTACTAATTAGGGACCTATCTCAGCTGAGACTTCACAAAATACAAATTAGCATAACAAATCATTTCCCTCCAAATTGATCTTTTTATTTGCACGCAGACAGGCACCACTGCTCACAACTTGCTAAAATGTCATTATATTTCTATATTAAGATTCTCCTCCATTGTAACAGCTCTCCCTTCTCTTCTTACTCTTTCAGAAAGTATAGAAATTAAAAACTTAACGGCTTTCCATTTAGCCAGCCTATTTCTCATGGGGCCCTCGAACTAATCTGAAGCCTGGGTGGATTTTTCTATACCCTAGAGAAGTGTGCCATTGGGCTCTCATTTGAATATTATTATAGTGGATAAAGAAGAGCCATTATGAGCAAAGAGAGCTTTAATAGCAAACCACAATCAAATCACAACATTGCAGAAGACCGCAGTCGGCACTGTGGTGCAAGGACTCGTTTAGCAGGCCTTAAAACTTGACTCTGCTTGAACTTGCCCACCATAACCTAAAGCCTAAGCCTAAACTAAGTTCTATATGCAGGATCTTTGTTGTGCTATTTTGCCAATTCAGCTAGTGAGCTCAAAACATATTGTCATGTAGGTCACGTAATTCCAGTTACACTCTTAATCTTGTTGCACCCAATCATTTGCACTGACCACAATGAAACATTTCTGGGAGAAGAGATTTTACAGTTCATCCAGAAAGTATCCAGAGCATTTTTGGCAATTACAGCCTTTATAATTATATACATACAGTCTTTTTAGTATGATGCTATAAGCTGGGCAGTTTGTTTTTTTAATTTTATGTGTCTTCACAATAAAATGAGTGGAGTTTTTAACTAACTGTAGCCAATTTGGTTAGCAAGCTGCATCCATAAGTTGCAGATCTGTTAATGAGTAATAAATAAGAAAGAAATAAAGGATGTCATGTACCAAAAGTAAAATTAATGCACATGATTGGTTTCCTTGTTAGTCATATAATTAATTGAAAAATCTTTCAAAAAACTACCAGCACCATGCATACAGTCAAAGTGCAACTTACATTAGCAGAGGAGAGGCCTAATCAGACAAGGACAAGCTACAGGTGTCTGTCAATCAAAGAAGACAATCTTAAACCCACAAAATAAATGACCTCCTGTATGGTTGGTATAAAAACGTAATCTATGTAATCCTTGTAGTCATATGAGCTTGTGCGGGGATTGCCTCTTTAAGAGCCATCCTCAACTTGTCAATACAAGAATTCTACGTGCAGTTTTTTTGTACTTGTGCTTTGGCTTTATTTTTCAGCTTCAGAGGTTACTGCTTGCTCCAGAACAGTGGCTCTTGAGGGTGTTCCCATTATCCAGCAGTTAGCACCAAAATGATACCAAACAACTGGTACAGGTAACTGGCGAATGGGCAGCAGGGTCTTGAGTGCCCAGCATTCATGGATGCTTGTGGAGAACAAAGGATGGCTGTGTGGTCTGGTCCAATAAAAAAAACTGCTGCAGCTCGAATTAGTGGAAAACCTTAATGCTGGTTGTGATGCAATGGGGATGTGACCATCAGAACTGGACCGTGGAGAAATAGAAGAAAGTGGCCTCGTTGAGTCATCTTTTCTTTACATCACTGACAGCCGTGTGCATGTACGGGAAAAAGGCAAGCTGGTGGAAACAGTAGGATGTTCTAACCACTTCTAAAAACCAGAAACCTAAACTGGATTAAAAACATTGCGTTCAAAAGTCTTTATTTCTGTTATTTGCGATACTTTATGCCTGTTTGCTGAGGTATTTCCTTATCTTAGCCCACATTAGGTCTGGGCATGTAGTTACTAGCTAATAAACCATCACGTTATGTTTACTGCTTGGTTGGGCTGTGTGTCACACAGATGCAGGTTTCACGTGGGAGAAATTGAGTGCCGTTTAAAGTGATTTTATTTTCATGTTGTTTACAGTTTAACTTGTTAAATCCCTTTTTTATTAAAAGTGTAAACCAATATTAGTGCCAATTTAATATTTAATATGACATTAGTGTGAATTATAATAGTTTTTCAGGGAGATTAATATTAATTAAATGTCTTTAAATTAGAAGTTAATGAAAACAAAAATTGGATTGTCTTTGCCAGATTCATCTGTTACTAAAACAAACGAACACACATGCACACAAAAAACCCAGAATGCTTTGCTGTTTGAAAAAATACAAATGTAAAAGCTCTATGCACATCTCTAATGTACTAGCTGGAGTGTCCTTGACCAAGACACTAAATCAAAAAGCAGTGGATGCAGTGAATATGCATTTGCTGCCCTCTTATGAATATCGTCACATCTGATATGAAGTGAAATTGCCGTAAAATGATCCCTGGAGTGCTGTCACACTTTTCATTTATATAGTGTGCAAAAAAGAGTGAGATGCTGAAAGCAAGACAGAAGAAGACAGAGATAAAATGTTGAGGAAATGTGTGGTGGGTGCTCTAAACTCTTGTGCTATATGGCGCAATATACAGGCTAGTTTAAGGAACTGAATGAGCATTATTGGCTATAGTCTCTTGTTCCAAAACCTATTATCATATTTGTAGACGTACTTGTGCATGTGAAGATAAAGACATGTTAAGCAGCAGAAAGAGCAGAACAGGCCCTGAATTTACATGCTGGAAAACTAATAGTTTGTTGCACCCAGTGGTGAGTGGTGTATTGTGCATGTCTGATCCACAGCAACTTTTACATTTTTGCTGAAAACAAACAAACAAGACAGTATAAAATATTAATTAGTGAGCTTGGGAGGCCATTAAAGTCGATTTTGTTATCTGTAGCAGGTTCCTTATGTCTTCTTACCCACAGCCTTTAAGATGAGGTGAGCTATATTTTGGCTTTTGCTTCATATTTAGTGCAGGCATGTCAGTAGGATTGATTTTGCCCTCTGACTCTAGACAGGAAAGCAAATAATCCTACTTTTTAAAATGTCAAACTGCTGCTTTTAAAAATTAATTAAAAATTTAACACAGGAAACTCATTGTTATTTGTCTTAGAGGAAGATTCCAAGGCAAACTGTAGGTGAACTAATATTTCAAAGTGAAATGCTAGAATAACTAGCTGTAATAGTAATAGTAAGAAAGCAAGTAATAATATAAGAAGTGATGATTCATTTTATAACCTTATGCATGTTCACTTGGATATCTGCTGTTTAAGGTGCTTTTGCTTACCACAGCACTTGCAAATGGGCAAGCCTCTTTGCAACCTGCCTCCACCCCATTTCATCTGACTTAGTGTCATAGCTGTACAGGTCTGAGGACAGAGCCACGCTGCCAGATAAAATAGCAATTTTCATTTGACTCCTTCCTGAATTAAGAACAAGTTAACATAGAAAGCATCACAAACTTAACAGTGTCATTGTAAGCATTAGGCATTAGCATTATGATCAAAAGACCACTGTGCCTATATATAAGCTCAAAGATCTGGATAGTTATGGATTCTTATTTTAGTTATTATGCAGAGACACTTTATGGTTATTGCCATGAGCTGTGGTTGCTAGGAGATATATGCCAAATCTGTAAAGGCTGCGTAACTATCATGAGTAGGTAAGAAATCCTTCATTAATATCTCCCTCGTGCTCAATCGCTAGATGCACTCTTTGGTATTTAATAGTAAATACAGGCGGAAAAAAGGCATGCTGGTCGGCCTGTGGGAAATTGGTGTCACTCCTTCAAATTAGCCAGTGCTTTGTGAATCTGAATAGAATAATTTGTAGTTGATCACTTCTGCCAGCAGGTTTGTTCCTTGCATAATTTCTTCCCATCTTAGGACATTGTGCGAGAGTCGTTTGACATTTCTGGGTCAGTTCTTGCTGTTGAGGCATTTTTTATGGTTCACTGGTAAATTGATACATGACGACAGCATGTTTCTATACATGGCATAATAGCACCATGCTTTCCCGAGTGGAATGTGAGTCCAATGTTTTGAATGCTGCATCACGTTGAGAAGGTAATATGATGTTGCCCCCGGGCTGCATTGCCTCTCTCTCTCCTTCTCTCTCTCTCTTTTTTTATTTGTCTTCGTGTCTTTCTGCCATGTTTTTTTTCTCTTTTAAAATAAGCACAGAGGCACAACAAAAAGGAAAAAACAAAACAAACCAGTAGTCCAGCATGCATTATCTTCGATTCATTAAAAATGCATACGGGACTTCATCTCAAAATCCACCTGCCTGTCACTGCAAATCCCATTCAGGGACACAGTAGGGACACCACACATGCATGCGGACAAGCATACACAAGAACCTCTTCCCGTTACAGTGATCCTGTGAAGCATTTCTCACGTCTTTATGTCAAATTTTCTCAGTATCACATAGAGTTGTGATCAGAAGTTTACATAGTCTCATCATGGGGATGGATGTCATGTTAAGGGTTTCTTTCAACTGTTCTTTTTCAGGAGTGGAATGATTGCACGGCATACATCTTTAATGACTTTAAAAAAACAAGAACTGGGTGCACAAGATTGAATTTGTTTTGGATTATCTCAAATCCACACAGGGTCAAAAGCACACACATGTTCAAATATACACTGTAAACTTTAATTAGCTAACTTAAGTAAGAAAACACATGCAAACCTTTTGATTTAAAAACAAATAAATAACAAATTATATATATATATATTATATATGTATATTGTAGATTGCAGAAAGAAATGCTCTTTAGTACTTAACATTTTAAGTCAGATGTACTCTTGGCTTAATAAAAACTACTTAGAATTACTAGTTAAAACAAACTAATTTGAAACTTCCAGCAAGATATGATTTCTTAGTTGTTTACTTGAACAGGAGTCTCAATAACCATGAAAACTGATTGCCTTAAAACACCAAATATTTGTTACTTGTGTTATTCAAGTGCTTCTAAAATTCACAGATTAAAAAAAGATCCATTCTCCTAAAGTAATAACATATATTCAATACTTTTTATAAGAACAAAATTAATAAATAGAACAAAATTAAAAACAAAGTTCAAAACACAGGACAAAGTATATTTATTTCTCTCAGTTCTAAAACAACTGGCAGTGCTTATCGAAAACTGTTATTTACAATTTACATCAGTGGAGGCATTATGGTAATTAAGGGTGACATTTTCTGGTAGCATAGTTTCTAGTTGAAAACAAGTTTAGTCTGCTAAGTTGGCATTGTTTACATATAAAAAGTCACAGAGCATCATTTTGTTTCACCTGTGACGATTCAAAAGCATTTAAAGAGACATTTATTTAAAAGTTACATTCAAACTGCAAAAACCTTGTAATTCTAAAACTTTGCTGAAGTTTAGTAGAAGTCACTTCTTTTTTGTCCCCAGCAAAGCCTTTGAATGAACTTGAATATGTTTTTTGTGTAAATGATTAACAGCCTAAAGATTAGATTATTTTCCACAACAGCATCATCAAAATACAATTTGAATATTTTGATCTACACAGAAACATTTTCTTAGTGAGCAGCTGTGTACACTACGAAAATGTACAGTATCTGAGTTGTGTGACGACAGCGTAAAAACAGGACTTTCCTCATTGATGGACACACATTACCATTTCAGACAAATTGGGCCAGCTATAGCCCAAAGGTTAGGCAAAGCATGCTTTTGTCCTTAAAAATGACATTTCAATTCCACGACTGGTTATGAAAAAAGTTCATTCAGCCATGCTGGTGCCACTATTCAAACACAGGCACAGTGCGTCAGAAGTGCCCAATCCCACACCCTGTATATTACTGAAAGTGGGAAAGCTGGTACACGTGCATCATTCTGCTGTTCCCTCTGGTCAAATCATCTCCTCTCATGGCATAGTGTGATATTCTCTAAAGAACTAGAGGCATAGGTGAAACCCTGTACTCAGACTCACCCCACTTCTCAGACTCACTGCAGTGAATTACTTTTGTGCCATTTACATAACCCACCCCCAAACAAGGCTGCATCACATTTTGGCGCAGTGTACTCATGCAAGGTAAAGCTCATTAAAGCCTAAAATAGAGCTATTTCCAAAACAGGTACTAAAATTTGAAGGTGACCCTCTGACCACATGTTTGACTCATCCCTTTGCATCCCTGTTCATAAAAATAGAGGAAGCTATCCAACACACAATACATGTGTTATATATATGTTATATATATATATATATATATAATAATAAAACGTCAGTCCAGCATTGCGGCGTTAATATTAGTTTTTCCACTGAGATATAGACTGGTGTGGTTTGGTACTTTAATGTCATATTTGTCATCACCCTTATTCATTTAAGAATGCTATTTTCATTTATACAGGGAGTGCAGAATTATTAGGCAAATGAGTATTTTGTCCACATCATCCTCTTCATGCATGTTGTCTTACTCCAAGCTGTATAGGCTCGAAAGCCTACTACCAATTAAGCATATTAGGTGATGTGCATCTCTGTAATGAGAAGGGGTGTGGTCTAATGACATCAACACCCTATATCAGGTGTGCATAATTATTAGGCAACGTCCTTTCCTTTGGCAAAATGGGTCAAAAGAAGGACTTGACAGGCTCAGAAAAGTCAAAAATAGTGAGATATCTTGCAGAGGGATGCAGCAGTCTCAAAATTGCAAAGCTTCTGAAGCGTGATCATCGAACAATCAAGCGTTTCATTCAAAATAGTCAACAGGGTCGCAAGAAGCGTGTGGAAAAACCAAGGCGCAAAATAACTTCCCATGAACTGAGAAAAGTCAAGCGTGCAGTTGCCAAGATGCCAGTTGCCACCAGTTTGGCCATATTTCAGAGCTGCAACATCACTGGAGTGCCCAAAAGCACAAGGTGTGCAATACTCAGAGACATGGCCAAGGTAAGAAAGGCTGAAAGACGACCACCACTGAACAAGACACACAAGCTGAAACGTCAAGACTGGGCCAAGAAATATCTCAAGACTGATTTTTCTAAGGTTTTATGGACTGATGAAATGAGAGTGAGTCTTGATGGGCCAGATGGATGGGCCCGTGGCTGGATTGGTAAAGGGCAGAGAGCTCCAGTCCGACTCAGACGCCAGCAAGGTGGAGGTGGAGTACTGGTTTGGGCTGGTATCATCAAAGATGAGCTTGTGGGGCCTTTTCGGGTTGAGGATGGCGTCAAGCTCAACTCCCAGTCCTACTGCCAGTTTCTGGAAGACACCTTCTTCAAGCAGTGGTACAAGAAGAAGTCTGCATCCTTCAAGAAAAACATGATTTTCATGCAGGACAATGCTCCATCACACGCGTCCAAGTACTCCACAGCGTGGCTGGCAAGAAAGGGTATAAAAGAAGAAAAACTAATGACATGGCCTCCTTGTTCACCTGATCTGAACCCCATTGAGAACCTGTGGTCCATCATCAAATGTGAGATTTACAAGGAGGGAAAACAGTACACCTCTCTGAACAGTGTCTGGGAGGCTGTGGTTGCTGCTGCACGCAATGTTGATGGTGAACAGATCAAAACACTGACAGAATCCATGGATGGCAGGCTTTTGAGTGTCCTTGCAAAGAAAGGTGGCTATATTGGTCGCTGATTTGTTTTTGTTTTGTTTTTGAATGTCAGAAATGTATATTTGTGAATGTGGAGATGTTATATTGGTTTCACTGGTAAAAATAAATAATTGAAATGGGTATATATTTGTTTTTCGTTAAGTTGCCTAATAATTATGCACAGTAATAGTCACCTGCACACACAGATATCCCCCTAAAATAGCTAAAACTAAAAACAAACTAAAAACTACTTCCAAAAACATTCAGCTTTGATATTAATGAGTTTTGTGGGTTCATTGAGAACATGGTTGTTGTTCAATAATAAAATTATTCCTCAAAAATACAACTTGCCTAATAATTCTGCACTCCCTGTAGGCAGAAAAACAGTTTATGTTAATATCTGTTTCACAATATTGCCTGTGAAACATTGCGGTAAGGTAGCAATGATAACTATAAAAGTGCAATATCTGGAGACATAAGCCATCATAGTAAAAGTATGCAATTTTAAATTACTATAAACCTTGAGCAGAAAAATATTGCCACCGCATCTTGGGCTTTAAAGTTTAGGTTTATTATTGTAGATCCTTTGCAGTCAGTCTTGTATAAAAAATATTTCTGCTGCATGTACAAGGTAAATTGCAACACAGTTGTAGTGAAAAAAAAATCAAATGAAAACTAAACATTCTCTAGTCCCTCTGATCTACAGTGGTGCCATTAAAGAGAGTAATCTGTCAAAAGGGAAGATGAGAAAGTAACTAAGAAATCATATATGTTCTTTCTCTCCACCCTATGTGTATTCTGTATGTGACCCCCAAGAGGCCAGCTGAAGTGGTTGTTCTGTAAAACACAGCTTGTGTGGGGGCAGTGATTGGCAAAGCCTCTTGAATTCCTTGATTTCCTTTGAGTCAAGCTGCTGTTTGTTTATCTTGGCATTGAATGGTGATGTTATGCACTGACATCAGCGCTGTCTACTTACCAAGTAAGAAGAGAGCTGGCCCACAGGTCCCTCGCTGGTGAAGTCAGTGAGCATGCTTTCTTCCTAGTTGCAAACAAGTGTGGATGTACTCCATGTTCACTCCGTGTTCACTGTGACAAAAAAGGTGCATACTTTCATCATTTCTTCAGAAACTAGCAAGCCACTGTATCACAGCTATTTTGGTTGTGGGATAAAGATGCCTGATCATTTTTTAATGCACACATTTACGGTCTAAAATGATTTTCACGTAATACTTGTGCTATGACAAATTTGACCAATTTGTGTCCTATAGCGCAGCTGCAGAGACAACCCTATCCAAAATGTCACACCTCAAAACATCTTCAAAAACTTGTTGGAGTTACATGTTGCAATTTAGGACAAATTATTGGAAGTGGGCAACATACAGTTGGATTAGAACTAGATTAGAAAAACAACCACTGGAAATACATAGACACACACACAATGTCACAATCACAACAATATTCAAGTTTCTACTTACAAAGGGCATGTAAAAAGCATATTGACATGCATTAGCCTACGATATGAAGCATTTTCTACAAACAAATAGAGCCAGGCCTCTTCTGACTCTAATGGATAGATATTAGAACGAGCTAAGCAATACATGAAAAACCAAACCACATTTTTTTCCTTTTTCACATCCGTGGACACTGATATATATAGTCACAATATAAATCAAATCATTTATGTCCAGTTTAAATGCAAATTTTTACTCATGAGTGAAAATATAGGATTAATTTTGAATTCAGTATTATATCTTTATTGTCAGAAGCTGAACATAATAAATGTACCTTAGAACTAATACAAAATGAAAAATATCATTTTTATTTTATATATTGTGTATATACCCTCAATAAGAATTCAAGAATCATTAAATGTAAACAAAGGAGAACATAAACAACACTGACATAGTCACTCAATTGTGGTCCACTTATGCAATGTATATATATATATATATATATATATATATATATATATATATATATATATATATATATATATTGTGGCGAGCTCAGACAAGGAGGAGACGGAGGTATCGTTTGGTCTTGCTTCCCGTGAGCTAGCCAGGGAGCACAGCCGTTTATTCACATTTGCAGAAGAACACTGCCGCTAGCTAACTGCTCAGCGCGGCAACAACAACAACAACACAGGGCGCCCTCTGACCCCGGAAGGACACACCGTCGCAGCGAGAGGGCGTCACCTGTCACTATGGCAACATAAACAAAACATAACTGTACAAACAGAACCCCGAACAGCCCTGACCCACTACAATATATATATATATGTATAATAAATAAATAAAAACCTAAAGAAAGACAAGCAGTGCAGAATTGGCTCGGTGAAGGGGGCAGTGAGACTCATAAATGTGCGATTTGACCACAAATCCAAGTGTGACACAGCTATTCAGAAAGATCTCTGTAGTCCTGTGTAGATAGAAATGTTTGTGATTAGCGAATTGGAAACGAGGATCAATTACTTTAATCAGCCAATTAATCCCCTGCACAAGATGAACGGTGGCAAGAGCCAAGGTAAAAATGTAAAATATAACAAAGCGTTAAATTCTCACATATCTGTTTTTTTTATTCCTGATTTTTGCTAATCATAAGCCAGAGGGGGTTAAATCTGAACTGTCATTGTGTTTGTTACAGTAAAGTAAGCCGTTACATCTGTGATACCACTTTGTTTAATTGGACTGTGGTGTTGCACACTGTGCAAGGATAACACACTTCAGATGGCAAAAGCAGTTACCTGCAAAAAAAAAACCCAATAACAGCAGCAACAATAAAAAAATTTGTTTTCATGTATTCTTCACATTTAAATTTTTTGCAGGGTTAACCCGGAAGACCATATAATTAACTAGTAATAACAAAACTTATTTTGGAGTTCTGGATAAAGAGGTTGACATCATGGGATTTTAAATAAACTAAACAGACTTTTGTTTTTTATTTAATAACAAAACTTGATCAAAGTGACCAAAATCAATACATATACACCATAAAAGTTAAGCTGTTTTTTTGTTAAATTATGCTGTGCCTGACTACTTTAGCTACCATTCCATTAAAAGCAGGGGTTCCCTGCTGTGTGGTGTAGCTGGCGATTATTACATAAGGCACCTCTGGGAAAAGTTATGGGTCCCAAAACTGGGTTGGGGTGAAGGCCGAAGGAAGCTTGTTTCATTTTACCTGCAGAGTTTGCACTCACTGGTGACTTGCTGCTTCGCTTCTGTTTTGCTGATGATTATGTCTGATGTTGATCAATGGTTTTAGATGAACTTTTTAAGGATTTGGCTTGAATTACAGTAAGAATAGATAGAATGTTCCTTGTGTGAACAAGGACAAAATCCAGACAATGGGAGAGACTAGACAAAAGTTAATGACATGCAGTGGTGGAGTCCTTAGTGCACCATGGGAAGACCTCCAGCAGCCTGGGCCTATAGCAGCATAAATAAGGGATGATTCATAGTCACCTGGTCCAGCCCTAACTATACGCTTTATAAAAACAGAAAGAAAGAAAGAAGGAAAAAAAATAGTTTTGACCCTAATTGTAAAAGGAGAAAGGGTGTCTGTCTCTAAGACTCAAACTTGGAGCTGCTTGAAAGCTGCAGGCATTCCTCCCATTCTGCTTTTAGAAACAGGTAATCCTGCAGTCTGTGAGCGCCATGCTCTGTTGGGATAATCTAATACCAAAAGGTCTTTAAGATATTATAGGCCCTGCTCATTCAGGATCTATTCCAGGTTTAACAGGGAATCTCCAACACACCTCTCGAAAATATGCTGGAGGTACCATCATTTATCAGATGTTAATCCTCAAAATGCTTTCTTTTTTCAAATTAACCTCAAATAAACCAGTGTTATCATGTTACTGATACACCAGCTCCACCATCTCATTCAGATCTTGGTCCATTTGGCTCCAGAGAAAATCAATGAGCTATGGCCACTCTTTTATATAGTATATGGGTTACTGCTCTGGAATGTAAACATTTAATTGATTTAAACTGCTTTTTCATGATCCTGCATTACCAGCTGGGTCTGTTTGTTATTCTCAGGCTCTTAAAGAATATCCATGCATAGAGAATATGTGAGGAGAGACTCGATGGAGACAAGCAGTTCAGTTTTGCAACCCTCACAGTAAATGAAGACCATATCTATCCAACTCCAGGCCACTCAGAAACATTTTCCAGTCATATTCAACTGAAGAGAACCACAGGCTTGGTTCACTGGCATTGCATTGTCTTCATGAGTATCTGCGTCACCTTTTCCAGTTGAAGTCAATTCATGTACCTATGAAGTGAAAGCAGTGGAATGCCTCCTATGGTAACCCCACATTTCACCCAGTTTCAAGCATTTCTGTGTCTACTAAGACCACCCCAATATAATACTGGCAGTCTATTTAAATGTTCTAAAGGTTCTAGGTTTTCTTAGGCTACACTGTTAGAAAAAAATCCTAAAAAAACAGTAATATTCCGGCAGCTGGGGCGCCAAAATAATACCAGAATATAACAGAAAATAACTTTCTCATAAAAATACGGTTATTTTCAGTAATGACAATACAGTTTGTTGCCCTAATTTTACATGGGATTTTGCCTTGTTCAAGTGCTTTTAAACATTAAATTAGGAACATTTTAATGTGATTAAACAATGAAATTACCTATAAACAAGGTCAATGAATGCGGCAATATGAATAATAATACTTAAATGTACAGAAATATACAGTTAACAGTTGGTTTAAATAATAATAATAATGGATTGCATTTATATAGCGCTTTTCGAGACCTTCAAAGGTGCTTTACAATTCCACTATTCATTACACATATACACATATACACAATCGTGTAAGCTTCTGTTGTTGACTGGTTTGTACTGTATATTTGTAAATGTATAAACTGGTGCCATCAAAGGAATATGTCCCGTTGTAAATCATTAACTCACCAGTCATCATGCATTAGCTGAATTCTAGCAATTTCTGGGTAAAATAAAACTTTTTTTTATGGCAAAAACGACAATTTAGCCAATCATTAAATTGGTTCATTTAGTCTCATTAATAATAATGGATTGCATTTATATAGCGCTTTTCGAGACCTTCAAAGGTGCTTTACAATTCCACTATTCATTCACTTACTGGTGGAGGCAAGCTACAGTTGTAACCACAGCTGCTCTGGGGCAGACTGACAGAAGTGAGGCTGCCATCTTGCCCAAGGACACAACGACCACGAATGTCCAAGCCGGAGCTCGAACCGGCAACCTTCTGATTACAAGACGAACTGCCAACTCTTGAGCCACGATCACCCTAAATATTTGATGTAAAAAAAAGTTTATAAGAATCATTTTATATATTTTTCCATAGTATTACATTTGAATTTAACAGTTCAATCTTTCAAATAAATATTTATGAAATTATGATACATTTGTGAATGTATTTTAACAATCTAAATATGCATATGTACAGACAAATATATTTAAAAAACAAGAAAATTATATTTTATTAGATTTACAGTGATTGTGAAATCAGTCTATTTATGTAAATTTAATGATATTCTATCAAAACAGTACAAAACTGTAAAATACACAGTACAATACTTTTATATTACAATTTTTTTTACAGTGTAAATATGGAACACGACCTTTCTGAACCATCTTGAACCGTCTCTATAAGAGAGCAGACAGCTGATGTACTGCTGCAAATCTATGCATTCTTGGTCTGCACATGTTTCTATGGTAGCCCGTTTCAGCCACACACAAAAAAAGCATCTATAACTCAAAATTTTGAGTTATCTTTCTCCAAATTTTGACTTATTAACTCAAAAATTTGATTTATTAACTCGAAATTGCGAGAAAAGTAACTCAAAATTTCGAGTTAGCACTGCCAATCAGGAATCTACGTGAATGACATCATTTCCTTGTTACCCAGAAGCTAAAGCCCTCAGCTATAAATGCTACAGCTAAGCTACCAGCATTACAGCTGGGCATGAATGCACAAATTGCTGAGTATTTTCAGCCTAGCTTCACAAATGATGAAATCCTTGTAGCTGAATCACATGGCATTACTATCAGCAAACGTACTCTCAAAAGCGCCGGTTTGTTGCGATCCAGTTTTGAGTGTGCATTCCTCTGCGCGATATCCTTCAGGGTAACAAAAAAGTGGCGTCATTCACTTTATTACTGACATTGCAGAGCTAACTCGAAATTTCAAGCTACTTTTCTCAGAATTTTGAGTTAATAAGTCAAAATTGTGAGAAAATAACTCAAAATTCAAAATGCTTTTTTTTCAGTGGCATATGGAAATGAGCTTCCCTAGCTTTAACCAACAACCAACATGACTTGTATTGTAAATCACAGCACTCTGTTTCTCCTTTGTCAAGTCAATGCTTTTAAGGCTTTCATGGGTATTTACACACTGTCCCCCTTGTGTGGCAGTAACCTTAAACTGAGGAGGAGAAACTGGAAGCATGCAATCTGGATTCATAGCTCCTCCAAGGAGACGGAGACTTTTTCTCTAGTTCTTAATCTGAAAATTGAAGGACTCCCTCATCACATAATAATCACTTAACCGCTGACAAACATTTCTGGCACCACTAGATCATTTATGATTTTATTCATTTATTTTACACCTCCAGGCTAGTACTCATCTGGACAACCATCAACAGAGTTGTGTATTAAAATATTCATGTTTGTAAATTACTTTAATCTGCATGAGCACATCTCGCCTAAAGTGAAATTTAATGTCTGTGTTGCAGTGTGAATGATCTGAATTATAATTAGACAGCTTTTGAAAGTTTGTCATTTGAAATCTTCAAAATAATGACTTAATGAAAGGCACTCAATTTTTGTGATTATTATTCAAGCAAACATGCTTATTCATATTCATGTCTTACTTCAGATTAGGGCCCATTGTCACGCAGTTGCATGACTTTTTCTTCTTCTTCTTCCTTTTTTTGCTTTCACAAGGCAGCTTTTTGCAGTTTGCAAGTTGGTTTGTGTCCCCACTGTATGAATGCAAAAAAAGTTTTTCTTACTTAAATCATCTGTTTTATGTATGCGTCTGTATGACACACAAAATCATTTTATCCCACACTATCAATTTTCCACACATTTCTAGTTCTTCCAAGCTTTGAAAAGAACTCAGTAAGAACTCGCTCGCTTTTACCACCGTGATGTCAAATGTACACAGCCTACTTGCTAATCAGCCGGTACTTGTTAAGTCTCTTGTTAAGTCTCTTTCACTACAAGCTCCCTGCGGGGATTGGAGAAGGATCAGGAAAATCTCTTAGAATCTTGTACTTTACGGTGTACTTCGGAGGATGGTCATCAGTGATGTGAAGACACGTTAAGCAAGAGTGTGAAGAATGCATTGCTCTCCCATCTGTGTATGTATTGTATTTTTGTGCCAGTGCTGTAAACGAGCAGGGATTCGATAAATTCGTTCTAGCTTTGGCACCCTGCATGTTCACCTTCCCGTCAGATTCTGAAAAGCCTGTCAGGCTTACCCTATTGTAGGATTTAGCTAGAATTAATTGGGAGCATACCAACTGAAATATGTCTCCATTTTACCTATAATTAGTGCCAGATTTTGTTGTTCTGTATGAGTAATGGCAAGTTTTAGGAATTTCAGAGTAGCTGTCCCAGAAGTGGTGTGTGTGCATATGTGTGAAACTATGTGCCTGCCCTATGCCAAAGGCTGCTGAAACTACTACCTTTTCTCTTGACTGGTGTGTGGAAGGAGCAGAACTATCTAAGAACCACAAAGTGGGTTGAACGAGATATTAAAAGAGCTCCAATCCTCAGGAGGCACGAGTTCAAACAGGAAGCTGGGCCACGCTGGACCCGTGTCTAATAACGGGGCAAAATAAAAGTGCTGCTGAGCATCGTTTTAAATCTACTTCCTCAATGCATCTTTATCGGGTGAATCGACTGGGGCAGCGTTGCTTTTGCTTCACAGAAGAAGTGACAATGGCCTCTAAGTGCTTGCTAAGAATTATTGCAGCTCATGCAGCTCTATCTCTGTCAGATCTATAAATAGTATCTTCTGACAAATTGAGGTTGCTCTTATCAGAAAATTGAGATTTCACAGCTTTGAGGGTGAGATGTGGAGTGACACATCAAAGGGCTTTTGGGCTGGGTTGAGTTAGGCGGGAGACTGATGGCAAAAGGGGAAGCACATCTCACTCAGGAAAAAAAGGAGAGTGGGATGATTACAGAGCCAGGGATACACTGCATGCATCTCTCTTGTCTCTGGTGACAAGTGATGGAAGTAATAAAAAAAGTAGTCAAAAAGGTGCGGCGCGAGGAAGAATGATTATTTTTATGATATTAAAGTCACCAGATGGACTCCAAGAGTCATATTTTATGAGGTGCTTCACGGTTATAACAAGCTTCCATTATTTGACCAAAAAAGGCATTTACTTAGATTTTTACTTAACCCTGTAACCTTGCTGTATTTCAATCACACTTTTTATTTTGTGATTTGAGGAAACGCCAGATTTTACTTAGTGCAGTTCTGAGCTACATGAGGCAGTTCCCCAAAGAGCGAGCAGATGTTGACATCTGTCAACACTTACATTTTGGTGATGGTTTTGTCATCCACATTTTTGAGACTGTCCTCATATGACATCCAGTCTGGCACTAAAGTACCCAGGAAAAGCAATAGAACTCCACGTCATTGACAAATGTTAAGTTGGGATCTTAACTTGAGATCACCCTCACTCAGACATATGTGAAGAAGTGAGGGGTCCCCTAGGGGGATGAGCAGTCGATTGTGTTGTTTCATGTACATCAGTTTTATATTATTGTGAAGCGCTTTGTGGTTCTTATCCTGTGAAGAGTGCTATATAAATAAAGTTATTATTATTATTGTAAGGTACTGTGCCTCAAGATTCAAGTCACTCCTGGTTTCTTTACATCAGGGGTGTCAAATTCATTTTACATGGTGGGTCACATACATCCAACTTTGTTTTTAAGAGGGCCAAACCAGTGAAACTCCCCTTTCTGTCAGTGTAAAGAAGTTACATATTTAACTGATTTTCTACATGATAAAGAAACACCTGATGTGACAATTTGGACTTAAATTAAGAGTTCTTAATAGATCAATGTTCACATATCTGTGTACGTGCCGTCAGGTGAACAGGATGATCCACACATTTGTGCGGAATCTTTCTCTTTAATCGTTTGCTGTTTTAGCTGTTTGGTGGTTGTTGAAATGGTTTTGTGACCTTTAGCTGAGATTCTGACATTTCTGTGGATACCACACATGTCTATATTTAAATAAGACATCTGGTGGTACATCCCGTTAAACCAGATGTTCTGCCTATTCCTCCCGATATCGGGGGCATTGGGGTTCAACAGGTTAATTGTTAATTTCTTAATTACTTAGTGTAGTATGGATGGCCATAAGGGAGATTTTTATCATGTGTAAAACTTATGAAAAAACAGTTAAAAGTCCAAAATCTCTGCTTGTGCTTGTTTGTGGCGATCAGCAGATCAAACAAGTTAAGAATTATAAATGGCTTCAAGTACACATTCAGGCCTGTGACTTACACTCAAATCACTTTATACAATATGCCTCATTTCACACAAGCAATTCTTTCTATGTGTAAGTGCCAAAGAGCAACTTGAAGTTAGTATCTTGCCCAAGGATATTCGGGACTAGTCTCAAACACCAATCTTCCAATTAGTAGATAGCCTGCTTTACCTCCGAAGTTACAAACACCCACATAAAATAAAGCTAAAAAAAAACAGTACACAGTTTATATAAGACTTGTAATTTCAAGTCACTACTAGCTGCAAAATGTTTAAGGTCTTTTAAGACCTTTTATACTATTGGTCTTGACCCAATAGATGGACAAATGTCTGCACAGGCAGAGCCATGCTGCTAGAATTTATATATTGTGTAGGAGAATTTTGTGATGCATAGAACATTACATCTGCAGAATTCTTTTGTAAAATGCATAATGCGTTATCTTCTGCTCCATTCAACTTAAACAGATAAGAGCTGCAAGTTTATACCTGTGTCAACAGAGGTCCAGTGTATCTCTGCTCTGCACTATTCACAGTGGCCAGTGGATAAACCCCCTCAGCTGATAGTGAAGTAATCTTCAGTTTTCATCTCTCTCCAACTGTGTTGACCAGTCCACCAACCGCATTAAAAACTGCTCAAGCAAAATATCAGAGAAGAAGTTCTCAGTAGACTTAAGCACAGGAAATTTGTGCCAATACCATCATGTACAGTACATATCCAGAAATATGGTGTTCAAGCAACACACAGTTACATATCTTTTGTGTGCTGCTTGAATAATGTATGAGGAAAAGCAGGCTATTATCGCTGATAACATATATGCACAGATACTAAGATGGCTGTGTCATCTTGCTAATTTAAAATGAGCTTGGTTAACTAACTAGCAGCAGATCCCTGTGGGGGGGGGGGGGGGGGGTGTACTTAATACTAATGAGAACATAGAACTCAGTGTAAGAGGTTCTCTGTGGACACATCTTCATGGATTTGCACTCAACAACTTTTAAAGCAGCACTGCAGATGGAGGTGTTTAGAGAGGTGGCAATAACTGCAAATACTGAGTCATTCTGTTTTTGAACAATAAAATATTACAATGAATAATTAATATTCATAGCCTGCTGTGCAACATGCTCAAATAAATGCAAGTCTTTTCTCTTTGGTGATGTCCATATGGACCCTGTAGGTAACCCTATGAAACTGCAGTTAATTAAGACAGTCAAAGGAAACACTCCTACAAAGAGCAACGGTGATGATATCTCACGATGATATCATCAAACACAGATTACCTTCTGCTGGGTATTCTTGTGCAGACAGGTCTGTGTGCACCTCTGTGATTTTCATGGACCTGTGTTGGTGGAAAAGCTTAATATTCAGAACTGCAATGACAAAAGAACCCAAATCGAGGCCAAAGACTTAAACAGCAGTTATGGCAAAAATCCAAAACCATGACGTTATTACAGTTTGACTCATATATTAGGCTACATAAACATTGCATTGTGCTACATAGATTTAATTTTATTTCTAACATAATGAATTATTTTCACAATATATGGCCATATTGATGTCCAGGGCTTCACATTTATCAGTAACAAATCAATAGATAGCCTCACATAAGTGATTCAAAACCAAATCAAGCAGAAGAGAAAAAAAAATGACAAATATTAAGCTATCTGGAAATACAGACATACTGTAATACAGTAATGAGCAGCTCTGGGGTCAAGTACTTCACTGCTTTACTATTTGTTAAAAGCTGTAAATGTATAATGTTTAACTAATAGATGTGTCATTGTTTTTCTTCATTTCTCTCTACTGCATGAATGCTTTCCTAGTCACCACTTATATAATATCGAGCTTAGATTTTTTTTTCTCAACAGCTATAAATGGCAACATAAACATGTGAAACCACAAACAGAACTAAAGAAACGTAAACAGTAAACACATGGGACACTTTATACATGTTGTTGTGAAATGTGACATACGGGCCAGTTATTCATTCTGTGGATCATTTATATGTGTGTAATATTGTATCGTCTTTACCCTACAATGCAAAACGCCTTGAGTTGAGGCTGTGAATTCGCGGGAAATAAATAAATAAACTGAAATAAACTGAATTGCATTTTTACCTTTCACAACCCTTTTTCCAAATTTCCGTATCAAGGTCTTTCTAAGAAAAATGTCCTGCTGTAAAAAGTTACACTAATATCACTGACGTATGAAAAGATTGGTCTATCGCCGCTCTTTGAACACGATGCTTTGTTCTCTATTACGTGATTTGATTGGTTGGGCGAAATCCAATCTTCCTCCTAACCTCAGTTTTGCTCTAAATTGAAAATTATGTCGAATGTAAGGAGGCTTGGGCGTAATGATCATTCCTTTCATTTCCCCACACCGCTGTCAGAGCCATTGCTGTTTTCCCGTTTGAAGTCTTTGCTCTGTTTTCGCTTGGACAAAAATAGTATAGAAAGTCTGTTTTGTCCTAGTTACCCAAAATGTTTGCACGTTAATTAAGTGCATGTAAACAACAACATGTTTATGGATTTGGCTCTGTAGGCAACTATTTCAAAGACTTCAGATGCCTGATTAGAAGGTGAGTGTTCCTATGTTGTCAGCATATATCTATATATATGTATAGATAGATAGATAGATATAGATGAAGATATAGATGAAGAAATTCGTTGTTGTGCTGGAAGCAAACGTGTGTACTATTTAGGAGTTGATACTCAATAACACAGAGTATATATCAAATATAGAATTTGCAGGCCATACTTTCCAAATGTTGCAGTGTCAGAAGATGCTGTAATTTCCGACATCAAAATCTGCCTACTCACTAAACGAATGGCATCACTTGCAGGGTAGATAATGTGCTGCAGAGTTATTGGGACTCACTAGCAATCAAAGAGACATAGACTCGAGCGAAATAGGCAAGCAGCTAACGCTGATTGGAATCAGAGTCCTTGTTGAAATGGACAGATTAATAATTGCAGGATGAAATGGACTGCCGCTACTCTATAAAAAGCTGAATATTAAAAGCAGGGGTAGCAACATATAACCTCTCTCTCTGCCCTTCTGCTCAGCACCTAACGAGCGTCTTTCTCATTACTGCCTTCATTAGCAGGAAGTGAGAAGCAACACGAATAAAGCCACTTCCTTCTAATACTACAAAGTGTTCCCCATGTCTGGATTAGCATCACTTCTCCTCCTACCCGTCTCATCACCTTACAGTATTTGACATAGTTTTTCCAGTGTCTCAGATAGGGTCATGCTGACTGGTCCCAGTGAATGGCCATTTCACACCCTCCTCACATTACCAGAAACAGTGGCTTTGCCATAAACCTACGGCCATATTCATCATAGTTATGATCCGGTGACAGGGTCGTCTCCCCCGCCTGAGATGCAGGGCTTGTAAAGACTGCCTTTCTGCCAGCAGGCCTCCTGTTATAGAGCCTGTAATTGGCTGATTGGCGGTGAGGAGAATGTGCCGCTGTCTTGTGAATGGATGACCAATAAGAGGAGAGTACGGTCCCCAGGGCAGACAGGTACCTATTAAGGGCTCCTTTCCAGCTCGACTGCTCATTGTCATTGTTATACACATCAAACCTTTACACACTACACTCCCCACCATCCCCCGCCACCCCTTTGAGTGCCTTTGCCTCAGCCATAGACTAGTAAACTCGAACTTCTAAATTGTCTGTTGTTCAAAGGAAGTACACCCTGGCCCAGTTTTCTCTGCTGTGCAATGCTTTATTGTCCTGCTCGGCTGTATCGCTTTTCCTGTGAGTAGTTAGACAATGGCCCTCGAAAATTGCCCGCGTCCTTAAAGTCAGTGTCAAACAGCGGTAATTAAATTCCAGCCTCTCTCCGCAGTGGATAATTCACCTCCCCATTCATTTTGTCCATGCACATCACCTCTTTCTGCACAGACTGTACTTGGCAGCAGATGTTCAGCTTTCTGAGGCACAATAGCTCACAGACCATTAAATGGAATTGCATGTAATATTTACAAAGGTTGGTATTTTCAATCAGTCTTCATGTACTGCAAGAGCTTTTCCCTCCATTACCATGCCAAATGCGACGCAGAGGTAGAGGGTAAGGAGGGTAAATACACTGTCTTTATGTCAAGATTATCTATGCAGCTTTTAGGCAGTGCTGGAAGCTGCTTTTGTTTAATAAAAGGCTGATTAATGAATGGAGCAACAGAGGTAAAAAGGAAGATAGAGACGGGGAAAGAAGGACTCATGCGAAGAGTCAGAGCATCTGCCGTCTCTTCCCCTTCTACACACATGAATATGTGGAAGGTCCCCGTCTAGTTTTGTGTGAATTAAAGGCTCATTTTCTCCATCTGTTTTTTTTTTTTTTTAGTCTGACAGGAGCAGGCACGGCTCGACATTGCATCATTCAGCTGCACCTAGGATTTTTTTTCTTTCTTTTTTTATTAAGCATCAAAGGAATCTGGTGCTTTGAGCAGATGAGTTTTTCACCATAGGAAAGAGGAAGACATTTTTTGCTCTCTCTATTGGACCCATCGCCTTTATCCATTAAGTACATTTTTCAGCCGATCAGATCAAAGTGTTCACTGCAAGACAAAGCGTCTCTTGCATAACAGCATAACGCTGTTTTCTTAAGACTTCTTTAAGCTCACTAATTAATAACAAACTAACTTCCAGCACCAGTCCACTCTCTGAAAAGGATGTCAGAATCACTACATTCCAAGAATAACTGCAACTTTTCACTTCCTCCATGCCCTCACAGGTTGTGTGTGTGTGTTACATTATGGGCTGGGAGCTATCTGAAACTTTCTTCTTCATTTGCTGCATTTAAATCTCTGTATTACCAAACCTGGTAGTTTCTCAGAAGCAATGACTAGCCACGAATTGGATTTGAGAGGCAATTAGCTGTTTTTTCTGATGCTTTAGATTGAATCTCTTTTGTAATTAGAGTGTTACACAGGGGTAATTCGTTTAGCGTATTTTGTTACTGTACTAATAAACTTGTCACTGACCCACCGGGCATATCTGCTGTTCAACATAGGGATTTGGTTGATTCTAGAGTTTTAAAGAAATAATAAGTGTCCAGCTTCCAGTTTTCAGTTTAGAAACATTGCAGTTATGCACACTGTATTGTCCTGATGGCTAATTGCTATATAATTATAAAAAATACGGGCGCCATAATTAAAATTCTTAGCAAGTCTTACTGATGAAATGCTGATGGAACTGCGAGGCATACTGTGTAGGGTTTTTTAAAAAGTTCACACTGGTAATGAAATAAAATTCTGCAGATAAAAGAAGACAGTACAAAGCATATGCATCTTCACACATTGGTGACATATTTAGGTTGTATGGCAAAAACTGAGGATATTGTTCGTGTGTGTGTGTGTCCATGAGTACAGGAAGTTAAAGAATTAAATGACATCCATTGGATGGGAACCTGCAGAGATAGACAAGACAGAGCAAGTTAGAGGGCCTTATTGTAGAAATGTGTTTGTGCGCACGTGTGTGTGTGAGAGAGAGAGAGACAGAGAGCAGTGCTTAAATGGTTGTCCTAGCAACCTCTTCCTTCTGTCACCCAAGAGCCTGGAATCAATTATTCATCATATTGTGTTATTGCACATAATGTGACTCCTGTCTGCTCTTTGCATATACAGTAAGGAAGCATGACTAAACGAATGTGAGTAGAAGCATGGGTTTTCATAGTTCCAAGTTCACCAGAGAACACATTTAATACAGCATTAAAACAATCATATCGGTCAATAAGACTTTATTAACATGGCTCTGGTGGCTTGTTAGAAAAATCACTGATAATTCATAAACGGCTAATATGTATGTGATTAGTTTTCATATTTATTGCGCAAATCTTCCGGTGTTCTAAACATGGGGCTTGTGTGTATATGTGTGACAATGATTATGTGTGTGTATGTTTTTTATGTTATCCGTGTGTGCCTCTCCTAACATGTTTGATTTTGCAGTGAATGTGGAAACGTATTAGTACAAAACACAAAGATCAATGCTTTGCACTGATTAAAATCCAGGCTTGGTGTGGACTACAGGGGACTGCAGATACCACATAGCAAAATCAATTAACATAACACAGAAGCTCAAACAAATAGCTGTTTGATTCATCAGAGAGCAGAATCCTGCACTCCTTTTAATCAAACAGTTTGCAGCCCTGTGTTACTGTTACTGCTTTTGGTCCTCAAGAGAAATTATTTATTTACATGAAATGCCTGCAGACTGTAACGTGTTAATTCCTACACTCAATATTGGTTGTGCAGCTTAAGTTAAGGAAGAAGACAGAATACTCTCTCTTTCTCAAGTCAGCCTTGAGTGGACTTCCACATTCTTAAAGTCAGTGGATGAAGCCTCTTAGCCTTGGTAGATTCAGTAGATTACTGAATCTTTTATATCTATCTTAGGCACGTGAAGTCACTAGTAAGCTGTCTAATAAGTGCGTACTTGGACAGTTCTGGTAAACCTGCACTGTTTGTAATCTACACTTACCTGTAAGCAGAGATGATAGTATTAATTTCCATGTGATCAAGTAATTCATCACTTGACTTCTAGTTACAAATCATCTGTTGTTTTGTTAGCTTATCCCTTTACATCTCCATCAGTAACAGGTTCTCTACAGTTGTTTCAAAGTAACATGTTACTGTAATAACGTTACATTTTTCAGTAAAGCAGTTATGTAAACACATTACTGTACTAAATTCAATAATTACATTACTATGTTGTTATCTGAATGACAGGTGAATAGAAAAACATAAACATTTTATAATGTCTTTATCTTCCTGCACACTTGCACTACAATCAGCTGATGTCAGTGATATTTTAAAACTTTTCAGAGGTGAAGATAAAAACAATTACTTTTATTTTTAATGCATGAAAGCACAAAAGCGAAATGATAAAATGCAAACTGTGCGTAGGACAAGAACAACTGCATTATACTGTTAACATAGTGTCAGCTGTGCAGGTCTGTGCTAGCACCTGAACAAAAATATGTATGCTAACACAAACCTAGCGAAGAACAAAGAGTAACGTTAAAGCTGGATGAATGCAGACCCCAGCCAAACAGCCCGAGCCTGAACTTTAACAGGTCACAAAGGCTGTGATGAGCATTCAGGCTTGTAAGAATCCAGCCTCCATTTCTACGTATACACAACCAGTCAAAGGTTTGGTACCTTCACATTTAATGGATTTTCTTTATTGTTATTACTCTTTACATTGTAGATTCTCGCTGAAGGTATCGAAACTATGAATGAAAACATATGGAATTATGTAGTAAACAAAGAAGTGTAAAATAACTCAAAACATGTTTTATATTTTAGATTCAAAATAGCCACCCTTTGCTCTGATTACTGCTTTGCACACTCCTGGCATTCTCTCGATGAGCTTCATGAGGTCGTCACCTGAAATGGTTTTCCAACAGCCTTGACGGAAATCCGAGGAGTTTTGACTGATAATCGCTTTAAACTCTCTTCAGCAAATTTTTCAACGTTGCTTTTTGTTGTCAGTTTTGTGCATACATAAAAAATAAAACAAAGATTGCATGCTCTATGTGTCCTCAAATTTGTGTTGGTGTGTAGGATTGCAGTCAAAGGTTGACATTGTTAACTGATAATTCTTGACAGTGCATTTTAGGCTTTGTGATTTGTGATAAACAAAAGTCATATAATTAGGCATGTAACGTATTGCTTTCTCCAAAAATATAGATTAAGTAACATAACTGGATTGCTTTTAGGAAGTAAGAAGTAAGAGGGAATCATTTTTTTTTTCAGTTAAAACATACTTTAAATGGGAATTAATAAAAAGGGAAAGTTATGATGAACATATGACTAAACTGTTGTATCTGTTCAGCTGATTATACAATATAACAATATCCACTAATCGAGGAGGGGTAAACCATTCATCACTTAATGAGGTTAAATATGATTTGGTGCTCTCCCACTGGTATATAGACATGTTACTTTCTCTTCAGGCAGGGAGAGGGAAATGAACTCCCTCATGTCATCTCTCTCTGTCTTTCTCTTCTCTCCTATTTGTGTAGAGTGGAGAGGTGCACGCACACACACATAAACACAGAACAGTGACACCACATAGACAAACGAACATAGGATAACATGATTAGCAGTATCGCATGTGAATCGCACTACATTAATCAAGTACGGCACTAAATTGTTAAATTGTACTGTTTGTGGCTGCCAGGTCTAACAACAAGTTCATTACCTTTTTGACTCACTTCAAAAGAGTGTTTCTTTGTATTTGGTTATGTTGTATTTGCAGTGTGTTTGTCTATGTGGTTTTGTTATGCATTTTCCACCTAATAAAGATTTTTTCTTAATTGTGTTGTGTAGGGTTTTTTTTTTTATTCTCTATTTTCTGTGTTTCCTGAAGCTGCAGTCCAATGCATTCTCAGGGTGAGTGCAATATATGCAATACAAACATATTTAAAATGCAAATACCCATAGCAGTGGCAAAGAAACTACAAAGAAACAACAGTGCATGGAATACTGAACAAATAAACGCAAAACAGTGGATAAGTTATCAAAGAACAAACTTCATGCCCTGTGCTGTAATACCTGGAAAGCTTCCCAAGCAATCAGTGGTACACACAAGGCAATGTGTTCTTAACAATCTAGCCCTCGGGACATTCAGTCTGAACCTAAAGAAAAGCCAAGCTCTTTGACCCTCCGCTCCGGTGGTGAAGAGGACCTGGGGGAGAGAGGCTCAACTTGCTGAGTTAAAGTGCGCCCCATGGTCAGTAAGGCTCAGACTGGGGTCAGGGAAAGGTCACACACACACCTATGAGTCTTGACAAGACAACAACATCCAACCTGGCTCCATCTGTGTTTAACTTGAGTAAACAACGCCTGATGAACATAAGCATGATAGATGTCAACATGATCTTAGTGCCCCGGAGAGCTATGTCTGCTGGTCTCTACTAAAAGCTGACGAAGAAGCCCAAACAGAACAATTCAAACAAAAATATTCTCTGCGGCCTCAAGTTTTAATTTAATCACACACATTTCTCTGCTGCTGCCTTGCCCCTGGCTTCCCCCCTCTTTGCCTTCTGGGTTTGCTGCCCTCTATGCCATCAGGATGTCGCTCATAGAGAGAGACAGAGCAATCCCAGGGTGACTGGTGTGAAAATAGGGACTTTAACCAGAGGGGGTTTTGAGAAAATGGCTCGTTCTGTCCTGTCTCGTTTGCTCCGGCCGAGGAGGGCACCCGGCCACGCTTGGCCTCTCTGGCCTGACCGATCACATAAATACACACATAAAAGAGCTCGCCTTCGTTGGTGAGTGGGCCTGCTGCCCGCTGTCAGTCTTTGCTAGAGTCAATTGCTTTCTGTGGCTGGTCACACAACACAATGCCATTTAAAGTGAGGGTTTGTTTGTTTGTCTGTCACAAAAAGAGAAACAGCAAAATTTGAAAAATCTGGGCTTTCAAGAAGTCTGACAAAATGGTAGTGGGACAACACTGAAAATATTCAACACAGCATCAGACACCTTGCAAATCTTAACCCTTCATTAGTACCTGTGCAAAATTCCCCTGTTTTGCCCCTCTTTTTAAAAATCAGAAGGTAAGAAAATCTTTATTGTCATTATAAGCACAAACATACAATGAAATTGGAAGCCCTTCTAATCTTGAAAGAGAATTATAAACATACTCTTTAACAAATACAGTTAGAACAAGAGATTAATAAAAAAAGAACATGTTTAATTTTATTATGAATAAAAACTATAAATGTTGTAATTCTAATGATAGCAGCTTTAACAATAACATAGGTAGCCAATGGAGATATTTTGACTATTGCTTAATGCACTTACATAGATATTGCACAGGGATCCGCAATGTTCAGTGACTGCTTAAAGTTTATTGTGGGTATTGAGTGGCCTGATGGCCCATGGGAAGAAGCTTAAATCATGTCAACCTCCTGACACTCATCTAATTAAACAGCCTTTTTCTCCTTACCACCTACTTCATTGTTTTGTAATGCTTAATTACTTTTTCTTAATCAATCCTGCTCAAACATTATCTTTATATATTAGGGCTGTCCAGGGACAGAGCTCAGGGGTAGCCAGAGGCCACTAGCCATGCCTCTGGAAAAAAAAAAAAAAAAAAAAAGAGTGGCGAAGCAGTTTTTTGTTTGTTCGGGGTTTGTTTGGGTGGGGGGCAGGGGGTTACGTGCATATTCACTGCCGTGGGCTTGTATGTAGTAATTGCTGTTTTTCAAGCAGAACTTTCTTTGCAGAGTCATTTCTCTGTAGCATGCTTTTACAAAAACAAGCTACTGCTTTATTTTTTTTAAAAAATGTATTCTTTCTTTTTGCAAAAAAAAAAAGAAAAAAAAAAGAAATGCTTATTTGCATAAGTGAACTTCTACTGGGCACTCATGCCAAGAGTGACATAAGATCTGCCAAACAGAGGTTTGCTAGACAGGAGTGAAAAAAAAAAATAGATCCACATATTTTTTGTGCAGCCTCAAATGTGAGAAATGATTACTCCCTGTTTTCACCCATGTGAAACAGTTTGGTTTTTGTACTGGGGAATTTCAGTATACTGTTTTGGGGGCTTTTTTCAGGGGGTGGAGCTTCAATTTGTCAAAACACTATGCGCATAACTTAAAGATAATTGCTGTTCTGCAATTTTTTTTCTGTATTTATATGTAAAGCGATACCCAACTGCAGCACTGGCACGCAGAGCTGAAAGTATTTTACCTCGCAATCATTTACAAGCACAAAATAACACAGTCCGAGCCAATAATGATATAAAAGATGATGGTGTAATGGATAACACAGCCTATCATGTTTCTG
Source organism: Perissodus microlepis (assembly GCF_051167445.1). Lineage (NCBI taxonomy): Eukaryota > Metazoa > Chordata > Actinopteri > Cichliformes > Cichlidae > Perissodus > Perissodus microlepis. The sequence goes on along the minus strand of NC_140477.1, from coordinate 27,434,968 downwards.
TGAGTACAGTTTATGCTAATTAAAGTGTAGCCTAGCCTCACCAGACAATTGCTAGTTTAGCTACCTCCTCCTTTCACAGCGTTACATGTGAAAGCAGCCTCCTGGGAGCAGATCTGTAAATGTTAAAGTCTACATAGTACAGGTAAGAAATATTCCGCTATGGGCACTGGCTCAACTCTGGTGAAAAGTTTTATAATGGTATACAACACTGCTGCAGGCTGACACATCATGCTTGTAAGAAGGAAGAATGAATGTGAGAGTGCAAGAAGGAGGAAGCCGGTGGAGTGCTTCAGAAGACTTTTTGGCTACGAGGGACTGCAAGGTGAAGGAAAGCCAAGGAGTTCAGATACTGCGAAGTTAGTTAACTGGCAGGCAGCAAGGATGGCACAGATATGAAGGTTAGAAGCCGGAGGGTGCACATTATCAAAAAGGGGGGGAAACAGAAACTATCTGAGCACCAGGGGCTGTTATGCACTCAGATTTAATCAGAGCATCTGTCTCCTAAGTCTACAAAACTTCATGCAAGCGCTTGGAATTTACAAGGGGAATTCATTAATACAGAAACTCAAGAAGGTTTACTCTTGGAGAAAAGAAGGCCATGAATGGATGCAAGAGGTACAGTAGGGCACACAGTTATTGTTGCATAGAGAGTTAGGTTTAGGCCAAATTTGTGCAGAGCAATAGGGTAGGCAACACATAAAGTAGGCACCACAATAAAAAGCATGAAACTAACTGAGCTTCAACTCATTTCAGAGTCCTTGCCACTGACTTTGTTCATATAGCAAATATAGTAGAAATCAATACACTTCAGGGATTGATTGAAGACTTGTTTAAGCATTTCTGACTCATGGATTATTAGCTTTAAAAATATCACAGAAGAACAAGTGATTTTTGTCATTTTTAGCATTATGCTTAAAGGCAATAGAACAGGATAGATTGAATGACATAGGAGTCCCAATCTGTAGGGGTTTGCTGCACGTTAGACACATAAAAAAAAAGGCTACACAAGGTAATTGTAGCCTCATGAGCGTAAATGTAATTCAGTTTGTTCAGACTGGTGCAATTTCCTCCTTCTTATGGCTTAGCTCTCTCACTGCACACAGAAACGCTCCCTCCAAACTTATCTCCACATCCCAATGAGCACACACACTAATTCACTTAAGGCTGACAAATCTCGCAGCCATATGCAAGGGAAACAGTCAGCTCAGCTCAGTTCTTTCGACCGCTGCTGCGTCATTTCCCCACGAGTTCATCAGTTCACCATTCCGAGGGGACCAAACCTCCCCCGTGGATTATGTGTGCCCTCGTGGACCTAATTGAAACTGAAAATGTTATGTTCCACTCCGGTGCCCTCCTAATAGGCTGGCTCTCAATAACCAGGCTTGTGAAGCAATTACAAACCAGAGTATGAGTCTAGATGAATCTAAGGCGTGGGGTGGACAGAGTGGGTGTGAGTGACTGCGTGTTTGTACTGGGGGTCTTGGCCAGCTGAGAGTGTTGCTGGAGAGAGGCGAAGCCTGACTGACTCACTAATTATAGATGTCTTTTTTAGCTTTGCCTTTCTTTTTCACACTGTTCTGTTTGGATGAGGGAACGGAGACCTGGCAGATCAAATGAGACGCTCCGCTTCATTGGCTCCACTCTATGTGGCCCCCAATCAGAAACAACTGGGTGCCAAGTGTGAGCAGTCAAGGTGGCATCTTTATCCAGCAGTTTAAGGGGATGAAATTTAGGGCACTTTCACGCTGGCTGGCACACCGGAATCTGTGATGAGCTTGCCTGAAACGTTGGTAAAAGGGCAAAAGTGGTTTTTTTCCGGAAACACAGTGGCACAAGATTAGCTCTGCTCATGTCACAGCAGGTTACATGTGCAGTCAGACTGTGCTTCCACTCATGTAGAAAATAAACTCCTCTCTGCATTTTGAATGGCACAGTTAGGAACAAAACATGATGGATAAAAATGTCTCTGATGTCTGGTTAGGAAAAAAAGAAACCTTCCAGGACAACAGCATGCAAACGTTTACTGTGTTTTCTCGAGTGGTACTGAAAAAGAGGCCACTACACCTTCACGACATCGGAATTTGAGCTAGCAGCTTTGCAGTACCAACAATCTGGTGATTACACTTTACATGAACAAAATCATTCAGGATTTCAACTCTTTTTTTTTTTAAAGTTCTGGTTTGTTTTTATTCCTCACACACCTACTCCACTGAGGTAAATATGTGCACCATATGAATGCCTTGGAAAAGAAAGTTTGCACAGTTATTTGCATAATTGTTGCACTTCTCCCTTTCTATGATGCCAGGTGGCTATTTGCGACAGGTGTAAACACTTATGCTTCGGATACCTGCTTTGTTTTTGGTTGCTTCCCCCCCCCTTTTCGGTTGCCCATGAGTGGTCAGGCTCTTATCCTAGCTATTTGTATGGCTCTCTCGAAATTGGTGCCAATTTTATTCCTTGGCAACACAGGCTAACAACAAGTCTTTGTTGACAAACAAGTCCAAAAAGCAGACCAGTAGGGATAGGTCATGGGGGAGGGGGGGGGTTTGGTTACAGTTCAATTCTGGACTCTAACAAATGAATCCACAGTAAAAACACCTCTACAGCGAGCTTCAGTTTTCATTTTGTCCCCCATCCCTGCGACCTGGGATACTTCTTTTTGTATAGATGAACATTCATTACTGTCTCTTGTAGCCTGAAACAAGAGAGCAGAGTCGCTCTGGCCCCCGCAGGTGTGAAGCTCCACGGAGAATTAATTAGAAAAGATGGAAAAGGTGGCTGAGGAAGAGCATGGGTTGTAGGTCTGCATTCTGGTTCAAAGCTGTTAGCGCCGGAGTAAGTGGTGCAAAAGTTCAAACCAACATTTTTGCAAGTTCACAAAGTTCATACATACTTTCTCTAGTTGATGCAGGAGCACTCCAGTGTTGACAGCAGCACATATGCTCGTGTTCACAAGTCAAGAAGTCCTAGAGACGTGGCATAATGTGCATTTTTAAAGTGAGGTGTGAATGTCTAATGGAACAATATACACACATTACACTCCACCATAGTTCATTTCTGTCTGAAATAAACTGTTATATTAATAGTTGAAAAGAAGTAAATGCTTTGGGTTTTTTAGTTGTTTTTTTAAGCTATTCTCTTTTTTTGTAGAAGGCAACTCTAAAAGAGGAAACGACCATTTTTAGACATGATTGGGGAAGCGACATCTAAGCTTGAAGTTTCTGACTAGGATATTTCCATACCAGCTGCTCCTGACAAGAACATGTCACTTAATCACTCAACAAATTTGGTTCCGTCCCCTCGTTTAACAAGCCAGTATAGCTTATGCTATTGTGCTGATGGTAAACAACCAGAATATGGAAACTCACAGCAAGATGTTGCTGTGGGAGTATTTAAAGCGGGATACAGGCTCGCAGATTCACACAGGGCTGAAGTGAACCATACATTTAATTGATAATAATATAAATAAATAATAGTTATAAGATATTTGTCAATAATCCAAACAAAAAGCAAAAAATATCTTTCACAAATTTCACAAAAATTCATGTATACTCGCACAAAATATACCCTATGCACAGTTTTACAGAATATTTAATGTAATGAATCAGCTGAAGTCTTTTTTAAAACCACTTTCAATAAAGTTCATTAAAGTATAATCACATTGATGTCAGTTTGAAAGCGTTATTGTCCTGAATCCTATGACATTGCCCCCGTTGTTTGAAACACCTTGGGCAATCAGAGCAGCTTTGTAACAATGGCTTTAATCAAAGAGTGATCGTTATTCTCAAGCCTTTTGTTGTTAAACTTGAATTTTCCCATTTCTGTAGACTAATGAGCAGTCTGGATAGCAAGGCCTTCTTCTTCATTAGCATCAAGGTCATCTTCTTCAAATGTTTTCTGGTGCTTTTCTGCTGCCCTTTGAAGTCGAATGGGAGTTAGGGTGATATTCCAAAAATGTCACGGCCTTAATGATGCCCGTCCAATCTGAATTATTAGTTAATGTATATATCTGGGGACTTTTCATGGACCTGCAACCACCCCGTTTCACAACACCAATTCCCAAAATGTTGAGAGGGTGTTATGGACCATTGCCACAAGAGTAGAATGAAGAACTCAAATGCAAGAAAAACCTGAAAAGCAATAGCAGTTTTGAAATCTTTATTTAATTTAAAAGGCAGGCAGGGCAGGATTTGTTCATGGGGGTGACGGAACTATTTATGTCTAGAGAAAGCTCCACAAGGAGAGAAGAGTGCTGATGAAAATGCAGAGCAGATTGTGAGAGAGAATGTTCCAGCCTACTTTGGAGGGGGAGGAGAATCTTGCAGGTTGGCGGATGGCGAGAACTGGTGGTTAAGAAATGTTTTCCGAACTGGAGGAACGGGATCCGCTGAAGGAGGTAAGTGGCCAGGGTGAGTCATCCGTATTTTTGCTTGGAACGGAGTGGCTGGGAACAGGAAGACAGAAGTGTTAGAGCACTGGAACAGGAAGAAACACTGGGGATCCCATTTACCCCTCTGTTACAGCTTACTATCTGGTGAGGGCTGGGCACCTGCGCAGGTCCTTTAATACAGCTGATTGATGACTTCTGATACGAATCAGGTTGAGAAAATACTTAAAAAAATACTTTACATGAAACTTAAAAAAAAAAAAAGGAAAATGTACAACTACAGCCGTAGCCACAGTAAAATGTTTTATTCACAATAGAACAAAGGGAACAAATCAAAAATGTCAATTTATTGCCTCCCTGATGGTATGGAAATGAATTAGTGCCTAATGAACCAGAAGCTGGCATATCTAGAAAGGCACCATCAATGCTGAAATGTATGTACAGTTTTAGTGCAACATATGCTCTTCCAGATAAAATCTATTGAAGGAAGGCCTGTCACATTTCAGCACGACAATGCTAAACTGCACATATGCATCCATTACAACAGCATGGCTCCGCAGCAAAAAACTCTGTTTTGGCCTGCCTGCAGTTCAGACTTTTCACCTACTGAAAACATTTGGAGCATTATTATAAAACAAAAAATATGACAAAGAAGAGCTGGGACTGTTCAGCAGCTACAATGGTATAATCCAAGAATGTTACAACATTACTCTCCCAAAGGCTTTTGTTACATAAAGCGGGGATGCTACTCAGTGACAAACATAACCCTTTTCCAAATTTTTAAATATGTGTCACAGCCATCAAATTCAAAATATTTTCTGACTTTAAACATTTCTTCTTGCTTTTCCAAATTTCAAGTAAAGCATTTTAAAGCGCTCGTGAATTGTCGCCATCTTTTCTTTGTCAAGTGGTGAATGTTGATTACTGAATGCAATTTACAGAGAATTAATTGACTGTTTGCTATTTTCACATGGATAATAACACCATACAAATAATCATAATGAGGCAGCTTCATTAAGAGATCGCACCAAAAGTAATCAGCAAGGTCATTAAAAAGTAACATTTTAAAAGTAACAGTCTCGCAGACGAATGTATTAATTAACATACAGTATGACTTTCAACACCAAATGTATCTGCCAGTAGCTCGACTTGACCTTAAAGTGGATTCCCTGCTTTCATTAGAATAATTAATGCCTAAATCAAGCATAGTGTGAACCCATTGTCAGTTCCCTAAAATGCACTGTTGATTACCTTTCGTGGACTCTTCGTTCTCCTCCGTTTTTAATGTTTCCCATTAACATATAAGGTTTAATGGCAGTGGCAGCAAATTGTGCTAGTTATTAAAAGAAAAGACTCAAAGTGACACGTTTACTGGGAACACAGCAGAGGTTAAAATTAACAATGCGTGTATCCAATGTTATGACCTGCTTGGTCTCTATGAAAAAAGAGACCATGAAGATCTATCCATCCTTCCATTTTCTTCTGGGTTGGAGCCTATCTCAGCTGTCATAAGGTGAGACAGGTCGCCAATCTATCGCAGGGCTAACACAGAGAGGCAGACAACCATTCACTATTAAATGCAGGCCAATTTCGAATCACCATTTTAACTTCATGTTCATATCTTTGGACTGTGGGAGGAAGCTGGAGCATCTGGAGACACGGCGAGAACATGCAATCCACTCTCTATCCCAATAATGTCAATTATTACTGCGATCCAAATTAAATCCCATCTAAGCATTTAGGGCTCTTAGATCTCAGCCCAAATGACGAGCACTTAATACCACTTCCTGTTTGGATGTGAGCCAAATATAGATAGTCTCACACAAGGCAGCACTGTAAAGAATATGATTAGTTGATTGCGGAAGGAAGCACCCTGAAGGATCTGGATAAGAGCTGTCAAACAGAAGCCTGAGTGGTGCTCGGAACCGAAAAAGAAGCAGGGGGAAAATAATTCTACACCAAATAACTGTTAAGCTAATCTCCTCCTCTTCCTTCTTTGTACCCTTCCCCCTCCTACTCCTCCTCTGTCATGATTACTGGAGCATTACTTTAAGCAAAATGCACAGAGAATGAAGTGTGGAAAGAGACAAGGAAAAGAGGCAAAGAGGAACTGGAAAAGAAGCACTGAAAAGGAGAACAAGAAGTTCTGGATACTGGATCGAGGCAAAACAGGACAAGTCTGACAAGATGTCAAGAGGGTGCTGATATGTCAGCTTTTATTTCCTTCCTCCTCCTACAGCTCTCTCTGTCAGAACAGCACTCATCTGTTAGGAGGGAAGGAGGGACCCCAGTGAGGGGAACATTAGCCCTCCAGCGATCACCAAAGGCCGCTGACACTCATCAGTCTAAGAGCCCTCCAGTACTGGAGTGGTTTCATCTTTGCAATGACCTTGATTGATTGGTGCAAAAGACCTTGCATCCTTACCAAATGAGTTCTAATGAGTTTTAATGCATGGATTCTAATGGATGTGAGCTAACTAGTAGGGATACTGGGATAATGAGTTTTCTATTTATTTATTTCAAACTTGTTCATTTGGTACTAAGTAATCCGTGACCTCTTTAAGACCTCTATAGCAGCAGTCCCCAACCTTTTTTGTGCCACGGACCGGTTTATGCCTGACAATATTTTCACAGACCGGCCTTTAAGGTGTCGCGGATAAATACAACAAAATAAAACTAGTACCGGTACCGAAAAAAAAAGATTTATTCATAACACACGTGAAAAGACCCAGGAAAACCGAGTTAACGATAAAAACGATAACAAAATAAAAAGCCTCAACTCTCGCGGCCCGGTACCAAACGACTCACGGACCGATACCGGTCCGTGGCCCGGGGGTTGGGGACCGCTGCTCTATAGGACCCGGAGACACTAACCACTAACTCCAGAAATTATCAGCTGCATCACAGTCGAATTTTTTCCTTGACAATTCTCTAAACTTTACAGATTACCACAAAGTGTTGTACTGATACTCAGGATTTTTTAGAACGACTACTTTTATTTTTTAATGTGGCTACATCATTGTGTTTTTTTCCCCCAGTATTCTTGTTTATGACCAAACATTTGTAATAGCAATGACAAGTGGGAAGATTCTGCTTGAATGTGGCAAACGTTATATCTCAGGATGTTATGATTATGGTGTTAGCATTAAGCGCAAATCAATACTTGCCTAAGGACTGTTGAAACTGATAATATAGCTGTGACCCTAGAATCATTGTACACTCTGCCACTGGTAGAAATGAAGCATAAAATATTTTAATTTAACACATCCACCTTTGGCGATGCTGATTCTGGGGAATAGTTACGTATCCTGGAGGCACTGGGTGTTTCAGGTTTTTCAACATCATATAGTCTCTCCTAGGCAACCCAGCTGGGGGCTGAACATTCTCTGGCTTGCTACCCAGCAACAGTAGCCACGGAGTCTCCCTCATGGGATACAACGATCTTTTTTTTTTTTCTGTGGCTTTGGACAATGTCCTGATAGACTTCTTCTTTTGCCTGCCAAACTACATTGAACTAGCTTGCAAAGCACCGCTGTACCACCTGATGCTGCTCGCAGCAGATGAGGTTATTGGGTTGTCACACACCACATCTGTAACTCGTACAATTTAGAACCTTTCGCACGTTTGATTCACCTTTTCATCACCTTTTCATCACCTTTTCTTCAGCTTTGGCATAAGGAGTCAGATGACCTATTTTCTTGTTGTTTACATATCTCCAACAAGCCTTGTGTAAATTCCTTCAGGCTGCTGTTTGGATGTGCTTATCACATTGTGGAGAGAATTATACACTGTGATGAATCCAAGGTTTAACAATTACAGGTAAGTAAATTTATTCATCTTTAAAAGTCAGCTATTATGTGACTTTTCATGATTTGGGAGATCTTTGTCACAGGCTGATGTAAAACACGGAAACTGCACTGCACTTCCATGGACTTGAAATTCATGCCCATGTTACTTCTTTAGAAAGTGCCTTTCCTCTTCCAAAGAGTTTCAAGGATGACTTTTTAGGTGATTCAGTGAAACAAATCATCTGGTGCTCTGAATTAATAGAGATACCTCTTCCACACCTCCAATGGCTGGCAACCGTCCATCTTTGTTGTTGATGGATCTGGCGGCTGAACTTGCCCATTTGGTGATCTTGTGGACCTCCTACAGGCTGGGCTCGCAACTCAAATTTATTTCTGGAGTGGGGGGATGTGGGGGTTATTGATTAATGACAGTCACATGAGAATCACTGTCTTTATCTCTCTATTGGTAACTTGTTAGACTTGTTACCCATGGCCGTAATCATGTGGTCATCTTATACCCTGGTGATGAGGATGATGTTCCCAAAAAGTTTTTTTTTTTTTTTTTCTGAATTCCAACTACTGTTATCATCCCTGTCACACATACCTGGAGATATTACTGTCATTTTGTGCGACTGGACAGAAAAAGCCTTTCTTGTTTCCCCTTTTAAATGTCACAGGGTTGGGTTCAGTGCTGACAGCCACAGGTCCACTTGACTCAAATGTGAAGTGGTGATCGGAAGAAGCTCCTTGTGAGCTTTACAATGCTTTTCATCTGCTGATGTTCAGTGACATTTGAATTTCATAAGTTTTTCGTTTCTACTTATTCAGTGGGAATGATGGCCTTCATTCTTATAGCCGCTGGAACACAATACTAGTAGAATTTTTATTTGCCTGTCAGACCACTGCAAGAAACTCCTTGATGTTACTGGTGAAGCACTATTTCCATTGGAAGCTGTGGTAATCTCTTTATTATTAAAAAAATGTCTGGATTATTCAGCAGGGCTGCAAGACAGTGTTACACCGGAATACATGATGAAAAAGGTGATTTTTCATTTTTCATCTGACTGACAGGTAGAATGAGAAACATGAATTTGCCCTGGAGACAAATTGCTTGTACTGTATGATTCATATCTTTCCTGGTATCGATCATACAGTGATACCCAGATGGAGACGTCCATCATATAATAAATTCAGGTCGAAGTTTAGTAAACAAAGCTTGCTTTTTCCCGCATTACTGTAGGTAACTACATACTTGTGAAATCTTGGATCTTTACAGTATGTCAGTGCCAGAAAATTCTGCATGAAGGTTGAATGAACAAAGTGTCATGGGGGCTTAGCACCAAGCCAGCAACACAGCTTTTTATACGATTGTGCAGTCCAAGTTATATTTTCAACACAGGCATAAATCATAGCTATAGCTATGATCTGTTGACTCTTACCCCTTATACTGACAGGGCTATTAACAATTCTGCTACATTTCTGCAACTGTATAGAAACTCTAAAAAAAAAACATAATTTAAACATATGGGGACAAAATATTTAGCAGTCAAGCGCACATTCCAATCTGAGCACTCATCATCCAGTTAGACAGGAGGCGGCAGATGGCCACATGGCAAGGACAGCTGGTTTTGAGGTTTTAACTGTTTGTCTGTCCATCAGCGTGTCAATCACGAGCTGCTCTTCCCACCCTCACAAGTATGAAGCAGAGACTTTCAAAATTGTCAGGAATGTGTTACGAGCACCCTGCATCACAGAGATGAGGAGTGATGTTACAGGTGTACACTGATTCAAGAGCTCCATCTAGTGCTGCACTTTGACCGGCCAGCATCTGGCTCACAGATCTCCCTGAATGCTTCGGTATTCCACCAAATATGAAATTCATTTCATATTTGGTGGAATACGGTACATATGCATTATCTTTATCTAGAGTAATGTGTTTAGGTTTGGAGTAGTTGAAAGTTAAATCATTAAACAGGCATATTAGATTTTGCTGAATGTTTTATATATATATATATATATATATATATATATATATATATATATATATATATATATATATATATATATAAAACATTAATAACTGTTGGTATAGTAACTGTGCAATTAAATGCTGTCAAATATACATATTAAGTAATTTGAAGGAAAAAACTGCATAAGTGGTTTTGGAATATATTGTTTTGTGTTCATTGTCTAAACCAGAAAATAGTTTCAGCCACATTATTATAAGTGCAACACAATGTCCAATGAAATCAACAAGAACCACAATGGAGGGTTGAGAAAAGAAACACTGGACATCACGTCTTATCAACTCGACACAGCGGGAGTTCTGTTTCGCAGCTGAGCCACTGTACACATATGCTTATCTGAGCCTCACAAATACCTCAATATACACCTCACACACACACAAACCTCCACACACACATGCACACACACAAATACACTATTTCAAAGTCAGGCTCCTGACTGCAGCAGCCTCACATGATTTGCCAGCAAAGAAGGAAAAAAGGCAGATTGCGGGAAGAAAGGTTTGGTCTGTGAAGCGTTCTGAATCAATGCATCTGGGTTGCCTTTGAACATTCACTATAGCGCAATTCAGAATCATGAGAAGAAGAGGATAAACGGGTTAATTGAAATATTAAGCAAGGGCATAGACAAGAAATTGAATAACCCAAGTGCAATGCTGCTGGAAAAAAAAACAGTAAAAAGAGTTCCCAAATTTTAAAAGAAAAACACTCTGGCTTATGCATTTTCCCTGCTCTGTTCTGTTACATTAAGGTTGTGGAAAGGTTTGCTTGTGCGGCTTAACACAACGGGGGTCAGCTAGGCCGCTTCAGAGCTTACTCAACAAAGTGTCAATCTCAGCCCGTGTTCACTCCGAAATCAAATTCCACACAGCCATTTCTACAAAGTTTTCTCCGAGTAGGTTCATGTGACACACAGCAATACAGTGCCATGGAGCCTTTAGATGTCCTTCAGCACGCTGCGCTCCATTTGGCCCTACTGTGCACAGCAGGCAATTTCAGACATTTGCCTGCTATTGCCTCCCTTGCACTCTGTTCATGCTATCGTACCACTGTCTAACACTATCTTTAAGTTTAAACTTACAGATGGAAGGAAGGGGAAATGAAAGATAGATCCTCTACCTTTGATCATTCCTTTAGTTCCAGCACAGACTTCATGGAGAGTATTACTGAAAAAAAGAGAGAAAGAAATTGAGCCGGCTCCTCAGAATGAGAAAGAGGTCCATCTCTGTCTTCTGTAATATAATGGGAAATGGACTGCAGGTCTGAGATAATCAGGAGCATAATGAGTTCAGAAAGTGAGGTTCAGGATCAAGTGATCTGAGTGCTGCATATTGCTGCTGCTTTTTCAATACCATATTTAATGCAAATAATGTATGAAAAATGCAGCAGAATTGTAACAGCACCAGTCTAAGTATTATCCAAACACCATAAAAATAGAGTATCCTCATGTCTTTGGTAAATAGGTCAACATGACAACAATTTCTTTTTCATTTTCTCTCTATTACAGAAAAAATGAGCGAAACATAAGAAGGATAAAAGCTACACTGCTCCTTTCATTGCATCGTTGGGGAATCATGACATAAAGTTGCCAAATAGTTTGATTTATATGCAGAAACAGAATACACAGCAACAGGAACAGTGCTCTTATTACTAATTGTGTTATCTCCACTGCAGCGGTACGACACCTGCTATGATTTTATGATTTCACAAACTATGAAGGAATGTTCACAGAATGACAAACAGCAGAAAATAAGGAGGATACTAAAACATTTAGAAATGGCTTTTATTGTACAGCATATTGCAAGTGCAACAATTAATGCATACTGACAAAAGACCCATTCGCTGATTAAATTTATAAAAGAATCGGTTATGGTATTTAGTTCATCAAGCTTTATTATTCAAGAAGTCTCATTACGAACTGTAGAATTGTGGTTAAATGAAGTAGATTATCTGTAACATGCAGCTGTTTTGCCGCTCATTATGTTATGGGGGAAATTGTTTTTGCATTAAGAATTTGTGTGTGAGAAAAACACCCATGAATTTTACTTTTCATATTAATTAATATTTAAGGAGCATGTGGGACATGCATGTGAATATGCAGCATTTGTTAAATGATGCATATTGCCCGGACAACTTGCAAAAAATGAAAATATAATCATCCTTTATATTGACGTACTTATTTATGTGTGTTTAACATCTTTTTTTGAACATCTGGACATACATTATGTAATGTGAGTGTTCATCCACCTTGTGTCTCCTGATATCTCCTCTGTGTATCCTTGAAAAGTAATTGCAGCAGAAGTTAAGATGCAACTAACAACTGCAACCAAAATACAACAGCAACAACTATATTTAAAGATGTTAAATGACATTAAGTACTTAAGCAACTTACTTTCCTTATTGGAAAGTGATGATCATGTGGACTTTTATGTTACCGGTTGTAAAATGGCCTGTATTTGTATAGCACTTTACTTAGTCCCTAAGGACCCCAAAGCGCTTTACACTACATTCAGTCATTCACCCATTCACACACTGGTGATGGCAAGCTGCATTGTAGCCACAGCTGCCCTGGGGCGCACTGACAGAGGCGAGGCTGCCGGACACTGGCGCCACCGGGCCCTCTGACTACCACCAGTAGGCAACGGGTGAAGTGTCTTGCCCAAGGACACAACGACCAAGACTGTCGGAGCCGGGGCTCCAACCGGCAACCTTCCGATTATAAGACGAACTGCCAACTATATTACCGGTTGTACAGCATGTACTGAATGGAAGAGAATGGGAGGAACAGCAGAGAATGTCATTCCAGGCTTCATGATTTTATGAAATTTGAAAGATCATATTTTTTCCAAATGCCCCCACCCCCCCCCAGCTGTAGTCACTGTACATTATGCTGTAAACACAATAACATTAAATGTGAAATATATGGATGCGAATAACATTTTCTCTGCTGTGACCTTGATATTGAGAATTTAGTCATGGAGGCAGCCTGACAGTTTGAGCTGAGGCAGAGCTTTCTGTTGACACCTCACTGGTGAGTCATTATTCACTGCTGGATATTTTAAATTACAGAGTGCAGTGATTCTCATCTGAGCAATAACTGACTTACTTATTTTTTCCCAAAATATTGAGGATCCATTGTGAAGCCATCCAACTAAAGTTAACCTTGTAGCATTTATTTACAGTTGCATTTAATTTGGAATGAGGATGGGTTCAAGTAGGTATGAAAGTGGTTATTAAGTAAAAATAAAATCAGGAAGTTATTTAGAATATTTTTTTTATTTTTGATTTGATAATCTGTATGTTTGGATTTAACACCTTTTGCTGGACTGTGCTGGCTAATGGTGGAAAAAGTTAGATAAACAGTGTGTGCAGGCTCAGTGCAGGTAAACACACTACTGAGCTGTACCTCACATACACATACACACACACGCACACTTCTGCACACACATGCATGGACTCATACATATTCCTCTCCTTGACGTCTTCCACAATATCTGCAAAAATTAGGGTGTTTTTGTATAAAGACAGAATAGGAGACAGTATTTATTATAACCTGCTGGAGCCCCAGGGGCTCAGCACCTCATATTTCATCTTAATGTATCTTCACTCACAGCCTCACATTTTTTCCTGTCTTGCCTTAGCCAGGGAAACTTCAGAGAAGAGAAACAACAATGGCAAAGCAGGCGGCTTGGTGTTCACAGTCAGTCTCACCTTGGCCTTATCTGGGGCTTCTATATCTCAACAGATTAAACTGCCTAAATTAGGCTGTGCTCTCGCCGGATGCAGCTAGACGTCTCTAGGGACTGGGAGAGGAGCGATGGACTTTTGGTGGAACAGGAAGTGTGGCAATAGGCCTTTCTGGGCAAGCCATTATATGCCCTGCCAGACTGGATGGGTGGGCTCTACAGTACTGCTCTGCATCTATGGCTTCTGCTCCATGATGAGGCCCATAGAGCCTTTGTGACAGAGTTTCTCATGGGTACTCAGAAGACTCTCACCACTGAGCAAGTGAACTACTGAGCTATGAAATGAAATATGCTAGCGCTGTAAGATGATGGAAGAGTAAGGTTTTTGGGTTGTTTTCATTATGCAGCATGCACAAATAAAGCAGAACATCGTCATTAAGCAGACAGGAGGGGCTAAAATATCTCTCCACAATACCAACAAGCTACCATGTTTTTTAACATCTTCGATTCTAAGGAGTAGTTGAAATATATATATATATTCATTGTGTTCTCAGTTAGGCAATAGACTAGATCAAAATTTCAGCATCTTTGAATATCACAGTTTTTGTAGATGTCTTTACAGTCCAAAAATTAACAGTCAAACAAAAGTACAGTTACATGTATGTTTTTGGACTTTTTTATAGTTCCACTGCTCAAAACGTAGCATTTAGTTCTATTAATCATGAGCTCCTTATAGGTAGAGTCAGTGATGCATCTCATTAGCCCATAGTGTGTTTCACAAATGACATTGCAGATGGAACATGGGTGGAATTGAGTTACCTGGAAATAAGGTTGTCATTGAAAAAGTATCATAGTATTTAACACTTGGGTATTTGGGTGGATAATCTTTCTGTCTGAATGGCTATCAATAAATAGTCTAAAAATCTGGAGAAATCTCTGTGCGCAAGTGACTGAGGGAAATTTCATGTTGGATCCTAATGCATTAAAAACACATATGATTCTGTCATGGAAATCAATGCATAGGTTCTGGACCACTTCCTGACATCATTGTCGGTGACTGCAGTCTGCTGTGCAGTATGCATCCACAAATGCAGGTCGAAGATCTATCAAGCAAAAAAAAGCAATGTGGGAACATGAAAAGCTTTCATCTTCTTTGGGCCAAAGCTCATTTCAAATGAGCTGAGAAAAAGTGGAAAAGCCCTGTGGGCAGACGAACTGAAATTTGAAATTCTTTCAGAAAATCATGAATGCCTTTGACCTCTGGACTAAAGAGGAGAGGAACTATCTCCATGTTATCAGTGCTCAGTTCAAAAGCCTGCATCTCAGATGGTATTGGGGTGTACCATGCCTGAAGAATTGGTGGCTTGCACATCTGGAAAGACACGATCAATTCTAAAGGGCATGTACAGCTTTTACAACCATGTATGCTGCATCGTTTTTTTTAGTGAATGGTCTTGCATATATAAGAGTCCAGGTGGTGAACTGGCTTGCCTCCAGTCCAGACCTTTCATCAGTTCAAAAGATTTGGACCATTATAAAACAAAAGGTAAGACAAAGAAGAGCCTGTTAAATATATATATATATATATATATATATATATATATATATATATATACATATACACTCGCTTACCACTTTATTATGTACTCCTGTTCAACTGCTTGTTACACAACCCACAATCAGCACATGACAGCACCACAATGCATTTAAGCACCTGGGTATACTCAAAACAGCCTATTGAAGTTTTTCCAAAAACACTGCATAGTTTTTTGCTTAACAGACTTATTTTGTGCATTAGGACAGGTCTTGGATAAAAATTATGTGATATTGATGCTAGAAAAAATATTTAGAATTCCTTGTCAGGCAGCCTCATGGTTGTGTGTGGTATAAAATTTGCGTATTTTTGGAGGGCTATACCTCAGGCGGTAGAGCAAGTCACCTACTAGTCGGAATGTTGCTGGTTCGACCCCCATCTACTCCAGTCTGCATGCCACAGATACTAACCCGTAGTTGCTCTCTGATCCATCCATTGGAGTATGAATCTGTATAAATGATAAGCCACCACCTCTGTTCAAAGATGGTTATTCACAGTGGACATAGATGGCTTCTTTCACTCCTCTTTCAAACCATCTGTCTTCTCTGTCCAAAATGTGTTGCTTAGGATCCCAACTTTCAGTTTTGATATCCTTTCCCAAATGCCTTAGCCCACTAACATCTTGGACCATTTAACCTCAATAAACCGCATGATAGGGCGGGGCTAGGTTTCACAGTGGGTTCACTCAAAACCTTGGCTGATTGTGACCCACACCCGTTTTCACACCTTGGCTCATGTGATTAGGTATAGGATCAAAAAGGGGTCCATGACCCTCCTGGGGTCACTCCCATAGGGCTTAAAATCTGGGACTCTTCACCAATTGCTCTTAGAACTGAAGAAGCTTCTCGAATAAGAGGTGAAACGTCTTCAAGAAAACTTATAGAAGTCCAGACGCTTTTCTTTTCAAGCTCCTTAGACTAACTTTAAGGGTCAAATTTCATTATATTTCTTCGCATCAATATATGGGTTGCAAGTAGGGGTGACGTGGCCGCAAGTGGTCATGCAAGTGTCATTTTCTCTAGAGAAATTCATGTACAACTGGGGCAAAGTGATCTTAGCATGCATAAGACCGACATCAGTAGTCCCACCATGTTCACATAACTTTGAGTGAATTCAGAGATGAAATAAAGTTTGGAACAGAGAGGAGAGCAGGAGAGCCCTTACAGTATCCTGCCTCACTGGCATTAAGGAGAAAATGAGATCCTTCACACCTCTGCAATGACAATCACTTTGTGATGCACACGGTGGAATGAGATCTGCATTGTTCACACAAATTATAGCAGATGCACTCAAGGTGTATTAATTTGATGCTCAATCATGTGTGATGCAAATTACCTTTTCAACTTGTGGCCTGAGGGACTTTTGAAATTTATATGAAGTTGGAAGGAAAAAAGTTTCCAAAGAATGCGCACGTGGCACTAATTCAATTTTCTGCTCTTAACATAGAAGGAGAGATCATTTGGAAGAAGAGTAAAAACATCAACGTGTAAACTATTTTTGGCAGTTAGACTCTAACGAAAAACAAATCCACAAAGCACTTGGTGAAGGTACAAGATTTGCTTCCTGCTCAACATACAGCTTCCAGGCCACATTAAAATAGCTTGATAGAAACAACTTTTTACCCTCTGACATTTGCTTATTTTCAAATGTAAAAATACATTCTATAAAATAAGTTACACAAGACTTGTTAAAGTTTTCTTTCCTTTCTGTCAGGTTAATTCAGTACAATTTTTTTCTTTGACAGCACACACAACTGAAACACTATCTTTGCTGTCATGATGCTTCACAGCTACTTATGTAATTAGCAAATCCTTAAAGATAAGATTTTTTTAGATCAATAGACAAGTTTATCCCATGTAGACTTACTCTGCTTAGGTGCTCCTCAGGTACAAGCCTGTTATCATCTTCCAGGGACTCACTTATTGTGTGTCGCTGCACAAAATAAGTTGTGCTTCTTTGGATTTAGGTACATTTATCTACTCAAGTTTCCTCTGGACTCATATGGACTTGAATTTCTTTCTCTTTCTCTCAGATTTATTATAGGAGTTGTTGGTTTTAAGGGATAATTCTGAAAATATGATACCCAAGAAATTTGTATATCACCACACCAGTGTGCATGTTGTATAGCAGGTCTCATTAAGCCTCACTTCAGAAAGTAAAATGCTTTCAAGTGTCATGTTTTTGATCTGCAGTCATCTTCTAAGCTACGTTATTAGACTTTGTAGGGACCCTTTACAGTTACTGCTATTATACTAGTACTGTACTAGTACTGTATACTAGTGGTGTTAACAAGGGATTGTTTTGGTGCTGATGAAGGTATCCAAAAGTAGTATGGGCATTTTTATTTTTAGTAAGTAAATGAATCAAATGAGAAAATAACAGCATATTCTTGTAATTACAAACTGTGTTATTCCGACTACAACAGTATTTTGATTTTTTTTTCTATGGGTCAGTTCATCAGCACCAAATACAACCAAGGAGTGAGGACAAAAGCATGAGTGTGGTCAAACAGTTCGACTTAATGACCCTAATCATGTGACAATGTGATGGAAATTTGTGATGTGGGTCTGCAGTGTTGAAACTTAACTCTGCCAAAGATGGCCTCTTTAGACATTGAGGTTTCAATTTGGGATCTTAGATACAGTAAAAACGAAGAGTTGATCCATTTTACCTCCTGATTAATTTATTCATTCTCATTGAGTTACATTTAATCTCCTCCAAAAAGCAAAGTGTCAGCGTTGGTATGAGCTGACCTACTTCATCAGCTAATCATTCAGTTTGTCTCCACAATGACACTGGTGAGAGTAAACCAACAACAGTAAAGGCACTGGTCATAAATTTCCAGCAAAAAATTAAACACTTAAAAGCTTTCAGTGAAGCTTAGAGGGAATGGTCATCGGTCACTACAAGCAATTGCTATCACATTACATGCAAGTCCTGTAAGCCATTAGGTAATTACTGGTGCAGCTTTAGGTAATATATTTCAATTTTAAAGTATTTAGTCACCACTGGTTATTCTGTTATTATTATTCGAATCGAAACAGGTTTCCCCCTGTAGTCATGCATACGATTTCCTGAAGACTTATTACATTAAAATATTCAAATATACTGATTCACATATACTGTATCTATTAGAGCTTTCCAAAACAAAGGCCTCAGTCAGTCACAATCTTTTATTCCATTTATTGCGTTTAATGCGTATAAACATACATATTTTTTCCTGACATTAGTAATAGAAGAAAATTGTGCTGTCTGGGGGAAAACGTGGTCAAGGGGCAAACAAATGCTCCTTCGTTGGCATTCAAAAAGTCTGCTGATTATGTCACGCTAATACAAATACGAAGCAAAAACCTCAGTGCACCTTAAAAGTTTGTCAGTAAGAAAAATGCCATCTGCCAATACACCAACGATTGCTGCGAGTAAGAGCGAAAACGACAAGGTTACATAGACATGACAATTGTGAATGGTAGCAGAAATAATCAGATTCATAACATCACTGCAAGACATAATAATCCAACTACTGCAGTTCCATATTAAACATAACTACTTCTGGTTCTTGTAAATAATAATAAAAAAAATCATTAAAGCTTATGGATGTTATACACATTCCATTACAAAAAATAATTGAATAAACAGACAGAAAAAAAACACCACCCTATTCTACAGTCAGTATTTTGCAAACCCCAAAGCACAGCAGACAATAGGAACAGCATTAATTAGACTATTTAATTTCATACTCTCATCCCCATATGGGTATAGCAGCTGCTGCTGCTATCCAGCCAGTGCACTTTTATTGATTATAGCACTGATACATATCTGTATTCCCCAGAAACCAAAGGCAATTACTCTGTGTAAACCACATCCAGCTGTATGCCTTTCACTTGTAAATGGTTCAGTCCAACATGCAGTCAAGCTGTAGGGCCCATGTCTGATATTTCCCCAAAGATTCCTGTTGTATTTTTTCTCTATTCCACACTTAGAAAACATCCCTGAGGAAAAAACCTGGTAGAAACCGATAGGGAACATATGAATATGGATTACCAACATGATAAAATATGGAAGAAAAGCACAACATAATTTACTATTTTCATATTCAGCATATTAATAACTGTATGCCCTGGAGTGTGGAGGGAAAAAAGCTTATTGGTATTAGAATGAGACAAAATGCATGTGCTGAGTTCTGCTTTGTACTGTGTGATTGTCAAGGAGACGATGTTACAGAGCACCACGACCCATCTATTTATCTGTATCTAAAGGAGTAAGTCCAAGTCATTTGCACATCAAACACCTGAATAATATATCTAGTTTTCAGTGAGGACATTCCCTTCTCCAGGTCAGGGATGTCCAGGATTGAATATAGTTCAATTTAGATTTCCACTACAGCAACATAAACAACTTCTCAACCCTTCGCATGCTGATGCTTACTCGAGACCGCTTTTCGTCACCTTAACACACCGGGCACCACGTTAGCATCAGTGTTCATCATATACCAGAACACAGCATGTACTAATTCACATCCCCCACCTGTAACCTTGTACACAGTGTGATGCCATCTAATAAGTGTGAAAAGCCAGCATGAATGAGGTCACAATTTTTCCCTGTCTAAGGTTGAAAATCTGCAGCTTGTGTCTGAACCTTTAAACTATGATATTAGAACTTGTGATCTTCTTATAAAACTGATGATGGGTGTTAAACTGGGGACCTGAGTTCAACATATGTGGATATTTAAAGACGCAGGAGGGGATCTAAGGAAAGATGTGCCCTTCTTATTAGTCTGGAGGGTCATGTCGGTCTGTCAGTGGACAGTGCAAACTCAAAACCTTGTACAGGTACTGTATATCTAAGAAGCCCAGTAACCTTGGAATGAAAAGTAAAAAAAAAACCCAGAGTGAAATGAATGTCACAAATATTTTTTAGACATTTGTAGGCAGAGGAAGCTTTTGAAAGTGATGATGATCTCATTTGTGAAGATAAACTTCAAACTGTGTGTCAATCATGAATGCTTATTCCTGCATTTGTGTGTGGATTGGCACGTGCATTTTTGAGTAATCAGAACTATGCACAAATCATTGTGCTTATTTGTAAAGCACCGTTTATGATTGGGGATCATATCGTACACACTTGCAACCTTTCTGATACTATTTTCACTCCATCAACCACGAATCACAGTTCTCTAACCTTAGCTTTCTCTTATCTTGAGCATAATGTAGCAATGCTGGGCTTACTCCAGTAAGCAGTTAGTTTTAAGCTTTTTAAATAGGACAGTACAAATGAAATAACACAAAGGGCATCATGTAAATACAACAGATTTAGTCTTTTATGCTAGCTTTCATTTGTTGTCCATGGCAAACTCTCAGTAAAAATATTTCAGAAAAGACGTAGGCACAATCCTCTTGAAGGTTTTCAATGTGCTATCTGATGGTTTAAATTAAAACATATTTTCACATATCCAATTAATCAAAGCATTTGATATTTTAAATGAACTCCTGCAGTGTGAACATCCTGTTACATTATTGATCTCTCTCTATGAACCTGTACAGCTAGCTCTGGCTGACCCTGCTAAGCCTCCAATTGACACTGCTCTGGAAACTGGTTTAATTATTCAGTCTTCTTTTGACCCCAGTCTGAAAATCAGAGCCAGGGGGATTGATTAAGTACATGTTAGATACACAGACTGGCCTTAGGGGTGCTTATGCTGGACTATTAGCATGGATTGGCCAGGAAGGTTCAGGAATCAAAGGAAACGCATAACCTGCATTTATATTTTGGTAGATAAAAAGCTCTGAGTGAGTGGATCTGTGTCTCTAGGGTGTTCTCATTTGCACCAACCTGACTGATGGTCGTGACTCGGGTTTAGTTCCTATTTAGCCGTCAGCAATTAGAAGTACAGTTTGACAAGGCTACTTGCATTGATTGGGAAATATATGATGAACATGTAGCAAATAGGTTCAGTTAATAAGAGAAGAGGACAGCAAGAGGACAAAACAAAATGAGGAAGAGGTTAAAATAATCAATGCTCCGAAGAGTCACAACCCCCAGTTTCATATGCTCTCATAGGTCTCAATGCTCCTTCACATGTGCCCAAAGGAGCTTTGTGGAGCTTTGTGATAAACCAGTCACACTGCGCCACCATGTGGCACAAGTGAGAAATATCATTATCCATCAAATTCTTGTTACCTGTCCAGCCTATAATAATGAGTTTTTGTTGTTTATTGTTCAATATTTTCTGTAGCTAAAAGGCAGCAAACAAAGTGAAAAAACCCCAAAGATATAAACTTATACCTCACACAGATCCCACATGATAATACATAAAGGGTCATTTTATCTGTTAGATTTTTCCTAAATATAATAATATAGCTGAAGCATTCTCATAGTAAGGGGGATGTGTAAGGGAGGTAAGGGGGATGTTAAGGGGATGTGTTGCTTTTGCTTGACGTTGTTTTCTACTATACAGCAGAAAGCAATTTGAAAATGGATGACAGGACGTAAATCATCTTTTCAGATGCTCCTGACATGGGGGCAAAGCCATATGATTGTATACACCACAGAGAGAGTACACTCTTCATATTTCCTTTCCAGTTGTCTTCAAAATATTACAGTCTTTTTTTTCCCTAGTACATTTTGAAATACAATAGCTGTTTCAAAGGGAGTAGTTTTCTTGTTTGGTGTTTGTGTTACCTTAAATTTCCACTGTGTTACTAATTAAAAAAAACTCTTTGTCACATTTTGCCAGTTCTTATTTACTCTAAAAAATATTTGTGTTCTCCTTTAGGAGCTGCTGCCACTGTTGTTATGGGCCACATGTCTCTGGAGTGGTCTGTGTGGGGAGAAGTGGTCCTAGGGGGTTTCTCATTCCTCATCACTGGGGCCGTATTCCTGATGGATCTAACTGACAACATCTGGATCAGCTACACATGCTCCCTTTCAAAATAGTTTATATGGCTCTAACCACTATCTGCATATAGGATTACATTACGTATTTATGTCAGCAGCCAAATATGTTTACCAACTCGCAATGTTCTGTGCAAAGCGTTCCTTTTAAGCCTTTATGGGTCTATAATGAATGGAGGCATTTTTGATAGCCAAAAAAGGCCTAACTGTGTTTATTATTTGTCAGAGTGGAGCTGATAAAAGAACTACTATATTACTACTATATAGAACTACCTATATTGTAAGATGTATGTTTTTCCCCAGTTTTAAGGTAGCTGGGATGCTAAAGCTCCAACACTGCACGATGGTACATGGACATGAACAAAACGCTCACTGCTATTGTCCTCAACAGCAAGCACCTGCAGCTCCCCAACACGTCTCAGGTGCTACAATATATGCACATAGATTAAGGTCAGGATTGGACTTTTGTTTTAATATTCCAAGTTTAGTATGTTTGTTTTACTCTCATTTATTTGACTATATATGTTATAAAATTGTAGTAAAAGACAGATTTATTTATACATTATCAAAAGCTAACTGAGAAAATCAGTTTTATTATTTAGAGGTCACCTCCATCTCACTCTATCCTCATCATTCTCCTCTGTCACACCAGCTCTCTGCAAGTCCTCCTTCACTGCATCCATGAATCTTCTCTGCGGTCTTCCTTTTTTCTTGCTGCACTGCAGCTTCATATTTAACATCCTAAATGGATGTCATGCCATAAAAATATTCGATCTTATCCAGCTTACCACAACATAATATTACTTTAGAACTCCAAAGGTGCAACAGCTGCATTCTGAGAACACATTTTCTGTACTTTATGTTGCCCTGAACTGCATCAAAGAAGGCAAATTTAATAAGAAACCTGTAGTAAAAAATGAACTCTGGTGTCCTCCAGTGCCGATTGCTGAGTGGAGTCAGTTGTGTCCTGCTTCACAGAAACAAAGGACACACCCACTCAAAGCAAAGTAGGTTTGCTAATGGCAGATATATTATGTTTTAATGCTTGAAATTATACTAATGCTCACCAAATGTTATTACTTTTGTTATTAACACTGATCAGTGAGCATGCATAATTATGCATCATTTTTCCACTAATATTCTAAAGTGTTTCTTTTAACCCCTTCTGTGTTTTTCCTAAAAGACTTAAGGGCTCTTTACATCAACTTTATGACAGTCCTCCAAGTAAACTTTGCAAAGGCATTATTACTTTTTTAGAAATCAATCTTGTTTCTCTCTCCAAGTGACATATGCAAGTTTTTTACCTTTATTAGTTTGTTAGTGATCTGCTTTTTTTGAAAGCACCTGCCCAGTAAAAAGGCTGGATACTGCCTACCACTGTGCTTTACGTTTTATTACTGGCTGTGGAAATCGTGCACGTTACTGTTCTCTGTATGCTGCTGCTAAATGGCCATCTCTGTATATTCACAGACTTTCCCATTTGTTTTTATCTATAAATCTCCTTGTGTTGATTCCCTCTCATCTGTGTGATTATATGCGTAAAAGCCACCATTAATATAGCCTTAACTCTCACAAAGTGATATGAACGATTGTCCTGAGAATCAGAACAGAAGGAACTGAAATTGTCATGGTTACTACGGGGGACATTGAAAAAAACTTTTTATTTTGTGAAATACATTTTCACTTTTTTGTTTCAAATCACAATTTTGCAGTCCATGCACAGACAGTTGACTGCTTAAGTCACCCCCAGAGGAGGCCATACCTCCTGTTAACTGTCGTTTACATACAATAATGTTGATCTATGAAATCTATTTAAAACTGAGATCTGCATTTCTTTGTTTGACAAGAATATTGTGAAGTATTAAATTATGAAACTGAAAAACACTCGAACTATATTCTAGCATAATTCTGTTAGCATTTAATATATTAGTCATCACTTGGCTATTATTTAACAAAAGTGTTTAACCAGTGGTTTTTGAAACTGTATGTATGTTAAGTTAGCTTCACTTTAAATGACAAACCGAGGAATATAAAGAAAGGAAAAGCTAAAATGCCTTAGCAGTAAAGAAAAAATAAATATTTGCATAAAATATCCCCAAAAATAATACTTGAAGGGCATCCAGTGAAGGCCTCATCCTCAGTGCAAACAATTCTCACATCCTTGTTCAGTTCCTTGTCTTTGCTTCCCATTTTATTTTTATTTTTTACTATTCTCCTGTTTGCAGTCAGGGGTTTACACTGCGCGCCAGCATGCCACAGATCACCTCCAACTAACCTGACTGCTCTTAACTGTGATGAGTCGCTGTGATACAAGAAGACTGAGAATTTGTATAACTGTCACCACTAGCAATCTCTGTACATCAATACTGGTCCATTAAGTAACGGCTGTGGTTCAGTCTGTCGTCAGTAGGAGTAAACTAATCGATTCATCACACAAGATGGCTTAAACAGTGAAAGTGCAGTGGATTGAAGAGGCCACTGGAGAGCAGCAGAACCCTTTGTGGCAGATTATGGCAATTCAATCACAGACTATTCTTCACTTTTACCATTAAAGCAGCACTTTGAATTAATCAGATTTTAGAAATGACTGGATTGAGCAATTGAAAATGTATTTCTTGTATAAAAAGCCTACATGGAAAATAGAAAATATTGTTGTGAAGACAACAAACGGTGTGTAAATTAAAATAAAGACATATGAATATGTTTACAGTGTAATGAGCAAATACACAGATAAGCTAATAAATAAAATAAACCAATTTGTCAGGTGAATATTTCTTAAATAGAGACTTTGTAAGAAAATAATTTACAATTTTCCAGTTAAAGCAACTTTTCCCGCTAATTAATAATGAATGAAAAACACTTATTTGCCTAGCTATTAATTTTCCTTTTCAATGCATGCACATTATTGTGTGGGATTTCTTGGAATAATGAAGTGACAGTGAAAGATCTGCTTCATAGCCTCGCTAACATGAGCTCCCTGATGCATAATGCACAGTGACTATTCCTGGACTTTCTAGAAAGTACTTTTCTGCACTGCTAAGGAGCCAACTCCTGGTTTTTGTTTGCACCATCTCAGTTCCTTAGTACCTCCGAGTTGGCTGTTAATCAAAAAGAAAGAAAGTATATTTCTAGCAGTGTGCTGTTGCCAGGTAACAAGTCCAATTGCTTTTGAGACTTTAAAGCCTCTTTCAAAAAAATCTGCTACCACTACTGCTGTTTGTTTGTGTGTGTTATTATTGCTTGCTTATTAAATATGTGCATACTTGCACATGTGTTATTTTCAGGAACCACATTCAAAGAACTAGAACTTTATTTGTTCTGTTTTCTTCATTATCCTTGTTTGAAAAGAGACCTCCATAAAGTCAGCTGTCCTCTGCTGGGTTTCTCGGCAGGCGGTGTACAAACTAATTTTTGCCTTTATTCATAAACCCCATAGAGAAGTCAGGATCATGGAAAATATGGAAATGACCATTCACAAGTGGTCAGATGATTTATGTATGCGCACGTCTGACCTACAATTCATAATTATGTCAGTAAACTAATCAAGGTTCCAAGATGGATAACAGAGCAGTGATTACTTGGAATGAGCTGGCATATTATATGTGTCACACACTCTAATTTATAACATCTTGACAATGGCATGTCCCATGGTTTTGCTCGTCATTGTAATTAGGAGCCTTATTCTATATGGTAAAGTGGCTTTCACATTTGCCACTCAAAGTAAGGGCTGGAAAATTAATACCTAATTGTTATTTTCCCACTATTATTAGGTTTACTTAAGCTTGTTTTATGTCGTCATTAAAGTCAGCTTACCAAGAGCCAGTGATATAAATGATTAGAGAAAGGGCTTTTTTCTATGTAAATGACACTGAGGCACTGCTATGAGTGTGGCCCTCGCTAAATTTCGGTTTCTGTGTGTCTCGATTGTTTCTTATATATAATCCTCTGTCTAACTCACCAGCTGGTCAAACATGTCTGTAGGAGAGGTGACGGGAGAATCATGCAAAGGAAGGGATAAAAACATAGGATGTATTGCAAAGAAAAGCGTCTGGACTTCTTTAAGTTACTTGAAGACGTTTCACCTCTCATCCGAGAAGCTTCTTCAGTTCTAAGGTCAAATGGTGGAGAGTCCCAGATATAAACCTAGTGGGAGTATCCCCCCACAGAGGGACAAAAGGACCCCCTGATGATCCTCTAATCGCCTGAGCCAAGGTGTGAAACTGGGTGTGGGTCCCAATCAGCCAGAGTTTCGGGTGTGTTCATTGTGAAACCTGGCCCCACCTTATCATGCGAATTCCTGAGGTCAGATGGCCCAGGATGTGAGTGGGCGTTAAGGCGTCTGGGAAGGGATCTCAAAATGAACACACCCGAAACTCTGGCTGATTGGGACCCACACCCAGTTTCACACCTTGGCTCAGGCGATTAGAGGATCATCAGGGGGTCCTTTTGTCCCTCTGTGGGGGGATACTCCCACTAGGTTTATATCTGGGACTCTCCACCATTTGACCTTAGAACTGAAGAAGCTTCTCGGATGAGAGGTGAAACGTCTTCAAGTAACTTAAAGAAGTCCAGACGCTTTTCTTTGCAAGCTCCTTTGACTACGATGACCTGGATGACTGAGAACCTTCACAGACAACATAGGATGTAAGTGAGTTTATGTGGATGTTACAACTAAAAATCGAATATTTGGGTCTGATGGCTGTTTTCAGAACTCATATTCCACATCTAAGGGAAAACTGGAACCTTTAACTAGAAACAACAAACATCTGAGACTGTAACACAATGATGACGATTTTTGTGTTTGTTTGTTTTGTTTTGTGGCATTTTAGAGCTCTTATAATTACAGTTTTCTCTTTGCATTTATCTAGCTTTATTTGTGTTGTAACGGTCCACTGACGCTGACCTTTATCAGATGAATATACAAATATCTACCATTGCTTGATTGTAATGGTAGAGGAAATGTTAATGTGACCGTGTGTGGTCGGCGGTGTCTCTGGGTAAGCCATGTGATAGACTGACAATCTGTCCCATCTTCACCCTTCCTCACCTGGGTGGGTGAATGGATGGATGGATACTGGCACTGATCTCTTTAACAATAGTTATTTAGTTATTTATTATGTCTCAGCAGGCTGAGACATGCCATTAAGTCACAATGAACAATACCAGACTCTGAAATTGAAGAAGCTGAAGAAAATTCAGTCATAACTAATTTTTGTACTCAATTTGTGCAGTTGTGCATTTCCTGCTATGATGGGTCAAAATGTCTTCTGGTGGAGTTACAGTCTGAAACAAATAAAAAACACATACACAAAACCACTGCCACTGCTGTAAAACAATACAAAGTTTTTTTTGTATTTGATTAACTTGCAGATTATTTTCACAGTTAATCTGTCTAGAATGCAGTTTATACGCTCTAATGACAGATGTGTTAAAAACTCATTTTGTCCTTTGAAGACATTAAATCACCATCAATCTGTAGGAGAATGATTGGAAGGGAGAAAAAGCAAAGACAAGAGCCTGAAACAACTCATTATCTGAAGCACACTACAATACATGTAAACATCACTGGAGGCAATGAGATGCACGGGCATGCATGGCTTCCAGTGGTGGAGTCAGTTTTGGTGATGTGTATAGATGTATACTTCTATACACGTCATACTGAGTGTGCAATTTTTGAGATGACCGATCTAAGCCCAATTGAGCATGCGTTTGATAAAGGTCAAACTAAAGGCAGAATGACCAGCACACAACAACGACAGAAGACAGCTGCAAAAAATAGCATCATAAAGGAAACCCATTCACTGATGCGCTCAACAGGTAATTTGAGAGCCTTCATCATTAGAATTAAAACAAAACAAACAGCTCATTTGCTGATGCCTGCTGAAGGCTGTCACAATAAGAGAAAATGCAGTTTTAACCCTTGTTTTCTCTATATTTTTTTGAAGCTCAGCAGTTATACTTTTATTGGCACAACACCAGTAAAAAAAAATTGAAACCTACACTCTGCACCAGAGCCAGAGTCCTACAGGCTCCTGGCAGCCATCAGCATCTCTTTTTCTTTCTGAAGAATTCAGAAAGAAAGTGCAGAGAATATTCTGCTCCCCATCCCACGCACAACTGTTACATGGCCAACATTTTTGGGCATTTAGCTGTAAAATCTGGAACTGTTACAGCAGCTCACATTTTTCAAAAACTGGTGACTTTATTTTACTTATCTGTTGACTACTGATCCACACATAGAGCAAAAGGGCATTCTAAAAGGTCAACTTCCTTTTCTTTCAGCTTACAGATATATGAGTGGTGATGATTAATGACAGCCATTTACATTTCCTAAAACTGTGAGTCAGCACTAACTCTACAGGTATGGTGCCTATCAATAATAAGAAGAATTGCCCAACTTTCATTTCTCTTTTTTTTTTCTTAAACAGTCAAAGAAAAAAAAAGGTGTACTAGATCTGGTGCATCTTGGAGGCAATCTCTGCACGTGAGCAATGCTTGATAATGTTATTTTCTACTCAAACTGTTGAAATAGAAAAAGTCACTGCGCTAGATGAAGCAGACTACTCCAATGTGCTGGCAGAGAATACACTGGTTACATCACAACCACACTAACTGTAACAAAGAGGAAGAGGATGTATCTTGTTATTGCACATATCTACTCTTACCAACTGGCTACTAAGAGACGTGTTATACAAGAAACCTTCTAGTCTTCGCTGCTTTGATCAGCAGTTCACAAACACTGCACATGGACACTCTTACTTGTGTTCCTCAATACTGCTTCAAGCATGTCTTTGACACTTTGTCGCTCTCCGTACCAGATAATGTGAGGGCATAATGCCCTGGCTAACACAGTAAGAGCTAGTTTGGAACTCCATCCTTGCAATATCATGCAACAGGTATGTGGGTTAACACAAATGATACTGTATGATGATAATGTATTTTAAAAAAAACTTTTCCATTGGAGTGTTTGAAATGGATAAACGTAATATAATGAAGTGTAGGCCCTAACCATTGTTGGTCACCAATCCACATAATCTGTTTCACAAATAGGTCATGATAGCAAAGCTACACCCTAACTGTATTAATATAGGCCACAACTATTCAGCTTTTGTTCCGCCTCAACACTGTAACATTAATGACATGATTAAACTGTGGCACGTGGCATGGTGGCCTACATTGTCACAGTCTCTGGCCAATAAATATGATGACATCAGATAGTTTTTATGACCCTTTATGAAGCCATTTGGAAAAACCGTAGTGAACCACTCCTTTGCCACACTCATATGCTGATATGACAATCTGGTCATCGAGTAATTTCTGTTGAAGATTTCTGGGTATTAGCTACAATAAACAGCTTCCAGAAAATGTGCATTACAGAAACCCTTTTGTAACCATAACCATTAAATGCTATGACACAGTGTTTTCTGACCAAATAATTAGGCCAAAGTGTGGAATTCAATTTCATTAGACATATACACAGAAACGCCTCTTCAGACCCACTTCTTCTGCTTGGCTTTTGACACAGTTTAAGTTGTTAATTTATTTATTGTTTTTATTTTTTTTATGCTTGTGTTTTGTGTTGTGATTTTAATTCTATTGATTTTAATATAATATACTCATTTTTGATCCTATGTCGCAAACATTGGTCAGTGGTTTCTGTTTTTAAAGTCATTTATGAATGACATTGGATATACATTTCTAATGAGATAACTCTTGATTAAATAATACCAAGGTTTATATGTTCACCATT
This sequence comes from Perissodus microlepis, assembly GCF_051167445.1. Lineage (NCBI taxonomy): Eukaryota > Metazoa > Chordata > Actinopteri > Cichliformes > Cichlidae > Perissodus > Perissodus microlepis. The sequence continues at coordinate 27,404,848 of NC_140477.1, read as the reverse complement.
TGGAGAGAGAGCTCGGGAAATTCCAGATGATGTGTGTAACGAAACAAAAATACAACATGAGTGAAGGGCAGAAAAATGAGCAAAGAACCAATAAAATAAAATGGGATCATTGAAAAGACAATGAAAAGAGAGTGACTAACAGCATCTCTATATTTAGATGCGGGGACAATAATTTTGTATTGCACAGGTTTAGTAGGGGTAACATAAAATCCCTGAACGAATCTATAAACCTCCCCCTTGTGTGTGTGTTTTTTTTCACTGCATATGACAGAATAATGAAGATGTAGGGCATAAACACCACAAATAGATGAACGGGATATGACACCAGAATTAGAATCCAGTAAATCTTCTACATAGTGCTCTGTCTCATAGTGGAGCCTTAACAGTCCAGAGAAGATAACAACAATATACTTTTTCAGGTCACAGCCTTTCTTTATGAAACTGCTATTGGTACTTTTTCCCCTTACAAAGCTACAGTATAACGAGAAAAACAAAGAGCAACATCATGACTATTCTTGTAAAATGATAAAACATCTCTGGTATTGTAGATGAAAAATACTCAATCAAGCTCCAACAAAGCAGAAACTGATTCAACATTATTGTAACTTTAAATGAGCTATTATTCATATTTATACATGTTCATACAGGGTGAGGAAATTTCCAGGGTTAATAATAGCACTCCACAATTTAGCCTGACTTCTGAACTTAAAGCCATTCAGAGAAGAATAATGAACAACTGAGTGAATCGTGCTTTGAATCAGCTTCTACTCTTCAGTCCAGAGAGAGCAAAAGTTGCTTCAATGATGCATAAAGCCAGGTCCTAACTATTTGGACAATAAGAGTTTTTGTAGCTAGCCTTGTGCACCCTTAGAATGGATTTTAAATTAAACAATCAAGACGTGACTGAAGTGCAGTTTAATGAAAGTATTGCATTAATTCATTTGACATTACACATTTTTTTGTTTAATATATTCCTAAAACTATTCAAACACTCTACCATTATCTTAAATATAAGACTTGCTTTTAATACATGAAATAAAATAATTTGCAGTCAATGCCTTCAGTAACTGAAAATCGCGCTCTGCTGGGTTGAGACCAGGTGACCGAGTTGGTCATTAAATAATATATCATCATATTTTGTGCCTTATGCTTTTGCAGTTTCTCAAAGCTATTGTCCATTTGCACTGTGAAGTGCCTGGCCATCAGTTTTGTAGCATTTGGCTCAATCTGAGTGTAGCTGTGTACATTTCATAGTTCATCCTGCTACTTTTATCAGCAGGAACATCATCAGTAAACACTTGCAGCCCAGTTCCACTGGCAGCCATGCATAACCATGCCAAAAAATACCAGCTAGGGGTGAGAATTGAGAACTGATTCTTGTAGAGAACCGGTCCCCATTCTGTTCCTTGGAATTCTTTGTCCGCTTGCCTATTGATCCCACTTATTGGTTACATTTGCTTTTATGGTACAATCAGTGAATTTCAGTTGTTGTATGTCAGAAGAGGAAAGTAGGGGGACACTCTACAGTGTGGATATAGACACTTTTATTTTTATTCCACATAAGGATGAGAATGTGTTCTTCAAGTGCAAACTGCACTGGAAATGCTAAATTCTTATCAGTTCCTAACACTATCTCCCACAATGTTACATAATGTCTATCAGCTGTTCTTTCCTGTCTCCATACTTTTCTCTTCCCCTCATTCAAGCTACAAGTTACAATTTAATCTTGGCTTCATTTGTCCAAAGAACTGTTTGGGTTTTTTCTCTGAGGACTGCTCAGGCTATTTTAGATGTCATCTGGCAAAGTGTGGGGGACAGCTTGGATCTTCCAGATGTTGGAAAAGTGGTTTCACATCCAAATATTTTGTACTTTCATGCAATTGCTTGAAATGATGATCTTGAATCTGCATCTGAAAATGTCTATATTAGATCTTCACCGAGTTCCTTGGACTTTTCCATTGTTCTGAGTATCGATCAATCCAATGAGGGATGTCAAATCAATTCCTTTTTATACTGGCAAAGAGAAACTACCATCTGTAGTCAATCATGATTACTAACATGAAGTTAATAGGTCTTGTCCTTGTCAAATTAAGGGACCTTGTAGACTCCTCAGCAGCACTTATGAAAAGACAATCATCATTAACTATCTTTCCACCCTAGCAAAAGAACAGTTCAAAGAAATCACTAAAAGCCTAAAAATTATAATGACATTGTTGCCCATTATGAGCATATGTAAACTTCTGACCACCTGTATAATGACAGCCTGGCAAAAGGTGAACACTCTTAGCACTCTAAACAAATATCAAAAGAGCTCAAAAAAGATTCAAAAACAAAAAAGATCCAAAAAAGTAGTGCAAATTGAGAATAAAATTCAAATTTAGAAGTGTAATTTTTTGTTAACCTGCATTAACTCTGCACCCTGGCACTGATTTTTTTTTCTCTTGAGCCATGTTCCCCCTTTCCATCATGCCATGAGGCTTAAACCAAATTAAGCACATGCATTAAAACAGCACTTGTTAGACAGAAAAATGCAGAATGCTGCTAAAACAGCAGGCCCAGCATGCACTTGGTAATTACCTGTTTTTGTGTGCCCTTTCCCTCTCGCAGTACATGCTGGGTCTTTGGTGCTCAGCGTTTTTCTCTCTTAGCCTCTGGTGCCACAACTGGGAATCACAGAATTTATACACTTCTCAGGTGGCCCCACACAAGAAAGGAGTGCAAGGTAGTGATGCACCAGCAATGGCAGATATAGCTGCAGACTTGAGGATTAGAAATGAAATGTAAGTACTATAAAAAGACATAAATGCATATTGGAAACCCATGAATTGGCATACACCTATACAACACTACTCATCCAGATAATTGGACATGAGTTCAAGAATGTAATTGCAAGGATTGCTCTCCTTGAAACAGAGTTCTGTTAGCCAACATCAAGAAAGCTGAAGGTTTAGACTAAGATATCCCAACAAATAATAATGATCATATAAGAAATACTTTAGTTCTTTTGTTCTGTTAAGCCTTCAAATCTCAATCACTGACATCTGAGTTGTGTAAAATGTCAGACAGAGCTGGGGGTGTGTGCGTGTCAGGCAACGTGAAACATAAATCACTTGATGAGGTAAAGATTTTTGCTTCCAGGAGAGGATTTCCGATGAGTCACCCAGAGATACAGTAAGAGACAAAGGCGACTGGGAAACCTGTGATGTAAACAGCATCATGAAAGTCGCACCTGGCCAACTATGTGTGTGGGTGAACATTCTTTATACACCGTCTGTATGTGGCCAGCCTTCTTCTAAATGAAAAGGTCTTTGAATTGCTTTAATTATTCTCTGCTCTGTGTAATGTGTGTAATTGCTAGATGACATTAGCACACAGAGGGAAAAAATGGATTGTGTAAACCATTGTTGTGTGTGAGCACAATTTCCTGTTTTGGGCGCATAGACAAAGATGTGTGCTTTTTGCACTCCCTTTTATCACAATACATAATTGGTGACTCACAAGATGAATTTGTCCTGTTCATCAAGTTCAAGTTGAAAAGGAGACTTAACAAGGAATCACTGCTTATTTGCGTTTTTACTTTCTTTCTAGTGTTTTTACTCTTCTTTTGAAGTGCACCAAAGGGATTTTTTTTTTCTTTTTAACAAACTGCCTTTTGCCCATAAAAAGTGTAGCCATGTGTTTAATCTTTTCTTTGTATTTACTATGTCCTTTAAGTGATTTATCCAGCCCCACTGGTATTATATACTTAGATTTTTCAGTAAGATCAGTGAAGGGCTAGAAGTATTTGACATTCTCTCAAGTTTTTGACAAGACTGTGTTCTACTATATGCCACTTTGTTTTGCTTATTCATAAAGGAGTACAACAGTTTTACAGCAAAGGGTAAAGCAATTCATGGCTTTCTAAGTGACTTTGAATTTTACAAATGTTTTTATAAGTACCATCTGCCTTATCAGTATATCTGTGATTAGAAATCTGACATATAACTGAGCATATGACTTATCGACCCTCATTCTGGGTCCAAACTCCTTCTTTAAGGCTGTCTGTTTTTTATAAGTATAAACAAGCCAGTAAAAATATTCAGTGGTGACTGTCAGTCTGTCTGACTATTTGTTAGCATCATTCATGTGCATTGCATTTATAAGCTCAATTTTCAAAACCATATTATGTAACTACAGCCCATGGGCTCACAATATGCCAGACACCAAACATTAAAATGATTCAGAAAAGAATCACTCTGAGGTTAACTAAGAATTGAATGGGTACCTGAAGCTGAGGCACCAAATTTTTTCATAGGGAGTAATCCAAACCACGCAGTAACATAATGACTAACTTTGTGTTGTGGATGAATCATTGAACGTGCTCTCTTGACTGAAGTTTGGTTGTTTTCAGCCTTTTTTCCCCTGCCCTGATAGGATTGCGTTTGTCTTTCGCCATTGGGGAGCCTCAAATAAACTTTTATCGAGGATAAAAAAAAGTTAGCATTCATCTTCTATTTTCATTCTGTTAATATGTTTATATTATCCAAACCATAACTGTGTAGCTAACTACTAGGTAGCACACCATTGTGTACCAGCTACCCAACAACACCCTGCAAACATTTCTGCTGTTTAATTTTCTGACCACACTGATGTTGAAAGTGATAGCAGAGCTGCACATTTTAGTTTTTTAGAAATTCCTCAGTCAAAACATGGTATTTAGATGACACGTAGCGAGCTAACTTCCTGCTGACTTCAACTTTTGCTAGACTTTGTAAATCCTCTTTCTCATGCATGTCTGAATGTTAACGTTTATTGCAAAGCAGCCACACTAATCATTTTACTGAACATGAAGGAATTTTGACTATTTCTAACTCTCAATGATCCAAGAGTTGTTTGAGTTTGGGAACTGAAGAAAGGTTCGGACCTAGGGCAAAGCATAGGGAACTTTTTTTTATTAGCCATCCAAACACATGTACCCCTATAAACCCTGTAAAAGTCAGTTTTAACTTGTATTTCTGTAGGTTAGCGTTCAGAGACTATTGGCTTGTGTTACACGCTCTTTTATGGCTGTTTTTTTGGAGCCAGGAGTTACAATATTTAGACAAGACTGCTAAGTTAACAGCTGAGGCTAGCTAGCTTTGTTAGCCTAAAGTCTTAAAATGCCACAGTTTCACTCACCGAAACTGAATCTCACATGTCCCTAATAAATCACACAGTAAGGCATATTATGTTATCTGTCAAATGACTCCATGAGAAACTATCTAAAAAGGCAAAAACACCATTAAGAAATCTAGTTCTGGCAGCCAGCTATCAGATAGAGCTTTGTGCATCAGTACACCTGTACACCTCAAAGCAGCCACACTCCCAGCATGATTATGCACTACTTCTACAACAATTTTAAACATCCTTTGTACACCTTAATTCTTAATATGTAGTGTACGGGATTCAGTTTGCTCTGAAACGAAAAAGCAGTTTCAGTTGGCATTAATCTTCTTTAACTGATGCCAACACAGCAAGAAAGTAAGCAGTTTAACTTCACTCTCTTGGAGGGGGTTAGTGCATCAGTATGCTTCACACAAAGTACTTGTCAAATTGTATAACGTTGCCTGAAACCTCCAGTGCAAAATGTTTTTAACTGGCTTGTAGATTTACTTTCTCAAAAGAATAATGGTGTAAATTACTCAAGCTGCTAAATCTTTTTACACTTTACCACTGTAACACCGTTTACCCATGTGTGAGTGCACATCCAAAGCTGGAGAAAACGAGATGGGAGGAAACTCAGAGCATGTGCACGTAGGCAGTGCTGTTTAACTGCTTTGTGTGTGTGTGTGCGTCCATGTGCATATGCGTGCATGTGTGTGATTTTATATAACACTTAGTTGCCTATTCAGCAGCAAGAATTATTGGTTCTCAGCCAGACTGCCTCCTTCACACTCTCAGTTCCTTGCAGATCTTATCTTTCTCTTCACGTTGCAGTAAGACAAATAATTTTCACTTTCACTCGCATCTATGTGCCCTAAGCTTGTCATGTGCCGTTTTCCATATGCTTTTGGCTTACAAACAAATGAAGGTGCAATCCCACTTCTTCCACACATTGTCTTTATGTTTTATCCAAAATTGCACATACACAAAGATAAATAAAAGCTGCTGCAAGATAACTGGGCTTTTGTTGAGTACCAAATCATGTTATCATCATTGTTCCAGTTTGCCTGAGTGTACACTAGGTTTTGGGTTACGTAATCTTTATTTATTTATTTTAGTTCGTTCGGATTCACAGCATCTAGTGATCCAGAGGACGGACATTGAAGTGATTGTCTTTTATGCTGATCATGTAAATCAGCATCAAAATGCTTTATTAATCACAGAGGCTTAGTCAAGTATTAAACACTAGATTAAAATGGTTGAATTTCATATGCAGTTTCCTGGCCAGAAAAAGTGAGAGAAAACTGTAAGAAAATTACAAAAAAATAAATAAATAAATAAATGACTTCTGTTGCTATCACCCTAATGTCCTAAAATACCTCACAATCAAACCAATTTCAACAGTTCTTAGAGTGTTAATTTCAAACAAATAGTTTTAGTTTCCTCTTGAGAATTTTGGGTAGTCAACCTTAGGCATCAGTAGCCACCCACAGCTGTATTCCTGCGCTACATTTACGTTCCCATCTTTTCAAACGCAACCTCACTGACATCACTGAACAGCACCTCTCCTCTCCACAGATGTGCTCTGGGCTGTCCTTGGAGATTTCCCCATGAAAACAAAGCTCTCCTCCCCTAAAACTCTCTCTCTGTTTCCAGCCCCACTCTCTGCCTCCATCCATCTCAGCTGCTCTCTCCCCCCCACCTCACAATTTCACACCAATGAGCATGCCGCATGTAGCTCCCACTCACTGGCATCAGAAACACTAGATATCTTCAGTGCTGAGCAGTACAGTTTCACGCAAATACACAACAGCATTGGCTAGACGGAGGCTGCGTTCAGCCAAAAGGCACGTTGGGGATAGGCAGTGATAAAAAAGAGGGGGAGAAAGAGTCCAGCTGCTCTCTCACACCGGACTCAAGGTAAAGGATCCATATTAATTTATTGGGTGACAGAGTGTTATGTAATTCTGTTGTAGACACCGAGCTCCAGGCATTATGTAGGTCTTTGTTATTCTTGATGGTTCACAGCACGGATTATTATGTGTAGCTTTGAATGGAGGCTTACTAGTAAATCAGGGAAAACACTGTTGACTAAGTGATATGACGTCTTTGGGGCTAATATTGGAAACACTAATGAAACTATTATAGGAGAGTAATTGAAGTTTTGAACATCAGTGTCATGCAGCTAATTTTAAGGAGTGTTTGTGTACACTGCCAGTCTAAATGTCTTCCTAAGTGTTTTCTTATTTTCACATGCTTTCAATTCCGTTTCCTGTAAGCACTCCTGAAAATCAGTTCACACCCTCCCACTTTCCCTCCCTTGATTCTGGTTCCTCTGAGGGCTTTTCAGTCCAGTAAATGTCACTCAGCACTGCTATCAATAACGGAGAAGGGTTTTGAAGTCTACACAATTGGCATCTGAGGGTGAGGTTGCATCCCAAACCTTCCTAAACTCCTTTTAATCCTTATTACCTTTTTTCAGCCATTGATTTTATTAACAAAGGGTCAATTCCCCCTAAAATATGGAATGACTTTTTTTTTTAAATTTCTATCACTTTCCTCTGTGAACCTTTAGCCATTTTTACTTGTACTTGACAAGGAAACCCTATTTTCTGAGAGTCATACTGATAATCTTTTTTAATAGTAGGATCTCTACATTGGAAGGGAGGCTTCACATCCTGTCAGTGGTGGTTCTAGACTCTGGATGGGCAAAGTAAAAAAAACAAAAAAAAAGAACATTAACCCCCAGTAGAAATGCATTTAGTCATTTCAATCAAAAAATGTGCAAAATGTCACTGAAAAATTTGCAAACACATGCAGTTTGTTGGGAATGGGGCAAACAATTTAACGTTATTTTAACGAGATTAACGCTGACAGCACTAGTAAAGTTTAGATTAGTCAGTTTTACCGATGCTACCGTGAGTGTTTTTTGGGCAGTAGTAATAGTAGTAAAGGTACACTGTGTAAAATCTCACCAAAAGATGTCAGTGTATTGCAAATTGCAGTCAACTGAATTCTGTTAGCTTATTGCTCCTAACTAAAGTGCATTATCCTAGTGGCCGGTGTAGGACAATCAACTCTGCCTCCAGTTTTTCTGTAGTGGCTGTAGGCCACTATGTTTGCAATGTATCAGTATGTTTGCAGTGTCAATATGTTGGGTGGGGAAGGAGATTCTGTTACCCTTAGTTAGTGAAACTTTGTTGTTAATGTTCTTGAAGGAACACTTAACTAATAATTTACATACTACGTGAGAATGTAATGAAACTGTTTATCAGAGGGAAAAACTGATTTTTAGCACACTGGCTAAAATTAGCTAACACGTTAGCTTATAACCAGTTGCTGTTGTTGTTCTGTTTTGTTTTGTCTTTTTTGTCCTTGTCAGCTGTTCAGTGACAGGTGGGTCACATGTCTAATCTGCTGACAATACCTAATTTTGACAGTAATAATAAATGAGTACGTTTATGCATGTTTTTATGAGTCCTGCATTCAGTTCAGGATATGAAGTTTCAGATGAGAAGGAAGAGGATAATGCTTTATGTAGATCCTCTGGCTTCACGTTTTTGCTTCGTTGTTTCATCATTTGAGAAGAGGTTCCAATTCATCATAGGTATGAGCCTTCATATCCTGAGTCAGAAAGTGCAGGCATGAATTAAAATTTGCCTTCATGCCACACAAATGCCTATAAGAACTACTTACAGTATGTGTCCAGTCTGTTGTTATTTGGATACAATGTGATTAGACAGAGTTCCAGTGCCCATCACTGTATTGCAGTCACTGATGGGCGGGGCAACATGGTGGCTTCCACAAATGCCTGCTCTTAGGTATTTTTAATGGATTATTTTCAAGTGTATGAGGATGAAGAAGTTTTTTGGGAAGATTTTATTACACACTAATCAATGTATTCGTATTTGTACAACACTGTTGTGTCGATAAAGCATATGCCAGAATTGTGTCCCTGTGCACCAGTGATTTAAGGTGAGCATTATGCAATGTACCCAGTTCAATTCCAGTGAGGGACTTCTGTCACGTTTCATTCTCTTTGCTCTCTGTCCTCATGTTCTGTGCCTGTCCCAGCTGCCAGTTGTCACAAAAAAAGAAGAAAAAAAAGGCCTAATCCCTTGGCATTACATTTCCCATAAAAGATTATTTGACTTAACACATTAGTTTTATGTTATTGTATGATTGTCTGACATTGCCTCTACAAATAAAGTACAATCACCATAATGCATTTTGCAGAACATGTTAACAGTTCTGTTGTACTGCAATCTTTTTTAAAAGATTGAAGAAAATCACATATTTTTTAAAATTAGCATTGTCACCACAAGTGCACCACTGTAGCTCAGCAATGGAAGTCGGCGTATTCTTGTTACATTTGTATGAAACACAGTTTTAAATCCTGCTGAAATGAAATGCTTTTAGTAGACACAATATGAGGCCTAGGAGTGAATCAGATTTTCTGCAATTCAAAATAAGTCTCTGTAACAAACTGATTACAAAAATGACTGAAGGGGGGCTGAGAAAAAGAGACACGCTTACAGCCTGTAGTAGTGAGCAGTTAACCGAACAAAGCGTTTTGACACTTAGGCCAATGAACCCAGGTAAAGCAAGACAAAACACAAAACACTAGACTAGCCTACTGTGAGAAAAAAGACACAGGGGGAAAAAAACAGAAGAAAAAAAAAACTCATTCAGTCTAGTCACATCTCATCATTTTCAGATTTAGCCCACAGGAGATGACAAGCTCTAATTTTATCACTAAGCAAAATGTTCTCCACAAGCTAATGCAAGTCATTGCCGTGCCCTTATCATCCTAAACATGCGTGTGCTTTTAATAGTTCTGTGCAGCCAGTGACAAGCAGATTTACTTGAGTGTAATCTGACGTAGCTCTGAGATAAATACTTGGCCAACGACTGGGCAGCCTTGTTCGCCCTCCCTTTACACCCGAGGTGAGTGACAGTGGTAAGGGCTCCCGGTGGTCACTTGAGAACTGTGGGAGGTGAAAGCAAAGATGTGTAACACATTATTAAAGCACAGAATGTAAGGATTTCAAGAGGCATACCAGGTTATCACAGTCAGTGTGAATATCTAAAATTTCAAGATCAGCAATGCTTTGACAGAAAACTAATCATCAGCTGTTGCTGGGGTCGACTTTGGTATAAAAAAGCATGAAAGTGTCTGTGTGTCTGTATGTGTGTAATATTGTATATGTAATACAAAATATTTAATAGCTGTACTTATAAAGCAAAACATTGCCAAAGAAAAGTATCACCAAACTCTGCAGTTGGTTTATTAATGTAGCTGATTAAGTTTATTGTTAATCATAAGGTTGATTTACCATGAGCTTAATCAACTTAATGAACACATAATAAGCACCCAGGTGGACAAAACCATTAGTGCCGCTTTAACTATTCACATTATCCCTGATAGCCAATGTACACCAGTCAAAATGCTTTTGCTACAGTAGCATCAAAATCTGAATGAATTATCCCTCAGAGCAGCAAACTGCTTCAATGAACTGCACTGTTCTAATTCTGGGCTAAGGAAATTATAATGCTCCTCAATATTTTAGTTTAGGTCTTTAGAAGTTGATCATATTGATGCACAAAAGTGGTGACAAGTGTACATGAGTAATTTTGAAATTAGGAGACACCAAAGAGGGTTCCTGTGATGAGTCCCCCAAAATATCAATCTATCATACTATATATCTAATATGTTTGTTTGAGCAAGGATGGTAGGACACCCACACCAATAATTGTCTTTTTAATCATTTTCAGTGTTTTCATATTACATTACATTCACTTCTTTCTTTGTAACTTTCAAGAATCTTCATCTTTCTTCTTGGAACTTTATTTTTTAAGGGGAATAGAAAAATAAGAATTTGACTGTTCAATCTAAATCACTGTCTTTATTTCCAACGTGCATAATACAATGAATCATCTAAATTTCTAATATTGGTCCAAAAGAACAGCTCCGTTTCTCCTCGGTCCAAACTAAGTCTTTCTACAAGTTGGTCTTGCAGCTCCTGCAGCCATCTTTGAACCACATTCAGACATCTTTTTTGAAGCCTTTATCTAACTCAGTGATGACAGTCCATAACATTAATTTCAGCTGCCAACATAAAACATTAAAAGTGCATGTAGAGTCCTATAAAATTAAAAAAAATAAACAAAGAAATAAAGAATGGCATGCCATTGAAGTGCTTATAACTGAAATCAGCAACCCCACTGTTCTAATTTCTTTGTTGTATAGGTTAAGTAAGAATTGGACTCCAAAAGACATAAGGCTATACAATGATAGTAAAACCTTTTTAGTCAGCCCTTTCCTCAGCTGATAATGTAATGAAGACATAGCAGTGAGCAGTACCCACGGGTGTCAAGGTTGGAGATTCAGAAGACAGAGAGATCTTTTCTGGAGAACTGCTTCTCCAGTTAACTGTAAAAGAGCTTATGAGAGTCCAGGCTGGTGGTGTTCTGGTCCATCACTCAGCCACATTTGGAAAAATATCAAGGCTTTGTGCATTCTCGCCACAAAATTAGGAACTATCAAGTAAAGTTCTAAACAAGCTTGTTCCATTTTGCAAACAAGTTCTGTAAAGGAAGGTATTTAAATAGAGTATATTTCAGCAGCAAAAAGCAAAAGTATGTTTGCAAAAAGGGGTGCCAAAACTCTCTAAGCCTCTAATTTGCAATACACCACACATCAGATTTGAAAATCTGAAAATAGACCTTTAAAGGTCAGTGCATGCAAGATGGCCCAAAAATCCTCACATAACTAGCACTTTTCAGGAAAACTGGGTTAACATTCCCCCGGACAAGAAGAACTCTTGGCTGTTACAAAAACTGTTTACAAGCTGTGATACTTGCTGGGGGTGAGGGGGACGGTTACTAAGTACAGACCATGCAGTGTGCCCAAACATTTGCTTCAAGCAATTTTCCTTCTTTGTTACTTTGAAACTGTAAAAGATGGAAATAAAAGAGCAGTGCTGCTCAGGTCAGCCTTTACATATATACTCACAGCCAATGAACTTTCGACCAAACTGTGGGTGACCAAAATTGTGCGTGTCATTATATATTCGCTTGACATGAAAAGCGTAGTAGCACTCATAGAACAGATGGGTCTTTTTTTTCAGGATCCCAAACTAACTGCAATAACAGATAATGTTCTGTGCCCTTAAATGGTCAGTGCTGTACATTTGTATTCTGTCTGAGATTAAGTTATAATCTGCTGGAGCTTGTGAAGTGAACACAGATTATGTTTCTACACAATAAACTAAAAAAGAGAAGCCTGCAGCAGGGAAGTGACAATAATCTGACCGTACATGAATGTACTTTTTTGAGTAAAAGGAAGATGAAAATAGTAACAGAGTGTTATGTACTGAAAAGCCCCTGGGCAGTTCTTACCCCGGGTTGACTCGTGAAGTGAGTAATGAGCTCAGGTGTTCTCATGGCAGGCCTCGGCGGACTGAGGAACTGTGGCGTTATGGAACATGATTAACTAAATGAAAATTTTAGAAAACTAATCATCAGCTGTTGCTGGGGTTGACTTTGGTATAAAAAAGCATGAAAGTGTCTGTGTGTCTGTATGTGTGTAATATTGTATATGTAATGCAAAATATTTAATAGCTGTACTTATAAAGCAAAACATTGCCAAAGAAAAGTATCACCGAACTCTGCAGTTGGTTTATTAATGTATCTGATTAAGTTTATTGTTAATCATAAGGTTGCTTTACCATGAGCTTAATCAACTTAATGAACCCATAATAAGCACCTAGGTCAGGGGTCGGCAACCTGAGAGTAGTTTTAGAACTCATTATTGCTTTTAGAATGTTGCTTCTGAGATGGAAAATGTAATGAACTTGAGAAGTCCATGACTACAAAGTTCTAAATGGAGGGAAAGAATAATAATAACAATAATATGACATTTTTTAAGGCACAAAAGAGGGCAGATAATTGTAGTTTTAAAGCTATTTGACAAACCAAGAAAAAATAATAGGATTTCTTTCATTTTTTGCTGATTTTGCAACAACATCAAGGTTCGCTACATATCAACACAACTGTACATGCAACTTTAACTTATGGGTGTGACTATATATAGACCCATTCATTTTTATGGCGATGTCTAAGTTATCAGTCATAAATAGAATAAGTTATAATAAAATGATGAATCCAATAGAAAGAAAAAGAATCAGAAAAATGGACCCAAAACAATTAAACCAGATTTTATAAATGTATGTTTGGCCCATTGGATTGCTTACATCTGTCCCTGTTTTGTTTTGTATTTTCTCATGCTTTTTCTTAGAACCGTTTCTACTGCAGAGCATTTTCTGTGCTGCTCTTTTAGTGCTGTCCACACAGCTACCCAGTTACTTGCTGTAGTATTTTAATATTTTTTTTTCTTCTATCCTTCACAATTCATTCATTCATTAATTTACCATTGTACAACCTCTCTACGTTCCCTCTACATTTCGAGTTGCTGTTATGCATAAAAGCATGCCACAGTGCAATACAATGCAATTACAGTGGGAAACACTGCCTTAAATCCAAAAGACTTTACTGTAAACAGCATTCAGCATTCATGTGAACAAAAAAACAAATTAAATAACTGAAAATAAATTGGCCATTTATAATGCTTGGTTGAACACTTTTGCTGGCAAGTCTTAAGCTCATGGATGTCACCAGATGCTGGGTTTCCTCCTTTTTAATACTCGGCCAGGCCTTCACCGCAGCTGCTGTTTGTTTGTGGTCTTTATGTGTGAAGTTTAGTCTTCAAGAAGTAAAATGCATGCTCAGTTGGATTAAGATCATGTGACTAAATTGGGCATTCAATAATATTCCACTTCTTTGCACTTTACATTGTCCATCGGTTGCTTCTGTCCTTTATCACATTATCAATAAACACTAGTGTCACAGTGCACGTCCAAGCCATCACACTGCCTCCACCGTGTTTTACAGATGACGTGATATGCTTTAGACTAGGGGTGGGTTTTTATAATCGATTTATCGATTAAAATCGATTCTGGCTTGGATAACGTAAAATCGATTCATTAAAATCCTGAATCGATTTTTTAATATAAATTTATTTTGTCCGAAATGCCAGAATCTCTGGTGAAATCTCACAAAATGTCAACAACCACCAAACAGCTAAGACAGTAAATGAGAGCAGGAACACGGATTCTGCACAAAGACAAAACCCGCGGATCAGAATCAGTTAGATGTCGCCTTTCTCACAGTCGGGGCTGAAAGCCGACAGCTCGCTGATTCTGATCTGTTGGCGGGTCCGCGCTTTGTGTTCCCTTTATGCGCTGATTCTAAAGCTGTTAGTTTGATGTCTCTCCAAACAATATTGACCGAACCAGCAGCAAAAGAAGATCCAAACTACGCTTCACATAAACATCGTCATGTATTCACTCTGACTTTTACTGTTTTGCTTCAACCACAATGCACAGCTCTCTCGCTCTCTCTCGCTCTCTCTCGCTCTCTCTCTCTCTCTCTCTGTACTTCAAGAACAGTTTCCCGTCTAAAAATCTGTTTTCTTCATTATTCGCTTGCTTGTTACGCACAAGTCTACGTTGTTTACAGCGCTGTTGGCCGACGGTTTTTTTTTTCGTTTTATATACTTCCGAAAAGAAAACCTAATTTCTGCCGTTCAATACTGAACAAATTTAAACTTTTTAAAATTATGCAAAATGCAAAACACTTAGCCGTGTCTCTAATAAAACCGCTGTAACTTCAGAGGTAATGTTCATGTGTTGATTAATGGTTTTCTTTCGTTTTTGATCTACTGCAGAATATTTTTATAAAATCCCAGGCCAGGAAAATCGCCTTCATGTTTTTCTGTGTTTTATCCTCAGCTACTTTGACACAAAGGCATCTGCTGTGATGCTTACACCTTTGATAAAGTCTTGCGTGTGTCAGCTTCCTTTTTATAGATACAAAAATATGTAAATGTTCTGATCTGAATTATAATATTTCTGGCTGTCAAAATTTCCCAAATTCAAATCGAATTAAATTGAATCGTGGATCAAATCGATTCGGGACCTTGTGAATCGGAATTGAATCGATTCTAGAAATCAGTGACGATACCCAGCCCTACTTTAGACCATGAGCTGTTCCACGCCCTCTCCATACTTTCCATCATTCTGGTAGAGGTTGATCTTGGTTTCATCTTTCCAAACAATGGTTTCCCAGAACTGTGCTGTTTGTTTTTTTGTTTGTTTTTTTAGATATTTTTAGCAAAGTCCAATCTAGCCTTTCTATTCTTGAGGCTTATGAGTGACTTGCACCTTGCAGTGAACTCTCTGTATTTACTTTCATGCCATCTTTTCTTTATGGTAGACTTGGTAGATACTCCTTCAGAGTGTTGTTCACTTCTGTGATCATTCACCACTGTTGTCTTCTGTGGACATCCAGGTCTTTTTGCGTTGCCGAGTTCACCAGTGCTTTCATTCTTTCACAGGATGTACCAAATTGTAGATTTGGCCACTCCTACTATTGTAGCAATTTCTCTCAATTTTTGTAGCCTAAGGGTGGCTTTCTTCACCTGCATGGGGACCTCCTTTGACTGAATGTTGTCTGTCCATAGCAAAATATACACCACACCTCAAATCAACTCCAGGCCAAATATGTTTCTGTAACCAGGTAAAAAAACAAAACTTTTTTCAGTGTTCAAACATATATATAGACTTAACTGTATATCAGAAAACAGTCCTCATTTTCTCTTTAACACTTTGGTTATCACCTATTCATTTTTTTGTTGAACTGGCTTTCAATTCTGACAACAGAAAGAATCTAGTCTGCAGACATTTCTGGAACAGAATGGCAGCTAACAGTTCTTCAGGGCAATGCATGTTGTGAATTGGCTTGTCCTGAGACCAGTAATAAAACGGAAATCGGCCATGATTTCTCTTTCTGTTGTTGCTAAAGGTGGCAACACATCAGATGGTCTGACACATACTTCTGTGGGCAGTCGGTTTTCCGCTCTAGTGGCCAAGTGTACACAAATGCACACAGGCGAAGGCACAAGTGCAAGACCACAGCTGTGCTCCTGTGATTCAAGTATCAAATCTGACAAGTTTGCAGCAGAGAGGGAACGGACATGGATGGACTTGCCAAAGCTGAACTGCAGAGCAGTCACCCTTATAACTTGTCATCTGAGTCACAGTGCATCTTAATTAGCCCGAAAACAGCAAAAACAGGCTTATGTAATGAATGGAGAGTAGAGCTAGACAAACAATCGCACTTTGATTGTGACATTTGGCAGCAGACTAGCCAAGATTTGAGAGTTTTCTAGTACTTTGGGGATTTGAATGACAAAAGAAAATACTTTATTTTGTTGTTTCTTCACTAATAATTTAAGCATAATATTAGCACTCCAGTAGCATTTCTCCTTCTATCTATGTACTAAATGTATGTACATAAAAAGATTCTGTGTGATTTTTCTTGCCATACTTGGTCCAGAAGAACTTGCTGATTCCTTAAAGAGTATTTTTGACTTGTTCTCTAAAGAGCGAGAGGTCCGCACATCAAGGTGACACAGTGCCACAGAAGCAAATCAGCCAGGATGCATGAGTGGTTCTGCAGAGATAACATAAGCAACTGTACACTTTCCTTAATGTGCGTGAAAAAGAGCGAGTGTAAGGCTGACAGTGAGTGAGTGGAGTAATTAAGCAGCTCATAGATCCATTAATTAAAAGATGTGTGAATGCCAGTTCCTGTGTGGATGTGAAGTACTCGAATGATATTGTGATGTGGTGATACTGAGACAAAGAACTAAGATTTTTATGAGTGAAAAAATAATAGCATAAGTAACATTGCATAATATATTGTTTATGTAATAAAAATATCATATTAAATAGGCATATAATAATAACTATATATTTTTCAAATGCTTTTCTTTATGATGATTATTAAGGACAGTATTACAGACACTGCAAAATCATTGTTTTTAAAGGATGGCTCTATTATGAACATGACTATACACAACAGACTGAGCTGAGGAGCAAAAACTGTCCATATTATATAATTTATAAAAATAGAACTACAGCAGCTGGTTATTTTGGCACATGAACCACTCAGGAACAACCCTAACAAGTCTCATGTCCTAAGTAATCAGTGTAAGAGTTCCCCTCATAATAAGGTTTACTGGGGTTTTTGAGAGTGAGAGAGAAACCAAGACCATTTTACTGACATCCAACATGGTCTGGGGTTTAAAAGGTTTTATATAATACTAACAAATAGTGGGAAGGCTGAGTCACCCTGCTAAAAGTAAAACAGTTCCTCATTATTTATTATTTATTTATTAAATATTATTATTATTATGTGACCTAGACAGTGACATATTCAGGGTTGTTTCTTTAATTTAATGACAAGATAGACAGCTCTTACTGGAACTGGAATGACATGTCACACAATGTGAGCTCTACAAAGCATTGGGAGTTAATGTTGTTACACATTTTACATTAACTCATATCATTGTCTTTTTTTTCTTTTAAGGCTCTTATTTAAAAGAAACTTTAAAAGAGTTTATTTAAAGTGTTGGCCTATTTTGAAAATATATTTTCAAAATGAGACATATTTTCAAAATAATTACTTATTTTAATCCTCTTAGCTCTTATTATGAGCTTTGATTTTTTTTTTTAATTAGACTAAACATTTGATATTCAGGGTAGAGTTTTAGGCATTGGTAACCTGTCCATGATGGTAGACATGGAGATCACACTTTCAGATAAATTCAACACCCTAGTTGGATAAGCAGTCGAGTATGGATGGATGCATGGGTTGTTAGATGGATGTCTGGCTTTGGTGAGGTGACACAGTATTGTAGGATTTCTAGAGTTTTTATTTTCAATTTTTAGAGTACTTCTAAAAGTAGAAGTAGAAGCAGAATAGCAGTAGTGGCAATCAAGAAGAGACAAACCTATGGTGGAAAACAATAACTTTACAATAATGGGAAACATATAAATGTTGGAATAAAGTGTGAGTGTCTTTTAGCAAAACAGAGTGCCGAAACAGTATGACGTATGCTGTGAGATGGGCTTGGAAGTAGGAAGAAAATGTAAGAGCAATGTATAAAACTTTAACTTGACAGGCTGCTATTTTTACTGGCACTCAACAGGAACAAGAGCAGGGATGTGACCTGTGCATAAGATTATCTTCTCTTAACTTGAGAGATGACCTGACACGCATGCCCTCTGCTTTTAACGTCAACGCAGCGTCACTGCCGACATATTCACCAGGGCCCTGTACATGTACCCTACGCGGTCATGCAGTGTATAGAATAGTACGACATTAATTTTTTAATCAATACGGTCCCTCTCCTTAGCACCAAATAAATGCATTTTACCAGTATACACCAGCATGCTGACATGTAGAAAATTTTGGGATGAATATGCTATATGTACATTAATCTAATCCCTTTTTACAGGATTTGTTTAAAAGCTGATACTACACACATACAGTGTATAGAACTGCAGAGTGTCTCTTGTCAGCATGCAAAAATGAGGACATGGAGAGACGTCTTAAAACCTGCATTGCACCAAGTTAGGTAACATCAAAGAATATTCATATACATGCACACACACAGACGCAGCTTCCATGATCTACATTTTAACATCTTAATCCACCAACCCCACCAGGGAACTCAGACACTGGAAGTCTAGCGGATGCTTCCTGTACTTTTAGATTCACGAGGCGTACTTGTGTGTATCCGAGGCATTCGAGCGCTGTTGCTGTTTTTAGCCTCCTTCCTCCAGGAGCCAGCCTTGCTGCATGGCTGAATAGAACATGCACTGCTTCCCCC
Organism: Perissodus microlepis; assembly: GCF_051167445.1. Lineage (NCBI taxonomy): Eukaryota > Metazoa > Chordata > Actinopteri > Cichliformes > Cichlidae > Perissodus > Perissodus microlepis. Next base: position 27,385,929 of record NC_140477.1, on the reverse strand, counting down.
TGACTACACGGATTTGTCAGGGGTTTTTATAAATAGCTCAGCGGTAGCAGCAGCACGTGTCTGCATCATACTGCAGATGAAGAATGTACCTCACAACAGCCACGGACATACAGATTTGTCTAAACAAAGAAGAAGAGGCAGGGAGAAAAGACAAAGTAGCAGGAGGAGGGCATCTGTTGCCATGATACTGACAATTTTGTCGCTCACCAAACAAGCTTATCAATATATAAATGTCTCTCCTTATCAATTTCACTTGATGGCCTCTGCCTGCTAAAGAATGGCACTGGCACACAAACAAAATCTAACTATAATGCATAGTTTCTAATGGATGAAAGCTGATGCCTAACGTGCCAGTATTTCAAATTTAAATGCTCGAGTATTATTGCCAAACATGAATTCATGACCAGATGCGTTTCAATTTAAATCACTAATTGCGATCTAAAGGCAATATGTTCAATATATTATGCACTCTGCATGAAATAACCTTTCATTTTCTCTGATCATAAAGGGGATGATTAAATGACTGCACTGTTTTGCAGGAAGTGCAGTTTAAAAGCATAGCTTGGTTACTACAAATTATGTTAAGTAAAGTAGCAAATAAGTAATGTAGACACTCCCCATTTGTGCTCTAACCTTGGCTGATCTGGTTTCTTGTGCACCACTAAAATGGAATGAATCCCAATCAATTCTCTAACTAGTCTTCATTCTCTGGGAGAGCATTTTAAGTGAGATTTGTTGTGAGTCTTGCAGCTTTGCGTCATTGTTTATGTCTGCTAAGTGCACCCTTCTCAGTTTTCTCACTCTTATACTGCTTTTGTAAAATTCACTCACAGACTATTATTAATTAATTACTACTATTATTAATTGACACCTAAGGATGTTCGCTCATTTCCTTTTTTTAATCACCTGTTTGAGGGAACAACACTTTTGTGATTTACTAGTAGGCCATGCTATTACATTTGAAAAGTTCATCACTGCAAACACGACTGCAGTGCTAATTTTGCTCTGTTGGCTAGAAGGTATCTCACTTTACAGCACCTGCAGCAAGTGGATTTGGGGTTTACTTGCAGCATTTATTGAAATTTATTGAAGAAGCAGCTGCAAATATAATATTTGTAGAAGAGGAGCTTATAAACACTATTGTTTTATTATTCATGTAGGAAAGCCTGTGCATTACCTTTTGCTGTTTCCACACACCTAAATGCCTGTGCACGCCCTCTGCCACTAATAGAACTAAATAAAATGTGAAAAACATTTGATTTTAATCTCATAGAAACAGCCTGAATATAAGTATGGTTATTCTTTTAAGCCAAGAAAATATAAGACAAAGCTAAGCTTTTTAATAATGTAAGTCAAAATTAAAATGGAATAGAAATGACTATGTTGCTGAATATGAATAAGTATTCCCAAATTGAATTTAATAATAGACAGTACTAAATAGAAATACATTATGCTTTCATTTCAGCTTGGAACTGAAACGGGTTTGAATCAAACATAGACACAAGTAAATGGATTTGGTGATTACATTACTTCAGTGATAAAAAAAAAAAAAAAAAAAAAGTTAGCACCTTCTGCAATGTATAGATCTATGTTTCCGTGTTCCACAGCTGATTTAAAGCTACTTGACACATGTACATTTCCGTCCAGGTGATGGAGTTTACCAATCCTATTATCATTGAACACTTAACCTCATATATTTCGATTGGTTGCTTATATACACATCAACTCTTATGAAATCTTCACCTATATGGCAGATCCAAATCAAAATCCTACAAGTGAAGAACTGCAAGGCCAAAACACATGTAAGAGAGCTTAAAGGGAAGTATGTTTAACTATCTGAAACTATCCTTCTTTAGCTTAATGGGACCAAATGCTCCTACTGCATCAGAGGAATCGGCAGCAATCTGGTGGATGTTAATAGGTTTAAAGCTTTACATCATCTTGTGGGGGAAATTGTGTGTAAAAGCTTCTTAACAGCCACTAAATTTGACAATTTTGATTTAAAAAATGACATTACAAATTTGTCATGTGATATTTTAAAGTTTAATCTTTCTGGTGTTATTGCTATATTTATTTCATTCTAACATCAGTCTTTTTTTATAATGTCCCTAACTACTGACGCACAACTCAGCCCTCACTAGTGATCTTTAGTTAACTACAAGTCTATACATAGTCTATCATGTTTAAAATATCCCTGCCTATTATTTTAGCTTTCCTCTCTGAAAATGAATTTTCAATAATACCTTGTGTTAAGTGCACCTTGAGATTATGACTCATATAGATGACACATAAGCTGCCTTTCTAGTTGAGTGGATTTGTTTTATATATAACATCCGATATATAACTTGGGCGTTTCTGGGGCAAGCTGCATCACATCTGCAGTGCATCTGAAACAACCCGCCTACAGTCTTGATTTAGATTTACGTTTGATGAATAGAAAAGGTTTTTGACAGAGCATTAACTCTTAACTGAAACCCAAACAAATCTGTCAGTGCACAATCTTCTAGGTTTCATTGATTGTTTTGTAACCTCATGTTCTCCTCTGTGAACATAGATCTACTTCACTGGCTTACCTCTTCCACTTAATGGCAGAGTGCTGAACAAATTTCATTAAATAGCAATACCACAAACCTTCTGCATTAGTGCAGCCCAAACATAAGTGAACGTACAATCTCTTACATGCATGCAACCCCTCAAAACACCCAGGAGTGGATAGACGGAGAACAAAAAGTGATATTTTAAAGAGCTTTGGAATTCATGTGGTGGATGAAGCCCATTATGTCCAACAAATGGATTTCGGTCAGCTAATAAACAGTACATTTCATGCAATGTTCCCACTTCAAGGTCCAAACATCAAAACAATCCAGTGCTCCAACTCCTCTGCTGCACTGATATCATCGAAGAAAAAGGGACACTAAACTGGGATAATTATCCAAAATAATGGCTTTTTATGATGGATGGACAACTACAATGGGAAGAAGGATGGAGACACAAGCTGCTTGAGTCATTCTAAAGCTCAACAGTGTCTAATAAAGTAGCCCACTCTGGAAATGTTTACATACTAGGACTATCACCAAAGCCAAGCAAACATCCTGTAGATGTAACACTGCAACAAAGTGAGTGGACAAGACAAATCTTTACCCAAATACGTGCTACTGTCAGCAGCTGTTTACCGTGGATCAGCTGAAAGACTGGAAACAAACAAAGAGTGACTTTATTTGGCTTTTATTACAGATAAAACAAAAGTCATGCAGTCATCTGGTAAAATGTCGAAGACGGTAGGGACAATGATACTTTTCCGCACCTCTTTATCTTTGGATTCAAGGTTTTTCAGTCACAAAGGTGCCACAGTTGAATAGAATCAAGAACCTAGTCACTGAGTCTGTATTTGCAAACAATAAGTCCATTTGTGTGTTCTATGCTCAAATGTATGTGTGGAAGTGGAAGTGTTTACCAACCACAACAACTCAGTCACCAAGAAAGAAAGCCACATAAAGTCACCAATGTTTCTCCAAAACTCCTCTTGGCATTCACATCAGGACAAAAACTGTGTGCTGGGAGCTTCGTAGTATGAGCTTCCAGGGCAGAGCAGCTTCTCTAGGTGTAACGTGTAGGTAGCTCAGTACCTTTGTTCATGTAATGTATAACAACTGATAGATAACTAGTTTAGCTTTTTTCCAGTTAGCAAACTAAGTATTTTATGAAAATTAAAATCTGAAATTTAATGAATGATCTACAATATCAAGACATGGTGAAAGCCAAATTACACAAATATATAATATATAATAAATATAGCATAGAATTATTAGTTAGGGTACGTCTTTTCCTCAGTGATGACAGACATCACTGGATTTAAATACACAGTGATACACCAGTAGCATTTTACAGTTACATAAGGAAGTAAGTAGTACTAATGACAACACTGAGACTTAATAACAGTTTATTGAGACTATCCGTATAGACTTACTTTTAAAAAACAGCATCTTTATAACCATGCCCCATCTGGAGTGACCCATCTGTCCCAGAGGCAGAACAGTGACAAATTGTACATGGCAGCAGCAGTGTACAAATGAAACAGGACAGACTGTGATGAGAGATGGAGATATGGTTTGTTTCAGTGTGGTCCATGAGAGATGCTGTTTTTTTTCTTTTGTTGGGGGTTGGGTGTGGGCGATGGGGGTGGGGTGAGTGTTAATACACAGTGGGGCTTTTAAAGACTCCCCACATGTTGAATGGTCATCTAAATACTATAAACATGATACATTTATAGAGAAATCACAAATAAGCCTAGCTATTGGGTGGGTGTTCTATCACTGTGATTGGTTTAATGGTAATAAATAAGATGATGAGCAGAATAGCGGCAAAAATACATTTTTTATTTGTTTTATTATCTATAGTGCAGGTAAAATGATCAGAAAAATTGAAAAAAAATCTTTACCTTTCACACTCTGTGAAAATCATTTTAAACTTTGCATCACGTGCATTATACAGCCACACCAAAACACCTTCTCAGGAAGGGAAGTTGGGTATCAGTGATGTTTGGAGCTCCATTCTGAATGAGGCAGAGCCATACGGAATCAGCTCTTTGCATATGGAGTTGCACCTGTTGTCCATGTTTAGTCCTGTCTTTTGGATTCAGTTGGTCTGCATCTTGTTTCTTTATGATCAGCTTATTCAGCAGGCCATCCATCAACATTTGAGAACTTATAAATACATCATCTGAAGGAACAGCCCAATTATGCAAAGACAAAACATATGATTAGCCACCTTGGCAACAGCAACTATGTAAGAGCAAGGTTCTTGATAGCAGAGATGTTTCTGGTATATTATAAATAGCATGGCACAGGGAAAAGCAAGAAGGGGTCGGGGGGAGGGGGTCCAGTGGAGAAGGTTGGAGGTGTGTTGTGGTTAAAGTGCTGTGAATGATTTTGGAGCACAGGTTCAGTCCTGATGCAGGTAGTGTTACATAAAGTGGCAACTCTTGCAAAGTACCAAGACAATATGGAAAATGATGCAAAAGTCAGTTTTCATGATTTAAAAAAAAATTGTTGAAAACCATTAAATACTGTGTTCTTTTTCAGCAAGATTTGCACCATGAAGACCAGACTAGGCTGCCTGTCCCACAAATCTGACTCCTACAATGACTTCTCAGAATTCCTGCCTCCAGCCCACGAAACCACAGCCAGGTGTCTGAAGTGAGTTTGCCAGAAAACAAGCCTTCCTGTGCTGGTTTTATAAGACTACAAATTATTTTTGTGCTTGACCTGTTGTTGTGTGAAATAATTAGAATTATCAGACCTTTCAAGGAAAAGTTGCCTTTAAGAGTTCCTTTAATTTGAGGTGATATGAATGTAATTTATTGCTTTCCATTTGAGCAGTATGTCGACAAAAGTATTATACATTCTGAGAATGACACAGGTATTATTTTTATTATTATAGTTATTATTATTAATGCAAGTCCTAAGTCATAACATATTTGCAAGCATCACCCTTGGCATTTACTAGAGGAGATAACTTCAGCGGTGCATGTCCCGCTGTAATGACTGTATGAATGTTACTGCTGCACTAAACCATTCTGTTTGTTTGTCTGCCCAACCTAAGTTGGCAAACAAATGCCCTTTAGGCTTCGAAGCTGTCTGATTCTTATCTATGCCTAGCACCCACCTATCAACTGGCTGAAATTTATAGCATGTATAGCATTTTATAAAATTGTCTTTGGTCAGTTTAATTTCACCACAATGACATGTAATATATCAAAATAATATAATAATATTATATAATGTTAAATATAACCATTTTTGGTATTTCCAAATTGTGTTTACGGCCTCGAAATTACATTATATCATATGACATATTATGAAGTCAAGCTTACTGTACTTTGGGGTTACATCAAAACTTTAATGTTGGATCAGTAACCTTCTAAATGTATGTTAGGCGATGGCATTTCAAGCCGTGTGAATTGATCCAACCAACCTTCCAGTGTTTTTTTAAAGCATGTCCAAGAAATTTTTTTGTCAGGTGCATGTTACTCATATGTACAGGTTCACCATAATGCATGTAAATACAGATTCATGGTGGAAATTAAAAAGTCCTCTTTTATAGATCTGCTTACAAAGTATTTCATTGAATTTAATCTTGCATGCCACTTTTTATGATTTTTATTCTTTTGACAATGAAACACACAGTCCCTTAATCATATATAGATTACTTACTTACATGTTGCTGCATATAAATGGACATTGAGTTCCATATTTATCTTCATATATATATATATATATATATATATACATACACACATATATATATATATATATATATAAACACCCCTTTTTTTTTTTTTAATCTTTTCTCAATGTCATTAACTGTATGAGCCGAAAGCACAGACAGAGCAAACTGTACAGCATAATTGTCTGTTTAACATAGACCTTTTTGCACTTAGGCTAGTAATAATCAAGTAAATATTATTTTGGCCAGTTGGAAAAAAGGTACACTGTCAGATGTTCTAACACATCCTCACTAAAGTAACTTGTGGCATTGTTTTAAAATATTTCAGACTGCTATGCACATGCTGTGGAAGACATTAATCATTTAATTGTAGCTCTGTTGTCTCCTCCAATCTTTAAAAGTAACCTGTTATTTGAAATATTTTATGGCCTTGAGAATAAGAATTAGTATGAGGAGGAATTAATCATGCATTAAACTCAGCTGCCATTCAAGAATTTATATAAAACACTGCAGGGGACTCAAAATGCATTAAAGCATAGTTGTTGATTAGCATGTAACTGAGGCACTTCTTTTTGTCTTTCTCTCCATCAGACTATCAACCGATGAAGTTGTTCGATGGTCTGAATCATTTGATAGCCTCCTCACTCATAAGTGTAAGTGAACACTTTCTATTTTCTGTGGGAACAGTTCGTACTGCGCAGAACACTCATAGCCAGCCCCAAGAAAATGAAAGCCACCTTATACAGAAGTAAACGAGCCCCTTCCAGTTTCTTTAATACTTTCCTTTTTTTCCCTCAGGAAAAACAAATTTTACTGTTCTCCTCTCAAGCCCATGTTATGCAAGTGTGTCATTTCTTTGTTGTTAAGAGTCCGTGCCACATAATGAGTCACATCCTCGTCTTTGACCTTCCCCTTGGACCAAACAGACAGCAGCACGCACTCACAGCTCACACGTCTGTCTGCACAAATGGGTCATGGATTTATTTTCTGCTGACAAGCCATGTGACGTAGCGTCTTTGACAGAAAACTCTAAACTAAAAGAGTAAAGGGCACATTCACTTGGCGAGAGTCGGATCAACTCAAATCAAATTCAAACATTTTCCTCCTACAATTAGGATGCTCGTGTCTTGCTGAACCTCAAAGGTCAAATCCTTTTTTTTTTTTTACTGATATAGAAATTAATCGTCGTTTGTAGGAAGTGAACGTTTAATCTAGGCTGCTTGAGGTCCTATCCACGTTTCCTGGAACAACTCAAAATCTTGGGTCAGTCAACTAGTACTGGATGAGTTTAATGATACCTTCGGGACTGTTGACCCCAAGTAACATTTGATGAGCTGACAGCTTTGTCTTCCTTATTGTACGTATGCATACATGTACATAGATCAAGCACTCAATTTACAACATATGCTTCCCTAAAAATGGTAATAAAAACACTGTATACCTGTCCAGTTATATGACCAATGATTGTGGCAATAATGTGTCAGTATCTGTAGCAAGGCGAGAGAAATACTATAAAATGTTTTTTGATAAAGAAACACATGAGGTTAAAACTAGGTATTTGTTTGTCTTTTTTTGCCAATTAATCTGCCAAATATTGTCTCAAATAATTAAAATCATTGTTTTGTTATACATGAATATAACCAAACATGAGTGAGCTTGAACTGCTGGATATTGGGTGAATGATGAATGTCTAAAACCATAACGTGATTATCCCAGTAGTTCTATTACAGGAAAGGTTTAGGGTGTCCATCATTGTATCATTTCACTTTTTTAAAGTTCACCCAGGACCATCTTTATTTTTAGTGTCCTTGCTAACTAAATGTCAATCCACAGTTACCCTCTTTTTTTGTTTTTTAATTGAAATGCTAGGTGAATGCTTTAGCTGGGTGTCTGTGAATTCTGTTCTTAGTACAATTATATGAAATTCATTCATCTTTACATACGGTACAATTTAGGGCTTTTCCAGGTGAAAGATACCAGGGTTTATGAGCAGTTACAAACCTGGCAGATTAAAAAACACATATTTCCCTCTGTTGTTTCCTCATCATTTCATCAGCAAAGACAATAAAGAACAAGACTTTAAAACACACCATAATTCTCATACATACACCAAAACTGAAGTCCTATCCAAATCAATGTATCCTTGTTGCACGGTGTTACTTGCACTTTTAAGATTGCTGTCAGTTAATAGACACTGAAATATTAACAAGTCAGTAATATGCGTGTAGTTATTAGCGTGTTTTGGACAAGATTTTTGCAAAAATTAATAAGAGTTGGAGTCCAAAGGGTGGGTGGCAACAGCTGCATCCCAGTTTTGTTCATGATGAACTCCATAACACTAGGCTAACAAATGGTAGTCTTGAATGAAGCAAAGTCATACTCACTTGAACAGCTTCATTAAAATTGAGGTTATGACATAACACATCAGTTTGACACACAACAAAATAATGTTTCCCAGGCAAAACTAGAGGATTTCCCTAGACACAGGGAGCGTGATGCACCTGTGCATCCTGTTTCAACTGACCAAGCATTAGAGCAGCACACTACAAAATGTAAATACAAATACACACATACTTGGATTACATAAGTGATGTTAAATCAATAGGAACAGAGTGCTGGATGTTCCTGTAATAAGGTATTAACCTTAATTTGCTTTAAAAGGAATACTGTGTATTTCATCTGGATGCATTCAACCTGTGGGCACTGTTAGCTAATATGTGACTTGTTAGAACAAAATAACAAGCAATACCTTTTTTTATGCATTAGGAGAAAAAATACCGAGAGGAAAAAAACATTAATGTTTCTGTACCAGAGATGTCTAAAAGGGTTAGGACAGGAGAAATATGTAACTTATGGTCCACAACTTTCCTAAGGATTTAGCAAATTGATGGAGGTTTCAAAATGGGCTGTAAATGTCTGAAATGGTGGGATCTGGGGAGAGGTTTTAAAGCAAAAGGATGATAGTGACTGTTTTAAAGAAATCTGGCATGCACACAGAAGATAGAGACAGGCTGATAATGGACAGGAGGTGGAGGTGATAAGTAGAACCTCATTAAAAGATTTGCAACGAATATCAATTGGGCATGAAGAAGTGCACATATGCAAACTATATCTGGCAGATCTGTCATGGAAATTGGATAAAACTCAGACAATGGGGTGGGCTGAGACACTTGGGCAGATTGGAAGGTTCCTGGCTTGAACTGTGATCTGATACCATTGACCTTACCAGCAAAAAAAAAAAAAAAAAATCACAGTCATGGTAGGAAAACCAGATTGAGCAGGAGTAAGAAGTCTGGTGATGGTGTCTAACAGGAACCTAGAATTGTGCCTATGTGCTTGTTAGTGCTTATATAGCCATAGAAGTGGATTGCTCGTGTATCTTTAACGTAAAACAGGTTTATTTTTCTTTCATTTATCTACAAACAACCTTCAAATAACACAAAAAATCTGCAAAACGACCTAAACGTAACAGTTCATGTGCAAAAACCTGACATCATCCTATACTTGTTTAGAGACAACTATGGCAAAACGTCCATTAATTTGATATCCAACAGTGATTTAGTGTTACTGGAAATGTTTAGCTCCAGTTCTCGCACTCATTTGTGATAAACGAGGTCCCAAATGATACAGAAAACATATTCATATTCTTCTGTCAGTCATCCTCAAATAAATGAAGTGTGATACTTTTTGTCTCATTTGGTTTAATTGAGTTCTCCTTTTTTTTGGAAAAAAAAAATTACGATTTTTTTTCCTCATGCTTTTGTTGGTAAGAAGAACAAAAAATTGTAATGGGTTTACAAATTTTCAAGCACCACAGTAAGCATATATGCTGTTGGAGGCCAATCAAAACAGTATTGCTGCATAAAACATGCTTTGCACCGTGTTAAGAGGTAAACAGCAGAAAGGGTGGAAATGACATGTCAGCATGACACAGGCACATAGAAAAACATGCCCCACTTCTCATAACGTCAACAGGGAGCACATTAATTACTCACTTATCTTGGCTGACAAAAATGTGTTCTCTTTGTGGGAATATTTTGTTCTGATTTATTTATGTTGTAACTATAATACAATTTCCTGCTTATGTTCAGCGTATAACAAAGGATAATAAAGGGTAAAATGAGCTGCTGTACAGAAACGTGAGTCTTATGTGTTTTTATATTTTACATTCTTTAACTTTTTGATTCTTTTTTTTTTTTTTTTGTTCTCAGATGGGCTGGCAGCTTTCCGGACATTTCTTAAGTCAGAATTCAGTGATGAGAATATTGAGTTTTGGATGGCCTGTGAAGACTACAAAAAAATCAAGAGCTCAGCTAAGCTGGTGTCAAAAGCAAACAAGATATTTAAGGAGTTTGTTGAGGTTCAGGCACCAAGAGAGGTGAGTTAATGCAGTTTTCTACAGACTTGACTATTAATTTTAAACCCATGATTCACTACTTTAAACCCATGATAAACCCAGTCAAAAGAAATTAAAAGATTCTTATCATGGTAACAGGATAGTGATGTATGACAAGGAAGGATAGCAGCAAGACTGAAAGGGAAGATTTACAAGATGGTAGTGAGACCTGCTATGATGGTTTGGCAGTGTCACTGACAAAAAGACAGAAGCTGGCACTATAGGTGGCAGAGCTGAAGATCCTAAGATGTCCACTGGGACTGACCAAGATGGGACTGACCACTCAGGTTGAGTGGTTTGTAGACAAAGTTTGTAGGCAAAGAGAGGTAAGACCAAGATTGGTTGCACATATACTGGAGAGTATGGATAGTGCATATTTTGGGAAAAGGATGTTGCATATGGAGCTGCCAGGCAGGAGGAAAAGAAGAAGACCTCAGAGAAGGTTCATGCATGTAGTTAAGGGGGACATTTTATTATTTATTATGACAAATTAACAAACTGACTATTACATTAATGAAAGTAAATGACTCTTATCTTCAAAATGATTCTTTCCTCTCTTTGTCCTGGCAGATTAACATTGACTACCGTACCAGGGAGAAGACTAAGCAGAGCCTGGCGGATCCCACCCCAACCAGCCTCAATGAAGTCCAAGGTAAAATCTACAGCCTCATGGAGAAAGACTCCTACCCACGGTTTCTCAGGTCCAAGATGTACCAGGATATAGTCAACAGGGCACAAGCGCGAGGACAACGAAGGTCTGTTTGACAAACAGTGGCAATAATACTGGACCTTTACTGTAGATCATTTATCCTTTGAAATCTCTTAATACTGTGAATCTGCAAGGATGGGGTGACCTGCTTGACTGTTTCCTTTATCAACACCAGCTCCATGCATGCAATCCCTCTAGATAAAACGTGTCTCTGTGGACTGCAATATACAATACAATGAGTGTGGATGATTATAAGCTAATGGTTTGCTGAGCAATCTGTCTGAAATATCAAAAGAAAAGTACAGTATCATGCAATAATGATAGTTATCACAATATTTGCTATGTTTTGTTAGTTCTTTAGCTATGTAAGTTATTTATTTTTATATCAGTCATGCACTATGTGATTATAGGCTATAAACTCAAATAAAAGACTCAAATAGAGACTGGTAAGTGGTGGTTTGAATTGATATATGCATTTCTGTAGTAAAGAAACTTTACAGTCAATAAAGAAATCAAATGAGTTGTTCAAATAGTTCTAAAAGCAAAAGGAAACCTTTATGGTAATCTCCATGTGCACCTCTGGATTGTTACTGCTTGATCACTACATGGAAGTACAGTTGTGACCAACTGTGAACCTGTGATTTCACAATGGTCCTTAGACTTGAGAGACCAGACACCAAACTTCATATCACAGCAAGTAGTTGGATTATGACCAAGAACATATCTATGTGTGTGTGTGTGTGTGTGTGTGTGTGTGTGTGTGTGTGTGTGTGTGTGTGTGTGTGTGTGTGTGTGACTGATTACTATGGTTGTGCACTGTGAATTTTCAACATCCTAACAGTGAACATTCTGCAACCTGAATCTGAAGCTTTTTGGCCTTGCCAACGCTATTTTTTCTCACCAGCTGCCTACTTCCCAAATTTGACTTGTCCAGTCCAAGTAGTCATGATGTGACCACTTGGACTGATCTGCAAAAAGCAGAGGCTGGGAAGAGATGTGCGGATTCTAGCCAAACTAAAACTGAGTTATTATTATTTTTATTTTTAAAACTGAATTTTCTTTCTTTCTTTCTTTCTTTCTTTCTTTGATCGCACCTTTGTTTACCTCTGTGATTGCAGTTGGTCAGAAATTTGTAGGAATTTTCATAGCAAAATAAATGATTTGTCTGGTTGTGGCCCGTTCACATTCTTTTACATATATTACAACCAGTAACTGTTCCTAACCTGAATGGTTATTACACATAGAAACCAGGTGTTGGTTTAAGCAACACATTTCAAGTACTCATTGGTTGAAATAAATTTATATAATAATTTAATAATTTAATAAATAAAGTTTTCCTGGATAATAAACAGCACAGGTTATATAAAAGTCACTGGGTGGCCTACATGTTGTATGTTCTTTTCCATCTTATGCATCTACTCCCAACCCTCTCTTTGTGGACTTTGCAGCCCTGCATCATCCTTCTTATTTGCTTTCATTATATTACTCTGCCAAGTAGAGTGTGCTATCACAATAAAACATGGGTCACAGCAAGCAGCACAAATGTTGTGCAGGGTGTCTTTTTCAATGGGAAGAGGGTCTCTCTGCTTTATTTTCTCTCTTTTCAAGAGTTCACTGGATTTATGAATATTTCTGATATATTTTATCACTGAGGAAACTATATTGTGGTAATTATCATTATTGCTTTATTGCTCAGCCCTGCCACTACTTGTCTTACCTTGTCTGTGAAATAGACACTGTTGTATGCAGGTAATTATACCTGCTGTGGTAGTTTGTGTGTTTACAATGAACAACTAAGTGAGTGACCACTTAATATTTGAAACTGTGCCAAAATAATCAATTGCACTTCGATGTTGTTATTGCATAATACTGTGTATCTTAAACTGCAGGTAATCTGTCAGCTCATTTCACTCAGCTCAACAGGCAGAGTTTAGCTTTCACTTCTGTTCTAAATGATAAAAACTGTCTAGGCAGTCAAAGATTCCCGAATGAGATTCCCTTCATCATTTCTGGTGATTTGGTTGGTTTAAAATATGTTACTGAACTGTAATGAGTTTTTTACGGATTATCGACTAGCAAAAAAGTTTGCAAGTACAGTTAAAGAGTAATTTAAATTCCATTCTATAATGGATTGATACCTAATTAACCAAAACAAGCAGCATAAACAGCAGACGTTCCATCAAGGTTACAATGAAATACAACGTCCTACTGATACTCTTCCACTGAATTCCATCCAATCTTTGCTGAAAATAGTTTTCTGCATGATGCAATACTCAGATTTACTGTTTATATATTCTTAAACATGTACAGTATGTTAAACAAATACTGCAGATAACTTTATTTATAATATGTCAGTGTGCTCCTTCAGCATTTGATGTGTTTCTGCATTAGATGTGCTCCTTAACCTACCAATCCTTTAAATGAATTAAATGCAAAACTTTCCTGAGCACTTAAAGAGTGGTAAATATTTTCTTTAGTGCATGTGTACCACATAGGCCAGCCTGTTTGAAATGCCAGAAAACAGATAAAGACTAAAAAAAGCATACTGCCATATATGGTATGTTACTGTGCTCCACATGAATGTAATCTCCCTCTTCTTCTTTTTGCATTAAAAAAGTTAATCTGCATTTATTGTTGCACTGTGTGACTTCATTCTCATTATACCAAAACGGTATTAGAGTTATGAAAATGCACTCATCCACTGATCAGACACACAGACAGACGGGCTGACCTCGTTTCCCAGCCATTTTATAACAGCAATGAAAGCAGACCAAAACATTTCTAATTAATGAGAAGCCACTTCTCCATCTGCATGATTCACACCTCTGTTAAACTTAAATGTTTGAAGAACAGATTCAAAATTGCATTGTTGGTTGTTCAATTTTACTTTTTGTATTAGAAGACTTTGCATGCTAAATATTCAGTAAATACAATCTATTGAGCACATGTGCTAATGACTTTTCAGTCTTTCTCACATAAATTCAAAGAAGTAAATGAGCTGAATGTAATTGAAAAAACAAGAGAAACATACATTTCTTTATTTCTTTAAATTTAAATGATTAATTTTAAAAATGAAGCAATAGAACTCTTATTATGTATATGCCATAAACTAACCTACAAACATCCTGAACCACAAACAGCTACATGCAAACTTTATGTCATGATCAATTTTAATTCCACTTTTTATATTGAGTTTGAAATTCCCATCAACAATTTTCATTTTGTTCTTTCTAGCAATAAACATCCTTTTCCAGAGAACAGTGATACTTCAAAACATTTAGAATGATTCTATAATTATTTGATGTTTGATATTTGATTATTTGATGATCATATTCAAGAATTACAGTTACCAGTTATTAAACTCAGAGTCGATCATTTTAATTCACAATAACTACTACTGCAATTCTAAACTAAATTAAAATGCTGATAGGTTAGGTATGGAGAACTTTGCTCAGCATCTTCACCTCTCATCCTATGCTAAGTAAGATTTTTTAAGTTTTATCAGCAGTGATTCATATGATGACTGATGACTAGATGACTTAGTTTTTTTTTCTTTTAAAAGTAAGCAAATAAGCAAAGAGCAGAAGCATCGTCAAACATTCATGATACTATTTTTACTTAGCTGAAACTACCACATATACCTTGTATTTGGGGCACTGGGGTGACGCAGTCGCCCGCTGCCCCATTACACATCCATTTACTTTCCTGTTGTTGTCAATGTGTTAGTCACTCTGGGAATGAAGAGCAGTCTGAATGTGGGACAGTGCCCTGCTCGGTAGACACAACACAAGCCTATCTGGGCCAGCAGACTGCAAGCAGTCAATGCATATCTCACAACGGAAGTAACTGCAAGCAGAGCATCAACTCAACACATTATGACCCGTCTTGTCTGTGGTTATGAAAGTGTAAATTACAGTAATGTAATTGAACATAAGAGATAGAGTAAACTACGTGAAGGTGTTCCTGGAGCTTTTGAAGCGATCCATTATTAGCCCTGTCTTGGTGCTCTTGCAGCTGTAAAAGCATTGTACTTGTGTAAAAATTGAATATTTTGTCTAAAAAGCAAACATGCACTTTTTAGAAAAAAAATAATATCGGGGCGTGTGAGTCCCTGTGCAGAAACTAGATTTCTACAGTAAATGTACAGGACAATCATAAGGCTTTATATGCGTCTTGACCAGTTGTTGCTCTACAAAGATGATTTGGGTGGTTTGCAACAAACGGCAAATTGCAGCTCATTTTCTATAATCTTCTCCTATCTTTCCATCTATTCTTTCGCTTCAAAATATCTATTCTGTTTCTCAATCAGTCTGTATTTCTCTAGTCTCTTAATCAATAGTAAGCACAATACCCATGGTGAAGCATTGCCCTGACTATGGATAATGGTGAGGATGAGAGAACATTTAATTACTCCTCCTGTTCAGCCCTGAGACAAACAACAGAAGCAGTGTCGGGAAAACAACAAAGCATATTGGATTGCCTGTTTTGCAACAACCTGAAAAAAAACCCATTTGTTTCTATTAGGTAACCTTCACTGGCAATGGGAGATGTACTATAAACGCGAAGATCCATTTTGTGCAGGAACACAAAAAATACAAATTACTGGAACACAGAATGTTTTAGCCATATGTTTTGTTTTTATGGTACATTTACTGTGCATTTCAGTCCTCATCCCATACATCAAAACAAGGAAAGACTGATGCACCCGACTTTACACAGACCCAACAATGTGTAGTAGAGATACAAGCTAACTTGGGGATTGGAGTTGTTACTGTGAAGGAATATATTGTACATTAATTGTTAACAGTGTTGAGGCTAACATAATACAAACTAACTCCTTAGAGTACTTTTTTAATAACACAATATGGTTATTGTTCATTTAAGCTATTAGTTGTTTAATCACTTTTTCAAATAAGCAAGCCATTAGGATTAAACATTTACAGCACTTCCCAATCCAATAGACTTCTTAGTCTGTGGCATTTTGTTCTTGCTCTCCTATAAACTGACGTCAGGTGAATGCTTGTGCTAAAAAAAGGCACAGGAAAGGGCGCCTAATGATGATGAACTTATGTAACACACTTGATGTAACTGTTTGTAAAAACATTAATGCATTATTTCACAGCAATACAGTGACATCATCAATATACATTTAATTTATCAAAGTGCCATGCATTATTTCTTTTTGTAACATTTAGCAGTGACAAAAGCGTATCCACATGAGTGGTTGGAAGCTGTGACACCAGGAACTTGCAAACTTGCTGCCTTTAAAATTATTCAAAGATGGGTCCGAAGTCTGTGACTATTCAAAGTAAGCTGCCATTCTGACACACCAAAGCATTTTTGGTGCAATAAACTGTCTGTTTGTAACTGAGAGTGGTCAGGTTAGCAATTCTAAGTAATCTGTTTAAGATAATAATGGCAAAAATCTACAAAAATCATAAACCTGTTACTATGTACATGCAGAGAAACTCACATTACACAGATATTCACATACTTACAGTCAGAGTGGTGTTAAACATAAGACCCAGAGGCCAAAATCGGCCCCACAATGACTCCAGTCCAGCCCACTGAATGAGTGAAGGAGGGCATAGATTTTGGACTTTTGAACAATAGCGTTACTTTATCAAAAAAATGAAGAAAAAAAATGAATGGTGCTGTTGAAATTGAACCTTTTCTTATAGAAAAGGTGAGTTATCCCATAGATTAAATGTAACAGGAAGAGGACTTTCACTGGTCCGGCCCACTTAAGAACAAAGTGGGCTGTATGTGGGCCATGATTTAAAATATGTTTGACACTTCTGGTCCAGCCAGACCCAGAATTGAAACTGAAATGTCTCCACAAACAGTGATGTAGCTGCTGCAGGATAGTGATTGATTGCCTCCTGACACTGAATTGCCTTCCAATCAAAAGCATTCACATGAACCTCTGGGTGACCAGTTGGTTGCTTATTTATTTGTGAATGAAAGCAAAAATATTTGAATGCAATCATTGAGCAACCCACAGTTTTTTTCTAGTCACACGGATGTTGATATTTTCATATTCATATTTTTGATCCAGTGTGAATGAGGCTGTCTTTAATGTCCAACTCTAAACACAAAGTAAGAAAAACGCTGATTTCTTTTAAATTCACAGTGATACAGCATTATATCGGCTATAAGCATGTTCTTTTGTAATTTGGAAATCAAATTGCAACATTTTTTTTAATATAAGCTAATGCATTTGTGTGTCAGCTCCTATTTTTAGTTACAACAGCCTGTAGGAGCAATAATACCTGCTGCTCTCTGATATTGTCATTGCTGACTGTTTGTTATGATCTCCAAGGTAGCAGGTACATTCATACTGTGTGCATGTGATGTTGACAAGAGTCAAATATCAACGGTGTTGTTGTCTGGGCCTGATATTTCACAACCCAACTGTGGGGATACAGCGGGAAAAAAACAAAGCCATCCAGCTTCAAGTTAATGATTAGCAGTGATTTCTCCAAGGCATGCTCTGCTGGTAAAGGACCACATACAAGTCTATCATTTCACTGCAGGAGGTGCTTTTGTTGGGGGAGCATCATATTTTATTCATGGCTGTGAAATCTGTTTCAGCTCAGCCAGATAACCCTGCTCAGCTCTCATTACAGTCTACATTTTCACAATATACACACACCACACATATAAATACAAACACACACTTGTAAAACGGAATGCATTCTGAAAGGGTTTATAATACCACTGGCCTCTATCATTAGCACACTATTGAATCTAGAGGGGACTGTCTGTATCTCTACTGTGCTCTTCATTTTATTTTTAGACAACTCAAATTAGGTCTGAACAAATGATTTGGAGTGTGGTAGAGTTTACTCCCCAAAATATATTTCTATTATGTAACAGGTAGACAAGAAACCAGCTCACAGATGAAACAGCACAGTAATATCAAGTAAAAACACAGTAATGGGGTGGTTTTAATATGGGAATGTATTTAATACATAATGAAAACGTAATGTTTATTATTAAATATTTATTTATTATTATTAAATTGATTGATTTATTTTATTTTATTTTATTTTATTTTATTTTATTTTATTTTTTCGAAGGCCTAGGCACAGTTCTGTTCCTCCAAAGATGGATTCTGCCATTTTTGTGACATGTATTACTGACCTGTCAAAACATTTGGTAAATATATTCATGTTTCCAAAGGTTGAGTTTCCATTTTATGCCACCAGCAAGACAAAATGGCTTGGGACAAGCTAAAGATCATTATGGCTACTTGATAATGAATCCCTGTGCACTGGTTTTTCATCTTGCCCCATCATGAGCTGAAAATTTTAATTTCCCCTTAGTTTAATTAGTAGACAAACATCTGCCAGATTAATGACATTGCCATCAATGAGAATTCACTGTGAATTACCAAATGTTAGCATGCACCAGCATAAAGTCAAGTGACACGTGGGCATTGGTGGGCATTACTTGTTTCACGCTGGTATTTTATCTTTGTGATTATAAGTGTGTCACAATGACTGACAGCTGTTAGTATAAGCAGTCGTTTTTAATCAGATCTGTAATGCCTGTAACTGTATACTGGTGCACCAGCCTTCTTCTATAGTTCCTAGTCACAAGTGATGAAATATAAGAATGCCAATCATGTAAGCGGTGTAAACATGTAAATCACAATTAGAACTGAGGGAGAGAAAAAAGAAACTCTATAAATTAATTCATTTTATTCGAAAAACACACATCATCAGTTATTACCAGCAATGAAAAACTGAATTTAACAGATTGTCACTTCAAATGTCAGGACATTTTGCACATTGTAGGCTTGTCTGACCTCTGTCTAAAATGCCCCTTGGGAGTAGTTACAGATCATAGTGTTGCTGAAGAAGGAGCACACTTCAGTAGTTATTGTTTAACAGTCACAGAGAGCATCTGGCTGGCCCTGCTGTAGGCTGCTTCTTTCCTCCCCAGAGAACGATCAGACAGATGAGCACCATGAGGCTCTTACATGCACAAAGCCAGATGACTCCCAGAGAGACCGAACATGACCACTACACAAATGTTGAATTGTCCAAGCACAAAATCCCCCAGCATTTTTGGTTCAATTAGTGAATGAAAAGCGTCTGTCTAGATAGAATAAAATTTATTACAGAACTACAGTTGTCAGGTATCTTCACATGTAGTTTTCACACCTATACACTGTTTCACGTCAGTGGGCATTACCCCATAATGTGACGTAAAAAACGTACAAACGTTGGCTTGTAATTCTTACAAATTAATAAAAAAAGAATTCATAGTCTTTGCTCAACACTTTCTTGAAGCATCCTTAGCAGCAGTTGGAGCCTCAAGTCTTTTTGAGTGTGATGCTACAAGCTTGGCACACCTACTGGCCCACCTTTTTGGGCAGTTTCTCCCATTCTTCTTTTGCTGACCTCTCAAGCTTCATCAGATTTGGCAGGTATCGCTGTGCAGTTATTTTCAGATATCTCCAGAGATGTTCACTCGGGTTCAACTCAAGGCTCTGGCCGGGCCCCTCAAGGACGTTCACAGGCTGTATGCTTAGTCCTGTCGGAAGATGAACCTTTACACCAGTCTGAGATCGAGCGTGCTCGGGAGCAGGTTATTATCAAGGATGTTTCTATACATTGCTTCACTGAATGTTTCAATGACCCCAATTAGATTTTAATTTCCTAATGATGAAAAACATTCCCACAACATGATGCTGCCACCACCATGCTTTACTGTAGGGCTGGTATAGGCCAGGTGATGACCAGTCGTCTGAGAGTCCTGGTCTGTTTTGTCAAACTCCAGATGTGCTGTCGTGTGCATTTTACTGACCACTCTACAATACAGGCCTGAATGGTGCATTTTGTGCATTATTCAACACAGTACAAATATCTATAGCGGTGCTATTAATCCTTATAAGACTGATGGGATACTTTCAGTAATTTATGTACAACTTGTCAGCAATCTACGTTATGTGTAGTGGGGTGTTTTCATAATGTTTCATTGCTTTTACTAAATAAAGACTTCTATCAATCATTCTCTATCATTCTCAGGGTAAATGTATTGTTAAATATATAAATGATCATTTTTACAGTTTCTGAGCCAGAAAGCCGTGCAAACAGGTAAGGAAGTCTATGCATAGTGGAGCATATTAAAAAAAAAGACAGCACAAAATCATTTAAAAAAAGGTTTGTTTGATTTGTTGACGTTTGTCTTATTTTGGCTATCCCTGTAAAACACCTCTTAGGTAAACCTCTTATACTGGGCAGATTAACCAGCAAGAATTTCCCTGAAATTCATCTTTCTATTTAAATATTTCCATTCATGGGCTTTTTGCTCTCCTGTTCCGCTCTTTACTGAGTCACCACTCTGATGGACCTTCTGGAAAAAAAAAAAAACAAACAAACAAACAAACAAGCGGATGTAATGCCAGGAAACACTGGCAATGACCTGAGACTCGGATGTTTGGGAAGGGAGGGGGAGTTTCTAGCTGACCTTGTCTTCAACACAAACTGCCCATGAACACAAACAACCAGATAGGCAGGAAAACGTGGGGCTGTTATTTGAAAAATGATTGCTACGAATTCCTCAGCTCCTCGGGTGTAAAGTCATTCTGGAGCAACACAATGATTCACTTTTGGCTATACACTGACACAAACATCTATGGCCAGGCAGTACACTTAAAGCTTACACGTCTGACAACTTGTTTAGTTAGTTTGAAGTGTCATCAGCTGTTCAATGTGTTTACTCTGCACCTTAAGTGATTTACCATCAGCACCACAGAGCAAAGCCAATTTAACCCTTGGTTAAGGCTTCATGTGGAAACAACAGTGCAATCCAAATTATTAGAATGAAAACCACCCATGGCAACCACTTTTATACATTTATGCTACGCTCTGTAGAGGATACAAGACATATATTACCTACCATGGTATCCATCAACTGCAACAGCAACTTTGCTAGCATGGACAGCAATGACTCACAAACAATGTAGAGGACCTAGAATATCCAGCCGAGTGTCCCAACCATAGCTAGCTGTAAGATGACAATGACATTACCACCAAAGTCACAAACTGCAGACCAGTGGTCCCCAAACAATATGCTGAGAGACAAGCCTAGCTGTGCTGAAGGATTTTTTTTGTCATGTGTATTGGTACAATATTCAACTGCACAAAATAATAATGAATTAATTTTTAATATTATATCTGTATTTTTATGGGCTCTTTTGTCAATACAGAGTTAAATTTTACACCCTAAAATATTTTTTTCCTAAAAATATTCACAGTTAATTACCAGATGGTGGGAATTATTACAGCGTGACACGTGAAAGGTCCCCATTGTTAGCAACTAGGAAAAAAACTGCAGGTGTCATGCAAGGTCCAGATGCTGTACATGTGGTAAGTAACATCATCTAATAATAATAGTAAAAGTAGGTGGATTTCACAACATGATACGTGCAGACACATGGACAAGAACACAGGTGTGTCTTTAACATTTTCACCTGCCTTTTGTTCAAATTGAAAAATTAAACCTGAACACGTAATTATATCAAACGATGAAAAGTTTGGGTATGCCTCTCTGTGAACCTAATTAGAAGAATAAGAAGAATCTCTTTAGCTCCTTGACCTACTTTTTATGCTAATGGAAGCTTAGTGAAGAAAAGATGAAAAGATTTCTTATGAGAATTTCCATCAGGGTATAATTCACTATGAAATAACCAGATATTATTGCCTGCTGGTCATGTTTTTAGTAGGTGAATTTGGACCACAGTGTCATTTTTCATTTTCTCCTTGGCAATGGTAATTGTGAAGGCAGCAATGCAGCAGCTCATGTAGATACGATGATCTCAATGCGGTCTTTTCATCGCAACAACAAAAACCTACGCAGAAGTGAACTGTGAGAAGAGCATGCTGAGTCTAAGATGAGCTTTTGGTCCTCGACATATGAGGCTGAATGAAACCAAAAGATCTTCACTAGGCTTAAGATGGATAGCCTTTGATGTTAAATGACTTGCAATTTTAGGTTACACGGGGTAAAAAGACCAGCAAGTAATATGGACAGGGCTGTTTGCAGAGGTAAAGTAAGGCCCCGCAACTTAAGTGTCCTAGATTAGCCCCAGGTACATTTCTGACCCAGACACAATTGAGCAAGCTAGAGGTGAGATATGACCTTTGATTTAAAACTCACTCATGAAGGTAAATGTCAGTTCTGGTTTATCAGGACTGCCCTGTGGTGCATTTCCTGGGTGGTATTCAGTATTCGGATTTGACACAATAAATATGAATTGTATTTATTTCTAACACATGCATGCATGGAGACATTTTGTAATTGGAGCAAGTAGAATAATATATGTGCAGACAATATACACTTAATGCATCATTCTAATTTAATTAGTCCCAAAAGTAACATGTAGTATGCCTGTAGCCTCTCTCTTTGTCCCTTCTTGTGCTTTGGTGTGTGCCTGATGGCAGGAGTGGAGACAGGTGCACCACAACCTGAGCACAATCTCGCCAGCTGCATCCACTTCCTCAATCAGTCCCACTTCCAGCAATCAGCTCTGCCACCACCACTCACTACAACAGACACTGCTCATACAATCATACTTGTTGGATTTATATTTTATTATTGTCATTTGTATTGGGAAATATCTAACCATATATACTTAGAGGTGTATAATCGATTGTGTAGTGATAGGATGTGTGATCCTTAGTGGTCAGCAAAGACTTTGTGTGCATTCCAGAGTGTTCTGGCATTCACACCTACATCCTGGGAGCATGGGAGAGGTCGTACCTTCTTTTATTGTTTTATGGTAGGATAAACATATCTATGTCAGTTTTAGTCTAAGTGCCTTTTGTTTAGATGAACTGCTGGACTTCCAGGCGAGCAGGTTTAGGGAAGTCCTTTATGGGGTCACATCTTGACCCCACACACACACACACATACACACACACATACTTACACAACGCACAGGCAAGGTACTCTTTGTTTGTATGTATACGTCATATGTTAATGGACCTATGTATATTCATGTAACCTCAACAAAAGAGCAGTGTTACGAGGGAGCGGACAAGAGCAACTGCGGTCAAGCGAAGGAATGGCGTTTGTCCAGTTGGTCTTCCTCGTATACGAGAAACATAAAGAACTTTGCCTGCTCGTGTCTTACTTGCTGTGTAGTAGAATCGTCTTGAACATTCCAGCGAATAGGTTTATGCTACAAACCTATCAATACTCATGGCTTTCTTTTTCTGACTGGGGTAGACAAAGTTGGCTTTACTCCCATTTTTGTTCCCTGTGACCAGAGCTGCGTTAACCTCTACTCATAGACGTTCTGGCTCATCAGCCTCAGCGCTTATGCTACAATCGCACTAGAGAAAACTGTAGTTGGAGTTTATGTCATGACTGGAATTATTATGACTTTGTGCAATTTCTGATCTTGTTGCCTTTCAAATCATTGGTTCCAAGATAGGAACCAGGTATCACAGTCATGTACTGTCTTCAAAGCATCAAGACAGTAATAAAACAGCAATATGACAGTTAGTCTAAAGTCAGTCTGAATTGGGTCAAGTTGTCAATTACATGTGATCTGTTTGTGATACTGATTAAACTTCACATTTCTGTTGCCTTCTACATGCACAGAAAGTCAAATCCTGAGTACAGCCAGGATCTCATATATTTGAACCTGAAATTTAGAAAGTCGTTTACAAATAGAGATGTAGTTGCCAAAGGAAGGCAATTTAACATCAAAACCTCATAGGTGCTCAGCATCACTGATTTTTACAACCAGTTCAGTCAAGTCTTCTATTGCAAAGATGCACATTTCAGACGAGTTGCACTCATCAGCACAGACTGACTCGAATGTATTGTAACATGTAGGCAATCAGTCTGCACCAAATCGCAACAGCAGTTGCCTCAAAGCTTACTATATTGTAAGGTAAAGACACTACAACAAGAATTAAACAGGAGTTATTTCAAACCCTTGTGACGGTCAGTCTGAGTCAGACAGAGATTGTTAGAAGATAGTTTGAGATTGAAAGTGTATCAGCATGCATCACTCTCAATCTCTGTGCAACTTCTTGCAACTGGGTGCTGAGTGCAAATTATTCAGTGCAGTTACTGGGCAAACACCATTTTTTTTCTAGTCACAAGGAGATTGCTGACCTATTTTTACTCTAGTGTGAGTAACCTTTTAAAAAACATTATAACCACACATTAATTCATTATTCATTCATCCTTTTTACTTTGCCTTTGTTTGATAGCTGTAAAAAAAAAACACCTCAGAAATTAATGATTAAATTAATTATTTTAATTAATAGGATTTTTTTTCTGTTCAAACCTGAGAAATTGAATGTAATCAGTTGAATCCATAATTTTAACATTAAAATATATATAGCAAAGAAAACGTTACAATTCCTTAAGAAAGAAGCTATGCAATGTGGAAGGCATGGTACACACTGGGTAAGTTTTTATTCAATCAAAGCTAAAGATATTTTTTTGTCTGCAATTTAAATTAAAATGATTAAATAAAAACACCATACATGAACATAGCAGAGACAATGTGACACTATCATGTGGTATATCTAGTGGTTATACTTGGATCCTTCCAAGCTCACTTTCCCTCAGTCTGTCCTCCTGTGCTTCTCAGCCCAACCTCAACCTAATCTCAGCCCCAGGTTCCAGTAGTAACTGTAGCCTTAGCTCCTGGTCACAGACCAAAAGGCTGAAACTAGACTGGTCTTTATACTGGTCTGTAGACTGGTCTTAATTTTGCTCATAGTATACATCAGAGTTTTTACGAAAATAAAAAACAAAAACATTTTACCAACAAAAGGGGGGCATACCCCGAGCCCAACTCAAGTCTAACCTATAATGTAACCAAAAACATCTCTTAATCCTGTCCCATTCAAGTCTCTGTGGGATGCATCTACTTGACATGTAGCTCCATTTCTCAGGGAGGTTCATATCAGATTTCGTGGAAGGTTAAAAATAGTTTCTAGTTACATGGTAAGTTACTAAATAGCTGTAACAACTATAAACTAGAAAATCCAGAACTCTTTCAAGAAATCCTATCCTAACAAACAAAAACCAGACTGTAATGAAAGTTTTAAAAATTCTCTTTGTATTTTTCTCATTTTGATTGAGGACAGAGGCATGAATCTTGAAAATGTTTAATTCTTTGGTTGTCTTTTGTCATAACACAGCCAAATGATAAGTACTGTTCTGAATAAAGATTTTGTCTCCAAAGTAACGAGGCTGTCGTATTTGTTGAGGCAGAGTGTGCTGTTGAGGAAAAGGGAACAAAGCAAGATGTTTTAAAAAATTTCTGTTGCTTTATTGTGCATCCACTGAATAGCTCTGCTCTGCTTGAAATGAAGATTTGACTTACTGTCAGCTATTTGCCTCTCACTGAATCCCAGGTGAAAAAAATAGCACATCATTCTTATAGAATATGCATAAATACCACATCATATCCATTTTGACTACTAACTTTTACACCATTTAAATGCCACATGAAAAGATATAAGCTAGGCAGTTATACCTCAAGACTACATGCCATGAAATAGCACACGAAAAGTAAAAAAGAAAAAAAATACTCGATACAATGTCAAATGACTTGCATTTGATATTGTACTGAGCATGATGAATGCATGTTATTCTTACACCATTACAATACACCCGGTAAATCATGATATCATAATATAGTAGCTGAAATCAATTCAAAGCCTACAGATGGCATAAACAGTGAAGAGAAGTGATAACCTCCTCTGAGATTGCTCTGAAGCAGAAATGTTCAGTCATTTACTCTGTGTTTTTATTAAGCTAAAGCCCCCCCAGATATATCAAATGACCTTTTGTGTGATCAAAGAACTCTCTTAAATCACTTGTAAACTAACACTCTTTCTAAGTCTGACTACTGGGTAAAGACACCCGGGGGCTTTCTGAGAAAAGTGTCTGTGCAGTCTCCATTCTGTGAGCATTAGTGTTTTTTTTTATTTTTTTTATCTGACAGGAAGTCTGAGCTGTAGCAGTTTAACAACAGGAAAAAATGACCAGCACTTTATAAAGAATCTGTGGTGCTGTTGTGAAACAAAGGAACGAAGCTCAAGGGCATTGCTAGCTGACAGATGATCCAAACTCATGGTTAAATTCAATTCACCAAAAGAGTTTCAGGGAAATCAGATGTTAACGCCTTCTCTCGCAGCTTTATCTCAGCATCACATCTGTGCTTTATTTATAACACTGGAAACTATTGTATGAAACATTAACATGTTCTGGTGAATATGATTCTCCTGACCTGAATTATAGCCATTAAAATGCCTCAGTTTTCTGCTGTAAAAAGCAACAGAAAACTGAGGCAAAAACATTGTAACTGCTCGGAGCACTTTCTTGCTTTTTTTGTCAGAAGCACATAGTAGTTAAATCCTTGTTTGGCTGGAACAGTTGTGTAATAGTCATCACAATTAGCAAGAAACCTTTCATAATAATTTTCAGTATCAAGTACTAGCATCACCCAGCTCCAAGGACAGTGACTACCCAACTTCCAAAAATGGCCTTTGGTCAGTCATAGTCATATTTCACACCGTCTCTTACATTGTCTCATTTCCGGCTTTGTCACCAGGATTGATAAGAGCTGTGCTGACATCACCGTGACTGTATGAGTAGGTGAGTGGGTAGCCGGGTTCCCCCAGGCTTCTCAGGCAAACCTTTGTTCTTTGATGGTACCAAATGGCGCAGTTAAATCCTCCCCAGCAAAATTAGTCCCCTCAGTATCAGCTGACTTAACCTAATCAGTGCTGCCTGGCCCTGGCACACTGTGAATGTTTTTGCTAAAATGTGTTTGTATCAAAGGCAGCGTGGTTTGCACTACTTCCTTTTTAGGGATATTCTTGGACTAAAATGTCTTATGGGTCATTTGTATTGTGCCAAACAGATAGTCCAGATAGTGCTTCTCCAGATATCAGCTATCAACTGAAAGCACTGCCTTACTGTAAGAAAAGGAGCATAATTTAAAGTTAAGAAAATGCAGATTATTGTTGGCAGGCAATTTTCAATCGCTGAGCCACATTATGCCTTTGCATCTGAGAGTCATCATTCATGTAAGACCAAAAGGTCACTTAAAAAAAAATACAAATTGATTTTGTATAAAGCTGCCAGCTGGGAAACCATGGGTCCTGGCATTTATGTACAGAGTGGGCCATTTGAAAAAACAAAAGTTGTATCCAAGATGGCCAACTTCTAAATGGCCACCATGGTCACCACCCATCTTGAGGATTTTGCCCCCTCACATATACTAATGTGCCACAAACAGGACTTTAATATCACCAACCATTCCCATTTTATTACGGTGTATCCATATAAATGGCCCACCCTGTACATACTGTTTTGACATGTACCACCCGCCTAAAAGTTTTCAAAGACTAAGCACACCCACATATGGCAACAGCACTCCCCAATGGCAGTGGCTGCCCCACGGCCGGGCATTGTACCCTGTTCCACTGTTCAGGAGTACAACAAAGAGCCCAAGTCACTGAGTCAGCCAGCAGACTCCCCCCAGGACCTATTGCACAGGATGCAAAGGTTCAAACCCAGTGCCAGACATCACAGGACGACTGCACAGGTCCCATGTGTTTGCCCTGAACAGAGTGATCAGGGTATAGTCCTGCTGATGTTCAGTAGTTCATAGCTATGTATCCCTGTACTGCTTTTGCTAATAACTACAGTTATTAACTCTTTCAAAAAATGTCACATGAATTAATAGTTGGTGTTGTTCAGAGAAGGAATTGTAGAATTATTAATTAGTTGTCAGGTTAACCTCATGTATGTCATGTCTTGATGCTGTACCTTAATTTATCAGTTCATTCTAAGCATGTAACAGCTTAATAGGTCTAATAAGATTCCAGGCTGATATGTGATTCCTTGTTAAACAGTAAAAAAAAAAAAAAAACCCACTTGGAAGCTGAATATCCTTCTTTGTGTAATGGCTTTTATTTGAAGTGGTTTAAAATACTGTTATGGTGAATCTAGCTGTTTCTTAGGAATTCACAAGTGACAATCACCACAGTGGGATTTTTAATCCTAGGGGGAGGGATGTTACCAGCAGAGGCTATTGCATTTATCACACTGCCTTTGTGGGTACTGAGTTCCTTGAAACGCCCATGGCTGTAACCTTACATAAGCAGCACATTACAAAGTTCCAACTGTCAGAAGGAAACCCAGATTCTAATATTTGTTCTATTGGTTCTAGTTATAACACCAGTTATGTGCCTGTCCTTTTTTTTTTTTACTGTAATATGAATATGACAAACAAATCCCAGATAAGAAACTCCCAGCTTGCCATATGGGAAACGGTTTAGCTTCAGCTTTATTGTGTCCTGCAGTTGGCAGTACATCCACCCTGCTTTCAGGAAAATATAATTAAACAGAGTGAATATCACATTTCCTTCCCATAATGCCCTGGAATGAACACCTTTATCTGCCTCATAAAGAGTGTAAAGTGTGATTGTGTTTGCACCTAGAGGGCATTGAATCAGGGAAAAAAAAACAAAGGAGGTGTCCAGAATCAATTTGACAACACAAAATTTTAAAAGGACAAATGCCAGTTGAACTGTCAAATTAAACCCAGTGATGTGCAAAAGAGTTTCTGTGATGCTGGCAGTCACCTGTGCAGTGCCATGCTTATTATTATTATTATTATTATTATTATTATTATTATTATTATTATTATTATTATCGTTGCATTTAGCAACCTATTTTATTTCAAAGTCTGTTATATAGTGGACTCAGTGTTGGGGAGTAACGGAATACATGTACCGCCGTTACGTATTTAAAATACAAAATATGAGTAACTGTATTCCGTTACAGTTAACGTTTAAAAAGGTGGTATTTAGAATACAGTTACTTTGTTGAAATAAATGGATTACTTTCCTGTTTCATCTTGTCGCGGGTCAGGACTGTTTGGTTTTGTTTGACAGCTACGTTCTGTTGTTCCAGGTGGCAGCGTTACGGTTGCCATGGTTACAGGGTGACTCTCTCTCTGCGTGTTTCCTGGGTGAGAGAGCGCCTTTTTGTTGTTGTTGTTGTTGTTGTTGTTGTGCTAAGCTAATAGGCAGAATGCTACAGGTATAGCTCTAAAGAATGTAGCCTCATGGGCAGTGTAGCCCGTGCTGCTGAGAGAATGGACTGCCATACCCGTTATGTGTCTGTGAACGCGAGGAGGGAGAAAAAGGCGAGTGGAAAAGTACCAGTTGTCATCAAGCAAAAACGGGAGCTGGAAGCATGTAAATATAATAATAACCACTGCAGCCAAGAAGAGTGCCTGACGAGCCCAGTTGTAAGTAAGCTATTAGGACTGGACTGTACACTGTGTTCGTGTTTTCCTCCGAAACAATAATGTAGTGGGTCAGGGCTGTTCGGGGTTCTGTTTGTACAGTTATGTTTTGTTTATGTTGCCATAGTGACAGGTGACGCCCTCTCGCTGCGACGGTGTGTCCTTCCGGGGTCAGAGGGCGCCCTGTGTTGTTGTTGTTGTTGCCGCGCTGAGCAGTTAGCTAGCGGCAGTGTTTTTCTGCGAATGTGAATAAACGGCTGTGCTCCCTGGCTAGCTCAGGGGAAGCAAGACCAAACGATACCTCCGTCTCCTCCTTGTCTGAGCTCGCCACAATAAGTTTCGTTGGAGCAGCCTTTCAACGCCTCTCTTTGTCTCTGGCAAGCAAAGTTGACCCAGACAACAAAGTAAAGCTATTTTTCGGCTACGAGCCCGACACGGAACCCGCCGTATTAGCCTGAGGTCCCTTTACTCCGGGTTCGGAGCCGCGGAACTTCAGTAACAGTAATAAATCACAGCAATAGTACATTCAGCATGATAATATATTAAGTAATCCAAAGTATTCAGAATACGTTACTCTCATTGAGTAACGTAACGGAATACGTTACAGAATACATTTTGGGGCATGTATTCTGTAATCTGTAATGGAATACATTTTAAAAGTAACCTTCCCAACACTGAGTGGACTTGATGTTTAGTCTGATGGAGTTTACAACAGAGCTGTATATCAAGAATACATGCAGTATGAAGTGATCAGATTTGATTATTATTATTAATTTCTTTTTTAATCTTCTGCTTGTGAGAGATTTCTTGCTGGGATTCTGCTTTCACTGAACTTGGATATGTTTAGTGTGGGTATAGTGTGTTGTTTTTCTTTGCATTCTTTTTCCTTTTTCTGTTCTGTTTTTTAGTCTTTGTAGAACAAACTCACATGAATGTCAGTGGCAATCTGCCCTAATGACTTAATATGACACATGTTTAGGGAAGAGCCACAGCTCGCAAGGATGTGATAAGACCTATGAGAGACCCACAAAAATAAAAAGCTTTTTTCATTTGACCTTGAAGCCTGTTGTATTATATGAATTGTCATGTTAAAATGTATGTTCCCTTGCCCAAGACTATTTTAAAGGCTGTCAATAAAAACTAATTTCACAAGCACCAGTGCTCTCTTAGCACTAAATAAATCCATGAGCTCACCACCACCAACACCAGATGTGTTTTTTCTACTTGAACACTAATGTTTTTTGTTTTGTTTTGTTTTGTTTTGGGGTTGTTCATGGAAGAGGCAGAGTGGTTTGTTTTGGTTGTGGCTGGTTAAGGGAAATACAAGAAAAACAAAGTGGAGAATATCAGTAGCATTTATCTTCTGACAGTAATTTCCCAGCCTTGTCCTTGCATATACTCTCTCTCTCCCTCTCTCTCTCCCTCTTTGTGATTGGCTGAGGTGGCTGATGACACATCACAAGCAGGGGCGGTTGAACTATAAAGCCTCTGTACTCACTCTCTTCAGATACAGACAATCTCGCTCCATACTGAGCTTTACTGAACAGTAATTTGAGCACCACAAAACCGAAACACCACCCCTACCAGCTCCAACCTGCTGCTATGTGTAAAGGACTAGCATCACTGCCTACCTGCTGCTTGGAAAGGTATATTAAGCTTCTTGCAAACACTGATGTTTGGGGATTTGGATTAGATGATAGAGAACAGCTTTTTCTTTATCACTGTACATCTGCATGTGAGCATCTGAGAAGCTAAAATACAATGTAAGTTTTAGGTTGTGCAAATCTAGACGGCTTGTCAATAGGTATGCCATCAAGGTCTTGGTGAAAAATGTAAATAACCTGTTTTCTCTTTCTCTTAGGGCCAAGGAGCTGAAGGCAAGGCTGGGAAGTGTTTTGCAGATCCCCAACTGGAATCTATCCTGTTGCAAAATAGGGAAAAATAAGTAAGGCTCACATATACAATATAATACTGCACGGTGCATTTATTGCCATTGTGTGTTTGGTCAAAATTCCAGTTTGAATCTAATTGAAACTAATGCTTCATTTGTTTTCAGGCCAACCCTGGAGGAATGCCTAAGGTGGAAAGAGTCCTTTGAAAAACTTCTTTCCAGCAAATGTAAGTAAAGTCTCAGTTTGTTTCTTTTATTGTTCTGTGCCATTTTCACACAAAAAAAGTGCATTCAAATGTGGGTAAATTGTGTGGATGCACACACATACACATTCATCCACTCTGGGTCCATTATGTGCAATGAGTAATCACATTTCCTCTATTTCTGCAGATGGACTGTATGCCTTCACAGCCTTCCTTATGTCTGAGTTCAGCGAGGAGAACATTGCGTTCTACTTTGCCTGTGAGGAATACAAACATATCAAGTGTCCTGCCAAGCTAGCTACTAAGGCTAAGAA
The DNA here is from genome assembly GCF_051167445.1 of Perissodus microlepis. Lineage (NCBI taxonomy): Eukaryota > Metazoa > Chordata > Actinopteri > Cichliformes > Cichlidae > Perissodus > Perissodus microlepis. The sequence continues at coordinate 27,353,881 of NC_140477.1, read as the reverse complement.
GATCTATGATGAATTTATCGGCAGCGAAGCTCCCCGGGAGGTAAGTAAATGCCAAATCTCAAAGAAGACGTAGCCATAAGTGGTCAAAAAGAAACTCAACCTAATATCTTGTGTCCTTTTTTTGTAGATTAATATTGACCACGAAACCCGTGACATCACCAAAGCCAATATGCTGGCCCCCACACATTCTTGTTTCGACATGGCCCAGCACAAGATCTACATGCTCATGGCCAAAGACTGCTATCCACGCTTTCTCCGCTCTCCAGCCTACAGAGATCTGGTGTGCCAAGCCAAGCCAAGCACCAAGGCCAGAAATCTGCCCCAACAGGAGAAGAAGGCTTGAAATCTGTCGATGAGCCTAAAAGGGATTTGTTAGCGATCGCCTTAAGATTTGAGAACGGAAGGGAAGTCTGGCACAAGGTGCTTCATCGTGAAGCGTGTGCTAATACTGGTACAGATGCTGAGTGCTACATGAGAGCAGCTGTGGATGGGCCTATAGCGTAGTAGCCATCACTTTGAAGATGGCAACAGAATGAAAAAAAAAAAAGGAAAATGGAGGAAAGCTGAAGGCTGATGCCTGAAAATGGACTGCTGTCGATACAGCTAGAGTTTGGAAAGCAAAGTAAAGAAAGAGTTCTACTAAACAGACTGAGTGACAATCAAGCAAGAGGCCAGCACATTTGGAAAATGCACTTTTCTTAGCCATTAGGCAAACTTTTGTAGTTGTGACGTGCAATGTCTGTCAAACTTGTTCACTGTATGTATTTGTATGGGCATGTGTGGTCCTTTATTATTTTTATGTATTTACCTGTATGTATATATTGCATTTTTAATCAAATATGGAAAATAATGTGCAGTTTAATTTATACTATAATATTTATATGACTGTTTTTTTTTTTTTTCTACATACCATATAAATTAAATTATTTGAAAAACTGGGACTATTTCTTAAATGTGTTTTTCTTACTGAACAAAATCATGGTTTAAAATTACTTCTATAAGATTATTTATATTCAAATTATATTTGCTAAACAACAGCACGATGGGAAAAAAATCACCCATTGTAAAAGCTGATGGGTACTTTAAGTGTCTTATTTAGTCTAGTGACATAGACGAATCATCGAATGTCAATATGTGGTCAGGCAGAGTTTGCTCATAGTTGTGCAAATACCCAGAGTATGGATGTTTAATCATTCATATTATCTGGTGTAGAGGTAACAATGATATATTTGCCCTCTGTCATGACGAACTCTGCAGCTAATGTTGTGCACAACTGTTATTCACCTAGGAAACTGCTCTGCTCTAAAATGTATCATAAAGAACTCAGACAATGACAGCACCCCCCTGCTTCTAGTTTTTGTCCCATAGTGTGTAAATGGGAAGAGCTTTCTAGCAAATAGGAAGCTCAAGAGATGATGACAGCATTAACGCAACAGCAGGAGCTGTAAAAGTTTATTATTACCATAGACACTGTTTGCACCCAACATCAGGAAATAAATGACAACGAAGCTGCTACCAGTTTAGAGCGCAACCACTGCTGCCTGTTAACCAAATAAACAGAAACCGCAGGAAAAAGAGCTGCAATGCCATCCAGAGTCTGCAGTAGTTAGGTAATAATGACTCTGGTTATGATGGTGGTTATATAATTTGTTCTCATTAAAATGATAAATACTGTCGTTATGATTGCTTTGGTACGGTCCACTGTACAAAATGTGTCTGAATGTCTAGTTTGTGTATTCATATGTCATCAGTGCAGAGTGGAGCCATTATTAGGGGGACAACAGCTGGTCCACAGACCTGATCCATATGAATATAGCATAATGCTGCCCCCTTCTCCATAGTAATCCTTTGACATTTCTATCTAGCTCTAAGCATAGCAATGACCATCTGTAAAACTGGTTAGGGGGTTTGTACGTTTTGGCATGTTGTGAACAGTGCAGTGGACATCCAGAAGTATATCTTCAGTTATCAAGGCAGAAATAAGCTTGAATTAATGGCCTTAGTTGAAAATACCCCAAAACAACATTTATATGGATATAATATGTATGGATATACATATTAGTAAGACACTAAGTACATTTTATTTATATGGTGCACTTAAAGCCAAAGTGTTTTATAAACCCATTTATTCCATTTTGTTTTATTAGAAAAGATTTGATGGACCTTCACTAGCAGGATTCAAAGTAATCGGTTTACCTCTGCATCATTAACAAGCTTATCTTTTTAGGCTACATATAGCTTTTATTGATATTAAATAAAAAATTGTCTGAAACAACAACTGGTTGATGTATAAGACTAATCAAATAAGCTTCTTTGAAAGCAAAGATGGATATTGGTTTTAATTTTTGGTTTGAAGTTATGGGGAATTATGCTAATATTATAGAGAAACCATTGTTGTTTCCAGATTTCTTAGTTTTATGCACATTTGTCACACATGTGTTTCAGATCATTCAATAATATTTTGTAAAAGATTTAGCATGTAAAGACAAATACAGTTTTAATATGCCGATCTTGTTTATTAAGGAAAAAGATATCTAAACTTGTGTGAGAAAAGTAATGGCTTAATATGTTCAACTGCTCTGAAAGTAATCGCTAACGCCTTGTTAAATTGTGAATGATCTGTGACTGCCCAGATTTTTTGGCGAGTTCAGCTAAATTCAGTTCACTAGCCTTAATCAGGCCTGATTACTGCCAGACCTGTTGAATCAAGAAATCAGTTGTGAAGTAGGCTAAAATATCTCAAAAAGCAACATAACATGCCATCATCCAAAGTGACAGATGGGAAACAAAATTTCTTTATCAGTCAAGAAAGTGTTGCAAAGCTATTTCTAAGGCTCTGAGATTCTAGTGAACAACAAGTCATTATCTACCAACGGGGGAAAGAAGAAAACCTTCCTATGAGTGGCAAGCCTACCAAAAGTTATTCCAAGACTGGATCATCTGGAGATCACAAAAAAACTCAAAGTTCCAAAGAACCTCGGGCTTTACTTGCCTCAGTTAAGGCCAGTGTTCATGAATCCACCACAAGAAAGAGACTGGGCAAAAATGTTCCAAGTTCCAAGGTGAAAGCCACTGTTGACCAAAAAGAACACGAAGCCTCGTCTCACAAGAGCCTCTCAAGCCTCCGCCAAAAGAACATTCTGAGAAGACAAAAGCTGAACTTTTTTGGAAGTTTTGAGTCCCATTACGTCTATTGTAAAATTAACACAACATTTCATAACAAGAATGCCACACCAACAGTCAAACATTGTGGTGGTAGTGTGACGGTCTGGGTCTGCTTTGCTGCTTCAGGACCTGGAGAACTTGCTATAATTGATGGAACTATGAATTCTGTTCCTACCAGAAAATCCTGAAGGAGAATGTCCGGTCATCAGTTGGTAACCTGAAGCTCAAGCACACTTGGTTTATGTACAAAGACTGATGAATGATCAACACACACCAGCAAGACTGTCTCTGAATGGCTAAAAACACCCCAAAACAAATGTTTTCGAGAGACCTAGTCAAAGTCCTTCAATTAGATAAACCTTAAATCTGATTGAGATACTTTTGCAAGTTCTTAAGCAGGTCATTGATGTTCAAAAACTCTCCACTGTGGCTGAATAAAACCAATTATACAAAGTACAGTAAGGAAAGTAAGTAAAGAAAGGACTCATTGCTAGATAACGCAAACTCTTGCAGGATGGCAAAAGCAGTTATTAAGTTTAGGAAGCAATTACTTTTTCAGGCTTCGCACTGCTTTAAACACTCTGCTCTTAGACAAAAACTTCTACTTTAACATCGAACAGACCCAGGAACAAAAAAAGCTCCCAAAACCAAGTAACCTCATATTCAGATTAGTTAAGCTCTCTCGTTTGTGAGATTCAGCACATGGGCAACCTACAAAAATGAAAAAAGAAGCCAGTTTCAATGGAAAAAACTGCAGTTCCTCAAGTGGCCAACGCTTGAGGAACTGCACAAAACGCTATTTTGGACTACAGTCAAGATGTGGTTGATAAGTGTTCCCAGTATAGGCACTGGACCTTTCTGTCATGTTTGTGATCCGGTTTTGGTGAGTGACATTATTGTGTTTCAGCTAGACTTTACATAGCAAAAATTTCTAGATATGTGTGTCTGTACACTGGACCTACATCTTAATGCTGTAGTTAAGTTATCAGCTAGCGTTAGCTTACAATTTATCTCTGAAACGTCTTGTCCAAAAAGGTCACCTGCCAGCTCCTAAAAGGTGGGTATGTAGTGAAACTCAAGGGGGAACAGCTTTCAAATTGGACTGTTTTGTTATTGTTTTAGAGACTGTGGGGGCACCAGATGAACATTTTTAGCTTAGCCATCTTAGCCTCACAGCGCCACCTTTTCTTTTGTCCTTTCCTACTTCTTAAGTGCCCCTAGTTGAGGATAGATTTATTGTTTTTGAGTTTTATTATGAGTAAGAGGTCCTTCTATTTTATTATAACAAATTCAGCTGATTATCGTCCAAGAATATAAATAGATGCAGAAAGTATGATCATTGGTCCCCTTTTATTTACTGTATAGTAAAAGTTGGTCAACAATGGTTAATCTTAGTGAGAGCTGCCATGCAAACAACAGGAAATGTTGCCTGAATGTTCTCTGGAAACAGACAACATGATTCATCGTTGTCAGTGTCTCATTTTGAAAAAAGTCATAAACAGTAAATCACAGTAAGTAAATCACACTGAAATTGGTCATCATTTCCTAAACTAATTTTCACCCCACTCAGTTACAGTAACGGTTATTTAACTGCAAGTTGTGGGAAAGTGTTGGTGCTTTTCTAGCATAGATGGGTCACTACATTGCAGGACTTTTATCTACAAGATTTCCTTCTAATTTTTCTGCCACCACCCAGTTCATTGGAAATACATGATTTGGAATGTGGATGGCTTAAACCCCAAGCGGCCACAATCCTCGTGGGAGGAAATGTTTTTCTTGACAGGGAAACAGAGCGCTAGGCCTCTGCCAGTTTCAGCCAGTTTAGCTTAGTCTGATTAACTGCCTAATTAATATTGAAATGTAATTCAAGCACTTGCTGTATAAGGTTAAAAAGTGTTCTCGGACAAAGCACTCACAGTATAAATAGCAAAAAGACTGCAAAGAAAAAGCACAAATGTAGATTGTTTAATTGTTCATGTTCATAAAAAGCATTGATTGTGCACCAAAAGAAAAATGTTGACACAAAACTGATCTCTAGCTTCTTTTCTCTTTTATGTCACAATTAAAATTAATGACAATGTAGTGATGATTACCTATTTCTTTTAAATTATTCAACTACTTTTTTATTGTGACAAAATCTGACTTTTTTCGTACAGCAGTAGCTTACTGTACGTTACTTGTTATAATTTGTACTTCTTTATGCAATAGAATTGTAAAACAAATCGGCCCGGTGGTGTAATTGTGAAACTACACTGCCATTTAGTGGTTTCATTTTGTAATTACATCATTTACTAGCTGCACTAAAAGGTTTAATTATGTACTATATTTGGAATTCTATTATGTGTACATTTCACTATGAAAATGCAAAAATTGTGGGTTGTAATTAACTGTTATTTGCATTCTGGAAATTTGCAGCAGGGAATTATTTAAATTTATATGCAATAAAAAAAGTGAAATGGGCAAGTTTCTTGACTGTGTAGGCTCTCAGTCACCCAGGTCATGGTAGTCTTCAGCGCTTGAGGCAGGTGGACTTTTTTTTTGGTTCATAAAGATATCTGACCTCACATCTGACAGGCTTCTTCAGGTGTAGACTCTGATGGGGAGTCCAGGATATTTAACCTGAGTCACATGGGGAATAACAAAGCTGTTTTACCAGGCATGTCTGGGGTTATCTTTCATGCCCCTTTGCTCACCTAATTAAGGCTCAGTTTGGATAACTGGATGCTTTTAGTGTTCATTATGTGTGTTTTGGTCCATTTCTTCCATTTCTACCTTAAGTGCGATGTTCTCTGCCCATCCTGGTAACCCCAAGTTTGTGTTCCAGTTGGTGGTGGGAGTTAAAGAGTAGGTACTGGTATGTGTGGGTGTGTCAGAAAAGGCTGTTCATCCCATCATCCCAGGGACAAAACACAAGCTAGACTACGTAATGTATGTCATGCAGCGCAGTGAGGATGTTTATATCTCTACATAGGAGAAACCAAATACCCAGAGCGGCTTCACCAGGACAAGAATCAGCTGTTGACCTGCACTCAAAGTAGAAAGGACAGGCTTTCGTAGATGCCAGTGTTCCCAATTTGGACTGAAAACACAGATGTTTTAAAGTCTTTTCATCCCTTCCTTAGGAATTTCAACCCCCAACTCAACTCACGCACTTAGGACAATTGGTCATCTCCTCACTAATGTTACAATATCTGATGTGATGAAGTAAAATTTGCACATCTTAACTTTTTTAAGCCACAAAAGCTGATTTGTTGAATAGTTTTGATATTTCACATCTATGTTCTGATAGCCTGGGCCAATTGATTTACAATCCAGACATTACAACTAAATATGAACTTTGAAAAAAAATCCAGTGATTCACTTTTAGAATTTATTTTAAGAGCACCAAGTTCTGGTTGGTTCACAGTGATACAAAGCAACAGCAGTGTTTGCACTGCCACACGGGGACAGACGTTTTGGCCTCTTAGTTGCTCAGGCTTCGCTACAAAGTCCCAGAAATCATCCTGGCAGTTCTACCTGTCGTTTCGTGAAGTTTTATTGCAGAAGTGCGACGGGACTTGTGAGGAAGAAGGTGGTTAATTTAGGACACTTGCTAGCTCAAAGATGTTATCCAAGACCTTGTGGCAAACACTCCTAAAGCAGGATTTATGGCCCAGCTGAGGTAGCCTGTTTGTTATCTGCTCCACTCCAAAGACTACCCATCTGCCTGCAGTGAGCGCTGTTGTCACGTGGAAGCAGTGTGCAAACTTTGTGCTACAACCAGTCTATGGGTCACTCTTGCTTGTGCTGTTCTTGGTCAGTTAGCCAGGCACAGAGCAGAGTGAAGTTATAACGTACAAAAAGTACAGTCTGTACTGAAGTAAAACAGACTGTTAAAAATGATGAAAAGTGTCACTTTGGCCAGTAACTATGCTGTTTATGCTGTATTCTTTCATCTTTGAAGCTGTTTCACAATTCTCCTTTCAAGTGAACTCCTCTGCCGCTCCCAGCTCTATTCCTGTCCGCTTGTCAACCAATCAATCAGAAGCTTTCATCATCTGGATCTATGGCTTGGGTGAAAACCCCTCTCTCCCCTCTGTCATACCAGAATTGTGACCCAGATAAACAGGTTTGCCAGATCATAAATTCTGCTAAGGAGGAGTGGGTTGTTCCTTTGTTATGTGGCAGAAGGAAAGCAAATATCTTTTGCTAATACAGTGTCAAGGTTTGTAGTTGTCTTTGAATAGAAATAATTGTTGGAAGCAGATACCTGCGTCTCGTAGGCCTGGACACAGTAAGAGAGTCTCACAAGGTTCGCAGAGTGCAGGTTACTTTCTCAGCAGAAGGGGGCAGTGTAGAGCTGTGAATAAACCAGAGCATGCGGTCATGGATTTTCTCAGTTTTTGTCACTTGTAACACATCTCAAAAACATCACTTCTTGAGCAGAGGACATTAAAGAATAAGGAGGGGGTGGTGGTTAGGTAAATACGACTTTAGTGTGTATAATGTGTAGAATATGATTGTACATTTTGTTAATGTTGTAGATTTTCATGTGTGACCAGCAGAAATGAACATGAAAATAAGGATGCAGGCAACATGTGCTCCATGTCCTTACTGTCAGCTACATCCTGAATGTTAACAGAGCCAGTTTGTACGTAAGAGAACACACTGTATGTTCATCATATCACCAGCCATGATCATCTTCATCGCATATGGCTGTACTGAACCCTGTGACCTTGAGATTAAAATAGGTGCTCTAAACACACAGTGTCCTGGCTGTATGTTTAGGAAACCCCTTAGCAGCCATTAAGAAGAGCAAATATGGAGAAGAGGACCCAAAGTGCACATTCTTCACTATTTCCCATAGGAACGAGACATGTGCTGTGCAGACGCACCTCAGTGTGGCCTGGACCTCCTAGCAGCTTTTTTGTTTTTTCTTTCTTAGCTGATCCCTCACATAACAGGAAAACAAATTTCTGTCTGCCTACATTTCTGAAATGTACAATGTACAACTGTCTTTTAGAAGGATAGCATTTTAATAAATGATCTTTTCCACCAAGCTCATAAACTGAAGCTTGCTCTATTTACTCATTTACTTCTTTAGTATGAGAATTTTTTTATATGATATGGAGGAAAAAATTGGCTTTTAATGTCTTGTTGTGATAGAGAATAAATCCAGCAGCAGCAGAATATAGAGGGGTGAGAAGAGGAGGAGAGGATTTATACCAAACGTATTAAATGAGTGGGTGAGAACAAACAGACATGAGTGAGGGAGTGCAACGGCAATGACACAATGCTGCAAGCGTGGGAAATCTCCTGGTGTGGGTCCCTAGTGAGAAGAGACGACTGTGCTATCTAGTGACTTAGTTCCTTGGGGTTCACATCCTCTGTATTCTCAGATCCCTCAGGCCTGGAAAAAAAAGGCTTCACTTACATCACGTCTGTGACATATTTTGTTAAATTTTACTTTTTGGTGTATATTACTTATAATTTTATGTAGTTCACTAAAAATGAGCATTTTTTGTAAAGTATTGATGCAGCTGTTATTCTACCCAAAAGTACCGTAATGTTAAAAAAATCTTACAATGGATTAGGCTTTTGGTGATATGATAAGGTGCAGAGGTTTGCTGAAAGCTTTCTAGGGCAAAGATCTATCTTCAAACTTGATCATTAAAAGATTTAGGTAAATCAGTGAAACCTCACTTTGCATTTTCAGTCATCACTCTGTGGTGAAAATCACTGCATCAGAAAAACTTCTATAATCCAAACATGCTCAGGATACAAGCACACACTTATTTCAGATGGACTAAAGTGAAGCTGAAAACTGAAGGTTCAAAATAATATTTTTAATTTTTATAATGACTTGTAACTTGTATGCGGCATGTTGGCTTGTGTTATGCAAAAAATCTATACATCCATGTAGGGAAAACAAAAGAGATGGTGGTAGACTTTAAGAGGAGAGCTCACACACCTCATTCCCTCTTTATTACAGGAGAAGCTGGGCTGGTGACAATAGTCAAATACCTGGGTCTGCAAATGTCCACTAACCTCACAAGGGCCATAAATACAGCCAGTATCATAAAGAAGGCTCACCAATGGCTGCTTTTCATAACTTAAGCAGGCTGGCCTTGGGGCAACTTGACTTCATTTTATCATTGTGTGGTGGAGCGTCATGTCATGTATCCTCTATAATTATCTAGTATGGCCTCCAAAATGTTTAATGGCAGCTTCTTTTCTTTAGAGTACATTTATATTAACAGAGGCAGAATCACGGCATTGTATATCACGAAGGACCCCTGCCACCCAGTCCATGGGTGGAAGGCTTGTACTTCATCAAGATAATCCCATATTAATTACTAATTCCGTTGACTTGCCAAAACGTAGATTTTTCTTCATATATATATAACACTGAATGGCTAACTGAAGGCCAGACAGTCATGATCCTCAAGGACCCCCAGAAGGGACCAGTCCCATCCAACTACCAGCCAATAACCTGCCTCAGTAACACATGGAAGCTCCTGTCAGGCATCATAGTGGCTAAGATGAACAGGCACAAGGGTCAATATATGAGTGGGGCACAGAATGGGATTGGCAAGAATACCAAAGGATCCTGGAATGCCTAGACCTTTACAAGATCAACAGGACCCTAAGAGCCTTCCTCAAGAACTCAGTGGGGATGTGGCATACAACACTAGAGGCCAACTTCAGGCCCGTAGCACAAGTCACCATCAAATGCGGGATCTACCAAGGAGATGCTCTGTCCCCACTGATGTTCTGCATAGGCCTGAAACCTCTCAGAGAGAACATTGACAAGACTGGTTACGGATACCGACTACGGAGCAGTTGTCAACCACCTCCTGTACGTGGATGACACCAGGCTGTATGCCAAGAGTGAACGAGACATCGATTCACTGATCCACACCACCAGGATATACAGCAATGACATCGGAATGTCGTTCGGGCTGGAGAAGTTTAGTCGGATGATAACAAAGAGAGGGAAGGTAGTCAGAACTGAGGGGATCGAACTACCAGAAGGCAACATTGCAGACATAGAAGACAGCTACAAATACCTGAGGATCCCACAGGCAAATGGGAACAATGAAGAGGCTGCTAGGAAAGCTGCAACCACCAAGTACCTGCAGAGGGTCAGGCAAGTCCTGAGAAATCAGCCGAACGGTAAGAGCAAGATCCGGGCTATCAACACCTACGCCTTGCCCGTGATCAGGTCCCCTGCTGGGATAATAAGCTGGCCAAAGGAAGAGATAGAAGCCACTGACATAAGGATAAGGAAGCTCCTGACCATGCATGGAGGGTTTCACCCCAAGTCCAGCACCCTGAGGCTGTACGCTAAGTGGAAGGAAGGAGGCCAGGGACTGGTGTGTCGGTACCAGAGTCCAGGATGAAACAGAGAACATCCATGAATACATCAGGAAGATGGCCCCAACCAACCGCATGCTCAATGAATACCTCAGGCCGCAGAAACCCAAGGAGGAGGAACCATCATGGAACTGTATATGAATAAATAAGTTTTGTTTTGTTTGTTTGTTTGTTTTTCAAAACATGCATGCAGCATGTCTTAAATATTTGATTTAAAGTATCTTTTATTGCACAGTTTAAATAACAAAAATGCAGTGACTCAGATTACACAATATTTTTGTCTCTTATCATGTTGGTGGAATCATGAAATCTTGCTTTTTCGTGACTGAGAGGCATGAAAAACTTAGCAAATATGATTGATCATGGAGTAATGTGCAAAGTTTTTCAATATGTGTGATCTCACTGGCAAAGAAGTCATTACTCTGAAGCTGTAAAATGTATGTTAATCTAGACTGTAAACAGTGCTAGAATGCATTATTTCATAGAATGCATTTGAGTCATTCTATAATCTTTTAGTTCGACTATGTATTTGTGAAGCATATTGTGTGTTTTTTGTTATTCTTTTTGTTCCATTAATCATTTTATGACTATGTGAGACCAGTGAGATCCCTAACCCAACCACATGACTAAACTATTTAATTATTTATAAAGCAGCTAATGAACTCTACTTACAGCAAATACAGTAATTGAATGCATGAAGGTTTTTTTTGAACAGTCTGACATAATGTAATATGACTGCAGAAAAACCAAAATATTGGACCAAAGTAATTAAGTAGTCTAAAATATACAATGCAGCTTTGGGAACTCAGCAAATAGAAATCCAGTTGCAAACGATTAAAGGGGAAAACAAAAGAATCTGCCTACGTTAAATTGTGAGCGTTCTGTCACACATTCTTGCTTAAAATGTCAACAGATGTAGCAATCCATTGTGTCAACATGAGGTAACTGGGGTTACTTTGGATACAACTGCAGCAGCGTTGCCACATCTAATCCAAGCACTTATGATTATTTCATGTGCGCTATTGTTTTTATATTTTTCACTAAATTAGGCCTCAGTTAGACCTTAAAACTTTCCAAGTTTGCAAGGCATGCTATGGAGGTTGGGGACTTAATTCAGATGAGATACACTGATCTCTTTTGCGCATGCGTGTGTGTGAGATTCTTATGGTCATCCCTTTGAACTCTTCAACACTACGAACTCTTGAATGCCAGATCTAATCTCATGTATCGTACCACAATGTCAGTGTTGACATATTTCTGTTGTAAATGCTTTAATAATTGAGACCAGATGTTTGGACAATAATAAAGCCTGCTTTCTGACACATCCATTGATGCATGTTTCAGATAAAGCAAAAAATGCTGATCTGTGCGTTAATACTGAACTATGAAGTGTTTGGTTATGCTTCTTTATTTAAAAAAACAAAACTTTTGCCCTATTTCATTAACTAAAATTAAAACAAAGTCAGAATTTCAGTGATGATGGGGTGTGTGAATTATATAAAGGTTGGTTAGGCAACACTTAATGTGGCAGAGTTCAAAATATTCATTTTATGAATTAATCTGTATTTGGCTGAGAAAATTGCAAAGTTATGCAATCTAGCAAAGGTCAATGGTCTGGAAAGTTATGAGAGCATGTAACACATAATATGGATCAGGAAAGGGGGACAGCAGCGATGAAGGAAGACGAACAGAATAGCTGTTAAACAGCAAAGCACCTCGTCGCCACATCATTCACATCAAGTTTAGATGTGGGCATCCTTCCATCCATGCCAAGGTGTACTTACAAAAGTCTGTTTGAATGCCGTATCTTGTTTGTTAAGATTTTGTCTTGATTTTTTTTATTTTTAATTTTTCAAGTGTTTATTGCATAAAAAAGTAACCATCTGGCTGATTATATCCAACATATGTCTCTAAATGAGTCACTCTTCATACTCTCTTGTTGAGTATTTGTCAGTTTTGGCAGACTGTAGCTTCCCAGTGCACACTAATTTAACCACTTCTGTGTAAAATATATTCAGTCTCATTAGCTCCTCAATCTGCCACTTTTTTAACTAAATGCAATGACAACATGGCCAAATAACTTAGACCCATTTCTAGCATTTATTTCTTCTCCATTTAGGTGAAAGTTCAAACACTCTGCTTTCAATTCAATATACTATTCACTGGAATTATTTCCATACTGGACAACTCACACGTCATACATCACATGTTCATACCAGCATGACTGGATTTAATGTAGCAACCCTTGCTCTTCAGGGACGGTCAATGGCAATTTCCTGTTAGCTTCCTGCAAGCACAACCTCCGCTAACCTTAACTATCCTTAAAATGAAGGTATGCTAAGGAAATAATATTGTCTTCTTTATTTTCTTATGGCTAATTAAAACAGTTTTGTGACTGCTATTCATAAAATTAACAGAAAGTAAAAACACTCCATGTTTTGAAGGAAATCTTTTTTTCTGTTTCGGCATGAGACTGCCCCTGTGCACAAAGCTGGGTCCGTAAAGATATTTGAAGTGGAAGCACTTCACTTGTCTCCACTTACCCAGGACTAAACAGACATCTGGGACTAACTTAAGCCCTGACTGTAAGCTAAGCCTTATCACCCAAGCCATGTTTCAAAATTGCATATAAAAACTAGTGAAGGTGGAATATTAATCAAACTTTCTTTATTTGTCAAGCAAATTTAATAACAATGGATGAGCAAAGTGCTTTAGAGAGTGATTTTTTTTTTCTTTATCATTTGATCACATTTAATATCCTTGGTCTGGAGATCAAATGGTGAACAGTCATGTTAATGTGTAACAATAATGAAAAACGGGGAATTTTGTTAAAACCAGCATAAAGACTAGACATCAGACATGTGACTGGAAAGTGTGTCTCTTGGCCATAGGAAAATCGGCCTCCTATTTCTGCTTGTGACCACATCAGTGTTCCCATCTACGAGTCCATTAGACAGCCACCAGTCCAAAGCTGCTCTTGAAGTGCTCCTTAGTACATTAACCCCGTCAGCAGTGTGAACATGACAAACACAATGTACGTGAGCTCCTTTGGAAACAGGCTTTCACACCACATGATTGAACTCTCCTCTGTGTTTCTAACAGTCACCTCAAACTGTTGCTATTTTCCATACACAGCATTAGTTTCACTGTCATGTTTGGCTTGGCTTGTTTTTATATCACCAATTTTAAGGCCATTTCATCTGATGCGTGCCCCTATCTTTGAAAACCAAACACACCTAGACTGCAGGACTGAATAAAATGATGTGATAATCAGCGTTGTTTTAAAGTTGTGGGTTATCTGATCTGATGTGGTAGAAGTTTAACTGCAAAAACAGAGGAAACACATTTGCATCTGGACCCAGCATTTCTAGAACATAACTGTCCAACCAATGTACTTTGTACAATGTTTTATGTAGCTGTAATTCTTTAGTGTAGCTGCCAGCAACAGCTGGAAACGTACATTTCTGGAAGAATATGCATTGCAGTAATAGAAGTACATGAGCTGCAAATCATCTTTTATTCTATTTTATTTTATATCTTTTTTTGGTGTGTTTAATTGTGTTAAATAAAAGAAGCCTAGCAACAGATCCACTGCTAGTATTTAGGTTTGACCTTCCAATGGAAAATCCATTTCTCCAAACAGAGAATGCAATTTATTTAACTAAGGCAGGAATGATAACGAATACATCATTATTTATCCACACATCTTTTTCCTCCCTGCGTTAATGCCAGTTCCTTAATAGTCAAATCCACAGTAATTTAAGAGAAAACAAGCTTTGCCGCTTTTCACTGCCCCCCTCCCCATGTTAAAGCCAGGTTCACCGGAAAAGCCTTTACAAATAAACAACTTAACAAAAACAATTAATGGTGCTGTGGGAAAAGCAATTTAATTTCCTCCCGCCGGCCTGTGGACAGAGCACTGAGAAATTGGACACCTCCTTATTCAACCAGCCTCATGCCTGCACTTCTGCACAGCCGTCTTACTAAGAAAGCAAGAACACATCAAAAGTGTTTCTGTTGTGACATTAATAAAGACAAAAATCATAGCGTGAGCATGTACAAAATTCCCTTTGAATGCGGTATGTGTATGTGTTTGATCCCACTGGCTCATGATCTCTTTGACTTGCCTCTCTTCTGTCAGCATGCAGCCATGGTTAACATAGATTAATACCAGTGTTATCTCAGGACATGGGATAGTTATGTCATTTCCTGTGGATTGGAAAGTTAACTGAAGCACCCAGTGCCTTTTGTTTTGGTTAGCTCTCTTACTTCTGTTTTTTCTAGACTTTAGTAAATACAGTTTTAATCTTTGATCCCAACAGAAATTATTTTATTTATGTAATTAAATATCAGTAAGATACATCGCAGTAAACTAGGAAAAAATGTGTACTCAGCTGCTTGTGAATGGTTGCTGGAGGTTGTTGGCTATGAAATAAAGCTCGATTCACACAGGCTCAGAGGCCACTCAGTGACTCTGTGGTAACAACTTGTCACCAAAGAAAAGTGTTAATTTTATGACCGATTGTTGTGTTTGCTGGCAGTTATGGGAATTTGATGACAAAAAAACAGCACTGAATTCCTCTTTGTGATTTCCTTGGTCACTTGCAGGTTGCAGCCACCAATAACAAGTAACAAGTCCACCTCTTCCATCCAAACTATGGGCAGCTGCAGCAGTCTGCTAATGACCAAAGCAAACACAGTGAGGGTTTTGGTGCAGCACCCTCTTTTCAATCGATTAGCAACAGCTACAATTTCTAGCAACTACTCGCCAAACAGCTGGAGAATACATGTTTTTCCTCAGAGACCAGAGTTATTAGTTGTGGACTTACACAGTATTCTTTTTGGGGGGTTTTAACAATTTTTTATTTTTATGTAAATAAACTTAGTTTTTTTTTTAACTGAGTTTTAGTTTCTAGTTTTTATTAGCTATAACAACAATGATCTGGCAAGGGAAAAAAAAGTGGCCAGGATGCTGATGTTCCATGCAAACATTATAAAATGATCCGATCCAAACTGCAATAAACACTAATAATATTCTAAGTGCACAGGTGTGTCCACATCTTGGGTCACGACAGTTTGTAGTAGGTTTAACAAAAGAAAGAATGTAGTGAGGAAAAATGATCAGCAGCATGGAGGTACAAACAAAAAACTTATGGCATCAAAGTTATTTCAGCAATTCTGAAAATCAAATTCTGAAATCAAACAAAAGCCTAGAACCATTTATCTGCTATATCTCTGTTTTTGCAAAGGGAGTTTTTAAGGAGTACAATACCTCCATAATGCTGATCAAACCATTTGGATATTTTTAGATGTTCACGATCTCGGAACCAATCTGGTTTCAACAATAAAACCCCGTTCTGCATTTATCACAAAACGCTTACTGACCTTCTGACATCACTGGAGGCCTGTTTTGCCTTCAATTCAAACATAGACAAATTCCCCTCCAGCGCATTATTACTTTGCAGTCTTTATCGCAGAACGTTCATTGTTGACCTTTAACTAGTGGGAAGTGAGTGAAATGTCAGGAACTGTCTGCAATCTCTTTAATCTGAGCCAAAGAGTCATAGCAGAGCCCTGAGATTAGCCCAGTACTGGCGCTTGCTTGTATTTCTAGAATAATGTTAGCCACTCTTCTTCCTGTTATGCTAAAAAAAAAAAAAAAAAAGCATCTGGTAACAATGAAGTATTGCTTTACTTTCTTCCTTGGAAGACAGCAATTATGGCAAACTCTAGGTTGAGACAAAAAAAGTGATACTTGTGTAAGAGTAACAACATGGTTGTGAAGAAAATAATGTGTTGTCATTTTGAAAAAGGAGTGTTAAGTGTCTGTTCATCTGAGTTCAAAGAGCTAATTGTCAGGGTTAGTACGTACTGCAAGTGTTGCTGTGTGCAAGAGCAACAAACATCTCAGATAACAAGATCCTATATAATGAGACCCAACAGCTCGAGCTCCAAGTACAGTAAGTGTATTCAGCCACCTCTGCCTGCATAACATCTGTGACTATGAAGGGCAGAGCAGCTTTTGTTCCCTATATATTTAATTAGGAGAAACTCTAACGTATCCACTTTCATCAACTCCTAAAGCTAATTTTCTACATTTAGTGTTGGGGAAGGTGAACTCATCTGAAAAACAAAACAAAAATAAGTCCAGTCCAGCTGCTAAAGCTACCTTTTCACACAATATGCATGCATTTATTGTGCCATTTGGAGACCATTACCTTTGAAAAAGACTACTTTATTGTGTTGACTGCATTTTCAGACAACCATTACATGTGTAAATTGAGTGTAGAGTCCCTGTCAGAGTGGCAAACAAAGCACCTGGATGCCAACTCGTGCCAGTTTATTTGGACAGCAGTCCAGCCATTGCCGTTGCCTTAAGTACACATCTACTCAAAGGCCCGTCCCTTCTTCAACTTTGGTTTCCAGGAAATGAAAGCAAATCTCCTATGCAGCTTTGTTTGCTTCTCTTGCCTGTCACAGCATTACTGAAGCACTATTGTTACAAATAAGTAGACAGAAAGAATACAGCATAGCCTAAAACCTTTAGGTGATAAGCCCCCACAACATACTTGAGCAGCCACCAACAACAAAAGCAATCTAGGTAATAATAGGTAATTGCATTTATATAGCACTTTTTGAGACCCTCAAAGCGCTTTAAAATTCCACTATTCATTCACTCTCACATTCACACACTGGTGGAGGCAAGCTACAGCAGACTGACAGAAGCGAGGCTGCCATATCGCGCCATCGGACCCTCTGGCCATCACGAGTAGGCGGTAGGTGAAATGTCTTTCCCAAGGACACAACGACCGAGACTGTCCGAGCCGGGGCTCGAACCGGCAACTTTCCGATTACAAGACGAACTGCCAGCTCTTGAGCCACGATTAACATCATGATGATTATCATGTTAATCAACTTATTTTTGTGGGTGGTGCTTTTAAACATGCCACCTACCTAAACACTTACAGAAGGCAAGACCCACCCACCCTGTGGAAATGGCACTCCCCGATAGCAGTTGCCTCATCAGCAAAACAGTGAGCGCTACCAAATATGAAAAACTGCTCATGACTGTCTTCACACAGAGTAGATCCCAATCTGGTAAATTATCTGCAGGATGAGCAGGAACAATCTTGGTCTACGCAGGCAAAACTCCATAATGACCCTAACACTAACACACAATATAAGACAAGTAGTATTTTTAACAGTATCCCATCACTGCCCAGAGGCTGCTGGGTAATGTAGTTCACACTAACACAGGCTTTCCTACACAGTAATTTAATTTTTTTCCTCACCATAACCTCTTAAAATTCAGAGCAAATATGCAGCTTAAAGTGCTCAAAAACTAAACAAAAAACTGAGAAAATGACAACAAACAGCTCTGTACCAGGTTATGCTATGTTTTTGGTATTTTAATAAAAACACCTATACCAGGGGTCAGCAACCTTTCACATCCAAAGAGCCATTTGGACCCGGTTTCCACGCAAACAAAAACACTGGGAGCCACAAATACTTTTTGACATCTAAAATGAAGATAACACTGTATATATTGTTTTTTACCTTTATGCTTTGTGTGAACAACTAAAGTGTGTTGCTTATGAAATCCTTGAAGTGCTAATGAGAAAATTACATTTTATTTATGTAATTAACACATTTTGAACTCTTAAAGAAATATAACAAAAGGAAAGACACCAACTTGAACTAAGATGATCCATGTAGCAAACAAAAACTGTTGTGTGCCGCCACCCTTATATCGCCTTTGGGCTTTTGGAGCCTTGACCTGACTTTTAAAAAATAATTGGAAAAAAAGCACTATGCTGCTAAAAGATGAAAAATAGATATTTGTAAAATTCTGCCTAAATATGTATTTTACCTGGTTAATGTGTGTGGCGGGCGTGGGGCTGTACAAAGTCACTTTCATCTTTACGCAGGACTGTAAGCTGTCATCTGTGAGTCGTGAGCGGTGTTTGTTTTTAACATAGTTCACGGTGGAGAATAGCTGCTGACATAATGTTGATCCGAAGGTCCATAATTGGCCTACCTGGGGTTGAAAGTCTCGATAAATGCACGGCGTTTCGGCAGGTACACCGGCTTCCGCGAGTGTGACGCTTATTTTGAGCGATGAAAAAATAATAGAATATAATTGTATTTTTATATTTCAATATCACAATAATCTTCTAATTTAGAACTACAAGTTAAAAAAGAACTAACGTAAATAAAATACACTTCAGCTAAATTGTCACGGTCTGGCTGGCAGACCATGGGGATATGGGGGAATGAGGACCCAAAACGCATGGTTCTGCGATGCAAACAGTGCACTTTATTTACAGTGAAGGTAACAGATGCACAATAAATCCCCTTTGCTCCCTAGACTCCCATGTGTGCGTTCCCCTCCGATGTCCGTGCTCGTGCTCCCGGCAGTTGTGTTTCTGCACACCCTGTGCGTGCTGCCCTTCTGGTCCCTCGTTCCACCTGCAGGACAATACAGAAGCAGCCGTTAAACACTGAACCCGCGCGCACACACGATCCGCACTTCCTAGTACTACACACTGACTTGGAGTCTTAGCTTAATGATCCCGCGCCGGTGGGAGCTCCAACACTCTCCTAAGTAGCTCCCCCGACGAGCCCTGATCACCAACAGGTGTGTGGCAGGAACTTCAGGTGTGGCCAGTCCTCCTGCAGGGCCACACCCATCAGGCCTGCATGTGGCTGTTCTCCATCCTCCAGCCACACATGTACACACCCTGCCTATACATATGAGTGGAACACCGAACACAGCATAGTGCAGAAAAACACATCCCCAAATAACAACAACAACACTAATAATAATAATAATAATAATAATAATAATAATAATAATAATAATAATAATAATAATAATAATCCATCCTGCTCACGGACCCCCGAGTCCTCCAGAGCCGGGTCCATGACATAAATACTTCTAATTTATTTCCCCAAACCACGCAGAGCCACACTATAAGGACTAAAGAGCCGCATGCAGCTCCGGAGCCGCAGGTTGCCGACCCCTGACCTATACCAAGACAGACTGATATTTCAGTTTAACAAGTGCTGCATAATTTACCATCCTCCTTTGTCTGGCCTACAGCACTGGCTGTACAGAAGCCTACGCCTTCTGACTACATTGTTGTAGCAACATGATGATTTCTTTTTAAGGCTACAGAATGCAAATCATGGTCCAGAGGGCACCTCGGGCTCATTTGAGAAACCCCTACCTCTCTTTTTTCAGCAGTCTCAATGTTCTTAGGAAAATGGCTGTTTGTTTATTTGTTATTAGTGTTAAACTGTGTGAAACTAGAAATTTTCCAGGGCTGTTCTGGCTCATATATTTAGATTTTCATCTCATGGGGTTCATCACCATAGCAAATTTTGAGCTCTGTTTACTTTCAGTGTTCTTTACTGCAGATAAATCAAATACCAAAGTAAGAAAAGTAAACTGAAGCAATTCACTGAGTCACATGTATGTTAAAAACTAAGTATAAGTATTCAAGTCTTGATCGTTGTTGGGGGAAAGGTTTGTTGCAGTTAGCTTTGAGAGCTAACAGTGAACTGTCTTCCTCCTTTCCAAAGCAGGTCAATGCATATGTATTCAGTTACGTGTATGCTCAGTGGTACAGATTAACTTATAGCACATATGTCGCACGTATTACACTCATGTCACGTTTCAGAAACTGATTTAAATTCGGCTCTAAAGGGGCCCAAGGCAGTGACTTAAATGCACGCACAAAAGAGTAATGACACTAAGGTTAATAAAGTTGGTACAATAACCTGCTCATGATGAGATTTTAAAATCAGAAGCCTCATAATTGCTTTCTAATAACTTCTGCTGCCGATTAGAATCTTGATCAGCATCAAAACTTTGAGAGAATTTGGATTAGTCGGCTCTATCTTTGTAATGAATTGGTCGTATAACATGTCCGGCCTTTATAACACTGGCAAGCAGCATGTGAATGAAGAAATTCATCACTATTTTTCTCAATTAAATGTAGGTGGCTTACGTTGTCAGTGAAAAGCTTGTGACCACATCATGCTTTAGTCATTCAACAGAATGTTCTTCTTTGGACCTTAGGCAGTACATTCAATATAATGCTCAATAAGTGCTGTAACAGCTGAAAACTAATTTTCTAGACAGATGTATTTATTTGACAGCAATCAAGAGTACTCTCTGACATATACTCATGCAGTTTTTCCAATCATGCCAAAAAAAAAGAAAAAATAGATTTCAAGGTTAAAAATTTTTCAGTCTGCTGTGTTTACCATATACAGAGATGTTAAAAAGCAGTATTTACAAGAATGTATTTTGTCCCTGAAGTTACTAAAAGGAATGGTGCATTCACTCACTGATATTCTGAAATTAATCTTAAGCTTGCAATTGTTCAAACAGTAAAACGGATGTAGAGGCTGCAAAATCTTTTGGGATGAATCAGACTGAATCGATGAATGCGTCATGGTTGAAGGACATTTAAGGACGCTCAATGTGTGAATTAACACTTAACCCTGAAGTTGTCCATTGAGTCATTGTGTGACTCAATGGAATGTACAAGATTAGAGAAAACTGTCACCCTCTCCTAGTCCAATGCAGCCTTGTGAAAATAACATTTACAGCTAAATTGATTTTGAGGAAAACAATAATTATGACCAAGTTATACTTAGTGTATAAGAAAAAGACGGATGGCATACTTACCTTTAAGTAAACCCCACTAACCTTTCTAACCTTAACTTAAGTGCCTATTTTTCAAAACTGCATGTATTTCTGCAGTGAATCTGCAGAGAGTGAACACATGTGGCACTGTGAGCATTTATTCTTATATATTTATATATAATCAGAGGAATATTCAGCCAGAAAACTGGCTACTGCATTTGCATTATGTGCAAGTCAGATACAGGGTTTTTTAGTGGTCATAATTTCTTTCAGAGAAGCATTATCTCTGATCAAATTTCTGGTGAAATCTGGTTAAAGCTGAGTTCATACTTCTGCAGAAAGCAGCACAGCATCTGCCAAAGTACGGGTGTCTTCGAGCCAGGATGTAAATCTTGCTCTCAAGTGAGAGAGTTGATTGCTATGTACACGAGTCATGCATTTCAGCCACCATGTCTACTCTGATGCAGATAATTAATGAGGCGCAGCTTAACCCAGGCAGCAAATAGATGTACATTGCCCAGTAAATGCAACTGGGTAAACAATTTATTGCCGTTATGTATATATGCAATTTTTAGGAGACACGGTTGGTCGGTTGTAATTTAGACAGCACAGTCAGTTGTGTGACATAAAACAGCAATAAACAAAATGAGCAAATGATCTGTAATTAAAAATGTTAAGTCGCAGGGTAAGCTATAATATGGAGCAGTGGGGACAGAAGTACCATACTAGAAGTTAGAATTACAGACTTTGGAACTTGGAATATGTCAGTCAAAAGATGAAAATTGATGAAGGCTCTCTTTTAGCTTCTTCAATTTAGATTTTCTGGTGACAGCAAGTCAAGCCTACAAAAGTTCCAGATTGGGGTTTCAGATGTCCATGTAAATGGCTTTAAACTATCAATACTCAATAAATCGAAAAGTTCAATTTGGTTAAAAATAACAACAGTTTTGCAGATTTTTGTTTATAATCAGCCCGATAGCCCGAGGTGAATCAAAAAATACCTTTATAACTGACGTGTACATTTGCCTTTTTTCTTTCTTCTTTGCTCAGTACATTGGGCGGGGAAAAGCCAAATAAAGTGACTTTTAAAAAAAGTCTATGTATACACAGCTGACACAATTAACTGGAACAAAACAAGTTAAACATTAGCTCATACTTAGCATCAAACTTCAGTCGCAGTTAAGTTATACATTATAGTTTTATAGTTTTAAACAATAGCATAGTGTATTATTGTGGGGGTTTTACAACATAAAGCACCTTGAGCAGACTGTTATTGTGATTTGGCGTTATACAAAAAGAACTCAATTGAACTGTAAACACATTCACTCTTAGCCACACTCATGTGTCAGATTAAAAGAAATGTGTAAAATGGTAAAAAATAAAAATAAACATCCTGTAAATAGGATCAGAAAACAAATTGGTACTAACAAATATAACAGGAACTATAAATACAAAATCCAGAAGAACTGTTTTCAAATGCATCAGTGCAAATAAAATAAACACACTGACAAGATGGGAACCACACCGTGATTAGCACCTTCAGATCCCTGTTACATAAACTTTAAATCAGTGAAATCTAATGTTCCTTTCTGTATCTGGACCAGTTAATTGAAACCTCAAAGCAAAGAGCCATTCACATCTGAAAACCCACCCTTCCTCAGCCAGGCTACCCGTGCAGTACACATTCCAGTCTGATTGGCTTAGCTGTTGGCCCGCAGCCCAAAAGGCGTCTGTATAAAACTCCCTATGTGCTGAAAGGCAGAGTCAGAAAGGAAAAGGAACCCTGGAGTGACTGTGGGTTAACAGGAAAACTGAATTTGTTCTTTACTGCAATTGAAAGCACTGGAAAATGTGCAAAGGATTAGCCGCTTTACCCCAAACCTGCCTCGAAAGGTGAGTACTGAATCATTGCCTACATCTTAATAGTGTATTGCTGTGATGTGGTTTGGATCCCGCAAAGTTTGACTAAACTTTGTAACCTGTTTGTGGGAGTTCTGTGCCATTAAAGTTAACAGTATGCACTGGAAAGCACTTTAAAGCAAAAAGAAGTTCACTTTTATGAGTTTTTACTTTTCTGGTATTTTTTCTGCCTCCTATAAATTCTTTTTAAACAGGCTTTTTGACACAGAGAATAATGTACATGACTTGTTTTAAAGCTTTTATTGTTTTACAAATGAATAGTGTATTGCTTAAGCATTCAAACACTGAGGGAGGTCAGGCACGTTGCTTAATGAGAGAAAGAGAAAAAAAAGTGTGGTAAATGCTGAAATAAAAACAAGACCTGGATTTTAGGTTTTGTTCCTGACTTATTTTTTTTAACAGTTTTAGCAGCTTTATTTCTGAAGCTGTGTTACACTGATTGTTAAAGCAGATTTTTACTTGTGAGTGTAATGTCAGTGTCCTGTTCAAATATACTACTCTGGTTAGAGGATGACACTTATCACAGTGTCACAATTTGATAAGCATCTGGACCGGACTGTTAGATGTTAAAGCGTTGTTGTCCCGTTCTTCTTTCTGTCATTCAGGGCTAAGGAGATCAAGTCAAAATTAGGAGTCTTACTGCAGAAGCCGGAAAATGCCATCGACCTCATCATCCCCTACCCTGAGAAGACTGAAAAGAAACCGGAGAAGCTCCAGAAGTGAGTGTTTTTCCCTCGGAGGGCCGAATGTCTGTGATGTGGGTAGTGTTTTCCTGATTATCTGTTAACCAGATAACTGATGGTAAAGCGGGAGAACAGAGCCCCGAGCAGGTACAAGATGTGGAGATCAAGGGGCCAGTGAAACCTCCCCAGACATTGAGTGGGCTCAGACGTTGGGAGTGTGACGGTACAAAGCTTGAGATTTCAAATGCATTGCCTTGAACAGACTGCGGTAGTGGTAAAATATGTATGAGATGTTAAATTATGCCGTTTTTTTGTGTTTATTTGTCTTCTGTTACTGTACACCTAGACTTTTGGTGTTGTAAGGGAAACTTTTGCCTTTAGTGTTTGTTTTTAACATAATGGAAAATATTTTAAATAAATTGTAGCATAAAATGGAGACTAGAAAGACCTTGACTTGTGTCAGTAAAAGCATGATGATTTTTTTTTTTTTACCACCTAAAAACCAGCCACAGTGTAGCTTTGAGGAAGGTTTATGTGACTGTGGCAGAAGCTTTATTTGGGTTTATTTATTATAAATTTGTCTTGCAGCTCCTTTGACCTTTTTGTTTAGTTTGGCCCACAGCAGTCACAGCAGCTCTCCTGCCTGAGCTGTCAGAACTCCATTTTTTTTCTTATATCATCGAGAAAGTCGAATTTATGTTTCGTTATTCCATAAGCTTTGGTTTGAATTCTTACTATTTATTCTTAACCCTCATTTTATCTGAAGCACACTTTTTTCCTTTGTTTTTTTTTTTAAAAGACGCAGATTGGGTGTCACTCACTAGCTATTCCAACTATTTTTCCCCCATAAAAAAAAAGCAGGCTGCTTTGGAAATGCTCCCTAAAAAGGTGACTGGAAGGCAGCATTGTTTCACAATCTACTTCTTTGTCCAATTTCTTTAATAAAAGTGCACTTTGAATGAGTTTAAAGTTGGAGCTCAGTGGAAATGACGGGGAAAGATTCAGACATAGACGGTCTATTTTTCCTCTGCAGAAATGTGAAATCTTATAGTGCAAACTCAGTTCAAAAGCTTTCATCTGGCTTTTTTCAGACAAGGACAATACAGCAATGTGTTTGAATACTTATAGCCTGTTTTCTGAAGCTGTCTGGCAACAGTTCATCAGAGGTTTACTTGGTGTCTGTTGACAGTCATTTTTATTTTCCCCCAACTATTTTCAAAGGAAAACAAGACAAACACTAAAGAATTAAAGAAGCAATTTTTTTTTAGGTCTGAGCCTTAATTATTGTGATTATTAACACCTGTGTTGATCAACAACGATCTACATCTAACTGGCTGCTTTTTAAAAAAAGAGTCTGAGTGAGATTTCTCAAAGTCAAGGATTGTTTTGGGTTGGATCAGCACTCATGTACAAAGGTGTCTGTACAGTTATTCAGTGAGAAGGCTGAAATGTTTCCTGATTATTAATAAATACATACATTTTACCTTTACTGCCACTTAGCAGTCTCTGCATTGCGCAGGAAGCAGTTTTGTACCATAAGTTTACCTTAATAACTGTTTTTTTGCAGTTTAAATTGTAAGCTTCAAGCATTATCCAGGTATAAGCACTAAAAGCAAAAGTGTTTTCCAACAACATGGCAGCTAAAGACTGTAAAGAAAGCCTTCTTAGCTCCTGAGGTAAGTTTTACACTGTTATACCTCCTGACTGAAAAGAGGCGTTTTTGTGCACACAGGCCTGCTCCTGAAGAGGCTTCTCAATGGCGTGAGAGTCTGGACCGGGTCCTGAACAACAGCTGTAGGTCAACCCTCTCTATTTCTCACACTTACACTTTCTTAACCAGAAAGCTCAAGCTGAGCGTTTTGTTGCGTTTCTTGTAATAGGGGACTTTGTTGTTGCCTATTTTTTGTAAAAGGCTGAGTTTTATTTTTTTATGTGACATCTGTGGCTCGAGAAGTTAGAGTGGATTGGAAGGTCTCCTCCAGTCCACATGTTCAAGTAGTGCCCCTGACGTCTCCTTATAAATGTGTGTGTGGCAGATAGAAAGGGCTTAAAGGTGTTAAGTAAAGCACCGCATGAATAGGTGGATGTGGCTGTTACTAAAAAGTGTTTGGTCTCTAAAGTGTTTTTTCAAAAAAAAAAAAAAAAAAAGAAAGTTGTTGCTTCTTGATATTGGACCTCACAAGTCTTTCACTTTATGTAACAGCAAAGCCAGAAATGCACACCAACAATTCTGCTTTCTGAAATCCCAAAATTGAACATTTTCCAAGTAAAGATACCCTTTTACGTGCACCACACAGTGAATTTGCTTTGTTGTACTCCTCATAGAGAAGCCTGAAGAACATCATTATTTTCTTCTGTCCAAAGCTGTCATTTCCATTATGTAAAAGCTATCATTGTAGTTTAACTTTAATCAGTGTCAAAGGGTGAAAACATGCCTTCTTTGAGGTCTGGTGTCTGTCTGCAGGACAGTTTAAACAGAAACAGTACAGCTTGCAGGCTTTGGTTTCCATGACAGCAAACGTGTGTGCTTAAGACCTACATGTGGCCATGGTGTTTTAATTGGATAAGAGAGATGGTGACGATAAGGTTTTGATCTTTATCTCATCCAATATTATGTGCTCACTCTGCATGGGTTTACAGTACACTATGGGTAGCAGGAGCTTGGTGAAATATGTATGAAATATATATAAAAAACCTTTATATAACATCTTTAAATTTTTAAAAAGGGGATAAAATGCATTTATTTAATTATATATCTATCCAAGTCTTACTTTAAAAAAACACATAATACACATAATGAAATAATTTGCAGGGGACAGAGTTATATAAAGAGAGTTTTTGGCGTAGATGCTGAAAAATGTAAGAAGAAGGGAAAAGAATATTTACAGTCACCATGCGCAGCAAACACTCAATTTCTGGCTCGGCTGTTTACCTCGCAAAGTGAACAGAAAGCCTGAGAGCCAGCAAGACTGATGATTAACTCTAATGGTTAGTGGTATTTAGTACTACGTGTAAACTCTCCAGCTAATAAGTCACTTAGGTGGCCCCTGCGCATTAAAACAAACCCTAGATACAGATGTTGCTGATACGTGAACAGAGAACCATTTCCTCTACCGAGCTCAGTGGAGGGGCAATGGACCTTTCTAAGTGGCTCCTTCAGCACCGTCTGGGGCAGAGAGATGTACGTTCCTCCAGTGTTTGCATGCTTGAATAAATGTGTATACCAGCCCAGGAAGGTTATGGGTGTTTTGGTTACATCTCTGATTTATTGCACAGTTGCCGCTAACTGTCACACTGTGATTATTTATCTACATGATATTTTGCATTAACATTAGCATTAACATTAGTCTTTATGGCTTTTCCTTGTTAAGTCCCCTGGGATTGTAAATGAATTATTTTCTCTCATGCACAGAGATACACTCTGCCCCCCACAACCCCACCACCAACGCCCTCGCACAACAGTCAATATTATGAAGAAAATACATAATGCATAACTACCTGTCAAAATAAAAAAAAAGATTACACTTGACATAAAAAGGGTTTAATTGGTGGCATAGTAATTTGGTTTAAATTACAGTAATTTCATTTTTAGGGGTTTTGTTTTTAAACGTGTTGCTGAATGATTCACTTACTATCAGCAAGAAGGTTCACTGGAGCTTAATAAAACTAATTTCATGAGTATCGAGTCAAAGGCAGATACACAAACACTAAACACGAGGCTGTGTTCTTTGGTCGCTGCAGCTCTCATTTACAAACTTGTGCCTGTGCATGTGCGCTTTGCTTTTTGTATGCCCTTGTACTCGTTCCAAAAAAGACAAAAAAAGAAAAAGCAACAACTTGATTAGGACTCTGTGCTATTTTTAATCAAGCTAGCCATTTAGATTGAAGATAAAGGCCTGAGGCCGCAGCAGAAAGCTTATCATTTGCAGCATATGCCTGTATAGACAATGGGACCTTTTGCAGGCATTGTGTTGAGCTACAATGGCCTTTGGGGAAATGAGTGGCTGTTTTATCAAGCTTTAGTTTGGATAATTATTTTGTGATAACCAAGGTGCTTTTATATTTGTCCATAAATAATCAATTTGTTACTTTTTAACATTCCTGAAAGGTAGTTGTCTAAATGTTTATAAAGTTGTGGGGGCTTTTTTTAATTGTTTGTGGATTTTTTTTTTTAAAGCCCCACTCAATAACATACACCATCCATCCGCTTTTAATCAGTAACAACAGAAATGCATTGTAATCTAGGCACAGTTTACATTAATTCTGTCAGCTTCTTAATCATGTAAAGTTCTATTTAGACATGGAATGTGTAACATTGGCAGTTTCATTTGTCAAATAAAGGCTTTTGAAACTGAGGTGTCTGTTATGTAATGCTTTAATTATGGTTTTAGTCAGGAGGGGAAAAACAGACGTATGACAAATGGAAAACAGGTAGCAGTTAGAAAAGTATAGGCGGACTGATATTTTTCTAAAAAAAAAACAGCAACAGTGGTCAGTTATTGAGGGGTTGGTGGGGGGTGGTGGGGGGTTTAGGATTTAATTCATGAAAAATGCCTGACCTTTTCTAAAAGACGGCATGGTTGTCACCCTCTCCCTGGAGTGTGGTAACAGAAAGTAGAGGAGTAACCACAGGCATTATACAAAAGACTGACATAGCCTCTGTGACATCACCCACTGCATTGAGAAAAACAGCCTTGAAGCACTGACTTAGTTTTATGTCACTGCCAGCTTTTTGCAGGGGGTGCCAGAAGTGCCCATATTTGGACAAGGGGGAGGTGTGCAAAGTTAGCACAAGCTGCATCCACAGACTTTTAGCACAAGCTGCATCCACAGACTTATGTGTCACATAACAATAATTTGGGAAAAATCATACAAAAGACACCAACATCACAAACATGGTTGAAAGGTCCAGTCCAGTGACTTAGGTGAGGAAGTGATCAGCAGACAGCTAGTCAGCACACACCTGTCACTTGGCATTAATGCGCGAGCAGCAACAGGCTCTTAAGTATTAACAAGTCTTTTTTAGCCTTCATAAAATTTAGCCCAGCTCTGCAAAAGCAGTCTAGTGGGAAATTAGCCACAGAGACCAGAATCAGCTAAAAACGTGCTATTGTGAGCTTAAACATTTGGATCTCTGTCCTGCATTTGATTCCCCAAGTTTAGTGAAAATTAACAAAAAAACAGTCTTTCATACATAAACCATGGCTCTGGGACTCTTGCAATAGATCCTTTGGGCCTTGTGGGCTGAAGGTTGGGGCCTTTGTGGATCAGACTTATTTCAGTTAATATGCAGTGGGATTAGTCTTTGGAAAATCTAGAGGCTGGGTCAACACTCCTTTTGAACCATTTCTTGTGCTCATTGAGTTGTTCGGAAACAGTTTCTACTGTTTTACAAGGAGTGTTGTTCTGCAAGAGTAGAGTCTGTCATTACTGCCGACTGTGTCTGAGTTTGCACATGGATTATAGCACTTTTAAATAAAAGAGCATTAAAGAGCTGATAAGTAGATCCTGTCACTTTAGAGAGGATGTGCTCTTAGAGACAACCTAAGTGGCTACATTTTTTAGCACGAAACATTGTTGCTTGGGAATGGAGGAGTTTCTCCTCTGCAATCCAAATTATTAGCTTTTCCTAAGCCTTGGCTGCCATCCATAACAAACTGAATAAAAACAGAAGTCTTTATTTTTTCATTGGATGCAAACAGTTTTCTCACAAGTTATATTAATGGTGTACTGTCAGAACAACCCATGTCGAGTTTTTTTCTTTGTTTTTGTTATCAGTGTTCCTTATCAATGTCACCATTACTAGAATTACATTGTAGCTTTCTGTTCCTTTAATTTATTTATTTTTTGTTTGTTTGTTTTTTTTACGTACAGTGATCAAATAAAAAGAAATGATACATTATAGCACATGTAATTCCCTTTCTTTCTACATTGCTGTATGTAAGCTGTTCTCTAATTAGTCCCTTTTATGGACAAAAGCTGTTAATAAGCACAGTGGTTGATGATATAATACTGTGATTTGCAGAGATCCTTTTGTACTGTTCTGACATTTCACCTTAACAGCTGACTCCTCTGTATCGTTAGTAAATTGAAAGTCTCTTCATTAAGTGACAAATTTAGAACCCATTTCAAAATAAGATGCGTTTTTTATGGTGTTCCTTTCCAGTTTTAACTTTGTGGCCTTTGCGGAAATATGACATTACCCATATTCTTGAGCCATGTTAGAAGTGTAACGGATATACTCAAATCATGTTTAGTTTGACTTAGACTGTCACTGTAACTTAACTGAAGCTTACAATTGCCAACATATTTCCTCAGTGAAGTGCATACCAGGAGAGAGGTTTGATAACAACCTGTGAGTCTGTATCCTATAACATATCAGTTCATGACCTTCTCTCACACTCTGTCATGCCTCCCTCTATCAGATGGTCTGTCTGCCTTCCGTAGCTTCCTGCAGTCTGAGTTCAGTGATGAGAACATCGAGTTCTGGATGGCTTGTGAGGATTTCAAGAAGACCAAGAACCCAGCGAAGATGGCTGCCAAGGCAAAGAAGATCTACGAAGACTTTATCCAGTCTGAGGGACCCAGAGAGGTCAGGCACTCATGTCACTTCCCTATCCCTACTCTTTCATCAGCTCAGCCTCATAGAGATGATAGATAGTTAATCTTCAAATTAATCATACATTGCTTGTTTCACAAAGTGGAAACTGATGCTTGACCTCTTACTTTAACACTCTTCATACTCTAAGTATTTCATGTGTTCAGAGTATGTTCCAGGTCAAACTGACCCAGGACAAGATTTCCATAATGACTGTCTACACTGAATTCCAAAGCACAGATCTGTTTGGAATGTAAAAATAGTTTATCTGACATTATTAAATGGCTCATTAATCCTGTATCCTAAGTTGAGGGTGAATTTGTTTTTGATTTTACAATGCCAAAGTACCATTACTACAACCTTCAATTATTAATATAATTCATTACGTTAAATTATATCATTTTATATTAACATTCCTGCCTGTTAGTGCTAACATATAAAAATATTACTCATATTTTCACCCATATTTGATATCAACTTTTCTAGTTTTACTTGCTTCTGAGAGAATTTTGGTTTTTGTCTTATATCTTTCTAACAGGTCAATATTGACCACTTCACCAAGGATGTGACCCTGAGGAACTTGGTGGAGCTTTCCCCTTCAACCTTTGACCTGGCCCAGAAGAGGATCTATGCCCTCATGGAGAAAGACTCCTTTGGCCGTTTCCTCCGGTCTGAGCAGTACCAGGAGCTCCTGGTCAACTAAATGGAGGAGCTAGGGCAGGGGTGGGTAGGTGGGGAGATTTTAAACAGTAGCTAGATGGTTTGAAAAAAAGAAAACTAATGAAGAATTTCGATTAAATATTTATAATAAACTACTGTGTGTGTGTGTGTGCAAACTATAATCTGGAAGACTTTTGTTTTCCAAAATCCAAATTGTGAATGTCATAGATATTACATTTCAAAATTACATTTTGAATTCAGCTAAAGTGAAAAAAATGCCTTTTGAAATAGCCCCACCTTTCCACCCACCCACCCCCGCACACACACGCACGTTCCTAAATTTGGACTCGATGAGGTCATGCTCAGGAAACTTGATGGTTTCCTAGCATGACCTCAAATGTAAATCAAAATTTCCTTTGAAAAAAATACAAGGATGCACCAACACACACCAATATACACACTAAATCTATATCAAAACATGTAAAAGTAATCTCTATGGAAACCAGACAAATCTTTAACTAGGTCAGAAAGTTAGTTCTTCAGTTTGGGATTTGAAAATCATCCTTTTGAAAATATCCCTTATAAACATAACCTAACATATAGTTGCACTTACTGCTTGCATCACAGTGTTGGAACTTTGTCAGACAGATTTATCATTATGTGTAAGCTGGGCCCCATTGTTTACCATGCACTTTTGACACATGGTGGTAGCATGAAAAAGTAAAAGAGATGGAGGAAGAAGATGAGAAGTTTATTGTCTCTGACCTGCTCCATTTGGTCTGAAAAACTAAGGCATTCCAAATCTATAAAGCTGAGTCACTGGAGAAAAATGAGTATTCCTCTAGTGTAGTTGTAGGAAGAAGTTGCTGGAGGTTGCTAACAGTCATTATTAAATCGATTGCTAAGGCCTAGTCACTAAAATCTAACCACACGCATTGGTATTGCTTTCCGTTGCTAAATGACATTAGTTGCAAAGAGCTATAAATTGCTGCACCAATAACCTCCTTCCATATCTTTGGTCAATAGTATATTGCTGCGGTTCCAACATGAATACATGCATGGTGCCGACTTGGCCTCAAACACTCACCAATTACTCATTATGCAGTTGTGAAACTCTGAACAGTGTGACCCATACCGGAAACATAGACTGTTTGCCTTGAAAGCAAAAGTGATAAGACACAGCTTTTACTTTGAAATGGAGTAGTGCCTGTTTCAAGTTTCACTACCGCTCAGTGGTTACATAGTGAGTGTTTTCAAAAGAAAGAAAAACTGTAAACCAAGTCACAAGTTTAAGATAAGACGATGAAAAACATTTTGCAGTTTTGCTTTTATTAAAAAACCTCAAGATTCACCTTAAATGTACAACAATGTTAAATCATTTTAGAAGACATTAAAGTTTTATCCAGAAAGATGTGACTGTGATATGTGAAGTGTTTTGTGATTTCCCCCCCTTAAGACCTTATTGCATGGAAAGTAGAGCATATGACTTTTTAAAAGGTAAAACAAAGGGAAATTAAAGTGGAACGGCAGTAAAACAGTTGGCTGTTTTGAATCAGTTGATTGCCTGAATAATTTGTAGCATGGACCAAATACTTTGTCTTTTTAATAAAAGAATATCTCACATAGTGGAGTACTATCAATGCATGACTAATGTTTATCACATAACCTATTTTTATTTTGGTTCTGGTCTGTTATCTCACCCTCACATAGATATAAAAATTTGGATTTTCACTACACCCAACCTTTTGGTTGTAATGTATCCTGTGTGAGCCATCCTTGAGGACAGTGCTGGCTAGTTGGCTAAGTGGTGGAGCTCCTTGTCTACCACTTAAGTGCAAGTTGCTAAGATGGGAAAATCAAGTAGGAGGGAATCTCATAAATAGAAGTAAACGGAACAGTGGTTTCATACAAAGAAAGATCTTTTTCCCATGTCACAACACCAAAGCTGTACTGTATGTGTGCAAGCCAAGTCAATAAAAAGGTCCAGATCTGCTTTTAGTGTAAATTTACTTTTGAAAAACATGGGAAACTGATCTTGCAAGTTTTCAGCACTAGACAATCCCTCAAGTGGCTAATGAGAATGATCTTATGATAATGAATGGAGCACACAGTTAAATCCTAAAATCAAAGTGTAATGTTAGCAACATTTATAGCAGCATTACAAATTCAAAAATATATGCAATATCAGTTGATAAAGCCAACCTTATATGTACTTTCCTGTTTCAGACTACATTTTATACTTTCAATCACAAGTTATTTGTCACTCTTCTATCCTTAAGAGCACCAACTTACACAAGACTATGATATAATGAGATGTAATGTTGGATTTGGTGTCGGTGTGTAATGTTGAAGTGTCCTTGATATATGCATTTAGTTAAATGTAGCAATCGTTGAGTGTGATGATATTTACTCTTGATTTATGTATTAACCAACAGAAATATAATTATATAATCAGCATTTATAAGTCCTTATTGTTCCCAAAAATTCAAATATATCACAAAAGAAAAAAGAAAAACTAAAAATTGTGCCGATCGGGACATCGGGCGTGATATATTTTCTACCTTTTCAGCTTATCTGAATTTCTAAATGTGTTATTATGAAATGCATCGGACCACCAAATTGACAAAGATTCCTTTCAGGTGTAAAGAGGAATGACAAGGATTCATGTTGGCACAGATTAGCCAGTCTGGTGTCATAACCTGAAGAGTGAGAAGTCATCAATCAACATCATAGAAAAAAATTAAACAAAATTAAAATGTAAAAAAATCAATAAGGGCTTTAATGGTGCTGACAATGCATTATTGGATGTAGCTTGCATGTACGTTTTGGAGTCAATCACATAAAAATATATATGCACACAATTCCTGAAGATGTATTTATTTATATATGTAAATATCTAAACGTGTAAAGATTTTCTGAAAAAAGGAAACATCTGTCTTTAAATTGTCATTTTGGTTTTTCTTTTTTAAGTTATACATACGGAACCTGTTGTGGGCCTAAGCATTGTTTCAAATATCTGCTAGCTTGGTTGTAGTGCCTTCCTATCAAATAGTTGGAGCATAAATCCAAAAAGATATAGATATAGATATAAATAGATATCTATATAGCCTTAGTTCAGGGCCAATAATCAACCCCCACCGACCACCCAAAAAAAGTGTCTGCAATTATGTAACAGAAACAGTCAAAGACAAACAGCACTGAAAAACAAAAAAACTCTCAGAAAACATATTAGTTTATATATTTACTTCCTTTTTCTTCCATCCCTTCTTGGAATGAGTGGGTTGTTTTAAAGAATCTGCATGTAAAGAGTGCACCACCAAGAAACATCAGCGATGACTAAAAAGCAGAGCGGAAACAGATGCAGCTGACTAACTAGCTGCCAACACAAACACTGTCAGAAGCTTGCATGGATGCATCCGTCACTACCGCGCTTCCTAGAAATAGATGGAAAAGGTCAGATGCCTTTGTTCCCCAAAGGAGGTTAGTGTCTCTCTGACAAATGTTTCTTGAGCTTGTAACATGTGCGGGACACTGTCACATTTATAGACTGGGACTTGTAGTATCTGAAGTCTGAGCACTAAAACATGGCAAGCTAAAAGTCTGACATTTTATTTGATAGCCAAAGATCTATCAATACTCTTTCAAACAATCACTGCTGAAACAGATGAGTAAGCAGATCAAAACTCAAACATCTTTGGCTCTGATTTCACACACTGTCAGTCTCAGTTTACTTTACCTGTCATATAATATTTAGTTTTTTCTTTTTGTCTCTTGCCACAAGACATAGCATTTCACTCTGGCAGCGTTTTATGTTTTACGATATGTTTTCATAGACTTATTAGCAGTTAAAAAAAGGAATCCAGACAGTTCCAAGTATGGAAAAAAGGTAATCAGACATGAAAAGAAAAAAGAAAATTATATAACATAAAATGTGATGTTTTGTTGAGGGATTCAGGTTCAACCTATAGCGGTGGGATCTGTGTGAAGTTTTAGGGACATGTTGGTGACTGTACTTGGGAAAAAGCAGAGCTGCAATCCCCAGAGTCCAAAATAGTCTTTGTTGATTGATTAAGACCATAAAACTATACAGTGCTGTTTATGTTTACTTAAGCATCGTTAAAAGGCAGAGGGCGTGGGTGCTGCAGGATCGGTGAGCACACAGGAAGCTGATTGCTCATTTAGTTCCTCATAAAGAAGGCTGTAACATTGATAATGTTCTGGCAAACAGTTCTCATGGTTTCAGGGCTTTTTATACATTTGTCAGAAGAAGAATGATCTGTATTTGTGGGAGAAAATCATAGAACCTTCTGCAATATCCCCCAGTGAGATCTGTGGCTGGCGGTGAGATCCACTGCTGACAGGACTGCACCCACAGGGTTTCTAGCCACAGTCCGCCCCCACGTTCATCTAGGTCTGATGCTGTAAACAGAACTGGGTGCACATGAACTACTCATAAAAGACTGGAGTTAAGGTACCATCGGTGCTTGAAATACTACCAATTCTAATGATATCAAATTGCTACTGTACACAAAGTGATATTGTTTTCCTGACACAAGGTGTATTATTCTAGCCAGGTTAAGTTGTGAAAACATAGTGGCTGGTGTCTTGATGCATTCTCAATCATCCAGGAAAGTAAATCTCCAAAAAGTTCTTCAGTCTCAGCTGACTGCAGGTTTCCCCAATCTTATAAACAGAACATTTGCATAATGACTGAAACCAGCCCACTGAAGGAACAATGGTCTGGGAGGTCGGTTCCTTAATCTTAATTAAGATTAAGGAACTGAAGAAGTCACTTGGATGAGTGACGAAACGTTTCTCCCACAAAACGCTACGTCAAGATGAACAGAATCAACTTTTTGGAGATAGTGGTTGGTGCACTTTGACTTCTAGCTGTGTTTAAAATATTTATACAGTAAATGACCGTGCTTAGGAATGACACACAGGTACAGAGGGCCTCAGAATAAAAACCCCAGGAAAAGAAACTTGGGGTAAAACCATGATATCAACTGAGAGAAGATGTCATTACATGAAAAAAAAAACTGCCACATTTAACTGTCTGAACCAACCCAATCTCCTATATTAGACATCAAATATAGGTACCAAATACAGCTTCTATTTTGTACCTAGTTTGTTTTCACTGCTTTGATTAGAGTACCAAAATTAATTGATTAAATAGGTTTAGGAAAACCTAACCTCAACATTAGCCTGCTCACAGGCTTATGTTGAGCATACTAACTGTGTTAAAATGTGACACCAAGAAAGTGAGAGGAGATCTCTGAGCAGAAATATCTGCATTATCTAATTTAAGGTCACATCTTTATCTCACATGAATTTATTTGTCTAGGCAAATAGGACTGAACAGTGACTGTGTGTGTGTGTGTGTGTGTGTGTGTGTGTGTGTGTGTGTGTGTGTGTGTGTGTGTGTGTGTGTGTGTGTGTGTGTGTGTGTGTGTGTGAAGTACTGTATAGCACAGTTATCCGTAT
This sequence comes from Perissodus microlepis, assembly GCF_051167445.1. Classification (NCBI taxonomy): domain Eukaryota; kingdom Metazoa; phylum Chordata; class Actinopteri; order Cichliformes; family Cichlidae; genus Perissodus; species Perissodus microlepis. The sequence goes on along the minus strand of NC_140477.1, from coordinate 27,317,358 downwards.
GGAAACTAGGATTATTCCTGATTACAGTCAGGAATGCTCTGTTCCAGTCTGCAGTCAATCCTCGGGTATCCTGACATTTGCGGTTTTAAACAGCAGCATCCACCAACCAGAGACGATGCTGTTTCTACAACATTTTTTGTCCGTAAAACAAGGTTGATATCATGTAGGCTTATGGTTTCTACATGAGCACTATTCACTATTTTGTAGATCATACTAAGTCTGCTTTGGATGGTTATAACATTATGGCTCATAGTCAAAGTTCCTAGGGAGAATATGAATGGGATTTTTGAGCTCCATAGTAATGAACAATTTCCCAGAGTAGTGTCTTGATACTCTAGTAGTGCCTAAGCAGGCTGCAGCACCCCCTGAAGAATGGTATGGGGGCTACATGTCATAAACTACAAAATTAAAATAATTTAGTTGGTTATTAAATATTTAATAGTGGAATTTACATGTTTTAGATTACAGTTCCTGTCATCAGAATGATAAATACACTTTCCTTCTTTCAAGATATCTGTACAATTGGCTTTCATAGTCCTTGGATAGCTGCTGCTGTATAACGTCTGTCTACTCAAACAATCCTTGATTGGTTTGAGTAGCTGGGTTGATAAGGATAGGTTTGTGAGCGTCATGCTAAAGTGCAGTAATGCTGGCAGACTAGACTCTATAGTACACTTATGATCAATTTCTTGCATCATAACATATATGAAAGGAATAAAAATATGTACCTCATGCACAGTAATCAGTTAGTAAATGCAAAAACAGAACCTACACTTGTAACAATTTCATTTAAGAAGGTGTCAAATAAAAATGGACTGGCATATATAGGATTAGCTATTAGCAAGTAGTTTATCACAACACTTTTTGGTTGTCACTGTTTATCATCATTGTTAATTGTGAGCCTATGCCCAGTCAGTGTATGTGTGTAGACTGTGTTTGTTTTTCCTCTTTTAGATACCACAATCATATAAGAACACATGCATGACCAGTGTACAAGCCTTGGCAAAAAATTATGCAATCAGCCCACAACAAACAACTCAAACATGTAAAATTATTTTCATTAAGGCTGTGAGTTTTTTTTTCCTTTGCAGATCAAGGATAGGACATATATCACCTGTTGGGATCATGAGGAAAAATATGCCAATTAATACTTTGTTGCATCTTCTCACACTTTTATCGTGCATTGAATGGTTTAAGGCATGGACTTCAGGAAAAACAACATTCTCCATCAAGCTGGTTCCAAACATCTCAGAAGTGCTTTGCAGATTTGAGTTTTATCCTGGACCATTTTTCTTTTCAGTTTCTACCATCAGTTGTCATTCAGTATATCTGAATCTCCTGAAAAAAAGTGTTTACCCTTTTTGCTCTGTGGAAAGATCCATTATCATCACCATCATCAAACCTACTTTCTCTGATGGACAGGAAAGTGTCCAAAATTTAAATGTATACCTGTGCATTTACTGTTCAGATAATGAGTATCATCTCCTCACATCTGTAATGCGACCCCGTATCATAAATTATGTGGGACATTTTCTTGCTTTCTTCAGACAGTCGTCTCTATATGTGTCATTGGAAAAACACTGTATAAAAGTTGCAGCACCATCTCCTCTGCTAGTGAAGATTTGTGCTTCGTGACTGAACATCACTTTCATCCAGTCATCCACAGTCTATGCTTGTCTCTCTTCAGCCCACTGCAACCTTGGTTGTTTTTTTTTGTACTAGTTGCCATTTGCTTTTCTGCTTATAAATCCCTCTTCATTCAGCCCATTTCTTACTGTTCCATCACAGGTACCAACTTCTGTTTCTACTTGTTTGTTTTATATTTGTTTTGTTGTGGATTTTCTATTTTCAAGACGTTAGGCCAGAAAACGACACTTTAAAGTTAATTTTTATGTTTTCATTTGATTATCTTCCCAGTTATTTTCCAGTTTAGTTAACTGAGAACTATCATCTTACAGACTGATATCACTCTTGTTGGGCCCATGCTTTTTATCAATCAGATGCACCAGGTTGTTAGGGTCTGTTGCAAACCCAATTCTACAAAAAAAGAAAATGTGGTGCTGTTTAAAATGTAAATAAAAACAGAATGCAATGATGTGCAAATCTCATAAACCCGTATTTTATTCACTATAGAACATTGAAAAAATCAGATGTTTACACTTAGAAAATATACAATTTTAAGAAAAATTGTGTCTCTTTTTCAATTTGATGGCAGCAATTCATTACAGAAAAGTTGAGACAGCGTCATTTTTATTACTGTGTAGCATTAACAACAGTCTGTAGATGTCCAGGAGCTGAAGAAACCAGTTGTTGGATTTTGTGAGAGCAATGTTGTCCCATTTTTGCATGATATAGGATTCTAGCTGCTCAATAATCCTGGGTCTGATCATAAACTGAATGATCCCTATCCTTTTTAGTCCCGAGGATATGGAGTCCATGCTTTCCAAAAATAATTTCAAATCTTGATTTTTCTGACCACAAAACAGTTTTCCATTTCAGTCCATTTGGGACAGAAAAGATTGCAATGTTTCTGGATCATGTTCACATGTATTGGTTCTTCTTTGCATTATAGGGCTTTAGTCTGCACTCGTGGATGGCATGTGAACTGTGTTTACAGACAATGAGTTCTGTAAGTCTTCCTGAGCCCATGCAGTGATTTCCATGACAGACCATGCCTGTTTTTACTGCAGTGCTGTCTGAGAGCCTGAATCTCACGGGCATCCAGTATGCTTTCTCTAGATTCTTTGACTCTTATGATGACATTATGTACTGTATGTGATGAGACATTGAAAGTCTTCACAATTTTATATTGAGGAAAAGGTTTTCTGATTATGTTCCACAATTTAAAGATGCAGTTTTTCTGCCCTAACTTGTACTAATAGCTGTTTCCTTTTTATATTGCTTACTTTTACAGCTTTTTGTTGACACCATCCCAACTTTTTGGAGACATGTTGCTGCCATCAAACTCAAAAAGAGACACTATTTTTTTTTAAGTTTTTTTTAGATTATTTATTTTTTAAATCATTATATTCTGCTTATATTTACTTTTTTGGAATAGAGATTGTAGTTCTGCAGGTATTTGATTTTGAAACACCTGCAGAACTACATTTCTACAAGGGATTTCTTTTCTCTGTATTAATCTGAAACAAGATCTGTTTTTGTTTTTTTGCACACTATATTTACACAGCAATCTTTTATACAGGTATTGGAGGTGAAACCCTAACTCGCGCATTTAACACTCACAATTTGAAACACTTGCCCACAGACAATAAAAGCATAATATGGGCAAAGGTGTATATCACCAGAAAGTTATAGATACAGAAACAAAATTTCCTTTTATGATATATAAATTAGAAACCTTAAGCAGCTGAGTTAATTAGAGAAGCCTTCTAACTGTTGTTCTTTGCATGTATAAAGGAAAGCTCAGATGACTGCCACCGCTGAGAACAGTTTGCATTCTGGCATGCTGGGTCAAATTAAAATGCATCTGATTCATCACACACTAGAGCATCAGTAACTCACAACAGGAGTTAAAACCCATGATCTGCAGCAGAGTGGATTTACCACAGCGCAGTAAACAGCCATAATAAACTCTCTACATAGTTACTCACTATATGAACTCCAAGGTACAGCTATAATACATCTCCGTGAAAACTGGAGATGTAGTATAATAGATTCAAATTGTCACGTGTAGTAGAGTAGCACCGCAGCACGGCACCAGTCTAAAGGCCAGATGGTCTCCATACCTGTGAACAGCATACACGAGTTCTGCCTTCAGTCTTATTTGTTGCAGAAATACAGCAATAAATTTGCTTGGTATAATTTTATGTTTGACTTGTTCCTTTTTGATAAACAACATATTCATTACTCCACCTGTGAGATCATTAAAAAATAAAATGTATATAAATAATTATAATCTGGAGAAAAAGTTCACAAAACAGGCTAAACTATAAAAACCACATAATCCAAAGCTCAGGATTCAAATAGATCTTTCAGAATAACAGTCTCCTTTGCTATAAACCATTAACCAGAGACAACCTGATTAAAACCAAATCACTGACTGACCAAACAGAGATTCTGCCCTCTGAAAAGAGAGTGCTAAGTGATGTCAAGAAGAAGAAATACAGACATATCACATATTAAAGGGAATAAAAACTTGCTGTAAATAATCTTAAAAGAATGAATATTGCAACTCCCAAGTCAGTCTCCCTTCCTTCCCATTTCCATGTTTTCCATGTTTCTAGATCAATCCAAACCAGATGGTGTGGAGTGCAAGTGATCTCAAAACCCAGTAACAGGGAGTCTGTGGGGGTACTGACCTACATATCATAATCTGGTAACACAAATGCAAGCACTTGTTTCACAAAATGAATGACATATATCATATAATTAGATATGCATGTTTCTGCTTCAGAAATATTAATTTAGCTGTACATGAAACTTGGAAACCACTTACTTTTAATGCGTCATCTCTGTATTTACAAGGAGATGACGCATGAGAACGTGCTGTATGAAGAGGGCAAAGAGTCTATCAGTATCCATGGTGACAGATGTTTCTTGCCTAGTGGCAAGCATGGATATTGATATACCTTTTGATTCCTACCTAACTCTTTAGTGTGGAGTGGCCTTCACAGCTGTGTCTACATGTGGATTGACACTCTATAGTTAAGAGGGAAAGTCTTTTATTTGCCAGTTCCGGTCACGTTACACCTGCCCAGCATACACCCTCTCCATCACAGGTTTAGCCTTCACACCTGCTCCTTATCAGCTAATCAGCTCCTGACCTGCTGCCTGCCTGCCCAGCTGCATGTGTCTGTCAGATCAAGCTGACAGGATGTATAATATTCACTCCAACTGTGTCCACATACATATGGGTGTATTTTTAAGCTTTGTTTTGTCCTTTGTATACATGCAAACAGACCTTTAGGTCAATTCCAACTGATTTTTAGAGAATGTCTTGCAAGTTGAAGATAGGAAAAGTCCCAAAAATTGCTATATCTTTTCCTAATCACTGTTCTTGGACTTAGAAAAGTCAGTGAAGTAGGGAGAATTCATAAGGACTGGGTACAAACTAAGTACTATTTAGGGTATTGCAGTGATATGATATTCCTATTGGGTTGCAAACTCAAAATACATCCCAACGCTGAAGAGCATGATATCCTAAAAACCAAATTCACTCTCTCAAATTCAGTCCTCTTTGGGTCATTTTTAATGATTAATTTCCTGACAAAGATGAATTATTCAGACTTAGAGAAAGTAAATAAATCAGAGTAAGTAAGAGAAATTGATTTTTTTTAAATTATTTTGTTGTGTGCACTGAAATATCTCACTTAAATTAAGTTTTTATGCTTAATAAACATGTTATGCGAGATACGTGTGAAACATTAATATGTAACCATAACCAATAATAGTCTATCATCACTATTTAATCATGTCGTAGGCAAAAACTGTGACAGTGATGTCAATATTACTGACACTGTCAGACACCAAGCTTGGACTTCATCGGCTACCAATACCAATATTAGAAACTATGATATCACGAAAAGGGTTTTAAATAGATTATAAACACTTAGACAACCTGGTCAACAGTTTATTTAGTAGTCTATTTAGTAAGTTGGTATTTTCAAAAAAATACCTTGTATTGTATTGTATTTTTGTATTAATAAACGGATCTACTCTTACTTTTAGTAAGACTATTCATGCTATTCTTGACAGTGTAGTAGTGTCAGAATGAGGACATCCCTTCATGTTCTCTTTAACATACCTGACATCTCTATATATTTGCCAGACCTCTACCTTCACTTCCAACCAATTGCGGCAAATCCTACTTTGAAGTGCCTGCTGTTGTGATTTGGTGACATAAATAAAACTAAAATGAATGAATTTTCGGAAGCAGATTTGAACATATCAGTGCAATCCTTGCCTACTGTATGGATTTTACTGTTGATTTGGATGATGGTCTCTCAGTTGTGGTGATATTCTGGTTTTTTATGAGTGGTTTGAGAGTGTGTCCTTTCATGAAGGATGTTCCAGTGTAACATGTGTAATATGGCTGTAATAACAATAAGGTCACTTCATTCAGCTGGGAACATTGCTAAGCAAAACTGATTACTGGGCATCAACCACAGACTTTTGGAAGCAATGTCACAATTATTTCCTGATAGAATCAGCTATGATATGTCCTTCAACTCTTTATGACAAACAATCAAGCCTCTGCTTCCTGTTTACACTGGCACATACATGTACAGTGTACACAAATAGTCATTTTATGTTTATCATTTCCACTTACAAAGAAAATGAAGAAAATAAGCTAGTCTAGATTAGATCCTTAAAATTGCTTTATTGTATAAATCCCAGCTGGCTCACCTGTGTAAGTAAATATATCATAAATCTTTAAGTGTCAAACTTGGCAAAGATGTCATTTTATGGTTTATGACTCGCCTCAGCCCCTATGTGTTTCCAATAACTGCCAGACTGCTGTTAAAGTAATTATATCACTTAGTCAGCAAATTAAAAGACAGAGCAGTCAGTCCAGTGGCATAATGGGATTAGCTAACAAATGACAAATGAGTGTGACATTTTTAAAATGTATGGTAGCATAACTGGAGGGAAAGATCTGTTTTCATTAGTTTTAGAAAAAAGCCATTTTCCTTTCCTTACCTCAACAAAGCATGTTAGATCAGACCGCAAGTCCTCCCTTTATCTCAAACAGCAAGGACACATACATTGATTTGCTGCTAAGACTGCACTTTGTGTTCCCCAAGTCTCTCTGCATTACACAATATATTGGATAATGTGATTTCTAAAATGTTGATCTGAGTTAGAAGGGCCAAAGAGAACAAAAAAAGAGGCCCATCGGCAGAAGCCAGGCTGATTGTTTGCAGTGAAAACATAAAAAATCTCTTCTTACTGTGTTTTGTGTTATTTGATAGATCAATGCCACTGCACTTCAATTAAAGGGATCCATGGAATTACCTGTGTGTACTGCCGATACAGTACAAACAATGCAGCAATCGTCAATTTTAATTACATTTATTATCAAATGTATCCATAATGCTAAACGGTTTCAAAGGATGTGCTTTCACCAGACATCAGTTGATTTTATCCCTAATGAGCTCTGAGACCTCACTCGTTATTGAACTGAGCTCTTTATTTTGATGTCGGCTGTAAGCCTTAGACACCTGTAAAGTTTTAGACTGCATCTTCCACAGATATGATAATTTTTTTTCCCCAGGACAACAGTTTGCAAATGTGGCAAACACATACAAAAACACAGTGTTAAAATTAAGTGTTATAGTTTTGTCATATCACAAAAAAGTGCACACATGCAGACCAAAGCATGGTAAAGCAGGTACAGGGGAGTTTCTGCTTAGTGACTAAAAAACCTTATAAGCATTCCCACAAGGAACTCTACTCTTGTAGAAGTTATGACATAATGTACGACAGACTAATAGAGCGGGAGTGGAAATTATGGCGTAGTTACTTATAGTATAGAGGTCATTTAAAAAAAAGTTTTCATTCTGGAGTTTAACTGTGAATTTTGCTAAGAAGACGTGTGAATGAATTGCTTATTATTGCCAACTGCAAGAGGACAAAAAAAAGCATTAAAAAGTTCAAAAACACATTTTCAACTTTTAACCCAACTATAAATTTTAGCCCTGTGGTCTTTATTACCCAAACTGTCCTATAAACCAGAGAACCAGATATGCAGGCCAAGCAATGTATATAGTTTATGTACTCAGCGTGTGCATGTGCTCAAACAATGGAGATTAGTGGCGTTGCGCATGCACGTGTCAGCTGGTACGTGCTTCATTGCATGTATGATCACATTAGAGGACCAGACCCTCCTTTCAGGTTTTAATTAGCAGGCCTCACAGCTGCTTACCGTTAGAAAGGCAGGAGAGAACATCCAGCGATAAGCAAATTAACACTGAGTGAAGCTCTGCTCAGGTCTGGGAGTTTGAGCCTGAGCAGACTCTGGCTGTTATTACAGCTGCAGGCGGAGAAACATACACAAACACAAGTGCTGTACACAGAGGTGGATAAATCATCAGATTTTGTACTTAGGTAAAAGTAGCCACACTGCACTTTGGAAATACTATGTGGAAAAAGTAGTCATTTACATTTTTACTCAAGATAGAAAGCATCAAAATTCACTTAATGAAAAAAATAAAGGCATATTTCAGACTAATTTATGTTATATTTGTAACTTGTATTCGTTGATTCATTAATGTGTCAGTTTCTTTAAATTTGAAAGTGCAATAGATGCTACTTGTAGCCTACATTTAGTCCTTGTTTTATTTTTATTTTTTTCTCAAACTTTCCATCGCACCCTTTACTAGGGAATATTAATAAACTATATGAGAAAAATGGACATAGACAATGTGACTTTACCCACTACTTTCTTAATTCCATTCTGGAGCCTGAAGATTAGAATTCTGGCAGCTCCCATCTTGATTATGATTAGATTAAAGTCTAGGTTTTGATCTTTGCTGTGTGCTGTCGGCTTTGTGCTCACACCCAACTACAAAGAGAAAGATCATATGCGTGTCCTCATTATGATAGGGATTTGTGTTGGTTTTTGGGCTGTAGCCTCAGATTGATATTGTTGACTGGTAATTATAAAACAATATTTTTCAGGTCATTTTACATAAGGAGATGAAAAAGAAAGGCAACGAGTAGCGTAACTAATCATTCTCTCATGGGAGCAATTAAGTTGTGTACTCCACTGCATTTAAGAAGAGTTATGTGTAATATGTGTAATTACTTTTACTTTATTAATTTTTGTGAGTAACGACTCCAACAGTGATGAAAACAAAGAGAGGAAATGTGTCCAACAGGCACAAACATTTGATCACACAGCATGCACAAATTCTAATTTTCACGAGTTTGATGTCATTGCTATGCTGCTTAGTAATGCTGTCCACACTCTGTCCACTAGAGTCGTTAAAAAGGGAGACAAAAGCCATGGAGAATCAAAATGTTTCTGGTACCAGGCTTCAAATGTGCTTTTTGACGCCCTGAAGTTAGCCATTTTGACATGGGAGTCTATGGGTGCTTTTTGAGTCAGCCTTAAGTGATAAACCTTGTAAAATACGTGCTGTAGTTGTAAATGTCAGTGAACAGCTATTATTCCATCACATAAACTTATGTCATTTTTTCCAAAACAATGTCCGTTTTTTGATTTATGGACATTTTTTTCTTCAATCAAGGCAACGCTGCAGCTTCATTACAACCACATCAGCAACTTTAATTTTTAAATCACAAAGTAATACAGGGTATGCTCCGTAGAGTCAAATATTCTCATCACCAGGCTCTATGATTTTCCTTTATCTCGCTTACCTTGGCACTATGATGTTATCCACTGAGATCCAGAAAAGTGCTGAGGAAATGATATTTCCTGAAAGGATTTAAAAGTACAGGTCACATATCTAAACACAAGAGGGAAATGAACAGAAAAAGACAAAAGATTTGAGTGTAAAAGAAAATAAATAGAGAAATAGAAAGATGTGCACTCAAGAGACAAAACAAAAGAAAAAATCCCAACAAAGAAACTCTCAGGAAATGAAACAACTTGGCAGAGAAAGGAACACTAGAAAACTAAAGGCATAGCAGTGACCATAACTATTCAACAACAATAGAAGAGTCATTCAATCATTTAATTATTTATATTTGTCTTCATGCTGTTGAAAGGGTTTTTTGTGCTTTAAAAAGTTTCTCTGATTTTCTTCTTTGTGATGTCCTCTTTTAAATTTTCCTTCCTAGTAAGAGTTACTTTTGCCTTCAATTAACCTTTTCCAATTCCTCCAGCCTATATTGTGCTTTATTTACTTTTCTTACACCAGTGAGAATGCCTGTATACTGTGGCTGGAAGAAAAGCGAATCATTTCTGTTTATTTTTCCACCAGGGCTTCACATACCCTGTATTTTTCTGAAAAGCCATTTTCTCTGTTTTTCTTTTCTGTTGCTGGTCTGTTACCTGGAAAGATTAATGATAGCACTAAGAAAAGCCAAGTTAACTTGTTTTATCCCTGACCATACAGACCTCCAACAACCCACAGTTTTTAGTATAGTTTCAATCTGCATGGTGGAGAAATGCAGCAAGCAGCATCACACCTTCTACATTTGTAGGCTAAAGCAGGACCACAGCTGTTAATGCTATGACCTCTGTGGCTGCTGTGATGTAAAAGGAGGCAGTACACACCCTTGAAGTCATATATGTTGTTCTCTCAGCAAATGTCATGTGGACTGACAGAAAAGATTCTCCTGGTGCTGCAGAGGTTTCTCAAAAATAGTGCTCTTTGTTTTTTCTTTTAAATATAGGGTGAAAAATGTTACATGTTTTTATACCTTCTGTAATAAGAACCACGTGAGGAGGACCTAAATGTGGGTCAAATTTTCAGGTTATAATCATAATTTAGGATGGACAAAATAAATAAATAAATAAAAACACTTCAAAAATCATAAGGAAATAAACACATGAGTATGTCAGCTTCGTGACATCGTCAAAATGTGTGCAGTGTTTCCCATTAAGAACATACCAAGCAGACAGTTAGACCCAAATGTTTCACAACACATTTATTACTTGATAGCCAGACTGCCAGGTTAAAGTACCATTCTTGTGTTCTGCTTGTTCTTTTACAATAAAACGCAGAGAAAATGTTGGTAAAAATCCAACAAGAAAAAATAGACTTAGAGGGTATTTACTGCTTATAGTCCTTCTCAGCAAGCAATAAATAATCGGGTTGTAATTTAAAAGTTTTCAGAATCTGCTTCTAAATGTTAAACATTTCTCATGGAGATTTATTGCCACGCTGTCCAGCAGAGTCAACGAGCATGAAGAACAAGCAAAAACAAACCACTGACAGTGTTTATGCCAACAGCTGGCCTTGCACACACTTTTCCAAATCTGCACGTTGTTCATCAGTGTTATACAATTGTGACATTTCACTGAATTTTTGTGGTCTTCCATCGAAAGTCTGATGTCTAGTTAGCAGACGGTTGGGGCATTTTTTACTGTCAGCAAGAGGCCAGGTTTCAACATAGGGTGTGAATGGTGTGATGTGATTAATGTGAAGTTGCTGATTTTTCTGGTAACAGAAATAATTTCAGGACTGACTGGTGGATTTAATTAAGAATAGTCTTTAGTAATAGCTTTCTCATAGTGTGCTTAGTAAGTATTGCTTGAAACATCCATCCATCCATCCATCCATCTTCATCCGCTTTATCTGAGGCTGGGTCGCGGGGGCAGCAGCCTAAGCAGAGAGGCCCAGACCTCCCTCTCCCCAGTCACCTTCTCCAACTTATCCGGGGGAACACCAAGGTGTTCCCAGGCCAGCTGAGAGATATAATCTCTCCAGCGTGTCCTGGGTCTGCCCCGGGGCCTCCTCCTGGTGGGACATGCCCGGAACACCTCACCTAGGAGGCGCCCAGGAGGCATCCTTGTCAGATGCCCGAACCACCTCAGCTGGCTCCTTTCGATGTGGAGCAGCAGCGGCTCTACTCTGAGCCCCTCCCGGATGGCCGAACTTCTCACCCTATCTCTAAGGGAGAGGCCAGCCACCCTTTGGAGGAAGCTCATTTCTGCCGCTTGTATCCGCGATCTCGTTCTTTCGGTCACTACCCACAGCTCGTGGCCATAGGTGAGGGTAGGGACGTAGATCGACCGGTAAATTGAGAGCTTCGCTTTTACACTCAGCTCCCTCTTCACCACGACGGACCGGTGCAGCATCCGCATTACTGCAGCTGCAGCCCCAATCCGTCTGTCGATCCCCGGCTCCCTTCTCCCATCACTCGCGAACAAGACCCCGAGATACTTGAACTCCTCCACTTGGGGCAGGAACTCATCCCCGACCCGGAGTGGGCGATCGTGGCTCAGGGGGTTGGGAAGCGCATCTGTAACCGGAAGGTCGCCGGTTCGATCCCCGGGCTCTCTGTCCTGGTCGTTGTGTCCTTGGGCAAGACGCTTTACCCTACCGCCTACTGGTGTTGGCCAGAGGGGCCGATGGCGCGATATGGCAGCCTCGCTTCTGTCAGTGCGCCCCAGGGCAGCTGTGGCTACAACTGTAGCTTGCCTCCACCAGTGTGTGAATGTGAGAGTGAATGAATAGTGGCATTGTAAAGCACTTTGGGTGCCTTGAAAAGCGCTATATAAATCCAATCCATTATTATTATTATTACTCCACCCTTTTCCGGCTGAGAACCATGGCCTCAGATTTTGAGGTGCTGATCCTCATTCCCGCTGCTTCACACTCAGCTGTGAACCGTTCCGGTGCGAGCTGGAGGCCCCCACCCGATGAAGCCAACAGAACCACATCATCCGCAAAAAGCAGAGATGAGATTCTGCGGCCACCAAAGTGAAAGCCCTCCGCCACTTGGCTGCACCTAGAAATCCTGTCCATAAAATTTATGAACATAACCGGTGACAAAGGGCAGCCCTGGCGGAGCCCATCACCCACCGGGAACGAGTCCGACTTATTGCCGGCAATGCGAACCAAGCTCTTGCAATGGTTGTATAGGGATCGAATGGCCCTTAGCAATGGGCCAGACACCCCATACTCCCGCAACACCTCCCACAGGACACCCCGAGGGACACAGTCGAATGCCTTCTCCAAGTCCACAAAACACATGTAGACTGGTTGGGAAAACTCCCATGCACCCTCAAGTATCCTCGAGAGGATAAAGAGCTGGTCCAGTGTTCCGCGACCAGGACGAAAACCGCATTGTTCCTCCTGTATCCGAGGTTCGACTAGCGGACGAACTCTCCTTTCCAGTACCCTGGCATAGACTTTTCCCAGGGAGGCTGAGGAGTGTGATCCCCCTGTAGTTGGAACACACCCTCCGGTCTCCCTTCTTAAAAATGGGGACCACCACCCTGGTCTGCCAGTCCAGGGGTACTGCCCCTGATCTCCACGCAACATTGTAGAGGCGTGTCAACCAGGACAGCCCTACAACGTCCAGAGCCTTCAGGAACTCGGGGTGGACCTCATCAACACCAGGGGCTCTGCCACCAAGGAGTTGTTTAACTGCCTCAGTGACCTCGCCCCCGGAAATTGGCGGGTCATTCCCCTCATCCCCAGACTCTGCTTCCTCCTCGGAAGACGTGTCAGTGGGATTAAGGAGGTCCTCGAAGTATTCCTTCCACCGCCTGACAATTTTCTCAGTCGACGTCAACAGCGCTCCGCCAGCACTATACACAGTGCAGGTAGAGCACCGCTTTCCCCTCCTGAGACGCCTGACGGTTTGCCAGAATCTCTTCGAGGCAGTCCAAAAGTCTTTTTCCATGGCCTCTCCGAACTCCTCCCACACCCGAGTTTTTGCTTCAGCCACTGCCCGAGCCGCATTCCGTTTGGCCTGTCGATACCTGTCGGAGTCCCACAGGCTAACCAAGCCCTATAGGACTCCTTCTTCAGCCTGGTGGCTCCCTTCACCTCTGGTGTCCACCATTTGGTTCGGGGATTACCACCTGATCCAACTCACCACCAGGTGGTGATCAGTTGACAGCTCAGCCCCTCTCTTTACCCGAGTGTCCAGAACATATGGTCGCAGGTCTGGTGATACGATTACAAAATCGATCATCGACCTACGGCCTAGAGCGTCCTGGTGCCACGTGCACTTATGGACACTCTTATGTTCGAACAAGGTGCTCGTTATGGCCAAACTGTGATTTGCACAGAAGTCCAATAACAAAACACCGCTCGGGTTCAGATCAGGGAGGCCGTTCCTCCCAATCACGCCCCTCCAGGTCTCGCTGTCGTTACCCACGTGAGCATTGAAGTCTCCCAGCAGGACAACAGAGTCTCCAGGTGGAGCACCTTCCAGCAGGGCCTCCGCTCCTGGCCGCCACCCGGCACACAATGCACCTGACCCCTATGGCGCCTCCTGCGGGTGGTGGGCCTGCGGGAGGATGGGCCCATGTCTCCTCTTCGGGCTGTGCCCGGCCGGGCCCCATGGACTAAGGCCCGGCCACCAGACGCTCGCCCTCAGGCACCCTCCCCGGGCCTGGCTCCAGGGCGGGGCCCCGGTAAACCTATCCCGGGCAGGGTAAACTGTTCCCTCGATGTTCTCTTCACAAGGGTCTTCTGAATCGCTCTTTGTCTGGTCCCTCACCCAGGACCAATTTGCCATGGGAGACCCTACCAGGGGGCAAAAGCCCCCAGACAACATAGCCCCTGGGATCCCAGGGACATACAAACCCCTCCACCACGATAAGGTAGCGATTCACGGAGAGGTTGCTTGAAACATGAGCATTTAAATGTGGAGGTTTGTTTTGATTCTGATGTTTTTAATCAGCTGCTGAGATTAGTCATCAGAATAAGTCCTTGAATCATTGGGAAAACATCTTACTGGAGGAAATAAGGGGTGAGTTTCAATGACAGGCTGCAAACTTTACTTGGTGATTGAATGGATGAGAAGCAGAGACACTTCACCGCTTAGGGAAGTTAATTCTAGGATGTGAAGCCAAAGGACCAAAAACAGAAAAAGGATCAAAAATCCAAAATGTTTTCAGTTTCCTGGCTGAGTTTTCTCATTTATTTCCGATGAAGCTGCCTTTGCACTGCAGCATTTCCTTTGAAACTTCTGCTAAGATTTATCCTCAAAGGTCACTGTGCAGGGTTACAATTTCTACCACAGTGACAGTGGGTCCAAAATGAAAGGCCAAAGTTTTGCTCAACAGCTCATGCTGAGAGTATAAGTGCAGTCCGTGTACTCCCACAGAGCATATGGATTGGACAGGCAGCCAGATTTGACAGGGGGCATTTGCCTTATTTCACGTTACTCCTTCTTTAATAAATAAGGATATAAATAATGAATAATAGAAGTAAAAGAAAGAAAGGTGAGGGTACTTAAGAGAGGATATGAACTAAGGTGCAGAGTAAAGAATAAATAAATAAAATGAATTGGGTTTTTTTTTTTTTTGTTTTTTTGCCTGTCCCGTTTGGCTCTTTTGCCATCAGAATTATTGTCTAAAGGCAAAGAAAGATGCCCAACGGATTTACTTTACCAAATTGACCATCCCAGCCTTGCCGTAATGGTCCATTTGATTCACCTTTTATTGTTTATTTTATTTTCACTTGCTGAATACGGGACAGACTTGACTGGGGGAAAGAAGGGGAGAAAGAAAGAGGGAAAGAGAAACAGCTGAGAAGAGGGACAAGGGCAAAAAACAAAAACCAACAGAATGGGCAGAAAAAAAAAAAAGAAAAAAAAATGCATCTATCAATCACCTGGATCACCTGTTGAGAAAGAAAAAAGAAAACAAGCAGAGGAGAACAAGAGTAATAGAATATACAACATCACAATGATATATGGGAATATGACAGTAAATACTAAATATTAAACATTATTGTGCAGCACATAAGATCAACATAACACAGTGTGCTTTGAGGTAGGAGCCAAAAAGGGTGTAGTTTGTGGGTGTGATCACCCGTGTGTACACCTGCGAGCATGGATGCGCTTGTTTTTTTAAAAGGTTCCTTCATGTAATGATCTGCTAGAGGGTGTGGGGAGCCACTGCCCCGTCCTCCAGGGTATGAAGCAGGTATGGAGGAGATCAAAACTCCAGACATCCAGAGGCCCCCAGAACACAAGAGACCAAGGAAGACCAACAGAGGGGCAGCCGCGCCACTGTCCCAGAAAGAGCTGAGGGGAGTCCCAGATGAGGACTCCCCATAAAATGAATTGTTAATATAATATGTAACCTAAACAGTGGACCAGCTTTATAGGCTACACAACAAATAGGCTCAATCAATAGGCTTTATGTAAAATGGATATTACTTAACTATTAATAAGATTTTAAAAAACAAACCCAGAGAAGTTTTTCTACTAAGCATTTTAGAGTTTCACAGCTAAAAGTTTTCATTTTGCTAACTACAAGTTACCTTTTAAATGTAGTCGTGTCATTCTTATCAACCTTGATCCTCGCGACAGCAGAGCGTGTCTCACTATATTTAGATTCCTAAAATTCTACGAGGGACAAATGAGCTCTGTGTTAATTATCATAATACATCCATCAGTTTATCTATTCATCTTCTTAACCATCTCTCCAATTCAGGGTGCCAGACATGCTGGAGCCTAGCCCAGCTATCATCCCAGGCAGGTCGCCTGTCCATCGTAGGCCACTAAACATAAACGGTTTTATGATGATTTAATTTTTATTCATTTATATTGACCATTCTTAAGAGAATGACATGTTTAATAGTCCTATATTAGTAGTGTCAGGATTAGTGCCGTGGATGAAAGAAGGAGGACCCAAACGCTGGACTCACAGGTAGGTAGGTGAAGGTTGGTGTTTATTGCCAACGGAGTGAACAAACAGAACAGAAGTCGGATAGGGCTGGCTGGCTGGCCGGCTGGCTGGACGACTGACTGAAAGAATGAATGAAGGACTGACTGACTGACTGACTGACTGAATGAATGAATGAATGAATGAATGAATGAATGAATGGCTAGCTGACTGAACGCAGGCGGAAGCGACAACATAACATCACATGTACATCAATGACACGACAACGATCGGATGGAACTGAGGACTTAAATACACGCTGGGTGATGAATGATTAGAAACCGGTGAGTACGCAGCTGAACTTAGTCTGACTAATGATACATGGAAATAATTGGAACACAATACGCAGGCGGTATGCTGGCACAGAAAACATAGATGTGAAAATAAACTGAACATGACAAAACGGAAAACACTGGGTCAACGACCCAGGAACCCTGACAGTACCACCCCCCCCCCCTTCAAAGGCCGGCACCCGACGGCCGAAAGAGAAAAAGACCAGAACAGGGTGGGCGGAGGGGGCCCAGGACGGAGGGACGGAGTCCGAAACAAAAACAGTTCAGGGGGGCGGCCGCGAGGAAGGCGGCAGCGGTCGAGATGAGACGGGTCCGGTGGGCGGCCGCAGGACCAGGCGAAGCAGAAGCTGAAGCTGAAGCTGGACCAGGCGAAGCAGAGGCTGAAGCTGAGGCTGGACCAGGCGAAGCAGAGGCTGAAGCTGAGGCTGGACCAGGCGACGGCACGGGAGCAGAGGCTGAGTCTGAGGCTGGACCAGGCGACGGCACGGGAGCAGAGGCTGAGTCTGAGGCTGGACCAGGCGACGGCATGGGAGCCGGGGGTGACGGAGCCACAGCTGTAGGACCAGCGGGCGCGGAAGCCCCTGGCTGGAGACAGGCAGGGCCAGCGGGCGCGGAAGCCCCTGGCTGGAGAGCGGCCGGGCCAGCGGGCGCGGAAGCCCCTGGCTGGAGAGCAGGAGAGCTCACAGCTGGCTCTGGGTGCTGTGGCTGCAGGTCCGGGAACTGAACGGGATGGTGGATGAGTGACTGGGCCAGGGACTGAATAGGAGATTGGGCAACAGGCGACTGACCTACAGGGCACTGGACTACAGGCTGGACAGGAGGAGACTGGGCAGGCTGGACAGGAGGAGACTGGACAGGCTGGACAGGAGGAGACTGGACTGGCTGGACAGGAGGAGACTGGACTGACTGGACAGGGGACTGGAGGGCAGGAGACTGAGCTAGAAGCTGGACAGCAGGCGAGTGAACTGACTGGGGTGTTAGCTGAACAGCAGGTGAGGGAATTGACTGGAGTGGGGGTGCTAAGGGATGAACAGAGGTAGGCGAGGCTGACGACGGAGCTGAGGTTGGTGTGGCTGATGGCTGAGCTATAGACTGAGCAAGTGAGGGAGATAAAGCTACAGCCTGGGCTAGTAAAGCTGGTGCCTGAGCAGGGGACACTTCAGCTAGCCTAACCAGGGATAAAGCTAGTGCGTGAAAAGCTGAGTGAGGAGATGGATGGGCTGGCGAATTAGCAGGTGGACAGGTTAGCTCTTCCGTGCCTTCGGAGCGTGAGGGCGCTGGCCGGAGAGCCTCAGCTGAGCCTCTAGGGGGGTCAGGTCGGATCCTGGCCGCCCTCAGCCTGGGTGCTGGGACAGGCGCGGGAGGTGGCTGGACACCAGTCACCCCCACCCGAGAAACAGGAACGGGTGTGGAGGTAGGCTGGGTCGCAGCTGCCCTCCTCCTGGGAGCTGGCACTGGTGTGGGTATAGGCTGACTGACGGGAGTGGAGATAATGACTGGGTGAGTGATACTGACAGGTTTGGGTGCATGAGTATTTGTAACAGTGGCCGGAGCTGATGAAACCGGAACAGGCTGACAGGTGGACGAAGGAGAAGGCTCAGATAAAACGGTCCTAGAGTGAGCAGGCCTAGGGTTAGCATACACATGGACTGTAACAGATTTATCGGAGATTGCTCTGGCCTTTCTGCCATCACCATTTACAGTCTTTAGTTGAACAGTCTCCGGAGGTGTTGAAGTGCGGGGACTGTCCTTAATGAATCCCAGCTCAGAGGGAGCAGAGCAGAAAAAGTCTTCCCAGTCCACATCGTCCTCTAGGAGGGAAACTCCCCATGAATCAGAAGTGAGTGTACTGTGCGTTTTAAGGGAGTAATCAGATGAAGGGTGTGGAAAACAGTCACTGGAACTCACCACCGGGAGTTCCTGAAAATGGTCCATATGGCGGCGTGAAACGTCCACTCTCCGCGGCAAATGCTCCGGTGCAGGTGAGGCAGCAGGTGGGGGAACGCGGCGTCTCTGAGGCCCGCCCAGAGCCAGGCGAGTCCCCTCGAAGACGTGCTCTCTCTCCGCGAAGAGCCGCTGTTTTCCCCTGAGCTCCTCTGCCCAACGGGAAAGCGCTGCCTCCTGCCGCTCGTAGAGGTCCGAGTCCGCTGGGTTCCAATCGTGTCTTCGTGGCACGGGTCGTGTCATTCTGTCAGGATTAGTGTCGTGGATGAAAGAAGGAGGACCCAAACGCTGGACTCACAGGTAGGTAGGTGAAGGTTGGTGTTCATTGCCAACGGAGTGAACAAACAGAACAGAAGTCGGATAGGGCTGGCTGGCTGGCTGGCTGGCTGGACGACTGACTGAATGAATGAATGAAGGACTGACTGACTGAATGAATGAATGAATGAATGGCTAGCTGACTGAACGCAGGCGGAAGCGACAACATAACATCACATGTACATCAATGACACGACAACGATCGGATGGAACTGAGGACTTAAATACACGCTGGGTGATGAATGATTAGAAACCGGTGAGTACGCAGCTGAACTTAGTCTGACTAATGATACATGGAAATAACTGGAACACAATACGCAGGCGATATGCTGGCACAGAAAACATAGATGTGAAAATAAACTGAACATGACAAAACGGAAAACACTGGGTCAACGACCCAGGAACCCTGACAAGTAGTAATACAATGTTCCCAAAGCAGCCTACAAAAAACAGTTTCAAGAGCTGATTTCAACAGTTCAACAGCTAAAGCCATATTATGTTGTATTTATAATTAAATGGCTTAAAGAAGGAATCGTTCTTGGAACAACTAAAGAAATAAAATTTGTGCATGACTTTAATTCACAACGCCTCAAATCCTTCATCAGAGTGACCAGAAAAAATACTTGATTAATGAACTATTTTGTCTCGTGTTTGGACCTTTCCATCTCTGTGCCCCAGTACTGGTATTGAATGAAATCAGAAAAATGTTAGCCAGTGGTACTGTAGCTCAAGCCCTAAGTGTGTTTGTCCAGATTCCTCATCCCTGGTCCTCACTTGTTCTCCAAACTCCTCTCTCACTCCCATACATTTTAGATGATGGAGAAATATTCACACAAGCACACCAGTGGATTTATCACTTTCTTGTGATTTACTCGAGCTGCAGAATTCCTGCATGTTGCGGCTGACGTACAGCAGTATATCAGACAGAAACGAGAATGTGTGTCTGTGCAGACACAACTATGTGTGCATTCTTTTCTTTCTGTGTTTGCAGAAACTTTCCACAGGAAGGAATCTTACCTTAAACAACATAAGTCTCGTAACAACAGTTCAATCATGCTACCACTAATCCCACTTTGAAGCTCATCTGGAAGGATGCTCTTTAAGTATTAATTCAAATATTTTTAGAGATTCTGCCTCTATTAAAGAATCAAGGCACTTTATATTCTATTTTGATGCTCTTACTAAGCAGCAAAGCAGGCAGACAGAATTACCCAAAAGCAAATATTTATGCATGTTTGCCGTCTCCTTGTCTGTATGAGTTAGATTCCCAGATTAAATTTGATTAGTTATTTACTGTGTAGTTGCTCAGATATGTTCCCCTTAAATAGGAACATATGAACACAGATGCTGTAAACACTGTTCACTTCAATGAGGCACATCCAAACAAAAAGTTGGTCCAGTGTATGAAAAGTGGAGCTTGAGCTCTGAAGGTTATTTTTAGCTTCTTGTAAGTTTTTAAGTTTAAAATTTAAACTGTTTAGTAATAAAATGGAAGAAATTAAATTATTAACAGTGTATTAAACACCTCTATAAATTATGCTTTCATAACAAAATGATTTAATCCTGATGAAACCCGTCTTTCCTATGTGTGAAATGTTCTCTGGTAATTATTCGATAATAACGTTACCTTCTGATAATCATCTATAATCTGCAGACATTACGCAATCAATGCTAGATATAGAAGAGACCACCTTTTCCCTGCTGATTATAGATGATTACTGTCTGATTATGAAGGGACAGATGTGATGAGGTCATGGAAACGTTCTTTTAGACATCACAACAGAAAGCGTCAACTGGCATCAACGTGTGTTGATCACTACATGAAATAAAATGTTATCAGTCAAGTTTAAAACCAATGCTGCATAACACAATTTTTATTTAAACATTAATTTAATCATTGCTCTTCATTAAAATTTCCTTTAAGATTTTTTTTTTTTGATTGAGTAAAATAGCATAAATTAACTTGCATTTATATGATGATTTTCTAAGTACTTCTTCCTCCACATAGTAGCAGAGGGGATCATCTGATTGTTGGGTTTTTCTTATATATTTGAGTTTTTACCTTAAATCATTAAATGCCTTTTGAGAACTGTTGTGAATTGTGAACTGTATCTATAAATCTGAAATAATATTAAATTGCATTAATTGAAATGATGTCATTTTAATAATCAATCGATCATGTCCTTGGTGATCCACTTGCTAATATGGCACAATATGTTTGATGGTTGATGCGTCATAAGAAGTGTAACTGTGTAACAAAGAAGTGTGTGTGTTTGAGCTTATCCTCCAACATGTCACACACAAACATACTGTTCATGCCACATTTATTTACTTCACATCTTGTTACCTATAGTTACAGGAGAATTTCACCACTTGTGTTAATCAGCTAGTAGGTACAGAGGACAGCTATTATTTTGACTGCCACCTTCTCTCATCTTCACATTTTTAAAGAGCATCTGCAAGCTAGTACAACTCCACAACACTTTCCACAAGTGACATCACCAAAGCTCACAAAAAACAAAAATGTGAATACAACCACAGATTTCCATCATTAAGCACATTTGGGAGTAGCCATATACAGAAATAGGACAAAGACACGTGTTCTTTTACATATAATATGTAGTTTTTTATCATCACAGTATACATTTAGATAAGACATTGTAGAATGTGTGGCCACCAAAAATTTGGTCAGTTAAAATGAACACATGATCAAATACTGTGCATCATTAAACACTGAAACCAAACAGCGCAACTTCTAAATGCTTTAAAAAAAATCCTACTCCATTTAACATACTGCGTCATGACTCTATGACAATTACTACTTCTACTAATATTAAAACATGCCTAAAATTCCCACGAGAACTAGTCAGTCGGTGTTTTCACAGTGTAGAGATCATGTCAGGATGTTTAAACAACAGAGGCAGTTGTTACCGTGATAAAGTGTTGAGATATACACCGGGTTTTACTCACGTGAATAAACAGACATCAGTGTCAACCATGGGCTGTTGTACAAACACATGGTATTAAATAGTGAGTTGGAACTTCAAATGACTATATAAAGCTTTTTTTCCATTACCACTACATTGTGAGGCCATAAGTCAACATGATGGAAAATAACCAATCTGTGACCATGTTGTGACACCTGAAACTAACTGCAAAGCCAATCAATACAGTATACGTGCTACTTTATTGTTGTTCCAGCTGTACCAGGGTCAATTATTACTTTACATTTATGATTGTATAAAATTGTACAACATTTAAACTTGGAGACTCTACTCCTATACACAAGGGAATTGGGTCATTATTTTAAAAAGTGCTTGATGTATTAATTTAAATATTCAGGTCTGTACGTCTGTGCCGTTCCATTGAGAAAATGTTCCAGTGGCACCAGTTTTCGTGTCTGTTGGCTGGAGGTAGCTTTCAATAGTTTTCTGTTCTAAGTATCAAGATAACCTGGTCACAGCTTGGAGATCAGATTGTGTTTTGCAAAGAATCCAGAAGGAAAACGTCACAATGCAATGATGTATTTACATTTATAAACATTCAGTCAGTCTGTAGAACATTTCACCTGATGAATGCAGAAATGGGAAATATATAAATATTTACAAGAGTGACCACATAAGCCTAGAAATAAAGAGCAAGTATCAAAAACAGAAGAAAAAAAACGACCTCACATGAACCTTCATTAGACATCTTCAAAACCATTGTTCCTTCCTTATCTAGAACCCCTGGACACCCCAGCAAACCTATCATCCCCAGTGTCAGCCCTAACTGACTGTCGATCTTTGGCACCTCCTTCAAGCTTTTCCTTCTTTCGTCCTGACTAAGCACCACCAGCTAACACCTGACTACTGTCAGCCATGTCACAGCTTCTTTTGTCTTTCTTCTCCTGAGCAGCATTGCTCTGTTGTTGGCACAGATCCTGGATCAGTTTGGATTTGAGAAAGCGCCTATAGGAGTCTTTCTCCATCAGTGTGTAGATCATCTTCTGGGCATCATCAAAACAAGAAGGGCAGGCGTTCTCGACGTTCTGTCTTGTTTTTTCTCTGGTCGCTGCATCTAAGTTTACCTAAAAGGTCACAGAACGAAAGAAAAGTGAAACGTACTGATCTAATGTATTCACTTATCAAGAGCCTAAACTTTTAAGCTGCCACGGAGAAACAGCAACTGTTTTTGGTAATAGAGATCATTGCTGATGCGAGGCAGGAGAAACACATGGGCTTATCAACAAAATGAAGACATGTGAAAAAAGTAGAAAGATATCTTAAAGTAAAGGTGGACTATTTTTTTACTTGAAGGTAAATGTTCAGGTATAGTATTGGGGTGTGGTGAGTCATATTTTACCTGCCCAGCAAGTAATCTTCTTTTTATGTTGAAGGATTTTACTCTTATTAATCAAATTGATTTTGTTTGTCATTTTATTTCAGTAGTGTTGTGATTACCTCATTAAGAGCATCTGCACCAATATATTTCTGGTAGATCTGCTTGGCTCTGGTTGCTAGCTTGGTAGGTGCAGTCTTCGTGTAGTCCTCGCAAGCCATCCAGAAATCCATGTTTTCCTCACTGAACTCCGACTTTAGGAAGCTGGTGAAGACTGTGCGACCCACTAAACACAGAAAGAAAAATGTGTCTCTTTTGATCCAACTGTACTCAACAGCCACATAGTCCATTTATTTATTTATTTAACTTAATAACTTTAGTTAATATATATTCGTTATTAATAAACTATTAATTAATAACATTACAATTAATAATGTTGTTTACTAGTTGGTAAATTTTTTGTAAACCAGCTGGAACTTTCCAGTAACCATCAAGATCATGTTCACAGATGACCTTTGTAACACTTGTATAAAGCACTTGTAAGTAGGCCAGTGACATGGCGATTGTGTAATTCGGTGTGAACCTTGCGTCCTGCTTCTCTAACTGGTTAATTTCGTTTATTTATGTTTATTTCTTCTTTCCTTGTTTTTTTTCTTAGGTTTAGATACAATTTTGGTCAGAATTTTGGCACAGCGCAATTTAATTATATAAACATACATTTTAACACTACAAATGATTAGTAAAGACTATTCTTTTATTGTGAAATAAGTCTTTACCAAAGTTTAATTAAGTCTCGGTTTAAACATTGTCGTCATTGTAAAGCATTGCCAAAAAGATAAAGCAGTGTGTTATTGAAACAAAATGAATAAGCCTCACCAGAGTGTAATAAATGCTCTAATATAATGGTGTGGCAGCCTTTGCACTCATCAAAGCCAGTCTAAATTTTCTAATTTGGCTGGCTGCCTGATGAATAATGCAGCAGAATTAGCTAGAGCAGTCCAATTTCAGGTAGCAGAACCTGGCCAGACTTAGTCAAAAATTATGCCACCTCCCCAATAGGAGTTTTAATCAGCTCCCAACTGCACATTAGTTGCCAGAAAAAAATGAATCATGAATACATAAATTCTGAGTGCTGGGTAAGAATTTTACCAGCCTTATTTTTTGGCAGCGTGTCCAAGTGCTGGACTCTAGTTTTACATTGCTTTGTAGCATGACACGAACACGCCACTGATTTACTTTATATTAAAAAGCTACATCTTGTCTCACATGTCTAACATGACTACAAGAAGAGTTTGAGGAGACCTTTGAGGTCTTAATATGTTAAACAAATGAAGGAGCAGTAGCAGCTGACAGATGTAATAGGGACAGCAGAAGGAAGCCATAACTATGTTGGAGGTCATGGAAAGACGCAGGTCAGAACTCCGCTGGTTCCCGCAAGGCCGTTGCTCCCCATGCACACGCAGACAATATGATTCTCAGAGGTCTTATACATCCACACGCACACACAGACACACGCAGAGACACACACACACGTGCACACTCTGCACTGGTCAGCACGCCCTGAGAGGCCCTCTAGTAGTGCCTCGTGACACGTAGCAAAAGCTAGAGCATGAGAATGTGCTGGAAAGTGCTTGAGTGTGTGTGTGTGTGTGTGTGTGTGTGTGTGTGTGTGTGTGTGTGTGTGTGTGTGTGTGTGTGTGTGTGTGTGTGTGTGTGTGTGTGCTCCATTTGCATGTTTGTGTGTCCCAGCCAAGTCCCCTTAACTTTCTTTTAACAGCAGTAATGAGCACAGTGATGATACTTAATTAGCCAAACCCAACCATCTGCTACGCTGCGCTTATTTCGACTCTGCAGCTTGATTTTCAGCATCACTTTTGGGATTAGCAAAGCCTTACTGTCAACCCTTAGAATGATATGCTAAAGCCAGTATTTCCCATGATTGCAACTGTATTGTACTACATGAAAATGATTAAATATATAAAGCCACAGGCACATTTTGTTGAGAACAAATGAGTGAAGCTTCTGTCGGACAGCTGATGGCATTATTATTATTGGGATGACAAAGTCAGAAGTTCTTCCAGCTAGCTTTGGATTAAAAGCCTCATCTGACTTGTTCTGATTCAGATCCAGTCTTTTATGTGTGAAACTAATGTAACACTTACCTTCACTGTTCAGCACATGGCTGAAAGACTCCTTCCATTTCTCCACCTCAGCTGTATTAGGCACCCTAAAACACAAACGATCAATGCCATTTTAAGTAAGGTTGCACAGAAAAACATTTTTACATAAAGTACATATGGACATTTTCACCTTGTCTCTAATCTAGTCTTTTTGTAGTACTTTCTCCAAAAAGGTGAATTAGCCACCAAACATCTCTTAACAACATAGCAAAACAAAGATATCTGTATGAGATATCTTTTGCTGTAAATAGAACGACACATTCAAATCCCAGTCGCAACAATTCAATTATCAAAATGACAGCAAATCAAATCATGCCAACGCACGTCATCTGACAGCAGCAAGCCCGGACTATAGTAAAATGATCATTTTCAGTTATAAAAGACCAATATATAATCAGCATTTAGAATCATAATTTGCATTATACACAACGTTATATAAGCGCCATCGAGTCTTTGTATTGTGCATAGTGATTGATATTGCTGCTGTGCAATTATAGCAGGAAAACTGAATATTGATCATCCATAGCTGTCTCGGGATGCTGCTAAAAAGCAAAGGTCAATGCGAGCAGGGTCAATGCAAACGTTCTCATAAAGAACAATAACAGGCTTCCCGTGGGAAGACGTGCTCTGGAAGTGTAGAGAAATCTGATAGATTGTGCTCGTCAGTAACATAATTCGATTTCAGAATTTATGCAGAATTTATCAACTATAAAAGCTTAATGACTGTTAGCCACACAAGTCATCACATCTATGTCCAATTACAGGAGGCACTGGCTATGCCACTGGTCCAATATATTAAAAAAAACAGTACTAAATCATTTATTTTCCATGAAATGAAATGGTTCTTCAGCCTATTGCGTCAAAGTGAGCTCATCTTCTACGTGGAAAGATCCATCCATGTATTTTCTAATCACCTCCCTATCTCTTTCCCAACAAGCCTCAGATAACAGAGATGTCCCGCGAGTTTCAGTGATTCATTTAGAGGCACATCAATATTAAGGGTCTGCAACTTGAATTGAAGCACGAGCCAGGATTTTCTTATCTGTACCGTGTTAGGCGCTAGTCTCTGAGTTTAAAGTCAAAAATAAACTTAATTTTGCTCTGCATCAGTCTGAAGGAGACTGATCTCAAACAGACACCACCATCACATTTTTAAGCAGTTTCAACTCCTTCAGATTGGAAACGCAATATACTTTTTAAGGCAGCATGTGCGGCAGGCTTGGTTTTAGTTTTCATCATAAAAATCCTCTCTTTCGAAGGAGGCTTGATGTGCGACTTAGCGCATAGAACACATCTTTTAAACAGCAAATTCAGCTGAGACAGGCTTGTTCCTCTAACCTTTTTGCAGCAGCCGTGGTTGATTTTTCTTTCATCTGCTTCTGATCTGCTGCTTGAGGTTCAGGCTTCTGGAGTAAGAAGCTTATTTTGTGCTTGATGTCTTTGGCACTGTGGAGAGGCAGAACGAGAGGACCGTGAGCAAAATGCATTTCAGAAAATGTCAGTGTGTTTCCATTTGTGATAGCTGCGCACAGACTTCCTTTATCTATGTAAACAAGTGGTTAACAGCTTGTCAGCTAGTTCCTCTTTTTCCATATTTAAATTGAGATTTTGAGTGCTGTACAATAACAGCTCTTTCATTTTTTACGTGTACACACATCATATTCAAAAACAATGTTTTAATTTTTTCTCTTTCTGTCTTTATTTTTTCCTGAATTAATGTTTTTATCCACCTGTTGTTCAAGGAATATTGCACTTACCTTTTCAAGCATGTCGCAGGCAGTGTTGCAAGTCCTTTACACATGATGGAAGGTTAAAAATCTAAAAATCCAAAGTCAGTTCTGTTGTTTTAAATGACAACAGAGAGGCAACCACACGGTTGTGAGCAGCAGTGTTTTTGCAAGAGTCCTTCAGTATCACACAGCAAGCTGTGGTTGTCTCCACCCCCAGCAGTGGTTTTATACCTCCAAAATGGACTGACAATCCCACCAGACGGGCGAGGGGTGGGGTGGGGGAGTGTAAGACAGTTAGAAAGGGACAACAGAGAGGGAGGAACAGAGGGAGAGAAAATAGGGGAACATTTACAACAGATGGGATCGTATGTAACCACAATAAAAGGTGTTTTCCACTGAGGGATTTAAGGCATTAGAGAAACTGGTGAAGTCATACATCACGTGGAAAAAAACAGAGCTTTTTCAAACTGAGCAAATCTAAAATCCAGACCTGGAAATTGTTGTTTTCAATGCATTCTGTGAGGTCATTGTTGGAAAATGTGACCTTTGTTGCTGGACCTACTGTCAACTCAGCTTACAGCAGCCAGTGTTTATATTCAAGCATTATCAACCATTTTTATACTGCTGTACCTAAAGAGAATTATGTGCTACATAGCATTATTAATAATGTGATGCGTGCAATAAACACATTTCAGTAAATTAGATGATTTCAGGATTCAATTATAATCTCATCAAATCAATAATTGCCTTGAATGTTTTGCAGTAGATCTGTCCAACAGGACACTTGTATCAAAAAGGGTGTAAGCCACAACTCCCTACCAGACACAAATGTTATATTATTTATAATATACAGTAATAAGCATCCTGAATGACAGTTTATTATGTGTTACGGAAAACAGTAATGGTTTCATTCCAACAATTTGGCCATTAGAGATTTATTTACAGTAGATCTCTTAAAAGCATCAATATGGGACTTAATCCGATGCGTTGTTAATTGGCACTCTCTGAGGCTAGCTCCAATGAACACTGCAGCCATTGTGACTGTTTGTCTCCTTTTTGTTGGCTTACTGCTAATCAGAGTCTTTTCTCTCTACTTAGCAACTCGTGTCATGACATGATGACTACCTTGGAGCTGTTGTTTTGAAGAGTTTACAGCCTGAAAATGAATCAGTCTGAAAAGTAATTATGCAGTTTTCCCATTCCTCTATAAATGAATAACTGTCTCTCTGTGTAATTCTAATTGTCCTCATTGGGTTTCTCATTTCAGGATTTGGTTTATAATTGTAAATACAAAACAATACTCAGAGTTTCACTTTCTGGGTTCTCAGTGGTGGTTTGAGATCACCAAGAAGGGAAGACCACCTCCCACAATGACAAGAGCATGAGTTTGATATGAGCAGGCGAGTTCAATATGAAACTCGGCATGTCTCTCCAGAGACAGTACATGTGAGAAAAAACAATTGTTTTGATAATTACACAACCCTGATTTCATCCGTCAAATTACTTGCGCAAGTTTAGAGTCAACATTCTCTGTCTTTTAAACTTCTTCAGTTTTTTTCATTTTCTGAGTCTCTGAGCTCAGTCAAAGTCATAGAATACATATGGTTTAATAATGCACTGTAGAAAGCAGCAGGTTAACCTTGTGAAGTCATTATAATAAACCTAATCCTAAAACATTCTATGAAGGACAGGTAGAGAGCAAATTCAAAAAGAGACACAGGAATGCTTTTACTTTAGGTTTTGCATGCAGGTCTTTTACTTATAATTTTTCATCTGGTAAAGATGCTTTAGTTTAGCTGTTGATTTCTTTCACTGCTGTCAGTTAATGGTAAATATCTTACCACCATAAAAGTGTATAAACTCTCTTTAACCAGAAAGGGTATGTTTTTATCTGGTCTGTTTGTTTTGTTTAATCACCCGTTATTAGGTGTGTGTCAGGGTAAGTAGTTTTTAAAAGGTGACCACACACCACTATGCTTATGCAATCTCCAACCTTATCAGAAGTGGGACTCTAATTATCTAAGACAGAAGAGGAGAACCTTACTATTCCTATAGTGCTGTTGTGCTTTTGCACATTAAATGCCACAGAAAGGGGTGTTTACAGGTTCTATAAAAAGTATCACTGTGCAGAATATGAACCATATCAAACACATTTTGTTTTGTTTACATTTTGCCTTCTTCACTACTTTTCTCACTACCTTAGAAGATCATTTTATAGCACTGAGAACTTCAGTTTTTCCTCTTACTGTAGGACAGTTCTGATCAAGTATAAAAACAACAACCAACTTAGTCAAACTCCAAGAAACGGCAGTGCAGCACTAAACCGGCTGACCCTATTGAACTCAACCCACTCCACTTCTCATTGTCATCCAACTGTCAATATGGGACAAAATGCGCCGCTACAAATTTCAGCAAATTACACACAGACCTTGAATTACTGTGTGACGCAATGAGACTCGGGTAAGGTACTGTCTCATAGCTGACCCTGCTCCTATTGTTTCCAAAAAATCTGAGCATTTTAGTCTACTCTTCAGTCTCTGGATGGTCATTACCATATAAGGTGCCCAGGGATTGCTAAGCTTGTAAATTAGTAAATGTTTTCTTTATCAAATAAAACTAAACCCAGTAAATTCAAACCAGTGGAAGGTTGGAATCTTATGAAACGCTGCCCTGAATTGTTTAGATGGAAATCAAAGTCCCCCACACGACTTGATTTGTGGCTCTGATGAGTCCTCTGCCGCAATTTCCTCCTACTTTACGTCTCCAAGCATCTCCTTTAGAACTTTTTATGACTTCAAGCAATATTCAATCATCCATGTATCTATCCTTGAATACAGAAGCCAGTAAACCAGCCCAAAGTGATTTTTTGAGGATGCAGCCAAGTGGCTGTTGTTATGGTAATTCTTTTTTTGAGTTTCTGACGGCATTGTTAATTTAAAGGTAAGGACTCACGAATGGTGGAGGATATTAATGCAGATAGGCATGTTTTAATGAATAAGTCACAAACTAAAATGGAATACTGAACAAAAGAGGCTGCTTTGTGTTCTAAAGCACTGCATATCAATCAGGGGTTAAAATCATTATCCTGCAACCTGTAATTATTTTTGAACAATAAGCCTGCAGAACAGCAATCAGATTGCAAAGAATAAACCTGAAATCTGAAATTTACCCACCCCAGTGTTCCATGCTTTCCCTCTGGCCAGTTGCAATTGCATCCAGCCCACACACACTAAGCTTAAACTAAGCTGCATTAGTTGCAGCCTGCAGGTTTCTTATCTGGGGAACTTTCAGGTCAGTACTGCAGGCGCAATGTTTTCACTTCCCTGTTTGCACCTGGTGCAGTTTTATGTCAGGAGAATAAATTATCTGCCGGTAGGTAGACTATGACTTTAAAATCTCTGTTTCTTTCCTTTCTTTTGTTGTTTCTCTTAAATATTGAAATAGTGAGTATGTTTAACATAGAATAGAAGGGAGATGATTAGGCACCTCAGATGAATATGTGTAAGCTTGATGTATCAGTCCTTGTGAGCACTTTTTAAAGTGTTGGCTTTCAAACTGAGCAAGCTGAGCAGGTTGTTTTGACCAGCTCATTAATCTCGACCCAAAGGGACAGACTAATTCATCATCTGTCTTGCTCACAGGTAATATATAAACAAGATTAACTGATAAGCAAGCTGAGGTTTGTTCAAAGTCTGGAGGATAACCTTCTGATAAATGCATCCTTGAAAATGAGGATCATTTCCTTCTTTCCTTTCCTTTGTCCCAGCGACTTTTTTCGCATGACCTCATAGCCAAAGCTGCAGCCATGCATTATTTTTCCCTTTGATCTGATACCTTGCAGCAGCTTTAATTCTTGTCTCCAAAAGTTCTAAGAGCGTACCTTTCAGATTTGCAGCCAACATGTGGAGGCATTTAAACAACGGAGGGCTGCCAGCAGTTCCCTTTTAAGGTAGAATGATTTCCAAACAGTGAGAGCAGTCCTTTTAAAATTGGACGCACTCAGGGAGGAGATTGTTAGTGTTGTTTGTGCTTTTGGTGGATGGTATTTTCCCGGCGCCCCAATCATCTTCTGATTGCTTTTGCTTCTTTTTTTTCTTTTTTTTACAAGTTTTGCAGTGCATTTTCAAGGAAAATAACTAATTCAAATATCCAGCCTAAAACCACCGATTTCTACAACTTATTTACAGAAAACTTTGAGGAACATGACACTTCTTCATTTGCACGTTGTATTTGTGAATGTGTCTGAATAGAATAGGCCTTTCATATGCATCTGCGGACACTGCAAGGCTTAAAATAGAGATTTGCACCCAAGCATTAAAATGATGTTCTATCTAGAGAAAGCCAATTCGCCGACTACATGCTCATAAGTGAATGAAGCGCTTTTAGCCATTCTATGTCAGCTGCAGGTTAGAAAATGTCCTTATAATAATACTGTAAAATTTAGGGCTTTTTGTAAAATGTAAATGAAAGCCAACTATAATAACTCGAAGCTTGTTTCATTTTAAATATAATCATCAAAAGCAGAAGATTTTGAGCATGTTTACTCATGTGCTATGTTGCCTCTTCTTTTAACAAGACTCAAAAGCAAGGATTTGATAACTGAACGTTCCAGTTGCTGTAGTTTAGAAATGGAACTGTTTTGTCTGCTCAACGTTCAGGAAGCTCTTTGTCAAGTTTTTCACTTTCAGGTTGGAACTGTAGACAGGCCAGTTTAGCACCTGGACCCTTTTTTTTTTTTTTTTTTTTTTTTTTTTTTTTTTTTTTTTACAGCGCAATGACGTGCAGAATCTGGGTGGACATTTTGTTCCTGAATTAAACAAGGCCTTCCCTGAAAAAGATGTCATCTGGATTGCAACACAGTATGTGGCTCCATTCCCAAACCTGTGTTTGTAACTCAGTATCAACAGCGCCGTCACAGATGTGCAAGTTACCCATGCTATGTAGTCGTTTAACGTCAAAGTTGCGGGTCTTTGAATCGTGTGCCGCTAACAAGCCCGTTCTTCTTTGGCCCAAGGGATGTGCTGTCCCCGATTTCCAAAAAAGAATTTCAGCTTTTGATAGGTGCGATTGTGCCGTGTCTGGCGTTTGTTTATAAATGTTTTCTGTTGCGCGCAAGAGTTTTCGCTTGCTTTTTTGGGGTTTCACTGTCAGTGGATTTCAGAGGTCTTCCTGAGCTCATGAGCTGACATCTGCTACAGATTTTCAATGCAGTGCTGTCTGAGGGCCTGAAGCCATACAAAAATATTGTTCAGCCTTGTGTCTGGAATACATGCAACTTGTGGGGATAGGTTAATTGGATAATCCAAATTGCCATTAGGTGTGAATGTGAGTGCGAATGGTTGTCTGTCCATGTGTGCTGGCCCTGCGACAGACTGGCGACCTGTCCAGGGTGTACCCCGCCTCTCGCCCTATGACAGCTGGGATAGGCTCCAGCTCCCCCCGCAACCCTGAAAAAGGATAAGCGGAAGCGAATGGATGGATGGCAAAACTCCCTTTGTAGTTTAACAATGAAAAAATCTGTTTTATCTGTTTATGCACACGAGTTGGCTGAGTGCCAAAGCACTTTTATATTTTCACCTTTCTTATGTTATTTTAGTAATTCAAGCACATCTTAAATGTGATTTTTGTCTTTCACTTTTAGTTCTCTTTTACACAAGTGCTCAACTTTTTTTGTCTCCATGATGCTGAATGGGTACCATATAACACCCCAGCAGCTCACAGGAGTGCTGAGCGAGTAAAACCAAGCTTCACAAATCAGACCGAACAGTTCAGCAGCTTTTTATATAACATATATTTTGTTTCTCCTTCACGGTTTGGCTTTCCAAATAATGGTGTGGGGTCAGGTAAAATGGCTCTGTTTGGTTTCTGTCAGCATGGAATTGATAATGAATTTTGCCATGCTATCTCCTGCTGCTAACCAGACAGCAGGATATGATCAGCGCACCAGAGGCCAGGCTTACACAGCAGCAAGGTGATGATGGCTCTGTGTGTTCCTGGCACACGCAGAGCTTCACACAGACGTGTGTGCTTCTGGAAAATGCACACAGGATCCTAATTTGAATTACACACATAAAGACAACAGTAGAGTAAACATGAAGTCTAGGTACTAAATTTGATGGCATGATTTGCAAATATACATTATTTTATCTACTAAATGTTGCTCAGTTTTCAATTTATTTTGCATATGAAACTTTCTTAATATATTAATATTGAGAAGAAAGGGGGGGAAAAGGCTACAGTGTACCTTTAGCTCTTAAGCCTTACCAGTTAGTGCCAGGTAGGGATGTAGCAAAGACAGGTCAAATGACCAAAAATGAATTTATACTTAAGATGTGGTGCACAAAAATTTGTTTGAATGTAGGGCAAAGGATTAGGCACAAGATGCCCTTCCTTACTCCCCATGCTGCTGCCATCCTTGTCCGTTGTCTTATTACTTCCTGGATCGATTATTGCAACTCTTATTTGGTCTCCCCAATAAGTTCCTCCATAAACTTCAACTTCTTCAGAATTCTGCAGCTCGGGTCATAATTCGTACTCCTTTAAGAGACCATATTACCTCAATTCTTCTACAGCTTCAGTGGTTGCCTATAGAAGCCAGGATAAACTTTAAAACCTTAGTTCTCGTGTTTAAGTGTATTCATAACCTTGCCCCTCCTTATCTCTGTGATCTGCTTCATATCACCACAGTTTCCCGCTCTCTCAGATCTTCATCTGCCACTCATCTTGTTGTTCCTTCTGCTCACCTCACCACTATGGAGCACAGAGCTTTCAGTCGCTCTGCTCCTCGGCTCTGGAACTCACTTCCTTCAGCCTTCAGAAATATAGAGTCCCTTCCCTTATTTAAGTCACAACTCAAAACCTACTTGTTTAAACTGGCTTACTCGCTTTAATACAGATTTTACCATGTTTTTTGTTGTTGTTGTTTTTTTGTGGTTGTATTTTGCTGTTTTTTGTATTTTAATTTATTAGAATCTATTTTAATCTACTGTTTTATTTATGTCTTTTTCTCTTTGTAAGGTGACCTTGGGTTTTAGTAAGACACCCTCAAATAAAATGTATTATTATTATTATTATTATTATTATTATTATTAATAATAATAATAATAATAATAATAATAATAATAATAATAATAATAATAATATGCTTGAACCAATCTTGGTCCTAGAATGTCACTGTTAATCAAAAATTTCAAGTTTCTTTGGAAGAAAATGTCTTCCAAATATAAAGTTCAGGCAAAATAAATGTTTTTTGTGAAGTCTGGACTAAGATGAGACTTTTGAATCCAGCAGTGGGTTGGTAGTTCTTGGCCAAATGAAATCTCACAACACAACACCTCTGAGACTGCTCTGAGGTGAAACACAGCAAAACGAGAAATCCTTGAGCTCGGAAGATTAAAAAAAAACAGATCAGCTTGAGTTGTGTTTTTCTGACAAAAACACCTAATTTGACATTTGAAGTTAAGTCTGTGGGGGCTGTTTGATGGGTTGATGGTGTTTATGTGCTTTCAAAATAGTGTTAATCTTCACTTTTCATGGACGCTTTCTGCAGCTTGCATTTCCCTAGCAAAACATTACAGCTGATTGCTTGCTCAAAACAAGTGAAGTGAATAATATTAGCTGCACAGTGAGTTATTTTAGGTAGGTAGACAACAGTCAGGGTTTTTTTTTAATGGTGTGTTTAATGCATGAGGGTGTGTTTCCCATCACATTAATGGCTCCAAAGGTAAAGAGCAGCCTAGGCAGCTAGATATAGAGCCTCATAAAGCACATCAGGTGGCAGGGAATAGCCTTGGTAAAATGTCTTAATCTCAGTAAATTGTCCCACACAGGCTTCTCCTCAACCCCAATGATCTAGTCACCCCTTTGAGGAAGGACGACCTAGCCCTTCATAAGCTGTCGACTTTGTTCTCATCAGTTCTGTAGAGGACAGTTGGTGAAGGATAATTGCATATCTCATGTGGTAAAGAGATGCATCTGTCATTTGGAGAGACATTAAATCTGATGGGTAAATCTAATGCAGTAACGGAGTACAGATAGCCGTCCTATGATATCATCATTCCATTTTAATTTGGGTTGTTTACTGTGCTCTACAATTCGATTAAAAATATCAGTGCTTGCAAATGTATTACTTTCCACATTCGGGCCTACAAAATTTACATGAATTGTTCGTAGAATCATGCCTCAGTTTTTAAAGGATGTGTAAATAACCCAATATGAACTTAATGAAATTCTTTCACTTCAGTTATTTGTGAATCAGGGGAAAGTGTGACTGACACATCCACTGTGAAAATACAGAGGATGCATATCTCTTCAAAACAACGTGCTCCCAGTGGAAATATTGCCTAATACCGCACAACATAGATGTGAGACTGATTTTGTAGCATCCTCAAGGATTGACATACGCACGATGTAGTTATAAAACAGGGTTTATTCTGGTCTTGGCAACCCGTGAGAACTGCTCACGGACAAAACAATAAAACAAAAACATCACATCAAAATGCGCTCTTGTACGTAGTGTCAATCAATCAAAAATCCTTAATTACAGAAAATAAAACATTTAAAATACACAAACCTCGTGAGCTGACATCCAGGAGGTGCTAAATAGTCCTTTATGGCCTTATTGCCTTATCTTCCATCTTCTTTGTCAATTATTTCCACTCTTTAAACGATATTTTCTCCATGTGTGGAGCTAACTGTGAGCTGCAGCATGCAGACACCATGTGCGCTAGCAAAAGAAAAGTGGCTGGGTGGAGACCCAAACAGCAAAGCTGTACCCTACACAGTTCACCACCAGAGGGCACAAAGGAACAAAATCCAGACATACAGCTTAACAAATATCAAATGCAACAAACATCAAATGCAACAAACATCAAATGCAAAAGACCGTTACAGATTTAATTAATTTTGATGATCGAGTAAGACAAAAGAAGTCCCAATTCAGCTTGTGTAAACATGCTGAACATTAAGCCTTATAATGACAATACAAGAAAAATAAGGGGATGAACAAAGATGTTGGGACAGATTGTGAGGCAACCTTGAATATCTGTGCAAAAATGCTCTCCTTTTAAATGTAGAAGTTCTTTAAAAAAATCTTTTTTGGTTTGGATTGTTTTGAAACAATTTTGAAGTAAAATATTTACTTCATCCTTCTGTGAATTTGAATATATAAATATTCTGAAATCAAAAGAAGCAAAACCAAAGGACTAAAGGAGCAAAGTCAGCCAATCAGAAACCAAACACTTTGATGTATTCCTAAGGTTCAACAAGTCTTCCAATTAAACTAGTGGTTTGCATGGTATGGTGACCCCTGGTGGCTCACAGAGCCATTGAAGGGGCGGGCATGGACTACCAGGAAAAAGCTGACTTAAATGGAAGAAAATGGTTGTGGGATAAGGGAAATGGACAAGGATCTATAACTAGAATAAATTATTATTAAATAATAGGCCAGTGATTACAGTGAATTTTTTTCGATGACCAGTTGGTTCCCCAGAAGTTGACTGTGCAAGTTCATTGCACATGGTCGCAATAATTTTGGTCATGCTATGGTCTCCAACCACTCTTCTCCCCACTGTGACTCTAGCATACCGGACAACTCAAAGAGCTTTAGACAAAAAGCAAATACTTTCCCATTCAGAATTACTTTTTTATCATATACACTTTAACTACCTGAACTCTGTTGCCAATTTAGAATAACTAATTAACCTAATATAAAAGTCTTTGGATTGTGGGAGGAAACCAGACTACATGCAAATGCCACTCAGAAAGATTTAAACAACACTAACCACCTTTTTGTTGACTTCTGAAGCCAAAAAATGATAAAATATTAAAGAGCAACAAAACAAATGAAAACAGGAGTTTATTTAAGGCCATAATGACCCATGTCAAGCTTCCACCACACAGGCCTACAGACTGGTCGGCAACCACATGGTGTCCTCCAGTCACTAGTGAAAATTTTGGATTCCCCAACCAGTTGGCAAGTGGTTGCTGGAAGGTGATGGTTGTTGCTTGGTGGGACAGGTTGCAAGGAGTTTGCTGTTCAAAAAGCCACATTGTGATTGCTTTGGTCTCTAGCAGCTTCAAAGACCAAAAAAGTCTATGCCAGGAGTTACAAAGACTGGCAAAAAAAAGTTGCCCGTACTCATGCTGCCCTGACATCATGCCAGCTCATTTTGGGGATGGCATAGCCACCGATCGGTGTTCTTACACCCATTTGCCTGGAATTAGGGCGCCCTCCGTTTGCGAAGTGAACCTGCTGCTTGCGGCACAGGGAAGATAGGGCAGGGCGGCGGAGGATTCTCTGGCTGGAACAGTATCTAAAAACCAACTTGCAAAATAAAACAAAAT
The DNA here is from genome assembly GCF_051167445.1 of Perissodus microlepis. NCBI lineage: Eukaryota > Metazoa > Chordata > Actinopteri > Cichliformes > Cichlidae > Perissodus > Perissodus microlepis. The sequence continues at coordinate 27,279,947 of NC_140477.1, read as the reverse complement.
AAAAACAAACCAACAAACACGAAAGCACCAGACATTATAATACAGAGTTATAATCTGCACTGATTTTTTTTCAAAATTCTATACGCAAAAAGTGAGCACAAGAGCCCTCAGTGCACCTGCTTGCTGCTGTGTCAAAGTAAACTTTATTGTCATCTCCACTATATACAGTCCAGTATATAGAGAGACGAGACGACGAGGCTCCAGTTACAGCAGTGCAAATAAACAAACAATAAATATAAGAAGAGTAAGAAAATAAATATACACTTTAGGACTAGGGGTAAAGGGATCAATAACAATTTAAAATTTATAATTTAAAGTTTGATGATTTAAAGTCTCACACACAACCTCTCGAAAGGGGAGGGCGGCCGACTCTTTCCAAATAGAGCACATTTCATTCATAATGATGTAAATCCAAGCCCATTATGTATTCATGATTTGAATCCTGGGTTGTGCGAAATCCCAGAAATAAACCCTAGACAAAGCGAATCTGTGAACTAAGGTGTAGGTCTGTTAGGTTATGTTGTGGTGATCGTCGAGTTGGGGGATGATTGTTCATACTGGAGTGCAAAATTAAAACCAATGGAAGATGGACAAGAAGCGTTCAAAGCCATCAGGTGCAAAAGATACAGGTAAGCAGATGTGTCATTGGATAATGGCCGGTCATCCTGAAACAATCAGAATCAGAATACTTTATTAATCCCTGAGGAAATTATGTGGGTTACAGTTGCTCCAAGAAGTAAATGTAAAAATAGTAACAGTAAAAGACTAAACTCCAAATAATACATTATGTTACAGATTTACACATTTAAGAAATAGCACTAATATATACAGATCGCTCAGTTCTAAATATCAAGGATCAACAAAGATGATTATAAATAAATATCAAGAAAATTTATAAGAATATTACAGAGTAGAGAAGAGTGTGTGTAAAAAGGGTGTAACTATTGCAGTGTTTACAGTGTGTTAGATGGAGGAGTTGTGCAGGGAGAGGGCCACGGGCAGGAATGATTTCCTGTGTCGTTCAGTGGTGCTTTTTGGTAATCTCAGTCTCTCACTGAACGTGCTCCTGTGACTAGCCAGTACGTCATGGAGTGGATGGGAGGTATTATCCATGATTGTCCCTTATCTTGGACAACATCTGCCTCTCAGACACCACCCTAACAGAGGCCAGCTCCATCCCCACAACATTACTGGCCTTGTGGATCAGTTTATTTAGTCTGTTGGCATCTGTGACCCTCAACCTGCTGCCCCAGCATGCAACAGCATAGAGGATAGCACTGGCCACAACAGAGATACAACAAGATAACATTAATTAGTAGGGATAGTGAAAACTTTACATTTTTTAGCCACTTGGCTATGATAGGAAACAGTAGACACTGATGTAGCTTACTAAATCTTTTGGACTGTCTTCGGCACAATATTAATTAGTTATTGTCAGTTGTTGATTTGTCCTGTTCTCATTGTATGACGAATTATGATGGCTGTTTGTAAGCCGTTTGCATACTATGCATACTCTCTCTCTCTTTATATGTGTGTGTGTGTGTGTGTGTGTGTGTGTGTGTGTGTGTGTGTGTGTTTATCTGGCTAAATTCAGTATGGTTCAAACTAGAGATGGCATGATACCACTTTTTAATGTCCGATACCGATTCCGATATCATAAATTTTGGATATCTGCCGATACCGATACCAAGTGTATTTTGTAATCAATAGAACTGTTTTTTAGAAATATCTTGCTGCATTTTGTATAAGTTCATACTCAAGTTTTAAAAAACAAGAGACTGAAGCTATTCTGTTATACCTGTATGCAAAGAATACACTCCACCCAAAACATTTTCAAGTTCAGCAACAGTCATCAATCTAATAAATTTAAACCTACACCATCCTCCCTATTCTGGTATTTTAAAGAGTACTTACCTACCTAACTAATAGGGTTGCCAACTCCCAGCAAAAATATTAGGGAACCACCCCCCGCCCTTAATCGATGTAATCAACTTTAATTTAATGCAAGTGTAAAACAAATGCACAGAAGTCAATTATTTTTCTACAATAATTAAATAGATTCAACATCTTTCTTCAACAGAATTGCAGACTGCACAGATGGTACCTTCCCAAAGGAAAACATACTAAAGCTTACTAGGGTATATTAGACTTATTATTTACTATATACAATAATGGATTTCTATACATTTAATCAGATGACCACTTTTGTTGTAAGATTCAGATAATTACTTATTCAAAGTTTTTAAATGACATAACACAGAAAAATATTTCTTTGTGCCCCCCTCTCCCTGTTAATGCCCAACCTGGCCCCCGACAAAACTTTGCTAGACCCGCCCCTGCACAGTTACCAGACGTCAGCTATGTAGAAAAGGATCCTGGTGTTATTTGTCTCTTAGAAACAGTTCATAACTTCCCTTCAACCCATTCTATCACCTAAAAGGTAAACCTGTTTCTCCATCACCTGCTCAGCTCTGATGATTTAGTAAGGACATCTCCTGGTTTCATCTTCACGTTTTCCTCTCACCACATATCTAAACGGATATCATGACCAGCAGCTTTTACAGCCGTGGCTCCAGAAAACCTCAGCTGATACTAGAAAGTAATATTAAATACATTCTAACAACAGCTGATCACGCTTAAACGTGCTGCTGTTGTTTATCCGCTGGTCTCCTCTTTCTAGCGCAAAGTGGGCAATAAACAAACAAGAAAGACGGGACTTGCGGCAGAAAAGCCGATCAGCTGATCATTGATCAGTTTCATGTTTGAAGTAATAACAGGAGAGGAAGGGGGAGTGAATGAGAGAAGTAGATGCAACTGCGCAGCAAAGAGAGAATAACTCAAGCTGAGTGTCTATTTTTTTTTTTTATTCTAGCTGAAGTACGGGACAAATCGCTTCCTTTTCACCTCAATATGGAACTCCGATGGCCAGTCCAGCTGTGGCTCAATATATCAGTTGTTAAGCTTAACGTGGAAATACTATGCAAACATTCCGGGATGAACTTACACACTTGCTTTACTTCTCTGGGATAGTTTTCTCCAAGATGAAATGCCGCAGTTAGGAAGCATGTAGCGAGGCTCCAAATGCTCCAACAGACCACTGACAGGTCTCGCAGACAACAGCCGCTCTCACGTGACACATACTGCTCCGATGCGCCGAGCTGGGTTACGCCAAGTAGCACCTTTTGTGAGGTGATTTTGTGATACTTCGGATGGGATTACATTTTTTATTTCTCTCCGATATCCGATCCAGTAATTTAGGTCAGTATTGGACCGATACCGATACGTAATATCGGATCGGTCCATCTCTAGTTCAAACAACAGTTTTTACAGTAAAATATTTATCTTAATGTACAATCCTTAATATGTTTTATATGTGGGGGTGGGGGGTGAGGGGGTTGCAATAAGAGGTGTTCGCCCAGGGCACGAAAGGCCCGCCACTGCTGGTAAGGATACAAAGAACCCAGGCTTAGCTCTGGATTATGATTGCTTTCTGTTTTGGGTTAAGTTACGCTAATAGTAAAGAGGACTTTCTCCAAAAATTCTAAGACCTATTTGTTTCTCCACATAAGGTACCATGACAGGAATGCTTGTTTAATGAAAAGTCATAGCTTGCTAAACGAAGGATGTTTTTTGTGGAGTTACTGTAAACTGTAATTATAAATGGGTTCCTCAGGAATAATTGTGAAGGCAGTTTTTATTATTCACTCACAGATGACTGTGAGCATATCGAACCCAAACAAAGCAGTAGACTTTTCCAGATTCTGCTAAATGACCCTTAGCAGAAAACTCACCGTATTTTGTGCAAAGGAAGAGAGAGCACTGCTATAGTGATTGTTTTTAGACACTGTCTGCAAGTCAGTCATGACAGGTCATAATGAGCTGTGAAGAGGCTACGTGTGGAACAACATGCAGGTTCACAATCAAGATCACTCTTCCTGGGTGGCCTCAGTCACTGCTTTCATCTGACATGGAGACACTGATGGATGAGTCACTGAGCTGTGTGTGTGTGTGTGTGTGTTTCTGTGCATATAGAATCGGTGCCATGTTTGACAGTTTTAGCTTGGTGCTGTGAGCTCATCTGAAAATGTGTCAAATGTAATGCAGGTAGATCAACACAAGGTCGCACTTGGTCGATGAGGTATTTTTGGCCTTCTTGTTAATACAGATATTGGTTAAAAAAAACCACACCTGTTGAAAAATGTTCCACTTGCTTCCTATCAAACTGATGTTTCCCATGTGCACTCCACAGAGTTCACAAAGAAAAGATTTCAAGTATGAATTCTTGCACATCCTCTGTTGTTGATTTTTTTTTAACTGTTTTTATTATTACAACTTGTTAGCCTAACACCAAAAACAATCTTTTGTCTGTGCTCAACAAAGCTTCACTTTAGCTCTGAATTGGCTCCTGTGGGCTGCACACCTCTGTTTGTTGACTTGGACACTGCACTCACCGCAAATCTCCTCAACACTAATTAAAATATCAATGGTGCCACGTGAAAAAGTCCATTTTAATCATTCTCACAACTGATAACTCCATTCCTCTTTGTACGCATGCATGTTCTCTCTTTCTTTCTTTCTCTCTCGCTCACTCTCTCTCCATAGCAGTGAACTCATTCTTTGTGCATACAATGAGTTCACAAGTAGAAATAAAGTTTGACCCAAACATTAAAATCAAACAGTCTGTCAAACTGTTACTGCTCTGCAACCTGCCAGATGACAATATAAACACACACATAATTTGCACTTAAATATAATCTGTGCTTATGTCATATAAACACTGACAACTGCAGTCAAGACTGACCACAGGCCCCTCCGGAGATGAGCTTTAAGACTGTACGCCTGCAGACTGCAGCCTCGAAGTGTTTTCGCTGGTTATAATGTCCCCACCAGATCACCGTGTTGTAGTTACAGGCCACAGCTGTTCCTGAGGCATGGTATGTGTAATAACAAAAGCCAAGGTCTCATATCACATGAAGGAAAAGGGATTCTCTGTTTACGGTCAGAGCACATATGGTGTATCAGGCATTCGGCAGAACGTTTTTAATAATAGAAAACTCCCTGTCAGACCTTGTATTTCTTCTTTTCAGTGTAATATTTATTGTGATACTCAAAACCAAAAAAAGAAAGAGGTAGAAAACAATTTGGTGTCCTGAGGCTTGGTAATTATCTAGCTCCAACTCAGGTGGCATACATTTTTATTGTGTACTGGGGCCCATCATGATCAGCTAAAGAGGTGAAAGCTGACAAATCCTACAAAGCCCTGGCAAATCCTGGAGGAAGAAAATGTTTTACGTCACCTCCATAAACCAATACACAGATTATAGCAATTTCAATGAAATAATGTCAGTACAAAAACATCCTCTTAAAATATGACGAGGTTTCTGGCATGAAGCTTCAAGGGCTCATTGTACAAGGGTAAACCATGAATTGTTTTCAAAAGACGAACATATGCACTGTGACAACACCTGTGGTCAGTCTTTGACTGCAGTTGTCAGTGTTTACATGACATAAGCACAGATTATATTTAAGTGCAAATTATGTGTGTGTTTATATTGTCATCTGCCAGGTTGCAGAGCAGTAACAGTTTCACAGACTGTCGTCACCGAAGTATCCTACCAGAAAAAGGTAGGAACAGAGACTACAATCATGGCTGCTCAACACTATCTTTGTTAACAGTTGAAGTTCAAGCTCTGGCTGCTGGGCTGGGTTCAGCATGCATAGTATTAGCATGTTAGCAGTATATAATGCAGTTGTTTCTCCCTGGATGCAGTTTGCACTTTACCATTGTTCCACCGCTCCACCAGGTCCCTCAACCTTTCTTTCCCGGTGTACAGATAGATAAAAAAAAAACCTTTGTAACACAAATAACGACATAATTGTAATTAGTGTAATTACTGTAACTAAAGTAACACATTACATTAGTACATTACTGAAAAAAGTAATACGATGTAATTACAGTAGCGTGTTACTTTGTAATAAGTGATAAATAATGAGGTATTCACTCAGTAAAACTGAAACATAGACTTCTTGTTCTTTCAAGTTTAGCGACTTGAATTAATGAAGGTAAGACCTAGCATACTAATCAGCTACAACTATCTAAGTCAGGCCATGTGGAGATATCATCTGAATTTCAGGAGCGGGACCACTCCTCCTTCACGCCCCCTCCGGCCTCAGGCTACGAAAAACCTCCTTCTCCAATACCTGCTGTTCTCATTTTCATGCCCCACCCTGCCCCCCCCCCCCCCTTTTTCTTTCCTCTCTTCTCCTGTCCTCTCCTCTCTTCCTTTCCTCCCTTTATTTCTCGTTAGTACATGGGGTTCTGCCCGGCCCGAGAGCCGTCGCCAGTCCCCTTCAAGGCCTTCCCCAAGCCGCAGCACTATTCACACTTCCTCATCCCTCATCGCCCATCGTTACCAAGGAAGTGGTCCCTGCTAGTGAACTATCAATTTAAAAAAGCCAAGTCTCTAACGATAAATGTTACTGTTGCACACTTGGATTAAAATGAATCGAAACCAGTGTGGCTTTGTGAGTTCGCCTTTACTGCATCTGCAAATATATACATTGACATAGCACAACGTTACACACTTTTGCAGTCTCACACAACTCTTATAGGCGCACTGCCCTATGGGTAGTCTTTAAACTCAAATCACTAATATTTCTTACAGTGTAACAATGAAATAAACATAAACAAAAGATAGTGTGATCCACCAGTCTATATCTGCTGTGATTACAGCCCGGTACAGGTATAAATCCACAAAAGTGCCACGAGGTTTCCGCACAAACTAATGAATCAGATCTAGCTGCTAATCGTTAGCATCACGGCTAATTCACATCGCGACCAATAACTTATATACTAATGACACATAGTGGGGATTAACGGCCAACTTTCCCACATTCTCTGCAACCCCGTGTACTCATCTGTAGATACATTTTAAGTTATTTACCATCTTGTATCTGCTTACCTGCAAATATATACATTGACATAGCACAACGTTACACACTTTTGCAGTCTCACACAACTCTTATAGGCGCACTGCCCTATGGGTAGTGGCTGGGCTTATTTACTCCCGCTTGAGCTGCTCATTTTAGGGGATACTCCCTCTTGTGGTGTAACGGAGGAATAACTACGCTTCCTGCACTATGTCATTTTTGGAGACTGGGGCACACATTATTTTACCACAATCAAAGAAAATACATCTTTGAACAATCAGACCATTTAACTAACTATAATATTGTAACTAAAGATTATGGGGGGTGTCCTGTTTTGTCCACAATGTCTTTCTTGTCCTTACATTACTAATAAATTGGTCAGTCATGAAAAAATATACTCACCCAAGAGGGAAACTATCCCTATAACCTCCAAGCGTTTTTTGAATCAGGCTGCAAATATTACAGCTGATCATAAGAGCCTATGAGCAACCCTTAAGTGGCCAGTCTAGAACATGCATTCTGACACTTCATTCTGGCTTCATTTTACAGCCCTTGAGATTGCCACTTAGACTCAGCTTTATTCTTTTTAATCAATAAATTGCACAAGAAAAAGCTTCTTGACTGCACTCGCTCATAATTAAAGTGTGCCTTACAATTAATACTAATGATTTAAAATCATCAGCTCTACATCGTACAATGGAGTGCTTTCACAACAGCAGCATTTTTATTCACACAGTTATTGCTAATGGATTGGAGCTCAGGAAAATCTATTTCAGCTGACACTCACTGAGCCTGTGTTTGTCTGCCTAATCGATATATTGGTCTGCGAAATTGCAATTGAAGTTATCTTTGCATGCATGTGCGTGCAAACTAGCATGTGTCAGACCGTGTCTTCGTGCATGTGTTTGTCAGTTCATTGCTGATTAAATGGTTACACAAAGTCCTCCATTAGCGAGTCATGAGGTGTGTAATTTAGGATTTAAACTGCAGTGAGTGTTGTTGCCTCTCTCTGTTTGCCATGGAAAATGCTATTTCAGGCCATTTCCTCTGAGTTGTTCTTCACTATCACACTTAAGGGCAAGGACAAGCACATTGTACACAATAGTGTAGATTTAATCTGGGTTCAAACTTGTATGTGGTGATATAAATGGATGTATGATTTTAAAAACATTTTTAAAATAACAGGTTTCTAATTAGACACAGCTGATTTAGATAAAGACAGGACTTTAAGCCACATTAAAACATCAAAATGAGGGTCACAGTACAGTCAAATGCTTCTACGTTTAGTGTTTTGTTAAGTGTTTAAGCTCAGTATTTCACTCTGAACTGAAAGGCAGAAAATAGCAACTGGAACATATTGTTACTTGTTATGTAACTTAGTGGCAGCATTAATTTAACAATACTCAAAAAACAAGAAAAGGAGTAATAGTTATACCTAATCCATTGATGCACTTTGAGACTGAAACGATTGTTTTCCATTTTAAGTTAACAGGCCAATTTAATGCATGCATATATTATTAAGGTTCTTCGTGGCCAGTCAGTAACAACATGTACTGTTCTCTTTTTAAAAGCCTCATTAAAGTCAGACTGGGGGTGTAGCTGTTACATCCTTTAAAGGAAATTCAACAACAGAATCACATGGCAGAAACCTGCTGCACTGCTTTTTATGGGTTGAAACTTTCAGTGATAAAAGTATTCAAATCTTCTTCTTGGATGTACCACCACTAATCATTCTTACTAAAGTTGTAGGAGAATTAATAATAAAAAGGCTCAAGACATGTTAATCAGTGTTAGACAACTAGAGAACGACATACTTGCAAAAGCCCATAGCTGCAATGGGACACATGAAAGGAAGCAGGTGCTTTTTATCAAGTTAAAAGAATCTGCAGTCTCACCTGTACATATGTATGCCCAATATTCGCTGTTCTTTAACTTCTAATTCATGTGGTTATCTATCTTTCTCGAGTTACTTGTGCAAGATACAGCAAAAGTTATGCAAAATGCTGAAAAATACTTTTTTTTTCTCTGTATTTATTGTACTTCCATCGGTACCCATGAAGCTGTCCAGAGCACTAAGGAATGGTAACTAATGTTAATGAATTCAGCCAGGACCACCAAGTCAGAGTACACCTTGCCACAAGTGTTTCCCCTTGCACTAAGAACACTCTTCGGATGTCTCTTGCTTACATAAAAACTGTGTCTACTGCAAAGCACTGAAGTTCTCATATTGTTTTTCTTTTTTTTTTGTATATTGTTTTCTTTACCTTCACCTTTGTGGTCTTGCTACCTAATTTCACTGTGCAAGAAACTGTACAATGACAAAAAAAGTTCTAGGTTCTAAGATCTAATTCTCCCTCTGCCATGCATTGTGGGCTCACTCACTTAGGAGGTAGAACCTTTGGTCAGGAATCCTCAAAAGTATGAGCCCGATCCTAGAGGTGGTCCTGCCAACCGTTTGTATGTGTTGTCCAGCATTCACTTTTAGGTCATCCACTGGGCCGATGCCTCCATGTTTGCTTGTGCCATTCTTACCACAGTGACAATCTATCTGCTTCAACACCTGTTCTGATGGCCAACACTAACCAGATGTTCGAGAGTATGTGTCTGCATTTCAAGTCTATCCACATAATAAGTCTGGAAGCTCTCCGCTAGCTGGTCTGCTCCACCCTCTTCCAACTCCCTGACAGCAACGGTCCCACATTGTTGTGGATTGTCACTTGCTTACCCCCTTCTGCTGTTGATACTGTCAAACTCACAACAATAGACTGTTTTCCCAAGGCTGTACATTTTGTTGCCTTTCCCAAACTCCCATCTGCTCCCAGACAGCTAAACTCATTGTAGAAAACTCTTTTTTTGCCTTGTATATTAATACAATTAATATACAAAGGCTATTCACACTTTTGGTAAATGCATTTTGCTGAGTAGACAAATTTAAATACAATTGTGGCAGAGTATGGTTAGTCATTCATGCCACAGTGGTGCCGAAACCCAGGAGGTGGAATGGCGGAACTATGACTGGGACAATCAGTGGATGCGCTGGCCGAATGGTTTCGCCGCCAGAGGGAACAGCTGCAGTGGTCCTGCACGTATCTAGTTGACTGTGAGCCTCGGCTCACGTCCTCGCCTGCTGCGCATCCGCCGCCTGCACAGTCTGCCCCCGGATCCTGCTGGACACAAAGTCGATTGCCGCTGGACACACGGTCGGCCCCCCGATCCAACCCTTCCCTGACGCTGGTCCATGGGGTCGGGGACACCAATGGTCGTATCCTGATTTCCTCTCCCGTCGCGGCAAGGGGGAATAGGGCTAGGCCAGAAGGCCGTGGGGGTATGTGGCATGACTGCAGGTGAGGCTGACACACCAGAGTTCCATCAGCTCATCACACTTACCCAGTATAAAACTTGCCGGGACCTGAGGTTGTGGTTGATGTTGTTGTTGTGTGTGGGATGCAGCTGAAAAGCTGCAGCCATGTGTTAGAGGAAAAGCAACCGGAATAAAAAGGTTAAAAGAACAAACTATGTGGTCTAGTCAAGTCCATCATTCATGCCACAACAATTTATTTATATATTTTTACTATGTTCATTCATTTTAAAAAAAATTTCCACATCTAGTTTTAAATCTTAATTAGGTCTTAGCCAATGAACATTTCATGTACAACTCAGCTTATTAAAAGGAAGACAATTTTGGTTATACTGGAGTTAACCCGTTATTGCTCTTCCGAATAGTCCCACATTTATGTGCCAGTTATATTCATATTATTATCCTGATTATAAGGAGTTTTAAAACATTTAAGTCTTCCTCTCTGATTGTCTGGCAAGTGTCCAGGAAAATCATACAACATAAGCAGAGCAAAAGTACTGATTTACATTTCTTTAGTCACTGGTAAAATCAGTTTCAGAGTAAATAACTGGCATGATAAACCGGGAGATTACATCACCTCTAATTTATGAAATATGCATCATAGTTCATAAATGTAATAGATTTTGACACTCACTCGAACTTTGTGCCAGCTCTGTGTGCATTTAAATGTGAAAAGAGGGTTTTTTGGATTGTACCAGACAGTCTATATAAGGAGCCAAGCTGCTGTACTGGAATACCTCAGATCAACATAGCTTCTTTTCCCAGTCACCAACATTGTAAACATTGTGACAGTGCTCATTAGAGCAAACTGGAGTAGAACAATCAGAAAAGCTATGGGATGTTTCAGAACTAAGGGCGACAGTAACAACAGCAGCTTGAACTCTGAGGTTCTGTAAGGTTCTCTGTGCTGTGGATTATTTCCTCTTATACATCAATCTATTTCATCAATTTTATTTTGGGACAGTGTAGAGATTTGTGAGACCAAAAGAGGTGACACAACAGAATTTAAATCGTGTGTTTTGTTCTGTCTTTTCAGGGAACTGAAAACTGCAGTTCCTCTTATGGCCACTTGAGACTAAAAAGGAAAATCAATCCCCATAATCTCCCATTTAGCAATTAAATCACCTTGTTAACAATTTATTCGAAACCTACTCATTTGTTGTTAAGGCTTAGTTAGGGGCTGGTAGTTTTCATCAGTGTGTGTGCTGACAGGTAACTGCAGGTGATAGCTATCTGCTGTATGTTTCACCTCTGCTAATTTGAGTCTCTAAGGTGGACTCCATAACATAGTCCTCTTGATTATGTTTGTGCCTTTAGGAACAACAGAATAATCTGAGAAATTATATTATCTGCTGTGAGATACAAACCATTCAAGTTTATGTAGCATTTTAATAGTTTATTAGTACTAATTAGCAAATAGCTGTGTCTGTAAATGTCAAACATACATGGAGGCATGGGAGTTAAGAAAGCTTGCTAGCCTTCCCTGGTAGGTTAACACTCCACTCCCTTGTCTAAATACTTCTTTAGAAGAAAAAACCTGTATGGCAGTGGCCAGAAATGCTCATGCTGAGTTTTCATAGTTTGAGTCCACAAACTATTGGGTGACATCAAAGTGGCTAGAAGCATCTTTTACACAGTCTGTGGAGGATACAGACAAGAAAGTCCGTTTTTTCATTTAATGTTTGCATTAAACCTTTTACAGCATGTGTCTGAAATATTGCACCGGTCAGTAAAATCCCAATGTATTATGTCTTACACAATATGAAGTGTGGTTCCAAACAAATCCAGGTCTGAGCATGCTGAAGTGGTATTACACACTCCCTGTGTAACCTGTGAGATCTGAAAGACAGATGAGATAACCCTTCTCTCTGTGCCAAGAGCTACAATTTTTCCTCATCTTCCCCCGAAACCCTTCTCTTTCTCCTGCGCAGGTTATAGCCTTATAATATGAGTCATTGTTTACAAATCCACTGACCCTTAACGTTTGAGATCTATCTAAATTCTGACTATGTGAGACGCGACCTCTGTAAAGCTCTCTGTAAATGCAAACAAATCCTATGCATTTATCATACCTGATGATGAGTAGTTTTACTGACAGTTCAAAAACAGTCAGAAAAAAACAGGTTGGTTAAAAAGCTGTTCTACCACCATAATAGCTTTAATTCTCCTTAGCATTGAGTGTCCAGGTCGTCTGGAAGCCCCATTCTTCATTACAACTGAGGAAGAGATTATCTTCATGTGCTCACCCTGTGGACTGAGGCTAGTTATCAAAGACGAGTCCTATCAAGTGTTTCCTCACATTTTAAAGGTGATCATGCAGAACAACGTGATGTGCCGGGTCTTACCCTGTAAAATAAGATGGACTAAAAATATGGACTGACACTAAGACATGAAAATGCACCCCAAAGCATACAGGAAGAAAGCTTGACCCTAATATTGAGGGGATCAAGTGGTGAGTTTTGTTCTCTTTGTGCGTGTCACTCACTTCCTCAGCTGCTGATGACTCACTTGACCGTATCAGTATTTTCCACACATCTCTGTAGAACATTGTCTGTGGTTTTTGCACCACAGGGTCTCCAAATCCACGTTTTTATAATAAGCGGTTGACAGACTACATCCGTATCACACATTATTATAATTTTTAATTAGAGTTCTTAATTCAACAGTCTGATTACAGCCTGCAGATTTTCTAAGGTACCTGAGGAAGCTGCTGTCTTGTGCCTCAAAAGCATTAGAGTCAGCATATATGCGCTGCTGATTACGACTTCCTACCTATTTATTGATGTCTTTTCAGTAGATCTGGATGCAGATGTCGCTTAGTCACTGTTCCCATTGTGGCACTGGCCAGGGGAACAGTCTGTGATTAAAGCTCCTGCCATCTGTGCCCTGACAAATGAGCCTTCTTTCAAAGTCACTGAGATGATTTCCTCCTGTTATCAGGATGAACTGGGCCCACTCAGTTGGCCAAAGTGATGACTGGAGTCAAATGTTTAATTGTACCTTGCATCAGAAACAATTGTGTTTCACCTTGTTTTATTTCAGGGGTTCATTAATTTGACACTTTTTTTGTATAGATACAATTTTTATTTTGAATGTACATTGCTGCAGTATCACACCCATGTATATGTACCAATACATATACATACACCACTAACTAAACATACACATGGTAGACTATTCATTAACTCTTAATGTCTTTTGTGTCTTTTGATAAATGCTGAATGATGCATTCTGTGCTGCGTCTTGAAGTGCAGAATATAGCTTCAGACTTATGACCAGTGTATCCAGGACCTCAGTGTGCAAAATGATGGTCTGATATTGCACTATACTGTAGCACCACCTTGTGCTTGAAATAAGTGTGTTTCAAGAAACTCAAAATTTAATTCCTTAGTATGAACTTAAACACTGCAGGTTGTTATGATTGCATATTCACCTGTGGAATACCTCTGCATTTTCTCTCTGAAACATTTGCAAAGTTACATGAAAGTAAGTCCAGAATTCTTGAAGGACGTTCCAAAGATCTTCTTTAAATGGTGGTTGCTTTTTGTCCTGCTTTGTGTCAAGATGATCCCACATGACTTCAATAACCCTGAGAGCTAATTGTTTTACTAATAACTCTATGGATATCACCTTGTTCTTCCAAAAATACTACTTTATGCTTGTCAAAGGTCACATCATTCACTGCAGCTAAAGGAAAACAAGTAACAACTCATTCCCTTCAGTGGGATTCGGGGTCAAATTTAGGAACAGGGGGAATACACCTAAAGTCTGCTTTCTGCTTCAGTTTATCCTCACAGCATCAAGTAAAGACCAAAGAATGTTAGAATGTTAACATAACACTTTAAATACCTCACTTGCACACACTGAAGAGGGAGGCGTTCACTCATGTAATATTTCAATTATTTATTCTGAAAAATGGTTCAAAAAGCATGTTAAGGAAGTGAATGTGATCAGTTAAGAAAGAGTGGGGAGAGGATGAGGTCACACAGTTTAAGAATAAATGTAGAGCTGTAAAAATGGCAAACTGCATGACCAAAGAAAGCAGATACATTCATTCATTCAGAAGGGGTTTGTGTGGACCTCAATGCTAAGTGTAACAACACAAATTTAACAAAAAAAAAAACACTTAGCTTATTATAATTTCCTAAGATTAAACTAACAACTAAAATTTGAAAAACATAACTGAAAACATATTGAAACAATGATGTGTACTTAAAAGGCTAAGTATATGGCATTGTTTTTTATTTCTGTATTTGCTAAATATTGATGCATAGGTTTAGTGAGTATTCTGGGATGTCTATGACTATGTATCAATTCTATTTGCAACATGCTGTCCTTGCATGTTATAAAGTTCTTGCTATACATATACTGCTTGTGTTTCCAAATGCAGTGGAAAAAGAAGATAGTATACAAACCAGTGGAAAGTTTCAGTTAGCCCCATTGTTCTTCTGTGATTTAATGAGACAGTGGTGACCTGATATCGCTTCAGTTAGCTGATATGAAGTTGTACAGTGATCAGTAGCTGCTCTGATTACACTCCAACATTCTTTGTCTTTTTAGATCATTGACTGCTGTGGTCCTGTATCTTGTCCATGCTGTTTCTCTTTAACGAACATTAAGCCTTGTCCTTAATTAATCTCAGTGGCTAGAGTGGACCATGGGACTTTAAACCCACTGGCTGCACCCATTGATCCCAAAGAAGAAAGACTCTTGAAAAGATGATTATATCTCAGCTAACATCCTCCATTGTGCAGTCTGGTGAGTATTTGACTTGTTGCCTGATAGATGAGCATGACTTATATAAGGAGTTGGGGTCAGTGGTTATATTTACTTTTTACAGGAGGAGGAGCTGTGTGTGCGACAGTAGCAGGATATAAAATGTGACCTCTCCTCTGCACAGCTCTTCTAGAAGCCTGAGTGTGACAGTGTGTACCACCATGAAGACCTGCGTGCTGTTATCACTGCTGCTGGCGTTGGGTTGTGTGACCATCAATGGTGCACCAGTGGAGCATGTTGGCATGGAGCCAGGTTCATGTGAAGACGCATCAACAACAGCAGCTGCTGAACTGGCTCTTACCAAAATCAACCAGGACAGGAAGGAGGGCTACATCTTCAGCCTGCACCGCCTGTCCAACGCACACATAAAGAGACATGTAAGCAATGCTGCTGCTTGCAGTATCAAACCAGTTCAGTTCATTGCATTTCTGTTTGTTTACTGGAGCACTTTTAGTTTTCAGTACAATCCAGACATTTAAAGGGTTGTGACTGAAAAGCGTTTGGCTGAAATCTGGAGACAGAGCAGCAACAGTTACAGCACAATTGCACAGAAAGATGGTCAGAAAGGAACTATTAGACCTGCAACACTAAAAAACTAGTGTTTGTATTTTGCAAGGGGTCAAGCTTACAAATCAGGAGATTTCACAGATCTCGGGAAGTAAAACCAGAAACTGTTGTTAAATTCTGTTAAGGTTTTAATGACTGTAAATGTTTGTGTTTTGATAAAACTGTATGTGTGTGTGTGTTACAGGGAGAGAACAGTGTGGTCTTCTACCTGACTCTGGATGTCGTGGAGACCAAATGCAGCGTTCTCAGCAAGAAGGACTGGAAGAGCTGTGAGACTCGTCCCACTGCAAACATGCCGGTTAGAAAAGACACACACCCTGCAAGTGCATGTACTCACACTGTTCTGCTCAAGGCTTTCTTGAGTAGCTGTTATAATAAAATTGTTTTCATTATATTTTTATTTTCTTAATTGATAAGCAGTAGTTTATAAATTGTAAAATGCCTTAAGAGAATTTTCAAAAATGTAAATAAAGGTCTTTTGTTATGTACTTATATTCTACAGGAGTAGAAAGTACAGTGAAATATATATTTCTGTTTGCAGGTATATGGACAGTGCAAAGCTGCTATCTTCATCAACAAGGTGCACAGAGTGGAGCGTCTCTACAAATACAGCTGTGTTATCAGACCAGGTATGAAAATGACTGCATCTCTTTGTTTCACCTATTTCCAATTTTCCTTGCAAAACATTAAGAAATGACGTGTAGGGCAACACTTGGCACTACATGTCAAAATCTGAGACAGCGCTTTTTTTGCACACCACAAAATTTATGAAAATGTGAAGACAATTTTTGTTCTGCTCAGTTCCTGCAGCTAGAGTACATGAGATGTGTCCTGACTGCCCAACTTTAATTCACCACGACAATAACAACGTTCAGAAGACTGTGTCCCACTCTCTGGAAAAGTTCAACAAGGAAAGCGGACTCGCCAATCGTTTTGCTCTCCTCAAAATCTGCCGTGCTGCAGCAGGGGTAAGCTTACCATACCTCCAAAAGGAACATCAGCACATGTGACATAATGTATCCTATCATCTTAACTTCCATAACACATAGTGTCAAGGCTGAGGATATTGTGACTGAATTTCTGACACCAGAGATTAGTTGAAATCACACAAAAATATTCTTCTTAGAGGTTAATCTAAAATCTTTATCAATAAATGACTAAATACTGGCTTTCCATCAAACCTCATGGGCCTACTTTTCATGTTCAACAGTTTTTATTCCCACCACTCTAGATTACTTAATAATTCCTCTGCAAATGACTTTCTCAATTAAACATTTGTTTATTTGTGTGTTCAGATGGCCATGAGTATGTATTACAATGTGGAATTCAGCATCCAGGAGACCATCTGCCCCAACAGCGCAGAAGCAACAGCTGAGAAGTGCCCCCTCATGAACTGCGAGTTCGCCGTGAGTCAAGATAAACACTTCACAACTTTATTTTATCTGAACTGAATTTCTTAAATGACAAATTTTGATCAAACTGCTTGATGAAATTACTCCACTGTGGCTTCTCCAATCAGGGGGCTATCAGTTTTTATCACTACAAGCAAAGTCCTCTGTTTACAGTCAAGCCTCGAGCAAGGATGTGTTCTAGCTTTATATTACTGGCTAGTTTACGTCAGCAGGAGATTATTCCTAGATTCAGTTTTTCTAATTCTTAAACCTTAGTAAAATGGGCGTTCCTCTGCTCTTTGTTCCTCTTTTTCTCTCCTCAGCACAAGGGCTTCTGTAAAGCATCCCTCTACCACTCCCCCACTAATGATGAAATCATCGACGTAGAGTGTGAGATCTATGAGCCTGAGGTAAGTCTTATCAGGATACGATCTCTGTATTTTTTTTAACATCTTTCAATAGCACGGAAAACATACAGGATTGAGTCTAAAATTTAAATTTATTAGAATAAAACCTTTGAAACTTTTATCTCCCTCTTCTGATCTTGAACAAATGAACACAAACTGTTGACTCTAATTAGGAAAAACTACAAAACAGGGAATTTGTGTTTGTCCTAGCTGTTGGTTGCTTCCTTTATTGGACAGCAAGTCTTCCTCTGTATGTCAAGTTTTATTTTGATTTTATATCTGTGATGTCAAACACTTTTTTTCTTTCCTAATGTTCATCATACTTCTACATACAACCTGCAAACTGTGATACCACAGGAACCAGAAGAATTTCTCCGTTGCTTAGTTAGTGGCAGGTTTTACTTTGAAACAATGGTGCTTGGTAGGATGGTGAAAAGCAGGATCCAGCTAGTCAACCTTACACAGTGTCATCTTTACAATCCTAACATTTAAAGTAAAAGTTGATATCTTGTTTGTGCTCTAGACTGTTTCAAGCTCTAACATTACAAAATCAGATGATACAGCTAAATTCTCACCAGGGCAATCAAAATATCATTGAATGATTCGATTTAATTTCCTTTCATTTTATTTATATAACACCAATTCAAAACAACAGTGACCTCGAGGTGCTTTATGTTGTTAAGACCCTGTGATAATAAAAAAAGCAACTCCAACAATCACCAACAATTACAATATAGGAGTTTTTCCAAATTAATACTGTAAAGAAAAATGAAAATAGTGGTAAAAGTTCACTTGACTTTTAATGAGAAATGCAGTGATTAGCTTTCATCCGGTAGTCGCTATAGATTGTGATCAAATCATAGAATCCTTATGGGGCCATTCGCAGAAGTTCAGATTGTAATTCTTCCATCTTGACTTAATTTTTTTTAAATACCTTTTTCTTAAACATGTGTAAGACAGCTTCATTTTCTGGTCACCATTAAATTTGCTCCCATCTGAAGGAGGTCAGATTTTGTAAGCACTTATTCACAGGGCCACTGGATTTTGCTTTACTGTAATGTACCGTATACTCTTTATCTCTTCTCCAGGCTGCTGAGAGAGAGAAGACGCTCCACCTGCTGGGCGGAGAGACTGACCACAGCCACAATGACACACACTCACACAGCCACGACCAAGACCAAACACACGACCACGTACACGATCACACCAAGAGCCACTCTCATCATGACCAAACCCACAAGCATGCTGACAACCACGATCACCACCACACACATGACCATGCCACAGGCAGCACACACAGGCACGCTCATGACCACTCCCATGACCACAGTCACAGCCACGATCACGTGCACACTCATCACGACAAAGCACACAACCACAGTAGTGACTTTCCCAACCAACACCACGACTACAAGCACGCTGAAGGTGTGCACACACATGAACATGACCACGAGCTGGCTCTGGACCACGATCACAAGCATGGTCACCTGCATGAACACGAGCACCACCACCATCACCACGAGCACGAACATGAGAACACACCCCACGACCACCCAGAAGGCATGGTGACAATGCTGCCAGCTCTGGGCCAGCCTGTGACCCTGCCTTCCTTCCCTGATGTCCCTGCTGGTGGCCCTGAGCTCGGAGTCACTCTCCCACTTAAACCCAACCCCCAGATTCCTGGAGAAATGGAACCTGCTATCGAGCCCTTCCCAACCTCAGTCTCAGACCAGTGTCCTGTCCCAAAGGCAGGACGTGACCTGGTGGAGAAACTCTTTGCTGAGGACGCTTTTTTTATGCTTGCTGTATAACATGGCCTATGGAACTGTTTTAGATGTACACAATGACTCAAGTGTAACAAAGAATGGAAAACTATATGATATATGATACATTTGCAATAAAAACATTCACAGTCATTGTAACACATCACTTCTCACGTGTCTAGCTTCTTATCCTAAGCATCAAAAATGAATGCCTAACCCTAAACCCTTGGCCTAAACCTAACTGTAACGGGAATGACGTACCTGACCACATAGTTCACTCGTTTAACACACTTTATTCCCATTTGCTGCTCTCAGAACACTCAGCTGCAGTATTTCAGCTACAGTCACACACAACAACAACAACCAAAACTCCTCAGGTCCAGGCCTGTTTAATAGTGGAGATATGATGAGCTGATCGAGCTCAGCTTTGTCCGCCTCCCCCACAGCTGCGCCATGACCCACGCCCTGCCACACTAACCATAACCTAATCCGGTCTTTAAATCTGACACCATTAACCGTTTCCGGATCCAACTTCCGCTTCAGGTCCCAAAGTCAAACGAGCACTGTGGCATCACTGGGGGTTAAAAACGTTCTAAATCTCTTGATCTTTAATAAAATGATTGGTATTGCTGCTTTACCAGGTGTAAAAAGTACAGCTCTGCTATCACATCTGACATAAATGAAGACAGAAAACTAAACAGCAGTGACTTCTCTAGTGTTACTGAACTTGGACTAGCTGGTATATAATGATGTGCTACGTGGTGGCTAGCTACACAGCTATAGTTAGCATAATATTAACACATTAGCACAGTGAAGCTGGAGGATGAACGCTAACTTTTTTCCACTCGATAAAAGTTAACGTGAGGGTTCTAAATGGTTAGGAGCAAATGCAATCACATGGCAGTATCCTGTAAATGGACGGAGAACAACTAGAACACAATACAAAGCATTAAAACATGTTAAAAACATAACAGCCGTAATAAACATAGAGTAGTTTGAACCCGGAAGCAGGGTTCATACGTGATCATTTAAAGACTGAATTGCAACCCTGACACTAAAACCCAGGGTTCTAGAGTGCGACCAATTTGGTCACATACGCGACTTAATTTCTCAATGGTGCGACTGAAAAAAAATCCTAGGTCATACCGGTGCGACCTGCCATTCGAGTACAAAAAAGAAAAAGTCTCCGCAACTCTGAAAGTCTGAAACTCTGGTCAACAACAGACACACATTATGCCCATATTGTGGTCCAAACCAGTCAGACATAGTCAGGGGCAAACCTCTCTGATTGGCAGAAAACGCCAGAATCTAAAGTTAAAGCTATCAAAACTATTTCAACAACCACCAAACAGCTAAAACAGCAAACCAGAGCACGTAAACGGATTCCGCACAAAGACATAAACACAGAGTGTGGAACCGACGCATCAGAATGAGTGAGATGTCTGCTTTCTCACCCGACGGCACATGCGCAGACACGCTATCGAGGCTGAAAGCCGACAGCTCACTGATTCTGATGCGTCAGGTCCGCTCTTTGTGTTCACATCTTTTTTTGCGCTAGATTCTGTTGCTGCAGGTTTTGTCTCTCTCCAACCAAATTAGACTGAACCAGCAGCAAAAGAAGATCAAAACTAGGCTTCAGATTTGACAAACATCGTGATTAATTCCCTCTTACTTTTGCTGTTTTGCTTCCACCGCTATAAAAAAAAATCACACTTCCTGATCAGGTCTCTCTCTCTCTCTCGTTGTATTTCAAGAACAGTTTCCCATTTCAAATCTCTGTTTTCACACTTATCTTTCTTGTAGAACTGTGCTCCAAATAAAGAACTTTGTGTTGACAAGATTGTTGAAAAATGCGCCTAATTTTTGTGCTGGTGCACTTAAGAAAAAAAGTTTGGTGCACCAGTGCAACTGTGGCAATAAGTTAGTCTAGAGCCCTGAAATCACATTTTGAGCCTCAAAAAATTTCAAACTCGTGGGGACGGGCTTTTTGTACCCATTAGTGCCTGTTGGTCTCCACAAGTATAGTGGCATCAGTGTTGCCAACTCCTCAGTAAGGAAAATCGCTACTGGTTGTCCTAAAAGTCGCTAGAAGTCGCTAAATGACGTCATCGCCTAATTTGCATAATTGGTCATGCTAATCTAATTGTAACCTATGTTGTTGGAGAGAGAAATAACATCGTGGAAGAGACATAAAGTGAGTAAAAAACGTCCTAAATGCATTTAGAGTTTATTTAGAACTACAAATTAAATTTCTTTTAGCAATTATTGTTTTTTTTAATGTCACAATTCCAACCCTGCTCCTTTACCCGGGCTTGGACCGGTAAAAGTGACCCGAAATAGGCACTCTGGTGGAGTTACTTTGTGTGTGTGTTTATAAGTAGTTTTAAACCTTGTGATCCACAAAACAGCATAAGAGTAAAAGAGTAAAAGAAGAACTGACTGCGTTACAGCACCCGCTGCTTGTTGAGAGTAAAAGCGATACGCGCTTTCACGGGTCTGAAAACTCGCTAAATATAGCGACAAAGTCGCTAAGTTGGCAACACTGAGTGGCATGCCAATTTTCTTTCCTCACAAAGATGTCAAAGGCTACGTTCATACTGCAGGCGAAAGCGCATCAAATCCATTTTTTTTGACCCTATGCGACCCATATCCGATCATGGTATGACAGTGTGAACGGCACAAATCCGATATTTTCAAATCCGATCTGGGTCACTTTTGTATGTGGTACTGAATCCGATACATATCCGATGTTTTAGAAAGCGACTGCTGTTTGAACGGTCATGTCGCATTAAAGCCGTCTTTTACGTCACTGACACAAACAGACGGCAATTATCAGCGCCCGAGAAGACATCGCGAACGCTTCCTGGCCATCCAGTGTAGATGTCAGTGAAACTGCTGGGAAGACAACGTTGGAGAAACGTGAAAATTTTATTTGTACTTTATAATCTGCAGATTCTGACAGAAATCTGCAACTATCCTTTGAAGCACCGCTCCTCTAAAACAGCAATAAGGATAATTATTAGGTTATCTACATTATTATGTAAATAACAAAATAACTTAAAGCAAAAATTGGGAAACGTAAAGTCCGAAGTCTTTATATTAAGGGCCATCAGTCAAACAATATTGTTTGCTCTGGGTCTACACAGAGCGTGCTGTGTGTGACATCTTCTTTTGCGCATGCGGGCCGCTTTGAGCGTTCACACTAGAGAGCGTTTGCTGTCGCATTTTATTTGTAGTGTGAACGAGCAGACAAAAAAATCAGATTTGATCAAAAAATCGGAATTGAGCATTAAGACCTGCAGTGTGAACGTAGCCTAAACACACACGCACGCACAGGTTAAAGACACTGGACCAGAGTACTGTTAGTCTTTCAATCAACAGGAGCATGAACCGAACCAGTGATAGCATTACTTTTGAGCATTACAATGTTTGTTTGGATTTTTACATATTATAAGATTCATGCAAATTAAGATATAAACACACCATATTGTCAGGATCCTGGGTCTCCTGACCCAGCGTTTTTAGTTCTTTGTGATTTTTGTATTTTGTACTCGTGAGATTTATTCTATGGTTTCTAGTTTTGATCCCTTGCCCTTCATGTTTCTCTGTGCCCCCTCTGTTCTGTGTAAGTCTGTTTCTTGGTCTGTGTCTTTGCATGTTTTGAGTTTCTTGTGTTTTCTGTCACTCTGTATTGTGAATTATATCTCATGGTTGGTCTTTTGTTACTCCCTCAAGTCTAGTTTCTTGTGTTCCATGCTTAGTATTTCCCTCTGTGTATTTTGGTTCTTAGAGTCCTCTGCTTTATGGGTTATGTCTCTGTGTTTCTTAGTTGCTGTCTCCACCGTGTCAAGTTCGCATCTCTGTGTTATACTTCCTGTTTTATTTTGAAGGTCTGTGTCTCATGTGAGTGTATCCTACTTTGCTTCCTGTCTCATCAGTTCTGATTTCCCCCAGCTGTGCCCTCCTTCTTTTTTTTTTTTTTTTTTTTTTTTTTTTTTTTGTGTCCCGTTTGGATCTTTAGCCATCAGAATTGTTGTCTTAAGGCCAAGAAAGATGCCAAGCGGATTTATTTTACCAAGTGGATCATCATGGCCTTGCCATATTGGTCCATTTGATTGACCTTTATTATAATTATGTATTTATTTTATTTTCGGTTGATAGAAACGGGACAGACGTGACTGGGGGATAGGACAGGGAGAAAGAATGAAAGAAAGAGAGGGAGAGAAAGAAAACCAAAGGGGAGAAGAGACGGTGAGAAGGGGGGGAAGAAAGGAAAAAACAAACAAACAAACAAAACGCCTGGATCACCTGTATGGAGAAAAAAAACAGAAGAGAAAGCAAACAACAAAGAGCAACATAATAAAAACAGCACCATCACAATAAACTAGCTAGCAGTAGATAACAGTAGATACTAAATAATAAACGATATTGTGCAGCACGCAAGATAGACAGCGCACAATGTGCTTTGAGGCAGCAGCCAAGAAAGGTGTAGTCCGCATCTGTGAACACCCGTGTGTACACCTGTGTGCATACCTGTGTGGATCAGCATGCTTGTATTCCAAAGGTTTCTCCATGTAACGATCTGCTAGGGAGTGTGGGGAGCCATAGCCCCGTCCACCAGGGTATGAAGCAGGTATGGAGGAGATCCAGGCCCCAGATATCCAGAGGCCCCAGAGTACAAGGACCCGAGGAGGACCACCAAAGGGGGGGGGAACCGTGCCACCCTCCTGGGAAGAGCTGAGTAGAGCCCCAAACGAGAGGTCACCCCGCAGCTACGGAGCAGAGGCCAGAGGGGGTTGCAGTGGCGTGCCCGCGGGCTCCGCCGGCAGCCAGCTGTGCCAGAGAGGACCGAGCTTCAGGCCCAGAGGCCAGAGGCCTGAGGGCATCCCAACCCCCGGAAGGAGCCCAGCCGGGCCACAGGCGCCCGGCCCCGCCAATCGGCCACCAGGAGTGAGCCGGTACATGCATGAGCGCCCAGCCCCAGATGACAAGGACCAGCAACACACCAACGTCTAAGGGCATCAGCCACCGGCACGGAGTGTGGTGAGGGGAGATAGGCCTCCGTACTTTAGAGGGCCTGAGATGTACCCAGAGAGGTTGAGTCTAAGACCCAACCTGACATATAGACACAGACAAACAGGCACACGCGGACACAGACGTGCATTCCCACCCCCATATGCACAACCAAATACTCGGCACTCACCCAACGTGTAGACAGACACAAATAGACACTGCACAGACAGTCGCACTCCCCAAACATACTCTATATCCCAGGTCCAGGTACCCCCACCCCCAGAGGGGCAAGCCGCACCTAGACCCAGGAGATGTAACCCTTCTCTCTGGGGTGGAGGCAAGCAGACCACCTCCTTATCTGCAGTAGCAGGGAGGCCCCGCATCCCAGACCCCAGTCTGACGGCCAGCACCTCCTCCCAGCCCCCCAGCCCTGGCGGCTAACAGAACCGGGGTGAGTGAAGACCTCAAACCTCCCTACGCCCGCTCATATGTAATGTTGTTGTGTGCTGTTCTAAAGTGCATTTAAAACTCAGGAGAGCATGGTACTAGCTTCCTCTCAGAGAGCAGCACGGCTCCTCCCGAAAACCCTCAGTGTCTAAATGCATTTAAAATTGAGGGTAGGGCACCAGCGCCAGAGGTGGGTTGGAGTACAACGACCATCCTCTGGATGCTGTAAAACGTGCCCACCCCCAAGGCCCTATATGTATGTGTTATGTGAGAGTGTGAGTAATGTGGATGTCTAGGTTGCAGAATAAAATTGAGGCACAGGCGGCCAGAAGGGGACAGAGGGGGAGTGCCTCCCCTGCACCCTGGTGACATACCTGCACCCCAAGCCCTGCGTGTGTGGGTGGGTGTGGTAGAGCGGGAATAGGGAGGCAGCTGAGGATGGGGAGGGAAGAAAGGGAGGGGCAAGCGGCCCCTCCCTGGGGCCAGCTCCCCCGCTGACCCCAGTAGGCACCCCCACGCTCTGGAACCCACCAGGGCAAGGAGGCCCAGGCCCATCCGGACCGGGGCCCGCAGCAGCAGCACTGCCCAGCCCCACAGAGTCCGGGGCAGCCCACCCGACTCCACCCCAGAGAAAACTGCACACCACCCCATCATCCAATCATCTCCCAAACTACACAAGACAATAGACACCCAGGTTGAGTTCATTCTCCCCCTCTCCTATATCTCTCCCCCCACCTGCAGAGTGAGCTCCTGTAGTGAGGAGACCACCTGCAAAGATGTAACAACCTCCCCACCAGTTAGAGAGCCCCCTAGTTGGGCCGATGCACCAGAGGTCCCCTGCACTGGGGCTGAGCCCCCCTGCACCCACCCGCCCACTGCTCCGGCGACACAACAGCCAGGACCCAAGCCCCCAAGGCCCGGCCAGCACCCCAGACCGGGGGGCGGAGCACCCCCAGACCCCCAAGCCTCCACGCCCGTCCCGGACCCTCCCAGGGGCAGCCAGGCTACCAGGCCAGTAACCAATGTCCGCCAGCACAGACCCTCCCCCATCTCCGCTGTACGCAGCCACAAGGAAAACACCATCCAAGAGCCCCAGAGCTTCTAACCAGGTCATGGCCACAGCCCCCAGGTTAGGCCCTCCAGGGAAACGTCCCTAGGGACTCCCCAGACGCCCTAAGGCCGTCCCTACCCCCACATCAACCACAATAGCGAAGGCAGGACCAAACCATGACCCCCCACCCCCACTAGGTGATGAAGCCGATCAAAGGAGCCCAAAGGGATTGATCAAATGTGATGGCAGAGGTTGTATCAAGACTAATGTGATCTATTAGATGGTTTTTATATTGGTTAGAATTAAGATTATTTTTATTTTTCCAGTTAATGAGGACCATTTTCTTGGCAATGCATAGGGCCGTAAAAACAACGTGGGCTGTGTTTATTTCTGCAGTGACCTCATCCAAGTTGCCCAGCAAGCATACTAAAGGGGAGGCTGGAATGTTACATTTCAGACACTTTGATAAGTCTTCACATATCTCACGCCAAAATTTCTGAACTGGTGGACAGAACCAAAGAGCGTGGATGTAATTGTCCGGTGTATTTGCTGTGCAGTGTGAGCAGTTGTTGGAAGGCGTATAGCCCATCTTGAACATCCTATGACCAGTATAGTGCACTCTGTGTAATATTTTGTATTGTATTAATTGCAAACTGGGATTTCTGATCCATTGAAAGGTTTTTAAGCATATCTGAGACCAAAGGTTTGGGTCTAAGTTGATTGATAAATCTGCTTCCCATTTTGCAATAGGAAGGGATATTGATTCATCTATTTTAGAAAGTGTTCTGTATATTTTAGACAATAATTTGGGGGGTTTTAGACTAAGAAATTGTACCACACTTGGTGGTGTTTGTAATTCAGCTTCACTGGGATTAAATTTCTTTTTTACTATGGATTTAATTTGTTGATATTCCAAAAATCGTTTCTTGTTGATCCCATATTGTATAACTAGTCTGTCAAACGAAATAAAGTCTGTTCCTTCCAATATATGTTCCAAGTATTTAATTCCTTTGCAACTCCAATCTGAAAAGTTTATCATATTATTGTTTTGTAATATGTCCGGGTTGTTCCAGATAGGTGTACGTTTGCATGGGATTAATGAAGACTCTGTGCCCTCCTTCTGTGTCTCATTCACCTCGTTACTTCCCAGTGCATTTAAACCCTGTGTTTCTCTGAGTCAGTGTCGCGTCGTCCTTCATGCTGTGTGGATCTCCCTGTGTTTCCTGTAAGTTTAGGTTGTCATTTCCTAGTTTAGTTTAGTTTAGTTTAGTTTAGTTTAGTTTAGTTTAGTTTGCTTTGTATGCTCGTTTTCCTGTGACCAGCAAATAAAGCTGTGGTTTTGAGTTCATCCCTCGAGTCTGCATTTTGAGTCCTCATCTCCTGCCTGCCACACAGCACATCCTGACACATATGAATAGGAATAAAAATAAGGAAGGCTTTATTTGGAATATTATATGTACTATTCTATGTACCATTTTTCTTCCACTTATCCAATATTTAGGAAATTATAGTTATAGCTATAAGATCAAACTAAGCATCAGAATCTTGTTTGAGACAGGGGCAATGTTCCCCTTCAGCTCCACTGCACCTTGAGACCTTCTGGATTTCATTGATGAGAAAAAGAAAATCTTGACTTGCTCCCCCCCACCACGACTTAGAGATGTGGTACTTTTCTGAGTAGGCAAAGACCATCCAACACAAGACGATATGTTGAAAAAAAAGAATCAATATGTGAACATGATCCAGAAAAACTTTTTGAAAACTTGAGGCAAAGCCTGAAAGCCACAATCTCTGGAATTGAGATGAGAGTGACCATCTGGTTTGCCATCAGCACTCATTTCAAAAACCATGCATCTCTGATGCTTCAATCTGGAGCATCTGTTGCAATGGTAAATTGCATACTGCATCTGTTACAACAACATGACTTCATAGTACGAGAGTCCAGGTGCCTGCAGTCCAGGTCTTTCACCAGATGAAAACATTATAAAATCAAGAAGAGCTAGAACTGCTGAGCAGCTAGAATCCTATCTATCTGTAGAATGGGGTAACATACCTCTCCCTAAAGTTTAGCAGCTGATCTCCTCAGTTCCTTCAGTTTTTTGAGACGTGGCTGTCATCAATTTCAAAATAAGCCAATATTTTGTCATAAAATTTCATTTTCCTGTGTAAACATTGAATATATTTTCTATTTTCTATTGTGGATAAAATATGTGAAATTGTGAGATTCAAAAATCAATGTATTCTGTTTTTATTTATGTTTAACACAATGTCCCAACTTTTTCAGAATTCGGGTTGCATGTCATAAGTTTCTTATTTCCTTCTTTGTAATTGTACATCCAGATGAGAAGGATTTACTATGTGGAACACAACACCTGGGAGACCACCTGCCCCCACAGTGCAGAAACAGTGACAGCTGAGAAGTGCTGCAACAGGAAAATGCATGCATGATGAATTCTGTGATTTGAATTTATTAAAAATCCACATGTTGAACTCTGACTTTGACTAATTTTACACGAGCCTTTTGTTTTGGCTTTCCTTAATAAGGAGAGTGTGTGGAATGTTGCAAAGAGAGGCAGGATGATCCAAACTGAAAGGGACGAGTTGCCAGAAGGCAGAATATCAGGCATACAAGTTACAAGTGCAACGGCATTCCATGTTACAATGACAATCATAATAAAAATCCACAAAGGTCAGCAACAGAAGGTAAGACAGGTGCTGAGAAACCAACTGAATGGTAGGAATAATATCTAAGCCATCAATACATTGACTTGTCGTCAGATATCCAGGCAGAATAATAAGCTGGCCACAGAAGAACATAGATACCACTGATCTCAAGACACAAATAGCCCTCACAATCCACAGAGGACTATATCTGATGTCCAGAACCCTGAGGCTCTGTGAGTAATGGAAAGATTAGTTAGTGTCAGGGCCAGAACCCAGGATGAAACAAGGAAGGAGCACGAGAAAACTGAGAAGTATCAGGGCCTGAAAGAACAGCTGGAGCAGATGTGAAAGGTCAAGTCCAAAATGGTGATAAAGAAGCATTGGGAACTGAAACCCCCAAACTAGAAGTGTGACTCCAGCAGTTTCCAGGCACATCAGAAGTCTGCTTTGATAAAACTGGAAACATCCTCACAGGGTAATCAGTGGAACTGTAGTTTTTAGCACTTCATTTATCTAGCCACCTTTTGTAGTCTTAATGCATGTGTAAGAAAGCTGGATTTTCTGGTAACCATAAAACAAATTTCATTCCATCTAAATATGGCAGCACCGGCTCACATTTTGTATGCACTTATTTACATGGCCACTGAGGTTGCTTAACTATGTTATACTGTATACTGTTCTCCTGGCTGCTGAGACAGGGAAGAAGCTCCACATGCTGGTATAGACGACTGACCACAACCACAGTGACGCACACTCAACCAGCTACAACTGAGACTAAACACACAATGACAACCAGACAAATGCATGTATACGTGCCCCATTCTGTGGTCCTGTCCATCTTATACCTGACCCCTCCCAGATCGATGCCTTCATAGAATATCTGCTATTTATAACACTTCGAATACAAAACCAAAAAATACTCTGCTTCCCGTTCTACTTTTAAATATCCTAGGAACCACAAGTAAGCAGTCTGAGAGTGAAGTACTCTATTTGAATAATAAGGTGCTATAAGGTCTTTAAGATATGACGAGGCCTGATTATTCAAGATTTTGTATGTGAAGAGACAGATTTTAAATCCAGCTCTGAATTTAGCAGAGAACATAATATAGGACAAATCTGCTCTTGCTTTCATGTTGCAGTTAGTAGAGTTCTGGATCAACTGAAGGTTTTTCAGGAGGTTTGTAGATCTTGAATTACAATAGTTTATTTTAGAAGAAATTAATGCGTGAAGTGACCTATCAGCATCATTCTGAGACAGGATGTTTCTAGTTTTAGTTGAGCAAATGAATGACAGTAGTTATGATCAAAATGCCTCCAAGATTTCTCACAGTGTTACTGCAGGCCAGGGTAATGTCATATATCTTTTACGTTGATAAAAAAAAAAAAGCCTGTAATTTCACTTCTTTTCTTGTAGTGACACTTACTTTTGTGAATTTGATAAGTTCTTGATTGATTTCTTCTCTTCCCTAGTGCACTATGGCCCCTCAGTTTGTCTGAGCCAGCCATTGGCCTCCAGAGCAACAGATAGAAGAGGAGAAAGTCCAGCATCAGTCTCACATGTGTCTGTCACAATTCTCCCTGTAAAAACTAGGCTTACAGGTCCTGCAAAGGAAGATTTCCCTGTCAATACCGATACTGATATTGCTCTTGTACACTCGAGACCAGGTCAAGGTGAACATTCAGCAAATACGTGCACAAAAAGATGAGCATGCAAAAAGAAAAAGCATGTGGCAACATAATCAGCTGATCGACCAGCAGCCTTCTTTGGAGAGCCTAGAGACATCACAGAAAGAAGAAAGCAAATAGAGTTAGAAGTGCTTATTTAAATGTGTGTGTATCCAGGAGAAAGATCTCTCTGTTAACTAACCTCTGATATCATGTCTGAGTCGAGGCCTTAGTCAGGGAGATGCCAAGAACCCAACGGTCAATCTTCGTGCTCCAGAGTGCACTAAACCTCAGACCTCCAAACAGGACAATGACCTTAAGGACTCACCACATGAGTGGCTTCAGGACCACTCTGTGAATGTTCTTAAGTGTCCCAGAGAGAGACACGCTTGAACCCAATTGAACATCTCTGGAGAGATCTGAAAATGGCTGTGCACCAACCGTCCGTTTGCACAAATAAATGCTATGTTCTTTTGACCTTTCACCCTCTTGATCCTCCCATTTAGTTTGTGTTAATATGGTGGTGAATGTGTACCCAGACTGTCCCAGAGCCAAAAATCACAATGAACCAACCACCAAGGAAACAACTGACTCTCCCTGTGTGCACATTTATGAATTGTGGCTTTGCTTCACGTAACAAACAAATACTTCAAAACAAAGTGAGCTTATTATCTAATTACTTATAGTAATTTCATTAAAATGTGCTTTTAAGAGGCTGAATTTAAAAACCTGATGCTGAATGTGACAGTGTTCTGAAATTTACAGTCACTTAGGCTGCTAGAGAAAGAATAAAGAATGAAGAAAGAACGAGGAATGAAGAAAGAATGAATAGCTAGCTCTAGTGTTGTTAATAAGAAAAGTATACTGTATTCAGTTTCAGTTTCTATTTATGATATTGAATGTAAGATTCGGTTTATAATTTTTAAATGTATTTTCATATGTGTGATCTTATCTTTCGTGTGCTCTGTGTGTGTTCTGTCCAGTCTCCTCTGACCCCAGATCCCACCAAGTTGTAAATGCATGCTCAACTGTAGGATAGCATTGTGAGATTAGTTGCTGCTTTGATTACTCGCCATCATTTTTTACCTTTTTGCTGTTTTTATTGAACAAACATTAAGCTTTGTCCTTGATTTAACTCAGTGCCGAGAGTAGATCATATGACCTTCAACAAACTGGTTGCACACGCTGATCCAAAAGAAAAGATCGATTGCATGAGTAATTATCTAACAACTGATAAGCTCCGTTGTGCAAGTGTGCACTGTAAATGTTTGTCTGGATGCTAGGTGAGCATGACTTTTTGAGAGGTAGGGGTCAATGGTTACATTTACCATTGACAAGAGGTGTGTGTGGGTGGAATGGGGGGGACTTAAACAGTAGCAGGATATAAAATGTGACCTCTCCGTCTCTGCACATCTGTGTTAAAGAGAGAGAGTCGTCCCAGGCCTTTACCATGAAGACCTGCGTGCTGTTATCGTTGCTGCTGGCGTTGGGTTGTGTGACCATCAATGGTGCACCAGTGGAGCGTGGTGGCATAGAACCAGGCTCATGTGAAGATGCTTCAACAAAAGCAGCTGCTGAATTGGCTCTTACAAAAATCAACCAGAACAGAAAGGAGGGCTACATCTTCAGTCTGCACCGCCTGTCCAACGCCCACATAAAGAGACATGTAAGCTGAGCTTGCAGTATTATTACTGTATGGTAGACCAGAGCTGTTTAAGGCAGAATTACTTTCTAGCAGAGTCCAGAGCAGTTCAGTGTATTTTGGCATTACTGGAATACTGAAATTTATAAAATCATAAAGTGATTTGACTAAAAATCTGGAGAAAAAGTCAGTTAGAAACATTTTCATGAAACAAATATGTTCCAAAAACTTTTCACTGTGATTGGACCAAATGAGACAACAAAAACAAATTAAACCAATGTTTTAAGTAAGTACGACAAGTCAGACTGTTTTTTTTTTTTTTGAGGGGGGGGATGCCATGTTAGGCAAATGACGTGAAAAACAAATGATTATGTGAAAGATCAGAACATAAATTGTGTGTTTTACAGGGAGAGAATGGTGTGGTCTTCTACCTGAATCTGGATGTTGTGGAGACCAACTGCAGCGTACTCAGCAAGAAAGATTGGAAGAGCTGTGACATTCGTAGTGGCAATATGCAGGTTAGAAAAAACACACACAAACACTGCATGTGCAAATTCTCATCAACAAGTTTACCAAAAATCTGTATGCGTATGTAATTAATACATGTGTTAGTCCTGATTTTTTCATTACTGTCTCTTGTGTTCTGCTTAAGGCTTTCTTACAATCTTAAATCTTTCTGTTTTAACATAGTGAGCATCTTAGTTTTGTGTTCCATAAGCAATAGTTCATAAGTTGGCAGGTGAATAAAGATATTTGGTATCACAAGATATTGTCATTGTTCTTTCAGCTAACAGTAATAAATTTATAAAAAGGTATAAAAAAAATCTAAATAAACTCTTTTGCGAATATGATGCTGTATGTATGAGCAGTACACTAACATCATGTATTGTATTGTGTTTGCAGGTATATGGACAGTGCAAAGCTGCTATCTTCATCAGTAAGGTACACAGAGTGGTTCGTCTCTACAAATACAGCTGTGTTATCAGACCAGGTATGAAAAATATTACACGTATCAAAAAGAAGTGATTGTGGTTTTCATTCAAATTCAACCATTATATCTAAAAAGACATCAAGGTCCAGACTTAAAACATGTTTTTGTGGAGTGCAACAGTCTCTTCATAATTAAAAGGACTTTTTGTTCTGCTCAATTCCTGCAGGTAGGGTGCATCAGTCCTGTGGTGGCTGTCCAGGTTTAACTGACCATAATCACGATAAAGTTCAGAAGGCTGTGACTCAGTCTCTGGAGACGTTCAATCAGCAGAGTGGGCTGGCCAATCGTTTTGCTCTGCTCAGAATCTCCCGTGCAACTTCACAGGTAGGGAGATCAAAATTAAGATGTGTGACATAATGTATCCTCGGCTCTTTTATTGTATAGATATATATTCTCATCATGCACTGTCAAGGCTGAGAATAAGGTGGCAGAATTCCCCTTTACAAATTTACACCATCAAATTTAATGGAAACACACAGAGAAGCTCCTACACAAAAATTAGATTAAACAACTACAGTAGCCTGTAAGTACAGTTTGCATAAACTGTATAATATTTCATAAAGTTTTCTACCAAATCTGGTATAAACAGAAAGGAGGCACATAAATGTTTATGGTAGTGGCACTGCTCTGCCTGGACTGATACTGACTGTATCCATACCTAATCTGGTACTACTACTGTACTGATACTCTGGTACTTACATTAAGACACATTTTGCTCCACCCACTCTTCCCTGCTCTGCTGTGTTTCGTTGACCTGCGGTCACATGACTCAGCAGCACTAAGCAGAACTATGCAGGCTGCAGGAAGTGACAAAGTGGAGCAACGTATAGAGGTTCCAGGTTCTAAGAAATAAAATGTATACAGTTTTCCATTCATCTTGTCACATACTAATATTACACTAAAAAGTATCTCAGTTTTGAAACTACCAGACCACAGCCCAGCAGCCAAGAAGAAACAGACAGAAAACAGAAGAAACAAAGCTAATTTGTTTGTCTCCCCAAATAGTGACGGCAGATGGCCGCCCCTCCCTGAGCCTGATTCTGCTGGAGGTTTCTTCCTGTTATAAGGGAGTTTTTCCTTCCCACTGGTGATTTCATTACTGGGGTTATCTCTGTATTTTTGAAAGGTCTACCTTAGAAAATAAAAAATGCCTTGAGGCTATATAAAAAAACTGAATTAAAATTGATTTAATTTAATTAAACAGAACGTGAAAATTTCACACAACTTCCTTAATGACATATTTCTGACAAAAATAAGAACAAGAATAGTGCTTAAAATATTTTTTAAAACTTTTAATCTTTTTCATTTTTTTGCATTTGGACTATGTCTTACTTTCGTGACAGGGGGCGCTACACCACCTCCAGACTTGCCAATGGTCATTCTGTTAACTAGTTACTGTGTGAAAAAAGAATCACCGTAATTTAGTGGTTATTAAAATGTATTCTATACCAAAACTTTGCTGTATCCCACACCGCCACAGAACATCACTAACTATGCTGCCCCAATTCTCACATATGATTTTATATATATCAAGTCTCTTCCTTAATTTGGGCTTTTCCTTTCTCTCTGTGTCTTTGTGCGTCCAGGTTGTCGCAGGTAGGAAGTACCATGTGGAATACACCATCCAGGAGACCACTTGCCCCCAGAGGGCAGGAGCAGATGAACCTTGCCCCCCCATGGAATGCGAGTTTGCTGTGAGTCTTTTATTAATCTTTCATCTACTAGGTTTTGCCCTGTTTATTCTCAAATGAAATCAAGTTCAACTCACCTTCTCCATCAGGGGATTGTTTTACTTTCTAACAGTGCAAGGAAAAGACCTTCATTTGCTGCTCAAAGCTTAGTACGTTCTAGCTTCATATCAGTGGCTTGTGTATGACAGCAGGAGATTACTTTGATATTTAGTTTGCCTAGTTTAGAAAA
This sequence comes from Perissodus microlepis, assembly GCF_051167445.1. NCBI lineage: Eukaryota > Metazoa > Chordata > Actinopteri > Cichliformes > Cichlidae > Perissodus > Perissodus microlepis. The sequence goes on along the minus strand of NC_140477.1, from coordinate 27,245,362 downwards.
AACAACATAAAACTACAAAGTTTTCAGATGCAAATTTGTAGTGTAATGGCATCAAGTGACGATGAGTTGGTCGTAAGGTTTCTAAACAAGAAAACGAAGAAACTGAGATTCTGGATTCATCCAGACATCCATTCGCTTCTGCTTACCCTTTTCAGGGTCGCGGGGGGTGCTGGAGCCTATCCCAGCTGTCGTAGGGCAAGAGGCAGGGTACACCCTGGACAGGTCGCCAGTCTGTCACAGGGCTAACACACAGGGACAGACAACCATTTGCACTCACACCTATGGGCAATTTAGACTTTTCAATTAACCTATCCCCACAAAGTGCATGTCTTTGGACTGTGGGAGGAGAACCCACGCAAACACGGGGAGAACATGCAAACTCCACACAGAAAGACCCTGGCCTGATGGTGGAATTGAACTCAGGACCGGCAGCAAGAAGAATTTCTTGTTTTAATCCAAGAGGTGAAGCTGCATCACAGCTGCTTTTGTACATAATTGAGGACATCAGTGAGGAAGTCTGAGCTCTTGTGGGCAGACCACACCTGAGGAGGCAGAGAAATATTTTTCAGATAGCCATATGACCCAGAGCAGCATCTAGCTGCTTAGAATTAAAAACCTATTTCCATATCGTTGTATATTCTGTACTGGTATGCCTTTGAGCTGCAAGCACACTTGCCAAATGCAGTGGTCTGATTGGTCCAATCTGTTTATTCACACGCGAGAATCAGAAAAACTGAACTTGATCCAAAAAAATTTGTCCAAAAGTATTTTTAAAACAAGAAACATTTGCACAAACTGTACGTGTAAAGGCCTTTACACTGTAGTAAAACCACAGGCATAATTATTGCACTCTTACTTTTTCTCTCCTCAGCACAAGGGTTTCTGTAAGGCATCCCTCTTCCACGCTCTCAATGACGATGAGGAGATTGAGGTAGCCTGTGAGATCTATGAGCCTGAGGTGAGACTCTTTTAGATGGTTTTGCTGTATAACTTCAATGTCTTTTTACAGCATAAGAAAAAAACAAAGGATGATTGGTGGATTGTGTGATTTTAATTTTAATTCACTGCACGCAGTGTTTTGGAACTCACTAAATTAACACAAACTGTTTATACATGTCTTTGCTGTATACCTCCAATGAGGATGTGTTTTTTTAAACTACAGAATCAGATGGACACATCCAAAGTTTTGTTAACACCGTACCCCTAAAGTTTAGCAAACAGATCTGCTACAGTGCTTTAGCCTGTCAAAATTCTCAGTCACACCTGGTACACCTCTATTTTGAAGCTCTAACTGTCCAGATAGAAAAGTTAAAAAATACAATTCACTCTGTACTGTTGTCGTGAAGGGGGACCATAGCTATGGAGGCCAGAATTGCTGTTTGTTATTTTCAGGACTTAAGTGGGCCTTGAAAATCTGAAGATGGAAGCACCAGAACATATTTTATTCACATGGCCATTAGAGGTTGCAAACCTATAATACACTGTTCACTCTTTAATATCCTACACTCTTTATCTCTTCTCCAGGCTGCTGAGAGAGAGAAGAAGCTCCACCTGCTGGGCGGAGAGACTGACCACAGCCACAATGACACACACTCACACAGCCACGACCAAGACCAAACACACGACCACGCACACGATCACACCAAGTGCAGCTCTCATCATGGCCACACCCACAACCACACTGATGACCGTGATCATCACCACACACATGACCATGCCACAGGCAGCGCCCACAGGCACGCTCATGACCACTCCCATGACCACGGTCTGAATCATGATCACGTGCACGCTCATCACGCCAAGGCACACAACCACAGCGGCGACTCTCCCAGTCACCACCACGACTATAAGCATGCTCTAGGTGTGCACACACATGAACATGACCACGAGCTGGCTCTGGACCATGACCACAAGCACGGTCACCTGCATGAACACGAGCACCACCACCATCACCACAAGCACGAACATGAGAACGCACCCCACGATGAACCACAGGGAACAGTGATAGTCCTGCCCGCCTTGGGCCAGCCTGTGACTCTGCCTTCCTTCCCTGATGTCCCAGTTGGTGGCCCTGGAGTTGGAGTCACTCTCCCACTTAAACCCGACCCTCAAATTCCTGGACAGATGGAGCCCACCATCGAGCCCTTCCCAAAATCAGTCTCTGCCCAGTGCCCCACCACAGCGGGAAAGCATAAAAATGTGGATGAACTCTTCACTAAAGACCCCGAATTCAAGCCAGCTGCAGCCAGTTCATAAAGCCTATAAAACTGTTTTTAAATACACACACAAAGGCTCAAGTGTAATGAAAAGAAGGAAAACTATTTGGCATTACATTTTTCTACATTAAACACATTGTCAGTAAAGGACTGCTTGCATGAGTCAATCTTACCGTTTCATGTCCTAGAGAAAAAAAAATGTTTTAAATGCACGTTTTTTCATAGATTCCACTAAACAACTGATTTGCTTTGGCAAAAGGCTGCTAATATTTTTTGCACCAACCAAGCAATTCCCATATAGGTTTCAACTGAAACCTTGCCATAAATCAGCATGCTGTGGAGTTAAAAATTTGTGGCACCTTAAAAATTGAATACAGGTGACAAAAGGTAAAAACATTCTGTAGCTGAGAAGAAGCACAGGTACTTGTTTTAAAAATTTGGGAACTAGCTGAAGTATTGATTCAGCTTCTCTGCAATGAAATGAATAGCTGAACCTCTGAGTGTACACCTGTGGACTAACCAACTGTTTAAGGTAACGTGCTAACACGGTTAATGCTAGCATCACTGCATTTAGCCCCACCCTTTTATGCTCATGTTAGCAGTACTAGCTAGCTAACTTGCTCTTCACAAATAAAGCTTCAAGTTAGTCTCTGCCAAGACTAGATATGAAACTACCCATTTGTTTTGATTACACAAGGGTACACATTTCTGGCCTCTTTAAAATATAATATTGTTTAAAGTAAACATTTCAACTGCAAAGAAAGTTTAGCATAACAAAGTTTAACATAGATTTTCTACTGTGGTTTATGCTGTCCAGATTCTCAGTCACAGCACCCACACCTCTCAATTTTAGCTGTAATAGTGTCCTAACAGAAGATTTAATAAATAAAAGTCACACTCTGTACTGTTGTTATGAAGATGACTACAAGAATGCTGAAGGCGTGCACACCTACGAGGATGACCATGAGCTGGCTCTGGGCCCCGACCACCAGCATTTTCACCTGCATGAACATGAGTGCTACCACCATCACTACAAGCATATAAAATATACATATAAAATATACAAGCTGGCCCATTGTTTTTTACCTGGAGACAGCAGTCGCCCCATTGTTCTGACACACAACACTACACACTAACTACAAAAGGCAACACATTTACTACACACTCCAAACACGGTAAACGCCACAAATCTCTCACTTCTTAAAACTCGCTCTCTCTCTTTTTCTGCTGTCTTTCTTTCTCTCTCTCTCACCATCACTCCTAAAACTTAACCCTCTTTCTAAACAACCAAATGTCATGTTGCCATATCATTTTTGATTGGTCAACACGAACTGGCTGTTTTTTGTTTTGTTTTTTTATTTTTTGGTCATAAGCAGAGAGTGCTTGCTAGCGCTGTCCTTAGACAATAAACGTGATGAAACTATTGAGGAAAAAACACACGTATATATTTTTATCATGACTCTGGTTTTACGTGGCCTATCAACACAATTTAAAAACTGGTATATATCACATTGTTGCTTTGTCATCTTGAAGTGGTCATGTGATTGGCTTACCACGACTACTTTATTCTTCCTCAGTCAAACAACAGCTCTCATGCGATTGTTTTGCCCCGTAGCTAGAGGTGTTGTGCCAAAAAGTGATCGTATGCCAGAAAGTGATTGCCGCCCGCGGGAGCGCGCGCAGCTGCTTAAAGCTGTAGCGCCCAGATTACTTACAGCTACTTCCGTGCAACTGATATAAGATGCAGTAAGCTGAACACAGCTTCAACCATCTGTTTGTTGAAAAATAGTAACGCCACCGCACCACATTTTCTTGTTAGTAACAGTACTGGCGTTGTAACGATAGAAATAGTAATTAGTTAGATTACTCATTACTGAAAAAAATAATGCTGTTAGTAACGTTATTCCCATCACTGGTAATAAGCAAGAGAATAATGCAGGCAACAGAGATTTTTAGATGGGAAACTGTTCTTGAAGCACACTGAGAGAGAGAGAGAGCTGTGCAGATGTGAGGTGTGATTTTTATCGTGGTGAAAGCAAAACAGCAAAAGTAAGAGGGAATTAATGACGATGTTTATGTGAAGCAAAATGTGAAGCTTAGTTTGGATCTTCTTTTGCGGCTGGTTCAGTCAATTTTATATCTTATACCCTGCGCCAGGGCTGGCCCCCATACACCCACCCGCCCACAACCCCGGCAACACACCAACCAGGACCCAATCTTTACATTAAGTTATTTTTTACTAATATTTCAGATATATTACTTCCTGTGTATTTTACTGATATTTCTGCTTCACAGATGTGTCAAATATTATCAAATTTGCCTTATCTTGAATCTCATTGTTTATGTATACATTATTAATCCTGTAGGAAAATGCTTAGTCCTCTGCATTTAACCCATTCACTCAGTGATGCAGTGGGCAGCTACAAATCCAGGATAGCCGCTGTTCGTTGAATGCCCAACCTTCTGATCATGTGGCATCTACTGAGCTATCTCTGCCCCGAGAGCTGTTCTTTAAGTGATGATGTATGAATCCTGCTTCTGGACCCAAACTACTCTGTGTTTATTAAGCCTGTTGTGCTGTTAAAATGTTTTAATTCTTTTTATCTTGTTCTATTACATCTGAACAAGCCCCTGAAAACAGTCAGTGATCACTGTCAGCCTAACCATCGGGAACCCTCACGTTAACTTTTATCAAGTGGAAAAAAGTTTGCATTCATCCTCCAGCTTCACTGTGTTTATGTTATGCTAACATAGCTGTGTCACTAGCGATCACATAGCACATCACTATATACCAGCTAGTCCAACTTCAGTAACCCTACAGAAGTCACTGCTGTTTAGTTTTCTGTCTTCATTTATGTTGGAAGTGGTAGCAGAGCTGGTATATCATGTTCAGGTGGAAACAAGCAATCTAACTTCTAACTCTGTTAAATTTCATATATTCTGTTTTCATGGATGCCTGGATGTTACACCTGGTAGAGCAGCCACACCGATCATTTTATTAAAGATGAAAGAATTTAGACAGTTTGTAACTCTCAGTGATGGCGCAGAGTTCCTTTGACTTTGGGATCTGCAGCGGAGTTTGGACCTGGAAACGGCTAATGACATCAGACTTAATGGCCGGATAACATCTCTATTGCTTAATGCATAATTGTGTTGTGAATATTCATCCTTAATCTGTAAATAAGCATAAGGTTCAGAAAAATTATAGTGATTACAAAATGGTACATTTCAGGCTAGAATAGCAAAGGGGAACCTGTCAGTAGAGGAACGAAAGAGAAGGAACAGGGATGATCAAAAAAGAAGGAGAGAAAAAATTAACAGCCAGCCTGAGTTTCTCATAAAGGAAAGGGAAAGATGGAGAAATAGAGTGAAAAAGGGAAAAATAAAGAACATCAGTGAGCTGAAAGAACAAGAAAAAAGGCAGAAGAGAAGGTTTTGGAAACAAGCACAAAGAGACAAAAGGAGAGAAAGTACAGCAGGGTCTAAACACACAACCACAGAGAACTTTAGGAATCAAGGAGTAGTAGGCGGCTACTTGCTGGTGAACTATTAAGATGTAGAACTTGACATGTGCAAAAACAGAATTGTTATGATGTGTTTTGTGATATTACAAAGGTTGTTAAGGTTTAATGGTCATTTTGAAAGAAATAATATCTTGTTTTCTACTAGTGTGTCACCCCCGTCAGATTTGTGTCACCACCGTCAGCACCTTGTCAACTGGAGTTTGTTTATTTTTCTCTTTTGGAGAACCATATAGTTTCCTCCCTCATGATCTTTCCAATAAAAATACGTAATTTTCTCAATAAATGTGTAATTTGCATCCTGCTTAATATGATTGTTTCTTATAGAGATTAAATACAAGCTTCTGAAAATATGTATGACTGTAACTCTAATAATAAAAAGCCAAAACAATCTTACTTTTAAATGTGGTATAATTACTTTGAAAACATATGTGCATAAACAATAGAATAGAGAAGCTGCTAATAGTCAAAATAGCTGAAACAACTTAATTTAAAAATATATATTTTTGCATTTCTTTGTGTCTGACGGTGTTGACAAAAACCTTGCACTTCTCCAGCAAAAACATAAATTATTAAAAAATGTTACACCTGGGAGATTGTACCAAAACATGGTGAGACAAAACTTTATGTAACAATTATATGTAAATATGTTTTTGAAAAATCAAAAAATATATTTTAGAAAATTAAAACCTGTTTTGTCCCTAATCTCAGGAATCACTGAGTTACACTATCCATCCATCCATCCATTCTGTTCTCCTTATCCCAAGTGGACTGAAGCCTATCCCAGCTATCATAGGGCAGGATATGATAGCTGGGATATGCTAAATATGTTGTAGGGTTAATTAACTGTGAGAATTTCTATGAGTATTAATTATTAAAAATAAACAATTGTATTTCTTTGAGTCCATTTACCCAGTTCAACAGTATACTATGACCCGTCAGTTTGTCTGAACCAGAAAAGTCTGGCCAGACAGCAGTTTGATTATTCTTACGGGAAGTCTAGCATCACAGTGCAAACAGGCCCTGCAAAGGAAAATTTTCTAGAAAAAAAAGGATAAACTGTTACTCAGTCTGCTTGCGATGCTTATCTGTTATGGTCCTTTTTCATCTTTTATATTTTCCGGCCATCGGACCAGGATTTTATAACTTCATCTCTCATGGTGGGTCGCAGTATGTTGAGCCTAGCAGCTGCAAACCTACACGTAATGTATTTTAAGGACAAATCATCATTTAGACGAGTACTGTAGGTGTCACTGTGTTGAGCATTGAGCTCCAATACATCTCTCTCTCTCTGAGAAAGTGCTTACATAGATTGCCTTCTCTGGCTGGACAATTACATGTTAAAGATCAAAGAAATGCAGAGTGGCAGGAGAACCATGTTTACATTCATAATATTCTTAGAATAACTGATTTCATGTTCTGAAATATGTTGAGTACTGTCTTTGTTCGACGAATATAAGCTTATAAGGACTGTTAATATAAGCTGTTGTTATTAAGAGATTAGAAAAAATCTTTACTTTGTGACTCTTTCAATATGGTCGTCTGACAGAAATATATATTACCTCCAATGTGTTTCATAGTCTGATGAAGGCTAAAAGGATGAAGCATTAGCATGTTTGTTGGCTTGGCCAAATAAATTGGTATATTTGAGAATTGTCACACAAGTTTTATGTGAGTGCAACCTATTTCCTTTGGGTATTCAGTGCTGGAGTATTTACAAAATGCTTTGCTTCCACTGTTGTTAGTATCATTAGCTGAATTTGTCAGTTACACTAACTATGAGGATTTCTGAATATTTAAGTTTTTAAAAATAAACATACCCTGTTTCCCAATGCACTATGACCTCTCAGTTTGTCTGAACCAGCCTTTGGCCTGCAGAGCAGCAGATACCAGCTGTTTGCTCATCCTTACTGGAAGTCCAGCATCAGTTTGCCAAAAGGCCCCACAAAGAACATTTTCAGACTAGCAAATGTGTTAATATTAACCCTGTAGGTACAAGGGGATAATTATCTGTTTTTGGCTACTCTTGATTTTTCCATTATATTTCAGCTGTAAAAGGGTCAGCCTTGTCGTTTGGTATCATTCTTTCCAGAACAATCTCGTGTCTGATTTTGCATTTATTTTTTTCGTTTTGACCTAAAATCACACAAACATAAAATAAGACTAGGAAATTGTTTTTTTTTTTCTGCGAAAACCACAAGCATGTTTAACAAATCATTCTATCAACTCGTCAATTTCAAAAACCTATGCATAAATTTAGGAAACAACAAAGGTATATACAACTATTGCAGGAAATGCCTCTGGAATGTTTTGTACAAACTCTTTACAGTACAAAAAGATGTTTGCGTAACTCCAAAAAAATAGTTCCTGTCCACCAAATGACAGACAGGTAATTCACAGATTGACCAACAGCCTTGTTTACAGAGCCTTAAAATATAAGAGGAGAAAAAGAAAGCAAATACAGAGAGAATTGTTTTTTAAATGTCTATATGTCTCCAGGAGAAAGGTGGATCTCTTTACAAACACTGAAGGAGACGAGTTAACCAACTTGGAACTTCCACTATTGGACGAAGAGGAAGACTCCAACTCTGCAATGCCCCCGCCATTTTATACTGTATAGCACAGAATCACAACTACAGTACGGTCACCTCAAAGCACTATATTGTAAGGTAAAGACCCTACAATAATACAGAGCCACAGTCTTCCTGCTCATTGCTCTGACCTGTGGGTAATTAAGCTGTCAACTTATAAGGCCAGCGCTCTCGACTTCTCTTTGCGAGATTCTCAGCTAACCAGAGTTAGTGCAGGCCAACATAGTGTTTTGTGAACGTCATAGTAAATTACCTTTTGATTCTCGTTCATAGCTACTCACCAGATTGGCAGACACCAACCTTCTCCATAGAACCTGCATTTGGACGCTGGACCTCTCAGCAGTCTTTATAGCCAAGGCTATTGCTCACTCCACGCACCTGCCTGCCTCAACTTCAGGAGTTTTGGATTCCTTACCACTCTCCCCTCCACGCTACTGATCCACCTGTGGCAAGTAAACAGCTTAAAGGAACATTCAGAACCATCATCTGACAGCAATCACCTGGAACCATACCTGAGCTTGTTTACTCTTATTTCAGTGACTCTGACCCCCCTGGACCCTGCCATCCAGTCTGACTTCCCCTTTGGCCCCAAAATCACAGAACTGCAGTTTCCACTGTTAAAGTTTTTCTTGTTGCTTGCATAGCTCAGGTTCCATAAGTGCTCAAAACTTTAGCATTGTTCATGGCACATGTTAATACTCATTGCTCGCAGTTCAGTTTAATAGTCTCGTTGCACATTCACTTACTTTGAAAATAAACTTTGTTACTTAAACATTAACCAGTTCTCCGCCTGCGTCCTGCATTTGAGTCCTTTTCTCCCGAGTCGGCCTACAGCCATGATGATATAGGCGGGCCCAGAGGCCAGTACGTAACATGGACCCAAGCACAGATACAGACACGGACAACAGAAACTCAGTTTTAACAAGACTTTATTTACAGATGTAAACTTGTACACAAAGGAAAATGTGCGTGGGGAAACTTGTCATGTGTGTGGTCTTACATTTTGTGTGCTATGCGTGTAATGCATACATTGTGTTCTGGCCACAAGCAGCTTCCACTCCCAAGTGGTAAATCCTGGCTCGGCTCTTCTTTAGGCAGTCTTCTTCAGAGAGATTGGCTGTGGCTCAGGATATAGAGCAGGTTGTGCAAAAAGTTGCTGGTTATATGGCAAATGGTAAATGGCCTGTATTTATATAGCGCTTTTACTAGTCTCTAAGGACCCCAAAGTGCTTTACATATCCAGTCATTCACCCATTCACACACACATTCACACACTGGTGATGGCAAGCTACGTGCAAATCGGTCGTCTGACCTGGGTATAGGGGCGAAAGACTATTCTTTTGGAGGCACTATATCCTTGGTGCCTCCAAGCTGCCTGATGACGTGTGGACAAGGAACCGAATCCTGAGTTGCTCCAGATGCACACTGGATTGTGGGTCTGTTCATGAATATTAGACACAGAGCTTGAATAATAGTACCCTATGAATGTGTGTTCTATTGGGTGAGTGAGGCTTGTAGTAAAAAGCCCTTTAAATGTTCAGAAAAAGAAAAATGCTATGTGTTATATAAGTGTAAAACTAAAGTTAGTTCAAAGTTAGTGCAAGACAGAAGTGCAAATCCATTAATAAATAATATGTACCATTTAAATCTAAGAAAAACAGCTTCATTGGTAGGAATCATTTCCTAAAGCATTCTTTATGGCAGCGAGGTTGAATCGATCTCAGAGAAACGGGGCTCTGCTGCCTCAACAGTGTGGAGTGGAGCAGGTGTGATGGGTTGTCCTTGATGGAGAGCCATTTGTTCAGTGACCTCCTGTCCCTCACTGAGTCAAACGCCTCCAAATTCTGACCAATGATATTGCAGTTTTTTTCCTCAGAAAGTCAACCCCCATCTCTTTAGTCTTGCTAACATTCAGAAGGTGGTGACAGTCATCCTGAGCAGCTTCTCACTCAGAAGAAGTAGCTGAATGGAATTAAAGCACTGGAGAAATTAAAAAACACATGATTCTAACAATGCCACCTGTACCATCCAGGTGAGAGTGAACACACTGCAACAGCTGGATAACAGCATTATCACCACTTCAAGAAGAAGGTTAAGCAAACTGAAGAAGGTCAAAACATTATGCCATGTCGTCGATTAGGCTCAACTGTGTGGCAACACTGGATCATGTGCCTATTGATCCAAAAGAAGAAAGAGTGTACAGCCTATTTATTTAACAACTGATAACTTTATTATGCAAGTCTGTGTGTGTGTGTGTGTGTGTGTGTGTGTGTGTGTGTGTGTGTGTGTGTGTGTGTGTGTGTGTGTGTGTGTGTGTGTGTGCACATGTGGGTAGCAGGTTATAAAATGTGACCTCTCCATCTCTACACAGCTCTTTTGGAAGCTTGAGTGTGACAGTGTGTAAGAGAGTCGTCCCAGGCCTTTACCATGAAGACCTGCGTGCTGTTATCACTGCTGCTGGCGTTGGGTTGTGTGACCATCAATGGTGCACCAGTAGAGCATGGTGGCATGGAGCCAAGCTCATGTGAAGACGCATCAACAAAAGCAGCTGCTGAACTGGCTCTTACCAAAATCAACCAGGACAGGAAGGAGGGCTACGTCTTCAGCCTGCACCACCTGTCCAACGCCCACATAAAGAGACATGTAAGCCATGCTGCTGAGCTTGGAGCATTATTACTGTATGGTAGACCAGTGCTATTTAGGATGGAATTGCTTTCTAACAAAGTACCAGATAAGTTCAGTTCATTGTTGTTCTGTTTTATTGTTGGAACACTTTTAGTTTTCAACACAACTGAAAATCATTTAGCTGAAATCTAGAGAGAGAACAGCAATAAATACTGTACAATTACAATGGGTTTTTTGCATTAACAGTTGCATCTTTTACAGTGTGGCTAACAAGAAAAGCATTATTTAAAAAAATGTACAGATGTGATTCATTTAAAACTACATGACCAAACATCTTTGAGAACAAGTAAGGAGCTCAAAATACTTTATTGAAACCTGCAAATGTTTTTATTCCTGTGGCAAACAAAAAATAACTAAATGTAGAAAATAGAAAAGTTTGCATAACGTGTTCACTGGAATTCTGTTAAATTTGGTGAAACAGAAATGAATCACATCCACTTTTATGAAGGTGGACTGAGTCAGCGTGTTTATTGAAAATGATATGATTGACTAGCCTGAAAAATAGTGTTTGTGTTTTGCTAACACTACCTGGTCGAAAAGGGTCAAGATTGAAAATCTCAATGATTTTTTCAAACTTGACAGATTGAGAATCAGGTGGAAAATGAATTATCACTACACCGTGAAATGTCACGGATTACACAAACTCAAACGAGTAACCACTCGTGATAAATTCCATAAGAGTTTCATTGACTGTAAATATTGTTTGATAAAGTCTGTGTGTGTGTGTGTGTGTGTGTGTGTCTGTCACAGGGAGAGAATGGTGTGGTCTTCTACCTCACTCTAGATGTTGTGGAGACTAACTGCAGCGTTCTCAGCAAGAGGGACTGGAAGAGCTGTGACATTCGTCCAAGAGAAAACATCAAGGTAAGAGCCCACACACCACACACACGTGCGCACACACAGAGAACACGGGGTAATCCTAACTGAAATTCTATTTCAGCATAGTGAGCATCTTAGGTTTTTGTTCCATAAGCATTACTTCAGAAGTTGGAAGGGGAAAAAGTCATTTGGTGTATTGATATATTGTATTTGTGTTTGCAGGTATATGGACAGTGCAAAGCTGCTATCTTCATCAATAAGGTGCATAGAGTAGAGCGCCTCTACAAATACAGCTGTGTTATCAGACCAGGTATGAAAAATATTAGATAGATCAAAAAAGGAGTTGCAGTTTTCACTTAAATGTAACCATCACATCTATGATGAAATCCAGTTCTACATATACAGCAACATACTTTATAAAGGAAAAATAAAAACAGGCTGCACCTTATTACACAATTTGATGAAATTACAGGTTTTGTGCAACGCCAACATTTAAAACCACTTTTTTTTTTTGTTCTGCTGAATTCCTGCAGGTACGGTGATGGAGGGCTGTGCCGGCTGTCCAGGTTTAGCTCGCAATCATGAAGAAGCTGAAATTCAGAAGACTGTGACCCAGTCTCTGGAGAAATTCCACAACCAGAGCAGGCCGGCCAATCGTTTCACTCTGCTCAAAATCTCCCGTGCTACTTCACAGGTAAGATTACCACAAATACAAAAGTAAAATTAAGATATGTGACATACAAACGTGCTATCTAACCAAATACTTACTGTGGATGAGTGCTAAAATTTAAAATTAAAGACATCCTGTCTCTGAGTAACACTGAAAAACTAATGCACATAGTCATAGTTCTAGGCTGAACTACTGTAAATCATTATTGTCACTGTTAAATACCCCAATTCTTTGATCTTCGAGCTGAAGGAAGAACAACACTCGGTGTCTAAATGCTCAATCAACAATCACTTGTTGATTGAGCTGCTAGTCCGGCAGATCTCGAAGTGTCTGACAGTCACACAAACTCTTATAGCCTCAACCCCCCTCCAAAGTCATAAAAACTTAAACATTCACATTCTTTCTATCTCTCAGTGAGCCTAAGTTACGACCTTGGCTTCCTGTTTTTCTCCTTCTGTGTAAGATTAGGGAGAATCTCCTAATCAGTATGTTGTGTTCTCTCTGTAATCAGAAAAGCAAGGCCATAATTCTCTACAAACAGTATTTCATTATAAATCAGCAGTATGAAGTACCATAAAACAGTATAATTCATTCACAGTAAATCAGCAGTATAGTGTAATACAAATCAGTCTAATAAGTCTAATAATTTCACCTTTTCTAAATCAGGAATATAATGCAACCTAAGAAAATCTAATGATTTCACAATCTTTAATTAGAGGTATAATGTAGCATAAGACAGGGTATTAATCCCACATCACATTGTGCGAAAGGTTCACTGAAAAGCTCTCAATCAATCTGAAATACAACAGTGAAAACATTAAATGGGATAAGAAAGATCCTATATTCATTGTGGACTCTCATTTAGATTGACACGTTATTATGCTTTTTTGTGTTTGTGTTTCCAGGTTGTAGCAGGTACGAATTACGATGTGGAATACACCATACAGGAGACCACCTGCCCCCACAGCACAGAAGCAGTGACGGCTGAGAACTGCCCCCCTATGGACTGCGAGTTTGCTGTGAGCCAGGAGAAAGAATTATTAGTCTCACTCCTGTTATTGTTGTAATCATACAGGTTGATGAGATCACTGAGTGCTGTATGGCTTCTCTAATCGGGGTCATTTCAAGTTTTTTTTTCTTTTTCTCTTTTCAGCACAAAGGCTTCTGTAAGGCAACCCGCCACCGGCCTCTCTGGGGTGAAGGACAAGTCGACGTCGACTGTGAGATCTTTGAGCCTGAGGTAAGACTCACTAACATGTCATATCTGTATTGTTCAGATACCTTTCAGTCGCATAAAGCATATGTGATGAATACTGTGATTTGAATTGGACTTCAGTCGTCAGCTTGATGCTGCAGTAGTTAACGCATTCATCTCACATGTGAAAGCCCCCTGATTCAAGACCAGAACAAGATCCCAACTCCCAATCTCAGGAGGTCACAGCGAGCATGCTCCTTGTGCCAGTTCCAAGCCTGGATAAATGGGAGTTTTATTTCATATATACACCAGAGCTGGTGTGGGAATACCCTGGGAAATACAGAAGAAGACAAAATATCTCAAAATTTGAACTATTGCCACCCTCTTCTACTAAATCAACACAAATTACACTACACCTCTAATGAGGAAAAACTACACCAGTGGTCATTTGGATTTTTATCTCACAATGAAAGGCTTAATCAGTAACACAGCTTTAAATTAGAGCCCCAAAGAATCATTCTTTAGACTTGAGAATCAGACATGAGTGATTGAAAGCTGTTGTGAACTAGCATCTGTGAGTAAATCATTGACATTTAAAAACATTTTAAATTTACATTGAAAATTGCACCATCTAGCTGACAGGCTGAAGTAGAGTTGAGCAGGCAGTGATCTGCAACACAAGCCTGTGTTGTCAATGAACACATCCTTAAGCTGTAACAGTATCCCAATGTATGAACTGAAAGATAAAATTTCACACCCCTTAAGAAGGGGGGACATAGCTAGGGACCTCAAAGTTGTTCTTTGTTGTTTTCATTACAAAGATGGCTGAACCAAATCACATTCTTTAAGCACATACTCACATCTCTACTTAAGGTTGCTTAACTGCAGTATTCTGCACATGCCTTATACTGCACTCTCTATCTCTCCTTCAGGCATCTGAGAGAGAGAAACAGCTCCACCTGCTGGGTGTAGAGACTGAACACACCCATGATGACACACACTCACACAGTCACCTGCATGAACACGAGCACAGCCATGGGCACAGACTTGGGGCCACACCCCACAAAGACCCAGAGGGAATAGTAACAGTCTTGCCTGCCCTGGACCAGCCTGTGACCCTGCCTTCCTTCCCTGATGTCCCCGCCGGTGGGCCTGGAGTTGGAGTCACTCTTCCACTTAAGCCCGACCCTCAGATTCCTGGAGAAATGGAACCCACCATCGAGCCTTTCCCAACCTCAGTCTCTTCCCAGTGCCCCACCAAAGTGGGAGGAGATCAAGGTGTGGTAAAACTCTTCGCTAGGGACCCCATATTCAAGCCAGCTGCATAGTGTGGTGCATGAAACTGATCTCAGAAATACACACAAAGGCTCAAGTGTGATGATGTTATATTACACAGTGAATTTCAGTGATTGCTAACTTTTTCTGTCACTGAAATAAAGACAGTGTGCAAAAAATATTGAATTATTGAACTCTCCAATTTGTAGTGCGTGCGTGTGTGTGTGTGTGTGTGTGTGTGTGTGTGTGTGTGTGTGTGTGTGTGTGTGTGTGTGTGTGTGTTCAAGTACAGTCATTCATTGTAATTATGGGGGTCAAATGTGCTGTACTTACATTTCGGGGTCTGTCCAGAATCGGCCCCACATGGGCCACAAGAGCCATGTTTGCTGGGAATACAATGGCAATTAAACCATCTCCATCGGTAAAGTTAGTCATAAGAAAATAAGCAAAAGTCAGAAAACTACAACTGCCCACTGAAAGCATGCTTACAGATTGTCCAAAATCATGACCAAAAGCAAGAGGATGATATTGCCATAACTGTTTATAACGATTTATATATAATAAAACTGAATTTACTGGAACCAGAACAAGTTCATTTACACCTAATGCAACTGATGAAATGAGTCACATCTATTTGGAACATTGGTCAGTACATGACGTGGTATATAATATCACAAGTTTGATTTTTGATAACTTGGCATCTATATTTTGATAGTTACATTCATAATTAGACAGTGTAGTAAATGGATAATGTTTCCAATTATCTCATCGGGAAAATGAAAAGAATACCGCCTGGGAGAGGTGTTCCAGAGAAGCGGAAGAAAATGGATCAAGAAATGGTCTAAACATTTATACAAGGATCTATGGCAAAATTGTTGTATTAAATTCATCAATTTCAGCTGACAGTGCCAAATATTCTTGAAGCCGAGATTTCTAACATATTAATCTTTTAAATTCTATTCTAAACGCTATTGGTCATTATACTCTGGGCTTAACATCTATACAGCACAAAAAGAAAGTGAAGAATGGACAACAGTATAGCTAATGATATACAATGTTCAGATGTGGGAAGTAATGAAGTAAAAATACTTGTTTGAGGTACTTAAATAGAATTTTCAGGTAACTTGACTTTAATTGAGTACTTGTTTTTCTGACAACTTTTTACTTTTACTCCCCACATTTTAACACAAATATCTACATTCGACATTTTCAAAACAGGCTCCAATCATTTATAGCATTTATACTCAGAGTTAAAGTGGGGTGAGTTGTGCTCAGCACACTAGCTAGCTACTGAAGAGGGGTGAGCATAAAGAGATTAATATTTTATAAGTGGGAGGCTAAAGTCCAGCTGCAATATTTTCAGGGAGAGTAAAGAATGCAAGCTAACTTTAGTCAGAGAAGAATATTTGTCATTGAAATGTTGTGTGAAAGATTAGCTTGCAGTACTGCCCCGAATTCACAGTAAAACATTATGTTGGACTGGTGCACAGCGTCTGTGGTGCTCATGGTCAGTGTTCACATCCAATGTGGTAGATTAAATTTAAGTTATGAGACTTACATTAATTCCACCTTTACACCAACTTTATACATCTAGTATAAGGAGAATATACAGTATACCTTCAGTGTTGAAGATGAAAATCTGCCAACACAACTCGGGAAACATCTTGTTGAATTCAGATGTGCAAATCCATAGCTCGCGCTATATATTATTGTAAGTTGTGATTCCACACTGAACCACTACAACTGATCCTAGTGTTTCCCCACTTGCTGAATTTCACTTTAGCCCCTGAATGTTCTCATTTTCCTGTTTAGGTGTAGAGGCAAAGTCAACTTCTGCAATGTAGGCAACAGAAAACAGTCTCTTTTTTCCTATACAACAGATTCAAAAAGTTGTTAATTTCTTACTTTTAGTACATTTTAGAGACTATACTTTTTCATTTTTACTTGAGTAAAGCAGTTGATTCAGAACTTCATGCAGCGTTTAAAGCGTGGAAGTACTGACCTTATTTTGAGTTTGATTCCATAAAAAGTGACAAAAACATTAGCGTCCGTTGTGCGTGGGAAGAAAACTTCTTTTTACAGCGAAAAAAAACCCTAAACTTCCGAGCAAGCACCGAGTGCGCTATGACGTAATGGGAAATTCACAGAGAAACTCGCGGATTCTTCCACTGACCGCTGCGGCACACCTGCACCAGGGTAAACCTCCGCCTACCCCACTCCTGCTTTACAGGTGAAAATAGAGCAACAGGACCGCTAGTCTGTGACTTTATTTATTTTCTGCTGTGTTTTACTTGCATCTATTTGAAAGAGTGAGTGTAAACACACACAAAAAAATATTTTATGTGCTGGATGTGCAGAAAATAGGTTTAAATGTTAAACTAATTTATTCAAGTCAGAGAATGTTGCATATAATTAAATTTTTGCTTGATGCATAAAGTTAAAAGATTAAAACTAATAAAACAAGTTTTAAAAAGGGACTTTTCAATTTGATTACATTTTGTGATGGATTATGCAGAAAAAGTAGAATTGGGCTGAAAGATCTATCGCTTTATTACCTATTCAGGTTGTAAATCGTGTTTTTAAAAAGTAACTAAGTAACTAAGTAATTAATTACTTTTGAAAATAAGTAATCAGTAAAGTAACGGGATTACTTTTTTGGGTAAGTAATCAGTAATTAGTTACTGATTACTTTTTTCAAGTAACTTGACCAACACTGCAGACAAGGGGAGACAGAAACAAAGCAGACTTCACAAGGCGGCAAGGAAAACACAGGAAAGGCATGATAGCAAAAACAAAAAATATGCAAACAAAAGCCTAGTCCAGACACACACATAAAAGGCAAGCAGTCCAGAAATCAAAAGAAAAACCGTCAGCAGGTTGGCCTGGCTACAGAGCAAGGATGTGAAGCAGTTTTGAGGTCGGGTGGCAGGAAAACACTTCAGCAGAAATGAGCAATTCTGGGGGCCAGCCAGGTGGCCAGCGTTAGAAACTGAGAAAATCTGGAGGTCGGCTGTCCCCCAGCAACAGAGACGACGTGACAGCATTGGTGGAGGGAGGCAAAAACAAGTCACTCAGGAAGTAAATGGGCATGGAAACCCTCAGGTGACATGGACAGAGACCATCTCAAAGGCAGAGGTGACCTCTAGTGGCTGGTGTCAGCGATGGAGACCCTCAGGTACCATGGACACAAGCAGACAATGGCAATGGAGGTCCTCAGTCCAGAAACCAAAAGAGAATCAGTCAGCAGGTTGACCTGGCAACATAGAAGCAGTTTTGAGGTCAGGTGGCAGACCCTCAAGAGCCCGACAACAGCGAAGGAGACCCTTGGGAGGTTGGGGTGGAGGACAACAGCGCCGATGTAGACCCTCAGGTGGCTTAGCTGTAGTTCATCATCATAATTCATCATTGAAAGAGAGTTAACCTCTCTGAAATGGCTGTAGGCCAGTAGTGCCATACAGTATGGAGTCCATTTGGGCACAAATGGTGATGATGCAGATGAAAGAGGAGGAAAACCACATGAAGGTGAAGAGACACGGGACCCCTGGCTCAGACTCTGGTGGCATAGCATCCGGAAGTGGCAGAACTGGGTACTCAGGAGACACTGTTGACTGGGGCTGCTTGATAGAGTACCCTGCTGGGGATAGTAGCTGGACTGGTTTAGGTTCCTCCAGGGGTCCAGGGTTAACTTAGGCCTCTTAGCTCCATGATCCAAATGCTTCAGTAGGCTCTTTTGTAGCTCCAGCGAATCTTGTAAGAAAATTCGCAGCTTCTCAACCTCTTCTTGCAAGTTTTCCACTTTAAGGTTGCGGTCAAGAGGTGTAGAATGAGGGATGATGTACTTTGTCAGGCTGGGCGCTTCAGCATCCAGGTCGCAGCCGTCTTCCTCACTCCCCGTGTCTGCGTAGGACGCCATTTCAAAAGTGTGGAAACTACTCTCTCCCACAAAAGTTATGGCGAAGTGAAAAGAGTGTTCACACGCAGTACCTAAACGTCAATATCAGTTAAATAGAGAGCATCCGTGCACACTCTAATGCTTCAATGTCTCACACAAAACAACACGTCCCTCTGAATGAACACTGAGTCAAAGTCACTGTGGCTTTAGCATTAGCGCCGACGATGTCGTAACAGTTCAAAATTACTGCGTTGGCGGTCTGGCGGACTGTACAGTCACTCATGGAATACAGTCACTCATCGCCTGAAACATAGGCGAGCGTTTCAGGTGATGGGACGGCGTTCTTCCGTGCCTGCGAATATCATCAAAATCGCGGGGAGTTAGCTCCTTCGTGGCGTCTATCGGCTTGGCCAGCACAGAAAGACGAAGAGAAAAAAAACCACACATCGGCCGAAGTCTTGATCATAGAAAAACACGGGGAAAATATCCGAGCCCACCGTCTGTTGGTCTGGATGACAATGAAGATCCAGAGAACAATGTTCGGGCGCCACTTTGTAACAGCAGTCTGGCGAGGAAGGAGCGGGTAGCAGGTCCAGTGGGCATGTGGTGTGGAGGTTAGTCGGATAACTCGAAGCCAGTCAGTTAAATCAAACAACAGACCTTTATTCGTTGTCAGCAACATAAGGCCATACTCTTCTCTGTCCGTACATACATGTGCGGGGATCGGTAGTCGCCGGCGGCAGCCCGTTAGAACAGTGAGGTTTCTCCTGAGAACAGAACACGAGCAGGATGTAATGGCTGGTTCGAGGGGTGCCTGTGTGTGCCTGTGGATCTTCGAGCATTGGCATGGGACACAAGTTGCCGCCCAGTCTTTCACAGATTTGCAACCCTCAAGGAAAAAATGAAAATGTCGTGTCGCGAGGTGCAGGGCCAGCAACTCCTTGTCAAAAACACTGTACTTGCATTCGGCATCCCGGACTGAAAAAGGCGAGCGGCTGCCAGACACCGGAAACCTATCGCTACGTCGGATGCATTGGTGGTCAATGCGATCTCCGCTAACGGAAATGGGTGGGCCAGCAGGGTGGCATTCCCCAGCGCAGACTTGGCCACGGAAAACACCTGGATGCGTTCTGGGAGTCAGTCAACAGGATCTTTGGCTGTTTTACCTTTCAAGGCAGCGTAGAGCGGCCGTAGCTGGTGTGCAGCTCTGGGCAGGAAACGATTGTAAAACTTTATCATCCCCACAAACTCCTGCAACGCTTTAACCGATGTGGGACGCAGAAAAGCCGAAACGGCCTGGACCCTGTCTGGCAACGGGACCACATCGTCAGCGGAAATATGGTGCCCAAGGATATCCAGGACAGGCAACCCAAACTGGCACTCGGAGGGGTTGATGAGCAGGCCGTGCTCTGCCAAACGCTGAAAAACCTGGCGAAGATGGAACTTGTGCTGGCCCACTGAGCAGCTGGCCACCAATATATCGTCCAGGTATACAAAAATTAAAGGCAGCCCGCGCAAGACAGAGTCCATCAGCCACTGAAAGGTCTGGGCGGCAGCTTTCAGGCCAAACGGCATGCACAAAAACTCGAACAAGACAAAAGGAGGTAATGACAGCGGTTTTAGGAACGTCTTCGGTGTGCACAGGAACCTGGTGATAGTCAATTTTAGAACAATTTTAGAAAACATCGAGGTCCCGGCAAGATGGGCGGAAAAATCCTGAATGTGAGGGATGGGGTAACGATCGTTCTCCATGGCATTATTTTAACGGCAAAAATCTACGCATGGCTGCCACTGACCGTCCGATTTGGGCGCCAAAAGAATGACAACATCATGGAACGTAAGCTTGGATAACATCATAGAAAGCTCACGGCTCTCCAACGGGAGATTGAGAGACCAGTGTTGGACTGTTAGAACAGCTTTGAAATTCATATGAGTTGTTCGCACTAAAGTAAAAACCATCATCACTTCATGCGGAGACCCCTTCGGCGCCAGCTGCGGCCTCAAGGCTGGAGCTGAACAAAACACCCTGATAACGACTGTGTTTAGACTGTTCCCCCCATTCCATGCAATGCCACCTGGGTTGGCTGGAAGACTGCTTACTTAGCCTGGCGGGCGAAGGACACTGTCTCAGCTGAACTCTGGACACACACACACACACATACACTGATATGCACACACTTCCGGTATGATGGCGCCTGTGTTTGGCTTTGCCGCTGCCGGGTGCAGTTTGTCACGCTCTTTCGTCGTGCTGTTTTTCTCTGCTCTGCTGTTTTTTATTTGTATCAATGATGTACTGGCTGCCTTGGTTTATGATCGTTTGACGCTGCTATCCATCCGATCTTCAATGATGGCTCAAGATGTCTCATCCTCCTCCTCCTTTGGCACTTTCCATCCTCCGCACTCCTTTGGCACTTTCCATCCTCCGCCAGTGGCTGGATCCTCGGCCAGCGTCCTCAGCGTTCCCCGCAGACCACGGAGAAGGAGAGGAAGAAGAGCAGGTATCCAGGTGAAGCTTAGGCTTTTCTGGCGGCGGGGGCTGACTGGAAAGCGATGTCGAGCGTGCTTTGTTACCTATGCTCAGAACAGCTCCATGGAGAGGAATTTGTGTTCCATGTCCCTGCTTGGATATGCAGGGCCCGGCTCTCCGAGACCGTGCTGCCTCAGAAGGGTTCATCCAGACTCTCCTGCTGACTGGCTTTTCATCCCCTCGGTGAGTGGAATCTACGAGCGTGAAGGCTCAAACCCCGAGTATTTACGTCCTTTAACTCGAGCCTCTGCCAAAAATGATGCTTTCACCCCGCTGAACATGGCGCTTTTTAATGCCCGATCATTGACTAATAAATCGTTCGTGCTTAACGATTTTATATCTTCTAAAAAACTGGACTTCTTATTTCTGACCGAGACCTGGCAGCGGGACTTGGACTATTCGTCTCTCATTGAAATGTGCCCGAACGGCTATTCCGTCATCAGCCAGCCTCGGGGATCTGGTCGTGGAGGAGGTCTCGCGGTGGCATTTCAGGGCCGTTTCAACTGCCGTTCAGTGAAAGTTGGACACTTTCTTTCCTTTGAATTACAGCTTATTAAAATCGGAAGTAAGGATCCTTTTTATTGTGCTGTGGTGTATCGTCCACCCGGCCCAAATAGCTTGTTTTTATCGGAGTTTAGCGACTTCCTGTCCTCTACTATGAGGTTGTCCAGACTGCTTTTAGTTGGGGATTTTAACATACATGTTGATGATGACTCCGACCTCTTTGCCAGAGGTTTTATCAACATTATGGATTCTTTTCATTTTACCCAGCATGTGTCCGGCCCCACACATAACAAAGGACACACACTGGACCTTGTTTTTACTTTGGGTTTGAATATTGATTCTATTTGTTCTGAGGACATCTTTATCTCTGATCATCACTGTATTCTTTTTAACATGTCTTTTCATGAGCCTTTGTCTCCTGTTCACCGGACAATTATCTCGCGCATCATAAATTCCTCCACAGCGGAGAATTTCTCGGATGCTTTTAATTTAACACTATCCCCGCAGAACGGCGTTGATTTCTTAACAGATCTATTTAATAACCATTGTTTTTCGATTTTAGATGAAATCTGTCCGGTTAAAATGAGACCCGTTTCTGTTTCCAAGTCCTTACCTTGGCTAAATGACAACATCCGCTCCATAAAACGTGATTGTCGTAAAGCTGAGCGCTTATGGAGGAAAACTCATTTAAATGTTCATCTCCTTTACTGAAAGGATCTTTTAGCCTCTTTTAACAATGCAATTAGAGATGTGAGGCCTGCTTATTTTTCTCATCTGGTTGCAAAGAGCAGAGGTAATCCTAAGGTATTATTTGACACTATTACTGATATTATTACTCCTGCTCCACCTGCTGCCATTATTTCTTCTAATGAAGACTGCGAAACATTTCTTTCTTTTTTTCTAGAAAAAATTAGTAATGTAAGGAAAAAATTGTCCCCATCAGCATCTGCATTGTCAGTTCCTACGCCAGCTCGGCCTGTCGTTTTAGAAAGCTTTTTACCCGTCTCACTATCAGAGCTGGAAAAAATAATTAATGCAACAAAAGCATCCTCCTGTTCACTCGACATTTTACCCGCATCGTTATTCAAAAATGTCTTCCACTCTATTGGTCCCTGTGTGCTCACCATAATTAACACCTCACTGGGATCTGGTAAAGTCCCTGCTTATTTTAAAACTGCTGCTATACACCCCCTGTTAAAAAAGCCTATACTGGACCCATCTCTCACTAGCAATTACAGACCAATCTCAAAAATACCATTAATTGCTAAGATATTAGAGAAGGTTGTGGCTAAGCAGCTTACAGCAGTTTTAGACAAACATAATATCTTTGACAAATTTCAGTCTGGCTTTCGTAGAGCTCATTCTACTGAAACAGCCCTTCTTAGAGTTTCCAATGACATTCTGATGCAAAACGATGCAGGAAAGTGTTCTGTACTCCTAATGTTGGACCTTACGTCAGCCTTTGACACTGTTGACCATTATATTTTGCTTGAAAGGCTGAAATACTGGGTTGGTGTATCTGGGTCTGCCTTAGAGTGGTTCTCCTCGTATCTCTATGAACGATACTTTTCTGTGGCGGTTTCTAAGTACAGGTCATCTTCCACGTCCCTGTCCTATGGTGTGCCACAAGGTTCTGTGCTGGGGCCCTTATTGTTTTTAATATATCTACTTCCTCTCCAGCATATCTTGAGCCCCTTTGAGGACATTTGCTACCACTGCTACGCAGACGACATCCAGCTATATATATCTTTTAAACCTGAAGATGTTTCTAAGCTGCAGATTCTGATTGTGTGCTTAGAAACCATCAAAGGTTGGATGGCTGACAACTTCCTCCAACTTAATGAAGAAAAGACTGAAGTCCTTCTATGTGCTCCAGACAGACATGTACCTAACATAATGAATGCTCTTGGTCCTCTTTCAACATTTGTGAAATCGTCTATCAGGAACCTAGGGGTAACCTTTGATTCTGCTCTTACCCTGGATGTCCACGTCAAATCTCTGGTTCGGTCCTGTTTCTATCATTTAAGAAACATTTCTAAATTGAGCCCCATAGTATCTCATACTGAACTGGAGATTGTTATTCATGCATTCATTTCATCACGATTGGACTACTGTAATTCACTGTTTACATGTCTAAACAAAAACTCCTTGGAGCGTCTGCAGATTGTCCAAAATGCCGCAGCAAGGCTTCTGACAAAAACATCGAAATACTCTCATGTAACACCATTGCGTATACAGCTGCACTGGCTCCCCATTGAATTCAGAGTCCACTTTAAGATTCTGGTTCTGACATTTAAGGCTCTTCAAGAACAAGCACCAGCGTACATCATTGAACTTTTACAGCCCTATGCCCCTAGTAGGTCCCTGAGGTCTTGTGATCAGGGCCTACTTGTTATTCAGTATACAAGACTGAAAACCAAGGGTGATAGAGCTTTTGCTACTGTGGCCGCCAGACTGTGGAATTCTCTTCCTCAGAACTTAAGATCTGCAGACTCAGTGATTACTTTTAAAAAACAGCTAAAAACACATCTTTTTAAAATTGCATTTTGTTAACTTTTGACTGTTTTTGTTTTATACTTTGTGAAGCACTTTGTGATCTTTTATCTAGAAATGTGCTATATAAATAAAATTTTACTTACTTACTTACTTACACTGATCCCCCCTCCCTTTCCAAACGCCTTCGATGCTTGTGCCCTACCAGGGAAGATGGCAGTCGACTGGACCAGCGCAGACATGCTGCAGGACCGGATGCGCTGTCTACACCGGCTCTCTCTTACCCTTTACCCGCCCCTGTTGCTTGTCTTGTGTTTCTATGGTGTATTGATAGTCATGTGCTTTTTGTGCTGAGGTGTTTTTTCTGTTATCAAACTGTTCTCCCACTAGGAGCTCACTCCTCCTCTTACCTCATGTTATGTATTTTCCTTGTTTTTTTCCTATCAGCCTACCTTTCTGACATGTCTCCCCAATGTGATGTTTGTGTAAAGTTGGTCAGAAGGTTCCTTTGTAAGTGCGCATGCACCATTAGCGTGCTGCCTGCTGTAACCCTAATTTCCTTCGGGATTAATAAAGTATTCTGATTCTGATTCTGATGTGAAGCGGAGAGGCCCAGGCACTGTTCGAACGTTGTACAATGCCAAGGCGCTCCATTGCTGCAAACTTCCCGAGCGACGGACAGCTTCGTGGGGTCAAGAAATGCAGAGTGGCAGGAGAAACATGTTTAGCTTCGTGATATTCTTAGAATAACTGTTTTCATGTTCTGAAATATGTTGAGTGCTGTCTTTGTTCGACGAATATAAGCTTTTAAGGACTGTTAATATAAGCTGTTGTTATTAAGAGATTAGGAAAAATCATTACCTTTTGATTCTTTCAAACCAGTCATCTGACAGACTGATGTATAGGAATATATATGACCTCCAGTTTGTTTCATAGTCTGATGAAGGCTAAAAGAATGAAACATTCGCGTCTTTGTTGGCTTGGCCAAATAAATAGGTGCATTTGAGAGTTGTCAGCTATCAAAGTTTTATGCGTGTGTATTTCCTTTGAGAATTCAGTGCTGGATTTTGTCAACTGAATTTGTCAGTTACACTAACTATGAGGATTTCTGACTATTTAAGTAAAAAATGAACATACCCTGTTTCCCAATGCACTATGACCTCTCAGTTTGTCTGAACCAGCCTTTGGCCTGCAGAGCAGCAGATGCCAGCTGTTTGCTCATCCTTACTGGAAGTCCAGCATCAGTTTGCCAAAAGGCCCCACAAAGAACATTTTCAGACTAGCATATGTGTTAATATTAACCCTGTAGGTACAAGGGGATTGATAGGTTTGTAGCTTGAACCTATTCGCTGGAACGCTGAAGACAATATAATTACACAGCAAATCAAGACACGAAGTAGGCAAAGTTCTTCATGTTTCTCGTGCACGGGAGAGAACCGGACAAACGCCGTTCCTTCGCTTGACCCCAGTTGCTCTCGTCCGCTCCCCCGTAACACTGCTCTTTTATTGAGGTTACATGAATATGCATAGGTTCATTAACATACGACGTGTACATACACACAAAGAGTACCTTGCCTGTGTGTGTGTGTGTGTGTGTGTGTGTGTGTGTGTGTGTGTGTGTGTGGGGTCAGAGTGTGACCCCATAAATGACTTCCCTAAACCTGCTGGTCTGGAAGTCCAACAGTTCATCTAAACAAAAGGCACTTAGCCTAAAACAGATATAGCCACGTTTATCCTACCATAAAACAATAAGAGAAGGTACGACCTCTCCCATGCTCCCAGAGTGCTCTCTAATGCACACAAAGTTTGCAGACTATCAAGGATCAAACCTCTACCAATCTACAACTAATTATAAAACTCTAAGCATATATAAGTAGATATTTCTAAGCATAAATGACAATCAACAATACAAAACCTAACATTCCCCCCTTTTTGACCTTTATGCTAGAAAAGTTCCCAGTTATGATCACCTCATGTCTGATAGTTTCAATGCAAACATTTTTATACACAGCATATGTCAATCACCCTAAATTACTGTAAAAGTACACAGTTTAACAAATGTATTAGCAGTTATTCCATTCCGCATTGATCTCATCCAATGGCAAACTGCATCCTACGAGCAAACAAATGAATTGTTAATTTAATAGTTAAAATAAGAAAGTAACATTCTCAAAAACATTCCAGCTTTGCGGTGATCACCCATCATCTGTGCAGAGTGGTTTTAGTTCGGCAGGGCGTCATGAATGTCTCTTCCAGTTGTTTCCATCACTGTCCATAGGACCAGAGTCCAAATGTATGTAGAATAGACATTCAAACATACCAGTTGGTGTTGTTGTTTGTCAATGAGGCTTTCAGCTATCTCCAAAGTTGCAGACCTCTTCAGCACTCTAGTTTTATGGCCTCTACCAACCCCCATCACCTCACTTCAGGCCTTCGTCCTGCGAGGGGGATACTTATGACTCTTCTACTGTCCATCCTCTGCAGAAAAACCCCTCTGTGGAAAGGGTGCTGGGTCCAGTTATCTTACTGCTGTTATGATCCCAGCAGTCTTCAGAGTATCATCATATGCACAGTACAGTACAGACAATAATACAGAGTAATTGCCAACAATCAAGAATGTACTTGGAAACAGTGGAAAGGCAAAACTCCTTTTTAAAAGGAAGAATCCTCTGGCAGAACCAGGCTAAACCAAGTTTAGCATCTGGAAAAAGATACTTAGCAACATTAAGTTAAGAAATAAGCACAAAGTGCTCGTAGATTATTTATGTGTACACTACCCACATAGCAAAATTGGTATGGCCGGGATCTGGCCCACACAATGTGCTTACACGTGGCTCACATACTGAAAAAATGACGGCCCTTTGGTGGCCCAGATCTGGTTTGCCAAAGGTGGCCCACACATGGGCCAGCACAAGGCCAGCTGCAGACACACTGGTGGTCTTGTGCTGGCCCAGAACAGTTTCAGCTCTGGCCCTCAGCTCAGCTCAGCTCAGCCTAATGTGTACACTGTAAAATGTAATATTGTGTTTAATTAAAAATATTAAATAGGCTGAACTCAGTTTTTATCAATTTGTTATTAGAACTCGATTTAAATAAGTTACCAGTACTTTTTATGCAAAAATGCTGATAAACTCAATTTATTTGAGTTGTCTTAACTTAGAAAAACTAAGTAAGCTGGAAGTTTTGCTTCTCAGGGCGGAAGGATGAAAGATGTGTTTTGAAAATGCCACGGGTCACAAAATAAACTTTTAAGATATTTTCAGGCAAGAATATAGCTGTGTAAAGTTCAAATATCTGCTCGATTTATCAAGACATCACATATTTGCAAAAATGCTCTGACGTTTTCAGAAACGTCCATTTTTTTCATGCTTTGTGGCAGCTTTTGAACATCTGTGGCATCTATTAATGTCAAATCTAGCCTTTATTTAACAACATAAGCAAACTCTATGTTACAATAATTGCACAGCCATTAAGGATCAAATCGGTTTCTGAAAAATGTTCTGCTTTTTCTCCCTCTGCTTGCTTCTTACTGTCTTTGAGGCTCGGGACCAGCACTCCTGCTGTTGGACAGAAAGACATCAATAAGTATTTTGGTTTTCCAATATATTAGCAACTGTCAGTGACATTTATATTAATCAGGCTGAACTTTAATCATACTTTAGCTCAGCCTGTTTTACTTATTGTTTTATTTGTGCTTTGGTTTGGAGAAGTTGTTTCTTTACTGATCTTTTCCTGTCTTCTGTTATTAGACTTGAGATATGACTGCACTATGCTGTTGCTGGTGACTCCAGTTAATTCTACAAGACATGCTGTGTAAGTAAACAAACAACAACAGTTTGGTCTGCATTTCTTGAAAGATCACATCCCCCAAACTTAGTTTAGAGGGTCTACACTGTATATAGTGAAGTCTGCAAGTTTTGTAACAGCAAAATTTGTTTTGTTCCCAAATCATTTTGCACATCATTAGAATGAAAGTTATTGGCCATGTTTGCATAGCCCTTTTTAAAATGATGCTTTCATGACATTATTGTGTGTCAGGTGGGGGTCACGGCTTTCCAGACTGACAATTCCAGACTCTCCGGTGGGGAGAGGTGACATGTTTGAGAAAAAATGTTTTAAGAAAGCAATTAAGTTCATGTTCCAAAAAATATGATTGTTTGCTTGCAGGACAACAGGAGAGATGAGTCCTCCGTCACAGATGGTGTGGTCAGTGAAGATGGTCGCCTGCAGGTTCAAGCTCATTGCATCTCCAACCCACATCCACTGCCACTGTACTTAAGGGAAGTTAAAGACTTTCTTCTG
Organism: Perissodus microlepis; assembly: GCF_051167445.1. Classification (NCBI taxonomy): domain Eukaryota; kingdom Metazoa; phylum Chordata; class Actinopteri; order Cichliformes; family Cichlidae; genus Perissodus; species Perissodus microlepis. The sequence continues at coordinate 27,216,672 of NC_140477.1, read as the reverse complement.
CACCTACATTTGGATCACCTCGATCCGTGATAGTCATTCAGGCAGTAATGCCTGGACTGGAAACAAGCCATCCTTAAAATATTACAACATTCCAGCTCATGTGTTGGAATGAAAAACAAATGTGTTGTTTAAATTAGAGACTGCACTTGTGACAGAACAACAAATATTTTATTTTGATTATATAAGTAATGTAAGTACAAAACAAACTTGTGGTAGGCCTAAACTTATTTTCTTAATAATTAAATCTGAGACTTTGTTTCATTGTAAGATTATAACAGTGATGGCAATATAATTGTTTGTTGTTCAAGAGAACAGTGTCCAGTATGTTGGCTGTTATACTTTGTTGTGTTTGAAAAAAAAAGTTGGGCTGATTTTAACATCACTACAAAAAGTGTTGTTAATTATTTTTAATCATATTCAGGTTACCACAAATTGTTTTTTCATTTAGTTGAACTTGAAATGTTTGTCAGTAGGTAAACAATTAAAATTGTACAGTCAGAAATATCAAGTTATTCTTAATACTGCAGACTTGCAATGTATAAGTTGTCCTAACAGTCATCTTAAGTAAGCTTTACTTAGTTTTTTTGAGGCAACGAGTTTCCTCAATTTTTTTGAGTTCTGGGAACTAACAAGGCTGTACAGTGTACTCAAAATGAGTAAGTTGCCCTAACTTGGTCATCTTACGTAAACTTGATCCAAATTTTTTGAGTTCTGAGAACAAATGAGCTTGTACAGAGTACTCAAAATAAATAAGTTGTCCTAATGTAGTCATTTTTAGCTAAGCTTTACTCAATTTTTTTTGAGGCAACGAGTTTCCTCAATTTTTTTGAGTTCTGGGAACTAATTAGATTTTACAGTGTACCTTAATCAAGCCATGTAATAACAACATGTGTCAGAACATAGTAGTGCAAAGGTAACATGACGAAACTCTGTTCAAACAGTGAATCTTAAATAGTGGTTTTCTACTCTAGCGGATTACTTAAAGAACTCTATACAACATGCCACAGTCACCCAGTCATACCTAACTGCATTAATACACATTCACGCTCTTGACATGCAGACTGAAGGAGCCAGGGATTGAACTACTGACCTTCCGATCAGTAGGTGACCTGCTCTACCGCCTGAGCGACAGCCACTCAGTGGTAAACATGAGTAAATCCTCACTAGGTTTTGGATAAAGTGTACATACACAAACCTGTCAAACTTGCATTTGAAACGTTGGCTACCATAGCGGTATAGTATTCCAACATGGCATTTGGGTCTCCTAAAATAAGAAAATAGGAACATAAATAGTGCCATCATTGCCACACCTGGCCCACATCTGGTTGGCATACACCCTGCCATGACACCAGTCAGTCAGAAGTGCCAGCTTGATACCCGATCCGGGCCAGACCTGTTTTCTATGAGCCTGGGCCACATAAACCAAACCATAATCGGGCCAGATATGGCATGCCATCACATAAACCAGTGGTTCCCAAACTTTTTTTGCTAGGCCCCCCTTTGTTTTACAAGAAAAATGTTCGCGGCCCCCCCCCCCCTCCGCGCGCGCACACGCATATGCACGCACACGCATACGCACGCACACATCCTCCAACCACACACACACCCATATTTTGCTCCATTGCGGTTTCTTTCACACCTCAAACATTTAGTAAACAATTAAGCAAATACAAGTAATCTGCAATAAGTTACAGGTAGTAAGAAAATAAACTACTAACTCTTTGACGCTACGTCCACACCTACACGGGTATTTTTGAAAACGCAACTGTTTCGTCCACACGTAAACGGCATTTCGAATCACCGAAAACTGAGATTTTTTAAAACTCCTTTTTTTGCGTTTACGTGTGGACGAGGAATACAGAGTTTGTCATGCAACGTCAAAGGTATGTGCCTTTTTTCACGTCACGCTGTGCGCCACGTTATTGTTTACATGAGATGAATTGCAGAATGGCAGATAGAGACAAAATACTGTTAATCTTACTGTCTTCAGGTTCAAACGCAGTTACTGTCCCTCCATTTAGAAAGGCAGAGGCGTCACGGTGTGATTATTTTACTGTATGTGTAATAATATTCAACATTGCTATCAATGCATTTTTCAAAAAATGCCTCTCTGTGCAAAATGGGTTTAGAAACATAAACAACTGTAGGATACTGTTTGTCCGTGATTTGAAGAGCCCAGCGCTGCACCCGACGCAGGGAAAACCAATTCTGCAGGGGAGACCTACCTCGGCACTTGTGCAGGTGAAGCCAAAGGGAAGATATGCTTCACCATATTTTCTAGTCTTTGGCATAGAATGAAGTTGGTTTGGAAACATATTCAGCGATGCTTCATCTCCTGCTTTGCGTTTCTGTGGGCGCCCTGTGCTAGCAGTGTCCAAGCGTTTTGTTTTTTCTTCCCCCCCTTTTCATACCGCGCCCCACCTGCAATGGCTCTGCACCCCCCCTGGGGGGCGGGCCCCACACTTTGGGAATCTCTGACATAAACAGTGTCATCTACTCCAGGCGTGGCCCATATCTGGATGACATACCACTTACCATGCCAGAAGTCAGTCAGCAGTGCCGGCATGACACCAGATCCGGCCTGTCCTGTCTTCTATGTGGGTATATACTGTACATAAAATACAACTGAACCATGTCAAATCAATTACTTATTAGCAGTCAAACTAATGTGCTGTGTGAAACCAACTTTCAGCATAATAACAATGGGTTATTCATCTTTAAGCTACTGGAGATGACTCAGGTTCTGTGTCATTTAAGCTGGGCAAAGAAGCAGGTTGTACAGCAGTGTTGAAAGCAGCTTGAAAAAAGTTGCATTAAAAAAACATAATAAACTTTAATTTAAAACCATCATAACTGAATCACTGTGTTTATGTCATGCATGTCAAGACTTTATTTACAGATGTAAACTTGTACACAAAGGAAAATGTGCATGAGAAAACTTATTGTCACGTGTGTGGTCTTACATTTTGTGTGCTATGCGTGTAATGCATACAGTGTTTTCTGGCCACAAACGGCTTCCACTCCCAAGTGGTAAATCCAGGCTCGGCTCTTCTTTAGGCAGTCTTCTTCAGAGAGATTGGCTGTGGCTCAGGATATAGAGCAGGTTGTGCAAAAAGTTGCTGGTTATATCGTTGGTGCCTCCAAGCTGCCTGATGACGTATGTGTGAACCAGACACTGAATCCTGAGTTGCTCCAGATGCACATTGGAATGGGGGTCTGTTCATGAATATTAGACACATTGCTTGAATAATAGTGCCGTATGAATGTGTGTTCGATTGGGTAAGTGAGGCTTGTAGTACGAAGCCCTTTGAGTGTTCAGTTTGAGAAAAAGAAAACTGCTATGTAAGCGTTATATAAGTGTAAACGTTACAAAAAGCAAAACTAAGACGGACATTATGTAAGACAAAAGTGCAAAATGCATTAATAACTAATATGTACCATTTAAATCTAAGAAAAACAGTTTCATGAAGGTATTGTATAATACAAAAATATGTTTGGGATCTTGTGTATGACAGGTATGTTCATTTATCACAGAATAAGGAGTTGCTGTACATTTTTTTAGTCAATGGTAGGAATCATTTCCTAAAGCATTCTTTATGGCAGCAAGGTTGAATCACGGGAGAGAAACGGGGCTCTGCTGCCTCAACCTCCAAATTCTGACCAATGATATCGCAGTTTTTTTCCTCAGAAAGTCAACCCCCATCTCTTTAGTCTTGCTAACATTCAGAAGGTGGTGACAGTCATCCTGAGCAGCTTCTCACTCAGAAGAAGTAGCTGAATGGAATTAAAGCACTGGAGAAATTTAAAAAAACATGATTCTAACAATGCCACCTGTACCATCCAGGTGAGAGTGAGCACACTGCAACAGCTGGATAACAGCATTATCACCACTTCAAGAAGAAGGTTAAGCAAACTGAAGAAGGTCAAAACATTATGCCATGTCGTCGATTAGGCTCAACTGTGTGGCAACACTGGATCATGTGCCTACTGATCCAAAAGAAGAGAGAGTGTACAGCTTGTTTATTTAACAACTGATAACTTTATTATGCAAGTCTCTCTGTGTGTGTGTGTGTGTGTGTGTGTGTGTGTGTGTGTGTGTGTGTGTGTGTGTGTGTGCGTGTGTGTGTGTGTGTGTGTGTGTGTGCACAGGTGGGTAGCAGAATATAAAATGTGACCTCTCCATCTCTACACAGCTCTTTTGGAAGCTCGAGTGTGGCAGTGTGTAAGAGAGTCGTCCCAGGCCTTTACCATGAAGACCTGCGTGCTGTTATCACTGCTGCTGGCGTTGGGTTGTGTGACCATCAATGGTGCACCAGTGGAGCATGGTGGCATGGAGCCAGGCTCATGTGAAGACACATCAACAAAAGCAGCTGCTGAACTGGCTCTTACCAAAATCAACCAGGACAGGAAGGAGGGCTACGTCTTCAGCCTGCACCACCTGTCCAACGCCCACATAAAGAGACATGTAAGCCATGCTGCTGAGCTTGGAGCATTATTACTGTATGGTAGACCAGTGCTATTTAGGGTGGAATTACTTTCTAACAAAGTGCCCCGCAAGTTCAGCACATTGTTGCTCTGTTTGATTGTAGAAAAGAAAGGATTATAGAAGATTATAGAAAACAGTTTGCATAAAGTGTTCCCTGGAATTCTATTAAATCTGGTGAAACAGAAATGAACCACATTCACTTTTATGAAGGTAGAACAAGTCAGCCTGTTTATTGAAAATGATATGATTGACTAGCCTGAAAAATAGTGTTTGTATTTTGCTAACACTACCTGGTTGAAAAGGGTCAAGATTGAAAATCAGAAGAATCAGGTGGAAAATGAATTATCACTACACCGTGAAATATCATGGGTTACTCAAACTCAAACCAGTAACCACTCATGATAAATTCCATAAGAGTTTCATTGACTGTAAATATTGTTTGATATGTGTGTGTGTGTGTGTGTCTGTGTGTCACAGGGAGAGAATGGTGTGATCTTCTACCTCACTCTAGATGTTGTGGAGACTAACTGCAGCGTTCTCAGCAAGAGGGACTGGAAGAGCTGTGACATTCGTCCAAGGGAAAACATCAAGGTAAGAGCCCACACACCACACACACGTGCGCACACACAGAGAACACGGGGTAATCCTAACTGAAATTCTATTTCAGCATAGTGAGCATCTTAGGTTTTTGTTCCATAAGCATTACTTCAGAAGTTGGAAGGAGAAAAAGTCATTTGGTGTATTGATATATTGTATTTGTGTTTGCAGGTATATGGACAGTGCAAAGCTGCTATCTTCATCAATAAGGTGCATAGAGTGGAGCGCCTCTACAAATACAGCTGTGTTATCAGACCAAGTATGAAAGATATTAATTTAACCATTATATCTACAATGACATTCAAGTGGCCAGGAGTGCTCAGTAAGGAGTGTGGTCACCCCATGTTTGGAAGGTTGGGGGTTCGAATCCACTGAACGGCTTCTCTGAGGAACCGTCCCTACACACTGCTCCCCGGGCGCTGGACAGATGGCTGCCCACTGCTTCACTAAGTGAATGGGTTAGAGGCAGAGAGTAATTTCCCCATGGGGCTCAATAAAGTATACATGACATATATACAGCAGCGTACTTTATAGAGGAAACATAAAAACAGACAATTTGTTAAAATTACAGGTTTTGTGCAACACCAACATTTAAAACTAGGGCTGTTCGATATAACGATATATATCGGATGACGATATAAAAACATCTATCGTTTCATATTACGCTATCGTTTGTTTCGTAGTGTGGCAAAATATAATGTTTACGGCAATATTTTTTCATCGTTTTGATGGTCACTGTAGTGGCTTTATTAATTTCTTAAAGTTCTCTCTTTCTCTTATATTTAATATAACCACACTATGGACGGACAAGCGCCTGTTTTTACGTTAGCAACCACGACGGTAAAACAATGGCGTGGCTCCGCCGTCCGCTTGTTTGTTTTGCATATTAACCTTTCACAATAAAGCTCAAGATCCTGTTGAGACTTTTCAAAATAAACTAAATCCCGTGAAAGAGTATGCAGTGTTTACGGATGAGAAGTAAAAAAGAGCCGCCAGGTGCTAAAAAATAAACCTTAGACTCAAACGTTAGAACAGGCTTGAACACGCCGTGTAATAAATATTCACAAAGAAAACGGCGGCCGTTACAACTTATGTCTAAAAATATCTAAAAATATCTAAAAATATCGGGATATGAGATTTTGGTCATATCGCACAGCCCTATTTAAAACCACTTTTTTGTTCTGCTCAATTCCTGCAGGTACGGTGGATGAGGACTGTGATGGCTGTCCATATTTACCTGACAATAATGAGGAAGCTGAAATTCAGAAGACTGTGACCCACTCTCTGGAGAAATTCCACAACCAGAGCAGGCCGGCCAATCGTTTCACTCTGCTTAAAATCTCCCGTGCTACTGCACAGGTAAGGTTACCACATATCCGAAAAGAAACATCAAGATATGTGACATACAAAAATGCTGTCTAACCAAATACTTACTGTGGATGATTGCTTACATTTTCTAAAATTAAAAACATCCTGTCTCTGAGTGACACTGAAAAACTAGTGCACATAGTCATAGTTCTGGGCTAAACTATTGTAAATCATTATTGTCAAAAGGTTCACTGTAAAGCTCTCGATCAATCTGAAATACAACAGTGTGAATATTAACAGGGATAAGAAAGATCCTTTATTCATCATGGATTCTCATTTAGATTGACATGTTATTATGCTTTTTGTGTTTGTCTCCAGGTTGTAGCAGGTTCAATTTACCGTGTGGAATACACCATCCAGGAGACCACCTGCCCCCACAGCACAGAAGCAGTGACGGCTGAGAACTGCCCCCCTATGGACTGCAAGTTTGCTGTCAGTCAGGAGAAAGAATTAATCTTACTCATGTCAAGTTGTAATCACGTGGGTTGATGAGATCACTGAGGGCTTCTTTGATCAGGGGGTCATTTCAGTTTTTAATGCTGCAATCAAAGACCTCTGCTTTCCGCTCAAAGCTCGGAGCCAGTGTCACAGTCTGCAGCAGCACACTGTATGAATTTGAGGAATGGACCCAAAATGTACGTAGACACGTAGAACAAAACTTGAATGTAAATGCGAAGCGAGCCTTTTATTAAGGCTGGGAAACCTTTACAAAACAAATGGCAGAGGTGAAGCTAAACAATAACCTAAACTGGAGAAGCTAAAGACAAACATAAGAAACCCAAAACATGAAACCTGACATGGATACAAAGATACCTAGCGCATGGAACATAGGAACGTTGCACAAAGGACAACAGACAACCTGACAATGAATAAACAGAAACACAAAGACTAAATACACACAAGGTTGACACAAAGACTAAATACACACAAGGTTGATTAGGGAAAGTGGAAACACATGGGGAAACAGCAGCTAATCTGACATAACAAGACGAAGGAAGCAAAGCCGACTACACTGACATAGGAACCTTCAAAATAAAACAGGAAACATGAGACGCAGACATGACAATAAAACTTCACAACATGGACAAGAAGACACGAAACATGACAGACTAACACAGAAGACGTAAGTGAAACATAACTAATACTAAACTAAAGGCAATGAAAAGATGATCCAATTACTCAACATAATTAAAAGGACAACTTAAAAACTCAAAAGGTAAACAGAAAACGATTGGTCAGAGACCCAGGATAGCCAGGACAGCCAGTGTGTTCTAGGTTTCTGTCACTGACTAGTTTGTGACAGGATTACTTTTTCATTCGGTATGTGTAATTGTTCAGCCGTAATAAACCACAGGCATCCTTAATCCTCTGCTCTCTTAAGTTTTTTTTTTTCTGTTCTCAGCACAAGGGCTTCTGTAAGGCAACCCGCTTCCAGCCTCTTTTTGATGAGGGGCGAATTAATGTCGACTGTGAGATCTATGAGCCTGAGGTAAGACTCACTAACATGTCATATCTGTATTGTTCAGATACCTTTCAGTCACATAAAGCATATGTGATGAATACTGTGATTTGAATTGGACTTCAGCCATCAGCTCGATGCTGCAGTAGTTAACGCATTCATCTCACATGTGAAAGCCCCCTGATTCAAGGCCAGAACAAGATCCCAACTCCCAATCTCAGGAGGTCACAGCAAACATGCTCCTTGTGCCAGTTCCAAGCCTGGATAAATGGGAGGTGGTTATGCGCTACACCTCTAATGAGGAAAAACTACACCAGTGGTCATTTGGATTTTTTTCTCGCAATGAAAGGCTTAATCAGCAACACAGCTTTATTTTAAATTTACATTGAAAATTGCACCATCTAGCTGACAGGCTGAAGTACAGTTGAGCAGGCAGTGATCTACAACACAAGCCTGTGTTGTCAGTGAACACATCCTTAAGCTGTAACAGTATCCAAATGTATGAGCTGAAAGATAAAATTTCACACCCCCTAAGAAGGGGGGACATAGCCAGGGACCCCAAAGTTGTTCTTTGTTTTTTTCATTACAAAGATAGCTGCACCAAAGCACATTCTTTAAGCACATACTCACATCTCTACTTAAGGTTGCTTAACTGCAGTATTCTGCACATGCCTTATACTGCACTCTCTATCTCTCCTTCAGGCATCTGAGAGAGAGAAACAGCTCCACCTGCTGGGTGTAGAGACTGAACACACCCATGATGACACACACTCACACAGTCACCTGCATGAACACGAGCACAGCCATGGGCACAGACTTGGGGCCACACCCCACAAAGACCCAGAGGGAATAGTAACAGTCTTGCCTGCCCTGGACCAGCCTGTGACCCTGCCTTCCTTCCCTGATGTCCCCGCCGGTGGCGCTGGAGTTGGAGTCACTCTCCCACTTAAGCCCGACCCTCAGATTCCTGGAGAAATGGAACCCACCATCGAGCCTTTCCCAACCTCAGTCTCAGCCCAGTGCCCCACCAAAGTGGGAGGAGATCAAGGTGTGGTAGAACTCTTCGCTAGGGACCCCATATTCAAGCCAGCTGCATAGTGTGGTGCTTGAAACTGATCTCAAAAATACACACAAAGGCTCAAGTGTGATGAAGTTATATTACACAGTGAATTTCAGTGATTGCTAAATTTTTCTGTCACTGTAATAAAGACAGTGTGCAAAAAATATTGAATTATTGAACTCTCCAATTTGTAGTGTGTGTGTGTGTGTGTGTGTGTGTGTCTGTGTTCAAGTACAGTCATTCATTGTAATTATTAGAAATGGACCGATCCGATATTACCTATCGGTAGCCGATGCTGACGTAAATTACTGGATCGGATATCGGAGGGAAATAAAAAATGTAATCCGATCCATTAGATATCAAAAAAGCACCTCAAAAAACTTGCGACATGGCGTAACTCGGCTCATAACCGTAGCACGTCGCAGCAGTATGCGTCACGTGATAGAGCGGCTGTGTGTATTTGTAGCCTCGCTAGCAATCCGGCATTTCATCTCCGAGGAAGTTATCCCAGAGAGAAGTAAAGCAAGTGTGTAAGTTCATCTCTGAATGTTAGTAAAGCATTCCCGCGTTAAGCTTAACAACCGATATATGGAGTGACTGCCTCTCATTCTCTCTCCCTCTCCTGTTGCTACTTCAATCATGAAACTGATCAATGATCAGCTGATCGGCTTTTCTGTCGCGAGTCCGTCTCTCTTGTTTGTTTATCGCCCACTTCGCGCCAGAAAGAGGAAACCAGTGGCTGAACAACAGCAGCACATTTAAGCTCGATAATCTGTTGTATTATAAATAATATTTATTTAATATTACTTTCAACACCAGGATCCTTTTCTACGTAGCTGACAGCTGGTAACTGTGCAGGGGCGGATCTAGCAAAGTTTAGCCAGGGGGGCCGATAGGGCATTAACAGGGAAAAGGGGGGCATAAAGACATACTTTTCTTTCTTATTCTCATTTAAAATGTCTAGCTTTTAATAAATATTTATCCGAATCTTACACCCAAAGTTTTAATCTGATGTAAAATGTATAGAAGTCCATTACTGTATATAGTAACTATTAAGTCTAATATACCCTAGTAAGCTATACTACTTTTTCCTTTGGGAAGGTACGATCTGTGCAGTCTGCAATTCTGTTGAAGAAATATGTTGAATCTATTTAATTACTCTTGAAAAATAATTGATTTCTGTGCATTTTTTTCACACTGCATCAAATTAAAGTTGATTACGTCGATTAAGCATCATGAGGTGGAGGGTGGGTGGTTCCCTATTTTTTATTATTATTATTATTATATTATATTATTATTATATTTAGAACCCTATTAGTTAGGTTGCTTACTCTTTAAAATACCTGAATAGGGAGGATGGAGTAGGTTTAAGTTTATTAGATTAATCAGTATTGCTGAACTAAAAAATATTTTGGGTACAGTGTATTTTTTGCATACAGGTATAACAGAATAGCTTTAGTGTGTTTTTTTTTAACTTGAGCATGAACTTATACAAAAATCAGCAAGATATTTTAAAAAACTGTTTTATTGATTAAAAAACACACTATATCGGATTCATATCGGTATCGGCAGATATCCAAATTTATGATATCGGTATCGGTATCAGACATAAAAAAGTGGTATCGTGCCATCTCTAGTAATTATGTGAGTCAAATGTGCTGTACTTACATACATTTTGGGGTCTGTCCAGAATGGGCCCTACAAGGGCCACAAGAGCCATGTTTGCTGGGAATACAATGGCAGTCAAACCATCTCCATTGGTAAAGGTAGTCATAAGAAAACAAACAAAAGTCAGAAACTACAACTGACCACTGAAAGCATGCTTACCGATTGTCCAAAATCATGACCAAAAGCAAGAGGATGATATTGCCTTAACTGTTTATAACATTTCTTATATAACAAAACTGAATTTACTAGAACCAGAACAAGTTCATTTACACCTTCTAATGTCATTGATGAAATGAGTCACATCTATTTGGAACATTTGTCAGTACATGACGTGGTATATAATACCAAAAGTTTGATTTCTGATAACTTGGCATCTATATGTTGATAGTTATATTTTATAAGTAGACAGTGTAGTAAATGGATAATGTTTCCAATTATCTGATCGGGAAAATGATAAGAATACTGCCTGGGTGAGGTGTTCCGGAGAAGCGGAAGAAAATTAATTGAGGAGCAGTCTAAACATTTATACAAGGATCTATGGCAAAATTGCTGTATTGAATTCATCAGCTAACACTGCCAAATATTCTTGCAGTCAATATTTCTACCATATTCATCTTTTAAATTCTATTCTAAACGCTATTGGTCATTATACTTTGGGCTTAACATCTATACAGCAAAAAAAGTAAGTGAAGAATGGAGAACAGTATAGTTAATGATATACAATGTTCAGATGTGGGAAGTAATGAAGTAAAAATACTTGTTTGAGGTACTTAAATAGAATTTTCAGGTAACTTGACTTTACTTGAGTACTTGTTTTTCTGACAACTTTTTACTTTTACTCCCCACATTTTAACACAAATATCTACATTCGACATTTTCAAAACAGGTTCCTATCATTTATAGCATTTATACTCAGAGTTAAAGTGGGGTGAGTTGTGGTTGGCACACTAGCTAGCTACTGAAGAGGGGTGAGCATAAAGGGATTAATATTTTATAAGTAGGAGGCTAAAGTCCAGCTGCAATATTTTCAGGGAGAGTAAAGAATGCGAGCTAACTTTAGTCAGAGAAGAATATTTGTTATTGAAATGTTGTGTGATAGATTAGCTTGCAGTACTGCCCCGAATTCACAGTGAAGCATTATGTTGGACTGTTCCACAGTGTCTGTGGTGCTCATGGTCAGTTTTCACATCAAATGTGGTAGATTAAATTGCATTTAAGTTGTAAGACTTACATTAATTCCACCTTTACACCAAACTTATACATCTAGTATAAGGAGAATAAACAGTATACTTTCAATATAGGAAATGGAAAATCTGCCAAGACAGCGTGGGAAACATCTTGTTGAACTCAGTTTTGCAAATCCACACAAACACAAGCAGGTCAGCGGATCACCACATGTACACTAAGATAACCTACAGGAGCTCACGCTATATATTACTGTAAGTTTTGATTTTTTTTCCCACACTGAACCACGACAGCTGATCTTAGTCAACCTCTGCAATGTAGGCAACAGAAAATAGTCTCTTTTTCACTTCTTGTGTCCTATACAACAAGATTCAAGTACTTTTTACTTTCTTACTTTGCGCACATTTTAGAGACTATACTTTTTCATTTTTACTAGAGTAAAGCAGTTGATTCAGAACTTCAATTTTTCAGTATTTTTTTAACACAGGTATCTTTATTTCTACTTAAGTAAAGAATGTCTGTACTTTTGCCACCTCTAGTAATATTAATCTTATCTGTGTTACTAATTTGCAATTTGTTCATATAGTATGAGGATCTTAGCTCCGTCAAACTCATTTTTATTGGTGCCAGCTCAAGCCTTTTCATCCTTATCAAAATACTGTGTTAACAAAAAGTTAGCTTTAAAATGACACTCCAACTTTTGACTGTGGAAAGTCTGTGGCATGCTATTTAGAAGAAATCTCATGATATCACGTGGCAGCTGTGCCTTACCATCTGTAGGGGCACAAACTTTGGAACAGGGACAAAAAATTTCATATCATTGTTTGTTTAGAGCATTTCTTGCATCTGATGTTGAATATGAAACTGTTTGGCTTTAGCTGTAAGGTACTTTTTAAAATGCATAGATAACACTCAGATATGTATAACAAAGGTATATTATGTTCAGTTCATATTATAAACAGGAGATTCAAAAGGGAGTTTATAGTTTTTTTATTTCATTTTTTTTTATTGTCATGTGTCTGGTTTTACCTTTTGTGTGCATTTTGTGTGATGTATTTTATCTCTTCTGACCCCAAACACGATCAAATCTTCCCCAGGGAGTCTTCTTCAGGGAGATATTGACTGTGGCTCAGGATATAGGGCAGGTCTAATAGAAGGTCAATGGTTACATTCTCGGCTCCTCCAGTCTGCATCTTATCTCTGGACAAGATACTGAACTCTGAGTTGGACTCAACGCACTCAACAGACTACCTGATATCTCGACGAAACATGCAGTAGACACGCCAGTCCACCATGTCCATTTCACGCTTTGGCTCTCTAAAGTGTGAAATCACACACATGCAGAAGTTGCATTGCCAGTAGGGGGAGATCATATGTAAGCCAGAAGGCGGGTCAGATGACAAAGTTTGTGAATAAAGGTGACTGTATGAATTTGTGTGTGACTGGGTGAATGATATCACCCAATCACACACGAATATCCTAACCCTAATATGAGCACCTGCACTCAGCCACACCCAGCTCCAACATCATGTCTCCAATATTAAGTTGTACAGTTATGTTTTAGATTATGACTGCGTGGCAAGGTGTGGTTTGTGGCTCAGCTACAGGGCAGGGGTGGAGCATTGGATTCAGGGTGTGGTGTTAGGGGATGCTAGTTGTCACAGCCGGTGATCATTATCTAAGCTGAAAAAACACACAACCCGTGTGCGTGGGGTCCTTCTATCCACAGACTGTTCTATTGCTGCAGGTTCTATCCACTGTGTTTCTTCAACAAGTATTAAGTTTGCCCCTTTATTAAAACTCACCCCAGTGACACGAGTGGATCATGTACATTTCAAATCACTGGTTGCACGTATTGATCCAAAAGAAATGAGACTACAGGGCTGCTTCTCTAACAACTGATAACCCCATTGTGCAAGTCTGTGCAGCATCTGATTGGTTGGCTGATAGGTAAGCAATTTGTTTTTGAAGGTTTGGGGTCAATGGTTATATTTGCCACTGACAGGAGGTTTAGTGATTGTGTGTGGGTGTGTTTGTGAGTGTGTGCGTGTTAGCAGGCTATAAAATGTGACCTCTCCGTTTCTGCACATCTGATTTAGAAGCTCGAGTGTGGCAGTGTGTAAGAGAAAGAGTCGTCCCAGGCCTTTACCATGAAGACCTGCGTGCTGTTATCACTGCTGCTGGCGTTGGGTTGTGTGACCATCAATGGTGCACCAGTGGAGCATGTTGGCATGGAGCCAGGCTCATGTGAAGACGCATCAACAAAAGCAGCTGCTGAACTGACTCTTACCAAAATCAACCAGGACAGGAAGGAGGGCTACGTCTTCAGCCTGCACCACCTGTCCAACGCCCACATAAAGAGACATGTAAGCCCCGCTGCTGGGCTTGCAGTATTATTACTGTGTGATAGACCAGTGCTGTTTAGGGTGGAATTACTTTCTAGCAAAGTGCCAGATTTGGTGAAACAGAAATTAATCACATTCATTTTTTATGACAGTAAGTCAGGCTGTTTACTGAATGCATGATGCTTGGAAACCATAATAAATAGTGTTTGTGTTTTGCAGACACTACCTGGCTTGAAATGGTCAAAATAAAAACAAGAAAAACAAATTTAGGTGACTTGTGTGAAAGTTTAGGAGGTACCATGAATCACTAGAAGTGACCAGTGAAAGCTGTTAAATTCAATTAGATTTTTATTGACTGTAAACATTGCTTGATAAAGTGTGTGTGTGTGTGTGTGTGTGTGTGTGTGTGTGTGTGTGTGTGTGTGTGTGTGTGTGTGTGTGTGTGTGTGTGTGTGTGTGTGTGTGCATTACAGGGAGACAATGGTGTGGTCTTCTACCTCACTCTGGATGTTGTGGAGACCGACTGCAGTGTTCTCAGCAGGAAGGATTGGAAGAGCTGTGACATTCGTCCAAGGGAAAATATCAAGGTTAGAGCACACGCACACAAGTGCGCACACACAGAGAACGCAGCAAGGCTTTCTTAAAATCCTCAAATCTTTCTGTTTCAGCATAGTGATCATCTTGGGTTTTTGTTCCCTAAGCATTAGTTCAGAAGTTGGAAGGGGAATAAAGTCATTTGGTGTGTTGATATATTGTATTTGTGTTTGCAGGTATATGGACAGTGCAAAGCTGCTATCTTCATCAATAAGGTGCATAGAGTGGAGCGCCTCTACAAATACAGCTGTGTTATCAGACCAGGTATGAAAAATATTACATATATATAAAAAAAGAAGTTGCGATTTTTAACAATCATATCTATGACGACAACCAGTTCTACATATACAGCAGCATACTTTATAGAGGAAAAATAAATACAGGCTGGACCTTATGAGACAATTTGGTGAAATTACAGGTTTCGTGCAGCACCAACATGTAAAACCACTTTTTTGTTCTGCTCAATTCCTGCAGGTAGGGTGCATGAGGGCTGTCCCGGCTGTCCATATTTACCTCGCAATAATGAGGAAGCTGAAGTTCAGAAGACTGTGACCCAGTCTCTGGAGAAATTCCACAACCAGAGCAGGCCGGCCAATCGTTTCACTCTGCTTAAAATCTCCCGTGCTACTGCACAGGTAAGATTACCACATATCCAAAAGAAACATCAAGATATGTGACATAGAAACATGCTGTCTAACCAAATACTTACTGTGGATAATTGCTAAGTGTTGGGTCTACCCTAGCAGCCCCGCTGGTTCAGAGCATCATCACCTGTTAACAAAGCAAGACAAACAGTTTAACCGGTTTTAACTTGCGCGCAAGGGAAGCCTGGTCGGATCTCAGAGCAGCACCTCTGCCCTCGACCTCAGATGACTCCAAAGAACCAGTCTCCCCTTCAGCCTTTTATTCTGTGTCTCTATATACGTGACTTCCTGCTGGTCACCCTGTATATGGCTTAACCCCTTTTTAAAGGTCTCATGATACACAAGCACAGGTGAGGGCATAAAGGGCAGGAAGTAAAACATCCTATAAGGACACCCTAAGGTCATTACTTCTGGGCTAAACTATTATAATTCAATATTGTCACTTTGTGCGAAAGGTTCACTGAAAAGCCCTCGATCAATCTGAAATGAATGAGAATATTAACAGGGATAAGAAAGATCCTTTATTCATCATGGACTCTCATTTAGATTGACATATTGTTATGCTTTTTGTGTTTGTGTTTCCAGGTTGTCGCAGGTTCAATTTACCGTGTGGAATACACCATCCAGGAGACCACCTGCCCCCACAGCACAGAAGCAGTGACAGCTGAGAACTGCCCCCCTATGGACTGCGAGTTTGCTGTGAGTCAGGAGAAAGAATTAATCTTACTCATGTCAAGTTGTAATCACGTGGGTTGATGAGATCACTGAGGGCTTCTCTGATCAGAGAAAACAAAACTGAGTCAGGAGAAAGAATTATTAGTCTCACTCCTGTAAAGTTGTAGTCACACGGGTTGATGAGATCAATGAGTACAGTATGGCTTTTCTGATCAGGGGGTCATTTTAGTTTTAATGCTGCAATCAAAGACCTCTGCTTTCCACTCAAAGCTCTGAGTCAGTGTGTTCTAAGTTCTACTGACTAGTTTGTGACAGCAGAGGATTACTTTTTCATTCAGTATGTGTAATTGTTCCGCCGTAGTAAAACCACAGGCATCCTCAATCCTCTGCTTTCTTAAGTTTTTTCTTCTTTTTCTCTTCTCAGCACAAGGGCTTCTGTAAGGCATCCCTCTTCCAGCCTCTTTTTGATGAGGAGCAAATTAATGTCGACTGTGAGATCTATGAGCCTGAGGTAAGAATCATTAACATGTCATATCTGTATTGTTCAAATATCCTTCAGTCGCATAGGGAACAGTGTAAGTAATAAATGGTGATGGGGGACCTAAGAAGGCGCTTAGTTTGCTTATGCCTTGGGCTGGCTCTGTTTTGTAAACTCTTTATTATAGTACACTCTTTATAAATTCTCCAGGCTGCTAAGAGACAGATGAAGCTCCACCTGCTGGGCGGAGAGACTGACCACAGCCACAATGACACACACTCACACAGCCACGACCACACCAAGAGCCACTCTCATCATGGCCACAACAGAAACCAAACTGATGACCACGATCACCACCACACACATGACCATGCCACAGGCAGCGCCCACAGGCACACTCATGACCACTCCCACAACCACAGTCTGAACCACGATCATGTGCACACTCATCATGCCAAGGCACACAACCACAGCGGTGACTCCCCCAACCACCACCACGACTACAAGCACACTGTAGGTGTGCACACCCATGAACATGACCACGAGCTGGCTCTGGACCACGACCACAAGCACGGTCACCTACATGAACACGAGCACCACCACCATCACCACGAGCACAAACATGAGAACGCACCCCACGATGGTGCAAAGGGAACAGTGATAGTCCTGCCTGCCTTGGGCCAGCCTGTGACCTTGCCTTCCTTCCCTGATGTCCCCGCCGGTGGGCCTGGAGTTGGAGTCACTCTCCCACTTAAGCCTGACCCTCAGATTCCTGGACAGATGGAGCCCACCATCGAGCCCTTCCCAACCTCAGTCTCTGCCCTGTGCCCCACCAAAAAGGGAGGGGATCAAGATGTGGGGATTCTCTTTGCTAATGACCCCATGTTCAAGCCGGCTGCATAATGTGGTGTATGAAACTGTAATAAACACAGTGTGCAAAACTCATTTAATTACTGAACTATATAAATAAATAAATAAATATATATATATATGTGTGTGTGTGTGTGTGTGTGTGTGTGTGTGTGTGTGTGTGTGTGTGTGTGTGTGTAAAAATGGTAAATGGACTGGTTCTTACACAGTATAGCGCTTCCTTATGCTACCTGAGGACTCAAAGTGCTTTATAGAACTTCATTCTTATTCGACCTCATTCACTCATTCATAGAACCACTGTTTTCTATGCTTTTACTACGTAAGTGCTTTCTAACATCGACACACATTTATATTTCAAAGGAAACATCAGAGAGCAATCTGGGACAATGGGCCCATATGGGTCACAAGGGCTGGGAAGGTACACTTTAGTCGAGACAAGTGGCTTCATTGTCATTCCAACCGTGTGCAGTGGTACAGTACACAGTGAAGGTGTGTGTGTATATGAGATTCTGCAGATAGGTGCTTGGTACTTTAAAATTAGTTCGTTGCTAAGTTACATGTAATGTGTTAATGCTGACATCCCTTGATTTAGGTAATGTTTTTCTCCTTGAATCATGTATCGGTTTGTGTTAAGTGGCTTAAAAACTGAAAACATTCTGCTGAAAAGGTTAAAGTACAAAGGAAAACTGAAAAACAGAAAATTGTCCAGTAAGCCTGAGGAACTATTGCTGTAGATCAGTGGTTCTCAAACTTTTCACAGTGAGTACCACCTCATAAAATATATGGCTCTTGAAGTACCACCCTTATGATTAACATTAAAGTACAATAGTATAGGCCTATTTAACACCATATACAGTTTACATGAGACAATTTTATTTCTTATATGAAAATTATTTATTTTAAGTGTCATAAAGAGGACGTGACAAGTGATAATAATAACAACTGTACTGCATTAAAACATTCACTGCAGGTGGGATATCCGGTCTTTAAGTGATGACGTATGAATCCTACTACCGGGTCCAAACTACTCTGGGTTTATTAAGGCTGTTGTGTTTTTAACATATTTTAATGCTTTGTATTTTGTTCTATTTAATCTGAACAAGCGTTTATTTACAGTGCAGCAAAATGACAATAAATCCCCATGCGCTTCCCTGAGTCCCGTGTCGTGTCTTCTTCTCAAATGTCCATGCTCAGTGCTCTCCACTCCCGTGTGTCCCCACACCCCGTGCTTGCTGCCCTGCGGTGTTCCACGCTCCTCCTGAGGGGAAATAACAGAGGCAGCCATCAAGACACTTAATTCCAGTAGGCATACACTCACAGACTTTAACTAAGCTAGATGACTGACGTGGAGTCTCACGCAACAATCCAGCGTCGAAGAGCGCTCAGCCAAACTGTTAAATAGCTCCCAGATGAGGCTTGATCAGGTGTGTGTGATTCTTCTCCGCAGGTGTGGCCTGGCTGACACACCCACCAGGCCTGAAGAACCGGTGCTCTGCCACACACACACACCTATACACAAACATAGAACAGCAGCACCAAAAATACACATGCCCGTAACTTATTCAAAAACCCTGGGGCCCTCAGACCCAGGTCTGTGACAAGCTCCTTAGATGCAAAATAGATAGAAATGAGGAGTGGCTTGAGACTTTTGCACAGTACTACATATAGACAGATGTGCTAACCACAACAACATTGTACCACAGTATTTTGGGGAAAGAAATTATTTTACTATACATAAAGCTTCCCAGTAGTATGTAACTAGTTTACACCATTTACATGGCAAAGTCATACACAAAAAAATCAATTTAAATAATTATGATATGATCATTTTGTGTACATAATTCTGAAATGGGCCAGATGAGTATATTTACTCAGATACTTTAAATATATTTTGATTCAAAAACATTTTTCATATTACTGTAGTTTAGAAGGATTATGACTTTTACTGAAGTACTGTTTACGAGTTTAGTACAAACTATTTTCAGACACTCACACAGTGCTGATGTTCATGTAATGCATAGGTGTCAAACTCTGGCCCGCAGCCTAATTACATTTGGCCCACGAAGCCATACAAAATTACTATTAGACCTGGCCTGCCAGTATTATACAGTGCATGTACTGCTAATACTACAATTCCCAGAATGCTCTGTTGGTGTTTTGGCGTGTCAGTCATGACAGAACCCATTAGCACCCTCTCCTCTGTTGACCATAGTCATAGCAACCATGCAAATACTGCCATGCTACCTATCCCAAAACGGCAAAAAGAAAGGCAGAAAACAGGAGCTTTCTGGACAGGTGGGAGAATATGATGAAAATTTGATAAATGATAAAATTATAAAATTTAATTCAGAAGGCTGCAAATACATTTTTTATTTAAGAAATGAATTCCACTGATGTGTTATTTAATTGGAATTTTGACTTTGCATGTGTGCAATATTAAGTTATATATACGTTTATATAAGTTATATATATTGTTTAGTATTAAGCTTTGCTTGTTCCATATTCAGTTTTACAGCAAAACTTGTTTGAGTCCATAAGAAAAGATTCCTTGTTATATTTGGAGGAAGATTTTTTTTCAATGAATATTAATGTTAGCCCGCGACTTTGATCCAGTTTCAAATTTTGGCCCACTGTGTATTTGAGTTTGACACCCCTGATGTAATGCATCTGTTCTAGCACAGCAGGCTGCACACGAGCATGCAGAGTGTTTGCCAATGTGACAAAAATGATTAGGAAAAAAGTTATGAGTCAACCTCTAATTCACATTTCAGGAAACACTCCAACAGAAATATTTACAGAAGATAAAAGTATATCTAAAACTCTTTGATCGATTCCTGCAGCATAAGTCAAACTTTTTCTAAACTCAACTAATAGATAGATTTCTTCATTTTGAATAAAGAAATCAAATGAACAAAAAGCACAGCTAAAGAGCAGCTACACACAGGCCATCAAACAAATATTGATATAAAATATATCAACAAATGTTTTCTGTTGAGGATAAAGGTTTTTACTGTATAGAAATCCTCTACTGCACTGTATTTGCAAGGTAAATCTTAAAAATTAGCACTAAAGTACCCCAAAATCATGTTTGCCCTACAAAACTGAGTCACATGGAACAATAGTGGAAACCAAAACCAGCTTTAGCCGCCTGTGCAGACCTGTTGGGCTCCACTGTTGCTAGCCCATTAAGTTTGATATGATACTACTGACATGAGCTTTTTAGATTTTGCCAGTTACAGTTACTATGAGGAAGTATGAACTGGCACACATAAAATAAAAAGAAGAATCAGCAGCAGAGAAGTGGCTTACACTGACGGAGTGCTTTGCAAATGGCCCTCACTTTCTTTTAAGCTTCGATGAGATGAAGCTGAGAAGAGTTCTGCTAATAGAAAGCTCACAGGCTGTTCATCAAGACTGCATGACTTCATTTCTTAAAGAATTTTTTTTAAAGTAATATTCAAGAGCTGAAATGAGGTGTGCAGTGAGCTTTTTAATTGATTTGCCCTGTTCCCCAGTGCACTGTGACCGCTCAGTTTGTCTGAGCCAGTCATTGGCCTGCAGAGCAGCCGATAGCAGCTGTTTGTTCATCCTTTCAAGAAGAGGAGAAAGTCCAGCATCAGCATGTGTCTCTCACAACTCTTTGTGTAAAAACTGGGATTACTTATTAGGTCCTGCAAAAGAAGATTTCCAGGTCAATGCATGTTTCAGTTTCATTATTAAATGATCTGCCAGCATAGGATTTAGTAATTCAAGTCGGTGGGATTTTTTTTTTATTAGGACCAGTCTGTATGTGTGTTAGATGAGGATGAGTGTGTACCTGCTGGTTGTATGTTTGGCTTTGCTGCCCCAGGGAGGGGAGGCCTCGGACCCTCCAGGCTGCACGAGCCCTGATGCAGTGCGAGTGGCAGAAGAGGCGCTGGAACAGATCAACCAGGACAGGAAAATTGGATACATCTGGAGCCTCAACAGGCTCTATGATCTGTCTCACACTCCAGAACAGGTCAGGCTGAATTATGCATATGCATGCACAAAGACATGATCATGCAACAAAGGCATGCTGCAACATATTGACCAGCAGCCATGTTGTTTTTATGTTAGAAAAGTCACAAAAGGAAGAAAGAAAATAGAGTTGCTTATTTATAAATGTGTCCAGGGGAAAGATGGATCTCTGTACAAACTAACCATCGATGTCATGGAGACCAAATGCCACATCACCAGTGGAAAACCGTGGAAACAATGTGAAGTCAGAAATATTGGGAATGTTCCAGTAAGTACCAAGCAATGCACATGTCACAGAACACATTATAATCTGAGACGATGTTTGAAAGTGAATATGTCAAAGATAAAAGCCTGAAATGTTTACTGGTCTATATTACCATGTCTGATATTTGAATGTATGCAAACTTTGGGCCGTACATTTTTCATGCAAATTGTGGAGGCAGAGGAAAAAATATCTTTAAAAATATAGTGATTTGTGATTGGATTGACCCAGGTCTTCAAAATGAAAAATATGCACACATAACTACATTATAACTAGCATCTTGAAACTCCAGCATTTTTGACACTATTTGGACAGGACAATCAGGACAAAAATGATATTTTTGTGATATAAGTTGTTATAATCCGGCATCAAAATTAAAGGAAATTTTCATTTTCTTTATTTTTGTAACCAAGAATGTAATGTTAAAAAGTATTCTACAAGCTTTATTATATAATGTTAGAGTCACATCAGCACAACTATTGGCGCTGTACAAATAAACTGATCTGAAAAACTTGAATTCAAAATGAGAGTTTAAATGGTGGATTTCTTTCCCCATATTTTTACCGGCCAATACTTTGACATTTTTTGACATATCTGTCCCAAGTTATAGATCCTGATTCATTTCACAATACCAGACTGGCAGAAAATATTTAGGTCTTTTTGAAGTAAAGCTGTATAAAATTATCAGAAAATTTGACTTAAAATACCAGAAGTTGCAGCGACAACCTTTTCAGAGTTTTAATACAGTGAGTCTTCTGTTGTCTTTGTTTTACAAAGCACTGCATTGTAATGCATACATTCATATGTTCTGCATGTATGAGCTTAGTAAAGTGTAAATAAATAGTTTTTTTTATGAATGTATGAAATTTCTTAGCTGCTGTGGTTCACCTCTTACACGTACATGTGTCTTTAGCTACTGTATAAATGTGTTTGTGTATTTCAGGTGTATGGAGAGTGTCAAGTATCTGCCTATGTTCACACTCAAGTCAAACTACAAAGCTACTCCTGTACAATTCGTGAAGGTAGATCAAAGCATCACTGAGACTCTTCTGTATTTTTGTCAACTTCACTGTATAAAACAGAAAATTATTTGCAGCGTCTTAGTCACAGAAAGCAATCAGACTCTGTTTTGTTCACACAACAGTTCCAACACTGTTACATTTCTATCACCTACATCTGTCTTTTTATCTAAAGCCCTCCGTCATGTAGGAACAACTCTGCATTTTTTTTCCAACAAATTAGCAAGACAGTGAGAAGATTCTCTGATCAAAAAACCTCAAAAACTTTAGACGAGAGAGGAGATTTGAAAGTGGAAGAGTTTTCAGAATATGAGTTGGTTTCTTGGGTGAACAGGACAGTGCAGACATTAGAGAGTGAAGTGGGGGCAGACTGAAGAATAATGACACACAGGAAATGGTGTGGGGCAGAGAGTCAGACCCAGACCCGTGCAGTGAGGACTCTAGCCTTCAGTACTAACCAGGTGCTACAGCAGCACCTGAGCCAGCTCGATATAAACCTGTCAGCAAGGCTAAAAATACTGATGTACAAAAATAATAAAAGGGGCGATAGTTACGCTCGCAGTAGCACAGGAACAGAGCAGGAGAGGGAGAGAAAGAGAGCCAGGGTTGTTGCAAGAGACAACATCGTCACATTAGAAAGGTACAATAATGAAAATGAGTGACACCAAGAAAAGAAGCAAAATCTGGAACCATTTCAATTTTATTGACAATACAAAGGCAGAGTGTAGAGTCTGCAAGAGAAGGATATCATATAGAGCCGGCTTCACAAACAGCCTGCGCAGGCGGCTGAGAACTGTCCACCTATCAGTGCAATGGAAGGAACTGGGTGTGAGTGGAGCCCTCCAGTGGTCCACCACAAGATAAAACGCAGTCAGTTGAGTGTGATATTAATGAAGATGCCAGTGTATCTACTGCAACTGTTGCTGCTGCTGCTACAGCTACAGCATCTAGCACTATACCACCACAACCACTTAAACCAACCCAGAACTCTATTAGACAGTTTTTGCAGAAGTCTGTGACCCCAGCAAGACAGAATTCAACTGATAGAGACCTGGCAAAAATGACTGCACTTGATTTCCAACTATTTTCAGTTGTGGATGTTAAAGGATTCGGGAAGTATATTCATGCACTGAATCCTGTGTATGCAATTCCAACCAGGAAAACCCTCTCCCAAAAAATCATCCCAGACCTATATGACAGAGAATGTGCATCTTCTTTTGTTTTGCATATTCATTTATATGTTATTGTGTTGTTGTTGTTTGCAGTGTTTTGTGTTGTTTCACTTTAAATTTGTTTAAAAGGGAAAACTTGAAAATTTAAATAGTTAAAAGTAGAATTCTACATAATTGGTTTTTGTATTTAAGAATTTATTTTTAAATTTTATGTTGAGTGAATAAATAAAATAAAAGCATATTTATATAATAAATATATATAAATAAAAAACTTTTTTACATTAGCAATTCATTTTGTGCATAATTTTATATTGTTGTTGATAATAAATTAATTAAAGCAACAAAACAACCTGAAAAGCCGGTTGGGAGCCGAAAGGGCCGGCTCTCTACAAAGAGCCGGAATTCCCATCACTCACAAGAATCTCATCAATTTCAAGTTCCAAGAAATAAACATCAGTAGTGATAATAAACTTTGCTTCAAAAAAAAATAAATAAAAAACTCGACCCATATCTTGATAATGACAGATTTTTCTTTTTCTATTAAATTTTAGTAAATCTCACTTTTATTAAGAAATTGGCTCTAACAGAGGTAAATAACCCATATGAAACATGGATGTGGTCTGTATTGGTTGACATAGGGATAAAGTAAACATCTATTAAGGGTTCAATTTCTATGGTTGCTTTAATTACAAATTTAAAAAAACAAACAAAGTAAGGGTCCAACAAACCTACAAGCATAGCTGCTCTAATAACATGATCCTCTAATAATTAGAGGGTTGGTGGTTTGAGCCCTGGCTGTTTCAGTACTGTGCGCCAAACCATCCTTGGGCAAGATACTGAATCTGAAGTTGCTCCCTGTGAAGGAATATGTATTAATGTTAGATCAATTGGGCATAAAAGTGCTTTGGCAAATGAGGTTTGTATTTAAAAAGTGCTTTGTGTGCTCAGAGTAGGAAATTGTTGTTTGAGAACAATGCCATCCACCACACAAGGGTTAACAGTGTGTACTCACTAGTGAAGGGATTCCGTTTCTCTATCTTGTCTTGCTGTGGCATTCTGGATAAATCATGTATTTTCGTAGAGATTTTAGAAGAACCTAAATACAATAGTCAAGCCTAGAAGTGACAAATGCACTAATTGAGTTGATTGATTGAGACAGGATGACCCTCAGGCTTCAGAATTTTGTTTTGACCTTTGAACCTCTTGATCCTTGTTTTCAGTTCCAGCTACTGCAGTGGTGGACACGTGCCCAGACTGTCCCACGGCCGAAAATCTGAATGAGCCCATTGTCAAAGAGACGGCCAATCTCTGCCTGCAGAGGTTCAATGAGGAGAGCCGCCTGGCCAACTACTTTACTCTGGAGAACATAACGAAAGCCAGTTCACAGGTTAAGACAGAAAAAGAAATGAAAAAGAAACCAAACGCAGGTAGAGAGTCAGTAAAGAAGCAGGTTGAATACAAATTAAGCTTATGTGTGATGTCTTTGTGAGTAGGCAAAGACTTCTAAGCAAGTACTTTTAGTTTTCTACTCTTTTCAAAAGACTAGACCTAATGTAAAGCTCTTAGCAATTTTATGTGACTAGTTTTGGTCATAGTTCGCTTATTTTGACCTACCTCTGTCCTAAACTAGGCTTTCATAAATATATTTTTCAGTGGGTTGTTGGTCCGTCCTACTTTGTGGAATTCACTATAGTGGAGACAGTTTGTTCAAGGGAAACAGATGTCAGTGAACTGAGCCGCTGCACACCTATGGACTGTCAGTTTGCTGTAAGTAATGAGAAAATAATGCTCTGTTTACTCACCATATGTTCATAAAACTGGACTGCTACCAGGCTGAAGCTGAAAAACTGCCAATAATCTGCTGTTGAATGTGAAACTCCTCTGACAGTGATGAAAGAATACGCATAGATATCTTAAAGACCAGTAATGCACATTATTATAATTATAATATTTGTCTTAAGACTCGGTGGTTGATTTATCATGTTTAAACCTATGTTCATGTGCCTGGTCTCATCTTTGGTGTGCTCTGTGTGTACTGCATCCAATCGCCACTGGCTCCAAACAAAAATCCCCCAAGCTGTAAATGCAGGCTCACCTCTCCTTGTTTTCTCTCTTCTCAGCACAGAGGCTTCTGTTCGGGCTCACATGTGGCTCGTGAGGATCAGTTTGAAATCAGAAACCCTGGTGGCAAAAGGGATGGCTTGATTCAAGATAAGAAACCTGTAGAGGTGAAATGTGAGATCTATGAACCTCAGGTACTTGTTTGAACAACACAAGACTTAAATTATGAAAAAGTTCACAAAGCTTCACAGTCTATCACTGCACTTCTGATATTTTGATTGTTAAAGGGTTTTTATAACACATTTCGAAAATGTTGACAAATGCTTCATTGCAGCTGAGCACCACCGCTCTCTTGACTATCTTCCGTTTTCAGGCTTCCTCTGTGGAGGAGCAGGCTCACGCAAAAGCAGGCAGTGTGCACACTGAACACCAGCAGCATAACCACACTCACCTGCATCCCCATGAGCACCTCCACTCAGACTCACCCAGCCCAGACATTACACTCTCCGTGTCTCAGAACCTTGGGACTGTGGTGAATCAGCCTGCCTCTCCCAGAGCTTCACCAGCAGGCAGCTCCTGCCCCGGACCCCGCAGACACAATCTGGGTTTACGGAATCTCAGGCTCTGATTGGTTGAACCTTCAGTACTCAGTCCAGAGATTGTTTTTAACCATATTGCAATTAGTTCAAGACAAGAAATGGTAACTAAAACCTTGCAATTAATACAGAAAAAAAAATCTGCATTTACTGTTCATTGATCATTTAAATAAAGTATTTATCACAGCTGGAAGTTGTATAATTTATTTCTATCAGTTTAGCAAATCGGTACTTTACCTAATCAAATAATGACCCCACTGTAGCAACTTCTTGGACACATTTTATTTTTAAAAAGTAACTCTTCTCATTTTAAGCTACATATTACTTTTGGGGGGTTGTTTTATTTATTTATTTATTCATTTTATTATTTTGCAGGGGGCGGGGGGTATGCATGACCTCATTATTTGTTGATTTGGCCAGTTTAGCCTATTTGTAGGCTAAACAGCATAAGTTAACAAACTCATTAAGAGGCTATCACGTTTTTGATTGGCTCTCATAATATCTAAATGATAGATGTTTTTTTGTTTCCATTACCAGTTTTAGATCTGCACACTTAAGCTTTTGAATACATGTTGGAGAGCCCAAAGCACACAAAATATCTAGCTCTGAAATGGATTAGAAATACACCAACCCTCAGCACTTCCCAGACAGATCGGCAGTATTTAAGGCCATTCCATTGGGGGGAGAGGAGGGAGGGTGCGTGTGACGTCTGCAGGGTCAGATATTCCAGATAAAACCTACATTCTCAAAGTCAACTTGCCGTGGTCGTATAGTGGTTAGTACTCTGCGTTGTGGCCGCAGCAACCCCGGTTCGAATCCGGGCCACGGCAAAACTACTTTCTCCAGACATTAAGCTCCCAAGCTGGAAAGGCAGACTCAGCTCTGCTCGTTTTCTCTCTTCTCATCACAGAGGCTTCACACGTGGCTCATGAGAATAAGTTTGAAATCAGAAACCCTGGCGGCAAAAGGGGCATTTCGTTTCAAGATAAGAAACCTGTAGAGGTGAAATGTGATATCTATTGGTGCTGAACAGAGACAAGACAGAAAGATTTGCTGTTTGTCCAAAAACACAGAGACAAAACCTTTGTTTCCATATTTATCATCCCTTTCTCTGAAACACAGTAAGCAAGTGAGGAATGTTGGTATCATTTGATAATCATATTAGTACGGTTACCAGAACTGCTTTATATCACTTAAAATATATTTAAGGTTGGAAAATTCTTGTTTCAAACTGACTCAGAGAAATTGGTCCATTCTTCCGTATCAAGCAAGTTAGATTCTTGTAATGCTCTATTTGTCTCATTACGCGAATCATCAGAAGACTGACTTCAGCTTCAAAATGCAGTGGCCAGATTCATTGCAGGTATGCGGAAACTTGACTTTATTACCCCAGCACTGAAGGCACTTTTAACTTTTAACATATTTTAACTAGTTCATAAAGCTCTCGGTGGATTGGCCACCCACTACATACTTGACTTGTTCAATTTTAAAACCCAGTCAGACCTCTCGGCTCATCAGGTGCAGATCTTTTGACTATTCCTAAAATTAGGTCTAAGTGTGCTGAGGGTGCTCGTAGTTACTGTAAAAATAAATGAAAATATAAAAACTGAATTCAAATGTGGGGCTAGGCTACATGCAAATATAAAGTCCACAAGTACAAATGGGTGTTCTGTTTTGGAATCCAAATACTAATGCTTATATAACCCCAATTTCCAAAAAATGTGGGACACGGGGAAAAAAATGCAATTACTTGCAAATTTCATAAAGCCATTTCTCTCAACAGAACACAGAAAACATCAAATGTTTAACCTGAGACATTTCACTTTTTTTTCACTACTGTAGGTAAGCTGGTAAATTTACATGTGCCCTCACATGGAGCGACCATGTGGGACTTGTATCTGTCAGATCTGGGAGTTTAAAAAAAGAGCGATACTTACACTCCATTACTTTTTAAAATCCTGGGCCTGAGAACCAGACCAGTGACAACTGGAAAATGATATCCTGCCTGCTCTAATGTAAAATTCTTGTGTTCTAAATCCCATAGTACTACATAAAAATTGGGAATTCTCATGGTTTTGAAAATTGATTATATTCATTATGCATATTTCAAAATTGTATACTTTATATTACTAGATCATTATTACGATCCATTAATGAGTAATATACATTAAAACATTTAGCAGCAGAGTTGTATTTAAAACCAATAATCTGCATCTACAAAATCATTAGCTACTTAAGCTTTTGAACACATGTTGGAGAGCCCAAAGCACAAATAATATCTAGCTCTGAAATGCTTTAGAAATACACCAAACCTCAGCACTTCCCAGACCGATCGGCCATTCCGTTGGGGGGGGGCTGGTGACGTCTATGGGATCAAATATTCCAGGTTAAAGTTGCTGTACTGAGGACAGCTCGCCGTGATCGTATAGTGGTTAGTACTCTGCGTTGTGGCCGCAGCAACCCCGGTTCGAATCCGGGTCACGGCAGATTTTGCCAAAGTGCTTTTGTAAGAGTATGAAATCCATTACTGATCGTATAGATATTACCAATAATTATATCTCTATACATAGGTTTTTGTAACTTTTTTCTCTCTTTTTTGTATAGCGAGTATATACCAGTAGGGATGACACGAACACAGTAAATAGATAGAGTGGCTGCAATAAGTGTGTACATATTTCCACCTACTCCATTTCGTACTTGGTGATTGAGTTGTTACTTCACGTGAGATTTTGTTTGAGCACATACGTGTGTATGTCTATGCATATATATGTGTGTGTACACGTAGTATGTGCGCATATGTGTATGTCTATATATGGCTTTGTTTTACGAAAAAGTAAAACGTAATGTAATCATCGTCACCATCAGCTGTTTATCCATGAATATAACACTTTCTTCGGTGTATGTGTGTGTATGTACCATTACACACACATACACAATCAGTTTACAAATGTATTGTAACTAATACAACCTTAAAAAAAGTTTTCTTCTCTGCTGTCATATCAGACAACAAATTCTTTCTTTTTAGACAGTTTTAGGCTCTTGGCTGACTCGTGATGCCCACAACAGGAGAGCACTGCAGTCATCTGTGGTGAAAGTTTCGTGTGCCGTTAAGGCGGAAGCACACAGTGTGCACTGTGACAGAATGTAGGCCGGTTCAGGAGAAGAATAAACCTGGCAGACTGCCATCTCCTGTAGAAATACAAATTGATATACTCATTTATAAAAGAGTCTTCTGGCTGCCAAGTGTCAACGTGAGTCTTTTTTACTGTTAAACAACATGTGGTTATTTTTATCTGTCAAATGCTTTGCTACCAAATCTGTGTTGACAGTTGTGTTAAAACAGACATCAACAGCCTACATAAATTGTGTTTTCTAACACATTAAAAAGATGTATGAGATGCAAAAATCACACTGTAAAATAACAAGCGATACTATTCAAAACTATTGGTTTCTTCTTAATAGAAGACAAGGAAACTGAGCTAATTCTCCTCTTATTTCTGTTAAGCAATCCAGTGTTACACACTTTACAATGTGTCCACATGGTGTCAGCCTTATCTCTCTTTTCACTTCAACTAGTTCACACTGGGAGTTTGTCCAGTAATCCTAAAAGATAACTTCAGAGTTTTCTCTCTTTTTTCCCTTTATGCTACTGGAATAACTGCTGCACTTTTATGCTTCCAAACTGGCTGCAGGGGCTGAAATCTAACTAAACTGCCATAAAATTGCATTTGAATATTCATAGTGCTCAGAAAACTACCTGACTTTTTCTCCTAGTAGCACCATGGGAAACTTGAAATGCACAGTCTCACCCATGTTTTTACAATATATCACGGATTAGCATGAAGTATTGTAAATGTTTATTCATGCCATCTCCAGGATGAATTACAGGACTTTTCACAATTGCTCAGTTATACCTAAGATTCAAGATTCAAGAAGTTTATTGTCACACTGCAAAACACAAGTGGTTAAGCAGAGCAATGAAATTCTTACTTTGCAGGTTCCCTTCACACAACTAAATAACAATTAACTAAAATAAAGAATAAACCTAACCCTGAGCATGGAAAATAGCATAGAAAATAATAAATGAAGTAAAATCAAGTGCTTTGTAGCTTATGTAGCTTATGTAGCTTATGTGTGGGTGTAGTCAGAATTTAAAGTGAAAGTAGTTGCAACGCTTTCACAGTGGTTATATATAGAGAGTATGCAATATTAAAAATTTTATATTGTAAAATGTATACTGTATACCTAAAGTATATTCTCAAGAGGTCAAAATATCTCCATCTTCATTTGCAAGTATGATGCTGACATTTTAATGTTAGTAAATGCTAGCATGCTAAATTAAGAGGATGGTGTGTTGGTTGTTGTGAGGGTGCTAGCAAGCTGAGCATTTACTTCAAAGCAAATGTGCCAAAGTAGCCACAGTCTCACCAAAAACCAAACTAACTGTTGGTCATAGACTGTATATAAAAATGACTACCCATTCCTTTCTGGCCATAGCAATTTGAAACCTCAACAGTAGAATTTTGGACGCCATCTGGGTTTTTCTTTTTTGGAAATAAGCAGTTGTATCCAGTCTGTGTCTGTAGCCTTTACGCCCCCTTCTTGGTGTGATTGGACCTTTTTGCAGTATTCTTGATTGTATTTCTCTTTTAATGGATTTCTGTCATAAAAAAATATGGCTTGCTGTTTTTTACAGCATGGTCAAAAAGAAAATCTCTGCATCAGTTTAGGTGAATAAAATTCCAATAATTATTTAGCATTTATTTATTACTTAATAGTGAACAAATATGTGTAATGTATCTTGCTACCCAAGCTTGCTAGTGTTACCTTGTAACTTAACCTAAATCTCCTTCTGGCTTAAAACAAATAAATATAGCCAAAGAAAACTCAAACAAATGGTAGAATGGTACATTGAAGCTTCTAAATGTATATTTTAAAACTATCAGGTGAATCATCGTCTATATCCATCGTTTATATACAGTCTACATCACTGAAACACTTTTGGAGCCAGCCTCGAGTGGCTACTTCAGAAATCACTCTGTGTATTTGGCTGTTCCCCATTTGGCCTCATTCTTCAGCCTTGGATGTTGGTGCTTGCTATAGACACATCAGTTTGGGTTGATCCTAAAAGTGATGAATGATGCAGCTTTTAAATTCCTCTGTAAACCACAATATACGAGCTACATGACAGTATTGCAGATATTTGGCATGAGTGTCAAAAACACCATTAAAACAAACACTGCAATAAAATCAACGGTGGTTGTTATGAGAATCAAAATTACAAACTGGAGTGACTGTAAGACTAATTTATCTCTTCAAACATATCTTTCAGTTGATCCTCTTTTTTCACCATCTATGTGACTTCACTCACTTTTACAAACAAGCACAGCAAAGACTTAATTGCACATCCAAGCCTGCTACATAATTAACACTGGGTTGTATAAGCCTTTTATGTGCTTGGATGCTGTATCAGAGGCAGATTATATCTGTACTAATCTACCCCCAAGTGTGAAGTGAAGACAGCTTTTAATACTGCATGTTGCTACACAGCTTCAGGCACAATTATAAATGTCATTAGCTGTCCCGCTGCTTCCCTTCTTGTCTGTCTTCTTTGTTGTGTGGCCCACATTCTTTAAAGATCCCCATTATTAATTTAGCTTAAAAGGCCCTCAAGATGTGTAAGGCTGTGCATGCATGCATGTGTATGTGTTGTGTGGGGACTGTCTTTTAAACCTACCGTGTCTGTGTTTTATTTTGTTGCTTGTGGCTAAGACAAAAGATATCCCAGGTTCAAAGCTCCTGCTGACCTTAACAATGCATGATGTTGGTACCAAAAGAAAAACAGGGCTCTGATTCACACTAAAAACTAAACTGATGAGTTAAGACAAAGCTACTGAAGTGAGCATCTTTTAGAATACCAGCTTAGTGTGGATGGATGTTGTGGTAAATAGTCTCAGACAAGGTCCTTCCTCCTGGGAAAGCAAAATAGATATGATGAAGTGGTATGAGTGGAATTCCTAAATATGTTCATGCCTCAGCCATCTGAAACTAATGGAAAATGCCACCTCACCTTTCTTGTATTTATATATTTTCCCCCTTTATGATTTAAACATGGTCTGTGAAAATGGGGCAGTCTCAAAAACACAGTTTATCCTCCAATCCAATGTAACCAGCATAGCATTTACCTAGACTAATTAATCCCTGATACTTGACTTGGTAAATTCATGTTTACTTCAAGAAGCCACCTTCTATCATTTGTGCCCATTCACTGTAACCACCACCATAGCACCAAGGGTTACAATTGCAGAAAAGTATCTTTAACTATTAATGCAGTCCTTGATGTCTTTGTGTTGCTGCTCTCAAATCTTGGGTGGTTAAAGGGTAACATACATTTTATGATCATCGTAGAATCCCACTTCAAGACGTTAGGACAGAAGTTGGGCATGCAACACATCTCACGATTTTTTGGAGAGGAAGAACAAAAAAACTGGAAAAGTAAGTGTTAATAAAAAGAAACCACTGGAGTAACATTTTGCAACAAATGACATTAATTGACAACAGATCAGTAACATGATGGGGTATTAAAACCTTAAAAGTATACACCTTAAAAGTATACATACAATACATACAGACAATATCTGCACCTTAAAAGTATACATACAATACATACAGACAATATCTGTATGTATAGTGTGACACAGACCCAGGCCAGTTTGCAGCTCATGCCACAGGGTCTTGGCCATCATGTCCTGATTGCCTGATTACTTTACTGTAAGCAAGTGCAGTGCAGGAATGGGTTAAGAGAAACACATCAACTTCAACTGTTGATGCGTACACCATCTTCTTTTACCACAGGAACAGGCCATATTTGCAAAAATTATTTGAAAATATTAAATTATAAAGCACTTTGTGAATTTTGTTCTTTAAAAGCGCTTTATAAATAAACCTTACTTAGTAGAAGATCCACTTAAAATGACACAGTGTGTATTTAGAGGCTATCACAGCGATGTTTAGAGTGTTAGAAGGGCAGAAGCTATATTATAATGCCCAAATAAATACCTGTGCCAGAATAAAATGAATTGGCCAAAAAGATATGAAAGTGTTTTTTAGTAAAAAACTTGCATTTTTAGTGTTTATCCTAGATTCAAGATGTAGTATCAGGAAATAGTCTGTTTCAGGTCTTAAATCATTTTCCTTCAGATTTAAAGGACTTATTATTTCCTCCTTTCTTTCAGTTCATTCAGTATATATCTGATGTGTATGTGGTTACTGTTAACTTCAATTTCCCCATGACTGGTAGAATTTGTTTGACTGCTCTAGTTCACTCCAAAGACATCCACGTTAGGCAGTAGATGTGAGATAGGTGACATATTTAAAGCTTGAAGTGGCTATAGTAACCCTGAAAAAACATCCATATAAATGCTAGTCTATTTCCAAATGTAGAATACATATTTCTTTTAAAAAAAACTTGTATATTTTTTCACCTTTAGGTTAACAACATAACTGTCACTGAAGGTTAAAGATTTCCCCACAAGGGCACAAATATGTGACTGTGACAACCTTGCATGTTGCCTTTTGTCCTCTATGTGGACCCATGCTGTTTGTGTGAACAGTATTCAAGACCTAGTTCATGCAGGGAGCGTGTGCTTAAGATGCCGCAACCCTAATCAACGGATCAACATGAAGCTGGTGACCTGGCAAGGATTAAATTGTTCTCTATCCTTTTTTAAAGAGCCTTAAGAACACATGGGGTCCCTAAGTGGGTAACTGGTTGTACTGAGCATAAAGTCCTCATGCACAGACAGCAGCTGTTCATGTCTGCCAAATAGCTGCTGCGAGGGCAAGGTGGCCATGACCACAAGGGCTGAAGGATTGGTGTAATACAGCCGTCTTTTATGGAGATACCCGTCAAATTACTCCAGGCAGAATAAAAAGAAGCTCACTGATAGAAGTGTTATAGGGGCTTCATGTGTGTTTGTTCATTTAAAGCTGAGAGGCCAGCTAATGTTCTCTGTAATTACGTGATTTGGTTTGAAGGTAATCCACCTCCACAGCATTTAGGAAGCGCTCAGTTGCTAAACGGAGGAGTTAATTTTGATGTATGAGAATGATGTTCTAATTTAACTGCGCGCTGAAGCACGATGATAATTAAGAAAGCAGGTGGGAATTTGGGAGATGGCAGTTTGGAGTAAATCATACCACACTGCTACAAGCCCTATTAGCAGCAGCAGCAGCACTTTGGAAATTTCCACAGAGGTGGCGTGAATGTGAATTTGTGCTGCTCCACTTCCCCACCCCTGCCCGCCTGGGACCACCTTGTGGGAAGTGATGCATCTTTAACTCCTAGGGTGACGCAGATGGTGTGTGCATCATACAACATGACAACTGCATTAAGTATGAACACTACCCTGTCTACTGACCACATAGGTCTGTTTTCCTGGAGATACTGTTATTCCAGCTGCTTGAACACAATGTTTGGATGGGTGTCCATGAGTGTCTGAGTGTGCAAGATCTCCCTTTAATTATCAGCAACAGCAGCCTATTATCATTGTACTGATAAAATTGCTAACTAGACTACGGCTTCCTTTTTCTGGATTGTGCAGGGGTTTAAATTCAGACTTTTTTTTAAAGATCTTTTTTCTGTTGATGTATGTTTTTATAGGGGTGTGACAAATCTGAAATAAAGCACTGCAAAAACTTTTTAAAAAAGTATATTTGTCTTATTTCTAGTCAAAATTATCTCATTACACTTACGTCCCTATATATTACCGAAATGTTGCTCTGTAGCTGATTTTGTCTTATTTTAAGTGTTTTAAGTTGAATAGAAATAAGACAAATATACTTGGTAAGATTTTGAGTTTTTGGAGTGAGACAAAACAATGCAATGCAAACATCTAGAATATTGTATCATAATTCCTTTTCCCAATACTGAAGCCTGTAATATTTAAAGGTTTCAGAATGATGTGTTGAGAAAAAGACATCAGAATAATAGATAAAATAAAATGTATAAAGTTCAATTAAATTTATTCAGAAATACTCCGAATAGAAGATGTAAACAGTTATAACAAACTACTAAGTGAAGTTTTTCTATTTTTCTTAAATAAAAACTTAGACGCCTACTGTAATTTTTAAATAACATGTTATAAGTTCCTGATGTTAATATGAGTATAACATTAAAAAATCATGATTTATAGTGACGGTTCCTTTTTTAAAAAAAAATTCATAAAAATATTTATAAAAGTACGGTGTGCTTTTAAAAAAATCACAATATATTTAACTTGCACGTTTATGTAGTAGCTTCCCAATAGGTGTTTGCAGATGTGGCCACTAGTTGGTAGCCTTGTCCTTTTTATTTAATTCAAAATCCCAGTTGTGTTCTTACTACACCTGTAAGGCTGTGTTTCTTATTTTAATGGTAAAGAGATCAAAAGCAAGGCGTGCTGTCTCTTCTTGACAATATCTCTCCAAAAATGTTAAATAACATCACAAGAGATGAATACAACATTTTTTAATTAATTTACTTTTTTGCTAATTGAAGGACATCGTTTTGCATCAGTCTCCAGGCAGTGCGTTTACATACAGGTTATTTTACTGCTGACCAAACCCGGCGTTTACAGTAAACACCTGTAAATATACACGCCACTTGCATAGGTGTCATTCAGGTTATTTCCATTATAGTGTGTGTGTGTGTGTGTGTGTGTGTAAACAGGGAGGGGGGCAGGTTGTGGGGTGGAGGGGGCAGGTACGAGAGTTTCAGCCACTCCTCCTCAGGGCCACGGCGCGTCTCTGCTCCAATGGAAACAGGCGGGATCCCCGGACTCCTCCAATCACACCTTTCCTCCATGAGGGCTGCGGGGTGGGGGGAGTCCTGAACCGGAGGCAGGACCCGACGAACTTCCACACTCGCCACAGGAAAAGTCGGGAAAACACATCTGTCCCCGCATGACGCTGTTTGTGTCGGCCTGCGTGTGTCGTTAAAGCCGTAGCGGTGACCGTTAGCGGGCCGGCAGTTTCCCGGAGCGCCGGTGAAGTTGTGGCCGCTGTTGACGGCGGTGTGGTAGCGTCGGGACGCTTTGCCGCTATGGAGAACATTCACTGATCGGATTTGGAATTGTTTTTCTTGGAGTTATCCCCGGTAAACCGAGCTGTTCCCGCATATATCCTATTGGCACTGTGGAGTAGGAATATTTGGATGAAAAAAAATGCCTGGGAAAACCAAGTACAACCTCGTAGATGATGGGCACGATCTGAGGATCCCATTGCACAACGAGGAAGCATTCCAGCATGGGATCAACTTCGAGGCAAAGGTGAGTTTCCAAGTAACTTTGAAGTGGTTAGCGCAGCACTTCATTTATATTTTATTATGTCACCGAGTCTTCTTCGTTAACTAACCTGTGCCCGAATAGCGCCTTGTTTAACTCGTATATACCGTAAACAAAACAGGTAACTGGCATAAGACTCTTGGGTCTCCCGAGAATTTGTTTTGTGCTTACGTAGTAAACTTAAGTTGTCAGCTTGTCAAGAGGTAAAAGTTGCCCAAAGCTGGGCTGATTATTACCTTACTGTAGGAACTTGTGTTTGAGATTAAAGGAAAGCCAGCTTCCTTTTTCACTAATGTGCTGTACCTGTCACATTTTAGTACATTGGCAGTCTGGATGTGGCGCGGCCGAGCAGCCGAGTGGAGATAGTGGCGGCGATGAGAAGAATACGGGTGAGTGGAAGGAGCCTGACAGGACGCCGTTTAAAATCTTGCATTTTTTCATATTTTTCCTTATCCACATCATTTGATAGGACACGACTCCACGTTGTCCACGGTTTTTTCTTTTTCTTTTAAAATCTGTTTACTTTTTGGCATTGCGCAGCTAATTATGATGGAAGAGCGTAATGCTATTGAACTGGACCCTGAACGTAACATTAGCTTATTGTAGGCTTATAGCTTAGTTATTACTTCTAATAATGAGCACTACAATTATGCTTCCTCTAATATTTGTACTCATTTAATTCAGAGACAGACTCAGTTGGATTTTTAAATATCAATTTTACATATAATGCTTAAATCACATGTCAGATTACCAAATTGAGGCCATGTAAAACTGACTTGGAGAAGGCCACAGTGTTGTTATTTAGCATTAGTTTTGTGTGAACACACCTTGGAGTTTAAACGTGGAGCCCTTTGAGTGTCTTTGACATGTCTTGCCTGGTGGGAGGTTTGGTCTCCCATGTGCTCCATCAGTGTTATGAAGTTTCCTTTGAAGGAGTGCACTGGAGTGTGACTCTTACCCCCTCTCTCCCCCCTCTTTCTGCTGTGTAAATCCAAGATTTACAGCTTTTTCACTCCCAAAAAGAAGGCTTCATCTTAATCAGTGTGTCTGCCAATCATATTGCGGCAAGCTGATGTAGGTTGTTGGAGGTGTTGATGTTTTCGGGGACTGGTGCTGAACTTGTAGGTGGAAACGAAGTGTTAGTTCTGTCCCTATTTATAATCTTGAGGTTTTAAAGAAAAATGTGCCCCCCACACATGCTGACATTTTATTTTAAAAAGCTGCCACTTTCCCCTCATTAACAGACTTCACTTTTGCTCTGCCATTGGCTCATTTCAGCAAGTTGCTCAACCTTTGAGCAGAGTTGAAAAAAAAAAACCTCTCGTTGGCCCTTTAACAAAGAAGTGACCTGCTCCTAAAAAGTGGACCTCCCGGAATGCTGCCATGGCAGCTGTTGTTGTTGGCAAGAAAACGAGCATTGGTTTGGCTCCTCCGGTGTGAAAATGGTTTGACACTGGCTGGACAACACAATGGAGGGAAACCACAGGTATCAAACTTGGAATGGAGATCACGTTGGGGATCGGGACGCTGCAGGAGTCACTCTGAAGGCATTTTGTTTGAGTTGGGTTACCAGTATGCCGAAGCAGTCTCCACTCAGTGATTATGTAAGAAAACTGCACTGGAATGCCCCAGTATGTTTTGGTAAATGCAGAAATGATTGGTTTGTTTAATTACT
The DNA here is from genome assembly GCF_051167445.1 of Perissodus microlepis. NCBI lineage: Eukaryota > Metazoa > Chordata > Actinopteri > Cichliformes > Cichlidae > Perissodus > Perissodus microlepis. The sequence continues at coordinate 27,178,137 of NC_140477.1, read as the reverse complement.
TTTAGGGCATTCATTTACTGATTAGTACACGCTTACACCTTATGCAAAATCTGGACTTTTTAAGTAGGAAAAGAAATCACCGAAAGTAGAAACACTGTTATCTTCAGCAGGTTTATGACTGGCAGAGACAATCATGCGTCTTTGCCGTTAGTTTCACTTAGAAAGAAACAACAAAGGGAGCTATAGAGGAGCTGTCCTTTATTTTTCCTTGCACTTAGAGTTGCCCCATAAAACCAGTTCACTGAGGATTAAGGACTACAACTGGGCATCAAGCAACATTCTTGCAGTCTACAGTATTGATTCTTGATTCTTGACGTATATTATCTATCCCTGAAAATGTTTGGTCCTTCTTCAGTTTAATTGTACAGAAAAAAAAGATAAAAATCAGTGTTGTGCGTTTCATTTGTACCGCATCAAAACAGAGCTTTTCATTATAGAATTGATCAACTTTCCCCTCGCTTCCCAGGCTTTTACTGTTGAGCAGCTGAAGAAAGTTCCGGGGAAAGCGATTGTTGACAAAGCACAGCAAATGCACAGATTGGATGCTTCTACTCTCTGCTCACTGAACAGCAACATAAAAGTGGAATCAGAACAATGCCTAGACAAAAGATAACATGCTAGTTTTTCCCAAGGTTCCAAGTTCTGTGGTGTTGAAATGCAGTAGTGTGATGAATAATCATAAAAGATTTGAACACAACTTCCTATTTCCCTGCCACAATTACAGTAACTGGTTTGTCTTTTATATGACAGCTACCAAACAAAGCTGACTGTTACCGGCACTCATGTTTTGTTTCTAATTGAAATGTTCGTGTAACACCGGCAGCTTGTGAAATTTGTGAAAGTTAGTCAAAATGATGCTTTCCTGCAGCTTGTGTTTTTCTTGCAAGGTTACTATCAGACTCCATTTCTGCAGAGTCAGTCAAAGTTTTGGACGTTGCCTGGCAACCGGTTGATGTATGGTTTCATTGTTCATTGTGTGCATGAGTCACCTGTAAGCTGGTAGCTGATAACAAACAGACAACAGTGCAGAGCAGGAAATAGGGACCTAGAATGGAGCCGAACGCAAAAACCGGCAGGATTTGACGTTTTGTTACACACACACGCGCGCACACATAAAAACACACACGAGTAAACACACCCACTGTGTTGCACGTTGCTGTTGAATGATTAATGATCTCTCCAGAAATGAATGGAGAAAAACACTTAACAGATGGGAAGAGCAGTTTTCACTTCACTCAGTGAAACTTCCCAGCTGAAAGAAATGTAATGTTGAAAAAGTTACTAATGCATTTATGAACTTTTTTTCTTTTTTTTTGGAACTCAGGGACTGTTTTGCAGTTATATAGTGAATCATTAAATGACAAAGATATATTTTAATAAAGATTTTTTTCTCCACCTGTTTTGTTAAAGCTGAAATGAGGGTCATGTCACATTTTTTCCTTTCTTCTGTTAGTGAAAATATATATTTTCATATACAGATTGAAAGAGCTATAAAATAAAATCCACCTAAATGCATTCTTGTCTTATTTTGCCTTTTTTCTCCCTGTCAGCTACAGACCAGTCAGAGATGAGGATCCTGTATTACATGCTGGTCTTCATAAATTAATTTTATTATTATCATAATCTGGAAAAGTGCAGCAGCAGCTTATCTGGTTAAAAGAAGAGAAGACCTTTGTAGTGAATTAAAGAGATTAATTTCTCATTAATCGCCCTTTGCTGGGTTAACTGACTGTAGGAAGACTGAGCAGCATGGGATGAGAAGATTAGATGTGTCTGACGAGACATTTGTGAGGGCTGAAAGAGCACAGCGGTGGAGCTGGAGTGCGTTAAAGACAGAAATGGAAATGCTTTGTTAGTTCCTCTGGCTGTCAGGCTGAACCAGGACCTTTGTGTTCGCTCGGTGCACCAATTAGCTGGTGGCTGGAAAACACAGTGCAAGTTTATTAGTCTGGGTTTTAGTTTGCATTTTAGCGAACTGTCGTAAAGCTTTGCACAAACTGTCCACTGCAGAAATTGGATGGAAGTTTTGAACAGTAATGTGCAATCTTTGTGAATACAGTTAGGCACTGAGAGGAAATATTTACAGTACTGAACAGTTTTCTGCTCTATTAAAATTAGTTGTTCCTTCTTGTGAGCCCAAAGACTCGTGGGAATAAAGATGTTTACGTTTGAATCATGTAGCAGTTTTGTGATGATTATTTTCAGCTTATTTCAGAGACTTTTGATCACCGTGGTTTGGATTTCCTGATGTTTGTGTGACCGAGCACAGTGCAAAGTTCAGCTAGAAATAGGCCACCATAAAACAGACTCCCGTAGGGAATAATTTGGTCTGGCCAGTGTTTGTCTTAACAGTGCTTACATTAAATACAGTAGCACTCCCTTAACCGTGTGGCACGAGGAGTGAGGAAACTGATAATTAACTAAGGGAGGGATACTGTACATTAAATGTAGTATCACCTTAAGCACGCAGTGCAAAGAATAAGCGAAATGTGACTAAACAAATATCGTGCGACAGTTCCAAGAAAGACCAGAAACTCAGTTAATACAGTACAGTAATTAACTTCTTATTTAATTTAAAGAGGAAACACTGAAATGGCAACCAAAGAATGGCTGTATTCTCCTGTAAATGTATCTTTTTGTTCAGTAGATATGAACCTATAACCTTCTTGTGCCGCCCAGCAAAGAAGTTATAGAATTGAAATGATTAAATATCCCTGAACCGTGACTTAATTCATCCAGCTTCACACTGTGCTTGAGGACCTGATACAATATCACATTAATTTGACCAAACTGTAATTATCACGGTGAACCAGTTATTATCACGGTGACAGCTGTGCTAAGCGGATGATCTGATATCCTCGTGTTGGTGTTGTTCCCAGACCATCATGAAAATGTTGTTCCAGGTTCAACATTGCAAGTGACCAATCACATTGTTGTAACGTTATTCTTTTGCGCGCCAAGCCATTCGTGCATTTATGAAATTCCAATGTTGCAAGGACAATATCAATTCTGCTTACTGTTTATTAAAGGGTTACGGTTAGGGTTAGGGTCAGGGTCGGTTGATCGGCGGACAGAGGCGGTTTCTCGCAGCTTAAGTACAGTTTTTTGTTTTACGCCGGTTTTTCCCGAAGTCGCAAAAGTATGACGTCACAACATTCTGATTGGTCACTTGCAATGTTGATCCTGGAACAACATTTAGTATGATGATCTGGGAACAACACCAACACGAGGAAATCAGATCGTGCATGCTAAGCGGCCCAGTGAAGTAATTGTACAGTTGCTTGTACCTTTGCCTTAGACTTTCTATCGACTGTGTGCAAACATGTATTGTTTATGTCTGTTGTGTACACCTGCCTCAGCTTATGTCCCTTCAGACAGAAAATATGAACAGTGTTCATATTTTAAGTCCTCACAAGGAGAGAATTAACTGTTTCAACCACAGAAAGGGGACAACTAATGAAGCAGAAAGTTAGTAGTGCTGATAGGTGAGCATTATTAGTAAAAGTGACAGCCTTTCTCCATCAGGAAAAAAGTCTTTTAATTACTGGCAGCCGGAGCTGACCTGCTTTATTTGATTGACTTTAATGAAGTAAAGAAGCTTTGGCTCTGTTCATGTAATCCGCTTGAATTAATAAATGGACTTTCTAAGAATTGATGTCTTGCATTATGAAGGACCTTCAAACACTCATCTGTTGTGTGACTTATTTGTATTGAATCTTCTTTTTGCATTGTGATGATTGCTCTACATGATACTCTGCAGCTTCTTGCTGATATACTACAGAATGTCAAAACTGACAGATTCTTGTGAACAGTGCAGTGTGATTGTATTTACAGAGGTAAATGACATGTAGAAAGTTGTAGAGTAACTAATTTATGGTAAAGCTCTCTGAAAAGTGTTTGAATATGTACATTAAAAAAATTTACAGTAGAAAAAGAGCCGGCATTTAGTGTGAAATCTACACTGAGCCACAGTTAATGAGGTCGAAAATTAAACCGGGAAAAACAGCCAGTTTAGTAAGATCTCTGTAAACCTGGCTGGTATTTTCCATACATGCCTACATACTGTTCGTCCTCACCGCAGCAACAGTAGATCAATGGCATTATGTTTAATATGTCTGAGTGGCTAACCACGCTGAATAACTCTCTGAAGAGTAATGCTGGGGAAATTACATGGACATGTCAGGTCAGTGGAAACAGCCCGTCGCATTCAAACCTCCCAGTGAACTGAATCACAGTTTAGAACACAAGACAAAGACACACCGTGGAAGAGATCCAGATATTAATAATAATAATGATTAAATACAAAGGCGTGTATGAACGCAGAGAGTGAAAAGAGGTAAAAGAAGAGACCCCCATTAGTAAAAATTTAAAAAAAAAACGGGGTTCAAAGAAAATAAGAAGAAAAATAAAAAAAAACATATGATGTTGAAAGTTAACATAAGAAGTGTCCTTTAAGCCGAAGAAATGTGAAATGACGGTAGCCTTCACTTATTCATTCCTGGAATCCTATTATCAGATTAGTCGATCTGATTCTATTTTAAATATGCTCTGCAAAACTGAGAAAAAGACCTAATACACAAACAGATAATATGTTTCTGAAAAATGTCATCAATTCCTTGCTTTGTAGCCAGAGACTCAACAGCACTGCATCAAGCTAAAACATGTTGGTGCTCATAAACAGTAAGCAAAGCGCAGCACAGAGAAATGTAGAAAACAGTGAATTGAAGGTAGCCTTGTTCGAGTGGGCTTTTTTTGTGTGTAACAGCCTCAAATCTGGGCTCAAGGACCACTTAGGGGATTGGAGAGGTTGGAAGAAAGTGGATAAAAATGGATTATGCCATCATGTATTAAAACAATAAAATAAAATAAAATCCGTTTACCTGACTAGTTCCTGGTTTCTCCGCTTGTTGTTTCTCTATCTGTCTTCAAAGGGTTTTAGGGATTTTTCTTGTTGGATGGCGGGTATAATAAGAAACTGGGCCTCTACACAGACCCGACACAGAAACTGTCTCAGAGTAGATCTACTAGTCCATAAAGGTTATTACCACGTTTGTGACTTATGGATGATCAGTAGAGGCCTGCTAAAAACTCCTGGAGTGCTCATGAAGAAGCCTGCTAAACGTGCTTGTCTTTATAAGTACATCAGGAAGTGTGAAGGAGGGTTTTTATCCGAAGGGTTTCCTCTTAAGTAAAACGCAGTGTTTGCCGTCCCCGCTGCTGTTTTGAAGTGGTAAAGATTTATACTAAACCATTTTTGCTTATGTATGAATTTCTTTGTAGAGTGTTTTAAAGCATCTCTTTGTGTTCTTCAAGCTCTCTCTCTTTTGTTTTGGCCAGAGCTCAGAGGTCCTTTTCAAACTTCAGGTCACAGTTTAAAGGTCATGAAGTGCGCTAATAATGACCTGTGTATGGCTCATTACCCGCCCTCCCTTTTCGCCCCCAGTTGCTCCTTAAATTCCGTTTTCATCGCTTGAGACGATTGGTTTGGAAGGTTAAGTGATCATAATGAGCCTCTGTGTAGTTTACATTAATGTTATTGGACACTTGCTCAATGTCATGTTTATCCCTGCGGTTTATCCTATGCTAGCTGTCAGCGAAGTGCTAGCAGGCAGGCTGTCATTTCCATGTAAGTGTGTTTAAGAAGTGGCTAATATTTAACTTACCGTGTTCGTTACAGATAGCAGAGGGTTTGGCGAGCTGCTGATTGAGAGATGGCATGTATACAGCCTCAGAGACACTCCATTATTTACTTATGGTTCAGGTTGTTGGGCAGATTACAGGAATCTCTTTGAGCTAAAGGCTCAAACATGTAAGGCTTAATTAACAATGGTATGTAACTCAATTGTTAATGGAGTAATGATTTATTCAGCTCAGTGCTGTTGGAGGCATGATTTTTATGTCAGTGCATCTGAAAAGCAGCGTGCGGTAACTTTTTAGAACTGAGCCATTAAGCAAAGCAAAAACGGATGTCAAGGTTGAAATTTAAGTCCAATTTAATCTGTATGATGCTGTTTAAAAAAGGATTTTCAGGCTTTTAAGGAGCATTGCATTCTTTAAAAACAGCCCTAAGAGGTAAACATCTTTTAACTGCCTGAAGTTTTACACGTTTTCCTCTGTGTTCATTAGTTGGCCATTGTCAGGCCCTTACTCACCCCCCAGCTTGGTAGAAGCATGATAAACTCGGCTGTCCTGTCCACCGTTTATCATGTGAACAGGGCCAAATGCCCCAATAGGCTGGGTCTACACTAGTGACCCCCTGTTGGTGCTCTTGGACAAAAGCAATAATCAGGATTCTCGCTAATCCACTTACTGTAACCAAGTTAAAAACAAGAAGCAAACCTCCACCAAAGCAGCTCACTCTAAGGGCAGTATTTACTTTAAGGAGAAAAGTGTTGCATTTTGTATACATTCACTTTGTTTTCGTCGTGCTTATAGTACAAAAAAGTTTATAGTGCAGTACAAACAAGTGCAACGTGCAGGCTTTTGTTATTTGCTATGTTTAAAACCCATTTTAATATACATAATTTTCAGTAATAGTATTATTTGATATTGTTTTCATGTATGAGGATATTGTACGTGTAGGATTCACTTCATTAAGTAAAACGTGTTTAAATGTTTTGCAATAAATATAGTATATAGTATTACAGTAATATAAATATAGTATAGTATTTCCAGGAACATTGTACATGTATTTAAATGGTTATAACCTGTTATTGTCATGTATATTATAAAGTCCTAATTAGATAACATGATATTTAGAATCCCTGTATATCATTCCTGGTATGCCTATGTGTCGTCAATGGAAAAAATGGTAGTAAGAAAGTTTTAAATAGCTCTATATAGTCCGAGTTACTGTGATAAATCTATTGACCTTGAACACAATATTGTAACTCTTTATACAGAACTTTTTTATGGTGACAGTACACACCACACTAACAGTTTTCCTCACGGTAACCCTGATAAGGATAGGCGATATGCTTACATTTGGAAGTTGGCAGAATATATTCATGGAGGTGTATTTGGAACACTGGCAGCACACTGCTGATTAGTCATCTGGGGTAGAAATTTAGCACAGGAAGCATCATCAAAACACAGACTGAGCGAATATAGTGTTTAAGAATGGTATTCTGTCTTGCGAGAGTAGTTCAGGAGACTTAAGATATCCAAAGCTGTTAGGAATTGAAGCTATTGTGGTGGAACGGAGTGGCCTAGCACCTTACTAAGAATCTTCCCCATAATTTTTAGTCAGTGTATATGAGAGGTTCCATTTCATTTGTCTGTAAGCTTTTTATTTAGTCGTCTTCAAGCTATATTCAGCTCTTCCAACACACTGTGTGTATGTGTGGCTAAGCAACCCAGTGCCTTTATGTGGTTTGCAAACACACACCTCCTCCTGCCTGGCTTCTCCGTTGAAATTTAAGGCTACACTCAAGAATAATATGTAGTCCTAAATGTGCAAGTCTTTCCGTCTTGCCTATGTTTGCTCTTCTCTGTAATTCCACCTTTTCTCCTGGCCTTTTCATTTAATCCCCCTCTTGCACGTGCCCCCCTTTTCCATGAACAATCTGTTCTGCTTGTCACATTGTCCTGCCCTTCATCAGAGGCCGAGTGAAACTCTGGCTGATTAACGGGGTTTTTTCTCCGAAACGCCAGGGTCTTTGTCAGCCCTCGCTGTAACTAATGGCGACACAGACTTAATTCGATCCCTCCCTTCTTACTTTATAATTAACGCTTGCCATGCCACCGAAATATATCTCATCCTGTAAAATTTTTATTAACATTTTAGTCTCAGGAACATTAAATAACCCCCAGATAAATATCAAACAACCAAATTGCCCAGTTTGCTCCTGGTTGAAGGAGGAGGGATTTCGCTGCTGATTTCACTTTAGGAATATCACTCAAGAAAATAAGAAAAAAAAGGAGATATTTGACAGATACCTGGTCCATGTCTGTGCGTGAAAACAGACATGTAGCAATAGAGGAAAGTCTTGGTGGTAAAGTTGTTGAGTGAAATGGATCCCAGAAGCACATAGACACAAATTTCTTCAGATTTTATGATTAACAGAACATCCTATCATTGGTTAGTAGTCATAAACAATGTGTAAGCATTTTCCCTGTTTCCCTGCATATGCTTCACAAAATTCAAATGAACATTTTCCTAACAATTGTTATTCACAACAATTAGCAGTAGCAGCGGCATAATCTGCTGTGATTGGTTGGGGGTGAAGTGAAGTTGGGACAAATGAGGGAACGAGAATAACAACACTGATTAAATAGACTCACATTTCCATATAACAGGTGTGCAACAAATCATGCAACACTTCTTCTTCTCTGTGGTCTTGGTGAGCTCGGCTTGAATGACTTCTCCACCTTAGAGTGGCCGTCCAGGTTGTGGTACTCTCCTGAGTAGAAGCAGTTCGGGATAACAGAGTTGGAGTCCATCTGACTGAGGAACAGGGGGCTGGTGAAGTGGCTGAATGAATTTTGAGGACTACTACAGGAACAACCTGACTAGGCTGGTGTTAGGTATTTAGCACCAACTGAACTTGTAAAAAGAAATCAAACAGGACCGTCCGTTGATCGAGGATGGTATAGTTCTCTAGAACTGATGGAAAAAAAGAGAACTCTGAGTTGGCAGATATACTGTTAGAGCTGTAAATATACCTGGGCGGCCTGCCAAAGTAAAGTGTCTGTGTGAGCAACACTGTGTTCATATTTTCTACTTATTTCAATCAGGGGGCCTATGCAAGCGATGATGTGAAAGTAAATCAAAGTGTTTTTTTTAGGCGGATTATGTATCTGTGCTTGAAAGATATAAAGCGTATAAAGTGTTTGCTGCAGGTTTAGACAGTGAATTAACTCTGATCCAGCAGGTTTGAATGTTGGTGTACGACGAAGCTGTACTCCTGTTTTAAGAGAGCGCGCACACACCTCTTTCCACTGCCTCTAAGCTTGCAATGACAAAATAGGCAAACAGCCTTGTCAGCACTATTAACTGCACTCCAATTACATCTTTACCTCCTTTGATTCCTGCCTCCATCTTTTCCCCCTTAGCTTATGTTTCTCCACATGCTCCGTTGCCACCGTTCACAACCCGCTGCCTCACTTGCTCATCTTCTTTCTCTGACAAGATAATACAGTGTAATAGCACACAGATGCTGCAGGGCTCCCTCCCAACGGTTCATGCTGGAATTTCCTCAAACCCCACACAGACCCTACGTGGCCCAACGTGCCACCTGAACCTCCACCCTCTTTCTATAAATGTCAGCAGTTAACCGAAGAATGAATCTTGACTGTGCCCTGGGGCGGGCAGCAGGACGGTGGTGATCCAGGACAGTTGAAGGGGGGCGGTGTTGGAGTGCTGAGCTGGTTGCTGCTTTGCTGTGCCCTGCAGCGTAAACATGGGAAGGTACTGTGGTAGAGATGCTGTGCCTGGGAGGAAAGGGAGCTTTCAGAAGGTTCACTACAGCTGTCTGTTGTAAAGTGTCTGCTTTGACCCCAGTGATTTGCTTGTGGCTCAAGGCTTAATTTTGCTAAAAAGTTTCCATCCTTTCTTTTTCTTTTCTTCGTTTTCACACTATGGAAAAAAATGCTCCTAAGAAATTCTCTTAAAATAGATCACAACTCCTGCCTTTTGTGTGAGGTGATTTGTTGTGCAGTATATCTTGTTGTGCCGAGGATATGCATGCATGTGTACGTGCACTTGGGCCACAAAAGAAGGCAATTCAGTGACTATTACATTAATCGTTCAGTAATTTTGTGCTTCTCTGAAAATATTTCATTTTGTTTTTTTGTTTTTTTAATTTTTATTTATTTATTTTTTGGGTCGGTCACACATGATGGGGGGATAAATCAGCTGCTCTCCAGTAGGTTTTGCCTCCTGCTAATCAATACCAGCACCAGTATTTTGGACTCCAGCCACCTATAGTAGTCCTTGTTCTGCTCTGCAGCCACAGTGATCCTGGAGTAAGGACACATAACCCAGCTCTCAACCTCCTGCAAGATGGTGTAGCTGGAATATGTCTGAAATAAACTGAATGACATCAAACTTCAGAGATGAGATGTTTCTCTCTGCTCCAGCATACTGGACGTCATGCACCAGTTCCTGCTTCAGACTATCCTCTGTCTGTCTTAAACCCTTGCAAACACGTGCCCTTCATATTCCTTTTATTATCAGGCCTGATTTGTCCTCTTAATGCTTGTTTACAGCTCTTTTTGCTGAGCAGTGAAAGGCAATTGGTCATGGAGCTGGAGTGAGGTTTTCTTCATGTAAAAGTGATCTTTACGCTTTTGTCAGTAATTTACAGCTGTGAGCTCCTGGCTTGACAGTATCATTTACTCTACAATGACAGCGTGAAATTCAGGAATATACTGTGCTAGCAAAAAGTGTTATACACACAAAAAAAGAAATGATTTCTTTGGTATAAATTTTTGCTTTATTAATCGATGATTGAAGTGAAAAGCGTAACTTAAGAACCTTAAAGAGTGGATGTAGATCACTGATTACCGCGAATTAAATGTATTAGAGTTTAGGCAGTGGATCGGACAAAACGGGGATCTCAAGCATTCCCAGATTTCATTTCATGATTTTTTTTCATCTGAGTTTTGTAACCATAGTGGGTTAAAGAACTGGTTGTAAATGTAGGAAAACTTGAGAAGCCTGAGTAAGTAAGTAAGGCTGGGTGATTTTATTTCAGCAAATATAACTTTTTTTAATTGGGATTTTTTTTCTAAACAAGATAATTGGAATGAAATTATTAGTTTTCTTGTTCACTTTGCTGTCAAGTGCCTTATTTTCTTTTGCTAAACCCATTGATTTACAGCTGTTAATTTTCTCTTCCTAAAAGCCCACACACTCAGTTTTGTTCAGCTGGGAGCTAAAATAACAGAAACAGTCTTTTCCCAGCAAGGCAACTGTCATGTTTTCCATGAGTGACACCTGTGGATGGCATTTGCCTCTAAACCAGTCCACTGTTGATGCCGTGCTAAGGAGATGTTGCCTGATTGCATTGTTGTTATTTATGAATTTTCAAATGTACTGTTTAACAAAAAAATGTAAAAGCACATTTTCAGATTTGAATTAAGATAATTCAGTCGCATCACTGAGAAGAAAACATGGTTTTAGTGGTTTTTATGTTATGCAGGTCTCCCACATTGATTGACACAAAGACAAAAGAACTACACGAACGGTGCTGAGCAAATTTGTTAGACCACCTAAGAAGAAAATCTAAATATTTTAGAAAGCTGACAAATTTCTTTAAAACTAAAAACTTCCTGAATTCCTGGTTTTATACCCAATTTGAGGCAGGACACTGGATTTCTTTGAAAGAATCGGAAGTTAATCAATTGTAACATTCACCCACTAAAGCTGTTTTATTCTATTCAATGATTGCAAGTAAATAATTGTAATTTGGCATCTTAATCAAAAAAATAATGATTATGTTTTACTATGTTTTTCAGCTTTTTATGCAAAACAATGCATTTGAAAAATGATGTTGGTCATTTCCAGTACTGTTAATTGCAGGCAGCTGTGACATAAACCTTACGTTGGGCAGTGATCCAGTAAATTTGTTGAGCATTATTTGTTTGTCAGCGGTCAAACCATAGGCAGGGAGAAACAAAATGTAAATTACTGACGAGGGCTTAAAATCGTTTTCGTTTCTGTAGGTTTAACTTGTACTGTGCATGTACTAAGCTTCAAAACACCAACTTACCTGTCTCAGTGGACTGCAAATGCATCAGTCAAGTAACACGTCCGGTTTCCCAAACACTTCTACTCAGGATTCTTTGAATGTTGAGCCTCTCTCTTATGGTGTCTTTGGTTAGCTGCCTGATTTTAACTGGTAGCGTTACAGCTCTCTAGATCGCTGTTTTACTCTTGGGTCTGTAGGGGGTGTTGCTTTAACCGTTTGTCTTCTTGAATCTCAGACGTCCCACTGATCTTTAACTATCAGGTCTTGAGATCAAGGCTCCACAAAAACCACTTGAACCTTTCTACCATAAGGAAACCCTTGCCCTGAGGTTTTGGCACGTCCAGCATCTGTTAATCAGAGTTACAGATTTCTCACCATTGGACGAGCGCATGCAATTGCTCTGGCATCTGACCTTTCAGCCTCACACTGATGCACTTTCCTCCAAGACTTCCTCCCCTCTGCACCCACTTTCCAGTTGAAAGTGAACTTTTAAAGAAGTGCCTTGAGGAACAGGTGGAAAATCAAGACACGGCCAGGAACAAGGTTCCCCCCCCCCGGCTGCTTTCGCTGCTCTGCTTCCGTCAGCCCCGTCCTCCTATCCTCATCTAATAATGCTCCGTTTCCTTCTTCTCTTCCTCTTCCTCTCTCTAGACTTTATCTTTATTTTACCTCCTGTTTCTATCCCCCCCCCCCACCTCTTTGCGCTTTATCTTCATCCCTATCACCCTTAGTCCCTCCTCACCCCACCCCCCTTTGTATTCTTCAGTATGTTGTCTTCTCTGTCCCCTTCATTCTGCTTTTCCTCCTCCTTCCTGCCCCTCCTCTCTCCCTTCATTCTCCTTTGCCTCCTCCTCCTCCTCAGCCTCTCCTCACCGCTCCTCCCTGCATAGTTTCTATCGTTGTTGAACAGCTCGTCTTCCCTGCAAAGTGCCTCCATAGTTGGCGTGCTTTCCATAGCTCAGCTCTCACCGAGAGCGACTCTCTCTCCTCTTTACACACACCACCACGTGTCATTCCCTTCCCCTTTTAACCCTATGCTATAAACTTCCACACCAGTCAGTCGTTGCAGGCTGCGTCAACCTGACGTGTTTAATTTCTTGGGAGGTACAAGGTTCAAGATATGTGCACGGTTATGGCGTAGGATTGACAGGGGTTTCTGGTTACGTTGTAAGTTACGAAGTGGATTTCCAACTCCAACTGAGCACAGTACTTTGCAAACTATGTAAGAAAACTGTTCCTGCTACAGGTAGACGCAAACTTGTTTCAGCACTTAAGGCAAAAGCCAGGCTGTGAAGCGCACTTCTAACCGGAATCCGGTAATTCCCATCCACCAGTGGATGTGGTTACATGGTGGGAAAACAGGTCTTTGGGTGTGTTTTTTTTTCTTGATCCAAAATAAAACATCCCAGGCATTTTTCAACTTTAATGTGTGACAATATTGTAAAGTTTTTGAAGAGTTACGGGGTTAGGTTACTTTAGTTATTGTTTTTGTCAGAGTGTCGTGGAAATCTGAAATAAATGGGTTTTTCACATCAGTGGGCTGTCTCTGTGATGTTTCATTTGCAAAAGAGTCAAATAACAATGCAGAGCACAACAGCAGCCTGCAAAGAAGCATTCACAAGCAATACAGGGGTTAAGCAGTTATGTGTTACACTTTAGTAAAAACTCCAGGGAAACACAATTACCTGGGCTCACATTAAACTTATGCTGTGTCCCTTTATATACGGAAGTGTCAGTGCCATGGTAATATAACTTCAGTGAATATGACACTCTTTGGTAAGCAAAGATAGAAAATGCCCTTGATTCTGTTTTTACTAGTAAATGCTGCTATCTGGACGTTACCAATGAAAACATTGTTCAGCGTTTTTATTGTTGTTGTTTTTTAATACAGTCCTGAATATTATTATCACAAATATAATTTTGAGGCTATTTTGCTAGCCTTTATTGAGAACTGTGATCGTCCAAATTTAGATCTGTCATAAAGTATTCTACAGTTACCATTCAACGTGGTCCAGTTTTCTTTTTTTAATGTTTGTCATAAATGAGACAATGATGCCACCGAAAAGGATTTTTATCCATTATTTTCAGGGATTGGTTGTATATATTGGTGAGTGCTTAATTATGGATGATGATGCCTTTAGTGAAATGCAACAGATGAGAAAATATCACAGAATAAATAAATAACTGCTCAGAGTGGGTGTGTGGTTTCATATTACCTAAAAATGATTCACATTGGTCTTAACCATCTGTAAAATCTTCTTCTTTATTAAATTATTAAATAATTCCTAAAATTCCAAAATGTTTAGCCTTCTCTATCTCTCCATTACTAAACTGGATATTGAATATACACTTAGCTTGTACATATGGCTGCGTCATCTGCATCTGAACTGGCAGGCAGAACACTGATAAATAGAGTGACCCCCATTGCCAACTGTGTCCTGCCTATCGGAGCAGTCAGACTGCAGTGCATAATTTAAAGGTCAAGTTTCTGTGTTGTTTGCTATTTGAGCGTTCAGTAAATAATTATAGATGGAAGCCCTTTTAAGATGGCCCGTACCAAGCAAACTATGGGAGAGTTCTGCAACAGATAAGATGGGGGTGGAAGTATAACTTCCAGGGCTAAAAAAGGCTTTTTAAAGCCTTCTTTTTGTGCAAAGTCAGCAACCTTTCAAGTTGTTTTTACTCTGAATTATTTCATGGATTCTGTTCATGCGCAGATAACATCCTCCAGGCATTTCAAGATAGATGCCAGTTCTGAAACTTATCGCTAGAAGCATTTTGTTATAAAGTATGACTCCCCTCTGTCTGCTGTGTGTGTTTGCTTTGTTGGACTTTATCTCAAATTAAAAATATTTTTTATTATCATGATGATTTTTTTTGCATACAACATTTTCAGACCCTTTCACATCCTGGTGAAAGGGTCTGAAACTCACATATCTGTGAGTACACACTCTCGGCAGCCAAGTGATAATGTTATGCAGTCATCTGCTGCTCTCAGGCTGACCTTGGAGCTGCCCTCATCTATCAGCCCCAGGCCTCGGCATTATCTCGCCACTGCAACCATCCCTCCTCCTATCTCTCCTCTGTGGCTGCGTCTCAATCCTGCACTCAGCCCTCCTGTGCTTATCTGCATCCTTTTCCTGTCTCTTAATGCTGCCAGCTCCCATCCACGCCTTTCTCCACTGCCCTCCTCTGCCTTTTCCTTTTTATTTTGTCAGCCTCGAGTCTGTCAAATCATCATCCCCGCTTCCATTAATCCTTTTAAAATGTTTTGGAACCAGCCGTGTCTTTTGTACGAGGTTCGACAAAAACAAAGATGCGCACGCATGTTTGCTGTCATTTCCTGTAAATATGTGACGCAATAATAATATTAATCCTTGTACTTGTCTTGTATATTTCAGTCATTGAGTTCCTGCGAGCGTGAACTCCTCCTCTCCCTAACTGCGCCCACTCTACCTAAATGCACGAAAATCCGGACAAGTCGAGGAGTGTTATCAAGAGCACAGCTGCCTTGCATTGAGGCAAATGATTTTGCTGCCTTTTAGATCACCCACAGATGAAAGAGTGAAAGAAAGGGGATGATGAGGAGGTTACTAAGATTGTTAGATCTCCAGAGTCTGTGTGTGTCATTGCATGTGTGTGGCCGCGAGGATGAAATGATGTTGCCCTCCAATATGGTTTTAATGAAACCTTTTCCCCTCCACAGACACTTTCATTAAAGCTGCCGGCTGCTGCTGTCAACCCCACTTTACCCACAGCCGCTGTGTGGATAGACTCCTCACAAAGCCTTGAACTCGCAAATGGTCTTTGTTGTATTGCCATTTTCCTTCTTTTTGGTCTTTCATATGCTCTCTCTGACTGGACTGTTTTATTTATTTTTTTGTTGCCAGCACTCCCGCTTCTTTTACTCCCTAACGTACTGATTATATGGTTTGAAAACATCTGTTGTGCAAGTGTGCAAAATACTTTAACATTACTAGTTATAATCCAGTGGAATTTGTAATGATACATGTTAGAAAACACAAGCACACAGAGTCTCTGTAATTGTTGAGTCAGCTGCTTTGGTATTCTGAATGTCTGATTCTGCATAAAACCTGTGTTTTTATTATCAGTGGTTATTATATTTCTCACAACTGGAAGGCTTAATATTACTAATACTTTAACAATACTTTCTATTCTATTCTGTTTTTAAGAATTTTCCTTTTCCCCCCATCTACTATAGAAATTACAGCAAAAAAGTAATTAATAAATCAATAAAACAGGTCATTTTCTGTGAATGAACAAACATTTTCTTCTTTATATTTACCGGATATTCTGGGCAATGAGTTACCAGAAATTTCTCTGCAATTTTCCACATTTATTCCTTACAATTTAAGCCCAAAAAGTCACACTGAAAGATGCCCTTCATTAACTACAGCAGCATGTCTTTATGATGTAAAAAAGCTGAAATGTACTGTTGAAAGTGCCCTTCTTTTTCTTTTATTGAGATATCTCAGGGATTAAATGTACAGTTAAACTACATTATGTGGTCAAGTTTGACCTCCTCGTTGTGCATCATGCTCCATCCTCAAACTTTAACATGACTAATTAATTACAAACATTCCTGTCAGTTCTAAAAATGGGAAGATATGCTGACAGGGTGGACCTTGTCAGCAAGAGGTGATCAGTATTCAGTCTGTCTGACAGGATGGGAACTGAACATGAGGAGTCTGTGTCTGCATTGGCTTATCTTTAGGTGCTGCAGCAACTGTTTCTTGGAATCATTTCCAAATTGTGCCATCACAGTTTATCCAGGAAAGCAGCACAAAATCACTGCTTTCAGTGCGGCATCAACCATTGTCTTTTCAGGATGTTTGTAACTAGGCTGAGTTTTGCTATAATACACCATTTATATCATGTCATATCACTTTATTTGCTATAGTGTGGAGGGTGTTCTTTGAGCTATAGTCATTCATCTCAATGAATGATAAAGAAACAGCTAGTAGGATAATAAATATTTGAATGCAGAAACAAAAACTGACTCAGAGCCAACCTCTCCATTTATATTTCTATTTCTAAAAATGAAGCTTGAGAAACTGAGCAATTTAGTGTAGTTACATAGTAATGAAATGATTTGTTTGCACTTAAAGCTTTGTGTATGAAACGTTACTCTACTGCTTTCAGGAAATATCATGTTGGTCAAAGAGCTATGGTATGCAAACTGTTGTGAAGTTGCAGCCAGCTGCTACAGGGGTGTGCCTCCTTTTGCCTTTAAAACTCCTGTAAGTCATCATGGTATTGATTCAACGAGGTGCTGGAAACATCACTCAGAGATGTTGGTCCATAATGACATGATAGCATCACACTTAATGGAAACACTTGCATTCCAAAATGCTCGGTTGGTATTGAGCATGCGTTCATGTTGTTCAAGTAAAATTGTGATCCTACTATTTCAGTGTTGCAGCAGTAATCGAGGCTCATCAGACACAGCAACATCTGACCCGAGTCCATGCATGTGTTCGGTTCTGACTTTACAGTGTGGCCGCTTTCAAGGTTCAACATGTGCATTCAGAGATGCTCTTTCGCATACCTTGGTTGTAATCAGTGATTGTTTGCCGGACTGTTGCCTTGCTATTAGTTTGAAAGAGTCTGGCCGTTCTCCTCTGACCTCTAGTGTCAAAGAGGTATTTTGACTCAAAGAACTCAAATATCTTCTCTTTCGTTTTTTCCGGATTGTTCTCTACAAACTCAAGACATGGTTGTGACCATTTGCCATCAGCAGAAATGCCACATTCAAAGTCACTTAAATCACCTTTCTTCTCCATTCTGATGCTAGTGTGAACTTCAGCGGGTTGTTTTTGCAGCCAAACACGCCGGTGAATCTACATATATGGTATTTGCAACTCAAACCAAATCCTGCATGTGCTTTAATTACATTGTGACTGCAACAGTTAGTATCTGTTCAAAACATCAGCCCACACAAACCTCTGAAACACCACAGACTTGTTCTTCACTGTGGTTTTTCACCCCAGCTGGCATGCATGTCAGAGGAGTAGGAGTAGATGATGGATATCTTACCTATTGTCTCATTTACACTTCAGTGGAGAGCGTGCCTCCTAATTGATTTCAGTTTAGTCTGCTGGGTGGATGAGGTAGCATGGAGACCATTCGTCATCATCGTCGTCATCTATCATTTTAGCGCTGGAAGTTGAAAAGATGAAAAAACACATGTACTGACTAAGAGTAAAAATGTGAGCAGCACCAGCCCGTTGTTCCAGCTCTTACAATTCTCCTCTTCATTCCCTCCGTCGGATGAAAGACCGAACAAAAGGTAGACCGTGTCAGTCTGCAGTGGCCTTAAATAGCCGATTTGTTGCCATTACATCCACAGGGTGTTGGTGTAGCTCACACGTATCCACATAACGATGTCGTAAATTAGAGCAGAGGGTTTTATGTTGGCAGTGATTGTATAGATGCTCAGCTGTCAGCAGTAAATTAAATTTACTCCTTCTACTGACTGATCATGTTCGTCTTTAATAGGAAGGAACGCTTGAAAGATGATGGCATTAAAAAGGTTCTGAATGGTCTGTTTTTCTTTTATCCCAGCAGCAAAATAAGCAACAGCAGTTTCAGACATTTAATGCTTTCCATTAAAATGAAATTCATTTGCCTTTTTCTTCTCTTTTTGCTGTGGGACATTTCTTTGCTGGAGCACTACTGATAAGGTTAGCTGTAGCTGAGCCCTACAGATTTCTGCAGACGTCCGCACAGGAGAGACAGCTGCAGTTTCCACCATTCTCCTCTTCTTGTTTCTGTGTTAGTGAAGAGAAGAATCATACAATTTCAAGAAAGCTTTGTAACTTTCTTTCATCACCGTGGTGCTTGGAAGTACTGTAAGGTTGACTATTTCAACAACAGCCATGTGGTGATGATGACGGAGTACTGACAATCCCGGTCTGCTACGGAGGAATTCTTTGGATTATGGTCAGATGGCAACATTGTGGAAACTTGACTGCAGCGAGTGAATATTGAATAGAGTGATAAAAGTTTTATTCGGCACAGCTCCGTGTTGGTTTCATATTGAGAGAATGACGTCGGAACTGTTGCGTGTTTTCCACAGCGGAGCCTTCTCGGGCTGTGGAATGTCCGTTCTTGTTTACGTGTGTATTTATGTCGATATTTATGATGAAACAAGTGTCGTGTACAAGTAGTTATGTTTGGTGTTGAACCAGTTTGACTTCTTCTTCTTTGGCAAATGATCAAATGTGACTTTTGGCTGATTTTGACATGAGTGCTGTGTGATACTGCAAATTTTGGTATTTACCAAGTTTACCAAGTAAATACTTGGCCAGTATTACCAATATCAGTGCAGATGATTTGACCTTTTAAACACAGCTTATGACGGGGAGAGCAGTGTGTCATGACTTCAGAGATGAATCATCATCAAATGTTGACCACATTTTAATGATCATTAAAACAATTTGAGTTTTACTTTCCACAATAACTTCGTTAACTCAACAAAACACACCTTTCAGCTTTCCATCTATTATTTTGGAGACCTGAAATGTAAATGTGCAAGTCTTTAAGCACATTGGGTCAACTTCTGTTGGTTAACTATGGTAAAATATGGAAAAAAAAAATGGTACAAATAAATAAAATAGACTTAACTGTTAAACACAAAAAGGACTTTTTCCCATAGTGTGTGTCTGAGGTATATTTTTTTCATTTCCAAAAAATAATTCAATACAATTGAGTGGGCTACATACTGAACTTGGAGGATAAAAACAAAGTATCGACATCATTGATCTGTAGATCAATTCGCCCACCTCTATTTGGCACACTTCATTCCACACTGCCTGTGACACCAACCGAGCTGCTTGGTTGTTTCTTCACTTCAAATGATTCTGGTGTTGTGCAGCAAATATGAGGCCTTTAAACTTTAAAATGAGTTTTGGTGCTGCTACATTGAGTCCTTCGCGTGTTTTTTTTAATTTATTTTTTTATTCTTGACCACTGAGAAACCCAGTGACACGTGACCTTTAATTGATTGTCATGCCAGGCTTTTATTGTGGCGGTCAGACTTTTCGATGAACATCATCTCTTTGTTCTTGTCATTTAGAAGTGAGGACAGGAGCTCCAGAGAATGACAGGCTGCTCTCAGCGAAGATGCAGAAATCCTGCCAGTGTCTTTATACTCGCAGCACTACAGTGGCATCTCTCTGTGCTTCACCATTCATGTGTTCCTTGTCTATGGGACACTATATTTCAGTGTGTCTGTCTGTTGTTTTCTATTTGGATCTAACTAATAAAATCCTAATACACTTGAAATCACCAGACAGCTGTGAGTGTACACCCGAAAACCTTCGATTAAGGGTTAAAGGAAAGCATTTTGACAGATTGGAAGACGCCGCTGTTGCTCTGCTTCAATCTGCTCTGAGTTGTTGATTTTGATTTGCTCTGGTTTACAAAATCGAAACTGTAAATGCCTTTGCACACTGGATGCTTACAATCTGTGCCAGTATTTCCTGTGTTGAAAATATTCAGTATTCAACTTACCTATTCGTAATCCTGCCGTTCACATGGACAGCGTAATTTTGCTGGATGAATTTGCCAGAATCGTATACTGTGAGCATAAGGATAAATTATTTACCCCACTTTGCATAGTGGACCTAAATGAATGGATATAAGGTAAACAGAAAATCCATAACATTTACATAGTTTCTTTGTAGATTTAGAGCTATTTTTAAGTGTAGAAATTGTTAATTGAAACAAAATAATCACTGATAATGAAATTACTTATTATGTGAGGGCCTCTTGTTCCTGTTGAGAAGCAAAGGTCTGCATTTTGGGGAAATTTCATTGCTACATTTTGCTATGTACTCTTTTCAAACATTTTAAAATGACAGACCACTTTGATAAAAACCCCAAGCCGGCTTCCAGACCACTGCTGCCACAAAAAGATGGCTTTCTTTGTCACCCTTTTATTACAAGGGACACATCAGTTTCCTTCAGTATTGCTTTTAATTGCCTCACAGTTTGCTGATGATCATTAGGTTCATAAGTGGCTCTGTTTTCTTTGTTTGTTTGTTTTAAATTTTTTAAAATTTGATTCTTTTTGTTAAGTTCATCAATTACTTTGAAACTGTAGCCTGTCTTGGAAAGTTGCCACTGTGTATTAACTCCCATTAAAGCACAAATTGGTTGGCAAAGCCCTGCTTTTGAACTACTTTTGAGTTCTGTTTCTGTGTAGAAATGAAATTCTGGGTTGATATACTTGGAAAGAAAAAAGAAGGGGGACATTATAATGACGTTGTTGCCTCAATTTCAATTATTTAATTGAAACTCCCAGGAAAAAAAAAAGTCACTGACCTCCTCAACATACAGAGATACAATCCCGTCCTTAGTATCGTCATTAGAAGTGACTCACCATCCTCATTTATCTGTAATGGCTATGACCAGTCCTGAGATTTTACTTACCTGCTGCCTTTGCTGCTGATATGCTGCATTGCAGAGCATTGCCTTCAGCCAGTCTGACATGAGTTCAGGAGATCAGAATTATTTCTTGTTAACAAGGTTCTTTCTGGCATCAAGTTGATATTCGTACGAGACCATCTAGATCGATAACAACAAACCTCATTCGACACAGCGCTTTTCATTTGTAAGTAATTAATTTAATTCTCCCTCTTTTCCATTTCCAGTACTTGTAAATGACTGGAGTGGAAGGAGAAAGCTTAGCAATGGTAATAGGTTAAAAAAACCTAACGCACACAAATATGATCAATGGAGGATTTTAAATATCAATGTTCTCAGTACCAGATGCTGAGGACAGGAAAGAAAGCAGAAAGATATTGACAGCATAAAACTTCAGTGTTTTCTTTAACCTTTAAGGCTTTTTTGTCATGGAGTCAGTTCTGAAGGTTTCAAACACAAATTTAGGAATCTAACCTCCCACTCACATCCCACAGGTCTTTGGAAAGACAAATTCCATCTTAGTGGCAATCATTTTCTGGCTCTGCTGTGACTCTTCCAACTCACACTCGTCATACAAATTGCCTTTGCAGAGCAGCATGATGAAATTTCATCAGCATTTTCTCTCTCTCGTCCTAGCATTGTGTTGTAGATTCTGAATAGCTTTGGGGAACTTTGCCATGGACCCAGAATGCACTTGGTTAACCTTAGCAAACTCCCCCCCCAAAAAATACTGAGTCTAATGAATCAAGCTGTACTGTGGATTTTGAGGCATCATAGGCCAGCTGCGTTGATAAGGCAGCATCAGAGAGCCGAAGTTGCAGCAGCCATGCAAACAAGGAACACGCATGATCCAACAGATGTATGACTGCTGCTTTTGCTGTGTCTGATTTGCTGCTTGTTACAGTGATGTTTTTTTTTTTCTTCTCATTAGCTGGTTGTACAAACTAGACCCAGTTAGAGGGCAGATCATGACTTCACGTCTGCCACAGAAGTAGTGAAAAATCCAATAAGGAGAATACGGTCGAAGGAGAGAATCCAAAAGGAGGAGAAAGGAGGAGAAATGTAAATTAGGATGTAAACAAAATAACTTTTTCACATTCAAGATTTAGCTGCAATTGGCTCATTAGTTTTTGGATTAAAAAAAAAAAATCACACTTTGTGGTTGTGTAAAAGGACAGTAGACAAGAGACATGGAGAGCAATGAAACACTTTAATGAATCCTGTGGGAGGCCTAATAAAGCGGCCCAGTGACAAGCAATGAAATAATGGTTACACTGTTCACCTCCGAGCTACCAACAGCTGCAGTCTGGATATATTGGAAAAACTAGAATGTTTTAACCTCTAAAAATCCAACAAGATATTGATCACCCACCTTGGGTTGGGCTTTGCATTCCCCAGATCCTAATTAAACTACATTTAAAAAAACTATGTGATATTAGCTTTCAAATGATGTATCGTAAATCTCAATGAATTTGACACTACAGTTTTTCTGCTGTAAGTCTTTCAAAACCTTAACAGAGCATTAAAAACATAAACCTACCCTTTGCCCAAGGTGGGTTATTAGGGAGCTGGTTGTGGAAGAAATATACATTTACCAATAATAAACTCAGTTTGAACTTGTTTTAACACTTAACCTCAAGAGCTTTAGCACAAAATGGCACTATTTCCATTTTACACATATAACTAATTCAATGCAACTACTTCATGCAGTATAGTATGATTAACCCTTTTTATCCTTGTTTTCAATGTGTTAAAGTCGTTAACCATAATGCTGCTAGTTACAGTACGTTCAATTTTGTTTATATAGCGCCAAATCACAACAATAGCTGCTCAAGGCCCTTCACGCTGTGAGGTAAAGACCCTGCAATAATGGAGAGAAAACCCCAAAATCAGATGTTCTGTGAGCAAACACTTGGAGACGATGGGAAGGAAAAACTTCCTTTCAACCAGAAGAAACATCCAGCAGAACCAGACACAGGGAGGCGACACCACCTGCTGTGACTGGGTGGGGGTGTTATCGATAAAGTCTTTCACTATACGAAAACCTGGGGGTATTTTAGGCCTACAATATACAGATGAAAACACTGAAGATCATGATAGATCTTACCAGCTAGCCTGCTCATTAGTGGTTAAAATGGCAACCAGAACACTATGAATTATGTTGAAGATATTGGAATATCATTATCGGTTTTAATTTTTGCTTTAACGTTAAATGCTTTGGTCCAGTAGAATTTTCACAAGAAACTAATTTGGGCAGTACTCCTCAATTCTGCCAAATATTCTCATTTTACCTTCTGTCTTTTCATTTGAATTCAGCTAGAGAGGGTGAGGAGTTTGATCATTTGGGACATTTTTAGAGTTGAGTCTCTGCTACTCCACATTGAAGGGAGGCAGTTTAGGTTTTCTGGCATCTGATTGCTGGACACCTCCAGAGAACAGATGTAATTTCTCAGCTGGGGACTCCTCCCAGTTGAACATGTTTGAAACACCCAGGTGTTCCCCCAAAAGAGCTTCCTTCAGTTACTGGGGAATCTGTTTAGGCTGGTGCCCCCATGACCTGGACTCCAATAAGCAGTGGTTGATGGATGGATGCCACTGACAACATCAATGAGTTTTCTTGGAAATGGTATATTATGGTGTGTATATAGTTTAAGTTGTAGTGGTTTTAACATGGTCTTGTTACCTGTAGACAACTTGGTGACCCTCAGTTGTGCCTGTATTTAAACACTGGGACCTGCGCCTGTGAATTTTTTTAAAAAGGAGGGACAAAGTAGTTATTCAGTAGTGAAAGTTCCTCTTTTAGGCCTTCGCACCTTTTCAAATCATCAAAGCGTCTTTTTTTTTTCTACAGCAACAATGGAAATGTTTTACCGGAGTCATGTTAGTGTCAAAAACCCAATCTCAGTCAGCACACAACAGAGCTAAACACGCATTGTTCTGTTTTGGCACACACTGTGTGGCGTCGTGTTTACCCTGAGACGAGTCCCACATTAACAGATGGAAAACAAAACGTGCTGAAAGTAAGCCAGGATGACAACATGTGTCAGAGTATTACTATAAATCAACACAGATCAATAGACATATGTTATGTGCTGTTTGTGCAGCATGAATAAAACAAGATGTTGAAAATTCACACTCAGTGGGGACGCTGAGCTAATACCAACACATAGAGAAACACACCGTATACATAACGAGATCCTGTGGGAGTGTGCGTGTTTGGGTGTAGGAGTGTAGGTAGACTCTTTTTTGTTTTTAAATAATAATCAGGATGTGTGTAATGTCAACATTTCCACCCAGCCTGCTTTTTCTGCTGAATTCTGGGATAGCTTAAATATAGTTTTGTGAGTGTGTGTGTTCTGGAAGCATAATCTAGGTACAGGACGGCAATTTTATAGAGGGGAAATGGGAGAACAATACCTCTGGCCTCAGTTTAGCACAGTCTGGTCAGCGGGGCTGTGATTTGGTGAGCTGCACTGCAAAAAAAAAAACCCTGACCAGCTCAGCAGGAGAAATTCTAGTGTTTGGGCTCCGAACTGTACTCTGCAATATTCTGCTGCAACAAATCCTAAAATCGAATGGTCAAGCAGTAGCCCCAAGAAGCTGTGATAACCATTACCCTGCAAAGTAAAAGTGCTGGATGGAATAGAAAGTAAAGAGATTTATTAGAGCTGAAACTGTGACATTCCTCCTGAGGCTGTTGTCATCCTGAGGGGGTTTATACCCATTTGGATCCTCTGCATGCTCTGTAACGTCAATTGTCATCTGCTGCGCTGTGAGACTCGTGTAGAAGTTAATCAACCTGAGCCTAGGACAGGGCTGAAGGGATAGGTCCTGTGTAATACTGTGTCTTAGGTGGTATAGCAGGTTGTCTGCTTAAATCCTGCTGTACACACATCAAAGTTAACCCCCTGGGAGAGACATCAAACCAAAAACTGGTCATACTGGTGTGTATAGAGCTTATGTAGTAGACCACTTCATCTCTGTGAGAGAGCTTGTATTGTAGAGGGCGATGACAGTGTTAGATAAAAGGTGAGGGGAGTCTCTAAAATAATGTGACCCATCGTGCTGAGAAACATCAATACTGGAACAACAAACATCAGGCAGACATTTTCACCTATTCTTGTCTGGACAGACCGACATCCAGCATTGTTCTCGTGCTTCAGTGAAAGAGGAAAAAGTACAAACGATGACATGTGGACAACGGAAGCTAATGACTGAATGAACAATTCTTTGGTCAAAGCTTTATGCTCATGTCTTCCTTTCAGGATGGTATCAAACATAAAAGTGACCCCAAGCTGATTGGGGTTTTTGATTGGATTTGATTGATCTGTCAGTATTAATAACGTTTTTCCATTCCCATTCAACTTCATTTATTCGCAGCTCCCTGGAAGCAGACATACAAATCTACTTTTGTGCTATATCTCATTTCCAGAAAGATTAATGTACACATAAGCATACCATAAATGGCACTGTTGTTGCATGAAGGGCAAGAAGATCCACTTCCTGTAGTGACTTTAAACACTGAAACATATGATGTTTGGGAAATGAATACCTTGAAAACATTTTGCAGTGTTTTTTCAACCTTATTCGCTGTGATTGAAGAAATGAACTCAAGTTATCGACCTTGAATGTGGAAAACAAAGGGAAAAAAAGAAAGCAGGCAAAGCAGGAAGTTGATAATGTGCTTTGAGACCAGAGCTTAGATGCTGACAGAGATAGCCGAATCACAAGTAACACAACTTCTATTCTATTCTATTAAACACTTAGGTCACGAAAGTGGCGAAAAGGTGACCTTTTATTACTCCTGAACTTTGGGCATCCTCTGGGATGTTTTCTCTGCTTTAAATCTTCTAAGACGTCTATTTGAACTTCCCACAGTGCTGAGTTTGAATGAAGGAACGAGCCTCTGGAATGCTGTTAAGAGTCTGATCCTCAGTGCTCCTTGGAGCTGCTCTAATTTGCCATCTCACTAGAGATTCAGAATAATTGGTCTCAATGAGGGATTACCTTCCGGCCACTGCTCATTTCAGACCAAACTGACAAAATGGCAACCCTGTATGACCCCTTATATCACAGAGGGGGTGGGCTCCCTCGAATAGCTGTCTTTGCCTTTGATCAGAGGGTCACAGTGGAGGTTTTAATACTGGCTAGACCATTTCCAACATGTTAATGGTCTGATAAAATGTCTTCTCATTTGGGCTTTGACTTGTGCTTATTGTCGTATAAGCACAGTCTTATTCTGTTTAGATACACTAATGCACTTTCTCCAAAGTGGTTAATTGTCAACAAACAGCTGCCACCGTGTTGCTTTTTCCATATTTTCAGTGTTGCGCTCAGAGAAATCACCAGGGAAAGTCATCAGAATTTTAAAGAACTAAATTCATGTCTTGAGCTTCAGTTTCATGCTGGTTGCACTTTGGCCTCGGATACACTATTAATACATTCTGCAAACCATCAGCAGCAGGAAAATTAACCCAGTTGGAAATGTCAGATCAAAGTGTATCCTGGAACACATTAATTACTTTGAAAATGATGGGTGACAGTTTGTTAGCCAATAATTTATGATTGCAACATTTAGTTTGAAGTAAGTTTTCCACCTTACCAGTTTAGCTTGAGTTTGAATCTCACTCTCGAATGGCATTTCCATGCTCACCAGTTTCCTGGAGGAGTACTGGTTTCCTTCCGCAGCCCAAAGATACTTAAACTTATCGAAGACAATAGATTGCGTTCATGAGTGTAGTTGATTGTTAAGGCAGGGTTAGGCACTCTTCTGCTCTTTCTTTTTTGACTCTGTTGTCAGGCTATAAAAGTGTTACGCATAACTGATTTAAGCTTACCGCAGGTTTTTACAGGCCAGTAGAGTTATAGATCATTTGAGGTAACATACAAAGTGATAGTCTGGGTAATATTTGGTCGTTGGGTGGTTAAAAAGTAGGGCTACTGGAATATCGAAAATCAAATTTTGAATGTTTTCTATGGGGAGTGGTCTTACTGGTCATAGACTAACTTTGGAACCATAAGTGGTAGAACAATGCACCAAGTTAGGTTCAGACTGGAGCAGTTTTTAACCCCAGCTATAATTAAAAATTTTCTTTCAAACTCCTGATCCACAGACAAGCCAAATGCTGTGTTGCAATGGAAAACATGTATTTTCTCCAGGTCCAAAGAAAGGAATGCTATTTAATTTTGAAATATTACCAGGTGGTCTCTATGGTTATATAAGTCACATTAATCTGATGTGACTTGCTCCCTTCTGTCACTGTTAGTTTAGCTCTGGTGAGTTCATTAGGCACTTCAGGGGGCTGTATAGGTTTGAGGTTTGATAGCACATCCTCAGAGCTTAACACTGTAACCTGCTAGTGAAATATTCACAAGGTCTACTATCAGAGGCTTTGAAGTTTGCCAGCACCTGTGGCAGAATTTTCTTTAAAGCTTGCTGCATATCTTGTTCCTGTTTGAAACCTAACAACTGCGTTTATACTCCCTGAATTGTACTAAAATGTGTCGAGGCAAAAGTTGATATCCCAGCACTCTCGAGGAACAGTTTTAGTTAAAAAAAAAAAACCTGTCATAAACAGAAGAGCTCAGCTGGTCCAAACAATTGTTAAACACTAAACCTGAACTTCATGCTACCTTTCAACCAACCAAGCCACTGTCCTGTCACAACTACATCTCCTGTTATGTGTTACAGAATTTTCCCACTGCAACACAATCTCCCTCCTCCTCCTAAACAGGAAAGGGCCCTCAATGAGTCTCTATTGTAAACTACTGTAAGATTCCGACACACCCTCCAAATGACAACAGCAGTACAAAAGTGCTTGAGTAGCCAAGTTGTTCTTTGGTCATGCATGGCAGGTTAATGGGTTGTCCTTTGCTGTCTATGTTAACATTATTAACTGTATTAGCTAATGACACTGGAGGACTGTACTTATGGTAAAGGGCTTTAAGCACTAACATGCCCTTCTAGCTATGCTTTAAAACATTGATCGCGTGCTAATAAGTGGGTGATGGGATATGGTCCACTTGCTTCCCCTCCACCAACCCCCAAATGATGATAAATTGCCTGACACAGAGAGCTGTGATAGCTTGGATTATCCACATAATTATTCTCCTGCATATTTTTGCTTATTAATGATAAACAGAGAATGAAAATATAAATTGGGATCAACTGGGGCTTTCATTCATGCAGTGGAAGACTTAGATATTGGCATATTGCACTCTTGAATTTAGCATTTTTCTTTTTTTTATTTTTCCAACTGAGCAAAATTCTTAATGATACTGCTTTAATCACAGCTTCTTATCTGTGTAATCTTACATCACTTACAACAACATTTATGATTTTAGCTCTACAAGTTACACAGAATTTAATCAGAACTTGTATTCCATGCCCTGGTCATTGAATGACCTTCAGAACTCAATTATGGCTTTGTCTCACTGTGAGATTTAAAAGATGTAATGAAAACTTAACATAACTGAAGAATTATTATTTCTACATTGATTCTACCATCATGTATCTTTTAGTCCTTTGTTTCTCTTAATGTTAATCGTCATTCTAACCTTGACGTAGTGTGTTTTCTTTGCCAAGTCTTCCTTTCAAAGTAGATTTTACTCTTGAGGCGTTTATTGCTACAGCTCATGACCATGGGATAAAACATAAAGTATGCACTGATCAGTCAGCCAGGGAACAAAATTGGCCATTTTTCATTTTCCCGGCACAGACCAGTGAGCGACCGGTAACAGGCAAATAACCACACCCGCATTCACAGCCACATGCTAACGCAGTGGTTCTTAACCTTGTTGGAGGTACCGAACCCCACCAGCTTCATATGCGCATTCACTGAACCCCTCTTTAGTGAAAAATAAAATGTGATTTTTTTACTGGTGCACAAAATGAGCCATGCAAGTCATGGCGGAGGCTCTGCCGAACCCCTGAGACCGACTCACCGAACCCCTAGGGTTCGATCGAACCCAGGTTAAGAACCACTGTGCTAACGTCATTAGCACGGAAGCTCCTCATTGTGAGTGAAGATGGAGCGTTCGCCAAAGTAAACCGTGGGAGGAACCACCACTAAATCAGACATAATGAAACACTTAAATCACTCTGATCCAGAACTCAGAGTTTGCTCATACCGAGGCCTGTAGCTATGGGCTCAAATTGTGGTCATAAATATTTTGTACTTGTAAATCAGTTTTGTACTTGTAAATCAGGATTTATATGTGTAAAAAGAATTTGTGTGCGTAAAAAAGATTTGTGTGTGGACTTAGCCAAAAAATACATGTGAAACTCTGCACTTAAGTTTCAAGTTACAAGTACGAATTTTGACCCTGTTTTTCTTCCTTTCATCTGATTGGCCAATGTCATGTCAATCACAAATTTAACAATCCAATCAGAGAACAGATGGGTTTGGCTGTCGGAGGAGCGCTTTTTTGAACTGCAGGTTCTTGAAGGGTAATACAGTTTGAAGCTGGAGGATCTCTATGTAAATATCCGATAGAAGCTAAGGTCCCCTAACTTTCAGTAGCTGTTGAAAGGATAAAGTTGTGGTATATCAGTGGTTAGAAATACCATTATTACTTTAGGATTAGTTTAACACAAAGTCAGGGCTGACCCAGGACCATGGCTGTGAGTCACAATGCGCAGCATAAAAGTCTTTTCACATCGGGCGCAGCATGTGCTGCTAATGCTAACTGCTAACTAAAAGCCAAGGATCCAGAATTTGTTGCGCTGGCTGCTGAGCTCTGTGGGTTTTTGCAGCAGCTCATTTCCACAATACTGCCCCCCCCCCAGGTCTGCAGCGCTGTTGAAAAGGCTCTGAAGGTCCCTGTATTAAGCACATAAACCTGTGACACAAAAATCACCAAACTAAGACCAGCACAGACTGTTTTCTTTCGTGGTGATGAAGGAAAACACTGGGCTGGCATGTAAAAGGGCATTTATTCCCTTCAAAGACCTGAAGCTCCATAAAGCACCCCTCCAATAGCCAAACCCACCTGTTCTCTGATTGGATAGTTAAATTTGTGATTGACATGACATTGGCCAATCAGATGAAAGGAAGAAAAACGGGGTCAAAATTTGTACTTGTAACTTAAAACTTGAGTGCAGAGTTTCACACGTATTTTTTGGCTAAGTCCACACACAAATTCTTTTTACACATACAAATCCTGATTTACAAGTACAAAACTGATTTACAAGTACAAAATATTTATGACCACAATTTTAGCCCATATGTAGCTAAGGTTCAAAGCAGTTCTGAGGATAATTATGGAGACTAATAAAAAAAAAAAGAAAGAAAGAAAAGACAAGAGAAGGGGTTAAAGACCTGTTACCTGTCGAAGTTATAAACATACAGGAGAATGTTGTAAGTAACTGACATTGGCTTTGTTATATAAATCTGCTTTTGTTTGGTGAGGTAAAATATGTAATGTAAGGTTGGGTGTTTAGCAGCTTATTTCCTGGCTGTAAATGGACTGATTGTTATATAGCGCTTTTCTACTCTCCCGGAGTACTCAAAGCGCTGTATACAACATGCCTCATTCACCCATTCATACAAGCACTTCTAAACACAAGTGCAAACTACACTACATTCACACTCGGATGAACGCATCGGAGGGCAACTTAGGGTTAGTATCTTGCCCAAGAATATTTGGCATGCAGACTGGGGAAGCCAAGAATCGAACCACCAACCTTCCGATCAGTAGCTGATCTGCTCAACCACCTCAGCCACCCCGGAGCAGAGCACTTAACGTTCAGTGTAAGTTAAAGCTTACTGCATTTTCTGGCACAATTTTAAGTTGTAGACTTTAATATTTCCTTTTATTGTGAAAGTGACATTATACAATAAAGATGGTTTTTTTTTTCTATTTGTATATTTTTTAATAATAGTTTTAAAAGAAAAAAAGAATCGTTAAAAGTCAGTACTGGCAGCTCACACTTCAAAGGAAAGGAATAAGTAATCAGATACAGTCATGAAAACTGCACTTTGCAAGTTTGGGTTAAACAAAGGTTAAATAAATGAAAACGGGTATTTAAATAAATACTAAATAACTTGAGGAGCAGGTATTGATGGCGGCTGTAGATTATTCAGCGTGTGTAATCACCGCTAATTGAAAGTAAACCCGCTGTGTGTGAACAGGGTTGATGCTCTAATATTGTGCCGATTTAAATGAGCCTGTAATTTTGCTTCCTGCTGGCTAATTCTCATATTTCACATGCTAAGCATGTGCTTCGAGGGCTTCACATCGCCAGGTTTGTTGCTGTAATAAGACAGAAAACCCTGGAAGTCAAGCATGACTCATAAAATCTTGACATGTTGTAAAACTAACTAACTAACTAACGGGTAATAGCCACGCAATACCAGCATAGCTATGCAGCATCTGTGGCCCTCTAATAAATGATAATAGACCCTGAATGGTTTGGACATCATCAAGATGGTCAGGATAATTGCCAACCTCTCTAATGATGGGATTATGAAGTCAGTGCATAACACCAAGGATAGACAATTGCATGTGTGATGCTCCCAAGGTGTCAGCGGGTCTGCGAACAAACAGCTCTGACACATGCTGAAGTTTGTAAATGAAAAGGTGAATCATCTTCGCTTCAGCGCATTGAAACTGTATTAGGTTGTTTTTTTTTCACCTTTAATACCACATACTGCTGGTTACATAGTTAGTCCTTGGTTTTTTGTTTGTTTGTTTTTTATTCAACCCCTGTTGGTGTTTGTTGACCTTCATAAATGGCTTCTGCTGCATGACAATGAAATTGCGCAGTAATGAAAACCATAAAATACATCACAACTGCACAAAGACCAAAACAGCTGCAGTGGGATGAGCTGTAAACTGCACCCATCACGTCTCTGTGTTTCCCTGACGTCAGAAATCAACTCTGTGTGAGTGAGAGCAGAGATAAAATGACTTTTTATGTTCCTCTCTTCACACTGAGGGAAGTAATATAAAGCCGCTCTTCTGGCTGGGAAGGGAAGTTTATCTCTGTTCATCTTTTGTCACTGACCTGCCACATTGGACCAAAAGTCTTTTTCTGTGCTAAAGCGGGCAACATCACTTTGCAAATGGATTATATAGTAAAAAAGCAGTCTGAGCTTTGCAGTGATTCAGGAAAATTCTCAGAACAAGGAAGGGACTGACACGTTAATACAGTCAGGAGGTTTGTTTGCAAGTGTTGTTTTATATGTCCTAAATTTTTAATGGTGTGATTGGTTGGGTAAAAAACAAATCTGAACTCGGAGGAGTAATATCCATACAGTGGGTGGTAAAATGATAGACATACTCATGCAGTTTAGTCTCTGAGAGCGCCCAGTGGAATTACAAGTACGTGTTTACGGAACGAACATCTCTGCTGAATGATGAAAACACTGGCCTGTCGACGCTGCATCTTATTCACATACTGATAGTTATTTTTATGAGTGTGTGGCAGAGTTTTAATCTATTTGATATTAACATCTTTCATCTGTTTCTTTTGTCTTTATTCTTTATTCAGATGCCCGTTAGTTGTTCCTGCAGCAGCAGCAGTGTTTCCTCAGCCGAACTATGTCCCAAGCAATGTTCCCTCTAAGCTGCGCACGTGCGCAATTGCGCACTGCTGGCACGGTCTCTGCGCACAGAAAATCTGCGTTGCGCACAAAAAAAATCTAACCTGAATTGAAATTAAAATTAATACGTTAACAATTCTGTTTTGCAGTGTTAGTCAGTGACTGGCTGCTCCCGTATGGGATTAGAAGATGCCACCTTATCCCATAGTCCAGCCAATAATGCGATTTACATTTGTATATACGCAGCTAATCACCGTCGTTGACAGGCTATGGCAGCGTCCTTATGTGCCGACACCGGTGTTTTAGCTAGCAAAGCTGCGTGGCTGATGTGGAGTGAAGCCACGTTAATGACAACGTGTACAACCATTAGAGATGTGAGCAGGACAGACGAACAATTGACGGAAAAAGTGTGGACTTTATACCAGTTTTTAAATTGTGTTGATAGGCCACGTAAAACCAGAGTTATGATAAAAAATTATGTGCAATGTTTGGTTTCCTTGCTGAATACTATCGTTGTTTATATTTACTGCGGGAAGAAACGGTAAAAACGGCGATTTTATAAGAAAAAAGGCTTGAAGCCTGTGAGCAAAAACAAACTCCACCCCCTCTCCCTTTCCTATTCGTCCAAAAAAGTCCCATGTCGACCAATCAAAAAATGATATGACAACGTGGCATCTAGTTGTTAAGAAACGGGGGGAAGTTTTAGGAGTGATGGCGGAGTGGCACAAATAATTTGTGTTGCATCAAATTTGATGCAGAACAGCTGATTGTTCTGTAAATAGTTTGAAATGTTTATTTAAAAATGCCTTGGCTGCATTTAAATAAAAATAGCTGCAAAAAACTTTGTTGTTTGCCAAACTGAGTAACTTTTTTGAAGAAGTAACTATATAATTAACTGCCCAGCATTGGTCATTATATACTGTATTTTACAGACAGAGAGTTACAGACCCTCTCCCAGACCTCATACTCATACTCATAATACAAGTCAGAGCTTTATAAAAAAAGAAAAAAGTAAGTTGTGTTTTCGAAATTGGAGTTCAAGTTATTTTTACTTCCAATAGTGCTAACATACTGCACAGGTCAATGACTAGATTTTTTTTTAAAAATTTTCATTGTAAGTGGGCTAAAGCAGTTAATTAAAAGTAGTCTAACATAAATGTAAATGCTGTAATTTGATTATTTTAATAAACCATGTAACTTGGATGGATTAGATGCCGGTGTGACCACAGTGCACACGTCTGATCTGATTGTTTGTGTGATCAGTCAGTCTGCCACGAGGAGAGTTTGTCTTATTTACCATCAAGATTCTGAAAACTTCCTGAGAATTTTTGTCACTACGAGCAGCACTTTGTACTCTTTGTTTTTAAAAAAAAAATAAATACAGCCCCTGAACACAAAGCAAAAATAATTACAACCTTTCAGTGCCATGGTAACTGGGCTGGGCTGAAACTCGAACAAGGTCATTGTTTCTTGCTGCCCATTAAATAAGCTATTTTTATTCGTTTTTTTTAAAAACCATTTTCTTCTCTTCTTTAGGACTTCTTTTTATAAACCGGTCTCTGACCTAATGATATTTCTGTTGTGGATTAATAGCATTTGTCTAGCGGAGCTTGTCCTTACTCATTTAAGCTCCATGTTATCTCAGCATGAGATGCACAGAATCCAATTGGAGAAATGAAACTAAGTGTCTTGCCTGAGTTGTCTGGATCCCCAGGCGAGTGCGGAGCTGATCAACAGCAGGATGCTAGCAGCCTCTTGAACACATAATCACTTTATTAGAATGAATCTGTCTAGCCTGCTTTCCACTCACGGCAGTGACAGAACCTGCTCGTCAAAGCCTTGAGGCCACGACTAAAGCATCTGCCCTGAGAGACTGATTGAAAAAGCGTACATCAGTTTAGTGCCTTTTAAGTTCTTTATTGGATATAATAATTACTTGGCATCTATATCCATTCACCTCTTTCGCTCCTGTCTAACTCTAAACTCCCATTAAACTTCACGAAGACTGTGTGTAACACTTTTATACGTCTGCTGAACTGGCTTCCAACTTTTCTTCATTTAAAAGTCAAAATTAAGAAAAAGAAACTGGGTGACTTTTTAGCAGCCTCATTATTTGTCCTCTCTTTTCCCCGATGACTTTATGCATTATACTAAAAAAACATAGATATCACAACAGATTCTGCAGGAATTGAAAGGTTTTCAAATTAAAACAGTTTACACTTCTTCATCTGTCATGTTGTGATCTCACTGCAGGTAACAGATTAAATACGTGGCTCTATTTGCATTTCTAATATTAGAATAGAATATATTTAAACAGAGTACAATACCTCTGGATTTTCCCCCATAACTGTCCTTCAGTGTTACAGGGTTTCTTGCACAATTTTGGCTATGACTGGATACTTTTGGCGTATTTAATGTCATTGAACTGTGAATACATGTAGATATCTTTGTGCAGCATAGCAAAAAGTTTATTTTGTTTTCCCACAAAAAATAAAAGTTTCCTTTGACCATGTTTTGATTTATCCGCGATACCTTAACAGCCGATTCGTGAAAATATTGTCGGACATATACCGGTCCGTGGCTCAAAAAAGGTTGGGGACCGCTGCTCTATAACACTGCCTGTATGTTGCCAATATAAGTAATGGTAGTAAGAAACATAATTTTAAATGGCTCTTTATAGCATTATCATCACATTTCCCTTCAGATCAATTTAGATCTATTGATGTTGAAGTGGAGGTCAAAGGTCAAATTCACGATATTTTAAATCATTATACGGTACTTTCTATATGTTGATACAATACGCACCACGCTTGCAAGACTTATAGTTCCAAATTACAAGGCTTTTTGTCAAGTTTTCAACAATAAATCATTAAGTTGACCTTGTAGATTTTGATGGATACAAGCCAAATTTTAATGGATCTTTATGATGAGCAAACTCTACACCCCTACAAAGTTTTATCTGAATTAATTCTAAACTTTTTGAGCCATAGTGCTTACAGACAGAATAAACACTACAAGAATCATAACCTCCTTCGCTGAGGTAATAATTTGTGTGGCAAGTGTTCTAGTCCGAAAAATACGGTAGTCAGATTTTTTGTTTATTTTTTAAATATATTTATTTACATTCTTTTTATTTCAGTAGTAGGAGTAGGAGGTTATACTTCACTGGGGACAGTGATTCAGATAGCTTCAGGTCCCAGAGATGTATAGTCAACCCTGATGTACATTTAAAGGGTGCACACTGGTGTAGTGTAGTGAAGTGTCTCTGCTGAATCATCAATGTAGTTGTGAAAATTTAACATCCTTGTTCACGTCCAGTAATGAAATTTCTGTCTATTTTAACACATGGAAACTATGACACCAATGTAAGAGTGTCTCTTCATCCTCTACTCTTTGTTTCACTGTGGAAGCTCCTCTCCCAATGACTGAACAAAATGTTTTGATAGCAAGTTAGCCGTTGAAGAGTTATACAGCAAATTGACAAGCAATGACCTGTAGATTAATCAATAACAAACATAATTGTTCGTTGCAGCCATAATGGTAATGGTCGGTTGGATTTTATTTGCATGGATTTTGAGTCGAGCCCAGTGGACAGCCTTCTCTTCATACAGAAGAATTATTGCTACAAAGCCAAATTGCAAACCGTTTGGACTCTCATTTACACCCATTTGTGACTAATGAGTGTCTTTGTCACAGTGCTTTGCACTCATTGGCTTTGAACTATACTTTGAACTGTTCCCTAATGGCAAAGTTGACCACAGCTGATACAATTTGCCGCCCCTAATCTTACTGCCAAAACTTTGAGCAGGCCTGAGTCCATCCATCAGAAGAAGCCTCATCAGAGCAAGCCGGGGAGTCGTAGGAGAAATAATGTGCTTTTTATAATGGGATGGCCGTAATGTTCTCCACAGGTTGGGGTATTAACTGAGTTCATACATCACCCACACTGCAGAAAACCGTGGGGTAGTTTGACAGGGAATCACCTCTGGGGAAAATGTGGGGATAGCATAGGTAACTAATGATCAAGAAAACGCCAACGAATTAAAATGTGAAGTAAGGTGAGGGGTTTTCCTCATGAGTATTAATTAGAGGCCAGGTTGGTGTACAGCATGCTGTTTATACAAGAGTGAGAAACATGGAAAGTTGGAAGGCAAATGGATTTTTAGTGTTAAACAAGTCAGCTTAAATGTCAAGGAAAAAATATAAAGGCCCAAGAAGTGCTGTGTTGGAAAGTTTTTTAAAATAACATTTAACAGGCTTCATTTAACAAGCAGGGTAATCATGTTTTTTTTGGTGGTTTTTTGAGGTAAGATGGACAAAGCTGACACAATGTAGTTGCATTGTTCTAACTAACAGCAGATTTTTCACAGCTACTAGTTTCTTGGGATTATTTTGGGTGTCCAGGATGATATCTGTTCCTCTGCATTGCATTTATTTGTTTGGTGTGATGAATACACCTTGAAATCTTTTGCTGAACTGACATTTATCCAGGGATTTTCCTGGCTCAGTATGGGCCTTTGGGGGTGACTAAATGAGGGTGTGTAAAGCAGTGTAAGGGGTTGTTCTCGGTGACGTCCTCAGGCCAGTGAAATATGGAGAGTAACACACAATCACAAGGCACTTATGCCACTGAGGGCTCTTTTGAGGTGGATGACTGCTTCCCTCTAGGATCCCCTGAAGTGGTCATTGGTGTGGTGGTGGACCATAATGGCTAAATATCAATTAGTGGCGTTGGCTCTGGGCCCAGTGAGGCCTAAAAGCTGGAGCTCTGTA
The DNA here is from genome assembly GCF_051167445.1 of Perissodus microlepis. Taxonomy (NCBI): domain Eukaryota; kingdom Metazoa; phylum Chordata; class Actinopteri; order Cichliformes; family Cichlidae; genus Perissodus; species Perissodus microlepis. Next base: position 27,140,675 of record NC_140477.1, on the reverse strand, counting down.
ACCGCGGCTGAGCTTGAAGAGGTTCTGAAGGGGAAAGGAATGCAGTCGGGTGTTGTTTCTGCAGCAGCCAAAACAGAGTCTCTACTTCTTAAATGAAAAATGCTAAGTTGAAGATGATCAAACAAGAGCACAAACTGAGTTATGAGTCTTGCTAAGGGCGTATTTGAAAATCAACCCCTCACTTAGGTGTTAAGAGATGGGCCACCTGCCTCTCATTAATACGATTCCGTATTTTACTGTCTAAACTTTGCTAAATCTAAAGCTGTAGCCACCATGTTGATCATCACTCTAGTGAGTGCGAAGGATCTAAGAGGCAAACATGCTGGTAAAGTCTTCGTAGCCGTCAGTGTAACTAGTTAGTTAATGGATGCAAGTAAATACTACATTAAAACTAATGAATGAATAAATACATTAAGTTCCAACATTAATAAACCTCACAGTTATATAACCACTGACCTTTACCACATCCTACTGAGAGCACTAAGGCTACGTCTACACTAATGCGTTTTCGTTTGAAAATACATTGTTTTCTCTCCCTTTAAATGAGTGGCAGACAGAAATGAGGCAGGTCAAATCTTTTTGTGTTTCACGCATGTGCAGTACTGGAGCATAAGCGTTTTCAGCCGTTTCAATGTGGACGCATAACTCTGTTAAAACAACTGAAAATGCTAGTGTGGACGTAGAGCATTTTCAAACAAAAACGCCGTTTTCAAATCTATCCGAGCTAGTGTGGACGTAGCCTAAAACATTTCCTGCTGTGATCAGATAAGCAGCAATATTGTAGCAAAGAGGAGTGAGCTCCCCACAGCAGGTGGAGGTTGCACCTAGAGATTGTTTCACCCCAAGGAAGAAAGGGAAGGTGAAAGACAGGGGGAGAGATTAAAAATGATGTCCATAGCTGCTGAACAATGAGTAACTGTCAGGGGCTAGCTCAGTCAGAAACAATCCAATAAAGTCCACTATGTTGGAGAAAGGATGTTGCCACTCCTCATACTTGGCGGTGACTAAAAGAGTGAAATTTAAAAATACTGACATCAGCTCTGACATTCCTTTTTAATTACTCTTTAATGATCATCATAATATTGCTGTTATGGAGAGGAAATCAGGGATGTTCTGATATTGTAACTGCCCTAATCAATAGATGAAGTGACCTAAACAAGGATCTGGTGTTTTGTTTTATATATGGGAGTCAAACTTCTACCCTCAATGCTAAAGTCCGTTACTCATGTCTGTTTTTATTCTGCAACATTGAGTGCTTTCTTGTAAGTATTTTTCCTGTACCTTCTTTAGGCAGGTCATGTGACCGCTTGGTTATATTGTCATAAAGTCGGGTAGCACAGTTTGACCGTGTGATATTTGTTGAAGCCCTGTGTTGTGTGCACAGGGCTTCCAGCACTCTTCTCTCCTCCCTGCATCCACAGCAGCAATACACAGTAACACCTGCTGAGTGTTTGATGACCTCATACCAGCAGCACAACACAGATATACACCAAGATGCAGTGCTGAGAGAGGATGGGGAGAAAATGAGGTAAAAAGCTCACAGTCTTCCCTGAGGGACCGACATCAGACGTGCCTATCTTCAGATTAGTTTGGAAAAAGCTAATGTTTTGCAATAATGTCTTATGTGCTTCCGCTAGCTCCTCACCATGAACGCTGACATGAGTGAAATGACACTGAAAGGTGAAACGGCACCAAAATTGTTACCAAGGCAATCATAGCATAAACAGAAGCTGGTTGTGTCAAATTGGCGTTGAATTCATGAAGCACTTTTATTTACAGTATGTGTAGGATAAGGTTTATGCCTCTTATCTGTGGGGCGTGCATATATTAGCAGCATGCTGGGGATTTTGTTATGTAATTCCAGTCTTCTACTAAAGACCACGTGTGTTAAGTTGTTGGCCCCGTGAAGAGATTTGAGAAAGCTGTCTTCACCGAAATTGTTTCCTCTCCACAATTAGTGTGCATACACTTTGCGATTTCCGAAGGGACTCTGTCAGCAGCATTGTTGGTCTTTTCCTGACACAGCCAATATCGCTTACGAATGGAGAGTCTGGCTTAATGGAGGATAAATCTACTCACCTTGGGCAATAATAGCTTACCCTCTGCAGTCTTACCTTGAAGATTGGAAACGTAGGACTTGGTATGTTTCCCTTATCTCTGGCTGCCAATAACAGGACCTCAGAGACAGTGAAGCATGAACCTAGAAGTGGAAAGGGAAAACTTCTGTCGGCCACCCGCAGCAAGCACACACAGGCGAGTGCTCTCCTACAAGAGAGGAAAAAATGATTTTTGTCAGTCCTGGTAGTCGGGAGGAGATGGAAAACACCTGGGAGAAAAATGCAATTGCAAATGCAACCTTCCCGTGACCATGTTTGCATTTTTGAAATTATCGACCTACATCAGGTGATCGACTCTCGGTGAGATGTGAAACTGGACCGGGGCTCATTTCATCTCAGCATCTGCACCATTCTTTGTGTCATGCAGATAAGAGTGGGATTGCAAGATTGGGAAGATGTCCCGCAGCCTTGACACTTGACATTGGCGGAAATTTGTTGTGATGGAAATGTGGATGATGGTGCAAAAAGTCTGGTATGGAGGTGTGCGTTACCATAGTTACCGTGCAACGTCACTAGAGGGTAACAGCTGGAGCTTTTAGGAGGACGGGCGACGTGTAATTGAAGAGAGAGAAGAAGAGGAGAGCAGCTGAGCTGGAGATCAAGACAAATGATGTGAATGGGGAAATGAAGATGCAGGCTTGTTTTAAAGCCTAGAACAGAGCATGTTTGCTCTCACTGCTAGTGATGGGGTAGGCTGGAACTACAGGGCTATTGGCAAGTGACTTGTATATCCTAACCAATGAGAATATCCTGGATATTCCTAATAGATGTTCTCAGTTTTGTAGTTATCTGTAACTGACCACATTAAACCAATACAAGAGTGTTTATTAGCAAAGGACGTGAGGTTGCGTGCCCATTGACTTCTATAGAGTTTCGGTTGGATGTTTGTGAATTCCCAAATTTCACACTGTACATTAGTGTAACAATTTCCGTCAGTCTATGAATTTTCTTCCGCTTATCTGATTTAGCTTGGGGGGTGGACCCTATCCCAGCTGCCATAGGGCGAGAGGTGGGGTACACCCTGGACTGGTTGCCAGCCGCAGGTGTGAATAGTTGTCTGTCAATGTCAATATTAATCCAGTAAGAATTTCGAATCATCACTTAACCTAGCCCTTAACCTAACCCCCGACTAACCAGGGCCTTCTTGCTATGAGGCCAAAACACTTGACCTAATGTTCAGGTTTTCCTCCAAGCTGAAGCTGAATCCCTAGTATTGTTTAGGTGTTTAGGTGTTAGGTGAGTAAGATTATTGCTAGCTATCACCACTGTAAACTGCAAAGATTAAGCTGTAGTTTAAATTTCAGGGCAATAAGAACTCGATGCCTCAATTCTAACTTGAATCTGTCCAGCTGGACTCATATATATCTATTTAAACGCACAGTAAAACAATAGAAGCTTACTGTGAAAGTCCATTAAAGCTTTTAATTGTGAACAAACATTTTAAAGTCCACAAATGGACCAAACAGTATACTTACAGTAGCTTCACCTCACAGAGCAAAGCCCGTATCACTGCTTAAGCTGCCAGCCTGTCCTGTTTTCAGCATCAGTTTAGGGGAGCCGTCTGAGCACGGCGCTACCTGCGTCAGTGTATGCATGAATGAAATTGTGTGTCAAGAGCGTAAATGGAGCGCAACCCAGCTTTGGTCGAGCGCTGCGAGAGCGTGTCTGATATTTGACTAACAGCATGCAGAGGGTGGACTGGATTTGAAGCAACTTTGTGGATAGAACAGAGGACTGGGTACAAGCATAGATTCTTTCTTAATATCTTTTTTTGTATGTGTGTACATGTTTGTGATTGTCTGTGCATCTCTGTCTGATTAAGATTTAATTCCTTCTTTTAGTTTGTTAGACTTTGGAATGTCAGCCTTGATAATGATCTTCTTCTCTTTGCTGAGGTCTTTCAGTTCTCTCCACTTTACTCCCCTGAGGCTCAAACACATACAGTATGAGAAGCAAAGCAAAGTGCCTGTTAGGTTTGGCTTTGGGTTCCCTTCTGTGGCTTTTTCCGTGGTCAGCTAAGCATGCAGAGTCCCGGATGGCCCCACATCACAGCGTCGACCACTGCCTGTAAGCCTGTGGCAGCATTTGCTGGCAGGATCCCTATAGGAGAGTCTGCAGGAACTGATCCCACACCTTTACTCCTTTTTCTTCATTTGTTGGAAGTTCTACATCACACAGTAGAAATGAAACATATGGTGTGAGTGAAGGGGCACAGTGGTTGACAAGTTGGAAATAAAGGTGTCGTTTGCAAGGCAGTCAGCTGTTCGGACAAACAGGATAGCTGAATTCGAACCTGCAAACTTGCATCCACAAAAGCCAGCAGCACACACTCACACACACTTGAATGAATCTAGTCTGTGTGCGCATCTTGTTTGTCAGCATTGACAGATGTGAAAGAATGTGAGACGAGGAGACACATTTTAAACCCCGAACCTCTTCGGAGTAACTGGAAAACCCTCTGGCTAACTTCGGAACGTTAAAGGAATTTTTAATTTGCACAACGGTGCTTTGACACAACTCCCTTAATCATAGTCTGTTTTCATTGGGGAGAAACATTAATGTGGCAAATTTAAGATGCCCTTTGCAAATGGAGACGTCTGTATGGAGTGTTTGATTGCAGGGACGAGCGGGTGATTGGAGGAGGGGTCTTCTTCTGAAGAGAGCATGAATGAATTACATGGGTGTCTACTTCCAAGCTTGAGGGGGTTTTTATGTCAAGCTGAGCATCTTCCTCTGAAATGGGTTTAACTTTAATTTTCATGTATGGAACCTCCTGAGAAAGCTTCACCCCAACCTGGCTTCAACTCTAATGGAGCGGATAACCGAGGCTCACTATCACTAATGCAATTTTCCCTGTTCCATATGTAATATTACCTGCCTGTGCACGAGAGGCGAGACAGACGAAAAGACACGGCGGCCCTTTTTTTTCTTCCTTTTGACCTGGAGCAGCTCTTCCCATTTGCCTGTCTCTAAGGGCTCTTTACTTTGCAGACACAAAAAGGCCTGTTCTCAATGCTGGCATCCCAGCTTCTCGCTTTCTTTCTGCCGATTACTGACCTCACGCCATTTGATTTAAGCGGCTGAATTTCTCCTTACTTTCCCCGCTCAGTGTCACATCCCCAACCTATTCCGGAATCTCGCTGTTGAATGCCCGAGCTTTCATATTCAATCTTGTGCAAAATAGACCTACCTTACCTTTCTCTCTGTCTCTCTCTCTCTCTCTCTCTCTGTCTCTTTCTACCAGTTTTATAATTTTGCTTTGACAAAGGATTTCCCCCCTATTCCTCTAAAGCCATTTAAATTCACCACCATGTGCTTACGGGAAATCCAATTTCTGCCACCAGCTTATAGAGTGGAGGAACAAAGAGGCCCATTTGCATGGAGAGTTGAGGAAATGGTATGTTGAGTTTGAGATGAGGATGAGAATTTCCCAGATTGCTTTACTGATGTGGTTATTGAATTGTTGCTGCAGTGCGACGTAAATGAAGCGCTCACAAGAGCTGCTCTGGAAAAGAGAAAACATCCAAATAAACTAAGAAAAAAAAATGCCAATGCAGTATTAATGAGGTATTAATTATGAGCTAGATATCACACACAGACATTCGTTAAGATCTCATTGTAATGGTGATTGGACAATGTTGCATCATGATCGCTTTTTCAAAGGATTATAACAGATTGCGTCATTAAATAAAGAAATAACTGGGCTTTAATTCGTGTACCAAAAAAACCACAGGATTAGTTGTGACATATTTAGGACGAATATGCATCTTGGAGGTGTTAATCGATCTATAGAAGGGAGGCAGCCTGGCAGAAAGTGGAGTGCACCTTCAGTCTGAACTTTCAGAGTGATATTAAGCAAATCTGGATGTAGAAGTTTGAGAGTCGGGGCTGTAATTGTAACTCTTTAATCATATTCATTCCAATGCTGACAGGTAAAGGCAGCGACATGCTTATAAAGTTTTGTCCCGATTGCCCCTTTCCAGTGTGAAATGGATGTGGAGTTTTGCACCTGTGGTTATAGGTTCGGTTTGAAAGGAGAAGTGTTCCAGTACTCGTAAGTTATTGACACTACACAAGAGAGAAAAGTAAAGATCTTTTATCAGGATAGGAAAAAAGAAGTCTAAAAATCCAGATGAGATGTGGGGTCGCCATTTAGGTGATGATAAATAGAGGTGTGCCTGCCAGGGATTCACAAGTTAACTGATGGCACTGGGATTTCCCCCTCTATATCAAATCTTTTTCAAGTGACCGCAAATTAAATCCTATCTTTTCCAAGCAGTAGGATGTAAAAATTACAAATTGCAATCAATAGCCACTTTGACCAGGGCCTGTTTCATAAAGTGTTCAGATGGAAGAAACTCCTGTTATCTGGTAACTTTGTTGGGACAGAATCATTCGATGGAGGAGGTGTTTTATTTTGGACACTAAGAAACACTTACCTACCCACTTATTAATGCAATTCTTTTTTTTTTTATATAGCATCAAATCACAGCAATAGTCGCCTCAAGGCACTTTATATTGTAAGGTAAAGACTCGACAATAATACAGAGAAAACCCCAACACATAAGTAGGCACTTGGCGACAGTGGGGAGAAAAAACTCCCTCTGATTCCTCCATCGGTTGTAAAATGTTGCTTTTGTTGTTTCTTTGTTGTTTCTTTCTTTGGGTTTTAACCCATCAGTTAAAACAGATTGGGGGTGAGGGGAGGGAGAGGACCAAATCAAAGCCAGTACAGAAGTTCCTTAAATGCACATTCTTTTCTTTGGCCAGCAGGGGGCAACTCTTCTGGTTGTCTGATGTCTATAAAGGTAATGCGGAAAATGATTTGTTACTTTATTATGTAAGTCAGTAAGTCATTTCCTAAGGAGGCTGTGGTCTCAATAGCAGGTTTCAGGCATTATGTAATGGAACATAATTTTGTACAATACAGTGTCATGAAGAGTCAAGTAGGATATAATTTGGGATATGACTACCGTGTCACAAACAAATTGGTACTAAAACATTGTGCAGTTCCTCAGTCACATCAACCAAACAAGCTGGTCATGGCCTATAATGTGGTCAAGCAGACCACAAGATTACATCACAGTGACTACATATGTGCAAAGTGTACAATCTGTGGTTTCTGTCAACTTACTAGGAAAATAAATAGCTTTTAGAGGCTATGATGTAGTGGACAGAAATAGCATTGGACCATTGTGGCACAGCTGTGGCATTTAAAAGCTAAAAGCCACAAAATACCTTGTATTATTACTGCAGGTAATGATAATTCTGTGGGTTTTCACCCCCTTTTATACTACACAGATGTATTTGCACTGTTGTTGATATAAAAATAGACGTAGCTGTGTTTGGCATTTTGGCTGATTATGCTACAATCGGACAAAATGCCAAATGCTTGCCACTTTTCTCTGCTTCATATCTTTGTAAGCCAGAAATAAGTAACAGAAATACTTTAAAGTACTGATTCATCTGATGAATCATGAGCAGAAATAATCTTGCTTAATTGCGCTCCTAATTTAGCTGTATTTAGTTTATATTTATTTATGTGTCACAATTGAAATTTGCCCCTCTCTGCCTCTTTAGCTCGGAGCTTGTGCTTCTCTTTTTTTTTCCTCAGCAGGGGAGCCAGTGGTACAGCTGATAAGACTGTTAAACATGGAGACATTGGCCACAGCTCACCACAGCTCTGTAATCACACAGGTCCTCCTTACTTACTGTGTAGATGAAGGCTTTTGGTTGCTTTATAACAATGAGATAAGATAGCAGAGGAGAACAGGGAACGCTCCTGCTTTGAATGACTGTGCAGAGGAGAGACAGGAGTTGCTACAGTACACACTGTGTTTGGCTCCTCACTTGTCAAGTTGTTTTAGGATTTGTTTGGTTTTTGAGTGGAATAATCTCAATGGGAGAATAACAACTGTTGGGAAAAGTGCGTCCAGAAGCATCCTCCCTCTTTATATCCTTTCTCACTCTTCTGTGAGCACTGACATTCGCCGGGCAAAAATGATGGTTTTGTGTGTTTATGTATGTGTCTGTGCGTGTGCTTTAGCATTTGTCTGCAAGCCTACAAGCATATATGATTGATTTTTTTATGGAGGGGGTGGGTTTAACTGCTGGGGTGTGTGTATTTGGCCGATAAGTGAGTTTGTGGCAGTCAAGTACAGTGCAAAAAACATTTCCCTTACTCTGCAGGGAGCAGGACTGATTCCTTCATCAGTCTGTCGTCCACATTATAGACTTTATGGATGCAGTAAAAACCCCAATGGGCAGCTGCCACCAGTTTCTCAGCTTCACAACTGCCAAACACCAAATGTGTGATATATATATATATATATTTTTTTTTTTTCTGGGGCAAGCAAATCTCAGAAGGCTGCCCGCCACATTGCCAGGTAAATACTAAAAAAAAACATATAATGAAAAAACTAGGCTCCACCATGGAACTACTGAAGTTGAAGCACATACACGCACATAAAATCTGCCTCTTCTCTGCCTCTGATTGGCTCTGACCCTGACATTTCTGCCTAAGCCTCCTCATCTAACCATAGCACTAAACAAGCAAGAGCCTCGAGGTAATCAGAGGCAGGATAGAGATGGGTCTCTGCAGAGTACAGGTGACGCTGTGGCATCAGAGCTCTGTCAGGAGTAGGAGGCTAGACATCATGGACTGTGCAAAGAAGAGGCAGTTTGCAGTACTGAGAGCGAGCAGTCTAATGAAGAGCTGAAAGTTGATTAAAATGATTTCAATATGTGATGGGTTTACAAAACCTTCACATTTAGACTTGTTTAATCCTTATAGCAAACTTAGCAAATATGTTCAGTGGTGTTCTGAGATCAAGACTTCTTGGCATGAACATATTCAAATAATTTAGCTTGTTTGTCTTTAGCACTTGCTCACACTCCCTGTGTGAGCCACTACTGACTAAAACACTGAGGCATGTAAGCTGTAGAGCAGCAGAGAGACATACATATACACTGTAAACATGAGGATCGTACTAAATGAGCATACAAAATTATAAATAAGTTATTAATAACATGAGACTAACGTGTTATTATTATAATAAGTTGGTATCATGTTAGCTGATCCTCAGATGTGATTTTCTTTTATAACTGTAGCAAAGAAAACATTTATATGCTGTTAAAAGCATTAAAAAAGGTTTAATTTCTTTAACTTAGATTACAATCTATATACTGCAGAGATGCTGCAGAGAAAACAGTGCAGAGACAGACAAAAGGGGTATTCTCCATCTGATCACTAGTCTCAGATACTCACTGTTCGGTAAAGGCTCTCACCAAAATGCCTTACGTCAGCCAGATTGAAGGAGATTTCCAGTAAAGATGGGCCTGTAGGGAGTAAAACTCTGAAATCACTCGATGAGCAACATCACTTCTGGTGAATCACAGCTCATTACGGTGCAAAGTTGTAAGTCAGTCATGCTGCTACTGAGGAGCAATGACAGCCAGTTACACAACGGGCATTTTCACATTTCCAGACTTGTGGTCTGAAGGTAAATAATAGCCAGTGTCACATCCAAACAACCCTAATGGCTGATAATGAGCAAGTGGTTTTTGCCAGGACAAACAATAGATGATTCTGCTCTATTTTCCCTTCCTGCCTTATTTCCTGTGCTGAGCTTGGTGTACCACAGGAAGAGTGATGGAAAGGCAGCTCTCTTTGTTTCACATTTGTGCACATTTATGGACTATTTGCTCTGGTCAACTATGAATTTTGCATGTTAACAAAATATATCCTGTTCTCCTGTTGTTGCTACACAGCCACTATTTACCATATCGGATATCCCACTTTGAGTGCATAATTACAAGTGGACTTATCGATCATCCAGCCTCATTCTGTGCTAAGGTAGCTGTGCTTGTTCATTTAATCTGCCAGAAAATCTATCTGTTATGAAGGAAGCATAGAATATATGGAATATGTGCTACTCCCCATACTTTTTGTGGTCTTAGTCTTAAGTGGGAAGACACAAGTCTGCTTCTTTCTGCTAAATCCACTCGCACTAAATTGTGAAATAAAATGATATCAAAGACTTTGGTGTCCCAGATTCAATGTAAGGGTATTTATAAACGTATTTAATTGCTGATAGCGTCTGTAATAGAGAAAACCAAAAACTTTACATGATTAAAATGACATTAACACATTTAATGTAAATCACTGGGAACTTTGTGTAGTTCACTTCTTAAATTGTGTATTACAAAAGGCTCATTTCTTTCAAGAGGAGTTGTGATTGGTTGTATTTGATGCTGCAGTTCAGTGCAGATCTAAGAGAGACGACTTGGGTGAAGTCGTTTCTCTGCACAAGCAGGAATTCATGTCAACTCTCTTAAGAAAAAATTCACCAAGCAGCTTAGATTTTATTTGAAATGAGAGTCAATGCGCGAATTATCATCTGCTTTCAGCTGAAGTCTTTAACATTGGTAAAGATGCCAATGTAAGTCTAATTGGTACTGGCTATTACTGTAATTTCAGTAGAGAGCTCATGAAATACAGAGTATCTCCTTTTGTATCCTTAATCCGAGAATGGTCAACTCCAGATACTGTCCCGACCCGATTCTCACAGCCATTTCTGGAGACCATGTGTTAGAACACCTGAACGAGTGCTTGGGCATGTTTGACCCTTCTAATGAGCCAGTTTTACTTCAAAATAGACCCCAATAACGCCTGCGCTGTCCTCATTTTAGCCACAGTGACATATGAGGAGGATTCATCAAGAAGGAATAATGGATGTTCTTTCCAGAAGAGAATTTTGATTCCGGCAGTTATGAAAACAGCATAATTGAGATCTGATGGTTATTGTCCTGCATTTGTTCTCACAGTTAGATTTTAGTTCTGTATTGTGGTTTAAATCCGATGCATCCCTTTTATATGAGGTAGTGTGCTTTTGTTGCTTCCTAAAAGCCTCTGGGCTGGTGTGGTGCAGGCTGTGGCTGATGTTGCATTTATATATTCACAGATATCAACTGTTAGGTTCAGTTAAAGCATAATGTTTCTTAGATTTACTATGTAAGTGTGAAATATTCATGATCTCAAGAGTAATTATACAATTTGACATAATTGAGTAGGTTATTTCAGACTGCAGAAAAAGTCTGTTGGAACTAGGTTATGTGTTGGGAGTTGTCAGCTAGATGGCAAATATCACTATTGTCCCTAGTCTGTACCAGACCCGCTAGTCATGTATACTAATTGTTAATATTTTAACTGATGCCAAATGGTGGTAAATTGTTCTGTCTTAAATGTTATTCAGTGAACTGCCAGCAGATGGAGCTGAAGCCCTGACATCGTTGTAGAAAAACTGTATAACTCTGTTAATCAAGGCTGGATCTTCTTGTTAAGCTAGTCACTGTAATTTATTTTGATGAAAGGTGAAATAAGTGGTGGAAATTAGCTGTCTATGAAAGCTGGATGGCCTCGCCCTTATAGGGTGAGGAGGTCAGTTCAGTGCTGCTCCACATTGAAAGGAGCCAGTTGAGGTGGTCGCCTGCTGGCCGAGGTGCTCCAGGCATGTCCTTTCGGGAGTGGGCTCTGGGGTAGTCCCAAAACAGTCAGCCAGCCTGGGAACTTCACAGTGTTCCCCTGATGTGTTGGATGAGGCAGCTAGGGAGAGGGAGGTCTGGACTTCTTTACTTGGGCTGCTCTCCCTGCGACCTCACTTTGGATAATTGAAAGAATTGATAGATGATTTATTGATTTTTCATTGTAACTTTTATTGAGATGGTTGTGGTGAGTTGTAGAACAATGTAAACAGTTGAAAATGCACAGCACAATGCGGCACACTTTTAAGTCACAATTTATTCGTTTTTTAGATATTCATTTGTCATATTTTAACATGTTTTCATATCATATTTATTATCAGTTTAAATGTTTTTTTCCTATTTCTTTGTCTGTTTGGAGTGTAGTATAGGTATATGCAATGTTCATAATACATTATGTGAGGTGCCATACAGTTAAGCAGCATTTAAAGTAGGAAGCGATCGTGGCTCAAGAGTTGGCAGTTCGTCTTGTAATTGGAAGGTTGCCGGTTCGAGCGCCGGCCTGACAGTCTCAGTCGTTGTGTCCTTGGGCAAGACACTTCACCCGTTGCCGCCTACTGGTGATGGTCAGAGGGCCCGGTGCCGCCAGTGTCCGGCAGCCTCGCCTCTGTCAGCGCGCCCCAGGGCAGCTATGGCTACAATGTAGCTTGCCATCACCAGTGTGTGAATGGGTGAATGACTGAATGTACTGTAAAGCGCTTTGGGGTCCTTAGGGACTAAGTAAAGTGCTATACAAATACAGGACATTTAAAGTATGATTCTTTATTGAAGAATGTGACACTGTCTATTAAACAGCCCTCAAATTTTACTTGATATCTGAGTGTTTCTTAGTTTCAGACTAGTCCTTAGACTGTTTATTTTTTCTTTGTTTGGTTGATTTGGACCAGTGTTGTATTTTGTCTCAGCAGGATATTAACAACCCAGACGCATCAACATTGGAGTGGCTTCAGTGTTGAAGTCCCTCAAGAATGTGTAAGTGTGTGAGCAACTTTAATCCCTCTGAAAATGGGTGTAATGACTAGACGATATCAGCTCACAGAAGCTTGCAGCTTTAGCAAATCCACAAGTAAGCAAGACACGTGTGAAAATCCCCAAATCCAGATGTGCCACACTGATGTAGGCACATCAGATCTGGGAGGTGGAAGCTGCGGATGACTTGGCTGTCTGATGACTTATTCAGACAGCCGTCTCATCCTCGTTTTCAGTACTTGTAGAAAGTGCATTCAGGCAGCAGCTCCGAACAATGCAGAAAAAGCTGTTCTGTTACCTGCAGGCACTTCTTTGGTTAACTAGAGTCATTTAAAATCACCATGCTGCTTTTAAAGCGTTATTTATCTGAGATTTGATGGGCTGTTCCAGAGCTTGATATTCTCATTAAGCTGCCATGTATTTGCCTCTAGGACGTCTTCATACTTCTTTTGTTGGTAGATTATACTGCTGATATCCCAAAATATGCTAATCCCCAAACACCTCATTGTAATATTTGATCCCACCGTGTAGCTTTAGCTTCTTTTCAGCAGATGCAGAAGTGAGCATCACCCTAAATGACAGCCTTCAACTTTTAACAGTATTGTGGAGAAGGTACATGACACACTTTTTGTGATCCACTCTGAGTGATTTATTGAACATGAGTCCATTCCTGTGAAATTCCAGGCTGACATGCATGCGAAGCGTACAAACAGGAGCGTCTGCCTTTACTGTCAGCGGTATTGTGGGCAGCTTCATTAAACTGCCAATTAAAGCTGTAAGAGCTGATAATCCTTTACTGTCTCCTGAAGTGCTTTATCATGACAGTCAGCCAGAAACACCTCAGCCCACTGTAATTTAATTCAGCCAAGACCACCTTGTCAACCAGAGGTTCCTCCCTTTAATTGGTTGCTCTAGTGATGGGTTGATGGGTTTTCGTTTTTCTTTTTTTTGCCTCCTGTTTACCAGTGTGCTTCTTTCCATGTGCGTTTCTTGCCGAGGTGTGGTGTAGAGGTTTAGGAAATCAAAGATCACATGGTTTTTCTTTTGGGTTAGCTTTGGGCATTGTTCTTTTGTTCTCTGAAGTTGTGAAAACAGCACAGCTCTTGACTGACTCTTTAAGTTTTCCGGTCCAGCGTGCAGTGCAGCACTGTGATATGGAGGAAATGGAGCAACAGGGGATCTGGAGGTTTGACAACTTGGCTCCACGCCTCATGCATACAGGATTCCATGACTGTCTGAACCAGCAGGCCAAGTCACTGTGGACTCTGCTGTTCTAAAACATGTTTTCCTGAAGTTTAGGACACAGATCATCACCAGAGCTGTGCCTTTAAAGGCAAATTATTTATAGTTGTGAGATCTGTACCATGTAGAGACTGGTATTGTGACAGTTTTGCACCATAACGTAATGGTACAAATATTCTTCCTTTTTAAAAAGAGTGCAAAATTGAGTAGAAGGATACATAATTGATATTATTAATTCATTAAGGTTGCCCTCCCTTCTCTAGCCTTACCCTACAGCTTTCAGTAGTGTAATTTCTGCACCTCTCACCAAGAGTCATCAATTAACCCAACGTATAATCTTTGGATTTTAGGGAAATCGGAGCACCAGAGAAAACCCACCTCCAGGACATTCCTGCTGTGAGACAGCAGTGCTTTTTATTCTGATCTGGCACTTTGAAATCTTGATGAAATCGTGAAATTTTTGGAAAAAGAGTTTTCACAGGACTCTGCAGTTTGTAAAAGCTGAATACATACATATTGCTTATTACTGCTTATTGGAATTAAGAGGCTAAGTATCAGCCAGGTGCTGCTAATCATATCCACTTGATTAGCTGATCATCAGGAAGCATGAGCGCCTCACAATGCCGAGCAAGGTCAGACCGAGCAGGGCTCTGAGAAATTATAAAAAATGCGAAGTTGTTTAAGTTGTTGCAATGACTCAGACCTTAAACTGACTGAAATCCTGTGGCGAGAACTCAAGAGAGCTGTTAAATAAATACCCACAATTTGTTTCCATGATGTATCGGTACCTTTTTGGTCCCTACTTACTTTAAGGACCAGTAGATTGTACCTGTAGGAACAGAATCTGACTTTGTATCTTTGATAATTGACTCTTTCTTAGTTTTAGTATCTTAATAAGAATGCTAATAATAATAGTAATTACAACAACTTTAAGTTATGGCAAATTAAATCAGTCACAGAATTTAAAACAAATTAAAATTAACTGGCAATAAAAGAGTCTCTACAATATGTTTTAATTAAAAACTAAAATAAACAAGTGAATTGAAGTCACCGTCTCTGCAAGCCGTATGTCCTCAGGCAAGTCGTCCCAGAGCCACGAGTCCCTGAAGGCAAATCCACGGTCACCTTTAGAGTTACAGCTCAACTTTGGAACAGCCAAAAGACCCCGCCTGAGGATGCCAGCAGATTCATGAGTGAACACTTCTGCTATTTAGCTCGGGGGCATACCCAGACGTGCTTTAAAAGTGATCAGTAGAATCTTAAAATCAATTCTTTAAAAAAAAGAGCGTTCTAGGAGCCTGTGAGGAGAGACCAGGTTTGAGGTGATGTGATACAATCTGCTAAAACCAGTGAGAAGCTGAGCATGCTGCATTCTGAATGACTGTTTGTGGTTTGTTTGTTCCATGCCAATGAGGAGGGAGTTGCTGTAGTTGAGGCACGAACAACTTGGTTTAATAGGAGATGGTTTTAATTGGAAAACATTGGACTGGATAACATTTTAATCTTTGCTTCAAAGCTCAGAGCCTGAAGGAAACGGTAATCCAAAATTTCTGGCAGTGCTAAACTACTAACTCCCAAAAAGTTTTAAAGAATCATAAGTACCATCTGTTTCTGCAGGCGTTTCCTAAAGCTGGGCACAGCGAGGTGAAACATTCTCGAGCAGGAGCAATTCAATTCAATTCAATTCAATTCAATTTTATTTATATAGCGCCAAATCACAACAAAAGTCGCCTCAAGGCGCTTCATAGATACAGAGAAAAACCCAACAATCATATGACCCCCTATGAGCAAGCACTTTGGCGACAGTGGGAAGGAAAAACTCCCTTTTAACAGGAAGAAACCTCCGGCAGAACCAGGCTCAGGGAGGGGCGGCCATCTGCTGCGACCGGTTGGGGTGAGAGAAGGAAGACAGGATAAAAGACATGCTGTGGAAGAGAGACAGAGGTTAATAACAGATATCATTCAATGCAGAGAGGTCTATTAATACATAGTGAGTGAGAAAGGTGACTGGAAAGGAAAAACTCAATGCATCTTGGGAATCCCCCGGCAGCCTACGTCTATTGCAGCATAACTAAGGGAGGATTCAGGGTCACCTGGTCCAGCCCTAACTATATGCTTTAGCAAAAAGGAAAGTTTTAAGCCTAATCTTAAAAGTAGAGATAGTTTCTGTCTCCCGAATCCAAACTGGAAGCTGGTTCCACAGAAGAGGGGCCTGAAAACTGAAGGCTCTGCCTCCCATTCTACTTTTAAATACTCTAGGAACAACAAGTAGGCCTGCAGAGCGAGAGCGAAGTGCTCTAATAGGGTGATATGGTACTACAAGGTCATTAAGATAAGATGGGGCCTGATTATTTAAGACCTTGTATGTGAGGAGCAGGATTTTGAATTCAATTCTGGATTTAACAGGAAGCCAATGAAGGGAAGCCAAAACAGGAGAAATATTCTCTCTCCTTCTAGTCCCTGTCAGTACTCTTGCTGCAGCATTTTGGATTAGCTGAAGGCTTTTCAGTGAGTTTTTTGGACATCCTAATAATAATGAATTACAGTAGTCCAGCCTGGAAGTAATAAATGCATGAACTAGTTTTTCAGCGTCACTCTGAGACAGGATATTTCTAATTTTAGAGATGTTGCGCAAATGGAAGAAAGCAGTCTTACATATTTGTTTAATATGTGCGTTGAAGGACATGTCCTGGTCAAAAATGACTCCAAGGTTCCTCACAGCGTTACTGGAGGCCAAGGTAATGCCATCCAGAGTATGAATCTGGTTAGATACCATATTTCTAAGATTTTCAGGGCCGAGTACAAACTAAAACCTGAGGCAGTCCACTATACAAGACTATACAGCTTAACTGGTCAGTAATGAGTGGACTTTATACTTAAAGATAACCAAACCTCTTTAGACTTCTATGCAGGGATAGAGTGCATTTAATTTAAAATGGATAGAAGAAGTGTTTGGTGCAATGATTGTAGCGGGAAATCAAAACAATGGTTTGCACATTACCAATCCAACACAAGGAAATCCTCTCAAAATTAGGTTTCAAATAAAGCTGTCATCACAGTTGAGGCAAATAAAAGCATGAAATGCAGTATTGGGCATCGGTGATGACACTGATTATTCTTAAGAAGAAACACCAGCTGTGGCTCAGGTGGTAAAGCTAGTCATCTATCGATCTCCACCTGCTCCTGTCCTCACGTCGAAGTATCAAAACGAACCCTGATGTGTTTGAATGTTAGATAAAAGTGCTTAGGTGTAGAGTAAAAGAAAGAAAGAACTGTGAATGTGTGTGATTGGGTGGATGAGAGGGGTAGTTGAAAGCACTTTGAATGCTCAAATTACAGAAAGTACCAGTCCATTTACCGCATGCTGCACGGTTTCACGTGCCAGCTGTAAACACCAGCCAGTCCTTATTGAAGGACACAGCCGGTCTGAGCGACCTCGATTAGTTAGCCACACTGCACTCACAATTGGCCTCACAATTGATGCCTTTGCCCAGATTAAAAAAAAAAAAAAGCAAAACCAAAATTGAATGAGTGAAGAGATGGCATAGGTCCAATTAACAATAAACATTTAAAAGCTTACATAAAGGTTTCCTTTTGCCTTTCTCTCTGCGTACAGTCCCGTCCTCTTTAGCTTTTCTTTGTTTTTTTAATTCTTCTGATGGTCACCAACATTAAGAAATACTTTTAGATAGGTGAAGGTGAAATACCGGTCAGTACAAGCCTTCTTCCTTACCTTTTATTTAATTTTACCCTTGAAGAACATGATTGTAGAATTGAACATTAGAAGTTCATCCTTGTGACAGAAACACAGCATATAATTAAAAAGAAAAACAGCTGCAGAAGGCTTTTTACCTGCCTCGTCATTTTTCTGCCTTTGCCATTTCCATCTTCATTTGCTCCTTTTTATACCCTCTCTGTTTTTCTTTTTCTTTTTTTCCTCATTTTTACGTTACTCAGAACACACGCAGCTTAAGATTTGATTCCACTAGAGTTTAAGTAATAACAGAGCTGGATGTTTGAATTAAAAGGCTTTTATGGTGAAAGAGTCAACCCTCCAGGTTATACTGCAAATATGAATTAAAAAAAAAAAATCTGTGCATGCCTGGAGAATAGAAGCTGCCCTGCACTAAAGCTAATGTGGCTTTAAGACACGCATATAGACTCACACACACCCTCCATCATTTTGGTTTGTGTCACCTTGGAGTTGAGAGCATGACTGGCATCCTTTGACATGCTAATGAGTGTGTCTCTCATAGGACCAGACACTCACTGATAGGACGTCTTAAAAGGTTGCTGTGAATAAAGAGGCAGTCGGACCTAATTGTAGCCTGTATTCACACACATTTGGCTTAGTGCTCTGCCGTCGCTCCTGGTATTATATCACATTGAAAACAACTGTCTCCTTGATATGTATTAGTTTTGGAAGTTGAAATTACAAACCGCCTCTTCTGAAGAAATAAAGCGAATTGAAGGGTTTCCTTGGCTTTCAGAAGGTTTTGAAGCTTTCGTGAGCTCTGCTACCAGACTTCTATAGACTTCTAAAATATGCTAAAGACTTGTCATAGAAAGTCACAAAAAGAAAAAGATTGATTTCAGATTTGCTTTTTGCCACAGATAATGAAAGAATTGCCAAAAGTAATCATTTTCCATCCTCTTGTTATAACATGCTGCGTCAAGTCAAACCGTAGACGGTACAAACGATGAACATGGTGACGAGCGAACCAATAGTACCACAGATAGTCCTCCTTTCTGAAACATGGTAGAACAGTAGATTTAAGCTTTTATTCAGTATGACTAAAAATGAGTGAAAAAGCCAAGAAAGTCAACAAGAAAGTGTTTACCGAGGTTTAAGTTAGAAAACTGTTTTCCCACTGACTGCTATAGGACTTGTTGCAACCACAACTATCACCCTTCAGGGTTTTAAGAGATTCTGCACTGGGTTCGTTTTTGTGACCCAAAGGCTGTGAGTGCAGGAAAAAAGGGTTTCAAACACTTACTTTCTGGCACTTGAGGCTTCTTACCCTGCTGCACTTAACACATTTTGCTGGCACTGATGTACATACTCAAGTAACACTTCATGGTCCAGTGAAAATCTCTGTTCTATTAGTGTAAAGACTATGTTTGACTAAAAGGTTTGTTGCACTACAGCTTTGACAACTCCCAGTTCACTCCATAGTCACAATATAAAAACATTAATTTTGCATGTGGAGTTATTTTATGTACTAATGCAGTGTTCAAGAGGATTGTACGATTTTGTAGCTAGAATTTACGAAAGTCCCTTAAACATGTCACATACAGGTAGGGATGGGTATCGTTTAGGTTTTATCCGATACCGGTGCCAAACCGGTACTTTTGAAACGGTGCCGGTGCTTAAACGGTGCTCAAACCGGTGCTTAAAGAATCAAGAACACAAACTTTGTCCAAAAACCTCTCATGTTCAGTTGGGTTTTTTTTTGTAAAAAGATAACAATGTTAGCCTTTTCTGCAGATATAGGGCATATATGGTATCACTCTTGGCTGGAAGCAGTGCTTAAACAATGAAAAAAACCCACAAACTTTGTCCAAAAACCTCTCATGTTTAGCTGTTTTCCACTTTTTCTTTGGTCATTTTAGCCTTTTTGGCCAGGGTGAAGGGAGTATCTGCCATCAAACAACAAGACAGCCGCATGTAACTACGACGGTGTTTGCTAGTTCACCTTACGTGCATTAATTTAATAACGTGGTTAGCCTACTCAACGTAAATTACACACGAACAACATTAAGCTACTCACACACAGAAGAACGGCTGTTGCTGCCATCATCATCCATCATCATTTCTGCTACACTGGCAGGGCTAGGGGCCAGGACTCTCCTCTTCGGGTTCTTGGGGGATGTTGCTAACTCCGGGTCCGATAACAGGCACCACACCCGCACTCGGTGTGAGGTCTTGCAGCAAGCTATCAAATACAGTGCATTTTAAAAAAACGCTATGCGTCGCCAGGTGTTTCATCAGGTTCGAGGTGTTACCTGCTTTGCACAGTATCACCTTAAAGCACTTGTTGCAGGCTGCTGAGTTTGCATATTTTGCTGTGAAGTACAGCCAGACTTTTGACTGCTTCGCCTTGGGCATTTTTAATCTGTAGCTCTGCTCTAAAAGAACGTACGTACCTGGGCCCACCTACTATCCTCGGAAAGGTAAAGTGATTGGCTAGAATCCAAAGTGTATGATGTCTCAGGAAAAAAAAAGCACCAAAATAAAGCACCGAAATGTGCGCTGCTTTTCGGTCTGGTTACCACCGTTTATGTCAGAACCGGTGCCATCATGGCACCGGATACCGGTACCCATCCCTACATACAGGGAATCGTAAAGTTGCTGTTTTGAAAAGAGAACAGCTATAAGGGCTTTCTGACGGACTTAATCTGTGTGATTGTGACTCTCCACAACAGGCAGACTGTGGGATTAGATGTAAGTATGAAAAATTGACATGTTAAAATTGTTTGGCCTGGCTCTCATTTTTCACCTCCTTTCAAAGGCCTATTTGAATGTTATGGTTTGTCTTCAGGGCTGAAGGTCACATTAGGTTTAGGTTAGGGTTTGGCATCTAGTTGTGATAGTTTAATGTAGTTTTAGGAATATGCTTATGCAGTGGTGATGTGTAATGCTATGTAAAGATGCCACAAAAGGGCTGTTGAAAGTCCCTTTGTCTGACTAAACAACCATAAACAGCATATCAGGTAACACTGAGGCTGTTAATGTGAATTTTGGTGCACCTTGGGGACTGGTTTAGGGTTTTTTAACAGAAGACATTGTAACTCATCACACAGGAAAAGACAACGTGAAAAATATTGATAAGCCATGCAATCAAGCTAGGATGCACATACAGTATCAAGACAGTGGAACCAGGTCACACTAATGGAAATGACTGTTAATCATAAAGGGCCAGATTTACTCATGCATTGCACCAGTTGAATCTGGGTTTTGACGTTAAAAAAAAGTGATAATATTGCGTGCAGGCGGTGGTAACTCAGATATTTTATGTGACAGACCCTGTTGGATATGCATTTCTGGGAGCTCCTTGCTAAAGATGCAAAATATAGAGAGAAGAATGTAAAGTGATTTACCAACGTTTGCAACTCACAATTTAGTGCTAATTGCGTTGATATTTAACGCACTATAAAGTCTTATTTTCTGCCCTTGATATTAAAATGAACAGAAGATTCAAAGCCAGAACCGTTGTGCTGTGAGGTGACGGCGTTAATTACCTGGACAAATGGACTGCGATAAATGTTAGTGTGTCACCTTGCCCAAATGTCTCTCTTGAAAATTGTTCACTCATGGCTTTGCTTTTCTATCAAGGTTCAAAGCGTGGTGTCTTTTTTAATCTTTCCCCCCATTTTTTAAACAGCCTGCAGTGCCCTCCTTATAAAAGGCAGTGCATTAAAAATTATGGCTCTCCTAACATAATCAGTGGTTCCACTTTCTTTTTGACGGGTTCATCATCAAATAAAATCTATTATGAATGAAAGCAAGCTGTAATTTCTCTAAGCAACGCGGGCCATTAGCAGTTCGAGTTTTTATATAGTGCGGCGCTGAAAATGAAGGCGTACTGGAAGTGATTTGTCGATCCACCAACAGCTCCTAAATTGAGTTTGTCTCACTATCCTTTTGGGGAAGAGAGGGATTTCTCCTCTGACATGGTTCAATAAGAGCAAAGAAAAGCCTTTGTAACTCTTTTCCCTCCCTCCCTCTGCTCCTGTGACTGTAGGTGGAGGACGACATTATAGGGAAAATGTCAAAGCTGATGATAAAAGACTGATGTGCCGGCTGAAAATACCTAAAATGACATTAGCCTCACTTTCATGTGCCCCTCTGATAGTAAAGTGGCCCCCTGGAATCCATCATCACATTTATCTGGGAAGGTGTTATATCTTCAATTCCTCTTCCCACAAACAAAGGCTGTATTGATCAGTTTCACAATAAATCCACTGACTGAACAGTTCTGCAGCGCTCTGTAACACTGAAGAGAAGCCAGCTGAAGCGGTTTCTAAGGAACCGCTTCTGATATATCATCTTACATTTGAAGCAGCAAGTCAGAACGATCTGGTTGATAGGAATCTCTTCCTCTGTTATTAGAAAAATATCTCTCATGCTTTAGATGTTAGGAACTATAGTTTTTGAAGCTTATCTTGCTGTGTGCATAAATCTATGCAAGATGTACGTGACCTCAGAGGGAACAGATGGAAAGAGAGAAAAGACATCGTCCAGGCAGGAGGCAGCAAAGTCTGATACAAGGATCCAAGGTTGAGAGACAGTGACAAAGTACGAGAGGAGAAAGTCTTTAACTATGCATTAAAGCTGTGACAGTCGACAGAAAAATAGATTTCCCTTGTTTCCTATAGGACACAACGGGAACCTGTGCAAACAGTCTTTGAAAGCCTAATTTATCTTATCTAAAGTTACTTTTTGAAGTTACATTGCGGATGGTTTGGAGACCAGATTTTGAAATGTCTTTGTAAATGGATGCGGTCACAAATGTTGCTTTTTATGTGGTAATGATGAACGAGGGACACGGCTAGCTGCCTCGTTTTGGCATTGATTCAGTGAACAGGTGTTCATGCAGAGTACAGTGACTAACGCTGTCTCCTCAGAGGAGCCTGCAGCCACAGGTCCCTGTAGTCTGATGAGATACTTAATCAACTCATTGCGTCACATCCTCAGAGACACAAACGCAGCCATTTGCTCTTTTGATGTTTCTTGTTCTTTACTATGCTATGCATGGTGGCCAAAATACACTGATAATGGAACAGACTGGATACACAAATAATGCAGTTTTCTTTTATATCAAAACCAAAGGGAACAATCATTTACTATTCCTCTTCTATTTGTATTCTCTCCATCAGAATTTAGAAGCTGGCTACTAGGATTTACTCCCATCAATGAGGCTTCAGTTAGGGCTGGGTGATATGGACCAAAAATTAGATGTCATTGTTTTTTAACTGATTATCATACATGGAGATGTTTTTTCACCTGCCATCAACAGGCTTTACTAACAAGGAACCATAGTTTAAATGAACATGGCGTAATGTGATAGTTGGGATGTAAATGCTAATCAAGTTCTTCCCCAGTTAATCAGCAAAGCAATTTCTCTATGGAGCTAACTTTGTGCATACGTGCATTATCAACCAATCAAAGGTTGATTCTGTTCATCTCGATGTAGCGTCCGTAGCGCAACACTCTGTGAATAGTACTCATGGTCTTTGATCAGTGGTTGTTGATCAATGGTCATGAGAATTTACATAATCGTGATGAAGGAACTGACCAGTGGGCTGGTTTCAGTCATTATGCAAATGTACTGTTTATAAGATTGGGGAAACCTGCAGTCAGCTGAGACTGAAGAAGTTACTTGGATGAGTGACGAAACGTTTCTTCCACTGAAAACGCTACGTCCAGATGAACAGAATCAACCTTTGAAGATTTACTTACCTGGATGATTGAGAATGCATCAAGACGTTAATTCACTGATATCACAAAGCGTTCGTTACAGATAAACTTTACTTGGGTGGTCCACCAAGTGTAGCAACAGCCTCCCAAGTTTACTTTATGAGTTATCTAAGTATACTTTTATTTTTCATTTCTGTTTTATTGTCTCTCAGAGGGAGTACTGCAGTCCACAATCCTAGTGGAAGAATCCTTGAAAATTCAGGCCCTGCTATCCAGCTATCCCCAGTTAGGGAAACTTGTTCCAGCAACTTACTTCCAGACAAAACATAGATTTTCTGGTCTTCTTTTACATAAATGTAACTCCACTGGAAGGCAGGAAGTTTGTTGTAGACCTCACAAAGACACAGTCGAAAGCTACAGTCCTGTTCAGAAAGGGGCATTTCAATTATGTGGTTTTTAAATTGGCTTTCCAAAGTTTAACAGCATATCGGTCGTCCTTTTATATGCTAAATGCACTGTACTCGTGTGGGCGTGTGTGATTATGTGCCAAAATATATTCAATTGCAAATTTTGGCTTTGATTCAAAGACACTACCGCGTCGCTTAGATTGATGAGACGTGATGGACCCTGCACAGCATCTTAAACACAGATGGTTTTGGAAAATGAAATGCCTTTTCATAAACAACATTGCTTGAGATTGAATCAGGCACCGGTCTGTGGAGAAAAGGGGAAGTCGGGAGGCATGGGGAGGGGGGGGGACGAGGGAGATAACAGAGGGTAGAGGGTGTGTGGGGAGCCAGGGAGTAAAGGAGAGAAAATATATGATCATGGGGCACACAAGGGGTTACTTGCTCTATCAAAGTGGCCGTGGGAATGAGAGTGAAAAGATTAAGATAGGTGGTTAAAAGAAAACAGAATCCAACTAGGTTATTCTGCAGTGAATAAGGGAGAGAGGAAGGGAGGTTTCTGAGGTTGACAAGAAAGTGAAAAGCATTTGGTGCAGTTAGAAACTGAGACAGACACATCCCTCGGGAGTTGACATGGGAACTGTTGTCTAATCAGAAGATGCAGCAGCTCTTCACAGATGAGTGGATGCACAACCCTGTCTGTTGCTTCGCTGGCAGGAAAACCTCGTAATTGAATCAGATTTTTTCCCTCCCGTGTTCTCCAGTGGAACTTTGCAGTCGCTCACATCTCTGGTTTCGTAGCTCTGACTTTTGCTGGAATGCTTTAGTGAACATTTCTGCGAACCAGAAAATGAGTAGTGCTCTGTGTTTTTACCTCACGAAGATCTGGCCGACCTGATTTGTAGGCCTTGTTGTTCCTTTGTCTTAAACATTGTGAAATGTGAAATTAATAGTCTGCTTTGCCTTCCTTGATGCCTATACGTCTTGACTCTTTTGTTAAAGTTGCATCAGTGTCATACCAGCTAGTACGTGGTAGCTACACAGGGGATACTTACCTTAACTATCAGTGGGGTGGGGAAAAACATCAATATTGCATAGTATTGACATATTTTAAGTATCAATACAAGGACACCGAATATCAAGATTTATTAGATAAATGAAAATACTACACAGCAAATCCAGCATGTCCAAATTAACACTGTCGGATTTGATTTCAACACTATTAAAGTGTCTATATGGGTCCACACCAGAGAGTGTTAATTTAACTCTTTTTGGAGAGTTGGTACGTTAACTCTGATTTAGTGTTAAACACCAAATCTGTCTGGAGTTGATAATTTAACACTTGGTGTTAAGAGTTTATACATTAACTCTCAAAGAGTATTTTAGTTTAACTACGTAACAGTTGTCTTCTAATTAATTCTAAAAAAGCGGAAATTTTACTGTTCTGAACTTCTAGAAATTTCTTTTGGAAATAAACATTTACTAAAAAGACGCAATGGTTTTTGAAAAACATTTATTCTGAACTGTGCACCACAATTTCAAAACATTTTCTGAAAGATGTAACAGTGTACATGTTCTCACTTTCATTAGAATTTTGTTTGTCAAAAGGTCTGACATAGGTGAGCTGGCAAATGCAAATAACAGCATTCTCATCATTTATTTCTTCAATACAATATGCATGTCCTTCATTCATCACTTTGTGGAACTTCAACGCACTTCTGCTCTCCACCATATTCCATCTTCACAAGTATATCCTATGTGGAGATTGAATAAAAATTAGTTGACACTAATTAATGGCACAAATAATCCAGTAATCAATTGCAGCACAGTAAAAAAAAAAAAAAAAAGGAATCCTTTTTGAGCCATTACTTGTGTAAAGTATTTTCCCAAAAGACAAGGACACAGGCAACAGGTAATACTGAACTAAATGTAAAACCTCAACCTTTTTCATGTTTACCTAAACCGTGTACACAAAACTCTGGAGGGATCTAAATGCTAACGTAGAACCCAGTCAGGACATCTGCTACTGCTGTTTGCTTGTTTTTTTTTTCATGGGAGATCGTTTTCAGGCTTCAGGTAGCACCATTATACCAACATTTCACATTCTAGACATTGTTTTAGGTGTATTTGACCAAAAGTTTGACTGAAAATTCACATGCAAGCTTTTTTTCAAGGCTGTGGTATTTGCCCGCAAACAGTACCTTTCAGCTAGCTAAAACAGAATATTATGCTATCACCAAGCAACATGGCTAATGCCTTTCACACAGCTTTGTCTCAACTCCAAAGAGCCACAGAAGTAAAAGCTAATAATAATAATAATTGAAACAATCTTTGAAAAAATGACTTACCAAGCATGGCAAACAACTCAAATATGTAGAGCAAAATGTTCTGAAACGGCTTCACTTCAGCTTCGATTGGAGCCTATGGTGCTGCGGGCGGAGTCTGTGAATTTACTCTATTGGTGTCATAGCCCCTGTAGGAGTTCAGAGTTAAGAGATCAAGAGTTAATGTTTCCATTGTAACACCTCCAGATTTGACATAGAAACACTCATCATTTTACACCTCAGAGTTACATTAAAAGAATGTGACTCTACTTAGAGTAAAATTAACTCTACTTTTGCAAGAAGACTACTAACACCAAAACATTTAACACTTTTGAATTTGCTGTGTATGAACAAGAGTGCTAATCTCATGCCCCTCCAGCCTGAGATAACCGCAAAAAGCATCCGACACTGGACACACTTAGGTGGCTGCCTGGTAATTGTAATGAATTTGTTCACATTCCTCAACCAATTGCAACTTCTGATGACTAAATGGTTGCCCAGAGCTGAAGGGTGTTGCACAACCACTTTACGAGGCAACCTTTCTACAAACAGACGCATTGTGACTTAGACTGACTTTAGTCACTCTCAGAGGGATTGTTAAAGTTTTGGATGTAGCTGCTGATAGACTACCAAAGTGTGCCATCAGTTTGACCGAGTCTTTGTCAGTGCACACGACTCAATGGCTGTCAGCTGGTTGTATTCTAGCGATGTTCCTGTCTTTTATACCAAGATATGGAAAAAGTCGTCCTGATATGAATTAGAATCAATACTATTTATATTGGCATTGATAAAATTCTTTCAGAAACAAACAAAACAAACCGCTTATCCACATCAGTGTTGTGCAGGGGCTCTAACCTATCCCATTTTCTTTGGGGTTTTGCTTATGTGCGATATATTCAGAGAACTTGGTGGAAACATAGAGTATAAAATAATAAGATGGTGGACAAGAACAAGAACTAGAATATGGTGTGTATTAGGTTGTAGTGCAGTAGGGGGTAAAACTGAGCTAAAGAAGTTACTGCTTCTCACTGCGGGAGTGCTCCAGTTTCTTCCTGTGGAGACGAATAGAGAGAGTATGGCACCTTTTACATTGTAACTGCAGACGCTCCACTCATCCTCTAACAGCTCCGATTGTTGGTTTTCTCTTTTCTTCATCTGCTAGTCCTTTGGGCTTTCCCTCAGGGAAAGTCTTAGAGGTCTTTTCTTCCTCTGTTTCTGCAATTTCAAACCCTTGTAGGTCGGTGGTTCTTAGTTAAGGGTGTAATAGTATGCAAAAGGAAAGGTTCAGTATGATCTTCACTTTTTAAACTTTTGCATATAGCAGAGACGAAGGTAGTTACTCAATTCAAAAGTGACCATAATATGTTATATACTGAAATGCTGCCAGTGCCAAAATTAAAAGCACACAGTCACCTAACCTGATCTGTGTGTTATCAAAGGGTGTAGCGCGTCTTCCTCCCATCACCTACAACTGCTCACGCCTGTTCCTTCCTGATCCTGGTTCTGCTGGATGTTTCTCAGAGATTTTTCTTAACACTGTCATCAAGTCCTTGCTCATAGGGGTTTTCACTCCATTATTGTAGGGCTTTTACCTTACAGTGAAAAAGTGCCTTGAGGGGACTGTTGTCATTTTGTACTATATAAAATTGAATTGAATCTTTTTGATAGGCTATTCACTGAAAACCAGCAGTGTTTCAGCAATTTTAGCTTTAAAATTGCACAAAATGTTGTGCTCCCTATGTTTTGGTCAGAATTGAGGACGCTGTCAGCTTTTTCAAATAAACTTTATTGAATTGCACAGCCCTTTTCTCAGATGTGTCTACCGTCTGTCCAATGCCCAATGACTAATATCCAGTCTTGACTGCCACTGCAATCTGCCCCTGTTATTTATTTCCCCTAGCTCCCACTCAACATGTCAGCATGCCTCAACAATAACAGAAAAGGTTTCTTTCTTTAGTGCTTTCATGGCTGACTGTTGTGTGAGCTTTTTGATTTGTCAGCCTTATGTCAAAGGTGTTGTTCCGTAATCAGAACTGCTCAGGAACCTCCCGTTCTCATAAAACTTTGCTTTTGTATTTAGTTGCGAATTCATTTAATGAAGGAGATTCATTTTTAGTTACTAGAAAGAACAGAAATAATAGCAACTGCTTAGATAGGTTAATACAGATATTGTCTTGACTGTGTGCAGACTAGTCTTAACTGGCGTTAAATCAGACCTAATTTAAGTGGACAGGTCTGCATTTAACCTGTGGCTGGCAGTAAGCACATTTCTACAGGAGAAAGATCACCAGTTTGAGACCTGGAGGAGAAACAAACCCAGCCATAGGGGAGGGGTCATAAGCTAGTCAGGCCCCAAAACCCAGATAAATGGCACAGTTGGATCAGGAAGAGCATCCAACATAAAATCAGTGCCAAATCAGACATGCTAACCTGTTCATACGGTGACTTATTTCCCTGTGAGAATAGTGTGGCAATAGTTGGCAATCAGATTGACTGTACCATGTTGGCTATCTGTTGTGGATCCAGTGTTCTGGGGGACACGAACTCTAAAACCAATCTTGTACAATTGGCTGTATAACTGATTAAGCACAAAATTGTAAGTGCTCATAGAACAGATGTATAGAGATAAATATTGATTTTAGTCAATGCTGTGCAAAGGTCAAAATATACTTTTTACTTCACTAAGCACCTAATGACAACACCACAGTTTGCATATTTAAGAAACCTTGGCTTTCAGTTTTTGTAATTAGGAGCTTAATGATCTGAGCTGTTAATTAAACTTAATAAGTCACTCTATTATTGCTTTCCCCTCACTCTGCTCTTCTTAGGTCTTTGTCTCCTTTTGTCCTCCCTTTTTGTTTTTCCTCTCTCTGGTTCATTCTTTACAGCCCTCTGTAGCCCTTTTTCCTTTCTCTAGAGTAGCCATGTCATTGAGATGGATGTGTACTCGTGATTGGCCGGGGAGAAACCTCGGAGCTTGAATGGCATTGGCTTAGAACAATGTGTGTGTGTGTGTGTGTGTGTGTGTGTGTGTGTGTGTGTGTGTGTGTGTGTGTGTGTGTGTGTGTGTGTGTGCTCACATGCAGATGGAGGCCTGCCTGGTTAACCTATCAGTGCTGGTCAGCATCTGTGTTATTCTGTGTTGTTTAATAGAAGATGGACAAGCAGTGTAGTGATCTCAATTTTTTTAACAGCAGACTAGGACCCTTTATCTGAATAACTGGCCTCTTTTCTAGCCTGCTGAGATCATTGAACACTCTTGGTAACTGCTGTTACTTGACCGCAGTTGTGAACTGTGTGTTGGTCTATTGCCGTGCATCTGATTGGTTATTTTAATCTTTTGTTTCAGTTCATAATAAGTAACACATTTGAAATAGTTGCTAGCAGAACTGGCATCGATATTAGACTTTATGAGTAACGGAATTACCCCAGCATGTTTAAAATGAGTGTGTTTCTTGCTTATACTAGCAAACTAGCTTGTTTAGCATGGTGGAGTTCCTAATTCAGTGTTTTTGGAATAGTGTCCTAGGCTTGTAAATTCTGTCATACTGTACAGACACTTGATAAATCAAGTGAGAAGCCACATCATTAAAGCTCTTGCCTAATATTGTTTAGGTTCCCTTCATTCTGTCATAGCTGCTTTAGTGTCTTTGAACTTATCCACCGTCATTAAGGGGTGCCATTTCCCAACAAAGGTGGGCAGGATCTGCCAAAGTAGCATCTGCACTGTGTTTGTGTGCTGCCTGAACTTCTCAGTCTCATGCTTTGTTTGACTTTCTGGTTATATTTGGACACTGCAAGACACTGATTAGAATAATGAAAATCTTGTAGTTTGGACCAAAATTGGGTCAAAATGTCTGTTTACCAGACTAAGCCTGTACATTAAACAAAAAGTCTCTAATCCTTTGAGTTTAGTATAATGCTGAGGTACCTTTACAAGCATATGCATTGAATGAGGATTGATGGGCTTGTCTAAGAGTTGGCTAAACCTTATGCATCTGAGTGTTTACAGCAGGAGCTCCAGTTCAAACTCCTGTGCACAGAGGGTTAAGTCTTCCTACAGTGCGATAGTGTTTGGATGTTTGTCATCAGCAGATGCGAAGGTGTTCTGGATTTTGCACATCATTGTTACACCTAACAAAAGCAGTGACGAAGACATGGATGAGCTGTTTAACCCAGTTTCACTGACTCTAACATAACTACTGACATGGAAAGGACAAGATGTCTTACATTATGTGACGAGTAATTTTACATGTAATTGTGTCATTAGCTTGCTTTTCTGTTGATCATTATTATTCCCTGCCTTAAATTTCACAGTGAAAAAAGCATCTGCAGGCAGCAGACGTGCATGTTTGTGTCTTTGATGCCAAAATGATGGACTATACTGGGAACAGAAGGAACCTTTAGGAATTAACAACCTGCTTATCTGCAAATGGTGCCTGGAAATGTTGGACTTGTTTGCATGATAGATGAGCCTGTTCATGGACCCAAATATTCATTTCATTTCAGTAGGTTTAGATGTGAACTAATATATGTCACTACTCAGCATGACAAGGTTGTTTATGTTGGAAAAAAGAAATTCTGGTGTTTATTACCATTTGTAATAACAATAGTGGTTCTTGCTTTCACTTAATAGCTTTAACGCTGGTAACTTGGTCTTCCTCACTCAATACAGTCAACATTACAATGGATAGTCTATTTCATGAGACATATGGACTCAACAAAGAGTTCTCACGTGACCAAAAGATGATACCTAAGTTGATGATGTGAGAGGAAAAAGAAACATTGCATGATGGGAGCATCTTCAAAATCCTAATACAACAGAAAGTTTCTGATGTTGTTAACCCAGCTTACTTAGGATTTTTTAAAAATCATAACATTTAAACAGGAAGTACAGCGAACAGATTCTTATCTCAGGATGTCAAATGCTGCTGTCCTGTCAGATACTTCTGTGTCCTTTGCTTTGCCTGTAATAATAACAGTAATGCTGGATGCCACCACCTAACTAAAGCACTAGAAAGTCCACAGGAGACTTGAAGGGTAGCGGATTAACTCACGAAGCTTAGAACTACAAAGAAAGAACTACATTCATGGCACATTTGGGAAGTATGTGTTTTGCGCTTTGTTTGACTTTGCTTTTCACTTGTTGATGAGGTTTAGTAAAAACTGAGATCTGAATAAAACTACAGGATGCTGACATCTAAAAAAATTCAATTTTATCGATTTAACACTGAATAACAGAAGGCTAAACTGTTAGCTTGGTGTACTATTAAATCAAGAAGCTCATGGTTTTCCAATAGGTTTTTCTTCATGCTTTCTTATGCAAACAGTCATTTTGGCTGCAATCTAAGTGACAACATTGATATCATTTTAGGTGTGAATTCAGGAGGGTTATCCAGCAGACACATTTCAGACAATCCTCAACAACCGGAGCGGCACTACAAACCGTTATCTGTGCTCATTCTAACCTTGTCTTGTATAGCTGTGCTGATGGGACTGTAAAATGAATGCTTGTGCAATTTCTCAAATACAGCGGTTTCTGTGCTGCAAGTTTTTTAATTGCTTGCATTCATTTTCTCATATTTTACAGATAGATGCAGCAGCGATGTGATTTATAGTATTGCTACTGCCTCTTGAAATGGAAGCTGTAAGCACTAGGGAGTGTGTGTGGTAGGTAATGTGGATTTAGCGACAGGGCCATAACAGACAGGAATAGACAGGCTTATTAGCGAGAAGTGTTCCTGTCATAGTTTACTGCATGCACTTGGCCAGTCAAACCCTGCATGAAAAATCTGTTAAATTGCTGCTGTAATCATCTCTGTGGAGGTCAATCGTGCCATCGATCAGCCGCTCCAACGTTTAAATCTCGCATCTACAGCACAGTCAAAATTACAATGGATGACAACATGGCCATAAAACCACCATAACACTGACACGTAAACATTTATAGACTTTGGAACTTGACCATATTGAATAGTTGAAGTGTTTTCCCAGATTATATGTAGGGAATATTGTGGAGGTTTTTGAATTTTTTTGAAGGTATCAACAGATTGTTGAATGCAGAGCTTTGCGTCGAAGTATTCTTTATATTTAGGGTTGTTAACCAAATGCATTAACCTCATTGTGAAAAAAGCATAAAAGGGCAGCGAATAAAAGGCACAGTTTGACATCATCCCTAGTACAGAGTCTGTGTCATTTTACCCGTGTGAAACTACCCCAATTAATAAGATCACTGAATTCACAGCAAGCATCAAATGTGCTTCCTCCGGTTCTTCTAGCTCAGCAGTCCCCAACCTTTTTTGCTCCACGGACCGGTTTATGTCTGACAATATTTTCACAGACCGGCCTTTAAGGTGTCGCGGATAGATGCAACAAAATAAAACCAGTACCGGTACCAAAATATATATATATATCATTCATAATACACGAGAAAAGACCCTAGGAAACCGAGTCAACAATAAAAACGTTAAAAAAAATAATGATAGAAACCCTAAAAACCATAAATTTCACACCCGAGCCTCAACTCTTGCAGCCCGGTACCAACAGACTCACGAACCGGTGGTTGGGGGCCGCTGCTCCAGCTCAAACAGTATTTCCTGAAATGGGAAGACAACTGAAGTGGACCGGCGTCTCTTCAATTGTGCTAGATACCAGAAAAGCCAAGTTTGTACAGAAGCCCGAGTCCTCTGACATTTTTTGCATTTCATTCTTGAAAATAGCTCAAGCCTGTATTGCGCTTGGCTTTATACAAGCGCAAGATCTCTTTTTATGACCTCCTTAGTTAAAGTAGGACTGTTATTCCAATTGCTTGGAAGACTCTACTCTTGGACCTCCTCACCTCTCCATATGCATACAGTGATAACTTAATCCTTTAACGCCAAGTGTTTGATATTTGATGAAAGTCATATATCCAAGTTGATATTTAAGTTCTTAAAATAATTTAATAAACACTCCAGTTTCAAAAGGTTTGAATTTTTTTTGTCAAAAATGTCATGCCTGTTGGTTCAAACTTTACTGGGTTAGAGAGCCTCTCGCAGAACAGACCACGTATTAGTGACAAAAGACATGACACTGAAGTCAGAAATGGCAGCTAAGAAGTAGCTGGGGTGTAGGTGGGTTGCAAAGCAGCTTGCATTGCATTGTCTGCAATAACTATATACAGTCTGAAGCAGCTTAAACATCATACATCTATATTGCTAATAGGATCAGTAAAATGGAATTAGCTTAATTTTGTATTGTCAAGGGATTATTCATATTGGACTACGGTAATTAAAACTGGTTTCTTGTAAAGTCAGGGGGAGCTTGGTTGTTTGTGTCTCTGTGTCAACAAAAAGCATTTCCTTAAATTCAAACCCAAGGACAAGCGAGTGTAATTAATGCACTAGATGTCTAAAAGTGAATTTAAAATTGATACAGCAACATCAGCAGACATCTGGAGAGATTCAGAACCCTTACAGTAACTCTCTTGTCTGAGCAGTTGGGTCCTCCTCTGCAGTATATAGACTGTAACTGCTTACAAAAGTCAAGCACTGTGGAAAACATTATCATTTCTGCTCTATTGTTTTTTCTCCTTGCTTAATATGTCCTCATTTTAATGAGCCTTGTACACTTAATTGTAGAAAATTGCCTCTCAAAACATTAGCAATTAGGCGACGCTGGAACCTAAAAGTGTATTTGGTATCTTTTCTGTAATAAATTACTTAAAACTTATGAGATTGTTACACAGTAATTTTCTGTTGACTCACTAATTGACAATCAACAACTCACTAGTTTGAGCACATTTACACATAATTGGTCACGAACTGCAGAGAGATGGGAAATGTGATCTCTTGGCAAACAGGTCTGGCACATTTTGTGCACTGACAGCCAGTAAGGAGCTGATTGGGTTTCTTCAAAGCTTTCTTAAAGCTTCTTGCTTTTTCAGACCGATGCGGACAGGGCGCTCTTTCTGCATTCTATCAGCTCCTTCATTATACAGACGTAAAAAATTCATAACACAAGAAGTCACCTTGTCAGTATGTGGCCAGAGATTTTAAATGTCATCATTTTTATTTCACTTTGTGATCTCATACGAGCCAAAGTTGTGACAAATCATTGACAAAAACCTCTGTAACATAAATATATATGTACACTACTGTTCAAAAGTTTTAGAACACCCCAATTCTTCCATTTTTTCATTGGGAATTACGCAGTTTAATGTCTCATTGCATAATACAAATAAGCAAATGGAGTTAAAAAAGAAATCATAGACCAAATTTATAGACCAAAGTGTCTTCTAAACTTTTGACTCATCAAAGTAGCCACCTTTGGCAGATATAACAGCTGAACACACCTATGGCATTCTTTCTACAATAGAAATCAAAATTCTTCATAAAGTTCTTCCCATATCTGTTGCTGAAGTTCCCATAAATGTGGCACTTGTAGGTCTCTTTGCTTTCACTCTTCTGTCTAGTTCATCCCAGACCAGCTCGATGGGGTTTAAGGCTGGAGACTGTGCTGGTCACTATGTGTTTTGAAGCTTACCATCTTGTTCTTTTTTCCTGAGGTAGTTCTGGCATAGCTTGGACTTATGTTTTGGGTCATTATTTTGCCGTAGGATGAACCCCTGACCAACTAGGTGCATACCGGAGGGTAGTGCATGGTGCTGAAGAATGCTGTGGTAGCCATTTTGGTTCAGGGTGCCTCTCACTCTGTACAAGTCACCGATTCTGGATCCAGCATAACAGCCCCATACCATCACACTTCCTCCTCTATGTTGGACAGTTGATGCCACACACTGTGGAACCATCCATTCACCTACTTGACAGCATATAAAGATCCTGCGTGATTTACTGAATTTGGATAAATCACTCCATAATACCAGTGGCAGTGGTTCATGGACCAGCCAAGCCTCTTTGTCTTATTCTGATGCCTGGCTTTCTTGCTGCAACTATTCCTGTCAAACGTGCAGCTCGACATTTTCTCTTCAGAGTTGAAGCTGAGACTTGCTTACTACAACCAATATTAAGCTGTGCTTGAAGCTGTTGTCCTGTGAGCTGCCTATCATGCAAGCGACTCTCAGAAACTTGTCCACTGTTTTATTTATGGCTTTGGGTCTGTCAGGCCTCTCCCTGTCAAAATTTCCCCAGTTTCTGAATGCCTTTCGATGGTGAAGGAAACTGTATTCACTGACACCCTGACTTTCTTTACAATTTCTCTGTAGGAAAGACCTAAACTTTTAAGTGTTATGATGGTCTTTCTCTCTTCCATTGTTAATTGCCTTATTCTCGCCATTTTTGTAGCAACACACTACTTTTTGCAGTACAGTACTGTTAAACTGATGCTCACGAGGGTATGGTACCATAAGGTGTTCCAACAGTGGTTTTATGCAGACAGATGGGGTTGTAAGTAATCCAGAAAAGTTGGAACACCTGGAGGAATTATTAGCAGCAGCTTTCAAGGCTTGATCAACCTCCTTTAAATTGTGAACCCATTTTGTGTTCCCTGGAGAAAGGCCTTTTTATATAATTCTGAAATGTACATTATTTTTTTGTTTTGGGTAACCTTACCTTTTTTTTAACCTCTGACAGTTCACCAATTAACTTTGTACCATTTCAAGCTATCCATTGGACTTGAATGACTTGAATTGCAATACATAACTGTGCATGTAGTAACCATTTAGCATTATATCATTATTTTTCTTATACTGGGCCTTGGTGCAACACATAAAAGCAAACAAATAATAATAATAAATAAAACCCAAACCTCATGCTCTTCTGATTGGCTGTCCCTCATAGATAGCATCTGGGTGTAGGGCTGCCACAAACGATTATTTTGATAGTCGACTAGTCACCGATTATTTTTGCGATTAGTCGACTAATCAGATCATGCATCCATTGGACGTAAAACGTACAGCTTATTGCACCAGCAGCATCTGCTCTTACATAACTATCATTAGCTTACAGTTTTAAGTGTTTAAGTTATGTGCTAACTAAAAATAAAGACAAGATGATAGTTTATTAAATTTAAATCAAATTTGCAGATTGTTTCAGTGGAGTTTAATAAACTCAGCCGTCTGCTCCTTGCTATCTAAAATATAACAGGACACTGGAGTATATTCTCGAGCATCTCACATTTCTGATAATCAGCTGTCTGCTTGATGTTTATTCAGCTGTGTAAAAACTGTAACTTTAATCTCAGCCAAACCGATTTACTCAGGAACAAATAAAATACTGAAAAAAAGCCAAACAATAACATTTTTAAGTTATCTAAGTGACTTATATATCATGTTTAACCTGAGTAGTGAAAGACGGCGGTGGGTTTGAAAACGATTTGCCGGGAGTCCGGTGTTCTCACGGCTCTAGTGAGCCTTGCCCCCGGCTAGCTATCGAGCTAGTGGGTAACAGACGTCTCCGAAAACGTCGGAGCGCTTTTGAAAATATGTGGTGTCTTGATAAACTGAGCAGATATTTGAGGTTTACACAGCTACATTCTCGCCTGAAAATATGTTAAACGTTTATTTTGTGACCCAGAAAGAATAATAAGAGTAATATTAAAACTAACTAGCTGCCGCCATTGTTGGAAACTGAGCTGGGCTGCGCTATGAATTCTGGGACAAAGCTACTTCTTCTTCTTCTTCGGGGTTTAACGGCAGCTGGCATCCTTGTACATGCAGTGCTGCCATCTTCTGTTTCAGTCCGTTATTACACTCTTAAATCCTACTACTTATTCCTGCGTCTTTTGTGATCTTACAAAGCTTCAAACGACGCGTCGACTATTAAATCAGTCGTCGACGATTTTGATAGTTGACGTAATCGTGACTAGTCGACTAATCGTGGCAGCCCTATCTGGGTGGACCATCTGCTTGGAGCCAGAGCTGTCCCCGAGATGACTGAATTTACGATATAAATATAAAAAGTGTTTCGAGCAGTCTGAAGCCAGACTGAGAGAGTATTTGGTCAGGGATTACTTGCACATACACTGACGTCACTTGAATATTTCAAAAAATGCAGCTCCTGTGGGGTGTTCCCAGTCTGCAGTGGTCAGCATCTATTAAAAGTTGTCCAAGGAAGGAGCAGTGGTGAACCAGCTACTGTCTCATGGGTAACCAAGGCTCATTGATTCAGAACTCATCAATGAGTTGTGCTTAATTTAGACCAGAGTGCTCGCTTTGCTGTTTTTATATGCACCCCAATGTTCTGATGTCTTTCTTTGATTCACTGAGTGGGTCTTCCATAAGCGTCTCACAGCATGGTAGGATTGTACCTAATCTAACCTCAGTCGTTTCTCTGATGATGGCTGATGGCCAGAAGTAGACATAGAGGTGTGTCTCCTGTCACCTTTCAGGTGGTGCTGTATAACTCAGGGATTCAGGCATCACTCGGCTGCATGTCAGTTTGCAAGATCCCTATATTAACACAAAAGTCACTTGATCCAGGATTTTTTTTTTTTTAGTCCTGCTCTGTATTTGATAGGCAAACAGTGTGGCTCCATACACTATTGACTGTGGGTGCCTCCTGCAGGGTTGTTTTTTGACACCGCTCACAGCTCCATTAAAGGTAGCAGAGACCATGGAAGCTGTCTCAGCTTGATTTATGGGGTATAAATTGACTTTAGCTTAGCAGGAGTCTGCCCATCATCTTATATTCACTCAGCTGGGATTGCCCTTTTTCTGCAACAAATCTTGGTCATTGTCAGGTGTCTGTGCTCAAATAATTTCATGTTCATTCAAGCTTTCTTTTTCTAATGCTTTCTGGTGCTTCTAACATAGAAACCAGAATGTTTTTAAATTAACCACAGAAGTTTGTTATTGTAGGGCTGATCAAGTTTGCAAAAGCTGGCACGATGCTTATTCAAATTTTTCAAGTGTGTTTATGAAGACACAGTGAAGCTGGTTTTATTCATAGTTTGACTGCCTGCTTGGTTTGTGGCAAGTGCAATATGAGTGGATGCAAATATGCTCTTTGTGTTATGAACAAAGAACGAGCTGCTTTAGCAGAAGTCTGTAGTAGTACCATCATTTAGTATTGGGACGATTATATGGCTTATGATAGATGAACATATATGGTTGGGGCACACACACATCTTGACTTGGAGATGACATGCATCACCACGGTGCTCATACCTACCTACACAGAGCCTACACAACTTTTAGATCAAACCATTAGAAATGATGTTGGCTTGATTTTTTTCAACGGTGTGCTCTGTCTTACTGAAAATATATTTTTCACAAAATTGAATAGGCGGCACGGTGGCACGGTGGTTAGCACTGTTGCCGCACAGCAAGAAGGCCCTGAGTTCAATTCCACCATCAGGCCGGGGTCTTTCTGTGTGGAGTTTGCATGTTCTCCCCGTGTTTGCGTGGGTTCCCTCCGGGTACTCCGGCTTCCTCCCACCGTCCAAAGACATGCAGCTTGTGGGGATAGGTTAATTGGATAATCCAAATTGCCACTAGGTGTGAATGTGTGAGTGAATGTGAGTGCGAATGGTTGTCTGTTCCTGTGTGTTAGCCCTGCGACAGACTGGCGACCTGTCCAGGGTGTACCCTGCCTCTCGCCCTATGACAGCTGGGATAGGCTCCAGGATAAGCGGAAGCGAATGGATGGATGAAACCCTTAATGTGTATATATATGTTGCACAACAAATTTTCCGTGTCGTCTTTTCACACCATGCTCGGTCTGTACAAACTGAACCTCAGTTATCTGCTGCTGCTGCCATTAACTAGCAAGATGTCAATGTAATTTTTTTAACAGTACTTTGCTTTGATACATATGTAAGACTGTTGAGCAAGCCTTGAAAACAGACGCTTGTAGGGTTTTTATGTGCAGAGGTTTGGGTTGAGTGAAAGTATCACCTCTGTACCTTCAGCTGCGTGTTACACCGGTGTTATAACTCTAATATAGTTCTGAAATCACAGCAGCTTTAACTCAACTTTTAGATCAAACCATCTAAAAGTTGGTGTCACAAATCGTGACATTTGATATTTCTTCCCTGTTTCGTATTATTTCGTATAATTGTTTTTTTTTCACTGCCCCACGACATGATTCAACAGGTGGACCCCCCCCCCCCCCTCCCCCAACACACACACACACAAACACACACACACACACACATCCCACGTCTACCTTTAAGTTTCCAAAAAATTAATATCGCTTTGCCTGTCTTCTCTCTGCAGTATGAGTTCAAGGTCAAAAACATCAAGAAGAAAAAAGTCCACATCGTGGTGTCTGTAGATGGCGTGAAAATCACCTTGAGGAAAAAGAAGAAAGTGAGTGAACTTTTTTTTATAAATTGCAAATTAAAAGCATCTTTTGTACTACTTTGTACTGTTTTGTACTGAATTGTTGTCACCCCCTCCGTAGACCTTTGAACGGATCAGTAAAACATCGTATAAAATGTCTTGGTGTAAAAACATTGATGTTTTTTTTGGTTCATACGTGTGCTTTATGGTTGCGCGTTGACCACCTCTGTCATCGGCCACGTCGATCCTTGACAGTGCTGCAGATGACAGCCAGCTCTATTAGCCCACAACATTCACCGATGCTTACAGAGTGGTTAAGGGTGGGTGTTGACTCTAGCAGTTTAGGGCTACTTTTTTTCCAAGTGAGATGCTACTTGGGCAAAGGAAATGTACTGATGGAAATGGAAAGCTGTGTGGATAATCTGCTAGCAGTGCCTCACTTTATAAACACAAGTGCAGCCTTTGCCTTGCAATGAGTTTACCAAGGGCAGCACCAAACGTGCAGCGCTGCATCAAGAGCAAGTATTCTCCTAACTTCACAGGCATACATGTTTCTTGTAATTTGAACACAAGAAAATGCTCAGAAATTAAACTAAACATGAAAAAGGAAAAAATCAAGAAATTATATTTCTAACCGCTGACAGCTGTGGTGTTAAAGAAAATGTGTTGTGTTTGGGTTTTTTTAAGGTACTTTTCCTGCATTTCATATAATACTGCAGGTATTTACTGTACTAAAGGTATAAAAATTACAATTTTCTTTTCACCCCCGTATATATTTTCACTTTGCTTTCTCTGTCACCCTGTAAATTCCCAGAAATTGTGTTTTAACACTTAAAGAGGCTTTTTGTTGGCACAAAATCAGTATGTCTGGCCCCTAATGTGTATCTGTCAACAGTCTCGGCACACTGAATCATGGCTCTGTCTTTGTGGCTGTTGAGATATCATCTGTAGTTATAAGAAACATGTGACAGAACTCTAACAATGTTGGGTTAGTCACTTTCTAAAAAGCTGTTTAATTTCCTGTGTCTTTGTTTGTAGCAGAAGGTGACGACCAGTCCTCTTAGAGAGCATGTAGAAGTGACAACGGAAGGACTACTAAAGAGAATAAAGTGCTTGATGGGGATCAGAACCATTAGCAGAGTAGAAATTATGAATTAAAAGATGAGGAAAGAGCAAGAAGAAAGCTTGAAGAAGTTGAACTGAGACTGGAGAGGAATCTGTGTTTCCAAGTGAGCTGAGGATGACGGGACAGGCTCTGCGGTCAACTCAGCGAATGGAGGGAATAAAGACGATGATGATCGATGAGCTTAATCCAGTCTTGCACGCTTTAAATGGTGTAGATTATAGGGCTGTCACCAGATATCTGATTTCAGAGATATAGTACTTGGTGCCAGGACCAGGAGAATTCCAAGATGCTTGATGCTCGGTTCAATACCAAAAGATTATACTATGTACTTAAGGATAAACTCTATTATTTCAGGACAACACAAGAAGGATGATACTTTGTACTGAAAAACACAATAGCAACGTTTTCATATTGCCTTTTGCAAATCAGTTTCACCCCTTGGTCATCTGACTTGAATGGAAAGTACTACTATACCCACTTCTGGAGGGGTGATATCCTGCCCCCATCAGCTCTGGAAGAATATAGGTTGCTAGCTACAGTACCTGCTGTAATTTCAAGGGAAAATTACTGTCATGTTTACAAAGTCTTTGTATTAAAAAGCATCTGAAGTACATTTTACCTTTTTATGGTTTGTGTATTGAAAAAGCATTAAAAAGCATGCTTACCTCCTTAAACTCCTAAGACCCAAAATCTTCCACGGCATGCATTTTTAATTTCTCTTTGATATTTGGGCATATTGGGGCCCGATGAATGTAAAAACAAAGAATTACCAGATTTTTTTTACCTTACTTTTGTTTTTAAGAAAAATAAGAGCCACATATGAGGATATTCATTTAAAATGTTGATAGAACAGTAGCAGTATAATGTCCTCGTAAGTGAATATTAGGCCCTTGTAGAGCAAAATTCAGTATTTTGGTCTAAATAACCCAAAATGTGATGTCCACATATGTGGACGCCAGGTCCTAGGAGGTTAAATAAAAACTGTGGGCTTCTGTAGATAATTTGCCATTTGCTAACAACTAGCAGCTGCGGCTGCAGTGATGCTGCTGTGACGATGTACCGGTCCGTCATGGTAAAGAGAGAGCTGAGTGTAAAAGCAAAGCTCTCATATTTACCGGTCGATCAACGTCCCTACCTGCACCTATGGTCACGAGCTCTGGGTAGTGACGAAAGAACAGGTTTATGGATACAAATGGTGCAAATGAGCTTTCACCAGGGGGTGGCTGGTCTCTCCCTTAGAGATGGGGTGAGGAGTTTGGCAATCTGGGAGGGGCTCAGAAAAGAGCTGCTGCGCCTCCACATCAAAAGGAGCCAGTTAGGGCATCTGACAAGGATTTCTCCTGGGCGCCTCCTGGGTGAGGTGTGACACCGGGACAGACCCAGGACACACTGGAGAGATTATATCTCTCAGCTGACCCGGACAAGCTTTAGGTGTTGGCCGAGGAAAGACAGGTCTGGGTTTCTCTGCTTAGGCTGCTGCCCCCATGTCCACCTGACCTGGCCACGGTTAAGTGGAACAAAATAGATGGATGGAGAACAATTATAAATTGATTATATTTGCTCATAACTCATAATAAGGCTATTTTGCGTTAGCAGCTTGACAAAACCTAAAACCTCACTTGGAGATGACATGCATCACCAGTGCTTATGGATTTTCTCTGTTAAGCTGGAAATCCTGCTTTAGGCTCTGTGGTCACATAAAAAGGGGTGTTTCTCCAGTCAAGTGACTCTTTTTCCGCACAAAATGATCCCTATGAGAGGCACCTCCTCCAATCAGAGATGATGATCATCCTATAGTCATTAAAATTTATACAGAACATAAATATAAGAACATAAAAATATAGCAGTGCTGTTACAAATAAGACAAGATATTAAAGCAGTAAAAGACAACAACTGTAAACCTGGTATTTAGTGCACAGAATTAACAAAAATCCATGTAAAATACTTCAAGTTAAATATTTTATGACTTATAATATTTAGAACTCGGTGCTGCTGTTTATGTGATTGGGTCTCATTAGAAACTAAACATTAAAGCCCCATAGGTTATAAAGGAGATGTGAAAGCTGCTTGAGTTTGATGCTTGAGCAAAGTAAATTAATTCTATGGTTTGAATAGAGATCCTGTGTTCCAATATTATATACTGAGGATTCCAGTGAGCTGGGCTTCATATGTGACAACAGTAAGGTATGGGCAAACTGAGCTGACTTTGAACACAACCCGGTCCTGACCAGGTTGAGTATCAGTTACCATGGTGATTTAGCTAGGTAAAAAGAGAGTCACTTTTGTGACACAGAAGAATTTGGCTTTAAGGTCAGCATAGCTTGCTAACTCATTAATTTCGCTTTGTAATCCATTCCCCCATACAGCTTAAGGTTAGGGCTGTGTCTGCTTTGGCTGATCAGTGTGCCAACAGGGAGCTTCAGCCCATCTGACTCCTATGCCTCATGTCCATGAATGCAAGTGATTAAGCTGGACCTCTCAGATGTTCTTGTGTTATTGGTGCCCTCTGGAGCATTTTGATAGAATCATCTGACGGCTAAAAAGCCAGTCCAAGTTTCTTCCTCTATGTTTCACTTCTCTTTTATATACAGTTTATTTTAAACACTCTGTGCAAGCCTGAAAAGTAATCGAAGTCTTGTATTTAAAGGGACTCCT
The DNA here is from genome assembly GCF_051167445.1 of Perissodus microlepis. NCBI lineage: Eukaryota > Metazoa > Chordata > Actinopteri > Cichliformes > Cichlidae > Perissodus > Perissodus microlepis. The sequence continues at coordinate 27,097,655 of NC_140477.1, read as the reverse complement.
TCAGCAGCAATAACATCTCTCACCACCAGATGTTTCCTGTGACTGCTTTTAGACCATTCTGATCTATTCCTTCTACAAAACTGTTTCATTTCATCTCTGGTATTTCTGGGATGTCTTGGCTGAGCAGCCCTACAGACTTTTTTTTTTCATGCAACTGCCGTACTTGGCCAAATGCTCCGAGTAGATTGTTGTACAGTCTGTGTCTTTGTAAGGAGATGAGGCAGCTCCAAAATCTGATTGCCTGTTGGCAACTTGCTAGCTGTGAAAATGGCAAGATTTGCTCAGCTGATGGTCCACCATCTGCACAGACCACACATTTCCTTAGTTCCTTCGTATTGGGAAGAATGAGCAAATGATGCAGGGATGAATGTTCCATATAAAACCAACTTGCAAGATGGTTTCCTCCAAATTCTGATGAAAACTGTCAAATTCCTTTAAGCTTTTTGGAACATCATTTTTGGCACACTGATTTTGCTGCTGTAGTCTGAAAAAACTTTATAGTTAAGCTTCACCTCAAAGACTGTACCTACTTTATGTAGGACTCACTCAGCTTATATCAGGTGAAACTCTGTTGACTTACAAAGGCCATATTTGTATGTATGTCAGATTTACATTAATGCCTGAATGGCCCTGAAAGGAGTTGGCCTTTAATCGGACTAGTTTAAAAGTCTAGCTTTGTTAGTACATGGCCACCTGAAAACATCTGCATATTTGCTATATAGCTTTGTTTTGGACAGCAGTGTGAGTGGATGATGCATACTGTAAGTATTCATAGGGTTAAGGCTAATGTCCTTCATGCTTTGTGCTTCAGCAAATTCAGTTCAATAAAAAATATCAAAGTGGAAAATCTCAGCTGTAACTGAAGCTTTACATCAGTATTTGAAGAACTGTTTAGGAAATACTGTATATTCTCTATAATATAGACTCTCATTTCTGGTGACCAGATGCACATGAAGTCGACAGATTTATATTTTTTGGAAGTATTGAGTCTGCAGACATCACCAGATACTTGTAAGCAGTGTAGAATCATTCTGTCAGGAGTACTGAACAGGCACATTGGCTTTGGGACATTTATTTTTTCAGCTTGCCTACTGCATATGTATCTCTTTTGAGGTACTTTGAGTACTTAATTAAACCATAAAACTGCGCTTAGATTTGAGCCTGACAATTTACTACAAATTGTGCTGAAAATGACAGCACAAAAAAAGCACACCCCTGATGTGAATGTGATAGTTGCCACTAGGAGGAATAATTTATTTGGAAGCCCAAGGGAGATGTTATTAAAAGCGTGAAATCAGTGCATGTAGACTGCTCAAAGTGGTGCCCAAAGTTTGACTCTGTCCCGTAGATTTTTGCTGAGGCCAAATCTTGCATGTTTAGAGCAGAGCCCTGCATGTTTCTGGACCTTAAAGCTGGCATTTTACGTTAACAGAACAAAGTATCACATCGACAGGAGAGAAAGAATAAGACAAAATACAAGCGATTGATGTATTTATGGCTACAAAGTTATTTTTGACATTTAACATTGTGTGGTTTGCTTCAGCACCACCCTCCACTTGAAATATGCAAAAGTCTTTTGCTGTGTTGTTTAGTTGTTAGATTATTCATGCCCACATTAAGTTTGCTTGTGTTTGACTTACTAATTTCCACTGCTATTGGTAAATTACCAAGGTCGTTCATCAGAATGAACGGGCTGCATCTGTGTTAATAAATTAGTACCTGCTTGTTTTGTAACTATTTAGTTTGGCAAGCCGGCAGTCAGTTTTTGCTTTTCCTTTTTTGTTTTTGGAACTTTGTATTATCCTTTCGGCTTAGGTTGTCATCTCTACTTTACATATGCTAACAGGACAGTTCCACCTTCACTTAAATAGCAGTTAGCTGTCAAGTCAGCTAACTGAAAGCCAGGCACAAACTCACATAAAAACGCAACATGACCAAAAAACAAAACAAACCAAAAGTGAGCACAAAAATGGATATTTATTTTTCTGTACCTGGCTGCCCTCAAAAGGCCCTTGGTCAAGTGTACTGGCGGGATGCAATTAAAGGCCAGTCGATGGATGAATGTTTTCTTGTCGAGTTTGGCTCCTTGTCCCGAAAGCTGAAATGTCAAGTGTGACGGTCAGCAATCTATTTACATCTCTGAGTGCGAAGGAGGCATTCAAAGAGCGCAGATTGAAGTGATTGAATGACTCGGTCAACAAAGGGCTCTGTGGAGACAGAAATCAACACGAATGATTCCTGTGTGCGTCTGTGGTGACATTTTGATTGTGACATTAAGGTGAAAGGTAGATTTAATCAAACATACAAAAAAGGAGCAAGTAAAAGATGTATGTGAAGGGCTCACAATGATATCTGTGCTCACGGATTATCATCTGTCTGTCTTTGAGTTTCAGCTGATTTATGTTCAAACTGTCCAAGCAAGGAATGTTTCTTATTTCGTTTGTCTTATGTATCCAAATTTTTACATTTGGTGTAACTGAATGGTTTCGTTTTGTTTACGCAGAAGAAGGAGTGGACATGGGACGAGAGCAAAATGATGGTGATGCAGGATCCCATTTACAGGTAAGCTGGCCTTAAGGTTTATTTTTTTTGTCATAACGTTACATTTCTTTAGCTCATCTTTAAATGCTAATTTAGATGCTTTTTAATACTCATTCTAATAAGTCAGTCCTTATGGCTCATTGAGCCTTTTCCCAAATGAATTTTAATCCAAACTTGATTAAGTACGCTGTGGTGGCTCCGGAAATGAGAATCCTTTGTCTCTGTCGGTGCAAGCGTTGACATTTTGGAGAAAGAAGGCACTGGTAAGTCTGGCGATAACTTCCACCGACTCCTGAACAGCACAGCACCACCAAAATTTCAGAAAAAAAAATGCTAAACATGATATCTGAAGAAATGGTAATCAAACCAATCCTCAACACTGTTTTTAAAAATCTAATAAATTTTAAGTTCAAGTTAATGTGCCTAAGTCTCACTTCTGCTGTCATGTTTATTTCGGATCTCTTTCTCTTTTAATGGGGGTATCTAATTAAACCAGAGCCGTCAGTCAGCTCTTTATCCCCTGTAACCATACTGTGGTTTTCTGCAGTTTTGTTTGCAGCGCTGCAATTCTATTATAATCACAGCATGAGGCTTAATTGACATCTTAAAACAGCCTGAGTTGTATCCCAGTGGCAGCGTGACCTAAAGTAACCTTATTTACTGCCAGTGGTGTTGGTGTTGTGTGGAATACTTGGGATCTGTGTCTGTCCTGTGTTGCTGTTTTTCCTCAGAACGGACATTTTTATGTAAATTCAGAACATCAAGCAGACTCGGCTTCGAGGCATTTGGGTCTTCTAGTCTAGTAGAGGTTTGTAATAGTGTGAGACTTTCAAGTGTTATTCATATGCATCATATAGCACTTTATTCGATACTCTTGTTGGTTACATGCGCGGTGTTGAGAGTATCAATATGCAGACTGGGTGAGCCGGTGGTTGAACTGTCAACCTTCCAATTAGTGGGTTTTGTTCTGGATGAGTGTGGGTCAAACAACAACCTCCAGGGATGGAAAATTAAGCCGACAGTTATGTGTCAAGAACTCTGAGTAGCCACTTGTGGCTGGCTCTAAAAGCGAGCCATCACCATAGACTCCCACGTTAAAATTGGCAACTAAAGAGTATTAAACATCTAGTGTAATGAAAAAAAAGTTTTCTCTTTATGGATGGATTCCTTTTATCATAACGCCGTGTGTTGTGTGTGCGTATACCGATTAGGCATAACATTATGACCAACTGCATAATATTGTGTTGGTCCTTCCAATCCATTGAGGCACAGACTTCACTAGAGTCCTGATGGTGTGCTGTGGTATCTGGACCAAGGTGTTAGCAACCGATCCTTTAAGTCCTTTAAGTTTGAGGTGGAGTTTCCATGGATCGGACTTGTTTGTCCCGCACATCACACAGATGCACAGTTGGATTGAAACCTGGGGAAATTGGAGGCCAAGTCAACACTGGTTTGTTCTCCTCAAACCATTTCTGGACCATTTTTGCTATTGGGGATTACCATTTCAACAAAAAGCTGTACATGGTCTGCAACAATGCTTAGGTAGGTGGTACTTGTCACAGTAACTTTAACAAGGACCCAAGGTTTCCCAGCAGAGCGTTGCCCAAAGGATCGTACTTCCTCCACCGGCTTACTTTCTTCCCATGGTGTATCCCGATGCCAGGTGTTTCCCAGATAAGTAACCCACCTGGGCATCCACATGAGTTAAAAGAAAACGTGATTCATCATGATTCTTCCATTGCTCCATTGCTTTTGGCGGTGCATAGGAGTCGGCATTGGCACCCTTTCTGGTCTGCGACTATGCAGCACCATACGCATCAAACTGTGATGCAGTGTGTATTCTGATGCCTTTCTATCAGCACTAGCACCAACGATTTTGGCAGTTTGAGCTGCATGAGCTCGTCTGTCCACACAGGCCAGCCTTTGCTTCCTGCTGCAGACTGGAAAAACCCAACAAGAGCTTTGGAGTTTTGGAGATGCTCTGACCCAGTCGTGTAGCAATCACAATTTCGGCCTTTGTCCAACTCGGGTACAGTTCTTTACGTTATGTTATTCACTTCTGTCAGTAGTCATAGTGTTGTGCCTGATCTATATACGATGCATGTAATTTATTTTACAAGTTCCATTCATTCAAATGATTTTTAAGACTTGTAATTAGGCATGTACCTAACACTAAACTATCTGCAAGGCCTCAGCTCCCCGACAGTTATAGTATTTTGTTAGCGTGTTACTTGAAACTAATTAGCAGATCTTTGTGTCAGAGTGACATAGTTTTATGGGCACAGCAACCCAGCTTGTTAGCGATAGCTGATAACTCAGCACCTCCTGCCAAAATAAGCTTCTGGCTCCAGAAAAACAAGATAGTCAGAATGCTAAACTGTAAGGCCTCAAAATAAAAATACTGGGTTACATTATAAGTCTGAGGTTACTGAGCAGAGAGAGAATGTAGATAAAAAGTATCTTGATAGCACATTTCATTATCAGTGTTTAAACCTTCAGGCATGTTTTAGTTGGGGAGTGAAGTTGGACATAAAGGCTATGTTGATCTGCATGGATGGATGGTTTTCCCAAAGGTGAGCAAATATGTTTAATGTGTTTCCCGTTCTGGCAGTGAGATCATATCAGGTTTAAAAACTCGATATCTCTCTGGGCCGTGTTTATTTTGGGGATATCCAAAATAATGGCGTGCTACTGCTCTAAATCAGCCAGTTTTCTTAATGTTATCATGACAAATTTTTGTGGCATTGTTAACATGTAAAAAACCTGTCAGCGACAAGCGAGAAAACAAAGAGGATTTAACTCAAATGTACAAATACGATGTAAGTTTAATGGTCAAAACTGTTCCACTCTGCCAGAATGTCTGATAAAGCAGAGTGTAGGTACCAGGTCATGCTGTCAGCCCTGTTACGATCTTTTTTTCTTTTTATCTTGTCTTCTATTGTGCAAATTTGTTCACTCTCAACTCTTATTCTCTGTATCAGGAGATCTTGCTTGTCATTTATAAAAATGGCAAATTCAAAGAAATGATACAGTCTCCTAGAATGAGGATATTGTTCCCTGGTTAGCATTATCTCTTGGTGACCTAAAAGGGCTAAGCAGAGGAAAACGTCATGTTGAAAAAAAAATCGAATAATATTAAAGTGTGAATATCAGAGTTCTGAGGGATTAGAAACCGCGGTTACGTTGTAAGATCAGAATTAAGGATGCAGGACGCGACGAGGTTTGTGCAGATGTTATTGGGGGAGACAGAACGGCTGGGAAGATCTCACCACAAGAGAATATGTGTGAGAAAGTTGGGCCTAACTTGACATGTCTGTGGTACATTTGACCCCACGGGACTTAAGATTGAGTTCATTCTGTCATTTGCCAAAGGGCTATAAGCCTTTGATTTGAACTCTTACCACAGTCTTGTCTGAGCGGACTTGCTTAGACACAAACAGTCACTCAGTGCTTGTGAGAATTAAGTGGTTCAGACAGATTTGTAGAGAAATGATAGGAACGCTTTAAGATGACTTCACCATTAATCTCTTTGTCTTAGACTTACACAGACAAGCAGAGACGTTGAAGTTTGCTCAAACGATGAAAGCCTGCCTGACTAAGGTAGAAAAAAACCCTCATTCTAGAGAGAGAAGTCGAAATAAAGTTGAAGACAGGTAGTGCCGCACTTCTTATTCTGCACTGAATGACTCATTCTTTATCCCACTGCGCCCTCTCTCTTTACCCTTCAGACGCACGCACGCACACGCGCACAAATTGACACACTCTCTCCCAGGCGGGCCCGGCTCAGAAGTGCCAGGAGCCCAGTTGGGGGTTTGGGCTTTGGAAATGATTCTGTCAGAAAGATGGATTTTGCCCTGCTGTTTGTGTAAGCGTCTCTGAGCTTAGGAATTCTGAGAGATTTTGTTTGGTTAGAGATGCCTCACCCTGTCCCACGCATCTAAACCTTGCGTACGGTTTTTAATATTACAGTAACAAAGTTCCCCCCCACCCCCACGGCAGGAGGAGGCTGCACAGGGTGGGGGCTTGAAGCCAAGTCCGATGGGTAAGCCTCATCGATCAGTAGCTGTCATCTGCTGAGCCGAGTGTGACAGATCTTCACGACATCTCATCTTGACTCTTCGACTTAGTTACGATGTGCCAGTCTAAACAGAAGTCTCAGTCATGAAATATTTGATATTTTCTGTGCCGGACTTCACTTCTGCTCTTCACATATATTTATGTTTTATAATAAGTGTATATATCTTCTATACACGGTAGCAGAAGCGGCGATGTTAACATATGAGGATTAATATCTTGCCATATTTTATATGAGGTGTCATCGTGTTTGATGACAAAAAAAATGCTGATATGAAGTAGACACTGCTTCTGTAAGTAGTTATTTGTTATATGTTAGATATATGTGACAGTGTTGTTGTTTTGTTTCATATTCTACTGTATTTCCCCTCCCACTGGGCAGTTTTTCACATATGAACTTTGGGCAATTTGGAGATAATCCTGTTGAGAGATTATCCATCGCTGCCCTTTCTTAAATGTTGCACACAGCAGGAAATAGAGAACTTTAAGCATATTCTCACTACTGGAAACACTACTTGTTTGGCTGAGGGAGCTGCCTGGGGAATATGCAGGACACCCTCTCACTAATGGTAAATGCACTGAACTGTTAACGGTTCTATTGGCACATTAATACAAAGTGACATTACTCTCATGTTGCACATGAGAGCTTGATGGCTATAGACTGTTCACTGCATATGCGTTCTCACATGCATGTCTGGATGGTAAAAGCCTAGAAAAATTCAAGGCGCGTGAAAATGGCTTTACTGTCCTTTAGGCTCCATCAAAAGCATTACTGTGAGCAGCAAATGATGTATTTCATCGTGAGCTCTGTCCAACCCTGTAATGAAGTCTGCGGTGCAGTCTGTTCTAGCACTTTGTTACTGCTATGCAATTACAAAGTTTCACAAAGAGCTGTTGTGATTCTCAAGCTGTACCTGTGACATTGTTCTACTTTAAGAGGCTCCCTAGTATTGGACAGGGATGTGCATTGCAAGAAAAAGTCCTGTTCAATAGTCTCTGGAACGTGTTTGATCAACCTCCAACCAAATGGCTTTCAAATGACTGCACATAGTTGTGGTAGACTTGTAATATGCTGGCTGTACCTGGTGGATTTTATACTGGACAATTTTTGTTTTAGAAATTTCCAGAAAGAATTTTTTGACAGTTATATTTCTCTTTTTTTTTCATTCTTTTTTTTCTCGTCTAGTTTATCTTGAACCACTTATGTACCACATATACCAATCATATATACACTCCAGCCTATGATACATAAGTTGCTTGCTCAACTCAGTGAGGTCTGGTCCAAGTCATAACAGCCTGCAGACCTGTCGGTGAGTCTTTTCTTTGGAAACTAGTTCGTCCATGTTTGGACTTCTTCTGTGTTGTAAACCAAATCAGTCTGTGCATGATTACATTGCCTCGCCCATACGCAAATATATCGCCCATGAGCGATTGTTGGACTGACAACTGCCGGTTGGAAAATTTTTACATACCGCCCGCACAATGTTTGCCTTCATAGTAGAAGTTGAAAGTAAAGAACTTTCACACATAAATGCCAAGAGACAAGGTTTTCCCTCAGGGTATTGCATTGTCTACACATCAGCTATGAGTGGTGTGGGTTGTGTGTGTGACATCTAGATCGTTCAATAAGATAAATTTGACAAAAACAGCTTAAAGTATACTTATGTAACAAATTATTGATTCTCATTTTTAAGAAAGAAAACTTAACAAGGAGTGTTTGTTCAATTAGTCGAAGTTATTTATACTTGCTAGATCAGAGTAGTACAGAGTCATTATCAGTCAGTACTTCGGTTCTTGCCATCACAGATAAAATGAAATCATAATAGTCATGCATCCCAGAGGTCACTTCTTTACCAGACAGCTGATACACTACTGTGATATCTGTGTCCTTGTATACTTTCAAAGTTGTTTTTCTCTTGACTTTAACTTATCAATATCCCTGGAGAGCAGTTTATATATCTAAGATTGATCACTGTGTATCAGAATTTTACTTGAAAAGTGACCCATGTCGTCTCGATTTCAGAGTGATTAGTCTGTAAATGTTAATGCAGGGAAGATCTAGCATTTGCATCACCCTAATGTTATCTGAGTGTAAATTACAAGGCTTCTTCTTGGTGGCGCTGTCACTTGGTGTTCGCTCGCTCTGCGGTAGAGTATCACTTCCTGTTCCTGCTCAAACACAGTGGTGTTTCTGAGTAGCTTATTTGCTTAGCAATTTAATTAACAACTTTTAAATACATTCTTCTTTCATAGTATAATCTTCACGTGCTTCATCCGAAGCACACTTTCTGTGTACTCACTACCTAATTTATAGCTAAAGTATTCACTCACTGTCTCTGTACTGTTTCGCTAGCTTAGCTTAGCTCGTAGCCGACTCGTTAGCACCATGGCTACTTCACCTGTCCCTCCTGCACTTTCTTGCTCATTGTGTCAGATGTTTAGTTACTCCTCGGCCTCCTTTAGCAGTAATGATATCTGTAACAAATGTAGCATATTTGCAGCTCTGGAGACCAGGATTACTGAATTGGAGACTCGGCTTCGCACCCTTCATTCACCCGTAGCTAGCCAGGCCCCTGTAGCTGGTGCAGCCGAAGATAGCGTAGGCCCCGCTAGCTGTTCCCCGGCAGACCCCAAGCAGCTGGGGAAAGAGGGCGGCTGGGTCACGGTGAGGAGGAAGCATAGTCCTAAACAGAAGCCCCAGGTACACCACCAACCCGTTCATGTGTCTAACCGTTTTTCCCCACTCGGTGACACACCCGCCGGGGGTCAAACTCTGGTAATTGGTGATTCTGTTCTCAGACATGTGAAGCTAGAGACACCGGCAACCATAGTCAATTGTCTTCCAGGGGCCAGAGCAGGCGACATTGAAGGAAATTTAAAACTGCTGGCTAAGGGTAAACGTAAATTCAGTAAAATCATAATTCACGTCGGCAGTAATGACACCCGGTTACGCCAATCGGAGGTCACTAAAATCAATATTGAATCGATGTGCAACTTTGCTAAAACAATGTCGGACTCTGTAGTTTTCTCTGGTCCCCTCCCCAATCAGACCAGGAGTGACATGTTTAGCCGCATGTTCTCCTTAAATTGCTGGCTGTCTCTGTGGTGTCCCAGAAACGATGTGGGCTTCATAGATAATTGGCAAACCTTCTGGAGGAAACCTGGTCTTGTTAGGAGAGACGGCATCCATCCCACTTTGGATGGAGCAGCTCTCATTTCTAGAAATATGGACAAATTTATTAAACCCCCCAAAATATGACTATCCAGAGTTGGGACCAGGAAGCAGAGTTGCAGTCTTACACGCCTCTCTGCAGCTTCTCTCCTCCTGCTACCCCCCCCAAAAACCCATCTCCATAGAGACTGTGTCAGCTTCCAAAAAGACAAAAAACAAACTAAAAACCAGCAACAAACAACTTAAACATAAACAATCAAAAAGAAAGAACAATACAGTATCCACATCTGAACCAAAGAGTAAAACAGTGAAATGTGGATTATTAAATATTAGGTCTCTCTCCTCCAAGTCTCTGTTAGTACATGACTTAATAATTGATCAACAAATTGATTTACTCTGCCTTACAGAAACCTGGTTGCAGCAGGATGATTATGTTAGTTTAAATGAATCAACACCCCCGAGTCATTCTAACTACCAGAAACCTCGAAGCACAGGCCGAGGGGGCGGTGTGGCAGCAATTTTTCACACCAGCCTATTAATTAATGAAAGACCAAGACAGACTTTTAATTCATTTGAAAGCCTGATGCTTAACATTGTCCACCCCAGCTGTGAAACTCAGAAACCAGTCTTACTTGTTATCATCTATCGTCCACCTGGGCCTTACACAGAGTTTCTGTCTGATTTCTCAGACTTTATATCTAATTTAGTTCTGAGCTCAAATAAAATAATTATTGTGGGTGATTTTAACATCCATGTAGATGCTAAAAATGACAGCCTCAACATGGCATTTAGTCTGTTATTAGACTCAATTGGCTTCTCTCAAAATGTAAAAGAACCCACCCACCACTTTAATCACACTCTAGATCTTGTTTTAACATATGGCATAGAAACTGAACATTTAACAGTGTTTCCTGAAAACCCTCTCCTGTCTGATCATTTCCTGATAACATTTACATTTACAATAATTGATTACACAGCGGTGGAGAGTAGATTTTATCAAAGTAGATGTCTTTCTGAAAGCGCTGTAACTAAGTTTAAGAATATAATCCACCCACTGTTATCATCTTCAATGCCCTGTACCAACACAGAGCAGAGCAGCTATCTGAACGCTACCCCAACAGAGGTTGATTATCTTGTTAATAATTTCACCTCCTCACTACGTACGACTCTGGATACTGTAGCTCCAGTGAAAACTAAGGTCTCTAATCAGAAGTACCTGACTCCGTGGTATAATTCTCAAACACGTACCCTAAAGCAGATGACTCGTAATCTGGAGAGGAAATGGCGTGTCACAAATTTAGAGGATCATCATTTAGCCTGGAGAAATAGTTTGCTGCTTTATAAGAAAGCCCTCCGCAAAGCCAGAACATCTTACTATTCATCACTGATTGAAGAAAATAAGAACAACCCCAGGTTTCTCTTCAGCACTGTAGCCAGGCTGACAAAGAGTCAGAGCTCTGTTGAGCCAACCATCCCTTTAACGTTAACTAGTAATGACTTCATGAACTTCTTCACAAATAAAATTTTTATCATTAGAGAAAAAATTACCAGTAATCATCCCACAGATGTAATATTATCTACAGCTACTCTTAGTACCATTTTTCTCCAATTGATCTTTCTGAGTTAACTTCAATAATTACTTCCTCCAAACCATCAACGTGTCTTTTAGACCCCATTCCTACAAAACTGCTCAAAGAAGTCCTGCCATTGATTAATTCTTCGATCTTAAATATGATCAACCTATCTCTAATGGTCGGCTATGTACCACAGGCCTTCAAGCTGGCTGTGGTTAAACCTTTACTCAAAAAGCCATCTCTAGACCCAGCAGTCTTAGCTAATTATAGGCCAATCTCCAACCTTCCTTTCATATCAAAAATCCTTGAAAGAGTAGTTGTCAAACAGCTAACAGATCATCTGCAGAGGAATGGTTTATTTGAAGAGTTTCAGTCAGGTTTCAGAGCTCATCACAGCACAGAAACAGCTTTAGTGAAGGTTACAAATGATCTTCTTATGGCCTCTGACAGTGGACTCATCTCTGTGCTTGTCCTGCTAGACCTCAGTGCAGCGTTCGATACTGTCGACCATAATATCCTATTAGAGCGATTAGAACATGCTGTAGGTATTACAGGTACTGCACTGCAGTGGTTTGTATCATATCTATCTAATAGACTCCAATTTGTGCATGTAAATGGAGAGTCCTCTTCACACACTGAGGTTAATTATGGAGTTCCACAGGGTTCAGTGCTAGGACCAATTCTGTTTACATTATACATGCTTCCCTTAGGCAGCATCATTAGAAGACATAGCATACATTTTCACTGCTATGCAGATGACACCCAGCTCTATCTGTCCATGAAGCCAGATAACACACACCAATTAGTTAAACTGCAGGAATGTCTTAAAGACATAAAGACCTGGATGGCCGCTAACTTTCTGCTTCTTAATTCAGATAAAACTGAGGTTATTGTACTCGGCCCTGAAAATCTTAGAAATATGGTATCTAACCAGATTCATACTCTGGATGGCATTACCTTGGCCTCCAGTAACGCTGTGAGGAACCTTGGAGTCATTTTTGACCAGGACATGTCCTTCAACGCACATATTAAACAAATATGTAAGACTGCTTTCTTCCATTTGCGCAACATCTCTAAAGTTAGAAATATCCTGTCTCAGAGTGACGCTGAAAAACTAGTTCATGCATTTATTACTTCCAGGCTGGACTACTGTAATTCATTATTATTAGGATGTCCAAAAAACTCACTGAAAAGCCTTCAGCTAATCCAAAATGCTGCAGCAAGAATACTGACAGGGACTAGAAGGAGAGAGAATATTTCTCCTGTTTTGGCTTCCCTTCATTGGCTTCCTGTTAAATCCAGAATTGAATTCAAAATCCTGCTCCTCACATACAAGGTCTTAAATAATCAGGCCCCATCTTATCTTAATGACCTTGTAGTACCATATCACCCTATTAGAGCACTTCGCTCTCGCTCTGCAGGCCTACTTGTTGTTCCTAGAGTATTTAAAAGTAGAATGGGAGGCAGAGCCTTCAGTTTTCAGGCCCCTCTTCTGTGGAACCAGCTTCCAGTTTGGATTCGGGAGACAGAAACTATCTCTACTTTTAAGATTAGGCTTAAAACTTTCCTTTTTGCTAAAGCATATAGTTAGGGCTGGACCAGGTGACCCTGAATCCTCCCTTAGTTATGCTGCAATAGACGTAGGCTGCCGGGGGATTCCCAAGATGCATTGAGTTTTTCCTTTCCAGTCACCTTTCTCACTCACTATGTATTAATAGACCTCTCTGCATTGAATCATATCTGTTATTAACCTCTGTCTCTCTTCCACAGCATGTCTTTTATCCTGTCTTCCTTCTCTCACCCCAACCGGTCGCAGCAGATGGCCGCCCCTCCCTGAGCCTGGTTCTGCCGGAGGTTTCTTCCTGTTAAAAGGGAGTTTTTCCTTCCCACTGTCGCCAAAGTGCTTGCTCATAGGGGGTCATATGATTGTTGGGTTTTTCTCTGTATCTATGAAGCGCCTTGAGGCGACTTTTGTTGTGATTTGGCGCTATATAAATAAAATTGAATTGAATTGAATTCATTTAGTGAGGGGAAATCCCCATGTGAGAAACTTGGTATTACGTTTGAATAATGTACATCATAAGCTAAATGATACATATTCATATGTAGCTTTTCAACCGCAGGGAGGAAAACGCACAGCAAAGCTGTGGACTGTTTTAAGCACTTATATGTGGGTTTTTCAGATGAGCAGACGCTGTGTGACTAAATCATTTGGGAGGATTTAGTGAGCCCTTACATATTTCTTTAGTGCATTCCTTTATGTCCACAATTTTGTTGTCTATTCTATTCTATTTTTAGCTGCTTTCTAGCTGGAGCTGCTGGCTTACCACAACTTAGGCTGTGTGCCTCTCACGTCCAACATCACATCAGAAGCTGACATTGTTGCACTGTTGAGTATTTGTTTGCTGATCATGTACAGAGCTACTTGGGTTCTATACAGAATACTTAACATGTGTGTACTAATGCAAGTAGTTCCTCTCAAATAATAGAACATATTCACAGTTTGGCAACAAAATAAAGCTCACTGTTTATTTTTCATCCTTTTTTAAAATAAAAAAGCACATTTGCCTTTTTAAAAGCACGAGTTCAGATTACCACATAGGAAACATCTAATCGTTGTTGGAAAATGCCACGAAAAATGATTTGTTTAAGAGTTGTGACCTGACTCGTGTTTTATGAGCTGCTACAGATGATGGAGAACGCTGCTAATGCAGTGTTCTTTTTTTCCTTTCTTCAATCACAGTGAGCAAAGTGTTCCAAATCTTAGACGCCAAACTTCCTGCTTACTTACTGTTTGTGGCGCAGCAATTTGCATGAGAAATGGACTCCGTCCTATCAGAGGAGATGTGTTTTTGACTTCTCTAATGCAAAGACCATCTGTTTTTTCTCAGCCGTCTGTATTTCTTCAGAACTGCACTGCATAGTCACGAGTCATTACACAGTCAAAGGAGCTTGCAAAGAAAAGCGTCTGGACTTCTTTAAGTTTACTTGAAGACGTTTCACCTCTCATCCGAGAAGCTTCTTCAGTTCTAAGGTCAAATGGTGGAGAGTCCCAGATATAACCTAGTGGGAGTATCCCCCCACAGAGGGACAAAAGGACCCCCTGATGATCTTCTAATCGCCTGAGCCAAGGTGTGAAACTGGGTGTGGGTCCCAATCAGCCAGAGTTTCGGGTGTGTTCATTGTGAAACCTGGCCCCACCTTATCATGCGAATTCCTGAGGTCAGATGGCCCAGGATGTGAGTGGGCGTTAAGGCGTCTGTGAAGGGATCTCAAAACTGGATTATAAATGGCAGAGAGTTGGTGTCGTAAACCCCCGCCTCTGTTCAAAGATGGTCGCTCACAGTGGACATAGATGGCTTCTTTCACTCCTCTTTCAAACCATCTGTCCTCTCTGTCCAAAATGTGAACATTGGCATCCTCGAAAGAGTGTCCTTTATCCTTAAGATGCAGATGGACTGCTGAGTCTTGTCCTGTGGAGGTGGCTCTTCTGTGTTGTGCCATGCGCTTGTGAAGTGGCTGTTTGGTCTCTCCAATGTAGAGGTCTGGGCATTCCTCGCTGCACTGTACAGCATACACCACATTGTTAAGTCTGTGTTTTGGCGTTTTGTCTTTCGGGTGAACCAGTTTTTGTCTGAGCGTGTTGCTGGGTCTGAAATGCACCGGGATGTCATGCTTGGAGAAAACTCTCCTAAGTTTTTCTGATACACCGGCTACATAGGGGATGACAATGTTGTTGCGTCTGTCCTTCTTATCCTCCCTCGTTGGTGTCTGGTCTTCTTTTCTGTGCCTCTTTGCTGACTTTAAGAACGCCCATTTAGGATAGCCGCACGTTTTGAGTGCTTCCTTTACATGTGTGTGTTCCTTCTTTTTTTTTTTTTTTTTTTTTTTTTTTTTTTTTTTTGTCCCTCTGTGGGGGGATACTCCCACTAGGTTTATATCTGGGACTCTCCACCATTTGACCTTAGAACTGAAGAAGCTTCTCGGATGAGAGGTGAAACGTCTTCAAGTAAACTTAAAGAAGTCCAGACGCTTTTCTTTGCAAGCTCCTTTGACTACGATGACCTGGATGACTGAGAACCTTCACAGACAGAGTCATTACACACTTGGATATAATGTTTTAAATCAAATTTTGACATTTGTTTTTCTTTTATCACATATAAAGAACAAATATAGTCATTTTTGCATAGTTGAGCAAAAGACGCTGTAAAATATTGTCACATAGATTAACAGAAATACGTTTTCAGCTGGGTTGACAGTAAACCCCTGTTAATTTTACAGTTTTCCTTCTTTTATCTGCAGTATTTTACTATAATCCTGCATGTCCTCATTTACAGTTTATTAATATAGTCTCTCCATTTGTACATTTCATTCTGTGCATCGCCGTTCTTTTTACATTCACTTGTTATAAGGTTGGACATTTTACTACTGTTATACTGCAATGCACTAAAACACTGTGGATTTCATTCATTTTAGCAGCAGTTTATCCCAGATACAGTTCAATGTGGTTATTTTTGTAAATGGTACATATTCCTGGCAGTATTGACTTTGGTAAGCTAAATTGCAGCAATAAAATATGAAAAGAGACTTAGAAAATCAATTGGCTTACATTTATCGGAAAAAGGGCTGAAATACTTGAGTTGCCAAATGACAATCAAATGACCTTTGTCCCTATTTCTGATATGCTTTTATTGACGTTTTGGTCAAAGAAGTAGTTCAGAATAGTATCTGTACTGTACTGTAAACATTACCTGACACATGCCAGCAACATGTCTTTTATAACTGCTGCTTCTTTTGTCCTCTTGTCATAAAAGAAGCAGCAGGTCGCAGTGTTAGACATTAAATATCTGCACTGCAAACCTCAAAGGCATGATAGCAGTCTGACTCAAGCATTACCTGTAACATTGTCCTCAAAAAGTTAATGTTACTGTACCCTCAAGGCACAATGTGGCAAGTTGTGAGATTTGTGTTAGATTGCCAGCTTAGTTGCTTTCCTGATTAATGACCATTCATTTGAGGATGGCAGTAGTATACCGTCATAGCTAGACAGTTAAATGTCTTTCAAGCTACTGTATGATGTGGTAAAAAAGTGCTTGATTCAGATTTGCAGCCTTCTACTCTCGGAAGTATTTTATCTTCCTCCGTTTACGGGGTCCTCTCCCACTGATCTCTAGCCTCTCTGCAGTGTTTTATGGGAGATAGCAAATAAAGGATACATTGCTCTCCACATTATACTGCCATA
Source organism: Perissodus microlepis (assembly GCF_051167445.1). Lineage (NCBI taxonomy): Eukaryota > Metazoa > Chordata > Actinopteri > Cichliformes > Cichlidae > Perissodus > Perissodus microlepis. Next base: position 27,081,052 of record NC_140477.1, on the reverse strand, counting down.
TTAATGGGAAACAGACTGTCAGATGTTGTAGTTTTAGAGCAATTTCTAAGAGTTATGTGATTTAACCGGGAACTTTCTAACAGTAAAGTCACGGCAGTTAGATTAGCCATCTTATAACTTTGGGTTCTTACTGTTTAAACTGTGCAGCCATAAGGGAATATAAGCCTTACTGTGTAATTTTGAGTTCCCTGTTTAACATTATACAGTACTCTTGTTTGCTTTCTTAATATAATTTAAAGGTTTATTACTGTATTATTACTATATAACCTTGATAAATACTTTGGAAATAAATAATTGGCAGATGTGATCATTTACTACAGTGGTCTTGGTCATGGTGGCATGTTGCTGGCTAAACCCTAACACTGTCCTCAAACACAAGCTCTGGAAATAAAGGCAGTTCTTGCCAAAGAAAATGTTTGTCATTATACTTTAATATCATACAGCAGCTTGCTGATCATGTTTTTTCTTCCTGACATATTGGCACAGTATTTCAAAGCGCTGTGCATTACAGTTTCATTTGGGTTTCTTATTTTGTGCTGATGGGCACTGTTGTGCCGTGTTCTGCAGGTATAGATGTGTGACTGCAGAGATCAACCTGGAAGCAGTCAGAGCGAGGGACTGCTGAGGCCAATGTAATGAGATACACACTCGAGTATTTGAGCCACATTGCCATCTTATTAGAGTGTCCATCAGTGGAGGAAATATTGAAGAAGCTTGAATGTTTTTAAAGTCTGTTTTTGTAACAGAAACAACGCTGTCACCTTAATAGCCGCCCAAATGGTTCTCCCTAATGTGTTTTTGGAAAAAGGGAAAAGAAAACTCACTAGAGACCAGCTGCTACTCGGGTTCTGTTAGGGAGCTATATTGAGTTTTTACTCAATTCAGTTTTTACGGTGATGTTAGCAACATCCTGGTGCCAGATACCACAGCACACCTTCAGGGGTCTACTGGAGACCAGCAGCAAAAGAGGGACCAACACAATATTAGGCATGCGGTCACAATGTTAGGCCCGATCATTGTAACCACAGCCTGATATAACAGATATACGTAAGTGTTAGGCAGTGGGCAGCAATACATAACTCTAGCTCTGTTTTCTATTCACAAACGACTTTAAGTTGCTAACTTGATCTGTAAACTTTAAGCATGAAGATATTCATGCAAAACATGTAGTTCTATGATTAGATTATTTTTACGTTTCTTTAAATTTGAAGTATATTTACTATCAGCATAAAAAATTATGTCTCATATCCAGATTGTCAGGCTGATAAATTGAAATGTATTTCTTGTTATGATGCTAAAGTAATGGTATAGTAGGGTGTCAGATCAGTATATCAGAGCTGAGTGCACAATGGATTGCTCATAAGCCCCTAAAAGAACTGACAAACAGTATACATCATATGCTGTTACAGGTGATATTACTGTAAACACTGGCTCTTACAACAAGCAGAAGAACTTTAAGGATAGGTGCAAAGGTTTCAGCAGGGGGAGGAGAAATGTTCTTTAAGCCACGGGTGCTGCTGCTGTTCTCCCTTCAGATCTACAGGTGTACATCACCCTGTTCTGTCTCTTAACAAACCCAGACAGTGTTTGTGTGTTTTTCACATTTCACCTGCCAGAGAGCTGCAGCCTCAGGGCAAAACCAGCAGACTCATTCACTGAGGAATACTTCACAATCCCCTGGATCAAGCAGATGTTCCCACCCACAAACTTCAAACTGGTAGCCAGAGCATCTTTTTTTTTCTTAAACCATGCTCACAACACTGTCATCTAACCCAACCAGGCACAAACACAGCACACACGCCTCATTTTTGAAAAAGCACAGGCTAAGTGTTTGTATCTGAAGCGCAGACATGAGTGTCATATTCAGAGTGCTCGCCAGTTAGTCACTTTTGACGATGGATGGATGGATAGATCGAGTTCTGAGAAGTGATTTTTCTTTATTATTCTGCCTAATCTACTTATGCAAAGAAAAATATGTACTCGTGGCAGGTGAAACACAGGTTTATCGTGTTTGAGGTGTACATAAACTATCTCTGGTGGATTCAATTGATGAGGGATCTGCTAACTTGTCTGAAAACTTCTTCCGCTCCCCTGCCTTTTATAACTCAGTGTCCCTTCATGAACAGATGGCACGAGGAAGCAGTTGATAATCAAAGCAGCAGATGTTCGGGGAAGCGTGTTTGCTGCCAATACATCATGATTTGATCTTAATTGAATACCCAATAATGCATTTGAGAAAACCGATTAAAGCATAATTGTAAAAACTGTTTAATGCTCGTCATTCCTGAACTTGGTGTTTAAGCAAAAATGTCTTTCCCTCTCTCAGTGGTTGGGACCTTGTTGATTCTTCAGACGTTGCTCATGCTCTTTTCTCCTGTCCCAGCTGTTAGCCCACACTGTGGCAATTTTACACTGTAAAATTAGCCTTACTATTGCAGTTTACTTTATCGGTTCATTATTGTAAAACAGTATTTGGCAACAGAATGGAGTGGGCTCCAGCCTATTCAAGCCATCACAGGGTGAGAGGAAGCACACCCTCGACAGGTCACTTGTCTATCTAACAGCAGTAATTGATATTTAGTAAGTAATTAATCTTGAAGTAGTAAAATATTTTCTTCTCTTTTCGACTGCTCCCTCGAGGGCTCGCCGCAGTGGATCACTGCCTCCATCTTAGCCTACCAGTAGCATCCTGCTTTGCCACACCATGCCTCTCCATGTCCTCCTTCACTACATCCCTGAAGCTCCTCTATGGTCTTCCTCTTTTCCTCCTGCCTGGGAGCGCCATGTTTAGCATCCTTTGGCCAGTATGTCCACCATCCCCCCTCTGCACATGTCTAAACCATCTCAGCCTCGTCTTTCTGACTTTGTCTCTAAACATTCTCAGTCTGAGCTGTCCCTCTGATCTACTCTAATAAGAAAACCTACTTTTTTCAAACTACTTTATTAGCTGTAAGTTATAGTGGTCAACACAGACCTAAAATACATTAAATATTTGGCAGTGTCAGATGAAAACTCTCAAAGATCTACTTTATTACCAGACATCCATAATAGTGTCAGACTATTGCTGTCGTAGGGTGAACCTCACATGTTTGACCCTTTTACTGTCAACTTTGTACTTGGTTATTATTATTCTGTTCATTATTCTGAACCAAGCAGCTCCACAAAACTTCAAAACTGTATCTGGGAGAAACTGGAAAGGAGTGAAAGTTTGGGCATTTTTTTAATGTGCGTATATACAGTACACATCTGTCATTGGTTGTGTCTTCTCTGGCCTGCAGTGATGGTAATTGCTGTCATCCACCGAGAGGCAGCCTGCCCTCACTGACTCCCAACCAGACAGTGTGTATTAGACGGCTTGGCTTACTTCAGATCCCTCCAGTGAGGAGTTCACACCCAGCCAATTAAAGTCAATCTCATGTTTGTGTGTTCTAGGACACCCTGATTATGTGATAAGGAAAACAAACTCTGATATGAAGTGCGCATGCATTCTACACACATTTCGCTTTGATATTTCAGTGCACTGATTCCATGCTGATTACACGCTGCACGCTTGAACAGCAAACACACACACACACACACACACACTGATATATCAAGACCATGAAGTTCTCACAACCCTATTCTGTCCTATACAATCTCTTTCACAGCAGTATCCTCTCCTTTTCTGCTCTGAGCTAATGGAGTGTCCAGTCAGATTTGGTAGCATGCACACTTCCCTACAGGAACACATAGACATGAGAGATGAAGGGAAAATAATTGAAGAGCCATTTCCCATGGACGGAAACTTTCCTAAAATCTACTGAATAGCTTTTGAAGGGTCAGTTCCCTCAAATAAAAAAAAGAAGTAGTTCTGCAGCTTTGTTTTTATATACCCATGCATCTGTAAAGAACTTGTAATCAGGAACTTCCACTTCCATGGACTTCCTCTTCCCAAGGGGAGGTTCTTGCAAGATAGTCTAAAAGGAATGAGCCCTTTCTTTCTGGGACTGCTTTTGATAGTAGGCTTGACACAGCTGATATACTTTATCTTATTTATTTATTTTAATTTTTTTCCTCAATTGTAGTACAACAACTTTCTGTATGTATTAAGGTCATCACAGCATCATGTGACACTTTATGACAACTGTCATTTTCATTCAAGGCATGAAGTAGACAGGGGCAAACTGCTGACTGCAGTCACCTTCAACCAGCATGACCAGCTGCTTGTTTCTGTTGTGATTAAGCTCCATTTGTAACATGTAGTTGTCATTTTTACACGCAAATGTAAGCACATCCTGGTGTAAATCCTTAACCGACCAGTTGGTATTCCTTCGCAAGACTTCCCTCTAAGAAAAACGTAACTTTAGTGCTGTTTTCTTTCCATTCAGAAACACTTTAAATAGTGTTTTTATGCTAGCTAAACCAAAATGTTGACTTCGCTGCTTAGAAGCAGGTAGTACTTTTCCTATATTCATTCGTATTCATTGAGGGCAAGCTTCCAAGCGCCCTCTGTTGTGCCCCCAGCTGACCTGCAGGCAATTATGTATCAGTCACTTTGGACCTACAGCAATACTACTAAATAATCTTTTAACTTTTGTGTACTATAAAAATAGTAATACAGTTGTAACTTACAATTTAGAGGCAGATTCTTAAGGCATGACTTTACATTTTTTAACATTGTCCACAGTAACATTGATAAGGTAATGCCTGACATCCAAATGCCGATGTCAGTGATTCCTAAAGTGCGGGTTGGGTACGCCACAAAGGTACTGCAGGTGGGCTCAAGTAAAAACAGAAATTCAGTGTATTTCTTTCTTTATTCAAAAAGTGAATTAAAACTGGTAATGTGTTCTAGTGGCAGATGGGTCTCACACTGGCCTTAACACTTTAGGTATGACTGCGTAGCATTAGCAGTTTATAGCAAACAACTTCTGTTGTTTATATTTTTTAAATAAAATGTGGAGTTTGCATGTTCTCCCTGTGCTTGCATGTGTTCTCTCCGGGTACTCTGGCTTCCTCCCCCTGTCCAAAGACATATAATTAGTGGTGTTAGGTGAAATGATGATTCTAAATCGCCCATAGTTGTGAAAGTGAGTGTGAATAGTTGTCTGTCTCCATGTGTTAGCCCTGCGACAGGCTGGTGATCTGTCCAGGGTGTACCCTGCCTCTCGCCCTATGACAGCTGGGATAGGCCCCTGTGTGATTCTGATAAGGATAAGTAGAAGAGAATGGATGCATGCATGCATAAATACATTATAAAGGAATTCCATCATTTTTTCTTATATTTTGATTAGATTAAAGATTAAAGATTGGGCGGACCCTGTGGGATATTCTGGTTTTTAAGTGGGCCACTGAACACTTGACTATGGGAATGGCTGGCCAATGCAAATAATCCCCCATAAGACCCGAGCCACAAAATCATGTCAGTGAAGGTCCTGGAAAAAAGAGTGGTAACGGCAGAGCGACTGAAACAAAAATGTAATTAATTTATTGCTTCTTGTTGCTTGATGTAGAAAACCAGCTGCAGGGTCCTAATAATTACTGTGATGTTCAAAAGGCCAGTTCCTCCTCTTCCCACAGTCAGATCAGACAGAGCCCGTGGTTCTTAGAATTATTACAGCACGGGGCACCATCCAAACACTGGGAAATACAGTATGAGCCAAACTTAATTATTAACAGTCTCAACACATAACTGAGCCTCTCCCTCTTTCTCACTGTAACTCATAAACGAATAGATATAGCATTAAAAGAAAAAGAAAAAAACATTGCGTCTCTGCAGCTATTCGGCTGTCATGTATTTTTCCTCCAACCAATGTTTTGACTGGCATTCTTAATTTTGGTTATGAATATTAGTGACAGACTGCATGACTAAGAAGCTTTGATTATTATTCTGTTCTAAGGAAAAAGAATCTCACCTGTTTAAAACGCTGGAGGCCTGTTGCTTTCATTTCCATCATAAAGGAGGTCTCATTAATTCTGGTCTCACTATTTTAACTGCATCTTAAGCATAAGCTGCATCTTAATTCAAACTTCATACTAAAATCCTACAGTTAATTCTAGACACATTTAAAAGTAGTTTGGCTCTGCGGTATAGTGTCAGGACTTTTATGACCCAACTGTCTGTCAAAAAGGGGATGTCAAATACAAGGCCCAGGGATCCGAATCGGCACAGCAAAGGCTCCAATATGGCCCGCTGGGCAATTTTGGAAAATGTAAAAGAGGGCATACATTTTTAAACCTTTAACAGTATTTAACAGTTTTGCAGCTTCTCCTGTTGACAAAACCTCCCCCAAGGCCATTCATACTACACCAAAGTAAATAAGTAATAGATAAACAATTGAACAATAAAAACGTTTCTGATTTTTCACTACTTGAGAAATGTATGATTTTGTTTACAGTGGATTCACAGTTTAAAAAAATGACTTTTTGTTACTGCACTTCTTATTCTTATATTAAAATATCTTAGGGATTAAATACGGCCCACTTAAGATCAAAGTGGGCCATAAATGGACCTTAAATTTTTAAACTAGCCTGTTTAAAGCATTACGATGCGTGTTGTGAGGAATAGATTATTCTCCCTGAATCTGAGCTGTAACCCTAGCTTTGTTGTTGGAAATGGGAAAGTGGTAGTTTTACAGACCCATCATCATGTCTACAATTGACCATTAAGTGTTGACTGTGCTGTGGAGCTCAGAGAAAACTGCACTAACTGGAGGAAATGGCTCTGCGGCTGCCGTGTTCGATAGATTTAGTCTGCTGTCTAAAATATTTGAAACCAATCTGGATAAAATGTCTGTAAACATGTTGCTGAGCTTTTCATACGCATTTACTAGACTTGTGTTTCAGTTATAAAGCTTTTCTCATGCGAAGAAGCAATCCACCATCGTTTCAGGCTTTCTCGGTTTATTGATCATCTGTGTCCTGAGATGGATTAAAAGGGCTCCGTGGGTACAGTACCTTGTTATTACCATTGCTAACACTTAAAGAGATTGCATTTTCTGAGACTATAAGGGCCTCGGTTTGTATGTCTGTATTTATTCTAAAAGGCTTCAACCTTCTGCTGCTGCTGGTTTAAACATGTCTCAATTGAATGTAAATGAAGATGAAGACGGCTCAGCTTCTGTTTTCCTTCCCTCTGCCCACCCGTTGCTTCCCACTGCCTCTGGGCCTTGTGGTCTGCGTGTGCCCGCGTGGGTGTGTGTTTAGGTACGTGAGCGTGACCTTGGTTCTCCTGGGTAGATCCGGGTGTGGTGTTGTGGATACGATACGCATGTACCCACTCAGGCGCTGTTCAGTATACAGAACAGGAGAAGGTGATTTGTCTCTGGGAGGAAAGGCTTGCTGTGGCACAGAGTCAGTTCTGCCTCTTTCTGTTTGTCCTCATCTTTACATAGTTACTTATCCGTGCTATCCGCAGGGCTGTATTTCATTTGAAAGTTCAGTCTCAATGTTTTCATTTTTGCCCAATTTCTGAGAAATACTAAGTGTTTAAAGAAAGACAAGGTCAGACCAAACAGATTCTTTCCATATTTTATATTCGCAGGCACTGGAAGTTTTTCAGATGCTTGCTGCATGATTTTTCTTTTCATTATTGATTCTTTTTTTTTCTTTTTTTTTAAATATCCAGTTTTTCATCCTCTAATTAGACTTGTGAATATTGATGCACCGTTTCATCGTGATTCACCAATGGCCCTTTGCACACAGCAACACGTCTACGGATAATACTTCTCGTATAATATGTGACATCAATGCATGAACCATTCGTCGGTTGCATTGCTGTAAGAACACTGTCATGCTGTGATGTGTGGACACTATGTGGCGGTTTGTACTGGATGCTTACATAAGGCGTGTGCCTGACTACGGTTGTAAAGGAATTACCCTCCCACTCAACTGACTGATTCGTTCTCATCAGCAGTCGTGGCAGCCTTCAGAGCTAGACACATTTATTTATTATTTATTATTCACATCTGGCCTCAGCGGAATAAGCATTTAACCTAATTTGAAATCTGCAACTTAGCGTGTTACTCCCCTTATGGTCATTCATATTAAATGAGAGAATACATTAAGAGTATTTGCTGCTTCTCGTAGAAGCCTGTGTTTGGTAGGTCCTCACGGGATCTGGGTATCGATACAGGGACTCCAAATATTGATATTTTGATCTGACCCATCCACCCATCTTCTTCTTCTTTAATAGTTTATTAAATAGATTTAAATACTCTGGGAGTACTATGAATAAAAGGGCTCATCTCATGTACAATCATCATGAGATAATGCAGGACAAGCAAGCTTACAGAGAATAGGCTCAAAAGAAAAATCATCTGACACTGGACACACTTAGCATGACAAAGCTACTTCCTTAGTCAGCAACCTGGGCAATTTGTGCTGGTTAAATGGTGCAAGGTGATTGCACAGATCACTGGTAGGAGGCAACCTTAACAGACACAGTCGAAGGCTTGCAAATAATTGCTGCCTAAATTATAATTAATTATAAGTTAATTATAAATTAAAATTATTGATAAATCATAATATGTGGCGTTCCAGTACTCAGAATACTGCAAAATTGCATCATTGGGTGTGTGATGATTCTTACCTCTAACATTTTACTTGCTAGTACAGTTAGGTAGAAGACCATCCATCCATCCATCAGGAGTGAAAGAATTTCCAGTCTGGACTGGTCCTCCTTTTAGCTCACCTCATAGCATAACATACCCAAATTAGTTCACCTTTGAGGCAGTCCAGTCAGATTCCCACTTAAAGAAGTGTAGAAGACCAAAGGCTCCACTCTAAACTCCTCCCTGAATGACAGTGACATAAACTAGTTTATTTAATGAGGCCATGTAACCTTTTATGTTCTCACTATGAATATTTTCTTACTTGCAACCTTTAAAGTGGCTGCAGTGGCTGGAAATTTTGACCTTTTGTAATTCATCTCGTTTTTCCCCATAATTTCACTGCAGGTGATATCCACATGACATTTGCACTTTGTTAAAAACTGCAGCCAAATCAATGTTTGACTCATTCCAAATGTCACAAACTAAAACTAAATTCTCATCTGTGTTCTGGTTTCTGTAACCAACTTGTAGCATCGATATAATGGGATTTATTATAGTTTCAAAAGCAGAACAGTACCAACTAAATGTCTGTTTCCTACAGTAAAAGAACAAACTCTGGTTACATGTTTTTTCTGTTTTAAGATGAGGCACTGAACAAAGCTTAAAGAAAGCACTTTTTCAGTACATTTTAAAGATCATGTCACCATATGATAGGAGGGTGTTCATAACAGGAGCACATGGAAGGACTCCGTTACGTTACACTCATCATCTGTATGTGATAGACTTGGTTGATCTTTATTTGGAATGACTCTGAGGTCGTTAATCCTGTTTGGAAGGGTGAGCCCAGATGCACCTGATGCAGAAAGCTCATTTCCGCCACTTGTATTTACAATCTCATTCATCGCTAGTCACACAGCTCCACCCGTTTTCATCTGAAAACCAAGTCAGACTTGGAGGTGCTGGCTTTCTTCCTGGAGACGTCACACTGTGCAGGAAACTTCCACAACGGAAGTGATTCTCTTGTTGTGCATCGCTTTGCAGTTGATTGGTCACTAGCAGACGTGCCTGACTCTAGTTGCCTAGGTAACCCTCTGACGTACCACCATCGTATTTGTCAATCAGTGCTGTCCTCTGATAATATTGGTAGTGATTGGTATCACTCGCCTTGCAGTTGATAAAAGTTTAACTCGACAGTTGCCCACTTTCCATCACATGTGGCTGTTTAATTCTTAGTCACACCATCTCATTTGTAAACTCGGGCATTAAAACCACCTGTGCAAAGCATATTAGAAAATATCAGTTATTTTAAAAAACGCGAGGGTGGATGGAATGGAAAGCAGAGGTTTATAAACGGATGCGGAGGAGTGAGCTTGAAGTCCTCATTTGTTTAATAGTAAGCAGTGGCACAGAAGGGAGGATCAGAGGGCAACCTTAATGAGAAAACTTAACCGTGCATTTCTTTGGCTTCACTATGGCGGTGATGTTTTGAGAGCTGAAGTAGTAACTTTGCAGGAGCAGTAAAAGATTGAATAACTTCCTGAAATGAATCCTGCAGTCATTCTCAGTTTTGATGGATTTTGTTATATTTAGGCTCGAGTTGTTCTGTCAGAGGATGATGGATGTGTCACACGTTTTGCCTCGTGCTGATAATCAAAAAGATTGGAGAAATTCTGCATTTGTATACAAATGCATGAAGGTCACTTGTCTTTTAATCAGTGTTTGCATTACATTCTATGGCTGAATTTAGCTTTTTTCGCTTTTGGTTAGAGTATAACCACAATTTATATCTCTGTTTCTTCCCCATGTGTCTGTTGTGCTCCAGTATCGTATGAGCTGTGGATCTGCTTTCTATCTCTTACACTTGACTTGGCAAATTTTTTTCACCTCCCTAGCAGGACAAGGAATTTTTTACTAACTTAGTTTTCTTTCTGACTTATATCATTCTCGTCTTCCTGTACTAACGTGTGTGTGTGTGTGTGTGCATTCATCTGCTCTTGTGTTAATTATAAATCCCTTCACACATTCAATCCATTCAGTGTCCTTGCAAGATGCTGCGTGTCATGATATGACACATTATGCATTGTGGTATGAATGTATAATGTGGTGTATTATAATTCATGCGTAGCAGACAGTTTGTATGCATAAGGAGTGATTTCCTCACCTGTGATGTGTTTGCTTGTGATACTGACAACAAATAGCCTCTGCCTCTGTGAGCAAGTATAGTAACAAAGCTAAATAAAGAGGAATTTATCAAATATGGAACGAGACCAGATGATGTTGAATAAGAATGCTGGGAAGTGACAGCACATGAAATGTTAGCATTATTGTTTGTTATGTTTTACCTAAAGTATTAAGCGGATTTCTTTATTTGGTGAGTGGAACCAGCCATTATAAAGACTGTATATAAAAGAGGGAAATAATCATCATGACGTTGCGCTATGATTTAGAAAATGGCAATCTGAAGGTTTTGGCGATCTTACTTACTTATTTTGGTGAGAGCCTGAAATTTAAGTTATCGGCTAATTCTAGTAAGTTCGGTGTAGAATATTGATACATAGTGTAGGTGAATGGCACAAAAATCTTGTAATACTAATAAAATACAACATTTTTTCCCTTCTTGGTGTAAATAACTGCACAGGAGGCCATGTTATTTGCAAGATTTTGTATTAAAAATGTTCCTGTAGGCACTATAAATGCCTGGTTGACTCCACAGTCCACTCTCATCACTTGAATTAACAGAAGTGACGCCTTGTACACACCTGCCAGGTACGGCTACTTTTTAGCCCTCGGACGTAAAAGACTGATTGTAATCACAGTACTGTGCGGGCAGGATTGTGAATCCTGTTAGTCGAAAACAAGGTCACACAGGAGCTTCAAATTCATACCAAAAGGTGCATGTACTAAAAATCTTGGACAAGTTGGAATCTCAGTTAGAGGTCAAGTTTTATGAAAACCTTTGAAATGCATTAATTTGTGAACAAGGCAACGTGAGATTTTTTCTTATCATAGGCGCATCTACTAGAAGGAGTAGCCTCTACTAGGAGGAGCAGCACTGGCGGTTGCCAGTATTTTTTCATTAACCAGTCCTATTTAAAAAAAAACATAAAACAAATGAAAATTTAAAAAGGTGCCTGTAGGTTTGATGCTTTGGGTAGTGTGCAACAACATCTCATTGTACCCCAACGTTTCCATCACCACCCTTCCATCTGCACTTTTCCCCACTGTAATCTCAGTGCCAACCTCAGAGACAGTGGAAGGACTGTCAAAACTTCCAGCCCCAGTTGGCAGTTTTGATTGGCTGCCCCTCATAAGCAACAGGTTTGATTATTAAATAGGCAGAGTTCATGTGTTCGAGTCAGAACTGTGTGCTTGAGATGACCATATTGAGATAAGTGCTCTACCTGATGCCATACAGTCAAAAACAGGAACAAAAACTGGCTATTAAGAATTACTAACTAGATGCAGTAACCTAAGTATTTGGGCATTTTAGGTCATCAGCATCCATAAGAGAAAAAAGGAAAAGAAGAACAACATTAACATTATTTAGGCTTCTTTGCAGGCTATTTTCCACAAAATAATAGTCCAGACTCTGTTACCCACACTTTCTGATACACTCCAGTGTATCGGGGTCCATGCTCCTGAGGCAAAACTCCAAATAAATATTTTACCTGTCTTGATTTGATATGAGGTTTTGGTTTATGTTGGAGAAAGCGAGAGTTTTATTCAATTTGTCTCCACTGAGTTGAGTTTATTGCAGGGCTTGAGATATTGATTTAGCGACCTGATTTCACATAAAAGACCCTAAAGTGCGTCCATATAAATACAGAAACCAAAACGCTTACCATTTGATTAAATAATACATTACAGAATAAAAATGAGCCTGAGCTGCTAACTTCTCACCTTGACTGTAACAAGTGCAGTAGGAAATTGCCTGTCTGCTGGATGATTAAGTCTGTTGTTTTACTTTCCGAATTGCCAAGTCTGTGCTATAAAATTTCCGGGTTTATCTTTATCTGGGCATGTAGAGTTTGAGCTGACACAGCAGCTTTTCTGATAATGAACCTTTTCACCCTGCTACTTACACTCATATTTAATCAGGAAAATGCTTGATCAGTATGTACAGGGAGTGCAGAATTATTAGGCAAATGAGTATTTTGTCCACATCATCCTCTTCATGCATGTTGTCTTACTCCAAGCTGTATAGGCTCGAAAGCCTACTACCAATTAAGCATATTAGGTGATGTGCATCTCTGTAATGAGAAGGGGTGTGGTCTAATGACATCAACACCCTATATCAGGTGTGCATAATTATTAGGCAACGTCCTTTCCTTTGGCAAAATGGGTCAAAAGAAGGACTTGACAGGCTCAGAAAAGTCAAAAATAGTGAGATATCTTGCAGAGGGATGCAGCAGTCTCAAAATTGCAAAGCTTCTGAAGCGTGATCATCGAACAATCAAGCGTTTCATTCAAAATAGTCAACAGGGTCGCAAGAAGCGTGTGGAAAAACCAAGGTGCAAAATAACTGCCCATGAACTGAGAAAAGTCAAGCGTGCAGCTGCCAAGATGCCACTTGCCACCAGTTTGGCCATATTTCAGAGCTGCAACATCACTGGAGTGCCCAAAAGCACAAGGTGTGCAATACTCAGAGACATGGCCAAGGTAAGAAAGGCTGAAAGACGACCACCACTGAACAAGACACACAAGCTGAAACGTCAAGACTGGGCCAAGAAATATCTCAAGACTGATTTTTCCAAGGTTTTATGGACTGATGAAATGAGAGTGAGTCTTGATGGGCCAGATGGATGGGCCCGTGGCTGGATTGGTAAAGGGCAGAGAGCTCCAGTCCGACTCAGACGCCAGCAAGGTGGAGGTGGAGTACTGGTTTGGGCTGGTATCATCAAAGATGAGCTTGTGGGGCCTTTTCGGGTTGAGGATGGAGTCAAGCTCAACTCCCAGTCCTACTGCCAGTTTCTGGAAGACACCTTCTTCAAGCAGTGGTACAGGAAGAAGTCTGCATCCTTCAAGAAAAACATGATTTTCATGCAGGACAATCCTCCATCACACGCGTCCAAGTACTCCACAGCGTGGCTGGCAAGAAAGGGTATAAAAGAAGAAAAACTAATGACATGGCCTCCTTGTTCACCTGATCTGAACCCCATTGAGAACCTGTGGTCCATCATCAAATGTGAGATTTACAAGGAGGGAAAACAGTACACCTCTCTGAACAGTGTCTGGGAGGCTGTGGTTGCTGCTGCACGCAATGTTGATGGTGAACAGATCAAAACACTGACAGAATCCATGGATGGCAGGCTTTTGAGTGTCCTTGCAAAGAAAGGTGGCTATATTGGTCGCTGATTTGTTTTTGTTTTGTTTTTGAATGTCAGAAATGTATATTTGTGAATGTGGAGATGTTATATTGGTTTCACTGGTAAAAATAAATAATTGAAATGGGTATATATTTGTTTTTTGTTAAGTTGCCTAATAATTATGCACAGTAATAGTCACCTGCACACACAGATATCCCCCTAAAATAGCTAAAACTAAAAACAAACTAAAAACTACTTCCAAAAACATTCAGCTTTGATATTAATGAGTTTTTTGGGTTCATTGAGAACATGGTTGTTGTTCAATAATAAAATTATTCCTCAAAAATACAACTTGCCTAATAATTCTGCACTCCCTGTAGTGTAATTAAGTTTGGTTTATCTCAGTGTTGCCAAATGTTTGTTATGTTAGCTTGTTATTGTGAAGCTGTGGTTCTCGTAATATTGAACTGCTGAGTGGTTTCAGTGCAGCTCAGGCAAAAGGCTTTTGTGTGTTGTCTAACCATGTCTAGTTTAAAGAGATCCCCCACGTGAAGTGAAAATATGAGTTGAAATCAAGATGTTCTGTTCAAGTAAACCAAGAGACCTTTGACCCAACAGCATTCACTGACTGAGATGTTTTCAAACATAACCATCAAACCAGCATTTTGATTATTTTTGCTTGCAGAAAATCAGAAATCCAGTGTTTCAATCTATCATTTTGAGTTTGAGTAAATTACTGTTCAGATATATTGGATTATGATAGCAGATGACATTGTGTTCTGTAGTAAGAATAGGAAATAGGTGGAAGAGAGCCCAAAGAGGTGCAAGTATACAATGGAGAAAAGAGGAATGAAGGTCAGTAGAATCACGATCGCATATGTGTATGTGAATATGAGAGAGACAGAGAGGAGTGTAACAGGGAGCAGAGGTAGTGAACATGGATAACTTGGAATATCTCAGGTCAACAGTGGGTGGAGTGGGTGGAGACAAGTGTTCGGTGTCTGGAAAGTTGTTCCTGTTGAAAGCGAGTTTTTCCTTCCCACAGTCACCAAGTGCTTGCTCATAGGGGGCATCTGATTGTTGAAGGGTTTTGACCTTAAAATGCATAGCGCCTTGAAGCCAATGTTGTTGAGATTGGGCTCTTTATGATTGGATTTGATTGCGTGACACCAGGATAGCAGCAAGAGGGAAACAGCAGGTTTACAGAATACAAGTGAAACTTGCTGTATATATTTGTATGTACCCTCTACAAGAAGTGTCTCATTGACTGTCTGTGATCGCTGAGAAGCTGACTGTTCAGAGTGATATGTAAAAGCATATTAATGGACAAGCATGCATAAGCAACAGGTATAACCAGAGCCTTGAGATGATTGGCAACAAAAGTCAAGAACTTGGGAGAGCTTCAACAAGAGTGGACAGATGCCATTCAGTGCATCAAGGGCCATCTTCCTAATATCAAAGCATTCCTGAACCAGAGGCAACATGCTAAAGACAACAAGGATCAGACTTTTGCTCAGTTCTCTTTCCAGATAAAGGCAACTTTTAGATTCCATTTGGAAGTTGAAAGCCTAGAATCTGAAGTGAGCATGGAGAGCCGTTTTAAATTCTGCTCTGACCACACTCAACATCCCAGGTGTAGTTGCAGTTGGTAATGTTCAGCATGGTTCAGTGAAACCTGTCAATTCAACTATTTGACTGCTTGAAAACAAGGATACCAGTTAGATTTTAAAGCCTTTACTGACAATTAAAGACTTAACCGTGAGCCTGCGTGGCTTCAAAAATGTTTGTTCATAAAAATTATGAAATGAACCAGACAATGAAAATAAACAGTCATTTTCAGGTTATGAAATGCCTCACTTTAAAAGTAATGAGTATGCCCTGGTAAAACACAAATCGTTAAGTCCCAACAGAGAAGGATGCTGAGTGTCAGCAGAATGATCTCACACATTAAAGACATATTAAAGACCTTAATCTTTTAGCGAGTTCATCCAGATGCCGTGTTTCCTGACATCAAGTGTGATTTTTATGAAACCCCTGACTTGCTATTAAAGGGAGACAGAAAGATAATCTCCTTTTTCGCACAGACCCACAAATTTTTTTTTATGTACGGCATAATAACTGTCAAACAGCACCTGTGGAAATTTGAATAAACATACACATCCTGACCTCATAAACCTGTACTGGAACACTGACATAAATTAGCTCAGTTGGCAGGACACTCTGTAATTACTGACGCTCTTAAACCTGTCACTCAAATCCAGCCATTCTTACAACACACGGCCTATGACTTGAAATTAGTCACCAAATAGTCTGAATGGATTGTTGAGATCATGTGAAGCAAGCATTTGAAAGCCACAAACATACTGAAATATTCAGTTTTGAGATATTTCTACTTATTGAAATTTTTCTGTATGCTGTAAAGCTGTTAAAAAACAGCAGGTTTGTACCACAGATCTATATGAGGATTTTCAAACGATGTTTTACTAACAGTAATACTACAAAATCAGAATCACTTGAAGGATCAGACATATTATTTATTTATATGTTTTAAATTTTTAAAAAATGTTTGAAACAATTTCCTCATGTACAGTTTGATTTATACACTGCAAAAACCCACCTCCTTAATACTAGAAAAATACACTTATTTTTGGTGAAGATTTGCTTAAAACAAGTGAAATTATCTGCCCATGGGGTAAGTGTTTTTTTCTTAATAAGATTTCTTGAAATAAGAACAATATCTAGATTTAAATAAAGCTAAAAATAAGTCTTTTACACTCATTCCAGGCAACAAATCAGAACATTGAAACTTAAAATAAGCTTTAACCACTTATTGTAGGCCACAAATAAAGATAATGAAGCTAAAAATAAGTCTTTTACACTTATTTCAGGGAACAAATCAGAAGAATTGAAACTTAAAATAAGCTTTAACCACTTATTGTAGGCCACAAATAAAGATAATAAAGCTAAAAATAAGTCTTTTACACTTATTCCAGGCAACCAATCATGGCTTGAAACCTAAAATAAGCTTTAACCACTTGTTCTAAGTAAAATGTTGAAGAAATTAAATCTGAAAATAGGCATAAAACACTTATTCTAACAAACAAATCAAGGCAAATAATCTAAAAACTAGTACATTAAATCATTTTAAAGATATCTTCTTTTTAAATTTAGCTAAACACTACTTTAAGATTACATTGCTGATTAAGGACAAAACAAAACTGAAACAGAGCAAAAGTGTCCATCTTTATTTGTCCACTTTAACAATAACCTGCAGATAATAAAGATACAATTGAACAGTACAGGTCCAACATTATGAGTTTGTTTAAGTGGTTTCAACATTTCAACAGCCTTAGAGGTTTCGCCATTGCCATTAAAATTGACGAGTGACATAGGAAGACCACAAAGATTCAAATTTCTTCCGAATGACACCAAATACCACAAAATTTGTCTGGGTGAGTAAATGAACATTTTCCATTTTAGAAATAATTCCCAGATTGAAAAAACAAAAAACAAAACAGAAGTGCCCTCTCCTAATCTTATCTGAAATTTACACACTACTTTCCAGTAAATGCATGCCATTCTGCCAGGGCTTTTCTGTAAGATGATGTAGTGTCATGCTCATGAATGGCATCCTGGAGAACTTCTGTCTGAATGACAGACAGCAGGGTTGCCACGCATTTGGGGTAAGTCAGATGGAGTGCATAAAAGTATGCCATCACATATATCATAGCCTCACCAAGTTTTTCTTTGTCAAATGTTGTAACTGGTAAATTACCAACAGCAATGACACACTTGCAGCCATCAAACATCACTACTGGACATGACAAGCTTCGTTTCTGGAGGAAAGCATCTGGATCTTCTGTAGGCTGCAAGACACAAAAGACATGACAGTTAACATCTTATGTTAATTGTATGTTTTTTTGCTGGGATTTGGTCATAACGTCGGAGACGTCATTATCTTGGTCTTTGTTGGTTACACCCATTTTATAGTAGTTTTGACTTATGGTTTATCAGTGTCAAGCGACTCCTTATGTGACCACACTTGTGTACATTAAATACGTTATAAATTAATGTAAACAATAAATTATAGATTTAAGTCTTTCGGCTGAAACCGAAAAAGCATTTTTGAGTCATGTTTGACCAAAATATTTCGTTTGCCAAATTTTCTGTAGATCTTTATAAGCAAATTTTATAAAACTTACCTTCAGGACATGTAGAAATGCTTCAGAAGCATTCCCCATCTTTTTTGGTGGATGGGCAGGTGTGGGAAAGAGCGTTGGAAGAGCCTTCATCAGTGCAAGGTGGGCTTCAGCTGGACAAAGCAGAAACAAACCTTCATAAACATAAATTTTAAAGGATGAGAACTTTGTATTCAAATGGTAAAACTTACTTTTGTCCATAGTCATTGGTGGATTCATTGCCTTCTTTGACACACCGTAGAACTCTACCCTGGAGCAGAATTCTTCCCATCTCAGTTTTACTTGACTGATGAACTTGTTGTTGTGGGGATCCAAAATTCTGCGAAGCTCACCCAATGCCTACAATAGGTTTAAAAAAAATAAGTAAACAAATAAAATCAAAATAACTTTACTACCACACCAAATATATTTGAAATTAAAGTGATTATTGATTAACTCTTCCAAAAACTTACATGATGCAATTCTTTAAAGCATGGATATGCATCCAAGATGAGGTGAGCTCTGTTCTCCTCTTTCATGGTGTCTGAGTCAATGAAGGATCTTCTGGCTTCAAACTCGAGGTCTAATAGCTGGGACACATCTTCTTGGTTTGGTTTTGCCTTCTTGCACATTTCTTGTAATGTTTTGTAATGTCTTGCTTGTATTTGCCGACTATCCTTGTCAGCTAAGATAGAGAGAAGTACAAGAGCATTTTGGTTTTTCATTGTTACTGAAGTAGACATCCACAAAACATTAGCTACTACTGGCTGTGTGTTGATAACCATTTTACAAAATTACATGTATGTACTCACATGAAGTGGAGGCATTGTCAGAATTTCTGACAGGTGATAACAGAGTAGATGCACCACTGGAAGAACTGCGATCAGCATCTTCATCATCAGCTTCTTCATCCCTTGGGGAGAGGTCAGTGAGCCTTCTCTTGGGCCGTCCCCTCTCCGGTGTTGGTCCTTGCCTTTTTAGCATATGGTACTTCCGGTGCGGAAACTCCTGTGGGGAGCTTTGTTTCCGGTGTCCTATTCGCGCCTGGTTTATGCTCCAAAACAAGTTAAGCAAATGAATGAATCAAGCGGCGATTTACATTTCTATAGATGTCTTGGGCATTTACCCAATATATCTGTAAATGATGTTCATCGACTTGTCGATATTTTTCCCCCACGCCTCAGAGCAAAAGAGAAAAGGGATTCAAATGTTATATTTCTCAGCTGTCCCTCGTTTATCGCGGGTGTTATGTTCTAAAAATAACCAGCGATAGGTGAAATCAAGTAGCCAATTTTATTTTTTGACGGTGCAAAACGTTTCGTGGACATACAGTACTGCACTTCAGAGTCACACTGCTAGCGATCGATGCAGCGATTCTGTACTGTACAGGAGAGACGTCACGGAGGAGATCGTCTGCAGCGATCAGGACGCAGGACACAATGTGACGTAAAAAAAGCATGCAAACTTGCACTAAAAAATCCGCGAAACAGCAGGTGAAAGGTGAACCGCGTTATAGCGAGGGACCGCTGTAATTTTGAAGGTAAGTCACATCATTCATTTTTTGTGTGGCTTTTTTTCACGGTTTGTTAACATGCTGTGTAGGTGTGTACTGATATCAACATAATGGGGGAAACATCTGGTTTGACTATTCTTCACCTGTAGTTTGAATGCTGAACATTTGCCTGTTTAAATCATAAGACCAGTCACTATACAGAGATGTGCTTCTGAATGTGGACGATGTGTCTTCTGCTGCAGTAATGCAGTTCTGCTTGTGTTGAGTGATGTAAACAACTGATCGATCTAAACTCTTTAAATGTCAAAATTGATCATTAGATTTTTTTTATGACACAACAGTGGTGAGTGTTCCCACCTTCTGCTCTTTGTAACTTAACGCGATCTTTCCGTTTTCGAGTTTTGGACATGATTTTGGAGTATATCTTCGCAGTAGCGATTGACCGCAAAGTAAAGCTACCGGAAATGCACAACCCCACATCCGGTCTCAAACCAGGAAGTTAGCATTGTCTCGTGCACATAGTCAATACCCCCCTCCCCCCATGAACTTGGTATTTCCCAAACTAGCGCGGCAACAGCTCCACACTACAACATATTTTCTGCTTGACTTAGTCTAATACAATGGCCTGTTGGAGGTGTGTGATTTGCTTCGTCTTTGTGGCGTTAACATTGAAGTCTCTCTTAAGTCACATTAATACTGCACACAGTCGCAGTCCAGATTTCCGTGTCATTTGTGGAGTCGATGGATGCGCCGAGGATTACCGTGTTTTCAACTCGTTTTACCACCATCTCAGACGCACACATCCACAATACATCGCCACTGGGAACCCGCCTACAGGATGGCTGACAGCTTCATCCGATGCAAATGTATTAGGAGGCGAAAATTTTGGTACAGCCATTTTTGCCGACTATACTGCCGAACCCAGACAAACTGTTAGCAATGGCAATGGCACTGAAGTAGAGCCACCACCACTAGACCCCCCAGTAACATCGGAGGTGTTGGAGGAGGAGCGACAGGAAAGTCAGAACGTGATGGAGCAAGACGCAGCTGAGCTTCAAACACCTCGTCAGAATCAGGTAATGTACTTTATGTGTTTCTGTGTGTACGCGCGCGAATTTTTAAATGTATGTGTGTTGTTTAACCTTAACCAAGCACAGTTACCCCAATTCAGCTTTAGTAAAACCGTAGTAAAGCCTAACTAGAGAAAATGTACTCAGTTCAAGTGAAGATTATAGTTTTAAAGTTATGTGTTTTCTAAGATAAACTACTTGATTAGAATATTTTAATAGGTATGAAGGCCAGTGCTGAATTTCAAATGCATGAATCCGCTGAAATTCAGGCTTGCACAACAATGTAGGCTTAGTTACCATACTTAAACATAATAAATAAACTCATTATTTACCAGTGTTGTGTACCTGCCTTGGTTGTTGTTAGATGCTCCATGAACCAAGCAGCTTTCAAATTTTTCTTTCAGTTAACTTCAGAGTAGATTCCATAAAGATTGGTTAAGTTTCATTAAATAACTCTTAAATTGTTCATAACATTTGCAGCTTCATTAGCTATCCATTGTAGTATGAATCTTTTAATAGCAAAAATGTACAACAGTTTGGAATATTTCTTTGTTTTGTTTTGCATCTGGTGGAATTTGAAACACATTCTGAGTGAGTCATTTTTCTTACACAATTGTTTTTCTTTTTGTCCTGTAGGGTAAAAGAGAAACTGTTGATCTTGCCGGATGTGCAGCTGCATTTGCTATTGGTGTGCGGGAGCAATGCCACCTATCACAGGTACTGCTTCATCTGATATTATGGGGGTGTCATTGTTAACTTGTTAATAAGTCTGGTTCAATGTAAGGCTGCAACTAATGATTTTTTTTCATAATCTGTCCACTATCTTTGCAATTAATTGATTGTTTTTCATCGCTGGTTTTATTCAGCTATTACTTTCACCTATATAAGTTATTAAGAACAAATGTACATTACGAAGAAGTTAAGCACAAGAGTTGTGCAGTTCACTGCAATGTATGTAACTTTGGGCACACTCAACAGTTTAAAATAGGCTTAACAGTGTAAAATGTGTTCACTTTTAGGCATAAAAGACAAATAAAGTAGAATTACATAAAAAAAAATAAATGAGGTAATCATTTGTTCACTTTTTCTGTTGTAACCTTTCATGCTCCTCCATCTTGCTCGGTGCAATGTGTTTGTGCCACGTGAGTCATGCATGTGGCATGTCATGCAAAACAATGCCAATTATTGGCTGATTTCTTCTTCTACTGCTCCACTGGTAAATTACAACATTCAGTGGCTCATTAATTTGAGCTAAAGAAATAGAGTTGCATTTTGCTTCTGTTATATTTTCTATTTACGTTTTCATGTCTCTGATGTGTTTCCCCCCCCCCCCATCAGAGGAGTGTCAACAACATTGTCCTTGGTGTTCAACAGTATCAAACTGCTCTTCTGACGTCCTTGAGGGGAAAAATAAAGACCATCCTTGAAAGGCAACCTGACAGCAATGGACCTTTACAACAAGAAGTTCTTTCAACACTGGACAACTTTCAGGATCCCTTTCCCATATGTGCAGCTTCAAACCTACAGGACCGTGTAACACAGATGCATTTCAACCCTGTCACACCTGAGGAGATCATCATTTCCAAGTATGCCTGTAGAGTTAAAAAGGGAGAATCGAGAGTTCTTGCAATCAAAAACAAGTCTTTCTACTACATTCCTTTGATTGAAAGTTTGAAACAGCTATTATCCAATTCAAGACTATTTGACATGCTCAGTGCTGGACCTCAGAGTTGCCCCAACACCAGTTTTTTGTATGACATTAATGATGGAATTATTTTCAAAACCCACCCACTGTTTTCAAAGAAGAACTCTGCTTTACAACTGATACTCTATTCTGATGAGATAGAAATGTGTAACCCCCTAGGGTCACGTGCGAGTGTAAATAAACTACTAATGTTTTATTACACCTTAGGCAACATAGACCCTAAGTTTAGATCAAAGTTGGCTTCCATCAGACTTCTCGCAATCGCAAAGTCTAGGGACATAGATGAGTGTGGGGTAGATATAATACTGCGGAGAATCAATGAGGACTTGAAGTTACTGTACGATGGTGTTATGATTAACACTGTCAATGGGGAATTTTATTTAAATGGAGCAGTTGTTGCTGTGTGTGGAGACACTCTGGCCCAGCATGAGCTTGCAGGATTTAAGGAAGGAGTTGGTTTTGCGTATAGCAAATGTCGTCATTGTGAGTGTACTTTTGATGAAATGCAAGAAAATTTCAATGAACATAGTTTCACCGGACGGACACATTAGGCAGTGCATTGAAATAGAAAGGGCAACTACTGAATTTTTGAAATCCTCGCTCAAAACGACTTTTGGCATAAATAGACAAAGCAAATTAGTTGATTTCCCAGGTTTTAATCTCATAGAGCAGATGCCACAGGATATTATGCATGTAATTCTTGAAGGAGTGGCACCAATGGAAATTAAGTGTGTGTTGAAATACCTTGTTTTATCTGGAAATTTGGAATTGGACTTGTTTAATTCTGCCATGCAGAACTTTCCTTTTTCATCAGTGGACATACGTGACAAGCCTTCACCAATTAGTATTGCTACTTTAGCTTCAAGTGACAACAGACTCAAACAATCCTCTGGACAAATGCTTATATTGATCAAGATTTTGCCATTCTTATTGTACAGTGTTGTAGAGAAAAATCCCTTTATCCAGTTTATTTTGGATTTAATTGAAATTGTTAAAATACTTTTTGTCCCAGTTGTGTCTTTACAAACTGTGTCCAAACTAAAAAAAATGATAGAAGATCATCTTAAACAATTCAGGCAACTATTCCCAGAAAAAAATGTAATCCCAAAGCAACATTACATGCTGCATCTTCCCTCTCAAATTATTGCCCTGGGA
Source organism: Perissodus microlepis (assembly GCF_051167445.1). NCBI lineage: Eukaryota > Metazoa > Chordata > Actinopteri > Cichliformes > Cichlidae > Perissodus > Perissodus microlepis. The sequence goes on along the minus strand of NC_140477.1, from coordinate 27,057,594 downwards.
CCTGTAATACGTCATATGTGCATGAGATTCGAGTCTAAACACAGTTTTTTTAAACAATGGTCATCCAAATTAAACTTTAAGAATGTGTGCAAGTCTCTTGTAAACCACAATCAGCTGCTGGAGTGTTGCCAAAGTGAAGCAGGAACTGAGCATCCGATATTTGTAAATGAGAAAGAACTAGGTCCTATATCAGAGGTTGCTAATATGGACCATTTGCAATCAAAGGTTGTAGATTTTTTGGGGATTGAAGATGCTATACATCATGCCGTTAGAGTAAAGTGGCTTATTTTACATGGAAACAAATACATCTGTGACAGGTCTCTTATACTCATTTCAGCAAATGGTTTAAACCCTATCTTTGGACTTGTAAAAAACATTTTTATTGTTAATAGTGTACTTTATTGTTTTGAATACCAGGTGTATGAAACCTTGGGTTTCAACAAAGACTTTCTTGCCTATGAAATTGCAATTCCCAACCTTGCCCAAGCAACTGAACTGACTGATGTTGAAGACCTACTTGATTTTACGTCACATTACCCAGTCAATTTCAGAAACAGTGTCTATGTTATGACAAAATATAACCTTGAAGATGTCCTTTCTTTAAAAACCTGAAATAAATACCTTCCAATGAGTGACTTTCTTATTTCAAGGAAAAAGGTGAATGTTTCTTATTTTGAGATAATTTTTGTTTTGCACTCTATCTAAAAGCTATTTTTGCTTGAAATAAATGTAAAATGGTTCATTTTTAGATATACAGACTAAATAAGAAAAAAAAGTAATATATATACTTGAAACAAGTTTAATCATCTAACACATGAGACTGGAAACTAGCTTGTAATGTTCAAAACAAGATGGACAAGATAATCTGGCTAAAATTAAGACAATAAATCTTGTCAAGCTACAAGGAATTTGCAGTGTAGGGAAAAAGACGATGCTGTCTCTAGCAGATTATTGCTGTTGCTCGTAATTTGCTCTGCAAAATTGTCTGCATACATTTGCTGTTTACTTTCTGAGCTGTAGAGCTAGACACACAAAAAAGTGCAATGCAATATGGAAACATGGTAACAAAGAATTTTCGCCATCAAAGTAAAGGCTGCGCCTGGTTGCAGCTGAAGACTTCCATGCAAACTGCTGGCAACTGTGACAACCTGTTAGTGACCAAAGCAACTGCAATTAGGTTTTTGGTGCCGTACCATTTTCCTCTATTACCAACTTCTCACTAGTGACTGCAAGTAACCTCCAGCAACCATTTGCCAACCAGATGGAGAATACAGGTTTTTCTCTTGTCACCGGTGGCAACCAGGGGACAATGACTGCTCTCTAGGCCTGTATGAATGGGGCCTTAGTTGGGCAAAGTTAACATACTAAATATATTCCTACCTATGGCCAACTCAACGGATTCGTAAGCCTAAATGTAACAGCTATCGATAGCATATGGGTAAAAGTTTTACCAAGCCTGATCAGGCTTGTGAAACAGGCATGAAAACTTTATCACTTGTGTAGATAGTTTGAGAAAGATGTACATTTTTGCTCCAGGTTGCACATTAGGGTCTCAAAACTAGACTAGATTATATGGTACAAGTGAACTAGACCAAAAATATTTTACAACAGGCCAGATTTCGCCTGCATGCAATGAGTTTGACAGACATGACGTACACAGTGATCAAATAGTTCATGTTATACTGATACTGAAGCTTTTATGGATTTCCAGTAAGAGAGAAATGATACTAATTGTCACGGTTCTGGGTCAGTTTTGACCCAGTATTTTGAGTTTTCATGTTTTGGTTTGATTTTGTATTTTTTGGTTATCTTCTTGATCTATTTGATGATGATGTTCTTTGTTCCGGCTTATTCTGGTTTATTTTTAGTTCTGCCCGTGTTAAGTCTGTGTTTCCTAGTCTACGTCCTTGTGTATTGTTTCCTGTTTTATTTTGAAGGATTGTGTCTTATATCAGTGTATCCAGCGTTGCTCCTCCTGTCTCGTTAGCCCCAATTTCTCCCAGCTGTGTCTCCCTCCTGTTACCCATTCCCTGATTACCACCCTGTGTATATTAGCCCTGTGTTTTCCTCAACCCAGTGTCGCGTCGTACCCTCAGATCCTGCCTGTGTGTTCCAGTTAGTGTTTTCATGTTTGGTTTCTGTTTTGTTTGGTGCCAGCAATAAAGCTGAGGTTTTCAGTTACATTTCCGTCTGTGAGTCCTGCATTTGGATCCACATCTCCACCTGCCCGCACACAGAACCCTGACACTAATACAGATGCACTCAGCTTTTAAAAGCATGATGCTTTTGCTGTAATAGACAAAAACAGACATCTCAAGGCTGATCTGGCACAGGTGCAATGGATTGATCCACAGTTACCGTGTGATTGTCAGTGCTCTGTGTGTGTGTTGCATTTCCTCTTACCCTTTGATTTATAGCAGCTGTGTTTCACAGGCAGCGATTTATCAAAGGAAAAAATGTCTGGGGCCTTCGAAAAACAAGCCCACTTCATTACTCAAACATCACATGGCAGCTCCCTGCACGATAGGCTCGGCCTGTTAATACGAAGGGCTTATTGCAGGGTTAGCTGAGTGTGAGTGAGTGTGCGGTCATTGAAAGTCTTGTTAATGCAGCATTACGCTGGCTGTCAAAAGTTAATGAATGCCAGTGTGAGTAGCTGGGCTTTGTTTGTTTGTGCACAACTTGTGGGGCCTTTACAGAAGCGCTGACATCTCTTTCTGTCTGTGTTTCAGCTCGGAAAAGTGACGGAGAAGAAGTGCTTTTGCCAAACTGCTGTAATGCCTTGCTGAACTTGAACTCACTGGATGAGTCATGATCATGTGCTTCGTTCCACTACCACACTCTCTTTTCAGCTCCATATTTATGAGCGATTTCTGCCTGAGCCTTTTCTCTCTTGATTCACTCATAATCCTTCACATCCTCACTTTTTGGCTCTACCGATACTCTCATTTACATTGAGTATCCATGACTCTCATTATTTAACCTGCTGTCTGGGCTTTCAGTCACCATCTACTGCTCTTTCATTTTCTACCTTTGTTTCTATGCACTAAATTCCTCAGCTTTATTTATTTATTTTTAATAGTTTCCTTCCATGAACAGTAAAGTTAGTCTGGGTCTTTTTGCTTCACCATTCTTTATAGAATATTTCTGCATAATTATAGGTTTTTTATTTCAAATAGTTCCCTATATTTTTACACATAAATTGTCTTAGTCTGTGCAATGGTTGAAATTATGAGGAAAAAAAGGCTTTTGGTGCTAATTATTACATTTTATTACATAGTTCTGAGCCTACTATCTGAATGTCACAGAAGAAATTGTGACTCATCAGACAAGCCAGCATCTTTCTGCTCCTCTTTTGTTCAGTTTTGATGAGCTTGTGCGAAAGTTAACCTCATTCCTGGTGTGGGGTGTTCAGGGATGCTGTGAATACGGTTGTTGTAACGAGCTGAAGCATTCTACTCTGACATCAACAAGGTGTTTTCATCCAGAGAGCTGGATCACTGGGTATTTTCTCCTATTCAGATGTAAACTCTTTGAGTTGGCTGTGTGGGAAAATCCCAGCAGTTTTGGAAATACTCAGACCAACCTGTCTGACACCAACAACCATGCCACGTCCAAAATCACTCAAATCGACTTTTTGCAGCAGCAACCACAGTCATCGCTAAATGTTTGTCTATCGTCAGCTGTCATTAGGATGACAATTACTAAACATTATTGGCTTATACTGGAGTTCAGTCAATAAATGAGCAGTTCCATAGTAATTGTACACTCTTAACATGTTGTTGACGCTAAAATGTGGCATTCTTGCCTCTATAAAATCAAATTAAACCAGACTACTAGCAGTAAGAGAGCAGTAAGAGATGTTTTTTTAAATTTGTTTTCTTTATTTTGATTTGCCGCTAATGACAATTTTTTTTTATTTGTAGATTTTGTAGTGCTCCCTACAATGTGAACCTCTCACCTGAATTTTCAAAATTTTGTTCAATCCAATTAAATTAAATTAAATTAAATTCAAGCCCAACAATCAAATGATCCCCTATGAGAGCAAGCACTAGGCAACAGTGGAAAGGAAAAACTTCCTTTATAACAGGAAGAAACCTTTGACAGAACCAGGCTCAGAAAGGGGCAGCCATCTGTCATGACTGGTTGGGGGGTGAGAGGCAAAAGAAAAGAAAAATGAGAGCACAATTTAGCTATGTGTTGCTCACATTGCCTAAAATGAACACCATATGGTTTTCTGGACTGTGAAGGAAATCCCTCAAGTCAGTTTCCTGTGAGGTGACTGAAGACTTTGCTGGATGGCCGAGCGGATGCTTTTCAGAAACAGTGCATTTCCTTTCTTGTTTAAATGAACTCCGTCGGGTAAAAAAATTGAGTTGTTGAAAAACCTCAAGCATGGATGCTCAATAATCACTCCAGCAAAGCTGTTGACAGCCTTTCTAATGCTGGCGTTCACGATCTTCCTGTCCTTATTTATTTTGCCTGGATTTCCATATCTCCACACTTGATGCTCGTTGATGGATGAATATACAATTGTCATTGAGGGGAACTCTGTGTGCAGTTGCATCAATTCCTTCTCAATGACAGAAGAAAGTTGATGAGCAGACATGAGTCCCAAATCATTGCCCCCAGCATGGATTACCAATATGTCAGGTGGGCTCTGTGTGGATAGCTCTCCGCTCCAGCGCACCCCTTCTTTGCCAAGCCACTGGACTTTGGCATTAAGTCCAAAGTTTTCTCCGAATATCTCTTTTGCGTCACTCTCGCCTCGTCTGATGTAGCTTGACCCAATGATCCACACTTTTGTTTCTCTCTTCTGGAGATTGATTCTGTGTGGTCTCTAAATGTCAGTACATGGGAACCTGTTAGAGAGGCCAGGGTTGAAAAAGGGATGCCGGAGAACCTCCGAGGGTGTTATGCGCTGGTGTGCATCCAAGGCCAACATCTCTTTAATTAGGCTGACAAATAAGCTTTGGTCATCTTCTGGTCCTCGTCTAACCTTCATTATTTGTTCGAGGTCATCAAGGCGTTTAAGTTGTATGTATCGAGTCTCCAGGGATGGATATCCTGTCTCGTACTGAAATTGTTCTTCTGTCTTAAATGTCCAGCGCTGTTGCTTGTAGTTGTCTTCAATGAAATAGTCATCAGTGTAAACACCAGGGTCTAGAACATGATCTGGTGGCTGACCCTGAGTCTCTATGATGAATTTCAGATAATCATATTCATTCTCTGCAGGGTAGAGTGGCACCCCTGTAGCAAGCTCCACAGCTACTAGCCCCAGAGACCACATGTCACTTGCTTCATTATAAGGAAGGCCAAGCATAACCTCAGGTGCACTATAACCAACCGTCCCTACGCAGTCACTAGGATTCACTGCAGACGCAGGACATGTGAGGCCAATATCTATAAGTCTGACTTTGACTGGAGACTCATGGCGGTTTACAACCATGATGTTTCCAGGTTTGAGGTCGGCGTGCACTATTCCCACAGAACCCAGGTGGGACAGAGCATTTGTGAGTTGACGTAAAATTGGCCCGACTTCGCTTATGGGGAGACCCTGGTTATTCCGGTCCCCTATGTAGTCCCACAGGCATTGATCAAGGAGTTCAAAGTTTAGGCAAACCCGCTCTCCGTCAAGGAAAAAGCCGTTCCAATTAACAATGTTGGCAGAATCTGGATCCAACTTTCGCAGCTGCTCCAGGATGAAAATTTCCAGTTTTGCCTCTTGCTGAACATCAGGGCGGCTCTTGTTGACTTTAATGGCAATGGCTTGGTTGGTTTTTGTGTCGCGACATTTGGCTACAATACCAAAGGCCCCTTCTCCAAGTAAAGCCTCTACCTTGTAGTGGTTTCCCAAAATGCTCCCTTCAACTATTTCAAGCTCATCCGAGTTGAAGGTTGGGCTGGCTGACGTGTTGATGTGTACTTGTTGAGAAAATTCAACCGAGTTTTGGAAACTGCAGTTGATTTTCTGTGATCTCTTGCTTTTCAAGTTTTAAGAGTGCTGAAAGACCACAGGGTTTTGTCCCCCTGTGCTACTCGTGTCAATGCACAAGGAACTCTTAGTGTCGAAAAAGGGATGCTGGAGAACCTCCGAGGGTGTTATGCGCTGGTTTGCATCCAAGGCCAACATCTCTTTAATTAAGCTGACAAACAAACGTTGGCCATTTTCAGGTCCTCGTCTAAATATCATTAATTATCATCCAGTTTTACCTGTTGCAGAATATCAGGGCGGCTCTTGTTGACTTTAATAGCCAAAGCTCGGTTGGTCTTGGTATCACGACATTTGGCTACAATACCAAAGCCCCCTTCTCCGAGGAAGGCCTCTACCTTGTAGTGGTTTCCCAAAATGTTCCCTTCAACTATTTCAAGCTCATTTGAGCTGAAGGGTGGGTTGGCTGACATGGTGAAATGTGTCGGCTTGGTCGTTGAATTGCTGAAAAACGTGAAACTCTCAAAACTTTCCAAAAGGGTTTTGGTTGCTGTCAGGTCTACGTCCGTTAAGCAGTAAAGTTTAACAGAGCAAAGCCCCTATTAAAAACTCCACATGCATGAAAACTCAGAATTCGGTAGACTAGACATTGCTGGCGCTCCCGGTGAAAGAATTTTGTCAATACGACTTGTAGTTCTTTCTTGGGAAGCATTTGTTTCACAATGACTTTTCTGTTTATTTAAAGCAGCAGAAGAGAGGCAGATGTCTGTCTTTCTGTGTGTGTGTGTGTGTGTGTGTGTGTGTGTGTGTGTGTGTGTGTGTGTGTGTGTGTGTGTGTGTGTGTGTGGTGCCACTGGGTGCAGTTGCTATAGCAACCACTCTCATACATGCCTACTTAATGAGCTCTGTCTGTCACTCTGCCAAGATTCATCTTTAAAACTTTTTTCAACTGTTGCTGTGTCCACAGTGTTTGCTCTACAGCCATCATTTTACCCTCAAAACGTAGCCATCGTTTTTCTCTTTCCAACATTGTGTTTTTCAAAGCTCAGAGATTTAAACTTTTTGAATTGTGTGGCTCAAAGTAGAGGGATAACCTTCTAACTGACCCATAGAAATACATTGTATTTTTAGTCAGGAGTTTGTTTCAACAGCAGGAAAGACCCCACTTTTTAAATTGCTCCTGTCATCACATTTTTGACACCACAAAGATAAAAGAGACACTGTTGTGTAGAACAATTCCTTGGGATCCTCACAGTTCAAAAGCTGTTTTGATGGGAGTTAGGGTCTTGGATTTAGATGCAGTTTTTCAACAGGTGCACCAAGGCAGATTTGACAGGGTTTTGCCACAGAATAACAGTATGCCAGTAGTTAGTGCAGGCCAACTAAATAGGGTATTCTGATTGGCCTGTTAAATTCAAGCTTATTGTTCATTGGTGGATTTTTCTTCCGCACACAGGTGGTTCAGATCTGGGCATTTGGAGTCAGATGATGACTTTTAGAATCATCTTTTCTGAATGATTAAAACTTACGGCATTTAGCTGTCTGTAGTGGATTTTCCCACATTTCAGTCATTCAGTGATTAAAATAATATGAGGTTTCAATTTTTTATGCAGATGTTTTCTGACTCTACATTTTCTTTTGTCATTAATCAGCTTTTTCTAATTTACATTTTAAACATGTTCGCCTACTTTTAACTTCTTCTCTTTGAATGTCAGCTTTCAATAGTTCTGAACTTTTGTTTTCAGGTGAAAATTTCTGTATTTTTCATCTCATTCAACATTTTTAACTTAACATGCTGCAATTATTTCATTTCAGCTCAAAACATTCAGCTATCAGCATCCACACTTCAGTTTCTTCAGAAAATGCATTCTCTAGTTTAGTTTAGAATTTTTAAATGAAATTAAATTAATGAGGCAAAACCACAGGATTCAGAAATGAATTTTTTCTCTCCAACCATTGGTTGTTAGTTGGAAATAACTTCATTTGGGAAGTAAAGCTGTTCAACAAGTAATTCAACCGAAGATCAAAAAGAATAGATGAAAACAAAGGAAATGCTTAATTTTTCACTTGTGATGATCAGAGTAGAGACTAAAGGTCTGATTGGGCCGCACAAGATTTCCACTTCCACTTTTCAAACTGGGCCTCAGAACCTCTGCTTTAAATGATTGATCTTCTTTTTGTATCTGTATTGTTTTTATTAGGGTTTTTTTAATGTTATGAGGGGTTTTAATACATTTTTTCCAGTCAGATGTATTTTTGTTATCAGAGACACACTTCTAGTGCTGCTCTTATTTCATTCAGCAGCAGCGTGAGCAGAAAAGTGACTTCCCTTCAGGTGAATATGTTGTGGATTGAACGTTTAAGTGGGACAGACAACCCCTTGAAATACAATAAAAGAAGCTTGCTGTTGGCACCATTTGCAGTTTGATTTATTTTGCCCTTAAGCATCTTTGACAGCTTTCGTGTGAAGCCCGCCTCACTTATTCCAAGATCTGATCTATCCGATGCATCTTCACCTGGATGGTTGGCAGCTGTTCCTCTTAGAGACAGTTGATCGAGATGTATCTGGGCTGTCATCTCGGCACTGCTCAGGGATTTGTCAGCTAAGCTCACTTTGACTCACTTGTGGGGTGAGCTTCGCTTGTCTGGAAGAATATAATGTGCCCCGCAGTCAACAGTTAGTGAAGCAGGAAGCAGTTTGCCGTCATCCTGCCTCAGATTTAAAAACAAAAAAATCAGGATGTTTATTCCTATTAAACTGTCTTGGAGTGAGGGGCTAAAGGAGGGCCTTTTAATTAAAAGGGAAGATTTTTTTGGGGGAAAAAGGAGCCAGATGGGAGCGGTCAGTTTTCTCACAGTACATGACCTGGCTTGAAATGTTTTTTGCTACAGCTCCTCACATCCCGGATTTTTTAGTCCTACTCTTTCCTTTGGAGGAAAGGCCTGTCTTAAGAGGAGCCTCTACTAGTGTTCTGTCTCCCTTTAAAGTTTCTAGTAGAGTAGACAGCTTCCTGAAAAGTCCTTAGTGTATTAGTTACACGAACACAATATATTTTATATTAATCAAAATCTGGATTCTGGGCCAAATTCATAATTTTTCTTTGATTTTTTTGGTACATTGTAGTTTTGTTTTAATCACCTCATAATCCAGGAAATAGTCAGAATTCAATTCATTGGCCTTTACTGTGTTTATGGGAAATACCTTTTGGTCAATCTGGTGATGAATGCTGTGTGTAGAAACATGCAGGAATCCAGCTGGAATGTTTGGTATAAGTATTAATAATGTGCAGATTTCTGCCTTAGAGGAATTTTATAGGAATGTATGATCAAATTCCACTGTTTTTGTATTTCAATTGGAATTTCAGAAGTCCAGCAGGGCAAGAAACACGCAGTTCTAGAATAAGACATGATTGTAAGTCATAAATAAACCAGCAATTTTCACAGTAAGACATAAGAAGCCAGCAGAGAGATTTATCACATAAATGTCTCCATAAACATGAAATGATTTATCTTAAGGGAGGCTTAAGCCTGCTGTAGTCACATTACATATGTAAATGTCTACACTTTTTCTTTTACCTAAAAACACAGTGGCAGCCACACTGCTGGCTTGTTTACAGTCTGTATGATGGTCTTTGATAAGTGCACTGTCATTATAGCTAATGGAGTCATTGAAAATCAAAGGCATAATACACCAAAGTGGATCAGGAAACATGGGGGACTGAATTGGTTCTCATTATTTATGAGCCCTTCACAACAAATATATGTGCAAGATGATGACTAAACTTGTATTTGAATTCTTATTGCCTTTCCTGCTCTCTGGAACTGACAGCAGGCTTTTTGTTATTCAAAAATAAATAAATGTATGAAAGTAAACCTAATGTGTTTAAAAACTAAAAATGACAATCTTGTTGATGATTTCATGCTTCACTTATAAGTTGACTTTTACAGCAGCACGTTGGATCTGAAATCAGTGCATTCATGTGCGAGCTCGTGTGTGTGTGTGTGTGTGTGTGTGTGTGTGTGTGTGTGTGTGTGTGGTATTTTGAGAGTCTGCTGAGCAGACAAAGACACAATCTATAACACAAGAACTTCAGCTAGTGTGGCTCCCAGAGAAAAAGGCCAAAATAAATACCACAAAAATGTCACAGAGTGCACAGATCAGACCCTACAATATTACTGGTAGGCAAACACACATATACACAAAAATATGCACACACACACACACACACACACACACACACAAACACAAAGCCACCTTGTACAGTAACATACTCACACATAGGCAGCAGGATCATTTGCATAATCTTCACCTAATTCCTTGTTCTTCCCTGGTTGTCCGTTGTCTCGCTATGATAAATTACCCCAAGCAACCTTGCAGGTTCCTTAATATGGTGCTAATTGGCCAATTAGGGAACCGTTTTGCCTGAGGATTTCGCCACTTTTTGCGGTTATATTTCAAGTTTACTGTTAATCAACAAATGGCCTCAGATTCCTCTTCTCAGTCAAAATCCAACCACACATTGGACTATGCTCAAAAACACAAAGATACAGTGCATATGGTACTGAAGGCACATTTAAAGGTAGAAGAGCTGTAAGCTGTAAATCAGCAAACAAGGGCAATAAAAATCACATAAATGAAGGACAGAGTCTTAATCTATACGAAACCAGGCCTAGAAAGGTCTTAGAAAAAAAGTCCTATGCCCAGCTGAATCATGGCAGCCTTTACAGCTTTGCCCAGGTAAAAGCCATAGACGATATAAAAGACCAGTACAATGTCACTCACTGGTTTGTGCAGCGAGCATATCTTGCATCCTCCTGACACTTGACAATGGCCAAAATTTACAAAATTGACTTAATATTTGATTCACTATGACCTGAATTGAGTAACTGAAGCTAAAAACTCACCACAAAAACCTTTTACTGAGGTCAGTTCCAAGAGCCTTGTTTCCACAAACTTCTGCAGGACAGGAAGTGTTTGTGAAGCCAGAGGTACTGGCCTTTTAAAAGACTGCAGATTGCGGAAGAGACGTCAGACTGTTAAACTCAAAACTCAATCAGTTTAACCTGAGACACATAATCCTAACTATAGTGGGAAAATGAATATGATCACACTACTTAAAACATAACCCAAGTACCAAGGTGCTTACATAATATACTTAAAAATTAGAACTTTTTGTAAGTTGGTAAAATACAGATAGGCAAACAATGCAGGTGTCATCAGTTGGAAATGGCATTAAGTGGAGTAATTTCTTATTTTCAGTGGATTCTTACGTGTGAGCATTCATATCATTTCAAAATATGACAGTTTCCCAATTTTCTTGCCACCTTATCATCATCGGCATCTCTTTACCCCTCCAGCTTTTTTCTTTTGTCATCATGAATTAGACCCACAGTGGGGGTTAACTCATACAGTGCTCTCGCGCCTACAGGTTATTGTTTAGTCGTTTTGCGCTGCCTTTGTACTCCCAGAGTTGTCTCTTGCTATTTACCTCCTCTGCAGGGTATTGTACAGTTCGTCACTGTTGGCTGCGCACAATCTCTCCCTACTAGCACAACTCTATTTTTGACTCAAACTTAGTTCCTCCCTATATCCTCTTTCACACAGAGTATTTTTTTTTTGTTAGAATGGTATTAACGCCCCCATCTCCTGCATGCACTGGAATATATCACTGTTGTTATTTGAAGCATTTTCTTATACTTGGACTTTCTGACATTTTTGCAGTATAACATAAATAAAACTGAAGTTTTGAAAAGAGCTTGCACCTGTCATTTATTTAAATAGTCCTACCGCCATCACAGCTTTCTCAGCTTCTTTTTCCATCTAAAATCTACAGTTTGATGTCTTTCCTTTTGGATTAAAACAAAATCATGTTTATATTTGTCACATTCAAATCCCAGAGAAATAGGCTGGTTTCCCATTTTGCATCTTAAGATGCATTTTGAAAGCTTGCCAGGTTTTGTTGTTGTTTTGCATCTCATTCACTTTTTTAGTTTCTGACCTATTTTCTTTTCTTTTAGGATCTTCTACGTGTCTCATGACTCCCAAGATTTGAAGATCTTCAGCTACATTGCCAGAGATGGACAGAGCAATGTGTTCCGCTGTAATGTGTTCAAGTCCAAGAAGAAGGTAAGACAGAGAGAAGCTCCGTTTTAATGTCACTTGTTATGTGCCCTTGATGAGTTGGATAGATTCACTTAACTTAAGCCCTACACCTACAGCTCTGCTTTAGACATCATCTCATAAATTTGGTTTCAAACAACAGAACAACAACAGAAAGCAATAAGTTGTGTGGTTGCTATAAAACAACACAAGGACAAAAGTTGTACACTGAGGATTGGCTGTCTTATGTTAAGAAGTAATTATTTATTTATGAGTTTTTTGGGATTTATCTTCTTCTTGTTTTCACTTCATAAATGCATATTCATTTGAAATACTGAAAATTAATTTGAAATAAAAAAAAATATTGGGAGTCACCATTCAGATGTTTTTATGAAAATATCGCTCATCCAGATACAGATATTCTAGAACCGATGACTCATTTTTTTATAGGTACCAAGGCTGTATAACAAACCAAACATTGCATGGTTACATGGTTTCAAACTAACCTTCTATTAGATCTAAATCTTTTACTATAAAAAACTTTTAACCACAATTATAAATATAGTATGAAAGCCTACTTAAAGCTTACATACAAATTTTAACCAGAGAGACTAGAATACGATGTTGGTATTTAAGGAACTGAGCTAAGTCACTTGATTCATATCTCTCAGACAGATTGTGATTTGTGTAAATGTGGAGCCTTCGTTTTACAAACGTTAGTCAAAGAGTTCCCCAGGAATGAGGACCAGTACTACAGTGCTTAAATCTTTGGGCAATATTACAAGAAAACACTGCATACATTTTCGGTTCTCTGCAGATGATACCCAGCTGTATTTATCTACGAAGGCAGATAATATAAGACAATTAGTTAAACTGCAGTCACGTCTTAAAGATTTAAAGGCCTGGATGTGAAGTCATTTTCTTCTCCTGATTTCAGAGAAAGATTAGGCCCTAAAAATCTTGGAAGGATGATGTCTAACCAGATACTTAGAAACTTACAAAGGATGGCATTACCTTGGCCTCTAGCAACACTGTGAGGAATCTTGTCATTTGATCAGGATGTGTTCTTCAGTGCATGTATTAAAGAAATATGTCGGGCTGCTTTCTTTCATCTTTGAAATACTGCTAAAATTAGAAACAGCAGAGCCTTCAGCTGTCATGTCCTGTAGAACTAGCTCCCAGCTTGGATTCAGGAGACAGGCACCCTCTCTACTTTTAAGATTAGGCTTCAAATTGTTCCTTTTTGATAAAGCTTAGATTTTGGGCTGGATCAGGTGACCCTGAATAATCCCTTAGTTATGCTGATGTAGGCTCAGACTGCTGTGGGACTTTCTGTGACCGTATGATACAATAAGCATCACAGTCATTTCTGCATCATTTCCACTCACCTATACCACTATTTAATGACAGCACGTCATTACACTTTTGTCTTCTCCTAGTCTGTCTCCTTGTGCTCTCTTTCTTTTATTTTCTCGTTTCCTTCCACTCCAGCTGGCCGCGACAGTTGGCTGTGACAGTTGGCTGTCCCTCCCTGAGCCCGATTCTGCTGGAGATTTCTTCCTGTTAAAAGGGAGTTTTTCCTTCCCACCATCACAAGTGCTTGCTCATAGAGGATTTTCAACACCAAAATTACAAATGAATTTACAAAAACACATAATATAATCACATAGGCGGGGGGAAATGCAAGAGTTCAAAGAGTTACTTGTCTAAATTGTGTGGAAGTTTAAAATGGTTCATGCAAGCCTCAAGTACAACACCAACACCACAATAAAATGTCACTAAGAGGTTAAGAGTGACAATACAAGGGCATTTATGAGAAAGTCTTGCTTAATCAATACGTCTTTTAAAGGTATTTAATAGAAGATACTGTCCACTGTAATTCACCTTTTGTAGTTAACGGTCAAGAGTTTCCTGCGTGGCAGGCTGTGCTCTGGCTGCTACTGGGGCAACAGTTCAAGTATATAATCTGGGGCCAGGCCATGAAGGACTTTAAAAGCAGCAAGTTAAATTTAAAAGGTAGTTCTTGACCGGCAAGTGGGCAGCCATTAAAATCTGTTATGCTTCACATAACTGATTATGGTGAGTATGGTAAAACCTGAAAATGTGTTTGGACACACTCCGCTGATAAGTAGAGCTGAACTGCCAGTGAGCAAGTTGCTTCATGCCAACCTATTCGTACTCAGTTTCTCAAAAACCAACTAATGAGACTTTTTTTTCTTAACCTTGTTCTGCTAACCAGATTCTGCTTTGTTTGGGTTGTTTATGATTTCGAGTTCTTCCCAATTTAGATTTGTACGATGTCTTTTTCGATTTTTATTTCAAAAGGAGCAGCAGAGAGGATGGGCTTCAACCTCGAATGAGTCATACGAATAATGTGTTCTTAAATGGCTGTATCTCAAACCACTGAGGTACTTTTTAGTGCTTGTGTGTCTGCAGTCTTTCTTATCTGTAGAAGTTTTCATCACTGCATCTGATCTGCAGAGATGAAGAAATGCTGTGCCGTGCTATGAAAAAGTCTTTGCACCTCTTACTGATTTCATTTTATTTTATTGCCACACTTACATGTTTCAGATCATCAAGCCAATTTTAATATTGGACAAAGATAACCTGATTAAATACAGAATGCAAATTTTAAATGATGATGTGGGAAAACTATCCAAATCTATCTTGCCCTTTATGAAAAGGTAATTCAAGTCCAGCATTAACGGCCAATTTAAGACTGCCATGTTGACTGTTGTTAGGACGTTCCTTTTATGAATGTGATTTCTTGATTCAACATGTCTGGCAGTAATCAGGTCTGGGCGAGTTTAGTGAAAATGAACTCATCTATCCTGTAAATGTGGTTAATCCCACTTAATTAATGATTTATCAGTTTTTTTCACACAGGTCCAGGTAGGTTTGACTGCCTTTATAAATGAACTCATCATTTATAAACTGCATTCTGTATTTATTTGGGCTGTCTTTGTCTGATATTAGAATTTGTTTGACCTGAAACATGTATCTGTGACAAATGAAAGAAAATCAGGAAAGGGGAAAATACTTTTTTCCACACCAACGTGTATTTGTCAATCCTCCGCACTTTTACAGCCCAGTTCAGTCCTCCTAACTAATATCTCATAATACCCTGCGTGAATCTTCTGTTTCACCTGCAAGGCTTGGATTTTATTTCCTTTATTAATCAGCTGTGATGTGTAATTAGAATACACTAGAGGGGTCGGATTTGTTTTTGTTAATTCCCAATTTGATCTCAAGTCAGCTGGGCCAGAAAATCCTATGAAGCAAAGAATGTATTCACAAAACACACTCCCAAGTTGGCTTAAGCCCTCTCCTTCAGTGTGGTATGGCAGACCATGGATAATGCCTTTGTCAGTGAGAAGGATGTTAGACTGATGGTGATTCAGATCTCTGGTTCAGATGAAATTACCACTTCTGACAATCACTCTGATCTGTTTTTATGCAAAACAGTGCTTTCTGGAGCAATCCATTGAAAGGTTCCAACATCATTCCCCGCCGTCTGTGCAGCTTTCACACTATGCCAACCCAGCAAATGGGCCAGGTTGGACCTTTTAGGCAGGCTGCTTCTGGCTGTTAGCTGTTAGCCCTGTTAGCTTATTCATTTATGTAATTTACAATGAAACGGCTCCACAAAAGAGAGTGGACTGATTGAGCTTATGAATGGATGATTTAAACAGTCACCTCTTTTGGGCCTTTAATGCAGTTTATCCTTAGGAAGGTTTTCTCATTATCTAACATTACCTGGCACAATTTCTTATACCTTGCGATCTCAAATGTTTCACATCCTCATGATGGCACATTATTGGTGCTGAACTAAGGTGTTCTAAATTCTGTGATTTTTTTTATTTTTTTATTTTTTTATTTTTTTGGATTTTGGTCGAGATAGGTCTCAAGAAGAAAGGTGTAGCTGGTGTAAATGGTGCTCATCATAAACATTTACCTTGGCACAAATAGGTATCATGGAAAAAAAAGATTTTCCGACAGCATTCATGTAAGTTAGAACACTTGTATGAGCAACTTTCAGGAGAGGATGAAAAGCAGGTGACCCATATGCCATAAGGCTATCGCAGAGGTCTGGATTCAGATACACCATATGTCCTTTCCACTCTCAACTGTCATAATAAAAGCTAAAACAAAAGACCTAAAATACTTTTTAAAAGTGCTTTTACTTACTAGCATGCCAGAGAATTGAACTACCAATCTACTGATTAGTAGGTAAATACTGAGGCACAGCTGCCAAAATCTGATTTCCAATTTTAACTGGCAGTTGCACTGATGGTGCTTGTTTTGGTTTTATGTAAGAGTCATTAGTTATAATATTGGGTATTTGCTGATTTATCAGTACCAACATTTATAACAGAAAGTGTATTTCCATTAATTTTCATTTTTAGCAATTACAAAAGAAAGTTATATAATTAAAGAAGAGATCTGACAGACATTCATCTAAGGCTACGTTCACACTGCAGGCAAAAGCGCATCAAATCCGACTTTTTTGACCCTATGCGACCCATAACCGATCATGGTATGACAGTGTGAACAGCACAAATCCGATGTTTTCAAATCCGACCTGGGTCACTTTCGTATGTGGTACCGAATCCGATACATATCTGATGTTTTAGAAAGCGACTGCTGTTTGAATGGTCATGTCGCGTTAAATCCGTCTTTTACGTCACTGACACAAGACAGACGGTAATTATCAGCGCTGGAGAAGACAAACGAGAAAGCGTGGTGGCGGAAACTGGAGACGGAGCGAGTCAATGGACAGAAACTGAGGTTTTGGACTTGATTAGTATATGGGGAGACAATTCTATTCAAGATAAACTTGAAGGGTCGTATCGTAACCGGGCTGTGTTCGAGTGCATTGCCAAAGAAATGGTTGAACAAGGGCACAGGCAAATGTGGCTACAGTGTCAGAGGAAAGTGAAGAGCCTCAGAGCCAAGTTTAAAGAAGCTAAAGATATAAACAAACGAAGTGGACGTGGTCGAGTCACCTGCCCGTTTTTTGATGAGCTTGACCGTGTTTTGGGCGACAAACCCAGCTGTCAGCCAGCTGTCAGCCAGCTGTCAGCCAGCTGCCAGCTGTGACGTCTTCTTTTGCGCATGCGGACTGCTTTGAGGGCCGTGAACTGCTCACACTAGAGCGCGTTTGCTGTCACATTTTATTTGTAGTGTGAACAACCAGACAAATTAAATCAGATTTGATCAAAAAATCGGATTTGAGCTTTAAGACCTTCAGTGTGAACGTAGCCTAACAGATGAAAGATTCCTGGTTCGATCCTGGTTTGGGTCGGAAAGGGGCACTGATGTAAAAACTCTGCTAAATCAAACATGCAGAGCGTCCGTCTGTGATAAGCCCTTCTAAATAAGGTGGCAACTGGAGGTAGCTTCTACAAAGAAGAGATGGAAGAAACACCCTTCAACCATGTTACGAGTGTTGATGTTGCATAGTCTGTCCACTAGAGGGCACTCTGCAATATCCCCATTGCTGTGCAATGTGCCTGCTAAGTGCAAATGAGTATTTTTAAGCTGCATTGTCATATTATTTTAGGGAGGAGGTGTAAATAACAAAACATAAAAATTAAACAAATCTGTTTATGTTTTGTGTTGCTTAAAGAAAAATTATTTTGGGCAATATATCAGATTTTTAAGTATTCAAATATATGTATTTACATCTGTGTTAAAAATCCTGTATCGACTGGGCTCTATTTTTTCAAACGATCAGTGAAAGAATTTTTGTGTCAAAACAACCTCAAACTTTGTTGCTGCATAATCACAAGATGGACAAAGACTGATCAGTGCATCATTTCCGATGTTTTCACAGTCTGGTAGTTATGTGGCGTTCACAACAATCCCACCTTCTCTTTTAAATCTAGTCACTGTCTGAGTCGCATCCTGACAACCACTAATAAAGACACACCCTCGTGTCCCTCAATAATAATTCCTCCTTGCACTGTGGGCCTGGCATTGGTGTGAAGAACAAGTATGAGGGTCTTCTGGGGTGGATATGTTGCTGCTGAAATGAGCTGAGCAGAGACAAAGTTAAAACAGAGTCCAGCAGTGTGACACAGTTAGGAAATGTGCTCCCAGTTTTCCACTTTAGCTGCCAATTCAGAGGACTTGATAGTTAAGTCCAGGGGTTAGCTGGGTGAAGCGCACACTGCCTCATTATCTCTTACAGACAGACTGGCATTGACACATGAGCATACATACACACGCACGCACACACACGCGCAGACACACACATATTCTGTTCAGAATACAAAATGGAGAGTGACGCATACCAAAAATCTCTGGGCAACCAAGGCCCTGAGGCCATTAAACTGAAAACTTATCTGTGTGTGTGTGTGTGTGTGTGTGTGTGTGTGTGTGTGTGTGTGTGTGTGCGCGCGCAGGCACGTAATGCTTTTTAAAGTGTATTGGTGGTGAAGAGACTAAAGGCAGGGACTGTTTTTAATGGAGAACTTATTGGCAGTTTGAATTAATTTATTACAGTTCACATCTGGATGATATTGATAACATTTATAACTTTACAGAGTTTTTAAAAAAGCATTTCCCTGTGGCAGAACCAAAAATGAAATACCTGTTGTTGTTCTCCTCTGGGTGCATGGTGCCGCATTAGACTGCACTGTGAAAAAGCACATTAGTACAAAAAAATAAAGTCAACTAAGTAAACTAGTTTGGTTTATGTGTAATCAGTCCTTTTGCTCTGGAAAGTTAGCAGTTGGCTTTGCTTTATGTAGTTATGTTTGAGTTGTTATGATCAGCTACTACCTTTTAAAATTAGCCTTTCAATTATTTCTTTTCGTTTTCTCATTTACTGACAATAGCAACTTCATAGAAACTAAAGCGTTACAAACACTCTCAACATATATTTAGAACCAGCAGATGATGATCTGGGTCTTATCTGGGATTATTATCACTTTTTACTCAGTTTGAATATGGTTGAGAAAAAACATTATTTTTTTAGATTAAGACACACAGCCAAGATGCATCTGCCAGGGCTGAAAATGAAGGACACAGGTTAAAAATTGCATTTCCTCAAGGAGTCACTTGAGCAAAAACAAGTCAAGAAGGTCCCTGTAGATTCAGTAGCTGTGTTAAACTGCTGCTTTTAATAGCAGAATGACCATTTTTACAGTCTGGAACAATAGCTAATTTCTCCCTCTATAATGAAGGCAGGTGGGAGGAATTTTTTTAATGACAATGTTTGTGCTGTTGGTGCCTTTGAAGTTTTATTAAAATTGTGTGACAAGTTTTAAAGTCTTCCAAGACGTTTGTGATTTGTTTTAGTACAGTGAAGTGCAGTGTTTGTATATAACTAGGGATGGGTATCGTTTAGGTTTTATCCGATACCAGTACCAAACCGGTACTTTTGAAATGGTGCCGGTGCTTAAACGGTGCTCGAACCGGTGCTTAAAGAATCAAGAACACAAACTTTGTCCAAAAACCTCTCATGTTTAGCTGTTTTTTTGTGAAAAGATAACAATCTTAGCCTTTTCTGCAGCTATATGGGATATATGGTATCACTCTTGGCTGGAAGCAGTGCTTAATCAATGGAAAAAAAACACAAACTTTGTCCAAAAACCTCTCATGTTTAGCTGTTTTCCACTTTTTCTTTGGTCATTTTAGCCTTTTTGGCCAGGGTGAAGGGAGTATCTGCCATCAAACAAGTTTGCTAGTTCACCTTACATGCATTAATGTAATAACGTGGTTAGCCTACTCAACGTAAATTACACACAAACAACATTAAGCTACTCACGCAGAGAAGAACGGCTGCTGCTGCATCATCATCCATCATCATTTCTGCTACACTGGCAGGGCTAGGGGCCAGGACTCTACTCTTCGGGTTTTTGGGGGATGTTGCTAACTCCGGGTCCGATAACAGGCACCACACCTGCAGTAGATGTGCTCGGTGTGAGGTCTTGCAGCAAGCTATCAAATACGGTGCATTTCTCGGCTTTTCACAAAATGCTATACGTCGCTACGTGTTTCATCAGATTCGAGGAGTTACCTCCTTTGCACAGTATCAGCTTAAAGCACTTGTTGCAGGCTGCTGAGTTTGCATCTTTTGCTGTGAAGTACAGCCAGACTTTTGACCGCTTCGCCTTGGGCATTTTTAATCTGTAGCTCTGCTCTAAAAGAACGTACGTACCTGGGCCCGCCTACTACGCTCGCAAAGGTAAAATGATTGGCTAGAATTCAAAGTGTATGACATCTCAGGGAAAGAAAGCACCGAAATGTGCGCTGCTTTTCGGTCTGGTTACTACCGTTTATGTCAGAACCGGTACCGGATACCGGTACCCATCCCTATATATAACTCACCACTGTTTATGCTTGTGTGTGTCTTACACCCAGTGCATTGCAGTGTATGGATCCAGCTTGCTAAGCACCCATGCTACTGTTAGCTGATAATTTAAATTTCTACCTGATTTTAATGTGACTCCTTTTTGCACCAGAAAGTCAAGATGGTGACCTTGAGGCGTCAGTGTGTGGTGTTCACACACATGCAAATGATGTAGCCACATCACATGGATGGTGTCACCACATCTTTTATATAAGATGACAAAGAGTGAAAACCATAAAAAGTTAAAAAATGAAAAATTCTAAGAGTACGGTTTGAAAGGATAACGTCAAATTCTGAAAAAGACTAAATCAGAAGGAAGCACTCTGGCATAATGAGAAGAATAAAGGTAACCATGTCAAACATGCAATAAAAATGTCATTCGTGTGGTTTTGTGTGAGTGCACGTGGAAACCTGTGAGTGGCAATTAAGAAGATGATTAAGGAGACTTTATTCTCCTTCTAACTACCAGCAGTCAGAAAATGGCTTGGCTTTATATCACAGCGGCATAAAAAAGGCTTCACTGGCTTCACTTCTAACACTTAGGCAGGTTGTCCTTCTCTCTGTCTCTTCTCTACTATGACTTATGCTTTCATTCATCCTCCTCCTTCTCCAAATCAGTACTTCAGTGGATGCTAATGAATGGTCGAGTCTCTGTTATGTAGAATTGAAGTGTGGGTGATGGAGCAAAGAGTGTTCATCCACACAGTGAATGCCACATTGGCTCCAAGTCCACAGACGGTACTACTCTATTTAAGAGGCAGCTGTAAGTAAGAGCAGAAGCAAGAGGTGGTGTCAGAAAGTGTTACGCCTTTCAGAAGCCATGTTTTGAATATTATATATTGGAAATCCACACGCAATATTCATAAGAAGCCACAGTGATCAATGATTGCGTGGTTTATTTATCGCAAATCAAAAGAAATAGGCAAATGTTTTGACTTATCACTGTTCAGGTCAGTTTTTCAGCCACTTATTTTTAAGCCTGTCTCCTCTCACATGAGCTGTCAGTCTTTGGAAAGTCTGAAGCAGTGAATGCAGCACCTGCGTCACACAACTGCCCCTGCCATGCCTTGTTGTTGGTGGATATTGGTGTCACTAGTGGTGCTTGAGATATGCAAACAAGTTTTTGAAATAGCTTAAAATATATCAAACCCTCTATATAATTTTTACTTTACAAGTTTTTACATTTCAGAAAGTATATGTTTAAACTTTATATTCTGGCCTACATATGGTTATATATGTAATAATGGCAGTCAGTTAAAGCAGTATATGAATAAGGCGAGGTTGTATATTTCTCTGGTTTTAATGAACATTGAATACAGATAATTTAGTGTAGTGGCATATTATTTAGTCTAGTCTAGTTACATAATTATAGATCAATGTATAAAGGTGTTTATATTAATATAACTAGGGTTATATTTATTTATAGTGCAATTTGCATGTATTAGATTATATAATCAAAAAAGGAAACATATATATATCTATATATAATGATCTAAATAGTGGTATTTGCTTCTTCCTATTTTCAAACAGATATTGATTTAATCTTCCTTCCTGTAAGTAAGTTTCTCTTTACACTGCTGTCGTCAGTGTCATCCATTAGAGCTTCAGTGTTTTGTAAAAGGTCTTTCCCAGTACAAGTCTCACAAGATTTTGGTGGTAATCCTAATGAAGCTAGCCCAGCTTTAGACCATGTCATGTGTTGGTATCATTACTCTGTCTAATCTTGGCGATATCTGCATCAGTGAGGCAGGGGCACTTTAACAAGCCTAACATAAAGAACGGCACTCATAAGGATCATAAAACATAATGTGGATAACTTGGTTTTGGTCTTTTAAACCTGATAATTGACTCTATATATTACAGCTCAGTAATAACATGTCAAGCTTTAATGTAGAGTCCTGCTGTTGTTCTGTGTTTTTAATTTATCTACCCAGCTAATGGATGTAGTGAGAGCTGTGGTTATTGTGTCAAGTGTTCCTTGAGTTCATTTAATGAAATTCTCATTGAGATTTGGACGGAGAAGATTGCAAAGGCCAGACTTTTCTCTTGAGAGGGAGATTTTTTCCTCGTGGCTAATTACATTAGAAAGTTTGGGGTAAGGTACAGGGTCAGTACTGCCCGTTTCAAATAAGAGATTAGAAACTAAAATGTCTTAAAGAACAAGATGTGTGTAGGGTGTATATTTTTACGTGGACGGTGTTTAAATGTAGCCACTGTAGATTTTAGCTTTAAAGTGAAGAATCAATGGTTTCCTCGCTGACTTTGTAGAGTGCTGATGTAAAATGATATAAGGCCAATTCAATGATAAGGACTCACTTTGTTCTTGATACAGCTTGGGGAAGGTAATTTGATTTGATAGCCTTTCAGCACTTTTTATTGAATATCCATATCTCAGTGAAATTATCCTTCTGTCTTGAGCTGTAGTCTCTCCTCTCTGTTAAAGCTGCGTTGCTTCTGCACCAGTGGCAGGACTAAATCAAAGTTCCAAATCAAACAGAACTGGAAATAGGTTGGGCATTTGTTTTAAATTACTCCTTTCCTAACACTACATATCAGTCGTGTTATATATTGATGATTAGATTTCCCTGCTGAAATGTAAACACAGGCAGAAGTCAACTGGCTGCCCTGACATAACTCTGTCTTATTCTCCAGTGTTTTAGCTTTGTGCTATTTACAACAACCGCTATAAGCTCGCTGAAGCTGTCATGGAACTTGACAAGTCTACCCTTTTTTTCACTGGCTTATTTGATGATTTAATGAGGTTGTTCTCACTCCCAACCCAGGATGTGGTCAGGATCCTTTGGCTTCACATAGTGAGACACTAAGCAACCCTTAAATGTCATTTTTCCAGTATACAGGGTAGTGCCGTAGGATAGTGCAAGTTCTGCAATGTCTAAAACAAGCACGATGCAACTGTGGGCAAAACCGTTGTCCAGCCGTGTTACACCATGGTAACCAAGAAAGCAGGAGAAGGTTGTGGCAGACAAAGTTTAACCTTTGACAGTTGTTTATCATTTTATATTTGTAACCCAAACCACGAGTTCACTGCTTGCCCCTGGAAGCTTCTTCAACAGCAAATTGGTCCCAAAGAATTGGCAAGACCAAAAATAGTACAGAATACCCTTTTGAAGAGCATGAGAGCAAGGGAACGTTACCCTGCCCAGAACAGGGTTACCAGGGTCCCACCCTGGATCCAGGCCTCCTACAGGGGCCTGAGGGCATGGTTGCCCCGTCTTTGCCCATCCCAAAATACCTAGATTGGCTGTAGGGGATCAGTGCAGTGGATGCAGAACAGAAGTGGAGGTCCTAGTTGTACCCAGCTGTCAAAACTCACTAGAGCGACAAAATATGTCCCTCTGTTACTCACTTTGAAATCCAAGATACAGTGTCTTGGGAAATGGCATGTTAAAATATGACGGGAAAGGTTTCATCCCCAAGTGACAAACTAGGACTGAGAATTTGTTACATGTTCTCAAATTCACACCAACAAGATGATGTTCCAGTTTACTGTCT
The DNA here is from genome assembly GCF_051167445.1 of Perissodus microlepis. NCBI lineage: Eukaryota > Metazoa > Chordata > Actinopteri > Cichliformes > Cichlidae > Perissodus > Perissodus microlepis. Next base: position 27,033,690 of record NC_140477.1, on the reverse strand, counting down.
AGTGAGTGACAGAGGAAAGGGGAGAATCCAGAACATTCAGATGCTGTCTGGCACTCCTGCCACAGAGCGAGTTAATTAAAAGATACTGACATTTAAACAAATCCTGGAGAGAGAAAAGGTGACAGGGGAGAGAAAGAAGAATCAAGAAAGGTTGACAGAAGCAGTAAGATGGAGAAATTGAAACTGGTTTGGGGGGAGGGGGGTTGTATGATGTAGCCATGTGTGGTGCCTTGAAAGTAATGGTTCAGAAGAGTCACTGAGACGTTATAAATTAATTTCGTTACACTTCACTCACTTCATGCTGTCATACTGGAGCGCATTCACATGCACACAGAGACTTGTCCATTGATTAGGAGTTATTTCACTCTCATAATATTCACCTGCAGTGCCAGAACTATGGTATAATTCAGCAGTCCCCAACCTTTTTTGCGCCACGGACCGGTTTATGCCCGACAATATTTTCACGGACCGGCCTTTAAGGTGTCGCGGATAAATACAACAAAATAAAACTAGTACCGGTACCGAAAAAAAGAAGATTTATTCATAACACACGTGAAAAGACCCAGGAAAACCGAGTTAACGATAAAAACGATAACAAAATAACGCTGAAAACTGATAAAAACCCTGAAAATCATACATTTCACACCTGAGCCTCAACTCTCGCGGCCCGGTACCAAACAACTCACGGACCGGTACCGGTCCGAGGCCCGGGGGTTGGGGACCGCTGGTATAATTCATTCCTGTTCCCCCTCTAATTTCAATCAAAGTGTTTGAAGATCAGACTATGCTGTGCCCTGATCATTATAGTGATCAGAGAGCGTCTAATGCAAATCTTTAAAGGATACGCCAGTGAAATGATCTGTCTTATATGCTATAGAAGATTTGTATACACTGAGCAATGGCTGTGTAAGTTGTAGAAGGACGAGAGGAAACTGTCATCACAGAAGGAATAGACATATGAAGAGAGAGATACGTGTCAATTCTTTAATCACAAGCAATTCCCTTGCTCACCACCCCCGCTCTTGTTTACCCTGCTCTTTCCTAGATTATATTATATTCCCATTTGCCCCTTATTTTTGCCTGTGCCAAGACTTGCAAGTGGACAGCCAAAGCACCGCTCAACCTCTGTGGGTAATTCAGGATAAATAATGCATCACACTTTTGGACAGACTTCATCTCTTCATCACTGAGGAAGATCCAGCTCACCAGAGGCTTGATATGTAGAGAGGAAAGGGATAGAAAGGCAAAGATAAGGAAAAGATACACTTTTATTTAGTTGAACTGACAGAGAGGAAAAGTGATGGGGACAGAGTTGGAGACAAAAAAGAGGACTTGACAGAGATGGTGACAGATGTCCAACATAGGCAGCAGCAGCCTTTCCAGCAGGATATCGAGGTTTTGCATTTGAGTGACAGATCTTTTAGTGATCCTGTCAGCTGCCACAACTGGAGATTAGCTGGAGAATTGGCTGAAGGCAAAAAATGTTCAGATAAAGCGCAAGTGTCTTCATAAAAAGTTAGTTAAAAAAATTGTGTTAAAAGCAGCATTGAACATAGTGGTATAACACTAAGGACATTCAAGGAGTTTCTATATTAAGAGGACCTAAAAGGAACAGTTAGTTATGTCTTTTTTCAGTTAACTTCAATTTAGTTCACTTCAGTTCAGTTCAAATAATGCCACATCACAGCAAGCACATCACTTTATATTGTAAGGTAAAGAGCCTGCATACAGGAAAAACCCCAAACACTAACAATCGAACAACCCGGAGATTAATAAAAATTAATAATTAAATGTAGAGCATTGTGTAAGCACAAAGATGGGCCTGAAAGCCGAAGACTCTGCTATCCGTTCTACTTTGAAATACCCTAGCAACCACAAGTAAACCAGCAATCTGAGAGTGAAGTGTCTCTCCAGTTAATATATGTTTACCCAACTAAAATACTTGGTTCATGTTGAGATTGGCAGCATTGGTTGGACGTGTTAACCTGAAAGCATGTTGTCATGTGTTGAAGACTTGGAGCTTGGTTCTGAGAATATAAAGTCATTGGGAAAGTGTTTACTGACAATTAGGATACTTTTCAGACCCAGAGGCTACATCTATTGTTAATATAAAGTCTGTGGTTTGGTTCATTTGCCATAGATAGTTGTATGGAAAGTCCAGTTAGACCAAGGGTGTCCAACTCCAGGCCTCAAGGGTTTTAGATATCACCCTGGGTCAAATTAGTTCCTTACCAGGCCTCTGGAGAACTTCAAGACATGCTGAGGAGGTAATTTAGCCATTTAAATCAGCTGTGTTGGATCAAGGACACATCTAAAGCCTGCAGGACACTGGCCCCTGAGGCCTGGAGTTGGTCACCCCTGAGTTAGACTGAGTTTGATCCAGACTCAGAAATCTGAGTCTGGATCAAACACCAAAAGACTGCAGTCTGGTTGAAAAGGTAAACAGCGGACAGTAATGCTATGAATGTGATGTTGGGAATAATTGGAAAATATGGTTGTGTATTTATGATATGCAGCTTTTTGTTAACCCAGCTGGCTGTTAAAATGAACAAGGGCATTTTTTTCTGGCATTGCCAATCTCAACAGTCATAACTAAGGGGCAAATTACATCAAAAAAATATTTAAAGACTTTGAACAAATGGCTAAAACTGTATTTGTTGAAAGGGACTTCACATTTGGCACTTTTGACTTTGCAAGGTTTTACTTCTTTAAGATGTTGTCCCAGTTCAGTTTCAACAGAATAGCAACAGAGAGAATCTGCTCCACGTTAATCTCACTGTCTAAGCACTTAATTGTCCATAAGCACATTTGACCAGAAGAAGAAAAAGCTTTTTTTTCTGTCCTTTGACTTCGATTCAGTTTTTCAGTCTCATAGGAGACCTTACCAAAGCAGCAATCAGTTATTTAAGCCCCCATGAAAAGGTTCAAGTTTTCTTTTGTCCCAGCGACTCTGAGAAGCGGGTCTGTACTTTTATTACAATTAAACTTAACTACTGCAGCACATTGCACTCTACTCTCCCCCCAGAAGCTTTTAAAACAATTGCAGCTTACAAAGTACTTCTGGCAGACTGTAACTGGAGCAAGTGGAGTGCTCACATCACTGCTGTTTTAAAGTCCCTGAACTGGCTCCTGATGCTTTTGAGGATAGATATTTAAGATCCTGGGAATATGGATGTCTTCTTAAAGAAGCAATTAAACTGGTTGATATGCTGCAAAAAAGACACCTGACCTGTGTAGTGCCCTCAGTCTTTGCTGCTCACTCTAGCAAAGATGAAAGACTGTGATGGATTTGACTTTGGCAGTTTTGGACCCAAAGTGCCTTAAAAAAATTCTCCTACTTATACATTTATTCTCCATAACCCTGAAACCTGCGTATCTCTGTTCAGTTATAAATTATTATATCCATCCTTCCATCCATTTTCTTCCACTTATCCTCATCAGGGTTGCAGGAGGGGCTGGAGCCTATCCCGGCTGCCATAGAAAGGCCATGGTCAGGTGGCAGATTTAGGACTTCTTGCTCTTCTTTTTTTTATAAGTGTCTTGAAAAATATTATTCCTTCTAGGCTGGACAACTGCAGTTAATTGTTGTAATTTAGGTTGTTGAAAAGTTCTTTAAAAAGCTGTAGAGTTGATCCAGTATACTGCAGAGAAAATATTCTTCCTGTTAAAAGGATGTTTTTCCTTCCCATTGTCATCAAGTTCTTCCTAATAGGGAGTTGATTGATTGTTGAGGTTTTCTCTCCATTAGTGTAGGACTTTTACCTAACAGTATAAAGCATCTTGAGGTAACAGTTGTTATATTAATGAAAGTGAATTGAAATTGAATTGGATTGTTGCTGCCTCTGCCCTTATTACTTCAGTATGGTATTATCATTGTTGAGCTCCCAGCAGCAGCCCATGTCCCAAGCATTTTTTTCAGCAGTTCAATGAGGTTTGCTCTTTTGTTTAATGGGAGCATTTAGTGGAACCAATTTGGGGTTTTGTTAGTAGGATTAAGAACGAGGAAGTCATCTTTCTGAGCCAGAAGCACAAAAAATGTGTTGAACTGTTGAGTCAATTACAAGAAAGGGGAATTGGAGAGGAGGAAAAAAAGGACTAAAATAATGAAAAAGTATAAAGCGTTGTTTTCAATTGTGTGTTTTCCAACGCGTCGGTGTGCGAGGCAGGGGAGCCGAGCTTTGCTGTGTTCGCTGTGTACAATAACACCAGAATCTGCTCTCATCCCCGGTATGACTGCCTGTGGAACAAACATCTTCAAAGGGAAACACGATTGTTTACTGTCAGTCTGAGGACCAGCATGGGGTGAGAAGACATGAATGGGGTCCACAGAGAAGGAGGAGATGATGTGGGGGTGAGATAATGGAGGAGAAAATGAAGAAGATGGGAACGGCAGAGCGTGGAAAAACAGAACCACGGCTCCAAGGAGGAAAGATGAGTGAAGGATGCAAGAGTTGCTCCAAATGTGAGATGCCTGCAAGTGTATACTTAACATTTTTGAATAACATCATCTATCATTTTCAGAACAACTTTTTCCTTGTTTTTAAAAAAAAAAAAAAAAAAAAAAGTTGAGAATTAGGTGAAATAGGAGGTTTTGCTCTGAGTGGAGTTTTGCCTTCAAGGGTCACTAGTTTTTTCTTTCCTTTCTTAATGCCCGTAGAGCGATGATGTCGCAAGATACTAACACTCGTCTCCAGAAAATTAGAAAAGAGAGAAAGCAGATGTCAGAATTGAATACATCTGTGCATCTCTTTTAATTTGCATTTTTATCACTATAATCTTGAACATCAGCTACAGCTATTCATGACACCTGGTTGGTTGATGACACTGTCACTGAATACCAATAAGGAAGATGTGTTATATATAAAATAATGCTGATTGAACTCCTGAAAGGACGATGAAGCAGAGGATGATTGAAATTGGAAATGGAAATGATTTGGCACAGATATTCTTGGTTGAAAACAAGCTCCTGCTTTACACAGATCATGGGATTTGACTACCTTAATTGCAACAACCTGTAGCATGCAATGTGGTGGTAGCAAAACCTCCAAATCTGAAGCCAGAAACCAGTGGCATGCTCCTCTGTGGTTGACGGAAATGCTACCCTAGCTAAAGATTTAACTCTCCGGGGATCTTGACGCAACATGGAGCATGAGCTCAACTGGCGAATCGTACGTGGTCAGCTTAACCGTTGTGGTGAACCAGTCGGATTATGTGCCAACCGTCACTTATGGGCTTCACATATGGCCACAAAAATGAGGTCAATGATACAACCAAAATGAGCTTCCTCCGTAGGGTGGCTCGGTTTGATCTCAGAGGTGTGGAGAGGAGCTCGGGCATGCAGAGGGAGCACAGAGTGGGACGCCTGCTACTTTACACTTTAATAAACAAACTTAGGCAATGCTAAACCAAATGCTTATTTTGCACCTCAGTATTCTATTTGAGCTGACAGCAGGTTCTTTACTTGCACAGAGTGTATTTCTGATGTTCATTTTCATTGAAAGTTTGGCTTGAATTTTTATTTCTATGGTTTTAAAAGTGTTTTTTTTTTTTTGAGAGAGAGAGTTTTCAAATGGCTTTATGCTGTCAGTGACTTTTAGTGAGGTGACTGAGCACGACAAAGTGGAGGTTCATGGAGCTTTTATGCCAGCAAGGCAGCTTAGTCATCACGACTGTTGATTCTGTAAGGGTCAGAAGGTATGTGACACACTGGGAGGTCATAAATTCTTTCTGCTGGTTGTGCCACCTGATGGCTGGTCACTATGGTAACATCAGCACTAAATTAAACTGAAGCAAGTCGATTTAATTTTAAAAAATGAATAATAAAATGTGCTGTAAGAAGACTGCAGACAAACATTACTACTGATACAGAAACACATCTGTGGGCTGAAGCCAAAGCCCAGGAGCTCAGATGCTGTCAAAACCCACTAACTCATCAACTGTTTTCTGATCCCATACAGAGCTTGCACTAATGCTGTTAGCACTTACAGGACACAGCTTCAAACTAGTCCAGTGTTGACAAGCAGGGCAAGAAAGGATTTGGTCCTTCAGTCATGTGTGTATTGTGTTGTGGCTTTTAGGCCACGCTTCATCCATTTATACTCATTCAGCTGAGAATGAGTGCTTTACAATGAAATCTTTCCTGCCTTTACACCTTTCTACTGTGAGGAGATAGAGCAGATGCCTGATAGGAGATAGAAAGCGTCTAAGTTGTTTTCGCCTGACCTGCCTTTCCAGAGCAGGGCCGAAGGAGGAAAGAGGAGGGGATGAGCAGAGACACTAAAGTCGGTGTGCCTGCGGGTAAAGTGAAATCCAGTCAAAAGTAGAAATTCAGAGTTTGGATTATATTTTTAAAAAAACAGGCTGCTGTTTGTTTGAAATGCCTTAGGAGGAAAAAGGAGAAATTTCTCAATGTACTGAAATACAAACATCCCCACCACCCCACCAAACAAAAAAATAAAAGCAACAAAGAGCTGCACCTACAATACAATAATAATAATAACTAGAATTATTCAGAGAGTACAAAGTTCTGCTGAGGCGGCTCAGTCTCTGGGCAGTATTTACTTTTAAGGGAATAGTATAGTAGGAGTAGGCTAACCTGTAAATAACTGAACATGAATAACGTACATATATAATATTATATATATAATATTATATAATCTAATACTACCGTATATTGCTAATTAACTGGGCATCTCATTCTCTTTCCTTTTGCAATATTTTCTTGAAGATAAAGCATTTTGGGGGTCAACTTTGAAATTCAGATGTGAAATCAAAAGCGAGGTCAGAGGTCATGTGACATGATTTATGGAGGCAAAAGAATCCCCCTATATTGTTCCCTGTATTCGTATTTATTAATGCAATAGCAGTAAGAGACATAGTTTTAAATGGCTTCTCACTTTGACCTTAGATCGGTCTATTAACCTAAAAGGAGAGGTCAGAGGTCAAATGTGATGTGATATTTTAAATCTTTATACAGTACTGTCTACATGTTGACAACACACACCACACTTGTAAGAATTATAGTTGCTTTTTGTCAGTTTTCCACCAATAAATCTTGAAGACCTCGGGGGATGTAAGCCACATTTTACTAGATTGTTAACATGACCTCAAGTTTACACCCTTGAAAAAAGTAATGAGAAATTATTCAGAAACTTTCCAGCTAGTGAGTACTATGTGTCATTTTTGTCATTTATGTCTAATTTTTCTTCTTCTTGACATAAAAAGTTTAAACAGAAACCTGAATCTTTACCTGAACCTTTAATTTTTTTTAAATTAAAGGAAATACAACATGTAACTGATGCATTTCTTTTTAAAAAACTGATATAGCTGGGCAACATGTTCAGGATGTAAGCCTTGCTCTGTGACAGCTGGGATGGGCTCCCTGAATTGGATCAAAGATAGATGGATGAAAGCAAGTCCACTGAGTCCAAGAGAAATAATTCCACATTTACAGTACATCGGTAGAAACATAGTCTCACGGGTGAAAGCCCGTTCATTTCTTTGTAGCTCTGCCTCTTCCTTATGTAGACTCTGTGACTCTGCATTTTTTTCCACTACATGTCCATTCAGTTTCAGTATTTTTCCTCCCCACTTAAGTTGCAAAGCATCACAACAATGTGATTGGTCAGGTGCAATGATGACCCCACAACAACATCATGATCTCTTAACATAGTGATCTCAGGTACCATCATGTGGCCCAGTACATCCATGTAAGAGTGAATCACCAGCTGACCCACACACCCGTGTTCTGGGCTTGTTGTGTCTGAGACAGGAAATATTCTAAGAGTGATTCTGGGTCCAGTCGGAATCCAACACTGGGCTCAGTCTTATCTGGTAAAATCCCCTGGTGGCTTGTGATGGGGTTTGCATTGCCTTATACCCAGAAACATGTATTGGTTTCTGGGTAAACACCTGCAGAAACCCAATCAGAGGAAGCCTAAGGAGAAAGATGTCACACTAGATGAAGTCGATTAGAAAATGCAACGCAGCAAAGAGTTTTTAATTTTTCTTTAAAACCAAATGTCAACACAAAAATGCAGCTGATAACACTCTGAGAATCACGGCTACATTTATTTGTTTTTCTTTGTCTCCTCACCCTCGCAGAGCCAGGCCATGCGTATCGTTCGGACGGTCGGGCAGGCGTTTGAAGTTTGTCACAAACTGAGTCTGCAGCACACGCAGCAGAACACAGATGGACAGGACGACCACCACAGCGACAAGAACAGCAATGACTCCTCCGTCACAGGTAGACACGAACACCATTCCATTTTTTATTCTATAAAAGCACTTCTGCTGTGGCCTCAAGTCTGTTAAAAAGTGCTTACTGCAAGTTCAGTTGTGCATACTGTGATCACTTTGGAGAATGGTGGAGCTGCAGAGGCACTAAAGACTGCAAGGTGAAAGTTGCGTGCGAGTTTTCAATTTGAATTGAACTCATTAAAAGACAAAAAGTAGACGTGAGCTCGCTGAGGAGAGGTCAGGAGCAAAGGCAACGAATGATTGAGTGACGTTTTGTCTCAGGGTAATTCATTTGTTGTTTTACCTTCAGCAGGCGTTGTTAGTGAACGCTGACAGGCAAGTTCATACAGAGACAGTCTAAGATTGTTTTTCTGCGAGATGCCAGAAATGTTATTTTGCCATGTAAAGCGCCCACTTAGATAAAACGCACTGTGATTTTAAGATGAGTAAATACAGCTGTTTACGAGGTTTACTTTCAGATGAGAACTGTGCAGGGAGTGAGCGGATAGATAGACGTGTGTGGGTTGATGTAATGTAGTGCTTCAGAGGCATGTGCTGTGATTGTGCTGTGAAGGAGACTCGAGGCTTGTTTGGCTGTGGCAGTAAAAACATTGTCGGTGTGTCTAAAATTAAAAGCAGACCTTGAGAGCAGACTTTCTGGACCATTTTCATGTGCCAACAAAGGGCACATCGCTAATAGAAACAGCCAGGCTTGTGCTGCCGATAGACTGATAGACCTTGTCTTTTTTTTTTAGACGCCCATAACAAAACATTGTTAAATTGAGTGCCTAAATTGTGGGTGGATTCAGTGCTGCTCTTTCATATTAGCTGGAGGTTGTCCAGGTGGCTGAGTGAATAAGACTCATACTTGTAATTTCCATCCTGTGTAATTTCCCCCTGCCTCGCTTATTTCCAATCACCTCTCTGCTTCTGCATTCATAGAAATGCAGAAATTATCCCCAAGATAATTTATGGTTACAGTTGATATGAACATCATTCAAAATGGCATGTTTATGCCTTTTTACTGCAAAAGCTTTTTTTTTTTCTGTTCCATCCTCATTATGCAGCAAGTCTCTCTTCACCTTTGTCTTTCCTCTCAAGAAAAATGTTCTCTGTTTGGATGCTGCACTGTTGCCATGTAGCATCCAAACAGACTGATGGCTGTTGGTTTTTGCCTGCTCTGCTCCTTGGTTCACCACCATGAGACTAATTTACGACGTAACCAATTCATTATTTTTATCTTCTGATAAAATCTAAGGTGATGCCTCCTGTTTTAACATAAATCTGTTGTATAAACTAAATCCGATATAAATTTAGCAGCTATTCTCCTCAAGGTGGCCTCGTTGCCAGCCTCTGGTCTGTTTGTCCCCATCAGCATCAATGTGTAACATACGTGAAGTGGACTACATAGAGATATCATGGTCCTTTGATGTCTAAAATAGAAGCCGTGCAACCACTGGCAACTGAGAATATTAAGAATAGTAACTGAGGGAATGTTGTAGAAGTTTGTTAGTGTCTTTCCGTAACAAAACGTAAAAGCAAAACTGGAAGACATGAAACTGATTTAAAATATTAATATAACACAATTATAATTATAAAATAAGTATTTACTAATAGTCCATAAGCACAAATCTGTGTGTAACCTACGCGTATGAACATTCATCATCATTCATCAGCCATTTATAATATTTGTATCTGAATTTGTTTGTACAAACAAATTTAAGTGTCTCTGACCATCTGGACAAGCAAATGAAGTGTTATTATCCTTATTATTGTTATTAATGCTAAAAATTACAGTTGAATTTTAAATGATAAAAGAATTATTACATTTAATATAAAGAAAACAGAATATTCAATTGAAAGGTGTAGGCTTTTTATATGAACCTGTGTTCTTTATCTTCTCTTAAATTATCGTATCTTTCATTAAAAATATCGTTGCTGGATGCAACAGGCTAATTTCGTCGCATTATTCCAATCTGCCCTGAGTTTCTGATCTCTTTTGATCTCCAAATTTTGTTCCTTTATTTGAGCCACGGTGGGTGTCTCAGAGGAAACCATATTCAAAACTTCTATCATTTCAGCCAGTTCAATTCAGTTTTATTTATACAGCGCCAAATCACAAAAGCAGTTGCCTCAAGGTGGTTTATTTTGTAAGGTAGACCCCACTAAAATACACGCAGAGAAAGACCCAACAATCATAAGACCCCCTATGACAAAGCACTTTGGTGACAGTGGGAAGGAAAAACTCCCTTTTAACAGGAAGAACCCTCCGGCAGAAACAGGCTCAGGGAGGGGCGGGGCTTTCTGCCACGAACGGTTGGGGTGAGAGAAGGAAGACAGGATGAAAGACATGCTGTGGAAGAGAGCCAGAGATTAATTACAAGTAATGAGTCAATGCAAAGAGGTCTATTAACACATAGTAAATGAGAAGGGAGCCTTTGGACATAACTGTTTTAATTTCTTCAGCTGGACTTTCTGCTGCTTTCTTGCCTTAGAAGTACAGTAGCGTCACCGCTTTCTCTGTTCACCTGGAGGCATTTCCTTAGAAAGAGAAATGTGGGCGGAAGAGTATGGTGATTATACGAGACTGTTGGTTCAGAACTGTTCTCGTTTATTAACAAATGTAGGAACAAAATAGGCCAGTCACATTTCATTAATTGGACAGTAGTATAGCATACGTGCTTATTTTTACACTGGGGGTTTGGGGTTATACCATATTAGTTGTGTTTGGGCTCATTGTCATGCTGAAAAATGGAGATGTTGCCAATCGGATGCTTTTCAGATATTAATAAAATTAATAAAAGCATCCATTGAGTTGATACCCAGGTTATCGGCTTTTCTAACTTGTCTAACGTTGTGTTGTCAGTTTCAGTTTTAACCTTGAGATAGGAAAGAGTCCCAGGAAGAACCAGTGAGAGTCCATTAGCACTTGTTCTATCGGATTGTAATCCTAAAAAGCATGTTTTTAATGCCCTAAGCAAAATGTGAAAGAAGTGTCATCAGTTCCATTGTGGAAGTCCTAAAAGTAAAGCAAAATCTGAAGGGCTGTCAGCACATTCCCCAGTGCCCACAAACACCTACACACTTCGCACAGTCATGATTCCTCAGACTGCACTAACAGATTGTACTGGAGACGCACTGCACATACACAGCTGTAGATGTGCTGTAGATGAGATTCCTGCCTGTATTGTGCCCAAACTGGAAAGAAGGAGAATGGTATGCTAGAGTGAATATCATGGATGAGTCAACACAGAGAAACAGCACAACAACACTGGTGGGCTGAGCTACTTTTATCCGCTGCCTGATGTCTGGACGGCTTGGGTTGTGTGGCAGCCCGGGGACACATGGCTCTCAGTGGGGTCTTGAGAGGACAAGACAAGGAGTCATCAAATGCAGCTCTTTTACACCATTGTTCCAGATCTTACAGCAGCCAGCCACTGGTCGTGCTCCCTGCCCTGATCTACACCGGGCAGGGATATGTTATCTGCAGATTCCCCTCCAGCCCTCCAAAGACGAGCTCGTTTTCACATGCTGATGAGCCCGGAGATCACCCACACGCTCTAACTGTGCATCGCACACACATTGTAAAGAGGACCTCACATGCATACAAGGAGAGGTCTGTACACACGCACTCACTGTCACGGTGTGTTAAATAACACAAGCGCCGTCACGCACAGCCAATGTGCTTATCTGAAGAGCTAATTATCATGGCAATGAGAGGAGAGGGGAGGAAAAAAAGGGGGAGATAGTGTGCTGGAGGAAGGCATGTCTAGTTGAGATGAGGAAGAGGAAATGATGTTAGAGGGGAAAATAAACTCAGGAGGAGGATGAAAGGAAGAAGAAAGACCAAATGTAGATTAGAAAAGAGGAGAGGGGATGGAGAACTGGGTTGAACAGCAGGGAGTCACAAGAAGGAAGGAAAGGAAGAGAAGAAAGTGTGCAGCAATGTTTCTGTACTGTTTCAGAGGAGTTGTCCAACCCAGACTGAGTAATATAAACAACAAAGAACTTTGTAAAGTCAGCTTCCAACCTTGGAACTGGATCTAACGAAGCCCACTGAATGATAACAAGTGCCAGTGTCATTACAGTTCAATTTAGCATGAGTTATAACAGAGCCACAGGCGTGAATATCCATTCAGCAGTAACTAGATAGTCAGTGAATGCTAAGTATACTGGGTAAAAAGCCCACGGGCTATATGATAACTTTTTTAGCTACAGTTTAAAAGCACACAAAACAAAAACTGTTTATTTGAACAAGTTATTTTGATTCAGTCAGTGTGATTTTTGACTATTTTATTCATGGAGTGACAAAAAGCAACACAACTGCACCTGCTTCCAGTTCATTTATACCTGTTTAACCCTTTGAGCTTTTTTCAACTAAGAAACAGTAAAAGCTCAGAGTAATTTTGGTCATTTTGAAGCGCTAGTGATTCCACAGTTTTCTTCCCCTTCTCTTTCAATTCACACTCACTTATAGAGTAATGAACCACTGCAGCTGCTGCTGCTGCTACTTTGGTTTTAAAAGATTTAGAATATTCCAGTAGCTTAAACAAGGTAAATTACTGAATCTGATTACATTTTTATAACTCCCCCCCCCCGTTCCCTGTACTAATCAGAAAAATATTCACTGCATATAAGTTTCCATGCAGATGAGTCTAATTAATGGTTACCCACAGTGCACTTATGTTGTCTCCTGGCTTCCTTCAGCGTTTTGGAGACAAAGAAGGGTTCAGTTCCCCCTTCCCTCAGGTCAACCCTGCCCTTCCCTTACTTGCACTTCTGCCGAGGCACTGGAGACCTTTGCCACCTGGGCCTCCTGTCACCACCATCTGCACCCACAGTGGACTTGGGTGGGCACTGAGGCTGAAGGCAGCTGACTTTCTTATATGAGCCGTGGTTTGAGCCTAAAGCTTAATTTGGACTTCTGCAGTGAATCTGTGTAGAGCCTGCAGTGTAACATGCACAGGTGGCTAATTTTACATATCACTTTTCATTTGAATTATAAACTTCGGGGAAATCTACTTTGCTAAACCTTTATAAAGTGCTTGAAATAATAGTTATGCCATATTCATCATACCAGGATCACACATTCCAAGAGGAAGTGTTGCTGTATGTAATCATTTATCCAAGACGTATAACGCTTGCTCTCTTTAGTCATTTGTAAATGGCTCCCACCCAGGCCCATGTATGCACCATTTCTGAATTTGCAACAGTCTCCCCGCAAAGGAGCTTAGCTCTTTTCTTCTCTCAGTGTAATTAACAATAACAAAGTCATCTGGAAAGAGTTGAGGCTGAACTGGGAAGCAAAGACAACAGGGGGAAATTATGTCAGTAGCAGAGAGCACAGGTAAACACCGGACAGCAGAGCTTTGCCAGTTGAGTAGAAAGGGTGAGTATTACGAGGTGTAATGGAGGAAAAGGTGAGAGTAGTACTGGCAGCAGATTTTGAATGGTAAGTATTGGAGATGACAAGCTGTGCTCCTTCCAAACTCTTGGAGAGGAGGTTTGAGTGGAGGGGGAGGAGAGGATTAATAGCTGGGTGCACAAGAGGGGGAAACGAGCTGAGAGAAGTGACACCCTGTGTGGTCTTCTGCTGCTGGAGCCCATCTGCTTTAATGTTTGATTCAGACATGCATTCTTCTGCATACCAGGAACATACAGTGCGGATTTTATCCTGTCACTGAATCGAATTGAATAGACCAGACCATTCTTTGTAACCCTAGAGATTGTTGTGTGAGAAAATCCCAATAGATCGCCACTTTCTGAAATACTCAGACCAGTACCATCAACCATAACACATTTTCTTTCCCATTTTGATGCTCTGTTTTAACCTCAGCAAGTCATCTAGACCATGCCTACATACCTAAATGCATTGAGTTGCTGCCATGTGATTGGATGATTTGATATTTGTGTTAACAGGCAGGTGAATAGATGAAAATGAGTGTATTTCCACTATACGTGGAGTTGTGTGATATTCTTATATTCATGCTTAATCGCTTTATTTCGTGATAGCCAGTGGTGGGCAGATGGATTTGCCAGCTGATATAGTTTTGCCAGTGAAGGGAGTACAGCCCCTATACTAGTCAAGTGTGTTTTTAACAGCTAGAAAACAAATGCAATTTTGTTTTGTGGGCAGTTTTCAAATGCAGTGCAGTTTTGCAGTTTTATGGAATAAAATATGGAAATACAGGCTTTCCTTGGTTACAAGGTTCACATTGAATTGGGTGAAGACAATTCCAGGTACTGGAAGGAAGTGTTTCAGTGACTGTGACAAAGTTCTACAGAGGAAATATCTGAAGGCAGGAGGAATCTCATAACTGAGAAATCATTTCTGGCATATATCAAGTTAAATCAACATATTTCTTTTTTTTTTTAATTGACTTCAATGGTACTTTTTAAAAATGTCTTTCAGTGCATCGATCTCTCATAAACTGTTGCAGCTTTCAACAGTGTTTTTACTAAATTAACATGTTTGGATTGCTGGAACTATTAACAGCAACAAAAGTAGTCTTTACCAAATAAAAGGAAAATGGATATCTCCATTAAAATTTTGATTAAAAGCGATGGGGCCACATGCAGAAGAGTGGGAGGGCTGGCTGTGAACAGCAGCTGTTTTGATTTTGTGTCACGGGAAGTAATTTTGTTGATCATCACAGTTAATATCTGCTTTGTAAAAACTCAGAAACCACCACTGATTTCTGTATTGGAAATAAATTAACAGCAACAGGAACACTAAATGGAAACTCTCAGGAAGCCAGAGTGTGCTCCCAACAGTACATTTAATTTAAATTTACATTAAATTTGACCTCTGTGTGGCAATAAAAAAACTTTTCAACTATTTAGCATACTGTGGCTGTGTGGAAACTTTTCTCTTAAACGCTTTTATGTTTGTCCACCCATGTGTGTGTGCGTACATGCTCACGCCTACATGTGTGTGTGTGCAGGTGTGCGTGCTTATCCACCTGTGTGTGTATGTACTTTCCTGGGCTCAGTTCGGGAGCTAACAGGTGCAGAGAAGACGGCGACCGTCGCTGAAGAGACCGACATTGATGCAGAGGAGGTGAACCAGGCGCTAGCAGCAGAGGATCTGAACCTCAACAGAGGAGTGACTGACCTGGACGCCACAGCCAAGACAACAGATGTGAACCTCTCAGAAAACAAGGTAGGCAAACACTGTGTGTACAGATAGGCAATGTGGTTGCCGAGGTTCATGTATGTTCTCTGTATGTGTGGCAGCAACGTGGCATTACAGTTGGCAAATGGACAGGCCTTTAGCGCTTTTCTAGTCACTTTATGCTCTAAATTTGAAGCACTTTATCTACTGCACATCCGTGTCTGTTTTGGAATCAACAATTAATCTCACACATGTATGAGGTGGCAGGAAGGCTCTTTTACAAAAGATCCCAAACAGAAAAGCCCAATGTGACCAGGAGAGTCAAACTAGTTATGGTAAAGTTGCAGAGCAATTAGTGGTTGCCACTGTACTGCATGCAATGAACTCACACTCTTGTTGTTTCAAAGACAGGGACAAAGGCCACAACCACATGCAAACAGCTGCCATCTTCAAAGCAACTTTGGTGCATCAAAGCAGTGATAAACGACACAGTCAGTCTGCTATTAGTTTGTGATCGAATGTGGTCAAGTTACAATTACATGCAATCTGTTTGTGATAATGCAGCACTTGACTTTTACAAATCTGTTGCCATCTACGTACAAAGAAAGACGCTCACTTTGCTTTATAAAAAATATACCTAGTTGCCAACCAGTTGATTCAAGTCGCTGATTGCAAAGTGATGAGTTGCAGACGAGTTGTTTGGCACACTCTGATTGATTGTAAAGCGTTGGCAATCTGTGTTTCTAAATTAAACAGCAGTTATTTTGCGAACCTTTAGCAATTCTGAGAGTAGCTGCAGGACTATCTGTGTCGGGCCACGACTGTATGGAGGCAGGTCGCTTTCAGCTAGGTGTTTCACAGGTGCTAACTGTGTTACTACGTGGCAATCAAAAGTGGTCGAGGGTGTCGTACACTCAGTCATTTAGCCACCACAGCTGCTTGAAATCAGTTGTCAAATGTGAAAATATTCAATGCAGTCAACTGGCAACCTCCATTTTTTTTCATGGATCTAGGACTGTTGCTTTCCTGTTTTTATTCTAATGTTCCAATATTCAAACTGAGCCATCAGCAGAAACCAAATGGACACTTTAAGTTGTAAAATATATGTATTTTTTAAATGTAAGTAGTTTTAACTGTTACGCCTTGTTTTATGAAACATGACCTTTGCCCCTATGTCAGCGGTCCCCAACCTTCTTTGCGCCACGGACCGGTTTATGTTTTCACGGACTGGCCTTTAAATAATGATAAAAACCCTGAAAACCACACATTTCACACCCGAGCCTCAACTCTTGCGGCCCGTACCAAACGACTCATGTCCAGTGCCGGTCCATGGCCCGGGGGTTGGGGACCGCTGCCCTATGTCTGATAAATGTTGTGGAACTCCAGCATTATGTGTGTCATGTATTAATTTAACTGTATTATATATGCCCACCCCCCATCACGGAGAGACTGACGCCTAGCAGATAAAATGTGGTTAAACTGTCCTTGTTTGTATATCAGCAACTAAACAGCATTTAGAAGATTTAGGTCTCATTTACAAGTATTGTGGGTTCAATTGAATGAAGCACAAACATTTAAAGAAAGAGTTTCAAAAATTGTGTCTTTGCATTAGAAACTATACTCTAGTTTATTGTTGAGAAACCCGGCAAGAAATGAAGTATCTGCTACAGAGTTTCAGGTTAACGTGACTCTAAATGGGATCCAGACTTTATACAGATTTCTCGAAGGCTTTCTTTAATGTAAGATTTACTTGAGAAATCATAAAGTTTTCATTTTCATTTGAAGATAAATGCATGTAGTAAACTCCACTAAAATCAATGTTACACCAGCTCTGTGCTTGTGTATGGCATGACTGTTAAGAAAGTAGCTCCCACTACTTGGTTTCTTTCAGGAGCTATTAGCAGTGTGTTGGCAACCGAGCGCAAAGATGGCCAGTTCACGTCTTTGCGTGGCCTTGTAGCGTTAGAGATTTGATACTGCTCAGTCAGACCATCTGCTCTCTGGCCTGTGAAAACTCACCACTAGCATCTATCTATAACCTGAGAAAGGCTGTCTGGCCTGTCGGGAGGTGTGAGAGCATGGTTGTTTGGCCCGCTGGCAGAGCAGCATAGTAACTGTTTTTTACTGGATTTACAGTTGTATGCAGGGGTGTAATTGTGTTTTTGATAGAGGAGGCAGTGGGAGGGAAACTCTACGTGATGAAGGCAGAGATGGGGTGCAGGGTGATGTTTATTATGCTACTGTTTGGCTCAAGACCTAGGGCTCCATATCAAGCTGGCAACAGCGGTGCATTGTAATAATTTTATTACGTTTTTATTATTTATAGCTTCCCATAGCCTGGCTTTGCTCAGTAGTGAGTGGACAAGTATAGCAGAAAAGCCTGGACTGCTTTTATTTGTTACTTTCTATATTCATTCTTTTGAACCTGTAAAACATTGTCACAGTTACAGATAAGTCATACAGAAGTCAAACTTTAAGCTATAGCGTTTTTTTTGTTGTATAACTTTATCAGTCTCTCACATCTTTGTGGAGGAATTTGGGCCCATACTTCTTGACAGCATTGCTACAGTTCCTTGGTATTTGTGGGCATTTAGTCTTGCACAGCTCCGTTAGTGTCCCACGTTACAGTCAGATTGGAGTTTGGACTTTAACTGGGCTCTTGCAGCATCTGAATTCTTGATTTTTTTCAGTGATTCTGTTGCATTTTCCTTTTGCATGATTCAACTTTAGCCACATTTTAGCTGTTGGACAGTTGGCCTCGCTTTTGACTCTAGAATACTTTGGTATACAGAGTTTATGGTCAGCTAAACAAGTGCAAGGTGTCCAGATCCTGTGGCTGCAAAACAAGCCCAAACTATCACCCCTCTGCAACTCTGTTTGACTGCTGGTAGGACTGTGCTGATATCATGCATTTAGCTTTTGTTAAATGTGGTGCTGACGGTTAAGACAAGATAAGATAAGATAACCTTTATTAGTCCCACGTGTGGGAAATTTGTTTTGTTACAGCAGTGGACAGTGCAAGTTGCATAGAAAAATTAGAGAAAAAACACTGGAATAATATATCTATGAGATACTGTACACAATAGAATAGAATAAAATAAAATAAAATAAAATACTATATACAATCGAATAAAATAGACTACAAATGTTATATACAATTGAGTATAATACAACGATGCCAGAAAAGAGTATTGCACTTAGTGTTATTGCTATTGCACATGTGTGGATGTGTGTGTTTGATCAGTTGAAGTCTTTGTTGTGGAGTCTGACAGCAGTGGGGAGGAAAGACCTGCAAAATCTCTCCGTCCCACACCGTGGGTGCCGCAGCCTGCCACTGAAGGAGCTGCTCAGTGCTGTCAGAGTCTCCTGCATGGGGTGGGAGATGTTGTCCAACAGGGATGACAGCTTAGCCACCATTCTCCTGTCACTCACCACATCCACTGGATCCAGAGGGCATCCTAGAACAGAGCTGGCCCTTCTGATCAGTCTGTTCAGTCTCTTCCTGTCCCCGGCAGAGATGTTGCCGCCCCAGCAGACCACACCGTAAAAGATGGCTGAGGCCACCACAGAGTCATAGAAGGTCTTCAGGAGTGGGCCCTTCACTCCAAAAGACCTGAGTTTAGAGCCAAACATCTCCAGTTTGGTTTTCTATGTCCAAAGGGCATTCTTAAAGAAGTCTTGTGGTTTGTTAAGATGCAATTTTGGAAACCTGAGTTGTGCTGCCATCGTCTTTTTTAGAGAGAAGACTTGTTCAGTCTTTTGTGTTGTACTGGACTTTAAAATGCCAACTGAGGCTTATAGAGTCTGTAATGTAGCTGTTGGGTTTGTTGCAGTTTCTCTGATCTCAGAGTGAACTTGCTGGGACGTACACTACTGACGTGTACCTGACATTAAAGTATACTTGAATTCTCCAGACACACAAGTCCTTCTGTAGAGGTGCTCACACAGACAGATGTGCAGTTAATAAAGTACATTTGATTAGCAGCACCTGGCAGCTACCTACTTGTTTAAATTCTTATAGAAGGAGTCAAAGTATACTTTCTTGTTTTTCACAGGACAACGTAGAGCTCTGTGGAGATGTTCATTTTTACTTTTGCTGTGATGTAGGACTTCGTGCATACCACTAACATGCCAACTGCCCTGGCAAAACAGCAGCATTTAACACCCTGGGAAGAAGAACAGGCTCTCCAGACAGGCTACTGTTTTCACCTTTCTGTAAGCTTTATTCAGGCTAGTATTCATTTTCTAAAAAGAATGTTAATAAGAGTCATGAACAGACTGCTGTTGTCTAGCCTGAATAAAACAATGCACCAAGATTTATTACTGAGTGCTCTTGAGTGAAAGGCTGTGGCCTGAAGAGTTGCCAGTTTTTGGGACAAAGTTGCAACATTTGCCAAACATTTCTGCTACTTAGCAAATTAAAGAGTTGCATTATTTATTCCCTCTGATGCTCAGACGGTCACATTCACCCGACTGATTTGGAGTATAGTTTTTGTTTATATATCTTTTTAATTTCTTGATGGTCTTTTTTTCATCAGATCTCATAAAACGCTCAGGGCTGTGCTTAACTCCGGGTAACCAGGCTGTTCCTTATTCATCTTCAGTCAATGCTAAATAGTGAAACAGATGAGCTCCTAGGCAACACTCCAGGCCAGCGTTAAGTAAACGTCTCATCAAGACCCAAACGAGAGTGTTATGTCACCTCAGGCTTCAGGCGCACCGAAACATACCTGTTAACACACCACGTGAAGAGATGCCAGATGCTAAATCAGAGTTATAAAACCAAGCTATTCAGCTGGTTAACAGTCCTTGGGTCCCATTAACGTTAGTTATGAGACCCTTCATTACAGCTCCTGATTGAAAGCAACATGGCGTGAAATCACTGAAACAACGAGCTCTCGGCAGTGACCTCTATTCTCAGGTCACCGGAGGGAGCGAATGTCTGTGTGCGTGACACATTGTCGTGTGTTCATGTAGTGTGTGTATTTTTATTTTTTAAAATTTTCTCTCCTCTACACATATCATCAATCTTGCACTTTGACAGATTAAATGGAAATGTGCAGGGACAAGTGGGGGAAGGTAACAGTGAATAAGATGTATGTGTGTGTGCCTCTCCTGTGGCTTTGCGTTAGTACCTAAATATATATATATATATTTATATATATGTATTTTTTCTGTCACATAACCATGTGTACGCGTGTGTGTGTCTTTGTGTGTGCGTGTCCCTGAGGAAAGGGATTTGATTCACTACAGGGTTTCTTTGGAAGCTCATGAAAGGGAAAGCAGCCTGTGAGTGTTAAAGTTCATTCTCTTCCTGTCAGCTCCCATTAGACTGACAAATCCCTCGGCTGCCTGTGTTCAAATGATCCCAGAGGACTCGGAGAGCACGCATCAATCCTACCTTAGGCTTTCGGTCCATGGGGTTGAGTCAGGACGTCTTCATTTAAAGGGCTTGCCTCAGGGATCACAAAAAGTATTAGCCCAAGGCAAATTACAAAGACAAGTCATTGGGTGCAATGGAGAGACAAACGTGTGCTTTACATATTTCTGGCTCCTCTTGTGTTTTTGGTGAGAGATAAATGCTTATCTAATGGATCAGTCACAGTAGAGTAAAAATAGGACACCAGTCTCCTTGTGACTACAAAATCTCAGGGGTTTCCTGGTGATGTCATTGAATTTTCTTTTTGCTGTAGGAGACCATTTACAAGTATTTGTGGTGTCCTCTGTTCGCCCAGAGGTTAAGTGTGCAAAACCACTTTCAAACAGCAGGTGATTCCACAAGTCGTTGGGTGGAAAACTACCAGCATCCAAGCTCTCATGGTGCATCTCGTACTGGCTGCGATCACTCTTATACCAATTGAAAGTGAAGTTGCCGAGCCCATTTGTTCAGTAGTTTGCATAAGAGTTCCACCAGTGAATGAATAAAAATGTCTGAAACAAGAGATGAGTGCTCTACTTTTAACATAAGTATTTGTTATATTTTAGTGTGAAATAAAAATAGGAGGACGTACGTGTTTACATTGACGTGCTATAAAGTGTGACTTTAAAACAAATGCACTGATAGGGGTTTTGCATCTGGCCTACTTTCAGATGCTGTCAGGTAGGTGTAAATGCTTTATGAGAGTAATGCTATAGACATCACTCCACTGACAAATCACTTTCTGTCCTCTCCTTTTTTCCGCTGTCCTTCATGAGTTTTTTTATTTTGTTTTAAGCTCTAATATGGCCTAACGTTGTTGAATCATTAGACAGGCTTCCCACTCACAAGCTATGGTGCCCAGTGGGTAAGAGGCAGAGTCTGTTTAGTTTGATGTGATTTTATTTTCCTTGATCTGAAGTCACTAAAATCAGTTAAAAGTTGAATGTGCTGATTGTTTGGGGTTATTTCCTCCTATATTTCCCTTGTTATCAGCTTTACAGTTATTACAGTCTGGCTTTGGGATCACAACAAATAAAAGAAAGACACGAGGGAATAACCAAAATTAAATTAAATTTAGCTTTTATCAAATGCAACAAAAATTCAGGCTTGGAAATGAGAGTGGCAGAAAAGCAATCTGCCTGGTGAACTCAGATCCAACTATATAAAAAATCAAAACTCGAATAGAAAAGAAAATTGTGTCAGAAGAGTGAGCTGCTACAAGGAGGAGGCAGGTTTTATAGATCCTAGACACAGTGGCCAGCTGCCTCCACTTTCTTGATTAATTCCAGCTCGAGCCAACCAGGAACCGTGGAAAATCTCATGGCCTAAACACTAAATACCAACATATCAATCCAGTATTTGTTTAGATCATACTTTCTTTTTCAATTGAGGAAAACTAGAAGCAATAATAAGCAAAATAATTCATTTCAGTTTTATTTATATGGCACAAAAGTAACAATAGTTTCATCAAGACACTTTATATTATAAGGTAAAAACCCTACAGCAATAGATACAAAATCCAACAATCAGGCAACCCTCTATGAGCAAGCGTTTGGCAACAGTGGGGAGGAAAATCTCCCTTTTAACAGGAATAAACCTCCAGCAGAAACAGGCTTAGGGAGGGTCGGCCATCTGCTGCAATTGATTGGAGTTAAAGGAGGGAGGCAAAAGACACACTGTGAAAATGCAGAGTGGTGTATTAGGCATAGAGAATGAAAAGAGGTGAGTGAAGCCCCCAACAGCCTAGACCTATTGCCACATAACTAATGGAGCATTCAGGGTCACCTGATCCAGGCGTAAATTTAAGCTTTATCAATAAATAAGTGTACAAACCGTTGTAAGGAGAATAAACTTTCCCAAAATAATTGAAAAATCAACATTAGGGAAGAAGTTTATACAGAGCTTTGCTTGACTTTTGGCAATATTAATATCCCTCAAGTATGCAGTCTGCACTTCCTGGAGTGAAAAACCAGCATAGGGATAAAAGATGCAATACTGCGCAAAAGTCTTAAGCCACCATTAAGTTATTTATGTATTCAAGGAACCAGAGTGTTTTGTCATTTTTCATTTATTGTGATTTATTAATTTATATGAACAAAGTGATTCCCACGGAGCTAGTAGCTAACAACCTGCCATATCAAATCAAATCAAATCACTTTTATTGTCACATCACATGTGCAGGTACACTGGTACAGTACATGTGAGTGAAATTCTTGTGTGTGAGCTTCACAAGCAACAGAGTTGTGCAAAAATACAATAACGTAAAACAAGCAAAATATTAGAATGGCTAAATCTGAGACTAATAAATATATGTACAATATATAATAGTATATGCATTACTGGATGTGTATACTAAATATGTTTTTCTACGTGTGTGTGTGTGTGTGTGTGTGTGTGTGTGTGTGTGTGTGTGTGTGTGTATACATATTTTACAAATTAAATAGAGTAAACAATAAAATAAAATATATAAAAAAATATACAGAGTTGGTTGAGAGTTGGTTGATATCTGGGCATGGTGTGCAGTGTGACCTTTAAAAATTTAAGGAAACTATATATATATATATAATGAGATGCAAAGACCTGACACAGGACATGACAGATGCAGCTTGCCTTTCATTTCATCCAGCTACTGTTCACTGAAGACTTATAAGAAATGGTCTGTGTTGGAAGTATTGCTGTCAAGAAGTCATTATTAGCAGAAACTGCGAGAAAAGCTGCACAGCTGAGGTATGCCACGTTATACAAGAACCGAACTGAAAATCTGTGGTAACAGGTGTGTCAGCAGCCCTCTGTAAAAGGCTGGAGGCTCTGTCATGGTTTGCATTTCAGCCGGCTGTGTTGGGGACTTTATCAAACTTGATGGGATTATGATTGCAGACAAATACTGTCAAAATTGATTTCATTTTCAAGCAGTACCATCTGGAAAATGTCTGACTGACAACACATTCACTTTTTCATATGACAAGGATCTCAAAGACACGGCAAAAAAACATACGTAGATGATAGAAAACGGACAGTTAAACTCATGAGTTATGGATTGGCCTCCCTAGAGTTTAGACCTCAGTGTTATTGAAGTAGTGAGGGGTTCATCCTGAAAGAGAGCAAAACAAAAGGCCACCAAGATCGGAATAAGCACTGAAGCTTCTCTGGGCTACTAGTATAGTTTTAATTTTACAGCCTGGTTCAATCGCTTTCCTCAAAATGATAATGAACTTTCTAGCATTGTGATACTTTCCTTTAACTTCTTGTAGCATGCTTCTGACACACAGTATTTGTGTTTATTCTTCTTGTTTTTCCTTTCAGTTGCATCTTTCAGAAATGGTGTTGTTCTTTTTTTTTTAAATACATAAGTACTTGTTTAATTTATGGTTCAATATATAAATGAGTAGTTAAACAGCTGCAACTGAGAATTTGAGCATCTTCCCTGAGTGTGAAAGCTTAGGTAGTCCAGTGTGACTCTAAACACCATAAATTCTGTTTCCACACGTGTGATTACTCACCTGGCTTCAGGACAAGAGGGTGATGATGTTGATGATGACATAAAGAGTTGTAGAAAGGAGGGAAGAGGTGTGAGTAGCAAGTGCTGTTAACCTTGAAAGAGTCTATTCTCTTTCAGGAAGTTACAACTTTAGCACCACTGTTACATATATTAAATCAGCGGTCCCCAACCCCCGGGCCTCGGACCGGTACCGGTCCGTGAGTCGTTTGGTACCGGGCCGCGAGAGTTGAGGCTCAGGTCTGAAATGTATGGTTTTCAGGGTTTTTATCGGTTTTCAACGTTATTTTGTTATCGTTTTTATCGTTAACTCGGTTTTCCTGGGTCTATTCACGTGTGTTATGAATAAATCTTCTTTTTTCGGTACCGGTACTAGTTTTATTTTGTTGTATTTATCCGCGACACCTTAAAGGCCGGTCCGTGAAAATATTGTCGGGCATAAACCGGTCCGTGGCGCAAAAAAGGTTGGGGACCGCTGTATTAAATCATAGCACTGTTAGTCTATTTCATGAAACAATTTTAATCCTATTACCATGGCCTAAAAAAAGAAACATCCATGTCTCTTCAGCCTTTAACTCATAGCTTCTAAGCTGCAGGCACACTCACACTTGGCCCTTTTCCCTGTCTCCACAGCAGCCTTACAGGACTTATCTTTCCAATGCTCTTCACACAATAAAAATGCAGCCTCTCAACTTTTCACTGTAAACTCAGCGGGGTTTTGTGAAACTGTCTCTTGACCCATTTATATTGGAGGCACTAGCTGAGGTGGTTTCTCTCTGTAGCCTCACTGTCTGATTTGATTTCCCAGCATGCGTGTGCGCGCGTGTGCATGTGTGTGCAGACTTGTAAAGTTGTGATACAACACAAGTCTGCCAACAACCAAGGAGTCCCAAAGCCAAAATACTGTCATCCTGCAGACCTTAACATTTAAGCATGCCTCATTTGTACCCTCTGTTTTTATCCACGTCTGCTTTTACATGCATATATGTGGGAATGTTGTGGTATTTGGACCTGGTATCATCCCATGTAGGAGGCTATTTGCTCTGAGCCTGTGACTCATGTGTTGTTGGCTGACAGCAAACCACAAAAAAATGCGGCCAAAGAAAAGACAAAGTAAAACTGTGACCTTTTCGCCTCAGGCAGGGTTGAGTTAGTCCAGGATTGATCTGCATTCCAAAGCCTGAGATGACCATACATCTTTTTTACTTCCACACAGAGGGTTTGTTTCCCCGTTCATCATTTGCTTGTTCTGTCTCATCCATCATTACACTTTCCACTCCATTAGCCTGCATTTTGTGTCAACATTCTTCTTCTTTCGGCTACTCCCTTTAGGGGGTCACCAAAGCAGATCACCCGCCTTCATCTCACCCTACCCCTAGCATCCTCCTTCAATACATCCATGAGTCTTTTCTGAGGTCTTCTTTTTTTTCTTCTCTCCTGGCAGCTTCATCTTCAACATCCTTTGTCCAAACCATCTCAGCTTTGCTTCTCTAACTTTACCCACCAAACTGCTCAACCTGCCCTTCTGTTATACTCATTTATAATCTTGTCCATTTTGGTCACATCCAATGGAAACCTTAACATCTTCAACTCTACCCCCGCTTTGAACCCATCTGTAAAGCTTGGTTTAGCTTTAGCTTTTATCCCTACACTGTAACTTTCCACGCTATTTAAGTTGTTGCAGGCTGCGTCGACCCAACGTGTAGCAACATTTCTTGAGAGGTTCTTGGGAGTTTCTTCATCAGGTTACACAGAAGTGCAACTGCTTCTGACCTTTTTGGTCCTTCTCCATCAACACTGGCATGCAGTCCATACTGCTCCATGCTGATTTTCACCTCTCTTCTTAACCTATCTTTAAACAACTCTTTTTCATGGCATGGCTCATCAAAATGATCCCTCTGTAGACAGCTCTGCACATCACCCTTGTAAATTGGATCCCGTACTCCTCTTCTGCATCTGTCAATATCCAATTGATACAAGTCCTTTCCTCCTTTCTTCGTGTCCAGCCTCGCATACAACACTAAGCCTTTTCTGTTTTGTTTTTTACCCCTACTCCATTTCTTTCCCTAGCTTCACCATAGTGTACACAGGAAGAGTTTTCCCTGCGACAGATTGACGACCTGTCCAAGGTCCACTCCACCTTTCCATGACAGCTGTAATAGGCTCCAGTCCCTCCCCCCAGATAGCTGGGCGGGTGGATGGGATGAATGGAGCTGTAACTGGCATGTCTGATCTGTAGAAGAAATTGCGAGGATGACTGTAGAAGTCCAATGTTGGATTAAGACAAATTAAACTACCAGCCTGGCTTGCAAATCACCTAAATATAACCTGGAAGAAATCCAGGTATACCAAATAGGTTTTGCAACAGACTTTTGTCAACTTGTTCACCACTCCCAATTACATGTTACTTATTATTTATAATTGTTAACATAAGAGTTGTTTTGTACCAACCCTCCACAGACCCTACTGCCTACTGCTTTTATACTGCAGTAATAAGTAGCTCTCCCTTTGCTTCCCAGGTCTGAATCAGTCTCTGATTAGACATCTTGAAGCAAAACCAACAGAGCTTTGAGTAATAAGAACAGCCAGTGCCTCAAGTACAACGACATGCAAATTAATGCCCGCAACTATGTGACTGGCATCATTAAAAAGTAATGAAGCAGCCATTAGCCAGGGAAACAGGAAATGTCATTTAGATTAGCTTTGACAATGGCTGCGTTGAAAGATCATCAAAAGCAGCTCAAATGATTCTAATGACACTAAGGGCAAAGAAATGTTCGACTTTGTTGCACGGTTGTAGATATTCCCTAACAAGCTCTGAGTCTAGCTTGCAGACTGTATGCATTATTTAAAAACAAAAAACAAAAAAAAAACAACCACCACCTGATGCTTGTGTCAGAAGTGAAAGGACTCAGTGAAAATTGGAAAGGAAATGAAAAGGCTATTCTGAAGGATGGGACAACGAGGTTCCTTCCTCAGGGTGTTGATCAGTGTGGCATGCTGGGTTGAAAATGTGGGTGAGCTTGTCACAAACTGTGGATGTGATTTTAAAATCTGCTGAAATGTTCTCTGATTTAGTACACTCCTATTTCAACCTGTATCAGTACACAGGATATATCATTGAGACATCATTTGGTGACCATTTCCATGATCTTGTTACATACACCAAACAAAACAGACAGGCGGACCTGCAGAGCACCCACTGAAGCTAAAAGGCTAGCTAAATCAAAATGCAAGACAAAAGGAAAGTTCATTGTGAAGGCAAACAATCTCAGCTGGGACTGAGGTGGGAGAATGAGTAGCTTAAATCTTTACCAAGTGAAAAGAGGGGGCCATGGGGAGCTTTTTTCGCCTTTTGTTCCATTCTCTGTCAAGATGATCCAACACTACTTCAATAATGAGGAGGTCCAGACTCTGGAGAGGCCAATCCAAGACTGATGAGCTTTGCTCTGTATGACTCCTATATGTGTATGTTTTTTACTACACTGGCAGTATGTTTGGGATCGCTGTCACGCTGAAAATGAAAGTTGTTACCAGATACGATCCAGATGGTGTCACACTGTGGATCAAATCACTTTTCTCTCATGAGATCTTCAGTGAAGACCATTTCTGATGAGGCTTCAGCGAACAGTACATGGATCAACTGAAGGTACAAACCTCGGGTCCTGTATCAAATGTTTACTGAATTTTGTTCCTATTTCTAAGGGATATGAATTCATTGA
Organism: Perissodus microlepis; assembly: GCF_051167445.1. Classification (NCBI taxonomy): domain Eukaryota; kingdom Metazoa; phylum Chordata; class Actinopteri; order Cichliformes; family Cichlidae; genus Perissodus; species Perissodus microlepis. The sequence goes on along the minus strand of NC_140477.1, from coordinate 27,005,701 downwards.
CTTCACTTTTCATCTGCTGGAGATTGTTTTTTGGGTTTTTGGTTTTTTTTTTGCTAAGTTTTTTGTTATGTGTAGACACAACTCGGGTACATCCCAGGGGTTAGGTGCTTTTTTCTGTGCTTGAATGATTCACAGGTCAGTGTTAAGTTGCTGAACAAACAAACAAACCCTGAAAAGGCATGGGGAACTATTCCACCACTTGAGCTCCTTGGAAGCAAAATATAAAAACTTGAAGGGCAGTTCAAATGTCTATACAGTACTGTACTCTATATTTACAGATTAAAGCATGTTTGTGGTTCTTGGTGTGATCCTCGTATTTCAACGTGGCACTCGGTAAACCTGAATTTGACACCCCTGGGTTAGAATATTGCTCTTTCAAGTAACCCCGTCAAATAGTTGTACAAAGAAAACAAATTATTCAGAGAAATATACAGTAATTAACTTAAAATCTACCAAGTCATTGCTGACCCATCTAGGGTACTGGTTGTAGTTAACATGCACCATTTTTTAATAAAAATATCACCTGTTTTGTAAAAAACTGGAATGCCAAAATGAGTGGGAATTTTTTTTAAATGTCTACTTGTTTCTCAAACTTTGCTAATTTAGCTAACCCTGACACTAGGCAAGTCTTTGGTTAAAGCAAGATGGCTAGGATATTAATAACAAAGTATCAAGACACAATAAAGCAAACTATTGTTTTAAGTTAAACAGCTCTTTAGTCTTGCTTTTCACAACAAAGCTTTTTTTAGCCCCAAATTGTTCTTCTTATTATTATTATTCTGTTAGCCCCAAACCATTTTTCTTTTGGAAAATCCTTTGAACAATAACAGATTTGTTACATTAGGAGGCATCGCGCTATCACTATATTATCATGAAGTCACCCTTAGAAGTAAAACATAGTGGAGGAGTAGTCTGTTAATGGGGTTATTCATAGTAACGTGCCCAAGCACGTCAAAACACTTCCGCCAAATTAAGATATTCCCTTATACTGCTATACCATGGTAGCTGTTTAGGTTGATGTCATGCAATTTTATTACAGGCAGAGCCACAGTGGAGTAATATGTGCAGATTTTATTTTTTCTTCTCGAGAGCCCTTGATAAAGTTGTAAATCTGTAGCCAAGGCTGTCAGCAGTGAAGGAAGCCAGAACCTGTCAGACTGCACAGTGTTTTATAGCCAGCGTGTGTCTGTGTGTGTGTGTGTGTGTGTGTGTGTGTGTGTGTGTGTGGGAGGGCACTGTCTGTTTGACAGACAGAGAGCAGCTAGTGTAATCACAGCTGTAGGAGGAGAATTAAAAACTTCCTTTATCCCTCATCATCTATCTTTAGCTTTGTTTCCCTTTTCTCTGCTTCCCTGTTTTCTGTCTGTCCATCAATGAGTACAACCAGAGGCTAAAAGATAAAGGGAAGGCTATGAAGGGACAACTATGAACTTGTTAGTGTGCGATATAATAGCAACTTTTCCCTCCGAGTCAAACAGTTATGAGAAATTTCAGCAATATGGCTGATCCTCCCCTTTAAGCCCCCCTTCTCAGTTTGAATATTCACTCCACTGTCTTCCATAATTGGCTTTTTCTGTGGCAAACAAGTTTAGGATTCAGGCATGGACTGTTGTTTCTTATTCTATGCAGTAAACAGTGCAGAGAGGCCGAGTCTGTGTTTGAATATGCAGGATTGTGTTTAACAAACTTCTAACTGTGAATACGGGGGTGTGAGTGTTTCGTGTGTGGGTTTGACTCAGTGCCTGTCCTCGGCTTTTGTCGTCGGCATTGTGGATGTTTTTTATTTATCCACCCATTATCTGAGTTAACATACCCATTGTTGCGTCTCATATGGAAATTCAAAAGTTACTTTAAAAAAAAGAGACTGATCTCATCACCAGTTTGGCTTCTTTTTTTTTAATGAATGGACTTCTTGTACCCATTAACACAAAGATTACAAATGTTCACAACTGAGTGCCTTCTACGCCCACATTTGCCTGCCCCATTTAACATCCTTGACAGCTTTTCATATGCATCAACCCTCGCTAGCTTAGTCACCAGTTTTTTAGGAGTCATTCCAGGCATTTTGCAGTTTATGGGAATATGCTGGCATCCAGCATTCACACAGCTGATCCTGGAGTTACAGGATTTGGCTCAGAGGAAGTGTGATGTGTCATGTGTTTCAGGGATAATAAAAAGAATTATTCACACTTTTACATGTTCTTTTTTATTTATTGCAGCCTAACCTTTTTAAAGCAAATGCAACAACTGTATTTTGATATTCTTTAAATTACACTATTCTACAATCAAACTTCATTTGATAAGGTTTGAGGTTTGCTAGAAATGGCAAGACAGTCACTCACTCAGTCACGGACATTACAGTCTATCAGCTGGTTGGTTCTTAATACCTTTATTTATTTCTGACATTATTAGTCCATATCATTCTTAGAGCTTATATTCCAAGTGTGGCATCATTTTGAGAGGGGTAAAGAATGACCCTGAGAAGCTAATACACCAACTCTGCAGCCAGTCTTTTGTTTGTCATCTTCAAAAGAGACTTGATGAACTTGAAGCTTGAAAGTAAAATGATAGCGTACTCCTACATCCACAATCATTACCACTTTTATCAATGCAGCTGTCAAGCAATTCATCTGTAAAATGCATTCGGTTTTTCTTTTTACTACTATTCCTATGATTTACAGTATATGGGAATGCAGAGATTCAGACCTCCTCTGAAGTTAACATCAGCAAAAGAGCTGTGTGCTGGGAGCTTCATGGCTTGGGTTTCCAAGGCTGCGCAGCTCCTGTAGGTGGCCCACTGCTTTTGTCGATATGCTGTGTATTTGTTGCACAGTTTTTTTTTCTGCTGCTTTCCAAAATATATATTTTAAAATGTATATTATTAGAATACAGTAAGCATACATCAAGTCAACTCAACAGTCACAAGACAAATCATTGTGTGCGTTATCCTCCTCTGACTCAAATAAGCGCCATAAACTGATTCTATGCTTCTATGCAGCCAGAGTTGTAACTGTGACCTTAGGGCTAAAGGCACAAACCATCTATTTTTTATATACAGTCTGTGACTACATCCTATAATTTATGGTTAGTGCACCTGACAAACTTCATGTGTTTGGTCTGCATAGGAATTACCTTCCTTTGCCTGGAATCCTTTGTTTGATGTATAGTAAGCTGCTGTTTGCGTCTAGTATGGTACCATATATTTGGCCTGCCTTAGCTCTTTTGTTCACCATTGATGTTATATGAGGGGGAAAATGACAACTCTTGAACTACCCACATCCCAAAGAGGCTGAAATTTCCTATGTGCTTCCTCAAAACTGCTTATTAGGTGCTAGAACAGCTCCAGTCCTCCGCGACACATTCTTTGGATGTTGACAATGGATTTTGCAAAAGCAGTATAATGGCTTTTATAATATGCAGTTATGGCATAGACAATCATTGTTATAAGTGATGGGAAACATCACTGGTAGTAAACAGTTTATCAGATGGGAAAATGTTGCAGATGACTAAATCAGTGTACTTTTGGAATGGGATTTCTTTCCATCTGTGTTATGTCTTCTTCTGCACCAGCTGACAGTCTATTTATGTCTGTCTTCTCCTTCTGTTTCTCTATAATTGGGAATAGTTCCTGTGTCCACAGTACTCGTGAGCCAAACATGCCATCCTCTTTCCTCTGTGTTGCTTTAAGTGCTGAATTATCTTATTCACGCTTCCACTTGCTAAACCTTCTCTGGCTGACAACCCAGCTTCAAAGCTACCGCAATAATCCTGCTTACCGTCCTTTACTTAGCAGCTGAGCAGTTGTTTTACGTATCTCGGAGTAACTCCAATGGAATAAAGGTGAAGGAAGTGTGTGTTAAAAAGAGGCACTTTAGAGAAAACACGTTTATCGGGATCCTGCGTGTTACTGAGAAGTCATCCCCAACAAATTCTCTCTTATCTCACATTTATACACACACACACACACACACTCTCACTCATTCTGGAGACTTCTGTCTTACTATTCAAATCATGGTGGCGCCAAACAACCTGTCAACCTGGATAATTTCCTCTCGTTAACTTAAAAGGTCCGTGTCAGGCAGGCCATCAGTCACATTTTCCTCTCATGCAGAGTGCGTCTGCTCTTGGTGTCACCAGAAGGCATGAGAGACAGATGGTGAAGTATTTTGGCGTAGATTCCTTAAGGCAGGTTAAGGTTCAATTTTATCAGGTTTCTGATCGCCAGTCGCCCCAACCGTCCAATAGCATTCGATTCATTATGAAACACTTTGCCCTGGAATACACAGCAGCTCTATTCAAAAGCTTTTGATATCCACATATATCTGGCTGGCTGTCCAACACTGTTACACATCGTTGCCATTAAATATCGCACTTTTGTCAGAAACTGGTAGCATCACAGGTGTATGCACAAGGTGGTCTGTGGTGTTGCTGCTGTGATACACTAGTCGTGCAAACTGGTCCGTTTTTAAGGGCGACAGTGTCCACATTGGGAGGTAAGAGAGGTGGCAGTGGAAGTGATACCACCCAGTGGTTTCACATTTTAAAGCATCCACTTTGGGGTGATGGCCACCACCAGCTCATTCTTGGAGCCAGGTGTAACTGCTTGGAGGGCTGCTTTATCGGCATGAAAGTTTGCTTACTAAGTTGTAGCCACAGATGACACAGTGATGAGAGGCTTATTGATAAATACAAACTTTCCGGTCACTAAAACTAGATTGCGGGCTTTCAAGCCATGATATATATCCACCCATTTAAAATTTCTCCAACTACACAAACTCAGTGAAACAGTAACTTTCAAGACAGGTGGAGTTCAGTAACTTCAATTAAAAGAGGCCATCTACACAGCGTGTGCTGTTACACAGATCAGTCAAAGCAGCCACGCTCCTAACTTAGTCGCGACAGCATTTAGGGGTTTTAAAATAATCAATTTGACTCGCTTTTGAAGCCAGCCTCCAGTGACCCTTAAGGAACTGCAGTTTTTGGCACTTGGCTTCATTTATTAGGCCCCGAGGTTTCCGAATTTATGTGAGCTCGCTGTTAGACTCCTCTCACTACTGCCATGACTGGTCCATCACAGCAAAGCGCACTTAATGTTTTACCTTTGGGGCACTACATGGCCTTCAGCCTGTATCAGTCTGTTTGGTAATTGCCTTTGGAGGAAAACATGTACGCTGTAATCTCAAGGTCTCCGTGTTGGTCTGAGAGTGCTTTTTTTTTTTTTATTCCTCTATACCAACGTGTAATACTCTGTTTTTAAGGACCACTTCAAGAGGAGATTTAATACCTGCATTTATCTCCCTATCTGCTGACGGAAAAGAGAATATGTCTGTGTATTTTTTGGAACAGCACGTGTTTTAAATGTATTTCCATGTTGTGTCTGCTTGGATGTCATCATTAGCATGGATTATGAGATATTTTATTTGGCCATTGTATTACAGAAATATATATATTTTGACTAGTTGAATGACGGAAAGGCCACGAAGTGTGACCGGTAACTAAAGCCTTGAAACTATTATACGATGCTTCATGGCGTTAGATGAAGGAGAACTGATTCCCAAAGCTCATTATTGTTGGAGTGGAGCATTTCAGTGCTACTGATCTGCATTCCAGGGCAGCACCACTCATTCCACACTGGTGCAACTAATCAGCAACTCTACATTTTAAATTCAGATTGTTGTTTTGATGACGGCTTGTTCTCCAAGGCATTTTATTGATGCTATTGCTTGTCCTGATTGTATTTATTTATTCATTAGCAAAGCCTTTTCTTTTCTTTCTCTTTTTTTTTTACTTTTTATTTGCATCATTAGCTTCTCATGAGCAAGTTCCAAAAAGTGTTTGAAGTAGTACATGGTTAAAACGAGCATGAGTGTGCAATTTTAACAGATACACCTGCAACATGTGAAGCAAAACACAAGCTCTGATATTCATTTTACTTTTTATCGTGCACGTGAAATATTATGTTTTATGAAATTATGTATTTCTTAAATATCTGGGTCATTTTATATGTCCTGTACTACTTATTAGCAGTGTTGGGGACGTTACTCACTACTGTAGAAACATGGATAGGTGAAAATGGAAGTTATAGTGCTGCAAGTTAGAGTTGGATGTCTCAAGACCAGTCTTGGTCTTGAGACCACTTTTACGTGTTCTTGGTCTTGACGGACTTTGGTCTTGGTCTTGTCTTGGTCTCGGATCCCTCGGTCTTGTCTTGGTCTCACTGTCTCCATCTCGCTGTCTCAGATCGACATAGTGGTCGGGAGATTTGGAGTCAACAGTATCCGTGATACACAATGTAACGAGCGAGAGCCGGCTCCTCACTTAATTTCCTTTCGCTGCTCAGCTCTCACACAGTGGCTCAGCTATGCTCCAATCCCTCCATATTGTGGCCAATCACATGCGAGGATACAGGATAATATCATTATGTGGAAAAACAGAGAGGGTGAGCGACGCGACAGTCAAGTGGAGCGTGCGTCTGTCCTCTCAGTAAGTGAGTGAGACAGTAGACAGCAGTGAGGAGGGCTGTGCGAGTGCATTGCAAAAACACATAAATATGCCTGACACCTGTAAACGAAGCAGCATCTGGCTGCAGTTTGGAGACTTTTTTGTCTCGGTCTTGGTCTCGTCTCAACTTTGTCTTGGTCTTGACTCGGTCTGTCTTGGTCTTAGTTTAGGCGGTCTTGACTACAAGTCTACTGCAAGTCTGACTGCTCATCACTGCCTCTGTTACCTGCTGAAGTTCAGCATTCTGGGCTCTTGGCTAGCTTTGTGTTAGCATGCTGGTTGTGCAAGTGCCAAAGAGAGCTAAAGTTGTGTTAGCAATTGTTTCTGTTCTAGACGTAGTTTGCATGTCACTACAACGCTCTTGTTCTTTAGTGCAATAACAATTTAATGTCCAATCCTCAAAAGCTGTAGATCACTCCAACAGTTTCCTCCGCATCACAAAGTAAAATCAATTGATTACAGCTAACTGTAGTAATAAGACGTGAAGGCAGCGCCATGCACAAAACTGCTGTAAATAACAGATTTAAAACTGTCTTCTTAGACTGATATTTCAAAAGCATTCTATGTCTTTTTGTTATTGTTGTGATTTGTATTTTGAAAGGCGGTGTAAATAAATAATGTACTTACTTACTGCTCCCTTCACAAAACACCACAGACTGACTACTGGAACAGACAGCGTGTCCAACAGGGACCTTGCAGACTGTCAACTAGCAGCTTTGTTAAATAGTGCCCGCATGAGCAAGGCGAAGATGTATGACATCTTCCCTTTTTTGACACTTTGGACGATATATGATACACTTGCATTAGGTAGCACAATGTGCCATTAGTACAGTGACGGTTGCTGGAAATATGTTTCGGGACTTGTATCTAGATATTCTGTCAGAAACCATGACAAATTAATTGTTGACTTGAACTATTTTCAACTTTTACAACCAATTTCTTGTTATATTAGAACAAACATACTTTGATTTTTGAAAAAATGCCATCCAGGACGGGCTGAGATGGATGGATAGACGGATGCATGGACTTATGTATCATTTATTTTTGTATTTTTGGTCCACAGTGATTCATTTGAAGGCTCTTCCACCCATAAATGTGCTCATAATAACACGTTTGCAGGATTTTCTGTTTGAAGCCTCATCATGCTGACCTCATTTCCTCCTTTTCCCTCTGGTAGCAGCCTTCAGAGGAGGCTTTCCTGCTGGTGTCCAGCCCCAAGATGCTGCTCCCAGCATCAGGCATACTGCCACCCAGCACCCCGTTGTCTGTGCACCACCAGATCCAACTGCTCCAGCAACAGCTCCAGCAGCAACAGCAGCAGACACAAGTGGCTGTGGCACAGGTGAGTGTCATCCAGTGACATTATGTCTCCCATGAAATCTGCTTGCACAGGAATAAAAATATGCTTTTTTATACATTTAAATTACATTTCACATCACTCCAGTACTTTCACACTGCTCACTACAATCCTCACCATAGTGAAGTTGCTAAATTTCTGCAGAGTAAATCGTTACGAACCTCCAAACTTCATGTGGCCTCTTTTCGGCTATAGTCTTATGGGTAAGCTTGCAGAATGTAAGAGAAGATGAGCACAGAGAAAACACTGTAGCTATGGTCAGTGTGATCGCTCATATATTTATTCACTTTTAAAATATAGATGCAAAATAACAATAGAAATAGAGCAACAGTCTGGTGTAAGTTAATGAATTATGAACAGTGTATTAGTACACTGGTGATTGATTTTAAATCAATACACAGCACTAACCACAGACCTCAGTTTAAGAGCACATTTCTTCCACCTGTAGGTTGCAACAACCACACCCTCGGTCTGTCCGCCCATGCTATATCAGTTACTGTTTCTGCTGTGTACAAGGATGCTAGAGTACCTTGAAGCTCGCTGCAAAAATACATCTCTAACTGGGACTTTTTATTCTGCTTTCCATCCGACTTTGCTGAAGTAGCTATTCAGGATTGACAGCTCAGAATAATCCTTCTTTGCATTAGACTAGGACTTGGTGAAGTCCCTTAGTTTACCTACTGTCTGAAACAAGCTGTTTACACTCGCTCCACCCACCTTTAAACCAACATTGTTCTGACAGCTGGTGCTGAGCGCCTGAAAGAGAATATTTAGAGCAATCTGAACCCTGAGCTTTTGGCTCACAGGGATTACTTATACATACACGTGATCTGAAACTTTGGCCATGTTTGATATGCATCCATCCCTATAATAGTGACTGAAAATGAGGCAAAAGAATAATAGGCCTCTTTTCATTTTGTATTAACAGTAATTTCTGAATTCCCTTGGGTGGAAAGGATAATCAGTGGAATGACTCACGGGTCACTGACAAATTAAGGAGATCAACACATGCCTGTGGTCTTGGAGAGGAAAAAAGTGCAAAGCACATCCAGCATGAGACATCAGTCATCCAGTTTGAGTGGCTGTAGTGGGGGAAGAGAACAGTGACAGAAATGGCTTTGGGCTTGCGAGCTGGATCAACACACATACACAGAAGGCTTTAAGATTAAGATTAGAAAGTGCCATTTCATAGCTCAGCACGCTTTCCCTTGTGGATTCTTGCACTCACACCGCTGACCCAGAAGCATCCCAGAGAGTTAAGTTCTGACGTCTCAAAGCTTCTAGACAGGGAGGCGGAGGTCCTGATTAAACTGCCCGGCCACACTGAACTTTACTGTTCTCATCTTGGAGATGAACAAACAAACTGCTGCCACAACTGACAAATCACACATTCAGACTGAGCATGCCCATACATAGGTGCGATCAATTACACACTAATAAGGCCAAAGGTAGCTGCCCACAGGCAGAGGAACTAGTGTGTGTATTTTTTTTTTAAATGTATCAAAACTGCTTTGGAACATGAAGTAACGATTTTCACCTCATGAAATGTTTCAAACGAGTGCGTTCCAGGCATTTGTGTCTGACCTTGGTTCTTTTGCCATTTAGCAAGGTTTCCCAAGTGATCGTAACTTGTCTGAGATGCTGTAGCAGTTTGCTTCCACACAGCATCTAAATTAGTTTCTCCTCAGTTTATTTCCTTAAAGGCTTCTGGCTGCACTCTGCTGTTTCTACCATCCATCTCTGCAATGCTTAAATAACTACCTCAGCTATCGATCAAATAATTGACAGAAAAATAATCTAATATTGAATCATTTATAAAGCCCAACTTCTCAACTTTATGAGGTCAAAACTTAAGCAACACTGAAGAATAAAAAAATATCTTCATTACTTCTTTACTTGTTTTGGCTCGTGCTCTAAATCAGGCTCGACATAGAAACATATTACATATATTGGACATAATGTAGGTATAAATTACAAAGCAACCATTCATATACATCCACATCCGTATCTGCCAGTGAAGCACCTACGAGGATGGATGGCCGTTTGTTTTCAGCCCACACTCAGGGAGGGGCGCATCATCTTCCCAAATGTGGTGCTATCCACATTTATCTAATGCTCGGACAATGACAACGTTTTTAACAAGTCTTTCCATACAAGTCTGTATCAGAAGCTCCATAAACAGATCCCCCTAACATTTGTTATGTGTATTCGTTTGTGAGTTCTTGCTAAAATAACATGACGGCGCCATTTAAAATGATCTGACTTTATTACCGTACTGGATTAACTGGCTGCTCAGATTAGCTGGTTTTTGTTTTTTGCCATTCCAAACATCTGTGTTACCAACGGGGAAATTTCAGAGTGCCCTCTGTTGGACAAACGGTGCAACTTTAACACTCTTAACATGGTTGAAGGCCGTTTCTCCCGTCTCTTGTTTACTTCTTAAATTTTCATTTGTCAGCCATTATGAATGCAGATCAGCAGATTTCTCATATTTCCTGATATATCAGCGAGACTTTAGTGAGAACAGTAGCTCTAACTTTATGTGTTACTATAGAAGATGAACGCCAACTGTGTTGTGAACTCCCGTTTTGTTGCCTTCAAACTTGGATTATAGCTCTTGTTTTTTTGTCTTTTGTAGCCAGAGGTTACCGTATTTAGGAGAACGCGCTCCTAATTTATTAGCTCAAGCTCGCTAGTTTGGATAGTGGCTGCACATAATAGCACTGATGTAACCTACAAATACAGTCTACAACACAGTTACGTCCTTCATGGAGGACTTTTAGTATTAGTCACATCAGGCACATTTGTTGCCAGGGAATTTTCAAGTGCTTGAAAAGGCCCCAATGTAGCCAACATAGTTAAGAAGCTTACTTCATGCCTATGAAGCTACTACTGACCTACTTGGAGGTGACCACTTTTTGTCACCCATCACTAGCTTTAAACTCTGCCTCAAAGGGAGTGGTTTTAGCCGTTAATGTGGGAGTTAAAGTTACACGTGACCATATTTGAGTAAAAGGGTAGACCGCTAAGTTATTAGCTAATGCTTACGAGGTTAATTAGCAAGCTACAACCATCAACTGTATGGATGCAATGCTCAGACGCACATATCGGCTAATTAGTCCTAACAGACTGATTAAAATTCAAGAATTTTATTCACCAAGACGGGAGACAAATGACTTTTTTTAAAGCCAGAATTAAATGGATTTTTACTTTTTGACAGATGTTTCCTCACTTTAAAACGTAACTATACAGACGATCATTTCTCTTCTTATTTCAATTTCAGAATGTCAACATGTACACAACACACACACACAATCTCTTTCATCAGTGTGCTTATGTGAATCTCCTGAGCATTCATAATGACTGATAGTTTGCCAACAGAAGTGATTTGTGCTGTTTGTGGCCAAGAAAAACTATTAAGCCCTCGTGCGTTCTCTCCCACTGGTCCAGTCAAATCGGTCTCTCTGATGTATAAGCATAAACTTTTCTGAAGCTGCTTCTAAGCACTATTAATAAGGAAAGGCAGCTAACTCTAGTAATAAAGGTCAAACAGTAGAAAAGAAAAGGCTACATGGTTCTGCAAAGATAGTCCCAATTATGGATGAAGACACAGAGGAAGAGAGGAACAAGGAGATCATCTGGCTGAAGATGTGCTTGCACATGCACGTCTTTAGCTCTGTGTATTTTGTGTAATTTAGAGTTCTACAGTTAGTTTACTTTTCAAAACTAATAGTCGTCCCTGGCGTCTTTGCTTCAGTTTCACACCAATAAATGAAAATGACAGAGTTAGGGTTTTTTTTCAGGGGGTGTGTTGAAAGTAAATGTTGCTGGATGACAAAGTAACCTACTTAGTCATGTTTAAGACAGCTGTAGTTCTTGTTTATGGTTCTAACGTCTCAAACAGGGAGTCCCTTCTGATTTTTAGAGCTGTCAGACACGAGTGCATAGTGCTGTTATACAATAACAAATCAGCCACCCACAACTTTGATAAACAAAGCCAGAAAAAAACATAAGGAATTTGAGTTTTGCCAAGACTCCAGTGTATATACGCATAAATTATAAAAATGATCTAAGGACTTGAAATGTGAGAAAAAATACTGAAACAGGCTCAGTTGCTGTATGTACGATAAACAGCTTTTTTTAACAGATAAAATGGGATAGACGGACATCAGCGTTATGTGTTCACTGTCTTTGAGACATTTGCCCTCGAGACAATGTGCTCTTTGTTATGCAGCAAAGGCAAATCAACTTTTGTGAACTTGTTTTATCAGTCAGACAAAGACACGTGCCATTGTACTTGGCAATGGAATTATTCCATGAAGAATCGGTCAGCTGACCCCTTCAGAATCAATTGGGGGGTTTTTTGTAGGTACTATTCGTGTATTTAATGAGCTCATGTGCTGCAGTCACCTTTTGACTGCAGCAATTGTCCATGTTACAAAAAAGGGCCTCTAAGTGCAGGATGTTAGGTTGAATTTTTCCACTTCAGTAAATGAAATTAGTAGGAATTAATGAATAATTTGCATCATTTTTGCAGCATTTTCTGAGCTTTTATTTTGTAAGTACAGGAACTAACCACATTATGTTTTCATTGCTGAAAAACTGTAAACAAATTAATTTTCTTCCACTCAAAGTCCCACTTTTTCATAGTTTCAAGCATCTTTTTAAGCAACTTTAAGCATCAACATCAGGCATATATCAGAACTTTGTAGCAAGACTACACCAGAGTAATGTCTATGACAGAGCGTAACAGACACAAGTAACAGAATAAAATGTATTTTGGTTAAACGTCACCATATAACTTATGGCTATAGCATGCCATATAGCTGTAAAACAAAAATACATTTCAAAGAGAAGGTCATTGGTTTGATCCCAGGCTTCTCCGTTCTTCATTCTGAAGTGTCGCTGTGCAAAGTGCTGAGCCCCAGATTGCCCCGATAGACCCAGTGTGTGCTATGTGGGTGACACAAATACCATATAAACCCTGTTTAATCGTTTAGTTTGAAAAGAATCAACTGCACTAAGCTTGTTTTGTTTTAATGTTATTGTCACAGTCCTTTGGGCTGATTTCGGCACATGCTGTTTGGAGACCCAACAGCAGAACAAGTGCTGAGAAGTTTGAAAGGTAATCGTGTTCTTATGGTTTTAATATTTCTGCCACAGTTTAATTAAGAAAATGTGAAAAATCTGTGCTGCCAACTTCGCCGGAATGCAGAATTAGGTGTCTTGTCTGTCAAAACTTCCTCCCAACCATTAGCTTCCTATTTATACTTGAGGAAATAAGATAGTGATTTAATATCCTTAGACTATATTAATCAATTCACTGATTAAAAGAGAAAATGAATCTGCATCTGTTTTGAGAAATGATTCAGTCATGTTTTGAAGCAAATTTGTGTCAGCGTCTTTAAAGTAATATCCTCTGTTTCCAGCTTTGGAAGCTGAAATTAATAGAGGTTTGGAACAGAGACAAATCTGAAGATGTGATCAAAATCAGCATGTTTATCTACACGAAAAATAATTGTGTCCATAATTTTCTTTCTATTTGTCCCACTGTTTGCATAGCTTAGCTGGATAGGCTCCCAGCTGTATTGCAGAGTGATGGATAGAAGCAGCAGCGTTTTAATTTTTTTTCGTCCCAGGTTATTATGGAAGATATTACCATAAGGGGTGAAGAAGAGATTACTTTCAGTGTGACCCCGTGTGCTGCTGAAAATAACGGTGACTTTAAGGTTCGACCAGGGAACTGGAAAAATATTCTCACAGTTGAACTGTGCCGCAGAGGTCACAGTAAATGGATGTAAATTAGTGAGCTAGCCAACACTAATCACAGCTCACTTAGAGATGAGTGGAAGTGGAGATGTTTAATGAAGTCTTGAAATTGAGGGAGATACGGTAGCTATCTGTTTCAGGACAACTCGTATGTGCAGCTGCTGCTCAGCCGCTGCTTAATGGAATCTGACATCTGGCTTTTGGTCCTTTTAGCTTGTTTCAGAGCTTTTTCAGTCATTTCTTGCTTTCTTTGTCCTCTTTCAAGTCTTTCCTACCACACACTGCTTTCAGTTTTTCATCTTCTTCCATTGCTCTTTCCTTTGCACATTTCCTTTCCTTCCATTCTGCCTCCATGTGTTTAGCACGTTCAGTTCTGCTGCCTCTCTTTCCCACACTGCTGCTTTTCTGGTTCTCCCTCACTCTGCCAAGCCCTCTCTTGCCGTCTTACCCGCATTACAAGTATGAGTGCATTTCTAATGATTTCTTTATCATTGCACCAGTAGAAATGATAATGTTCCCTTTAGTGCTCTCCTGCAATGAGATAAAAACAGAGGCGAACCAGTGCTGGAAGGGTTTCAGACACTTCCACATCAAAGAGCCCTAGCGTGGGTGGGCAATGCCATACCGATAATCTGGTGTGAAGAGCACATCCTCGGCAACCAACCCTGTGAAGTCACAGCACACAACCAACACATCTAATCCTCTTACACCACCACTGGGAGAGTCTCTGCGTCTCAGTCTGAAAGGGAAATTGTATCATTCAAGCAGTTTTTCTGTAATTTCTGCATCTCTACAACACTGGCCAATCTTAAATTATCGCCGTCTATAATGAGGAATTTTACTTCAGACACATTCACATAGCTGAAAATGTGCCTGGTTTAGAGGCTGGAAGTGCTTGGGTGAGTTGGTGAATGCATGTATTTGCATTTGTATGAGATATCTGGCAGATTAAAGAATGGCTAATGTCCCATTCCTCTGCAAGAGAGATTTGCCTTCTCACATGCGCCCCTTTCAGGTAATGCTACAAAAATTCTGAGCTGCAGTGGATGTCTAGAAGCAGCTTTACATTAGACTCATTCTAATGTGGACTGGGATGGATAATCAGTAGCGGTGGGTGGATCGATCCAAATATCTAAGGTATCGATACCAACTCTGGTATTGGTAATCCCATCGATACTAGCGCGATAGGATCGATACTTTGTTTGCTAAAAGGTGTGTTTTGTTGTATTAGCTAATTATTGTGAAACATAATCACAGCGATTTAATGGTCCTTAATGATGGTTCATCTCATAAATCATGGCACACCGCTTTCTCCTACATAAGCACTTATAAGTTAAAAGTATTAGTATTAATCAGAATTATTGTCAGCAGAAATGGCCCTGTATTTACTTCGATAACATTTATTGCAGTATCGCACACCGCTAGTTATCAGAAGCAACCCAGTCTATGTGGGAGACATCTAGAGGTGGAGTGAAGTAGTGCATGTGAAAATCGCTAGTGTGGTAAGTTAGTAAATCCAGCTTCATGTAACTTGTGATTTGTGTTATTAGCAGGTTTGTGTTCCAAATTGTGATCTTGTCACATGTATTCCTGGTGCCTGAATCTAAGCAGTGGATGAAAGTGAAAGCAGAGTGTATGAGAGTCAATTGGAGACTGCCTCAGCCAGCCTCACGACCACCTAATGAACTTTTTGCAGCAGCCGAGGAAATTCACTGCTCATTTCTTTGGTTTAGCAGGACGGATTGACGTTGTTTGAATGATGTTTTAATGACCTAATAGTTGGAGCAGCCCACATACTGGTGATACGACTGGGATGGATAACAGGTGATGAAGGCTGTTCTTTGGGCCAGTAACAATGAAACTTTAAAGCAACAGAAAAACTGTAAACACTATGTTAATGAATCATTGATGTGTGACTTGGGATTAGAATAAAGTAAAACGGAAAGCCCTGTGGAATTCCTGCATGTTAACGTTAGTTAGAGACAGATGCTCTCCGCATTGTAAAGAGCAAACAATGGAAGTATGGAAAATGGGTACTGAGGTTTCACGTTGTTGTGAAAGTGGGAATGGGGAAGATCAAAACCGTCCTTGGGTGCCGTTCTGCTGGGAGACGGTTTTGAACAATAAAAGTAATAAAAAGACAGAGAGATGCTGCTCCCTAATTAGAGATTTAACGAGACATTTCAGGTGCTTGAAGCGCCTTCACTTTCACGAAGCTGAGATAAGAGAGCAGAATGGATTGGGTAGCAGCAGGTTTACTACCAAGGGACCACCACAGTGAAGCACAAGTGGTGCACCTTTTAATTGGCTCTTTGTCTGAGTTCTGCTTTTAGTAAAACTTTTTACGCCTCTTCAAGGAACAGCAGCGTCATTGTTTCCAAAATACCGCGTTTGTGGTCCACAGGTGAATTGTCACTCTGTCAGGATTTCTGCCTGGCTGATTGTGCCCGTCCTTCCTTTGCTGAGCATTTACAAAGGAAATGCCAACCTGTTTGTTCATATATGTCACATTGCACCAGTTTGTGTGAAATTTGAGAACACTAACCTTTAAGCCAGTTTTCCATCCATTTAGCATTTTCTACAAACTGAATAGACTGTAACTACTTTGATAAATGTTCCATATATTATGCTAAAAAACTGATGAAAATTATTTATTTTCCATTACTGGGAAGCATTGCACTTTCTGCCACTTCATTCATGCCTTCTTTACTATGATTCATACACTCTCTGGTAATAGAGTAAGATTTCCTTCTCTTCTCTAATGGGCGTGGCTCTTCTGTAGGGTCCAGGACTGAGTTCAGATTCAGGGTGAACCCCTATTTCTAAGCAGGACAGGTAGCATTAAATTACTGCACTATAGCTTTCAGGCTTTAGTGGCTCTGAACAGAACGTAATCTGCCTAGATTATTTTCCGCATTCACAGCCACTGTTCAGGGTAATACGTTCCAGACTAATGCATTTCTGTTATCTGTTCTATGTGGAAAGAGGAGAAAAGTGAACAAGCAGCCTATAACCTTTGAGGAGTGGAGATATAAACATTATCTGTCATTTTTTTAAATTTTACAAAAGGACAAAAACGTGGCAGTAAAGTACAAACACATCAAATAACAGTCTGTTGCCACTAAAACGCATCGCCAAAGTTTCCATGCTAACACAAAGCTAGTAATATCAGGGCTCAGTATATGTTGACCCCGTTTTCAACAGGCAACAGAAGGAGAGATTATTCAAGCCTCCATTTTTCCATGAAGTGCTCTTAGGGCTGGTTTTCACCAGCTTTGCTGTCAGGTTTGTGAAGCACTTGAACAGCAAAAGAAAGATCTTGCGTGTGTGTCCTTGTTAAGACAGGGATTTGTGCTGGGATGTGTGACAGTAGCCTAAAGCTTATATTGTTAACTGCTAATTATGTGGCAGTGCATCTCAGACCATTTTATAGAGTAACATGAAAGTAATGCAGCAAGTAGGTTGACAAATGTCTCTTTCTTCGAGAAGTAAGTGTGTAGCTTATGCTGCGGCCACAGTGGGGAAAACAGTGTCTGGAGACTGCAGCACAGGAAAAATTATTGCAACTGTGTGGAATTAACTTGCAATCTTGTTGCCTTTGAAATGGTCGCTTTAAAGATGGGGATCAGGTCTACGACTATTCGCAGTTAGTGACGGGGGTGCAAAGAGGGGCGACCGTGGACAGGACAGCAATTTAACTGGAAAACAACATAGTTGCTAGGCAACCTTGCTTTTTTTATAAGAATATAACCAGAATACAATGAATTGGCAACCAGTTGAGTTGAGTCCCCTATAGCAAAGAGATACATCGGAAAATGATTTGCACTCAGCACAGATCGACTCTGACTGCAACGTGCCGATAATCTGTCCGCATTCATAAGATGGAAAATATTTGCAAACCGTCTCCAATCTGCAAGTGAGTCGGAGTCAGGCTTTGAATGTTTGGCGACAGGTTGCCTTCCACCAGGCAATCTGTGCAATCACCTTGCAATAAAAAATGACATCCTGAGCATGTTGCACACTCAATTTAGGGTAGACCAGTTAGTTGCCACAACTAGTCTGTTGCCAAAAGGCACAGTGCTAAATGAAGTCACTGTTCGACCACCGGTTTTGGGGGGTTAATGTTACTGCGCCATAAACACATTATTTTAAAAAATACTGTAATGACCCTAACAGTGTTCACCACAATATTGCCCACCAATTCAGTCAAAAATGGCCAAAGAAAATCTGTGAAAGAAGGCCAACACATAGGGTAAGAGATATACACAGGTAGAGTGATAACACTGACTGTAATTACACATCTGCGAACTGGAAAATGTGTTCCATTATTCATAAATACTACCTATGCTGCTTAAGTGACAGTTCACTTTAAGTATAACAATGGAAAGCAAATCAAACTAACTACAGGTGGCCAGACAGAAAGGCGCACCGCTGAACAAAAGGCAATAATCTTCGAGGTCAAGCCGTAGTAACTTAGGGCTTGTTATTGTTCATCTTATCTATTTTCAATTCTATTTTTACATTTTATCTCTGGGAACAGTTTTGTTTTCAGAGAGTTTGCTGAATAAAGTTTAAGTTTAACCTTGTGTCGCCACTTCAGACATTTTTTTGATCAGATATCCAGATGATAAAGCTTAGCTTTGACTTTTAAAAGAAATTGTTTTTGTTCCTCGATTATTTGAATTATCTTATTTGTTCACTACAGCTTTTATATTGAATTATTCACTGTCCTTTTAGCAGCCACTGCAGCTCAGTGAGACATTTAACAATGGGCAGCTTCAGAACAAATGTGACTCTTGTGGCCAAGGCCTCAGTATAAACCACGGAGGAGTGGCTGATGTGCTATTAGAGTTGTCAGCAGGGCAGCACAAGTCAGAGTCAAGCTCCTCTCTTCCATAGCTCAAGATGGGGTCCCATCTGCTGTAAATTAAACCACCACAGTCATCATCAGGGTGTCTATCTTTACAAATGAGCTCTTCAGAGGCTGAACACAATCTGTAATCACCTCTGTTTGTTGAGGAGTACGGGGATAATGGAAGTAGATGACCGTCTTCCTTGACACTGTCTGGCCAGTGAATGTGGGAGAGGAGGAGGGATGGATCTCTCCGCCCCACTGCCTCCTCATTAGAATGACGAAGGAGTGATGAGTCAGTCTAATGCAGAAAAGTAGCAAGGAGGAGTAAATGAGAAAACAGAAAACGACGCACAAAATGTAGAAACGGAGCCATAATAAGACAAGCCAAAGACCATATCTCTGTGTAAAATTTTAAAAAAGCAGAACCTGCAGCTCCTCGAATGGGCGCTTAAACCAGGATTAGACAGGGAGTCACTCCTCATGGCCTCGCATGTCAAAACACTCAACTTTACAACAGAAATAACTAGACAATTACATTAAATTAAAAGCATTGTAGGACATGTCCATAATACCTCTCCTAGTAGGCCTCCTGGACACATCATTATCAGGTGCCTGAACCACCTCAGTTTGCTCCTTTTGCTGTAGTCCCTCACGAATGACTGAGCTTTTCACCCCGTCTCTAAGTGAGAACCCAGCCACTCTTCAAAGAAACTTCTTTCTGAAGCCTCAATCTTTCAGTCACTACCCAAAGCTCATGACCATAAGTGATGGTTAACTTATGTGTTAGTTTGATTAGCAG
Source organism: Perissodus microlepis (assembly GCF_051167445.1). Taxonomy (NCBI): domain Eukaryota; kingdom Metazoa; phylum Chordata; class Actinopteri; order Cichliformes; family Cichlidae; genus Perissodus; species Perissodus microlepis. The sequence continues at coordinate 26,986,420 of NC_140477.1, read as the reverse complement.
CAACAGTAACCATTAACAAAATATGACTGCCATCGATGACCAAAAAGCTATCACTTGGTCAGATGTTGGAGCATCTGCAAAAAATTAGCTAAAAATGTTTTGCTGTCATGACAAGCAAGAATTAAAGTTAGACAAAATATTATAAAGGACCTCGGTACATGAGCTTGTTGTGTTCTCATTAAAACCTGCAACACGAGCACTGCAAATGCAATAGTGAATAGAGGATTTCTCTGTAGTTTCATAGGGGCTAGAATGGCCTTGGTACATTGTTCCAACTCTAATTACAATTTGTTTTGTAGAGTTTTTTCCTTCCTTTCTTTGACACATGGAGGCATTGACGTCAACAGCCAAGAGCCTTCGTGCTACCACGGTAACAAGTGCTGCGCTACCGCATCAAGCTCAAATTAGAAGCTAAGGAGTGATTAGGAGTTTCAGTAACTTGCACCTCCACATGAGGCCCTGTCATTCACACTGCTCTGAAAATACACCGTGAGCCCTTCACCCCAGCTGGTTTCCTAGGATTGTAAGGGAAACGGCTTGTAATCACTTTGGTATTGATTAAGCTTCTTACATGTACACTGACAAGAAGCTATTAAAAAGGCAAGAAACCACGTAACTGTCGCTGTTTAACATTAAAACGTTTTCCACATCCGTGCAGAATTATTGGGTAAAAGGATGTTTCACCCTTTTTTTTGTTCGGCTCCTTTTTGCCTGTTAAACAGCTGATGTTTGAAGCACCGCTGGACCATGTTCAAACTCCAGAGTTAAGCTTAATCAAATTACTGAGAGCCACGTCGCCTCTGCTGTCAGAAAATCATTAATAAGTGGTCTCCTTTAACACACTGGGCCTCTTCTGAACCATTCTTGTGATTTGAAACCTTGAGAATTTCTCCTTTGAAACTGTTGAAAGCAAATACGTGCTCAGGATAGGAGATGGCAGAACAGGGTGGGAGGTGGGACCAACATTTGATTTGGAGAGTAATTTGAAGTCAGAACGGAGAGTCATTGCTGCTATAAACGCTATGAGAGTGTGTGAGTGTGTGTGTGCGGACATCTGTGCACCGACTGAACAGTTTCTTTCTCCCCTTCCTCTCCTTTTATATCCCCGATTCAAAGTGTAAAAGAAGTTGAGCCGTTCAGTCTTAAATTGAAATCGAGTGTGTGCTTTAATCTCGCGGGCCACAGCAGGCTGTTGCATTAAGGTTACATGAGGATCAGAGCTGCCAAACGAGCACCATTCGTCTTGTAATAAAAGATAAAGCCGCTGTAATTACAGCACAAAGAGATTGCATCTATCACTAATGTTCTGTCTGGGTGTTTTTTTTTTTTTCTTTAAAACTTTTAGATAATTTAATAGAAGGCGATCAAGTATCAGAAAGTAGAGTCAAAGCTGGAATATTTCATCATGCTTAATTAGCTAAAAAAAAAAAAAGTAATAAAATTGGTCTGAAACTGGTAAAAAAATAAACTAAAAAAACTGCCCATCACAGTTTCCCACATCTAAAGGCGACATGTTTCAAAGTACTAACTGATTCCACATGTAGGAAGCAAGTAAGGTTTATTTATATTGTGTTTTCCAGTATAAAATGACATACACCAGTTACAAGAGTATAAATGGATCAAAGTAAATAAAAGAAAGCCTGCACAGGTGGGTTTTAAGCTTCTTTTGAAAAGTGCCAGCAGTCTCCACACATCTCCAGTCCAACGGAAGCAAAGTCCACATCCTGGGAGCCGGAAACTCAAAAGCACCGTCTCCTTTTGTCTTTGATCTGGACCCAGGTGCCACCAACAAACATCAGTCAGCTGGCCTAGTAGTGGCGTATGGATGTAAATGTTAACAGCACTATAAAGAGGAATGTGACCAATGAAGAGCTCTGAAAGTGGTCACCAAAATCTTAGACTGAAAACAACTTTACAATCCCCAAAGACTTTCGCTGATTACTTCATTTGCTTCTGACTGAAAAACGCTCAGATGATTTAGTTGGTTTGCTGTTTTGTTCTTCTTTCCCTGTGCAACTTTAATTAATGAACACACTGAAAATATGGTGCGATCGATCAATCGCTGCCATCTCCTAAGCTCACATCCTCTGAGCCTCTCATCTCACAATCGGTGTAGTTACTAGAAGATGGCCCACACTCGAGCTACATTCCCCACATAACTGGAGACAAATCCACTTTGTATTTAGGCTCAAAGTTCATATTGTATTTCATGAGAGTATATTTTAATTACAAGAATTTTATCCACGTTTCTCTCATCTGTGATAAAACCCAAGCTCTCAGTGGAAATAATAATCCATCGTTTTTGTTTTTGTTGTAGTTTTTTTATATAGTCTAAAATTCAACCCAGTTTATAAACAAAACGGTGCCAAAATACAGAAAAAAATATAAAAAAGATACAACTGAATACATAAAAGCAGAGAGCCCACTGATGAAAGCAACACAGTGTTGATCTGGCATTTTTAATACTGTCTTTAAAGTTATTATAGTGCATTGTGTACTTTTGTATGGTATTATATTCTGCCAGACCAAAGACGATTGTTTTGCAGATTTATACATTCATAAACGAGTCAGTTAAACTTATGGGATATTGTTGTTAATCACTCTCAAGCTGCTTTGGTGTTAATGAAATGAACAACATGTGCAGCAACAATGAGACAACCCTCGAACCAGGAATGGTTTTAAAGGTGGCGGCCACTGATGTTTTTTTTCCTCCTCACCGTTTTTGACTAGTTTTGACTAATTCTATAGTTTTACATTTGGCTAGGGTTAGTGTCACTACTGGGAGCATCACGCAATACCTGGACCCTACAGAGGTTGTGCAACTCCTCCAGTATGGAACATCAATATGTGTCATTGCTAGACGGTTTGCTGTGTCTCCTAACACAGTCTCAAGAGCACGAAGGAGATTCCAAGAGACAAACAGGTACCCTAGAAGAACTGGACAGGGCCGTAGAAAATCCTTAACCCATCAGCAGGACCAGTATCTGCCCCTTTGTGCAAGAGGAACAGGATGAGCACTGCCAGAGCTACAAAACATGGAAAACATTATGCTGCCTGTAGGGCTGCCACGATTAGTCGACTAGTCACGATTACGTCGACTATCAAAATCGTCGACGACTGATTTAATAGTCGACACGTCGTTTGAAGCTTTGTAAGATCACAAAAGACACAGGAATAAGTAGTAGGATTTAAGAGTGTAATAACGGACTGAAACAGAAGATGGCAGCACTGCATGTACAAGGATGCCAGCTGCCGTTAAACCCCGAAGAAGAAGAAGTAGCTCTGTAACAGAATTCATAGCGCAGCCCAGCTCAGTTTCCAACAATGGCGGCAGCTAGTTAGTTTTAATATTACTCTTATTATTCTTTCTGGGTCACAAAATAAACGTTTAACATATTTTCAGGCGAGAATGTAGCTGTGTAAACCTCAAATATCTTCTCAGTTTATCAAGGCACCACATATTTTCAAAAGCGCTCCGACGTTTTCGGAGACGTCTGTTACCCACTAGCTCGATAGCTAGCCGGGGGAAAGGCTCACTAGAGCCGTGAGAACACCGGACTCCCGGCAAATCGTTTTCAAACCCACCGCCGTCTTTCACTACTCAGGTTAAACATGATATATAAGTCACTTAGATAACTTAAAAATGTTATTGTTTGGCTTTTTTTTCAGTATTTTATTTGTTCCTGAGTAAATCGGTTTGGCTGAGATTAAAGTTACAGTTTTTACACAGCTGAATAAACGTCAAGCAGACAGCTGATTATCAGAAATGTGAGATGCTCGAGAATATACTCCGGTGTCCTGTTATATTTTAGATAGCAAGGAGCAGACGGCTGAGTTTATTAAACTCCACTGAAACAATCTGCAAATTTGATTTAAATTTAATAAACTATCATCTTGTCTTTATTTTTAGTTAGCACATAACTTAAACACTTAAAGCTGTAAGCTAATGATAGTTATGTAAGAGCAGATGCTGCTGGTGCAATAAGCTGTACGTTTTACGTCCAATGGATGCATGATCTGATTAGTCGACTAATCGCAAAAATAATCGGTGACTAGTCGACTATCAAAATAATCGTTTGTGGCAGCCCTAGCTGCCTGCAACATCGTTCATTAGGAATGTTTTGGTGGTGGATCAGTGATGGTCTGGAAAGACATGTCCACAGAGGGATATCGAGACCTCTACAGGTTAGCCAGCGGCACCCTGACTGCCATTAGGTACTGGTGCAGTGGACCTGGGTTCCTCCTGGTTCATGTCAATGATCAGCCTTATGTGGTGAGGGTATGCAGGCAGTTCCTGTAGGATGAAGGTATTAATGCTACTGACTGGCCCACACACGCTTGCCTGACCTAAATCCAATAGAACACCTCTGGGATGTTATGTTTCGGACCACCTGCAAAATGGACTAACCTGCCACATCATTTTATCGCTTTACATACCTGTCTTTGAATCTGTAGGGTGATCGTTTTCGTTTCCATCAAACAATGTGTCGCCCTTTCATTCCTAACACCTTACACTCGATATAAGTGTAGATATGCAGCATGATTTTTTTTTTCCAATATTGAGGTCTGAGTTCGTTTAAGTTTTTCAAGCAGTATATTTAATTTGAGTCCACTCTTTTCCAGGGTAATTAAAATGAACTTGTATATGACATGAGGACAAAATATACCACAAAACAAAAAAGGATTCAGTCTCAGATGTAGTCGGGCTTCTTTTCATGTGTGCCTAGTGTTTTAGAGCCAGATGTCATGCTTGATACTTGCAGTGACTGCACATTCAGATGCTGATAAAAATCTGTCCACCCTGTCTCTTAAGCTGTTACCCTCGTGGTGTTTGACTGATTCTAGTTTTCTTGTTGAGCTCAGACTCAGTGGTTTCTGTGTTGGGGGAAGGAGATGCATCAGCATTTTGTTCCGCTCTCTTTAGCTTGTCAAATCTCTCAGCCTCTTCCTCTGACTGTCATTACTTTTCTCGCTCCTGGAAAACTGCATAGACATTTAAAAAGGAAAAAAAAGGCAGATGCGTTACTATGACAACAACCTTGAGTCATGTCATTAGCTTCAGAAAAGCTGCAACACGGACCCATTCAAAGCATGTAAATGAACTTTTTGTATTTTCTTGTTGCCATTAAAGAAATATTTGCGGCAAACAGCACGCACCGCTGATTTCTCAGACGAGAAAATTGTGTTGGTAAGGTCAGCACAGTTTGGCCTTGGTCTTCACACAGACTGGGATGCGGTGCTTTGTTTTGTTTGGGGAATTCAGATAAGAGGAGCAACCTGGGAAAAAATGTTTCTGTGAGCTGGATTAGGTTTGCCTCGCTCATTACAGAGAATCCATTTCTCCCTGCTTGTCAACAGACTCTTGACCCCTCACATCTTCTGTTGCAGGTCCATCTCTTGAAGGACCAGCTGAGTGCAGAGGCCACGGCTCGGCTGGAGGCCCAGGCTCGCGTCCACCAGCTGCTCCTCCAGAACAAAGACCTGCTGCAGCACATCTCTCTGCTGGTTAAACAGATCCAGGAACTGGAGACCAAAATGTCTGGACCAAATTCCAGTGAGTGGACCTATAGACATGCATACTGTATAATACACTTTACATAAATAGAAATGTTCTGATGATATAAAAGTGCTCACACATCTACTGAATGTACAGGGCAAGAGTAGACAGGCTGCACCGGGCAAGTGTGTAAATTGTGACCTGCATCAGCCTCTGCTGGCAGTCAGTAGGAAATGGGATGTAGTTTGTAGTTCTTGCTTGAGGAAAAGACACAACATCTAAAGCAAGGTGTGTCAAGCATAAGGCCCGAGGGCAAAAATCAGCCTGGCAGAGACTTCAGTCTGTTTGACCGGACAGCTTTGGAAAATGTGATGCTCCCTCAACTTGTTCTGTAACTTTAGGCAATTATATCTCAGAGTTTAAGCCCAAACAGCCGTAGCAACAGATTTCTGTTTTACTAGAGCACCATTTCTTTGTCTGACCTACTCAACATTAACATGGGCTGTAAGTGTGTGAACATAATGTGCAGTGCCTTTGACATCTCTGATCTAGATGATAGGCTGCAAAAACACAGCACACGGGAGCCTTTTGGTTTCAATTCGGTTTTGGCCCTTACACAAAATGTAACTTTAATTCTTTAACTATAACAAGGCAGACTCATCCTTCAGATGTGTCCACGAAAATAGTTCTTTGCATTATAGTATCTTATTAATGCATTAATTGCTGTGTAGACTGCTGTGTTGTTCTTTGAGCTCAAGTCTTAGTTTTCATAAAGTTTCACTGATTAATTTTAACAGGCTTTGGATGTTTCTCACTGATAGAGAATAATCAGCATGCACACACTGCAAACATATACTACAAAGTAAGCATATTTAAATTTCAATATAATTCTAAAATATATAGAGACCTTAAAGTATTTAACAATAGTTATAAAACACAATATACATATAGAATGTAATAGGAAAAAAATGATAAATAACCAGTTTTTCATTAAAACTGTCAAAGACTTTTACTCCCAGGAAGTAAAAGGAAGTAAAAGGTTCCTGCTTTTAGTCTGATTCCGCTTTCTTTTAAAGACTTTTAAAGAAATTAGCTGGAGGGGGTTTATATTTATCTGGCCATGCACAATTTTACTTTCACATTATTTCATGTATTTTTGTGGGCTATAGATCTAAATTATTTATTATATAGTTTTATATTATTTTTATATAGTATATATTTTTTCCAGTAAGTAAAGGAAATATTACGTTTTCAGGTCTTGGAAGTGGGAATTTTCTTATTCCCGGTTAGAATTTTAATCTGGAAGGTTCCTTCTGATTTTTTACTCAGAAAGTCGGAGCAGCCCCACCAATCCTGAGTTAACAGTCCAAGATGGTGGCGGTAAACAGCGGTAAAACTGTAAACTGTGAGGCAGCAGTGCTAGCCACTGATCTACTGGGATTAAAAGACAAACATAAAATTAACACAGTAGTAATCTATATGATAAATAATAATTGTAATACCTCCATAGTTAATTCATTTTTACCCCTCAGCTGTAAAAGGCTCATAGGATATTGTCATCACCCCGCTGCCTGGCTGGCAAGCGGCACGTTAACTCAAGTTTGTGAATTCGATAACCCGAAAACGAGGCAACGTAGGATTTTCAAATTAACAGTATATGTTTATTTACTAAAGATCTTTTAATCTGTACTGCCACTGTTGTGTATGCACTCTTGTGACTCACAAAATAAGCCAAATCCAGAGCACTGACCAGGCTCTATCCATGAACGTGCTGCTGTGGTGTTCTTAAGCACAAAAACATGCATTATGTTGTATTGTTAGTGATGCATAAATCGCTCTACCTTTCCAAAAGCCGAAGCAAATCCTGTTTTTCCTCACATTTCCAGCTATCCTACCAGAACGCACAAACTTACTCCTGATTTCCAGCATCCAAGAGATAACTGGAACGTGGCATTAGTCGCTGTTAAAAACTAAAAGCAAATCAATTTTACACGGTGCAAGCAGAAGTGGGCCAGTTTAATGTCAATGACATAGTCTAACACAAACATACATGTTTCTGAATGTTTTGTCTTTTCTTCTCATATTTCACTGGAGAAAACTGGAGGAAAGTGTCAAGGGTCCTTTGATCATGCTGACTAGGTGATTGGTCAAAACAAGTCATGTCCTCTGATGTGTCTCCTTTATATCTACATTTCGATACAAGGTTTAAAGTTGTAAATTGTTCTGTTTCAAGGTAACATTATATCCCCAGGCAGAAAACTGTGTGCCAAATAATTCCTTTCATTTAGACATTCATCGGTCCCTTGCCTCTAACAACGTTCCTGCTGTGGAAAAAAAATGTACAACCAAGGCAAAGAGAAACTCTACCAAGCAAATGATATGGGAAAAAGCTCAACTGAATGAGCTGTGAGTGAGATATCTCACAGAACAGAGCTGTTCGGTCACACCAAAGGTGCCGTGACAAACAAGCAAATGTACAATGACAGTGACGAGAAAAAGTGAAAAATAGGCATGACGGAGGCAGAAAAAAGGCATTAGTAATTCTACATCACACTCTAGGTCAACACACATCATTGTCAGACATGCAGAGCAGACGTCCAGCAACACACGGCGCACAAAAGCATTAAAAAGCAGACGTGTCCAGTATAAGATGTCCTTTCCATGTCTCCCCCCTCACTACCACACAATTTTAGTCATCCGTTTCATCTGCTGTTGAGACTGTGTGTGTGTGTGTGTGTGTGTGTGTGTGTGTGTGTGTGTGTGTGTGTGTGTGTGTGTGTGTGTGTGTGTGTCTGTTCCTGTCTAGCTATCTTTGTGAGGACCGAAATCTGCATTCTACTATACTTGTAAGAACCAACAGTCACTTGTGAGGATGCCCCTGAGGAAATGTGGTTTTAGTGTCAGGGTTACAATTTGGTTATGGTTAGGTTTAGTTACCCTAGGGTTAGGCATTCATTTTTAATGGTTAGGGTTAATGGGAAACCATTACGTCAATGAAGGTCCTCACTAAGATAGCTGAACGGGTTGTGTGTGTGTGTGTGTGTGTGTGTGTGTGTGTGTGCGTGCATGCGTGCGTGTTGGTGGATGTTTAATATTTTAATATTCACACACTTTTCTGTGGACTTACTCAAAAACGTAGCTGAGTTCAAATGAAAGAGATTTTTCTAAAGCGCTATACTAAAGCAATTGTATCGTCTTTTCACGCATCACACAGCAGAAGAACTTTCTCATAACATGCTCTGACATGTCAAACACACACATAGCTAACATCCCAGTGGCTGAACTTCATCTGCAGGGTGTTGCACATGGATTCCACATGATAGCCCACTGCTGGGCAGCGTAGGCACCCAGGTTTGTGACTCCGATAACCTGAAAACGAGGATTTTCAAATTAATACCAAAAGCATAACTACTGAAAATCGCAGATCTCCAGTTTGAATCCTAGTGACCTCGACCTCAAAAGGCAGAGGTCAAGTTTTCTTAAAATCTTGTGGATGTGAAACTGTGAATGTGAAGCATCTGAAATCTACTAAAAGGCTGAGGGTTAAAACTGGTGGCCGCTAATATTTTTATCACCTTAAGTCAGCTGAGTTCCTGTTTCACTCTGTGTTATTAAACATTTAAAGTTACTGCTCTGAGTCTAGGTTATGGAGGTTATGTTTCTGGTTGCGGTTGCGTGCATGCGTGTCTGTCTGTAAAAATGACAGCTCGAAAAGTTTTGAATGAATTCTTATAAAACTTTCTAGGTGCCATTTTAATAATCCATTAACATTTGTTTTTTCATCCATCAAGGTCTTCAAGGTAAACATAACTTTAAGGTTATAGTAAGATACAGCACAGTGTAACAAAGCTTCATCTCAAACTAGTTTCTTGAACATGACAATGAGTTCACTGCACTCAAACAACCACCGCATCTTAATCTAAAAGCGCACCTTTGGCATGCGGTGGAACAGGAGCATAGCTATAACATGATGCAATTCTCCAGCAACTATGTGATGCCATCAGGTGAATATAGGTCAAAATCTCTAAGGAATAATCCCAACATCTGGCTGAATCCATGAAAAATTAAGGAAGTTGTCAAAACAAAAAAGTGATCCTCTTCAGAGCCTTCTGGCTGGGCAAAGGAGCAGCAGTGGCAGACAGTTCCTCTCAGTGTGCTGCAGATCTGAGCAGTTCAGGAGGTCCTTTATCCCACTGCAATAAGACTTTTTAAACACCCTCTGTGTGTGTGTGTGACAAAAAAAAAATACATCCCCTAAAAAAACCCCAAAAAACATGTATGTAACATAATCTAAAGCAGATTATACTGTAGAAGCAGTCTGAGAAGTTTTTGTAGATGTTTGATTGATGGAGTTGTTTAAACTCGAACACTGCAACTGCTGTGAACCCAAACAAGCTACTGCTACTGTCCTCTGCCAAGGAGTGAGTGAGTCACCCTTCATGTTTGTTCTGGGTTGGTATTGAAGACGTCTTTCTTTAATGCATCTCTTTCTCACTGTTCCAGCTCCAGGTCTGTGCTGTGTGCCCGTGAAGAACCCTGCTAAACTTGTTTCACTGAGCAGTCGTGATGATGATGAAATGCTTTGAAACATGTTGTTTTTTTCTCTTCTGCTTATGCTGTACGAGCATGCACTGATTCATTGGTCACAGAGTGATTTATTTTGCTGGGAGTTGTAATCTTATATTTACCACAATTCACAGATATGTATGTCACATACATTTTATCTTCTGCCTGCAAAGGTGATGGCAGATTCATTTCAATCAAGGCTCATTTTTAAAAGTGGTTGAAAACATTTTATGTATCTCTGTTCTTCACTTTCCACCTTTTGCTTCACCTGAAATCTCCTTGCTTTATCTCCTCCATCCAGTGGGTTCCCAGGACAGTTTGTTGGAGATCACCTTCCGGTCTACAGTACCTCCGGTGATATGCGACCCCACGACACCTAAGCCTGAGGTGTCAGCCCTCAACCTGCACACATTTGGCAACAGCGACGGGACCAGCAATGCCTTCTCATCATCCAACGGGACTCTGGGAAGCCCACTAGGTAGGGACCAATGTCTACTCAAACTGGAGTGTTTCCGTTTCCTCCCGGGACCCCCGGGGCCTCCACCTCCTCGACTCCCCTCGCCTCCTCATCCGCTCAAGATTAACAGGCCAGAGATCAAAAGTCCAGAAGCGTTAGAGGGTCCAGTAAAGTCTTTGTCCTGCGACGTCAAATCTCTGGGCTGCCTGGAATTCGCAAGGTTTCGCGAGTCGGGTATTGCCTCGGAGTACGAGTCAAACACGGACGACAGTGATGACAGGGAGGATGAGGATGAGGATGAGGGGGAGGACGAGGAAGAGGAAGACATGGAGATTTTTGGATGGGGAACAGATCAGGAGACAGTGAGGCTACTTAATGTTCTCAACAGACAGGGAACTCCTGACTGCCTGGGAGATGAAATAGCGGTGTAACACTTTAACCTGCCCCACCCCCCCATCCGGAGAATCCTATGGTGGCTTGTTTTGTTCACTTACTTAAAACTGCTGTGTGAGAGAGACATACATTGGATGTACACAACTACATAATCAAGGCTAACATGAATTTACCAATCACATTTTTTTTAACCTGATGTTGTTGGCAGATTAAAGCTATAAGCTGTCCTCTAAGGCACATTCAGCTTGAACTTGAAGTGAATTTAAGATAACTATGGTGTGTTAAGGGTTCAATATTGAGGAAGGGTACAAGAGGTGATCGAAGAATAACCACACTGATCCGGCCGGGTGAAGTCAAACGATGATTTAATACACGCGTGGGAAGATCGCTCTGTACGCAGACAGGAATTGATCTTCGACAAACCAAAGCATAAGCATATATTTTATACCATCAGGGCTTAACTTTAATGACGCCCCCTCAACGTCAGATCCATTTCATACATAGGTCAGATCAAAACCACAATAACTTTTAACACAGTTTAAAAGAATATTGTCTTCGTCTTCACGGCAGGTACTTCCTGTCACTGCCGGATGCTCGCTTATCATCTTGACACATCAGCAGCAGTTCTGCGACAAACTGCTCTTTTTGCAACCCCGAGCAAAACATGATTAAACTTTCACCTATAAATGATTCTCTCTAACCGAGTGTGTGTGTGTGTCTGTGTGCTAACCACAATTGCACCCTACTTCACCTCGCCGACTAGCTCCTGACCTCTCACCAGACAGAGAGACAGAAGCCACTCTCATATATGTAATCGCCGAACTGAAACTATGTATATGTCATCTACTGAATAAATGTTTTAATCAAGAACCTCTACTAAAAGCTTAATACAAGAATATGAACTTATAAACGATAATTAAAAATAACCTGATATAAGTGTTTTGTAAGCATGTATTGCAATTCCTTCTATGTTCTAGTTTCCCTCAGCATGTATCACCTGGACAGTCACGCCAGTGAAGCTTAAGACCCCTAATGAACCGAACATCAACTCAAAATAAGCACAGATATGCAATATGTATAAAGTAGTTATAACTGCATCTGGAATACAAGGTTAATATGATAACAGCATGCATAAACCTCTTAAGGCCATCTTAAAACTATCGGTTACATTGTTAAAGCAATGATTATACTGCAGATTATATTGTACTGGTAAAATACTTTTGTTCATTCCCACAGGTGTCAGCTGTTTTTAGACGGACATAAGGCTTCTATGGGAAAACATAACCTTGTACTGCATTCGAAGTCAGTACATTAAGTCACACTGGGGAAAACACTGCTGCCATGGTCTTTTGCCTCTGAAATGGTTGGCTTTAAAACGAGAGTAGGGCCTGCGATCACTCGTAGCGACTTGCCAGTCTGCTTTCAGTCTGAGAGATCAGGATGAGGTTAATTTGACCATTATGTGCAGTTTGGTGATAATGATGCTGCAGCAGTGTGAAAAGTTGCAAATCTGTTGTCCTCTACATAGAAATTCACGGGTTCGAGTCCGACCCGCTGCACTTTGCCGCACATCTTCCTCTTCCTCTCTCTCCCTCCGCTTTCCTGTCACTCTTCACTGCTCTGTCCAATAAAGCAGAAAAAAAGGCCAGAAATAAAATATTAATGAAATTCACACTAACTACTTGAATTCGGAATTCAGCTCATAAATTTGAAACACAAACTCAGAAATATGTCTGTGCAGTCAGAGTTGAACTGATGGGATGTCTTCCATCGGGACATGTGCTATCCCGATGGGATTAACAGTGGTGTCCCAGATGTAGAGGGCAGATAACTGATGGCTCTAAAACTGGACAACTCACAAGAAAACAGTCTAAATCAATTAATAAGGCCAGAGCATCAAATGTAAAAAGAAACCTAATTAAAATAGTGTCCCTTTAAAAAAAGGACACATGTGGGCACAAACAAATTAATAGCAGAATGATAAATCAGAAATCATCGACAGCATGACATCAGAGAGGAGACCAAACAAGAACATGCCAAACATTATAAATTTTAGGTTTGTCAAACTTATCATCCTCATACAGGAGGCAAAGAAACAAGTTCACACAGGGTAACAGGACATTTTGTTAGCTAGAGGTGATCACAAATCAGCTGTAAGCAAATAAAGTTTGATTATAGATAATTTGCTTCTAGTTCAGGCTGAATTTGCCTTAAGAATAATAATCTGAGTTGGTCACGTACCCTTGGAAAACACGAGTTTGAGCCTAATCGGTATGCACACATGCATATAGGGAAGGGTATTGATAAGATTTTCACGATTCCGATTCCACTTTCGATTCTGTTTAACGATTCGATTCTTTATCGATTCTCTTATCGATTCTTTTTAAAAAGGAGAACACTAAGGTCGATTAGCTTAGAACTTTGTTTTATATCTTCTCTTTGAACAAGATAGAAATTTAGGAGTAACATGGCCTTACAAACCCAACAGTGAGATCTTAAGAGATCCAGCCTACGGCTCTTCAATGAGGTGTCACAGGGTCCCCAGGAAAAAAATTGTAAATGTAAAATAATAAAATAAATATTCTTCTGTAGCAATAACAAAGTATAACATAAATTATTCTGTAGCAATTACACAAGAATATCCAGTAATGTCCCTGCCTACAATTAAACACATTCACTTACCGTAAATCGGGGGCATCTGCTGTGGCAAATGGGTGCAAGCCTTTGACCACAAACTTAGTCGCTGCTCGGTGACATTCGTCTATCCTGGACTAAAAGGAGACGCTACCGGTAGACTGCAGCGAGAACTGCCAGCGAGCGCCAGCCAGACTCCCTCTGTCTCATCATGGTCACCTAAACGCACAGTAATGGCAGGTTTTGTAATAAGGCAGATCGCGCTAACATAATATGCACTGTTAGTTGATTATTTACCTGCGGCATTAACGGGAGAGGACGTGCAAACGTTACCGCTGCTGCTGGGTTGAGATTCACGAGTCCGGAGCGGAATTAAAAACACGACATTCATTTAAGGTTATCGCGTGTTTTGTGAGCAAATGCTTTTACATATTCGTAGTGTTTCCTCCCTTAAATGAAATATCTACTTTGCAAGTATTGCAAGTCGCCCTGTTGTCACCCGTTCTCGTAAAGTATAACCAAACTTTTTGAGCGTTTGAGCCGCTTAGGCGCCGTGTTTCCTGCCAGGTAAATGACGCTCCGCAACGTGGTGACGTGATTCGGGGCGACTGGAATCGATAAGGGAATCGTTTGCAAAAATGGCAAACAATTCCAAGGAATTGAAACAGTGGGAACCGGTTCTCAACAAGAACCGGGTTTCGATACCCATCCCTACATGCATATACTCTTATTTCTTTGAATCTGTTGCTCCTGTTTGCTTCCTTTTGTTTCCTGTTTTTTCATGACACAGGCGTCCATCTATCAGACACACTTATCAGATTCAGACTCTTAAGTTTTCCCCTTTGGGTAAATTGAAGTTGTGATTCTGCGTGTACGCTGATGGTGTCATGGGGCTGTCAGGGTGTAACAGGTAATCAATCACTTAGCAAATGGAAGTTGTTTGAAACTGTACATATACAATAACTCCTCAAGGTTAGTTCAGGGGCAAGTGCTCACTCTGTCAACACGGACGGAGTAGCGATCATTCACGCTGACAGGAACAAGACAGAAGTGTTCGGGACTAAAGAGACCTGAGACTGACACGCTCTCGTCACAGCTGGAGTGAAAAGCAACTCTTCCTGCGATGAAGCACGAACAGTTGGGTCTAACTTTTCGAGGGACTTTGTTACTTTGGAAAGGGAAAGTCCTTTCTTCCTCTGTTCATAATTAATCAAAGACTATTTTTAGACAGAAATCTCTATCTACCTGTACAAACTTTGTTTTCTACACAGAAACTGTTGGAACTGCTCCATCCTTGACCGTCTTTTTTTGTCTCTCACTGTTTGTCAACTTGGTAGTCAGAGCATGTTTGCACTCTTTTCAGTTGTCCACGCACATATCTCCCCACTTTTTAATTTATGTAAAGCTGGGATTAGTTGGACCTCGAGGAATGCTGTTTGTTTCTCTTATTCATCTGGTAAACAAAAACTCTTCCCGCGTGCCAGAACAGTGGCTCGCGGATGACAGCCAAGAGCGGTCCCGTTTGTTTTAACCCAGCTCTGTGTACCGGCCTCCAGGCACAAGTCAATATTAAAGCATTTGTTTTGTTTCATGGGGAAAGCTACAGAGTTTTCATTTTTGTGTACCGTAGCCATAGTTTAACAGGATAGCCCTTCGCTCAGATCAGCACAGACAGTCGTACTTGGCAAAGGTAGACGCTGCAGAGATTTGAAGAGGAAGTGAGCCAAATCTCTAAGTGCTCAATATCTTTTTGCAAAGAGCTTTAGTCAGATTGGATTAAACCAGTAAACTGCCAGCCACTTGCCATCTGATTGTGTTTGTATTAAAAGATAACAAAGATCCTATCTGCTGTTTGTCTAAAGTTTGTTTGGATATTCGTGCCAAAGTGGTCGCACATGAGAACTAACTAGTGTTGCCAGTAAAGAATATGCAGGCCAGCTATAATTAGTTAACAGCATAGGTTTTCTCTGGCTTGACTTAAAATTGATCCAAAAGATCTAAATTACATTTCTAGACATATAGAACCGTTCTTAATTTCTGCGCTGAGACAATTACGGAAGATGAAAGCAAAAGAAAAAGTCACTAATACTGAAATAAGCAAATGGAGCTAATAGTTATACAGTCAGCACAAGAGCATACTGGCAAGCAGTCTAATCTGTTATCACAAAGACGAAGCACTTGATAGGCGAATGAGTAAATAATGTAGATCTGGTCATCCTTCAGTCAGAAACGCGATGTGAGGAGAGTAAGAGACTAAATAAGTCCCGACCAAGGTGAAACAGAGGGACACCAGATAAATCAATAAGTATCAATAATATAACTGTTGATTTTTCGATAGCCTTCCTTTACCGGTTTGTTCAGTGTGGAAAGCAGAGGTGCCAGCCAGCTACTAGGTTATGATTCACAGAAATGCCCGTGCCTTCTGCAATTTACAGACATCTCAATCAGCTCTATACTGCTGTATAAATCGGTGGATCTTGATAGACAAGTTCCAGTATAAGCATAAGGTTTATACCCAGTTACAGGGAAAAGCAGGTTTAAACCTAGATGGTCCCGAAACAACAGCAAGTTATACCTTAGGACCAGAGTTGCAGACAAGTATCTTAGTCCCATCTGTCGTCGACTTGACAGATCCAAACAGACTGAAAACACAGCAGAAAAATAACGTGCTATTAGTTGTTAAGCAGCAATGGTTTTAAAAAAGAGAATCAATAATTCTTCACCTTGGGTAGATTTTGAAATATGCTCCTCAACAGCAATCATTCATGTTAAAAAAGAAAGGGTACTTGATAGGAATTGTAGTAGCAAAACAACCATGTTTGATGGAAGCAAAGACCTGCGTCTACTGTTGAACAGAAGAACTACAGTTCGGGCAAGTTGCGCGCTTGGATTTCCATATTGATATTTTCCATTCACAACAGAAAGAAGCATTTCCAATATTCCAGCTCTAAGAATTCCCAACAGTGTACTCTTAAACTTCTTTGAAGTGCTTGCTTTTCTTTTGACTGTTGGAGCAGTCGGCTAAGGCGTCAGATCAAACCAGCAACACTGTGGTGTATGTCCTCTGATCGAAACCTTATCCTTCACATTGTCTTTTTTATCCCTCTTTCCTTGTGTTGTGTCTCTCTTTTCCCCTGCTGTCATTTGTACATGTTAATTTAAATAGTTTAAATCTTCACGAGTGGTTGAGCGCATGGCACAGGGGTGCAGATGCCTTCAGCGATCAGTCCCTCATTGAATTCCTGGCTGTCTAGACATTTGCTGCTGCTATTGTCTCCTAGTCTCTTTCACTATATCTCTACTCCCTCTCCCCACTGTTGCTATGTAATTAAAGCAGAAATGCCCAGAAAAACCCCCACACACACGTTTAAGTCACATTTCAGCTTTTGATGCAATCACCGTCAGATAATGCAGTCATTTAAATATAATTAGAGGGCGCTTAATATCGACCAAAGACAAATTCAAACCTGTTGTGATAAATCATCAGTTAAAGCTCTGCTCTGATATTATGGTGATTTAAAAAGATGACCTTACCTCATGATTCAGGTATTCATTTTAATCAAAGAATGTGTCTGGTCATCAAGACCGAAATTACCTCGGTGTCAGGCTCATTCACATTCTTTGGCTTATGCAGAGGAAGATTATGTGAAAGCCTTAGACAAGGTATTCCAGGAGGCCAAGCATTATGTGACTTGAATTACACAAAACTAGCTTTTTTTGGCAACTTTATCTGTTTGCACTACTTCTCAAATTCCTTTTGTTGATTATATAAAAAGTTGTATTTTTTCTTCTGTTTATATATAAAAACACTAAGGGCAAGATCATTAGGTTGTGAAAATAACTTGAGTTTAGCATCTTGATCTGCCCAGTCGATTTGTCATATAATTTCACTAATGTGTGACCAGGTAAACAAATTATAAACTACTTTAAACACAGCTTCCAGTCTGTAAATCTAACCATCCTCTCATACCCTCAGTTAGTGAACGGGTGCATCGGCGCTGTAGGCAAGTTGTGTGAAATAAAAGCAAAGCTAAATTCAAAGGACTGTTCAGAAGACAAGGGGCAAAAAAGATCCTCAAATCAAAATATTTTCTTCTTTTTTTTCAGTAGCCAGTGGTTGTAAATTAAATACTTTGAATTTTGGATTTGATGGTAAAATAAAACACACTGGTAGAACCTTGTCATTTTTATTTTATAAAATTGAAAAAACAAATTCCTTTTACCCTATCAGAGTCGCGAGCAGGCTACAGTCTATCCCAGCTACCATAGGCAAGAGGCGGTGTACACCCTGGACAGATCACCAATCTGACACAGGGCTAACATAGAGAAAACCAACTAACCAAACCCAACTAACTGCATGTCTTGGACTGTGGGACGAAGCTGTAGTACCCAGAGAGAACCCTCAGAAACACAGGGAGAATATCAGACATAAAAAGGCTGGTCAGATGGTGGAGTCCAACTCAGGGCCTTCTTGATGTGAGGCACCACCATACTGCCCTAAAAAACGAATATATTGATTAAATTAGATAAAACTGCTTTGTTACCTTTAGTTATCCTGTTATGAAAAAGTTTAAATTTCCACAGGACTCTGCAGGACTATGTAAAAATTAAATACACCTCATCATCATTCAGTAGGTTGTAGAACTTGACTTGAAATTTATCGTTCTCTGTGTCTTTATCGGTCTTCCACACTGTTTTGGAAGAATTTTTGCCCACTCTTCATTAGTTTAGTTGACATTTGTGGTCATTCATTTATGCACAGCTCTCTCAAGGTCCTGCCACAGCATTTCAGTTGGGTTGAGGTCCAGGCATTGACTGGGCAGTTGCAACACCTTGATTCTATTCATTTTCAGTCAGTCTATTGTAAACTGGGAGTCACTGTCCTTTTACGTGACCCAACTTTTCCAAGCTTCAGCTGTTGGACAGATGGCCTCACATTTGACTCTAGAATACTTTGGTATACAGAGGAGGTCATGGTGGACTCAATGACTGCAAGGTGCCCAGGTCCTGTGACTCCAAAATAAGCCCAAATCGTCACCTCTCCACTACCTTGCTTGACAGTTGGCATGATGTGTTTGTGCTTATATCCTATGTTTGGTTTTTACCAAATCTGCCACTGCACATAACAGATAAACATCTCCACTTTGGTATTGTCTTTCCAAAGGACATTGTTCCATAACTTTTTTGGTTGTTCAGATGCAGCTTTGCAAACCAAAGCCATGCTGTCATGTTTCTGTTTTGTTTTGCTTTTACAGAGAAGAGGCTTTCTCCTGGCAACTCTTCCAAATCAGCCATACTTTGACATTTTCTAATTTCTAATAACATTTAGCATACTAATTGAGGCCTGTGGAGTCTGACATGTAGCTCTTGGGGTTACGCAGTTTCTCTTGTTTCTCTAAGGATTGCTCAGTCTGACCTTAGGTTGAATTACCTGGGATGTGGCAATATGTTAACATGCAAAGGCCAGATCAGCAAATGACCAAAATTGGCTTTTTTTTTCCCAAATGGAAGAAGTAAGTATGCACATATTTGTTATCACAGATCTGCACAGAGTGCTGTAAAAAGCGTTTTCACTTGAGTGTATGTTCGTACATTTACATTTTAGTAAACCCTTTTCGTGGTTTAACAAAACAAGTTACCCCAAAGTCAAATATTCTATCAAATATTAAATATGCTGGCCAGTAGTGCTGTTTGTTGTTAAAATTATTTTGATATGAAGAGTGTACCTAAATGTGATTTGGGGATGAACTATCCCTTTACCAGTATTGCACAGTGCATTTTACACTCATGGTTTAGCCATTTGCATGTCTTAAGTTGCATGTCTTTATTCCTAACCTCGCTATTCTGCTCAGGCTTTGGCTAAATAGTCTTTTCTACTTCTATCTGATTTCATCTATATTTCTCTCACACACTTGACCTTAACTTTATTCCCCTGATCCCCACTTTTGCGCCGACCTCTCCAAAATGTCAGACACGCTGTAATTCTAACCAGTCTCTTGTTGTTGTTTTCTATATTAGTGATACATGTTGTGTGTTTGGAGGAATAAAGTACAGCCCACAGCCTTTAACCTTGACAAAGAGGTTAGTAATTACTGCTAAAGTACGTGTGGAGGACAAAGTGTTATTATGAGGGTCTTCTTTTCATGAAATCTTTATTAATATAACCATCTGTTCTGTGGATTTATAGAGAGATCACATTTGGAGGCAAAGCAGACAGGATGGGTGTGTGCAGGTTCAGTTTAGTGTGAAACTCATTCCTACTTTGTAACTAGTTATTGATTGAGGCTGTAATGAATTTACAGGACAGCTGAATTCTGGAAAAAAAGAAGTGTCTGTTTCTGGTTGCTCGTCTGCAAGTAGTGTTGGACTGAAGACATCTAGAATTGATAGGCCTCTATTTGCATCCAAGGGTAATAGCAAGCATCAGTCCTCACCAGTGAAGAGTAAAAATTTAAATCTGTCCCAAACTCCTTTAAAAGTAGAAAATGTTTGACCTTGAGAGGTTGAGATACAATACTGTTGTAATATAAGAGGTTCGCCTCCACACTCAATCGCCAGTAGATTGTGTTGAAAAGGTTTAACTCTCGTATCTACAGATGCTTCAAGTCGGGTCCGGTCTTAAATCTTTATCTTTGTTGCAGCTTGTCTCTCTCACGCGTACTCTGTGATTTCCTCCCTCTTCTCAGCACTGATAAAATGTCTGGCTGGGATTTTTGCTGTGATTCGGAGGCCACGTTGCCAACCCGTCTGACCAAGCACAGCAGGGTTTGGTGACTTGTATCGATTTCCCCGTCACAAGTGCGTGTTGTTCGAAACCGGGGTTAACTACTGGGATAGAAAGGGAGCGAATCAATACACAGTACACAACTCACACTGTCACCAGCAGGGACACGCTCAAAGGCAACACACACACAAAGCAAATGCATAGCAGGTTCAGAGCTAGCCAACCAAGGCATGGCACACACCTACAAGCAGTGGAACTCAAAACTGTCTGGCCTTGGTTGGCCGTGGCATGCACTGTGCAGTCTTCAAGGGGTACAGCAGAGACTGTTTTCATTACTTTGCTTCTGTGCTTCAGCAAATTGGTTTTGAACTTACAATAAGGTTAAAATACAGACTTTAATACTGTTTGTTCATGTCCAAGTTGGATGGCCGGTGTTGGAGCATAAAAAGGTGTCAGAACTTTAAAAATGGCTACTCAGTTACTTTCATCTTCTTTTTGTCCAACAGCAAGATGACCTGAAATGTATTTATATATAACGAGCAGAGCAGCACACTCGATAACCTGGATACCTGAAACGCAGCTTTGCTCCTCTGACATAAAAACTCACCAACAACTGTAACTGTAGCAAACATAGAACAAATCAGTATGAAAGAATGTGGATGCTATGATCTCTGCTGTCTATAATTTCCCATGGCAAACCCAGGATGTTTCTGAGATGAAACAAGTGCTCAATATAGTAGACGCATACAGGAGAAGTAAATGTCTTAGACAAACCAACCAAGCAGTACTCTAGGGAAATGTTGTCCAAAGCTCTTGACTGACGGGAAGCCAAATAAACAAAAAAAACCTGTCAGTCTGCTGCTAATATGCACAAGCATATCAAGGGTTTAAAGAGAGCATTTCTCTTGTTGAGGTCAGAGGCCAGAAGAGAATGGCCAGACTGCTTCAAGTAAATAGGAAGGCAACAGTAACTCCAATAGCTACTCATTAAAATAAAGGTATGCACAAGAGCGTCTCTCAGCATGATGAACCTTGACCCAGAACTCCTCACAGGCTCGTCGAAATTTAAAATTGACTGATTAAAAAAATGTTCCCTGTTTTTATAGTAGGGTCAGAATTTTGCTTAAACAACATCCTGTCTTGTATCAGTGGTTCAGGTTGGTCATGATGGTGTTATTTTATGGGGGATTGTACCAATTTAGCTTTGTTTCTATGCTGCAACTTTCCTAAGTGTTGTTGCTGACCATGTCCATCCCTTCATGACCAGCAAAGGGAAGATGGTCTCAAAGTTTCATATCATTTCAAATTGGTTTCTTGAACATGACAATAAGTTCACTGTACTCAAATGGCCTCCACAGTCACCAGATCTCAATAGAGAATCTTTGAGATGTGGTGGAAAAGGATATTTAGATGTGCAGCTGACAAATCTGCAACTGTGTGATGCACTCATGTCATTATGGACCAGAATTTCTCACATTTGTTTCCAATCTGTACCACAAAGAATTGATGTAGTTCCGAAGGCAAAAGGGGGTCCTACCTGATACTAGAAAGTAGGGGTGCAACAATACTCGTATCGATATTGAACCGTTCGATACAGTGCTTTCGGTTCGGTACGCATATGTATCGAACAATACAAAATTTTTAATTTATTTTATCAACTTTTCTTCGGACGATGCTGTCTGTGTTGACAGCTCAGTGGGTCGAGCGCAGATCCACTGAGCACAGCGCAAGCTAGCAAGACAGAAGCTAAGCTCGTTGCAACATGGCAAATTGAACCTCCCCCACCCTCATTCAGATCTGGCCTTTGGAACTATTTTGGTCTTCATGTGAAGCATGACCCTGAAGGTAAGCGCGTCATGGACTAAAGTAAAACAGTATGTCGGATGTGCCACGCAATGCTCAATTACATTGGTGGGAACTAGTGTGTTAGCAGTTAGCTCGTTAACGTGTTGGCCGTCCAGCCCCACGCACGGGGCGATCCGCGGTAGCTCATTAACGGAGATTTGCCGTGTTGTGGCGTTAACGTCATTTCAGATTAACGCTGACAGCACTAGTGGGAACACAACGAATATGACTGCACATTTACGCCGACATCATCCTAGTGCAAAGACAAGTGGAAGCAGACAAAAACAACAAGCACGCATGCTACAAACTTTACCCGAGTGATTTAGACAGCCGTTAGCACATGATTCTCCTTATGGGGACCTGATATGTTTAATATGCTGCTGAGAATATAGCCCAGAAGAAGCGTATAGTATAGCTTTTATTTTGGAAAGAGCCATTTCTCTGTAATAAACTCTCTTTTCCAAAGATGAGTGATTTCTCGATCAGATAGATTTATTATTTTATCCCTTTGTTGTTTCAGCAACATTAAATTTAAAAACTGTACGTTTGAGTTAAAATATATATTTATAATTTTAATAAATGACAAATTAAAAAAGCATGAACATTTTTTTGTATTGAAAAAATATCGAACCGTGACACCAAAGTATCGAACCGAACCGAACCGTGAATTTTGTGTATCGTTGCACCCCTACTAGAAAGGTGTACCTGTTAGAGTATCTGGTGAGTATAGGTGTAATGTTTTCTGATTATTTTCAGCTATTTATTTTTACTCTTTGACTCTACTACTGCAGCTTGTCATGAGTCACAGTTCAAAATAAACCCTGTTTAACTCTGCAGCCCTGAGTTCATCTTCTGTCTAAAACAAGTTGTTTAGGTCATTTTACTCTTCCTTTAAGCCTACTTTTTGATTGGCTACTCCTCGCATGCAGAAGGTTTACACAGCCTGTGTCTTATGGTCATATTTTACATGGCTTCTCTTGTTGAAATCTCACATAGCCAAGAGTAGAAAACACTGTGTGAGGCGGAGCTTTGAGACCAGTTTAAGTATTTGCCTCACAGGGATTGCGCAGATACTGAATTCATAATTTGAAACATTGACCATGTTTAATATGAGAGTTCATTATTGTAACACAATAAATAAGTAACCAAGCTGACCTTCAACTGATGCTGGCTACAAAGTAAATATGTTCAGGTCATTTTATCTTTGAATATAAAACACATAAACAACAATAACATTTAGTACATGAGAAAAACACTGGATATGATGAAAGTCACTTCCACATATTGATTTGTTCATGTTTATTGTGCCCCGGTTCTTTGTGTATGGGCCACATATTCACAAAGAACTGTGTGTGCCAAGTGCCGTGTGCTTGTTAGGAACTGGCTGAGGTCGTTTTCTTTAATGTGAAAGTAGTGCTGACAGAGACACGAGGAGTTAGTAGGTCGCATATAAACAAACAGTCATGGCAGCTCCTCACAGTGCTGAAATTAATGACCATGTTCGCCAGAAGAGCAGAGGGAATAAAGGACTTCCAAAGCTGAGCAATTAATCCTCTGACTTCGACATTAATGATTGGAGCCAAGTAGGAGTTCACCAAAAAAGATTCCCACTAACTAAACTTTGCAGACCAAGCAGCATCAACCAAAAAGATGGAGTTCATTAGTTTATGTCTGTGGGTGCATTAGCGTCTTGAAGTTTTATGCTTTCTTAACATTTTGTGTCCATTGAGCTTTGGTTCCCCATTGGTATCATGTATTCACAGTCTCTGACAGTGGTCTCCCACTGGGTCAGAGGATTTGAACCAGACGCCTACCACTCACTATCCAACTTTTTCAGCTTCCTCGAGAAGGCATTTTTCTTGCTTCTCTCTCAGCATTTACACACGTCTGCATATCCATTTGAAGGCAGTAGAGACCTCAGCGAAAACCATGCTCATGTTCTGACTCGATTCCTGCTGTGCATTGACATCTGGATGTCTTTGATGTTCCCACGGTGCAGAGCTAAAGGCCATGCTAAGCAGCAGCCTGGCCTGGTACATAATCTGGAACATGTGCAGCTCCAGATGTAAAGAGATAAAATGAGCAAACTTATCGCAGCACAGCTGAAGGCCCGTCTCATCCGCATCTGCCTGTCAGCCCGTCTGTCTTGTCCCATTTCTTCCCTTCTTCTAAAGCTTCCTTTGTGTCTTTTCACTTATGCGCTGACAAAAGCGAGCTGACAAATGTAGTGCGTACACATGCTGAATTTAAAGTGGAGGTGGAAGATGGAATCAGCCTCAAAGAGAACAACTCCCACTGAGCCAGGTGGGGGCTGAAAGGAAAGACAAGAGATAACTTTGATCATTTTTAGCTCTCAGTTAGATACATCTCAACTTTATTAGTGTTTGATGTGTCATAGTAGGACTGGAAGTATGACATATTTAGATACATCGTATCCCTCACCATGCCTTTAAGAACCAACTCAGATTGCCAAATAATGTTGAACACACAAGAAGCACAGTTTGTTTCAACCCCCCCCATGCCTTTGAATAACTGCCTCATTACTGCATAGCCAAAAGGCTCAGTGGACACACATTCTTATCTGTACACTTTGTACTGTTGTTCTGCTGCCTTTCTGGGCTGGGTCATTGATTCCAGTGGAATACCTGGGGATACCTGAAGCTACTTTTTGCCAAGTCATGAGCTGGTCACCACAGTGGGTGGCTATGCATGTTTGATTTGGCATTTTTAGGCTGGATCCTGTCCCTGATGCAACCTCCAAGGGAATTTACAACAGTTCTTAATAGAATGGACCAAAAACACACAAACCTAAACTAAGAGAATTAGATAAAGCCAGAAAGTAACCGAATACCCGGAACCACAGCCCCATTATTTTCTTGCTGCCTCGTTTCCCCCTTGCTGCTTCTTTCATGGCGACACTCATATTTTGGTGACTCAGACACTCTCACCGGGAGCTGTGGGGTCAGACAGACTGTGATGTGGCAAATGACTGAATGAATTATTGATCTGATGACTTTGATCTGGAGGCGACTGAAGGCACACAGACATGTCTGGCTACAACCAAGCAGTCTTGTAGTCTACCCTCTGTTTGTAGGTCTCCTATTTCTCTGGCTTATTTTCCATCACAGTGGACGTCTCGGTACATTAATTTTAGCAGCACAGTTACCCTAAACTGCTGATTATTGTAAGACCAGTGGGAGAGTTTGAGAAATCTTTCACATGATACATTGTTGCAGGTCACCTGTATTTCAAGAGACATCTAGTGTTATATGTCTCCATCTAGTAGACGTATGACCATTCCTGTCTGGGTATGCACAGTCTCATCTTCTCAAAAGTGACTAATTGGTGTGAACTCTGTCTTAATCGTGACAGGTTTACAGAAGGTCCATGAAATACATTCAGGTGATTGTGCTTTTTGATTTGTCTTTTTACTAGTTACTTTTACTTTTTACCTAGAGTACAGTGCGTTAACAAGCTAACCGCGCTAATGCATTGATGCCGTGCAGCCCCACACACAGATGAGGTTTTCTGGGCTTTTTTGTACTTTCTTTCTCAAAACAATTATTTTCCATAAACCAAATTCGAGCATCAGTGTGATGGGATATGAGGACACAGCACTGAACACAAGTGGCACATCAGTTGGATGTTTCCCTCTAACAGTTTGGCCTTGCAAAAAAAAGAAGCATCCACCGCTCCTGAGATTCCGGTGTTGCTGAGTCAGATAAAAGAAGGTTGCTTATGATCCAGTAATGATGACTCATCTGTGTCATTTCATTTCATCATTTCTTTGTAAAACCACCAGTCATTTAGATTTTTCACCAATCCGGTCAAAGTGTCTAGATACACTGGAACAAAATTAGATTTAAAATGTCTTTCACCATAATGAAAGTGTCTCATAAGCAGAATGTCAACATGCAAACAAGTACTAAAGGTTTAGCAGCATTGGTGTGTGATAGTCAAACAGGTGTGCCACAGTAATTGCTTTATTGAGCAGTCAGGTCGACTCACTCCATTCAGCATTTCTAACCTGTTTACAAAAACATAATCAGTATTGGATTCGGTGGAGATTATGTGCGATTAGTCATTGCATGGTCTAATTTAAATAGCAGAGATTCATTAGTTTTAGTTTTAATGGAGAATTTTGGCTTTGCAAAGTCAGGAGGCTTGTTTCATTTGTATTAGTTTCACTCAATAGTTCTGGCTCCTTGTAGCCTAAATGCAGTTTCTGCCAGTAAAACATTCCCAAAGGGAAGAACAGAGTAGGGTTGTGCACAAAGTTTACCTGACGGAGAGGATGAAATGGAAGAAGATGGAGAGGATGGGAAGAAAAAGAAGGCAGGTTAGTTTTTTTTTTTAATAAGATGGGGGTTTTTTGTCCCCTGAGACTGAGGGTCCAAGTCTCGCACCAAGACAGATGTCGACTGATGTTTAGAGGGATGAAGTTTAAAGTTTAAAGGATATCTATGATCACGTGTGTCCAGTTTAAGAAGAAGAAGGGGAGAGCAGGTCGGGTATGGCACTAGAGGAGAACGGGGCAGCTTTGTAATAATCTGCAGAGTTCAGATTTTACTGCTGAGCTGTTAGGTCCTTCTGATGCACTGCTGAGTCCACTGCTGAGCAGGAAAAGCATATTTCACTAATTAAGTTAGATAAAACTGAAATGATATCCTGGGGGGGAAATTAGGCTGGAGATAAGATGCAGACAAAAATGTGTGAAGATAATTCTACTAATTAAAACAACTGAACAACCAGGCAGGAGATAAATGTGTCAAAATTTGTCTTAATTTGAAGTTTATCAAATCTATTAAGATTGTGTTATTTGTTAAGTTCTTTCAATTAAAAGCTGATTGATTTAGCATTTTCTCCTAAACACTGCAGATGGAGAAAAAGTGCACACTAATGCAGGAATATTTCTTAATGCAGAATATGATATTCCTCCTACTGTTGACCTCTTGTGGCTAATTAAAGGACTGTTGTGATGCACCACTTTTGGACTTGCAGCCTGTAGGCTGTTCCAATGAAGACAGCTGTGTGGTGTGTTGGTTGTTAGCCCAAAGCTCACGTCATGTTAACAGTGATGATTGTAGACATGATGTTTGGGTCACTTTAGGACAGAATCAAATATTTGCTTTTTTGTGAGTTCTTTGGTAAAATTACAAATGTGAATGGTCAGGGTGGGACATCCAAATGTACCCCAATGAGGCATAACATTATTATCACCTGCCTAATATCATGTTGATCGTCCTTTTTAATGCCAAAACAGCCCTGACCTGATGAAGCAGACCCCTAAAGGTTTGCTGTGGTATCTGCACCAAGATGTTAGCAACAGATCCTTTATGTCTTGTAAAATGGTGAGGTGGGGTCTTTATGGATCGAACTTGTTTTTTTTCTCACATACCATGTCAAAAGTAACATCCACATGGATGGCAGGACCCAAGGTTTTTCTGTCAGAACTTTGCCCATCACACTGTCTCTGCCGGCTTGCCTGGGTCCCATAGTGCATTCTGGTGCCATGTGTTCCCCAGGAAAGCAATGCACATGCACCCGGCCAGCCACGTGTTATCAAAGAAAAACCTGATTCATCAGACGAGGCCACGGCTTCCAGTGCTCCATGCTCCAGTGGTGGACAGAGGTCAGCATAGGCACCCTGAATGGTCTGAGACTACGAAGCTCAATAGGCAGCAAACTGTGATGCACTGTCTATTCAAGCCAGCGCGAACTTTTTCAGCAATGCAAGTTACAGTAGCTCGTCTTCTTTTTTTGGTACTGGTATTGGTTTTATTTTGTTGTATTTATCTGCGACACCTTAAAGGCCGTGAAAATATTGTTCGTCATAAACCGGTCCATGGTGCAAAAAAGTTTGGGGACCGCTGTTCTATTGGACCGTGTTTAGATACTGACCACTGCAGACTGCTCCCCAATATATCATATACCACAGAAAGTGAATAACACTGATTATATAAATGGTAAATGGCCTGTATTTGTATAGCGCTTTTACTAGTCCCCCCTAGGGACCACAAGGCGCTTTACACACCCAGTCATCCACCCATTCACACACTGGTGGAGGCAAGCTACAGTTGTAGCCACAGCTGCCCTGGCAGACTGACAGAAGAGAGGCTGCCATATCGCGCCAACGGCCCTTCTGGCCAACACCAGTAGGCGGTAGGTGAAGTGTGTTGCCCAAGGACACAACGACCGACACTGTCCGAGCCGGGGCTCGAACCGGCAACCTTCCGATTGCAAGGCAAACTCCCAACTCTTGAGCCACGATCGCCCCTATATATATATATATATGTATATATATATATGTGTGTATGTATGTATGTATATATATATATATGTATGTATGTATATATGTATGTGTATATATATATATATATGTGTATATGTATGTGTGTATGTATATATATGTATGTATGTGTGTATGTATATATATGTATGTATGTGTGTATGTATATATATGTATGTATGTGTATATATATATATAAATATATGTGTGTCAGTGCTTTTCACTTCATCTGTCTGTGGTCGATGTAGCTTTAGTGCTACAGACAAAAAAGCCTTGAAGGAGTGGTCCCCAATTTAAAATCTGGCGCATTTATTTTATTTAAAGGTACAATAGCAGACTTTTTGATCTCATGAGAAAACAGCAAAATAACACTGTTGTATAAGAATATTTACAATGGAAGTGAAAAGGTAGAAAAAGACTCAAAGCAGCCTGAGAGCAGTCAGTGAGAGTTCAGTCTGAACAATCAGAAACTTCTTCCATTAATCCTCTCCTGCATTTGCCCCCTCATCATCAAAAGCAGACTTTTACCAGAGCCCCCTCGCTTTAATCATTCATGTTAAACTGACACCTAGTCATAAATTGATGAGCGGCTCTACCTTTTTCCGTTTCCTTAGCAGACTTTTTTCCCCTTGCTTTGAATTTGCGTATGTGATTGGCCTCTCTTGTACTAATACTTTTCTCATATGTTAATGTAGCCAAGCCAGAGCTCTAATTTAATACATCAGCGATAATGACCCTGTCTGGCCTGAAGATTAGTATGTTTAGTGTTCAAGTGAGAGTGTTTCAGTTCACACATCCTTTCAGCCCTGCACGCATCTCTTTGCATATTCACAGCAGCTCACTGGGATGCAGCTTTGTCTGCTTCTCTCATCTCTCACTGAGCACCCCTGATTTTTCAATCACAATTCCAAAAAAGGTTGACTTGCTAGTCTCTCATGTTTTATTCACAGTAGAACAAAGAAAACATATCAAATGTTTAAACTGAGAAAATGAAGATGTCTTCAAAACGTGGGGCTAGAAGCAGCAAAGAGCTGGAAAAGCAGTATTACAAAGAAAGAGCTGAAAGAATAGAATAGAATAGAATTCAACTTTATTGTCATTGCACATGCACAGGTACAGGGCAACGAAATGCAGTTTGCATCCATCCAGAAGTGCTTTAGTGATATAGATATATTACAATATATATTAGCAATAATATAGATATGTAAGTATATTACAGAAATGGGTCTATTATGGTATGTTATAATGTACACGGTATGAAGTATGTTGTGAATATTCTATAACTATAGGTATGTACAGGCTGTAGTGAGTACAAGCTATGTACAGGATATGAACAGGATATAAATATGAAAAACTATACAGAATATGAAATAAATAACTTTACAGAAATCTGAGATATACAGTTATACAGAAATGGGAACTATGCAAGTTGTAAACAGTTGTAGGGTTAAAAATTATCGTATGTACAGAATGATTATTTACAGAGCTATACAGTAGTGCAGTTAAGATAAATTAGATATGTGGATAATTTCTACAGTATCTATATAAAGTGCTAGTGGTTGTGAGTGGTGGTTCAGTCCATGTTATTATTGTGTGTTTGAGGGTACAGTTGTCCATTGTGGGTGTGTGTATGTTCAGTCCATGTGTTAACGTGGGTCAGATGTCAGGAGGCAGAGTTCAGGAGTCTGACAGCTGTGGGGAAGAAGGTGTTCCGGTACCTGGTGGTCTTAGTCCGGAGGCTCCTGTAGCGCCTCCCAGAGGGCAGGAGGGTAAAGAGTCCATGTGATGGGTGACTGGGGTCTCTGATGATTTTCCCAGCCCTTTTCAGACACCGCTTCCTGTAGATGTCTTTTATGGCAGGAAGTGGTGCTCCGGCGATGCGCTGGGCAGTTTTCACGACCCTCTGCAACGCCTTCCGGTCCGAGGCAGAGCAGTTCCCGTGCCAGATTGTTATACAGTTGGTCAGGATGCTCTCGATGGTGCAACGATAGAAGTTCACCAGGATGTCTGAGGACAGGTGGTTCTTCCTCAGAGTCCTCAAGAAGAAGAGGCGCACATTTTGTAAATAGTTACGTTAATTGGCAACAGGTCAGTAATGTGACTGGGTATAAAAAGAGCAGAGGTTCATCTGCATCTACAAATTATTCCAGATATTTTAGAATAATGGTCCTCAACATAATATTGTGAAGATTTTGGTGTCATTATCTAGAGTACAAAATTCCATTAAAAGATTCTGAGAATCTGGAGAAATGGCTGTGTGCAAGGGACAAGGCTGAAAATCAGTATTGGATGCCTCTGATGTTTAAGCTTTCAGGAAACATTGAACAAAAACAGAGCTCATTCTGTCATATATCATTACACGGGCTCAGTAACACTTCTGGAAATCACTGTCTGTGAATGCAGTTCACCGTGCCATCCACAGATTTGCACGATGGGTTAAAGATCTATCATGCAAAGAAGAAGCCGACCGTAAAGGATACTGTGGGCTGACACATGTCAGGGTGTGAAATATACAAGAGCGTGTCTTTCCAACAGAGCCTGGAATGTTAGTGTCAGTGCAATGGGCAACAAGCAGATTTCTTCATATTTGGACAGGCCTTTACTCTTGTTGGAAAGCAGTTAAAATGTTTTAATTTTTGGTAAAAAAAATTTTCCATATTAACATTGGGGGCTTCGGCCAAATTCTCTCAGTGAAGAGGAGAAAAGGCTCTGAGTTTGTGTGTCGGTGTGTGTCTGTGTTTCTGTGTGTGCTGTCTCTGACAGAAGTGGGTTACCCTCAGCTAAGAACAAAGCAGGGAGTTTGCCACTTTGATTGGTGATGCCAAAGCCAAGCTGGGATGATTACAAGCTCACAGGGAGCTCCCTGGGAGGCCAGCGAAAACTGATTTGGCCAATTACCAGTACCACATAATAAAAACTGTACTCAATAATCACATCATAATTCAGCATTACTACTTATTAAGATAGAAGATGTGAGTGGAAAAATGGACATTACCACAGAGACAAAAGCTTTAATCAAGATTTAAGGAGCTGAGGTGCTATTAAGCGTCAGAGGCAATTACACCTTGATTAAACACCAGATAGGTGAGTGACTGATTGAATATGAGTGATTAAACATGGTGCTGTAGATAGACTATGTAGGGACATTTGTTTTACAGAGGAAGTAGGAGTGAGGAAGTCAAGTTCAATGCTCGAATAAACATTTCTCAAAGCTGAGGTGTGAGTGCACTTGAAAGCTACTTTTTTCCCACTGGTGTAAAGGTTACCAGCACATAGCAAATACCTCTGCTGTTCCCAAATGCTGCTATTACCTGATTCCTACTAGAACTATAACAAGTACAATCTTCCTGAGCCAAGTCATGTGCTTTTCTTAAAAGGTATTGACAAAATGCACTGCTTTTAAAAAGTGATGTTGCAGTTCAGAAAACAGCAGGTCCTATTACAGCAAAGTGAGGTAAAAGCTTTCCAATGTATTAAGTGCATTCAGTAACAAAAGCACATGAGAAGCCAAGTAATTAACTTTATCTATAATGTATGTTTGATTAACCTATTACTCACCAACCAAAGTACACTCATGACATCACCCACTGGCTTTGACATTTTAAAGCCTCAAAGTGACAAGAAGTGACTTTATACTGTATAGATGAGAAGTTGGAGTACAGTTATTAGCAAGCAACACATAGACATATATCTGCTAATTGGTGCTAAGCAACAGACTCATTAAATACTATACTAAAATCCCCAATTCTAAAATCCAACCTATCCAAATGTCTTGGATAGGTTGGAGCACACAGTAGGTAGTATTTCCTTCCCTTCACCCATCAAGTAGGTTCTGCAAATGGCCTTCTTCCTGTTAAAAGGGAGTTTTCCCTTCCCACTGTTCCCAAGTTCTTGCTCATATTAGGGCCTTTGATTGTTGAACTTTTTCTCTATTATTGTAGGGTCTTTAACCTACAAATATTATATAAAACACCTTGAAGTGACGGTTGTTGAGCACTATATAAATGAAAATGAATGGAATTATTTAACAAAAAAAATCAAAAGGCAAGATCAAAGGCATGTTTTGTACCATAATGTGAATAAGCCTTTTTAATTCTGGTAAGTTGAAGTTAAAATGGGAATCAGTGGTGATTGATTGATTGGCTTGTTGCCGGGGTGTCCAACTCCAGGCCTCAAGGACCAGTGTCCTGCAGGCTGGTCCTTGAGGCCCAGCATCACCCCAGTGATGCTTTCTAGTGAGCAAAATTTGTAGATGATAAACCAAACAGTCCCTATAAACACATTGTTTTTAATGTGATAGTCAATTATTTAGTACTTATTTTAGCTCTAAAAGCATCATTTGCTTGAAGGTGAAATGGAGAAACTTTATTTTACACTGTGCCCACTGACAGCTGGGACAGGCTCCAGCTCCCCTCCGACCCTGAATTGGCCAAACGGTTAAGAAAGTGGGTGTACGTCTGGACCATGCTATCAGGAACCCCCACACTCTGCCATTAATTCTTAACATCATTATTCCACCTGCACACAGCATGGCTGTTTCCAGCTCTGCCAGCATGCAGCTTTGGAAAAATCCACAAGTTGTGTTAAGACAAATGTGAATACAAATCATTTTTGAGAACAGCCTAATCTAACTTGACAGCCACTGAACTGTCCGTGGACTCTCTCGCCACTCTCTTGAGGCGTCCTTTGTTCAAACACACAGATTGACCTACAGTCAGACTGTAAGATTGTAGATTGCAGAAGATTGCATGAGCGTTACGTTGGATTCAGCTTAGCATCCAAAGCGAGTACACGAGTGGGAGTGAGCTCTTTGGTTTTGTTGACTCCTTTGTTTGGTGCTCAGTAAATGTCTGTTTTTACTCCTGTTTCTTTCGTCACTCTTTCCTGCTTATTCTTCAGGGTGCAGGACTGATTGGATATCAAAAAAGCTATTTTAATTAGGTGGTATACATGAGGATGGGAGGGATTACACGTCGGATTACACATTAAAAATAGCCCCTTTCCACTTTGCACGCTTCCCTGTCTCTGTGTCTAATCTGGCTGTTGTCTGAATAATGCTGTTAATCCACAGCAGCTCCCGAAGAAACAAACAAAATCCTCATTTCAGCGTTAATGAACGATAATTATTACAGATGGAGTCCTTCAGGCGTGTTTGTAATTAAAAGACAACTCACAAACGCAAGCGCACAAGGAGTAAACAAGTCAATATTGTGCACACTCCTCCAGAACTGAACAAACAGGCTGTGGGAGTTTTTGACTTAAAGTAACTGGAGCGATTAACATTTACACCTTCTTCTTTTTTTTCCCAGAATATGATTATTCTTAACCTCTGTCTGAAGACATCTCAGTTTTCAGTGCAGAGGAATTTGAAACATGGTGCCGCGTCTCTTCAGGGAAGTGCAGGAGGTAAAAGGGACAAGTGTTTGGTCCACTCATCCACACAGGCAGCAGCTGGAGCTGCAGCAGAGTCTCAAACAGCTCACAGAGGCAATTTACGGCACTTATGCTCTCTCCTTTCTGAGTCATACCTCCATCAAGGGTTTGCACATGCACAGTTTCAGATCAAGTCTGAATCAAAATGCAAACGGTCTTGAATAATTATCCACAAGCTGCTTTAAAGACAAGATGTTCTGCATAAAAGGACAGAGGACAGAGCCATAACAGCAACAGTCTGAGGTCTGAGGTATAAAAAGCACCTGTGCAGTTAAAAACTGCTACAAAAGTTTGTGAAGTCTCTCTCCAAAATTAGGTTTAAAAAGTTTTTTCCCAGCAAGTTAGATTTCTACCATGCATGCATACAGTTTTTACCACATTAAGGCTTAACGGCTGAATCCAAACACGTTTGCTCGTACAACACGATCACTATAAAAATGTCACTGCCATAACAAAGACAGCAGTCTTCCATCTTCCATCACATGGTTAAAGGTGATGTCTTCTTCTGCTGTGCACATGCACAACAGCATGATTAGCTGATATTGGCCTTCTTTAGCTGTTGATTGTCGGGGGCAGGACATATTTTTAATTAGATTGCTCGAATATAAACTGTGGTTGGGCACACACCTTCCCAGAATGGCAACTACACCTCAGTAACTGCAGTAGAGCTGTTTGTTGGTAATACGGAGTCT
This sequence comes from Perissodus microlepis, assembly GCF_051167445.1. Taxonomy (NCBI): domain Eukaryota; kingdom Metazoa; phylum Chordata; class Actinopteri; order Cichliformes; family Cichlidae; genus Perissodus; species Perissodus microlepis. The sequence goes on along the minus strand of NC_140477.1, from coordinate 26,951,890 downwards.
AAACACAGTATCTGTGAAGGTTCTCAGTCATCCAGGTCATCGTAGTCTAGGGAGCTTAGAAAGAAAAGCGTCTGGATTTCTTTAAGTTGCTCGAAACTCGTGAAACTTGAAACTCTTTCAAGCAGCTTAAAGAAGTCAAGACGCTTTTCTTTCTAAGCTCCTTAGAATAAACACAGTATATTGATAATGCCTCAGCAAAATGTAATCAGCTGTAATAGAATCTAGCTTGATCATTACCAAAAGAGCAGCTAGTATTCATTGTCATTTTCAAAGCTCTGACACTATGTGTATAGACTCAATCAGTTCTCTCCATGTCTGTGTTTCAGTCACTGTTTTGTGTGAGATTTATTTGATCCTCTGTCAACCTCTCAGTTTCACAGTTCCACAGACGGGTATAAATACAAACAATGAAATCACTCACTGCAGCTTAGGCTCCACATTAATTCAACACACTATAAGACTTCAGTGTGTCTGAGTTTACATTTAAACACTCATTCAGGATTCTTTGAGTGTCTCTGTCACTCTTTCATTGCTCTTATAACCACTGTATGCTTTCTGGGTTGGGCGTTGCCATTATCTCCAATCATTTTCAGCGTCAGACACTGAAAGTCTCTGCACCAGCATCTATTAATACTACAAAGCATGCAACTTGCAAATGCTGACAGTGCGTTATTCTAGTTATTATGCAGGAGCTTAACGTGTTTCACTGAGCGCGCTGGAACATAAACACGTTGTGGCTCACACGAGTTTCATTCTAACTGTGGAATTCGGCCTGTGCTTTTTAATCTGCGGTTCGCTTTTCAGACTGCACACTGAAACCACAGCAAGTGGTAAAAGTTTGAAACTGGGACATTGCATCATTGTTGTGGTTTTAACATCTAAGTTGCACTACTTGTCTAATTGTAAGGCTTCAGTAGGCTAGATTTGTAGGATAGAAATACACCTGTGTGACCTTATATGAGATCACACAGGGGCTGAGGCACAGAAGTCCATCCGTGAGACGACATAGCTTAAGTGAGAGGCCAAATGAAATTCTCGGTTAAGAGGCTGGAAGTAAATCTCAACACAGTGAATGACAAATCAAACAGAACAGCTCTCAAGCTGCTGTGAATGAGCGTCCTGTCAGGAGGAAGTTGGACTCACTGAAATCTGCCAGTTTGTTGGTAATGAAGGAAGTGCCTTTTATTTGTTATTGAAACCATCCATCCATTTTTTGTTCATTTATTCAGTTCAGGGTTGCGGTGGGGCTGGAGCCCATCCATGTCCATGTCACAGGGCACTGTGCCAGCGTACACCCTCAACATCTGTTTCAGAGCCAACACGTAGACCATTCATGCTTACCTTCCTATAGTCAGTTGCACCAGTTAATCTAACCCCATGCATGTCTGTGGACTGTGGGGAGCACCCAGGGAGACGGCGCTAACCACCACACCGCTGCGTCTCCCCATGATTGAAACCACCTAAACAAAAGAATTTGCTTTTTAATGTGGGCTTCACGGAGGTTGCTTTGAATTTAGATTTTTGCTGGGAATCTGTGTAGAGCCTACGACATAACCAATGCAAGAGGCTGACATCATTGCCCGCATTCATGCTCGTGCTGCTGTGTTACTGTATGTGTTGATTACCTTGTAGTCATCTTCCATGTTTTCTATGCGGTGTAAACTGATAGCAAGAGCTTCCCACTGTTGCCAAGTACTTGCTTGGAGATCATCTGACTGTTGGGGTTTGCTCTGTATTATTGTAGTGTCTTTACCTTACGATATAAACCGCCTTGAGGTGACTGTTGTGATTTGGCACAATATAAGTTGAATTGAATTGGATTTGTGAGTCCATCTATTGATCATTTTTTTCTCATATTGAGACGATGTTAGTCAGTCTCTCACTGACGAATTCAAAAACTGAGAAGAGAAAGTTGGAAATGCACAAGCAGAATCACCAGGACTGAACAGGCCGGTCACTATAGCTGTAGGCTCTTCTTTGATTTCTTGGGAGATGCACGTCAGATTTTGGTGTAGGGTTTCAGAAGGGTTTGATTTTATGACGTAGAGATACAGAGACAGTATGTCTGTGCGCTGTTTACATGTTGCTCTGACATTAGTTTAGCTGGTGTTTATTTTTCAAATCTTATTTTCTTCTAACTTTGAAAAGAATCCATCATGCAGACTGGATTTCTACCTGTGTGAGCCTTTGTTTTACCAGGGGAGCATGTCTCACAGCTGTATTAAGTTTCAGACTTTTGAATTCTTAAATATTTTCTTTTCAAAGTAGGATAAATGTTGTTGCTTTTTTGGGATAGAACTCAAATGGATCCAGTGTTGTTGAAACGTTACTTTCAAGCACAGGAATACTTGGAAAGTAAGAGTTTGCGCACATCTTTGAGAATTTCCCTCAGTTCTTTTATGAATTCAGGTTCTCGGTGTCTCTTGTCTCTTTGTGCAATCCCAGACTGGCTCCATGATGTTGAGATCAGAGCTCTGTGGGGATCATAGCATCTGTAGCAGGACTCCTTGTTCTTCACTTTTTATAACTGTGGCTGTATGTTTGGGCTCATTGTCCCACGGTACAAGGAATTTGGGACGATCAGAGTCCCTCCTGATGGTAGTGCATGATGACTACAAGTCTAAAAAATGCCTGGCATGGTATTGTACATTAAGATGCCGAATACACAAGGTTACGTTAGGTGTCACACTCCCAGAGGAAGCACAAAGTGTAGTATTAAACTTAAGATAATAGATAATCATCTTATTTTTGGACTGTGGGACATAGAGAGGTGCATAGTAAAATGATTCATATTTAATGAAAGCAGACACTTGTTTTGGAAGGTGATCAGAGATCCCATTTGTTTAGACATAAGAGTGATTCCACCACTTTATTTTCCATTTAAAATTAAAATGGTGTCACAAGGCCCCACAAAGAAACATGGGATGGATTTAACCAATGTATTGTAGTTAATCGTCCAGGCCTAGTGTTTGAAATATAACCACACTGCCATGTAGGGTTTTTTTAAAAATCTTTTTTTAGAAACTGGTTACCTTTCAAATAAAGTCACCTACATTTTCGTATCATCACTTCAATCATCATTGCTGCTGATCCCAACCCTAACTCTAACTAGTGATGTTCCCGGCAACTGTTCCTGGCAGTTTAATAGACAGTGACAAAAAATGTCTATTGTTTTTCTTCACTAATGAATCATACTTGAAATGCTGCTGTTTGGTGTGTTGCATTATGCATTATAAACATTGCACATTATATTTCCAACGGAAAAAGGAAGAAGAAGAGTCTCTCCAGAGTGTCCTGGGTCTACCCTGGGGGCTCTTCCTGGTAGGACATGCCCGATCGGAACACCTTACCCAGTAGGCAACCACTTGAACTGGTTCCTTTCAATGTGGAGGTATAAGGGCTCTACCCTAAGCCCCCCACCAACTGATTGAACTCCTCACTGTCTTTTCTGTCCGTTGTATCCACAATCACATAACAATAATAATAACAATAATGAAAACATAGCTTTAAAGATTTATGGCCTTTCTCATAAACAATGCTCCTTCTGGTGGCAGATGCTCCATAACATTTAAGACACAGCAATTTACCGACACTGGGCATCAATCAAATGTTAAACGACTACCACGTCTGGTACCGACTAGTGCCAGTAGCAACAATTAGTCAACTAATCGCGTACATCCCTAATGAATATATTATTTTTTACTTTCATAAAATTTTTCTCTCAAGTCTTGGCATTCAGGGAGCAAAGAATAACTATTCTAAATTACACACTCCAAAAGACATCCGCTTTGCTTTTCTCCAAAATAGAGAATTAGGATAAGGTTATTGCTGATAATGATTTAAAGCTTTTCAATCTAGGCTTTCCAAACAGGAGAAAATTCTATATAAAGAGGTTAAAAAGGGATGGCCATTAATCTGACTCTGACCCTAGATGGGTTGCCTTTGACTGGGTGGATCAAACAGGTTAATTGTTTGCTTGGTGTGATGGATTGCTTTTTGAACATGGAGATGGATGGGAACGTCTATATATTTAATAAAAGCAGCTGCATATTTTGGAAGATGCATGGAAGGTCACACATGTCCTCATTGTCCATTTAATATAAACTGCTGTCAGGAAATGCATTCATCCAGCACTACTGCATACACTTAGAAATGCATTGCCAGTAATGTCCATGAAGACTAAATATCTTTTTTTAAAAAACCTTTAAGTCTTTTGTGTTTCACTGATGGTATATTTAGCCAGGACGAGCTGACCTTCAGTCCCAGTGGAAATGCTGGCATTTTAACATAGCACAATGGAAAGCCTTTGAATTTGCATTCATTTTAGTGAGCCATAAAAGCAACAGAGATTCAGAGCTGGCTCGGGGACTGTCCAGCAGTGAAATGCCCATAAATAGTGATGATTAACTGCATCTGTGTGTAAATGAGCCAGCCAGTGACACTCTGGCTCATTTTCAAACAGCGGGTTTCACCTTTTCACCATGCTGAGAGGAAACCTGCAAAAACATTTAACGTTGAGACTTACACATACATTTTTCAGAGTACAATGGAGGCTGTGTCACAAACAGAAACTTCACAGGCTGCTGTGGGGTTACTACATTACAAGGTATTTCCGTTGACTCTCCATTGCAAGGTAATGTAGAAGTGTGTGGCCTCATTGTCTGGTGGGATCAAGAAGGATGTTTTTTGGCCAATGGAACAGGAGACTATTTATCCAGAGATCACTCGATTACCTTGACGAACAGTCAGAACATAAGAATAATGTTCGCAGGCAGGCCAAACATTCCAGAAAGATTCATAAATTAGCCTCCAGTTTCATCACAGCTTTAATTAAGCAAATCTGTGTTAGTATACCATTTGTTAGCAATGTCAAGAACCTGTTTTTCATTTGTGGAAAAATGCTTAGTTGAATTATTTAAAGAAGTGTGTTTGTGGAACACAAAAGCATAAATCGCAGTCATGCCAATACACAGAAACTTAGAATGATGCACACATAATAAGCACTTATTTGGTGGCAGGAAGTGCAGAGTTATGGTTAGTAATGCTAATGACTTGCTCGCTGATGTACTGTATTAGCTAACTCTTAAAGAGCATTATTTTCTGCAATATTGTTTTTGTTAAGTATCACATAAACCACTAACTGATTGCCTGTTGAACCAATTAAAAGTTTGAGATATATAACATCAGAAAATACTGAAATATTCTAATTTTCTAAGCCTGAGGTCGCATCGTCAGTTTACTGCTGCAAATGCTAAAGATATTTGAAAATCAGTGCAGTTAATATTGTGCAAATGTTTGGGCTGTTTCAGAAAACGGGCTGAACATGCCACTTTCTTAAAAACACACAACTGCTGTGGCACCAGATATTTACAGACGAGGACTGTTGTTGTTTATTGGTTTGATTTTACCCACCAGGTGGCGCCAAAATAGTAAGATTATCTGTAAGGTTTCGATCGTACTTCCAAGTTTGACATTTCTTTTTCTTTGCACTTCTCTTCTCTGCCTTCTTCGCGCTCTAAAGTAACAACGCGTATCCTTTTCTGTTCTTCACTTAGCTCTTTCTCTCTCCTTGAAGTCGATGCCCTCTGTATCCAGTTGATTCATAATATCAGATCACATTTCCTCTGGCCTTTTGTCTAATGGCCTTTTTACAGATCTCCTGATTGGGATGGCAAGTGAAATATTTGTGTGTGCACAAGAGAAGTCAAGGTTACCCTTTGATACGCCATCTGATTCCAAATAGCTATATTTTCTCCACATTTATTTGATGAAGACAATGTACCTTTCAGATATGCGTACACAGCTGCAGCTGTGCTCTTTAGCTGTTGCCTTCCCCAAAGTGTCCCCTTGTAGCAGTACTGTATGACTAAGCAGAAACAGCTTGACTAGTACAATGATTGATATCTGATACTTTGTGTCTTACTGAATGCTTTCCGAGAACTATTTCTCTCCAAGAGGTAAGATCGTCTGTCTTAAGTGGACTGAACCTGAGCTGCCTTTTTGTTTTGTTTTGGTTTTTTTGCTTTTTCTCATCCTGTATTTTTCTGCTTGATCGTTCCCGCCTATGTTTGTGCATGTGTTGCTGCAGTGGTGTTATTTTGTTGTTGTATTGTTTTATGTATTATTCTGTGATATCAGTGGATCTACTACGCTTTGCCACCTAGATCCCCCCATGTAAATGCATTGTCATGAAAAACCTTTGAATCGTCGTGTTACAATGCAAAGCTGCAGAGCGCGTCATAAGAACGTGACATGTTTGAAGAAACACTCTACAAAAGATGAATTTGGTTAGAAAAGTTTGCCCAGTAGTTTGGAAGGGGAAAAAAATAAAAGAACTTTTTAAAACACCAATCAGAAGTGTTCGTTTCAGTGGAATATTTCTTTGTTTTCTCTCAAGATCCAAGTTAGTGCATCTCAGAGTAAAAAATCCCACCAGTATTGCCTAAGACTTGAAAGGCCTGCAGCTTTGCAGCATGCTCTTTTAAAAGCAGACATGCTCTTTTTTTGAAGTCCTACTGTGTATTCACCTACCCCTCTCTCTCTCCCTTTCTGCTCTTTCCCTCTCCATTTTTCTTTTGTGAACAGTTGATCAAAGTATGTTTGAGAACTCCATTGCGCAGCAGCAGAGTCCCCAGACCTCGAGGCCAGGGCCGTCCTCGACCCGGCGCGCCGCGGCGACGACTAATTCCAACCCGGGGTCCAGCTGCGTGGACTCGCCCTCCTCTGGAGGACAGCAGAGGCTGAAAAATGCCATTAACCTGGGCAAGGCAGTCGGGGCAAAGGTTAGTGCGACACAAGCAGAAACGGGACATTGAGCTCAGCAGGTCCTGTATTCTTTTACCCTTTGAAATAAGCTCATATAGTGTGACTTATTGAAAGGAACGCAGGTTTAAGCTCTTTTTATTCTTTCAGCTGAGCCGATAAACATTTGTATCAAAACTACCTGCAAAGGTTAAACCTTTCTCTCCTTCTCGTCTCTCCTTCTTTCAGGTCAATGACTTGCTAAGAAGAAAAGAGCCCAGCAACCTCGGAGACATTGGGGTTACGGAGGTCAACAAGAATGTTGGTGCAGTTTGGAGCTGCATGGAGCAACTCAGTCAGACTGCTGCCAGCAGGTATGCACCCTCATATCCACACACACATTCATACGTCATCTTAATACTGAGCAAACTGCTCCCCCCAAATAATTAACAGGCTTCTACGTCAAAAGATTTTAGGATGAATATGTGAAACTCGGAGGCCTTTCCACACGTCTAATTAATTAATAAACCCGATGAAAGACATTATCTTAATTTATTCAAAAATATTCCATTACCTATACTGAGCAGAGGACGTATCTATCACTGCAGAATTGGGCTGTGGGTCAGAAAAGGTGAATAATTTACGATTTTTCCTGTGAAATGTGGCTTTAAATTAATGATGATACATCAGAGGTGCCTGGGAGATGCCTGGAATTGAATAAGCCAGTTTTTCACTTTGAAGTTTTCAGTTTTAGGGGGTTTATTTTATTTTTTGTTTTTTGAATATGTCGATTTGACTTGTTTATGTACTCTCATAAACGTACTTTGGAGGATTTTTCGTCTGTTCTCCTGAAGATTGGCCAAGTAAAAGTCATTTTTCAGCCGCTCAGGTTCCATTTATCTCCATTCGCTGCACCCAGAACAGATTTAGCTTCATTTAGCAGCGATCTAAAGATTGTTCTGGACCACCAGCTGGTTCGGCAGACTTATAGCTGACTCACTTCTCATTTTTGAAACGTGAATGCATGAGATGAGGTGCGCAGGACCTTCCCCTGTTCCCCAGACAACGCAAGTCCTGCAAAGCCTCTGACCTCCTTAACAAGGTTTATGTTTTTTTCTTGGGTTTTTGATGTTAATGATGCTGTTTTTGTGACAAAAAGGTGCATTTTCTGAGGACAGACAGCACAGCAGTGCTTATTGAACTGTCTCCACCTGTCAGCTGCAGTGAAAGGTCACACAACAGTAATAATTTGTGATCGCCTTGGCCTCTAGCTACAGGATTACGTGCTGACGTCGTCTGGAACAGCTTAAGAATTTAGAGTGTTTTTTGTAAACACGCTCACTGAACTCAGTGAGGAGCTCCGAACACGAGCGAACGTAGGTTTAAGCTCTTGTAGCTTCTCTCCAGCCGCCTTCCTCCTCCATCACTCAGCTTGTTCTTATTAGTAGGCAAGAGCAGCTTTGAAGTCTGAGTCATCCTGCCAGGTTTCATTCTTCTATCAGCTGAAGCAGCATGCAAACTTTGGATGGCCTTTGTTCGACAAAGTTTCATTCAGTTAAAATATGAAACAATTGGTGGTTCTTTGATGCAACAAACGGCCCCTGACAGGATTCTATTATTCTGCACAGCGGGGCCATCAGCCAATTAGCTGTCAAGTTTTCTTGACATGTTTAGTCATAGTCCCTCCCACAGTTTTAATGTGTACCGACTGCAAAATCTGAAGTTCATTTTGTCCTGCTGCGTTTTTTCTTTGCCTGAATAGTTTGTGCCTATGCAGCATTACATATGGGTTATTTATGGATTGCTTCCTTAGTTATTACGAACCCTAGCTTCAGTGTTTGTGCCTGTACGTAGGCTCTGTGACAGGTCATCTGCTTTTATCTGCATCCAAATGCAGTTCTAGGATGTTTTACACAACATAACGTTGTTATGAAGGAGGAAACTATCCATCAGAGCCTAAATTGTTTTTGTAAAGCAACAGACAGTGCCCGAGAGAGGTGAAGAACAGTGCAGGCAGGGTGGAGTGGGTGGAGACAAATGTCAGGGGCAATTTGTGACAGATGGATAGTGGTGAGAGTGAAAGGGAAGGTTTACATGATGGTAGTAGACCTGCTACAGTATGATTTATGGTTTATAGAGGGTGGCACTGAAAGAGAGACTGAATCTGGAGGTGGAGGTGGCAGAGTTGAAGATTTCTGTTGGGAGAGAACAGGAAAGATCGAGCGGTATGAAGACAAAGTCAGAGAGGCAAGACTTAGATTGTTTGGACAAAGGATGTTGAAGATGAAGCTGCCAGGAAGGAGGAAAAGAGGAAGAGCGCAGGGAAGATTCATGGATGTAGTGAAGGAAGACATGCAGAGGGATAGATGCTGGGGATAGGCTGAGAAGCAGGTTGATGATCTGCCATGGCGACCACCAACGGGAGTCATGAGGCTGTAAACATGCTGTTTAAGCTTGAACAGCTCTGGTCAATTCAAGCAGCTAAACTTCATCAGCATAAAATATGTTTAGGAATCAATTTCTTCTTTGTGGCAGCATATGGCAGAAGTTTCAACTATAGTCACCACTTAAACGTTCTCTGTCTGTCTTTCGTTGCCTCCCTTAATCTCCATTTTCCCTTTTCTCACCCTACCTTTATTCCTCTCTTCTATTCCAGCCACATCACCTCCTTTGACTCCTTCCCTCGGCTGGATCCTCCACCCCCATCGGGGAAGAAGCGCCTCCCTCGAGCACTGAAGACGACCCAGGACATGATGATCTCCTCTGACCCCGTGGTCTCCTCCCCCGACCCTGTGGATTCTTCCTCCTTCCCTTCCTCCCCTGAGAAGACAACCCCCATCACTCAGGAGGAGATAAGGAATGAGGAGGAGCAGCAACAGGGAAAGGAGGAGGAAAAGAGGTCATCGGGCCCAGCAGAGAGGAAACCCGGAGCTGATTCTGAGACAGCTGAGATCAATGACAACGTGGATACAGTGATAGGTGGAGAAGAGGATGGCGTAGAAGTGGGAAGCTCTGATGAAGGCATGGATGAACACGGGCTCCAGCTCCAGCTATCTGTACCAGACCTCATCAATAAAGATCCCCCTCTGGAGTCCAAAGCCAAACAATGCGATGTCTGGCAGAAGGCGCCGGGGCCAGACTCGCGGCTGGCTTCCACTCCCTGCTCGGGCAAAACTCCCTGCCGCATCAGCCTCGGCGAGGATGTCCTGCTGGGGAATGGCGCCCCCTGTAGCAAAGCCACTGGAGGGAGCACTGAAGACATGGAGCACCATCCAGACCTGCTGTCGTTTGAGTAACACACAGAGCTGCGGCCAAATAACCAGTTCAGTAGATTTCAAAAAGCATTTGAAGTTTTTCTCTTAGTGTCCATCCCAGAAATGTGTGTGGAGGTAATTCAAACAGACTGCAGCGAGTACTGCAAATCAAAAATTCACTGCCACTTTTCAATTTTTCAACTCGATCTTCTCTGGGCTTTACTTTAGGAAAAGGGAACACATACTTCCAGAACCGAGGGCGCTTTATCTTTTTTTAATCTGATTTCCGGATGTGGGATTAGCTGAAAGGTCACGGTAATTACGCCTTGCTTTCTAACACGGCTGATCTGAGGTCAGCTGGGCGCTTCAAGAATCTTCTTAATGAATGAAAACAAAAACTGACCAGCATGAGACAATGAATGAGCAGCAACAGAGGAAATAAGCGGGACTCTTTTTTGTGCAGTTTTTTAATGCTTCTGATTTATTCACTGTGTATTTCTTATGTATATCAGGTGTCTAACATATCATGCCTTCCTCAGTAATGTAATGATGATGTAACAATGATTGTTTTAAGTGAGATGAAATATCCTTTAAATGGGCTAAAATGTTACAGGCAGTTATTGGCAAGTGTAACCACAAACATTAAATTTTATATTATTTTATCAGTATTAAGATAAAACACTATTGTATTTAGCACCACGATATTTTCGCTCTATTTAAAGGGACATTTCATTGCATTTTTGGTATAAATCATACAAACGCTGCTGCAGCTCAAAGTTATACAGCAATATAATGTACATTTAGACTCATTTAACATAAAACTCAAGTGTTAGGAGTTAGGCGCAGGCTCGGGAAAAGAAGACGGAAGTGAGGGGTGGAGAGGCGGAAAGGATGTGAATGTGTAAGATGCAAAAGGTTAGCGAGGAATTTCCTTTCAGTTCAGTCGACATGAAATGTCACGCAGCACTTTCTACTGCAGGAGGGCGAAGCCTTTTGACCCTCAGCTTCACCCTAAAGAAATGATCCCTGTTCCTTCTTGAGCCAACCTGGAAGAGAACTTTCTCCAAAATGGATTTTTGGAACACACTTAAACTTTTGTTTCAGTTATATTTCTATAGCGCCAAATCACAACAACAGTCACCTCGATGCGCTTTTTCTTGTAAGGTGAAGACCCTACAATTATAGAGAGAAATCCCAACAATCAGACGACATCTGATGAGAAAGCACTTGAGTGAGAAGGAAAAACTCCCTTTTAACAGGAAGTAACCTCCGGCAGAACCAAGCTCGGGGAGGAGCGGGGGGGGGGATCCAAACCTACATGGCCCTGTGTAAAAAAGAAAAAAGCGTTCGCCCCCTAAACCTAATAACTGGTTGGGCCACCCTTAGCAACAACAACTGCAGTTAAGCATTTGCAATAACTGGCAATGAGTCTTTTACAGCTCTGTGGAGGAATTTTGAACCACTCATCTTTGCAGTGTTGTTGTAACTCAGCAACTGTTTGTACCATAAAAATTTGATTGCCTGGAAAGCGAAGGAGCTGTGTGTTTGGATCCAGGCTCATAATTTGACCATAACTGAAACACCAACATGATAAAGATTTCCAAAATCATCTTCCCGCTGTGGCTGAACTGAAAGCGAATCCCAGTGATCTCCACAAAATCCTGATGGAGAGTCGAAAGAGAGACGGGTGGAGGGACAGGCAGCTTTTGGAGGGAGGGCTGCTGGAAAGTTGTTTCTGAGCTGAGGAGGAGCAGGATAATTAGCTGTCAGTAGAAAGAGATGAAAGAGGTGCGTTTTTATTTGAGCAGATCATTAAGTGACAGACCAAAGACAGAAGCGATTGGCTCAGTCAGACATGCTGTTTTTTGTCACATTATTTTAGTGAGAAAGCAGGAGCGAAGATTTCTGCAGTAGAGATTCTCTCTCATTTACTTTCACTTCATCGGCTCTGGAAAAAAAGAACCCAAAGCCTGTGTATTAATACCTTTGTCGTAGCAGTTCACATTTGAAACTTTCTGACTCAGAAAGGTTTTTTTTATCACTGTAAGAGTAGCACAATCAAGTTGCCATGGTTATTGTAGCACAAGCAAAGCTGTATTTTTATAACACTACTGTGTGAGCATCTGTTCTGCAGATCTGTGCGAGTGGATTAAAGTGGACTTTTGAACTGTGGAAAGTGAACACAAAGATCCCAATGCCCAGACACTGAAAAGAACCCATTTTCTGCGAGTGGCCTCAGTGAGTGACCTGCTGTCCTTGTAGGGATACACTGACTTTAGAAAATATCAAAGAGCTCCCAGAGGACAGCGAGACAGAGGCACAGCCAGCATTGGTCATGGTCAGGTCGTGCCCGGCAGAATGAGAGGAATGTTTGAGCTGAAGAGAAACAGATAAAGGAAGCTTTGTCTCAGTCTGTCTCTCTCTGACTTGGTCTTACTTACTGCCATCTACCACCACAATAAAGCAGCTGATGTCTCCCATTAAAGAGTTATTTCACCCAAGTCACAAAACATAATTGTCCCATTAGCTTTAACAAGCAACCTGCAGGACACTGTGGAGTTTTTCTGCTGTTTTCAGCACCCAGAGCATTGCTCATGAAGTGAGAGTGGCAGATGGGACAGGTGGAAATGAAAAGTAGCTTTTTTTTAAAAAAAGAAAATGTGTAAACTGACCCTTTTAGGTAGATGCAAGAGTGAAAAAGTATCATTTACTATTACAAAAAAACATAACTACTGACAAACACTGGTGTACAGCATGAGCAGGGAAAATATAGCCACCATTATTAAAATGGGATTCTTAAACCAAAGCAGTTTGTTATAGAGGATAGCTAAGGCTTCACACCCCTCTAAGCACTCTGTATGATGTCAGATATCCCTAATATGGTCATTTAAGTCCCACCCACCTACTGTACAAACTTACTGTTTGTGAGAGGCAACCAGTCAGAAGGAATGTGGCTTAAAGTGAGGGGAGGGCTTGTTTTTTAACAGTGTTTGGCCTGACGAGCTGCACCAGCATGAGGTAAATAAGGATTTTCTTAAACAGCAAATATTACAAAACCTCTGAAGTAGAGTCCAAGAATATAAATCTGTTGTATGAAACGTGAGCAGAAGCCCTGCCCACTTTAAATGGCTCAGAAAAACTGAAATCTGTCAAGTAACGACCAAAACAGATTTTTTTTCATGTTTATGTAGAGCTCATCAGTCCCTAAACGAAACAAAAACCACCCTAAAATAAAAATTGTAACTTGTAGCCTGACGGTCGATGATAAGCCAAGTGTCTCTCAGCACGGAGATAATTGCTTCGCACGTGGATGAACCACTTATCAGAGAGGCTTTGATTTGATCTAACAAACACGCAGGAACGGATTGATAACAGCCACTCGGATTGAGTCAGAAGGTAAAAGCAATGCAACGCGATCATTAGTTCAGAGAATGCATCGAGCAGCTTTACAAGGACACAAACACTAAAAAGCTGAATTCTTTTATTTGCTGATGAAGGAGGAGCAGTGTACTTTTTGTGGAAATGTTGTAAGGCTATTTTTTGAAAATTCTGTGAAAATGCTAATCACTTTGTTGCTCTAACAAATGAAGGAAAGAGATTTATTTTGATATACAGTCAGAGGCAATCTGCGTTATTTAGCTGCTGCAGAATTTGATAAATGGAGAGGAAGAAAATGACCACGCTTTGTCTGTGACGTCGTGTCTTGCTTTTGTCTTTTCAACGCTGGTCGACATGATTTCAGCAGACATGATGAATGAAGGAAGCTGAGTGCTGCACGTGGACGCTTTTTCAAAACAAGCCCGAAGAAGACTGGGACCTTTTAGCAATTCTGCTTTAACTGTTGCAAATTATGTGGCTGTGTCTTTTTTTTATAATGAAAAATCAAAATCATTCAATAATTTTTTGCCTTTTATTCTCCTAATGTAGTTTTTTTTTTTAAGTGGGGAAATAATTCCTCCAATGGCTGTAATCTTCTGAGAAAACAAATCTGAAAATAGACTTAATCATGAACCTCTTTTTGTCTTCTGTGTCTTTTTCAAAGCTTAACAAGACCTTTTCTTCATCATTTGTTCTGGGAATAGTCTGTGTTTTGTCTTTCCTTCGTCTCACGCCTGCCACTCAGTGACTGCTTGCACAGAGCTCTCATCCTTATCAGTTTTGGCTGATTTTCGCTTCCAAGTTTCTGTAAGCGTCGATGGGCCCCGCGTATGATCCATCACTCTGTTTGATGGATCATACGCTCGGAGAGGCGCAGCGGTGGCGGGGATTCTAGAGCGGAAACCGCTCTGATGTTTAATTCATCCGTGTTTGTCCTAATTCGTGAAACTCCTGGTCACTGGCCACCACTGGTGTAAACAACTGGTCGGCTCAGACGTGTGTGCAGGTCTTGTTGCTGTTCAATAATTCAGACGTGATGCACTTATTGATTTTCTACAAAAGAACCCAGACCTTCATGCATAATGAATCATCTAGGGCGCGAGATAGCTGGGTGCTGTTTCTCGACCCAACAAGTTTCTCTCTGCTGTGTCCTGCTGAGTTTCTCAGCTAGTTTTGTATAAGGAAGTGCCCCCAGCAGTATGAACGAAGGTCATGCTGCGGTTGTTCTCGAAAGATAAATTTTTATGTAGTTACTCAAACTGAGATTGAGCTGAGATACTCTGCATAGCTTGAGTTTATATTTCACATATTGCAACTTGGTAGCAGTGTTGGTGAGTAACGGAATACATGTACCGCCGTTACGTATTTAAAATACAAAATATGACAGACATCTTAACACAGGCAGCTGTAGCTAATTTGTTTTTTTTGGTGCAGCATGCTAAACAACCTTGCTAGCATTAGTTATTAACTGTCTTGTCCAGTTATGATCACTTCTGGCTCTAGTATCAGCATAGCTGCATCCAAAAAGATAATGTTATGCCTCCAAAACAACACAAAGTCTGAAACCAGTCTGTGATATCCCAGTGGCTATGGCAATCTTTTATATATTGTCTATAGTGCAGTCCACCTCATAGACACCTATGTTGTGAGTTTGCCGCATTGTGCTCCAAAGCACAGGCTGGGCCTGACTGAGCCTTCATGAGTACATCCACAGTATGTTCTTTCCATCACAGCCTTATTTGTATGAGCCGGTCTACAAGGCACGGAGAGATTTGAAAAGAAAATTAGGACAGACAGAACAAAGCTGCTGCTTCTACAAATGAGCTCCTCCATGAATGCCTTTCAGAGCGTTGTGAAAGTGAATAGATGTTCACATTGATTATCAAAAATAAATCCCATAGTGAGCGTGAAGCCATAATAATGATATGTAATACAGGCTGTTCTATTATCTGATGAAACGAGCAGTGTCTTCGCAGATGCTTCTTGCTGCTAGGACATCAGAAAAGTTTGCTCACTGATTCCAGCCCTGTGATGAAGAGGTAAATGTCAAACTGATGAAAGGATGCACAGCTGTGCCACAATAACAGCCAAATTCTTTCTAAAAGTAGGCTAAGAGACATTTTTGTAAGGAGGAGTAGTCGGTGTAAATTGTCCTGCCTTCTGACTATGAAGATGACCTTTTCCAGGATAGCTTTACGTTGTAGCCTGGGGGATTCCAGCTTCTTGAACAGAGGGTAGATATTAGTAAACTCATTATTAACAGTGCATTGAATGTCTATTGTATATTCTTAGCAACTGTTACCTGTAGTTTTAAACAGGAGCTTTTCTAGGATTTTTCAAATAAGGTGGCACATGGGGGTCCAGAGCCAGTGATGGGGTGGCAGGGTGTCTTTGTATTGAGTTAACCTGCGCATGCCACGGTCCTGGGTCGGCGACCCAGTGTTTTGAGTTTTGTATCATTATTGAATTTTGATTTTGTCATAGTTTATCTTTTCTAGTCCTTTGGTTTCTGTTTCTGTGTTCTATGGTCAGCTGTATTCCTTAGTCAAGTCTGCGTCTGTTATGTTTCCTGTTTTACTTTGAAAGTCTGTGTCCCATGTCAATGTATTGAGTCTCGCTTCCCCTTGGTCTTGTCATGTCAGATTACTCCCAGCCGTGCTCTCCTTGTGTGTCTCATTTCCCTCGTTATCCCTCGGTGTATTTAAGCCCCGTGTTTCTTTTTGTCAGTGTCGCGTCGTCTGTGTTACATCCGTCATGTCATGTCAGGTTAAGGGGTTTCAGGATTGTTGTGTTCATGTTCCTGTAAGTGATTCATGTGTTTCATCATGCACTCTGCACAAGGTCCTGCTCATAGTCATGGCCAGTCTTCCTACTTTGTCATAGTTAAGTCACAGTTTTCTTAGTTTAGTTTTCCCAGTGTAGGTTCTAGTTTAGTTTCGCCACTGCCCGTGCTGCTTTATGTTGCCCCCTGTATCAGCCATAATAAAGGCTCGCCTTTTGTTAAAGTTAGTTCTGTCTCCTCGCCTGTGTCCGCACCTGGATCCAACACACACACCTCCGCACGGCCTGCCTCCGCCAATCATGGCAGCGCAAAGGAAAGTAGTTAGGAAATGGTAAGCACTGAACCTGTGAGGCCACAGCAGGAGTTCATTCTTTTTGTTTTACACTGGAAAAAAAAGGATGTAGCAAGCATTATGTCACCCGCTGATTTGTAAAGTCCTTTCACAAAGCCTTGATTTGAATATTTTTATGCCATCACAGTCTTGGTGTTTTGAAATCAGCTGTGAGCAGGTGCTCAGAGTAGACAATCACTTCTGTAACTACCAGTCCATTTAGCCCATTCCCTGGTTTCCCATTATATCGACAGTCAGACTGTATGATCTAAAAAAGTAAAGTACCCTTGCCCCTCTCTTAGTCAGGTAGCAGTAACTGAGTCAGTTAATTATGTAATAGTATATGATGTGACAGGTGTTTTAGTGCTACTTGGCTTTAAAGGCACAGTCAGTAATCTTTTAAAGATGACTTAATAGAAAACCAGAATGTTTTACTCATAAATATACATTGATTAATGCATAACAAATTGATGTTTTCTCATAAACTTAGAATTAATCCATTAAAAGTAAATGGGAGCAGGTATCAGTTTGTGGAAGCCACCACATTGCACCAGCAATTTAAATACAGTAACTGAGATGGATGTTCTGCCTAAATGTGGATATGTGTGTGGTTAGAGAATGGCCACACACGTAGTATGACTTATATGTTACTTTTAATTTAAAGTTCACAAACTCTTTCAAGCAATTTTTGATCATTTAACATTTGTAGCTGTATGACGCGTCTTTCTCATTCTGTCTTTATCCCCCATCACCACTCCTCTCATTCCACCCTCATGTTCACCTCCTCACCTCAAGGCTTATCTCTTGAACTGAAGTCACGGCTCTAAAACATTTATCTATTGTCACAATTGCTAACATAATGTCAGCTAATGTTAGACTTAAAAAACAGACAGTTTCAGTAACGCCGGCTAACAGTTTGTGTATTTGTCCTTTAGGAGCCACCGTAGCTAGAGTCATGCACTTGAATTGGTTGACTGCAATTTGCAATCTACTGACATCTAGTGGTGAGATTTTGCACACTGTACCTTTAAAAACATTGTACCAGTTTAGCATTTCAACCAAAGCTTGGCCCCTCAGAACGCCCTGATGAATATTAACTCTGGTGTTGTTATTAAGCCATTGATCTCTGACTTTCTTTATGCCTACAAACACACCAGGTCCTCACAGTGTGGCTTGGATCGTTTGTGGTTAGTGAACAAATTTGTCTGGGATCTCATCACGCTGAACACGTACAAAAGTTTTCTCATCCTCTGTGTGTTTCTCATATGTGGGCAGCACTCTCGACCCTCAAGAGAAAACATGTTTTCCAATCCATTAGTCACTGCCAACTGGCAGGATAGAGTTCTTATCACGTTTATTGATCAGCATGGGAAAAGATTGAAGTTTTTTATTTGTTTGTGTGTGTGTGTGTGTGTGTGTGTGTGTGTGTGAGAGAGAGAGAGAGAGAGAGAGAGTGGGCGTGAAAGGTAAGAAAAGGACTCTGTTGCCCATGTCAGGCAAACAAAGCCTCAAACCAGCTTTAGCCACACTGTAAAACCAAAAATGTCCCCATTAAAGCTGCTTGTTCCTCTTAACAAAAGCAACTGCAACACAACAGTGCACCAGAAGTGTTCTGCCAAAGTTCTCAAGTCTCCCTGGTGTTTGCAGATTATTGCTTATTGAAATGTTTTGTTATTCAGTGTAAGTGAACAAACAGTTCCTAAACTGCATTTTAGTGAGATGTTTGCTGAATGAACATCACACTGATGAAACAGCATTAGATTCAAGTGTTTTCTTTTTTTACGATGTTACGCTTATGTGCACTCATAATAAAAATCATGGCAGTCCCTGATAGTACAGCTTATTACTTATGTTTTTTGGTGTTTTGGGGGGTTCCAGTCAGTTAATCACCAGGTTTTTAAAAGAAAAATTTTGAAAGGTAGTGCTTACCTTTCAAGAAGATGCTTCTTATATTGCAGTTACACATTACCTATTACGGTGCAGACTATATTAAGTGCTTTGGGGTGACTGCTGTTGTGATTTGGCACTATATAAATTGACCTTAGAACTGAAGAAGCTTCTCGGATGAGAGGTGAAACGTCTTCAAGTAACTTAAAGAAGTCCAGACGCTTTTCTTTGCAAGCTCCTTTGACTACGATGACCTGGATGACTGAGAACCTTCACAGACATATATAAATCAAACTGAATTGAATTATATCATATTATTTTTGGATACTTAGATAATATTTATGAGCCATAACATGAGATCATTTATAGCGTCTGTCTTTTTAAAATACCTTGCAAGTAACTAACATATAAATTAGTATGATTTGTTTCTCCTTTGCTTTAAAACTGACAGTCATCATTATCTACATTTTAACTGTCACGAGGAAACAGGTAAACAATACTATCAGTGTTACACCAATTCCGAATAATTACAGGGTAATGTTGGTAATTTAGAGTCATGGGGTTTATTATGAATTATAATTATAGTTTTCAGAGGAATGTTTATTTTACTTTCTGGTTGTTTGTGAAGCCCCTTACCACTGACATATAAATCAGTCAAGCATAAAAAAAAGCATCAAACTCAAGAGATGAACCAGTGTTGTGTCCACACATCACAGACAACTTACCAAAGAAACGAGTTTAAATTGTATTGTAATTGCAGCCTGTCACAAAAAAACATGATTTGTTTCATTTCTTTAGTACATCTATGAAAAATGATAAAGATAACATGGTTTGACAAGCATGAAATAGTATTTTTGCAACAACAAGGTGATTCAAAAAGAGCTATTAGCCAAAAACCTACATATTTCAGCATGGGCTGTAGTGCGTCCTGAAAATATGAAGAAACTGGACAAGTGAAGGACAAAAGAAGTGGCCGGTGTAAAAACTATCCACAGCAGATGAACTGTATCTGAAAGTCTTTTTTTTTTTTCAGAAATAGGGGGTAAAAATCCAGCAAGGACCTGATACACGAGCTGAGAGAATCATCTACTGTTCACTGAAGCTTCATCAGAAACAGTCTCAGTCTTGATGTCAAGAAACCATTCTCAGGAAATGGGGGGGAAAAGGCTAAGGTATGTCAAATTACTTACCTATTAATATCAGTGGCAACAGATATGGAGTAGTGAATCTAAACTGGAAATTGTTGGTTCAAGTATGTACAGAGGAGATCAGGAGAGAGGTGAGTGTCTAAATCTGTAAAACATGCTGGGGGCTCTGTCATGGTTTGGGATGAATTTCACTTACTGGTGTTGTGGATCTTATAAAAACTCGTGGAATTATGACTGTAGAAAAGCACTGATTGTCATGAATGGCTGTGTGGCAGGCAGGATTTGGACACGAGAGACGGGAGATAAGCTAAAAAAAAATCAGCTTTGATGCTGCACTCAAACAAAATACACAACAAAGACTAGCCAAGAATGAGGAATTCAAAACTACAGAAAAATAGCAAAAGCGACACGTAACCATGAGGAATGATGGAGGACATGACAATGAAGTAAGACTGGTGGGAAGCAAGCAGGAGACAACTGGAAGAACAGCTGAACTTGAGAAAATGAGACAAAGGATGCGAAACTAAATACAGCGCATAACAAACAAGACTATAAAACAGGAAGTAACTGAAGACGGGAACAGAATTTAGGTGGGCAGGAAAAACAAACATTAACTATAATTACAAAAAAGATACAAGTGAAAAAAAGGTGAAAAATCTAAATCATGGAGCTAGCTCGTTCTGCCTCATCTTCACTGGCCATGCTGATATTCTCTGTGCCTGCATCCACATGATGACCTTCCAAACGATAAAAAAAATATTGCCGTAAACAGTGTATTTTGCAACACCAAGAAACAAACGATAGCATATAATATGAAACGGTAGATGTTTTAATTTCATCATCCAATACATTTCGTCATATCGCACAGCCCTACAAAGAAGAGCTTTGAATGTCCTTCTAGAATCCTGCACTGAAGTCTATTTAAAGAAATCACAACGAAGATGAGAGAGTTCAGGCTGTGCTGAAGAATTAAAGTGCTCATAAAAAATATTGATTTTCAAAGCCTGTTAAAACTGTACAAACTCTGTTTTTTCGCCTCATATGCAGTATTTCTGCACTTATTTTCCAAGCAAAATAAAAAAGATCAGGGGTGACTCAAGACTTTTGCACAGTACTGTGTGTGTGTGTGTGTGTGTGTGTGTGTGTGTGTGTATACATATACAGGGTGGGCCATTTATATGGATACACCGTAATAACATGGGAATGGTTGGTGATATTAAAGTCCTGTTTGTGGCACATTAGTATATGGTGACCATGGTGGCCATTTAGAAGTCGGCCATCTTGGATACAACTTTTGTTTTTTCAATAGGAAGAGGGTCATGTGACACATCAAACTTATTGGTAATGTCACAAGAAAAACAATGGTGTGCTTGGTTTCAACATAACTTTATTCTTTCATGAGTTATTAACAAGTTTCTGACCACTTATAAAATGTGTTCAATGTGCTGCCCATTGTGTTGGATTGTCAATGCAACCCTCTTCTCCCACTCTTCACACACTGATAGCAACACCGCAGGAGAAATGCCAGCACAGGCATCCAGTATCCATATAAATGGCCCACCCTGTGTGTGTGTGTGTGTGTATATATATATATATATATATATATATATATATATATATATATATATATATATATATGTGTGTGTGTGTGTGTGAGTGTGTATATATACAAATAAAGGATATATTAGGAAAAATGTTTGAATTATAACTACTCCTGGTACTCCAGCAAACTAGGCCAACAATTTTATTTTCACATTCATTCCACAGCATGACGTGCTTTGTATGCGTTTCTTAAAGATAGTAATTAAGAGAAAAAAAACATGCATTTTATGTTTATTTATGCTAATACTCTTTTCTTCTCACTTTGCTCAAATCTGCCAGTGGAGTGGTAGTCTCTGGGGGTTTTCTTTCCTTCCTTCTTCTGCTCCACCCTCTCCTTTGCCTGTCTTTCTCCTGGGGCTGATGATGCCTCAGACAGTAAATGCTCTAGTCTGTGTTTGGTGTTTGGTCTTGTTTGACTTTGACTTTTGTTTGGGTCACTCATGACTGACCAAAAGACAGATGTTGTGAAGCTATTCTGAGTACATCTGCTTCACAACCTCCCAGTCTTTACTGCATCGATCCATTCATCCATCTGTCATCATGGGCCCATTGCAACCTTTCAAAGCCCAGACGGGGCCTCCTTTATAGGCAGCAGGTTGTCAAAGGATGCACAGACAGATAATCAGACAGACAGGCTGTTAGCTGAGGCAACATTAGTCTGTCTGCAAAGTGAAACAGGACGCAGGGGCTCTGCTGCTACAAAAACCCTGTATTTTAACAAGCCATTAAATTCACTGTTGGCTCTTTAAAGCTTATTTTTCTTCAGGGAAGAGAGGGAGAAACCTGTCAGTGAGGTATAATTGTTTCATTTGTTTCTAGCGCAAATCAACATCTCATTTAAAGTCAAGCTCCCAGTGGAGGGAAAAGTGAAAGCTTTTGTTACCTTTTTTGTTTTGCTTTGTTTTTTCCAGTGGTAGATATAAATCCCTAAACTAGTTTAGATACATTTACTAACTGCCATTAAATGGGGTTCCCTCAGGATTCAAGTAAAAATAATCACATACCTCACAAAAATACTGGGAAAAAAGAATGAAAGCACCAGAGTGGAGCAGCTTACAGGAAGCAGAGAGCACTCTTTTTTTGTAACCCATTGTGGCGCTATGATGGTAAATGCTGAAGAATGCTACAGACATGTATGCATGTGGCTCATAACACACTAATCTTGTTCAGACTGTTTAGTGCAATTGGTCACCCTTCTTACAAAATGATAACACAATGCTTGGTGAAGTCTAGCCTCAACACTCTAAATATGTTGCTCCATAACTTCAGAGCAACATCCAGTTAAATTAAATACATGCACATATTCCTACAAACTTAAATTGTTCCTGACTAGCTTAGGTGTTTATATCAGTTACTGTGGCTTTAGAGATAGCAAGTGATTAGCCTATATGCCAAAAAATGCATTAGCATATGTTTGCTTTAAGTGGACTACAAATGATAGCTTGCTGAGCCAGTAAACCAGAAGAGAGAACATGTCAGATCAATAGTTTAGCTTTTAAATTTTTAGCATGTTAGCATTGTCTTTTATAGGCTAATTATCTTGCTACTGTTAGCATACATCTCAAAATTTGCTAAGACAAAAAACAATCTTTCAAAAGTAGATAAAAGCATCAAAATTTAAAAACATGTCTCCCTGGCACCATTAATTTATTGGCAACTTGAATTTTAAAAAATTCAAAATTTTCTAGTTTGACAATCGTTCCCATTTGGATAACAATTATTTTATGAAATAATTTCAACCACTGGATAAATTTAGAAGTGTTTTTTCTTGATTTATATACTTCTAGCTTGTTTGTTTCAAACAAGAAGTTTTTTGTTTCAAAAACTATTTAATTTCAGTTATAGATGTGTTACATTTTGCACCAATGATCCAATGACAAATGTTGCTGCACAGGTCAAGGGATCACATTTTACCTCTAAGTTAACGCTATGAAGCTGGTTTCAGAGATTCATTGGTGCATGAAGACTTCTTTGCCCTTGGTTTGGCTCTGCTGGCACACCCTGTCATCGGCTGTTATTGTTTTTCTTACAGGCTAACACAGAGAGACAGATAACTGTCTGTCAGGCTGCGCTGCCCAGCTATCAAGTTCCAACTAGGAACTCAAGGGTAATGTTCTCTGCATTTTAACTGTCCTAGTTTAAGCCATTATAATTAGATTGTAATTATATTTAATGTTGGTTTTATTTATTGTATTTTTTAGTTTATTTCAGGTTAATTATTACCTCGTTTTAAAAAATGCTTTATTGGATTTTATTGTTATTGAGGTACATATGTTAAAATATTTGTTTTTATATTTGATGTTTTTAACCCACCTTGTAAGAAAGGAATTTCCCAACTTTGGGATGAATAAAATGTATCTGTTTTACATGTTATCTTACCTGGCAAGTTCGCCTTAGTCTGTCTCTCTGGGTGACCTTCCTACCCAGCCTATATAATACAAGGCTAAATAGTTCTATCTAGTGGACAAGTGAAAGCATTGCATCCTCAAAAGGTTACCAAGTGGCCCAGAATCACTTTCATTAAATAAATAATGAATAATAAAATTGTATTAAACCAGTAATAAGCATATTTCACTAGTAAGTCAAATAAATGTTACTATGAACTGAACAGAACATCAAGCCTCTGATAACTTCCACAACTTTATCTAAAATATGAGCACACGTGGAATTTCAAACTTTGAAACTCTTGTGTGTTTGACTCCTTGAAATTCAGAAACCCATCACAGTGATGATAATGCTTCATTATTATTTATCATTTCTCTACCGTTTCTTTAATAAGCTCTGGGAGTCACGTCACTCAGGGGGATAAGCTGACTTCACCCTAACTTTCCTCTCACCCCTTCTCCTCTTTGGGTTTTAAAAGGTTTGAAACCTGAAAAATATATAAAAAGATCTAACTTAGTGAAAGTGAATCATCATAAGAGGTACCTTTGGTTAAAGCAAGACACGGGGGTGAAAATCCTGCGATTAAATGAAAACGTCGCTGTAAACATCACCAAATAAGAGCTGCTCTTACAGTTTACATTACTGTGTGTACATGCATTTGAATCCTTCGTATGTATGTGATCAGAATTGGAAGAGAGAGACAGATCTTCTATTTGAGTGAACAAAAAATAAAACATAAAATAAACTATCTCAGCTTTCTTGTTATTCTGATGTTGGATGAGAAGTCCTGGCTCACAGTGTCCGCGCTAATTCATCCCAAAGGTGTTCTATCGGGCAGAGGTCAGGACTCTGTGCAGGCCAGTCAAGTTCTTCTACACCAAACACACTCGTCCATGTCTTTATGGACCTGCTTTTTGCACTGGTGTGCAGTCAAGTTGAAACAGGAAGGGACCATCCCTAAACATTGTCCAAAATGTCTTGGTGTGCTGAAAAATTAAGAGTTCCTTTCACTGGAACTAAGGGGCCAAGCCCGAACTCCTGAACAACAATCCCACACCACCTTTGAAACTTTACACTTTGCGCAATGCAGTCAGACAACTACCATTGTCCTGCAACCACCAAACCCAAACTCGCCCATTGGATTGCCAGACAGAAGCCTGATTCCTCACCCCAGAGAACACATCTTCACTGCTCCAGAGACCAGTGGCAGCGTACTTTACAACACTACATCTGACACTTGTGCTTGGTGGTGGCTTGGGAGCAGCTGTTTAGCCATGGAAACACATTCCTCCTGTTTAACCAGTTTACTTACAAAGCAAAAAAAAAAAAAAAAAAAAGCATCTAATTCTGCCATGTTTCCCACTTTTGACAGAAATGATCTCCTGGAGTGTGACTTGCACCTGTCTGACACTGAATGAGCACTACTACACCATGTCCTGCACAGGGTGGAGGAAAACTTCAACAAGCCTCTCTATCCTGCTGTGTAGCTCTACTATCACCTTTTGTATTGTAACACAGCCAGTCTTCTTTATATTAGCTGTTTGATGAAACCAGGCCTTCTGCTTTAGTGTCTGTGTGGCTTTTAATACATGATTTGACTCTCTTGTGCACAAAATGAAGACAAATGGCGATAGACTGTGAGAGTGGTCCTAAAATCCTCCAATCAAATTGTTTTTTTGTTTGTTTGTTTTTTAAGTGAAATTGCAAGTGAATATGAATCGACAGCCCACAGAGAGGGTAACAGTTTCTAATTTATCATTTTTTATCTGTAATTGTGTATCTGCAACTGCGACTTGAAACCAATAAAACGTGCATTTTTTGTGAAGAGTCTGTGGAAATGTGGTACTTGAAGCCTCAACATAACCTGCTTTATTATTTTACTATGCATCACTATGATCTTCCAACCAGGTTAAAAAACACAGACACCTACCTAAAAAGATAAAAAAGAAAAGTGCTGTCCAATAAGCTTGCTTTGTGGTACACCCCTCACCTCAGACATCTTTTTTCACATTCCTCTTGGAATGAATACCACATTCAACCATGCAGGAAGTTTTAAATCCATCTGCTCTGAGACCTCCGTCAAAATACGAGAAACAGAGAAATTAGGTTCAGTGCAAGAGGTTATTTTATTATTATTATTTTTAACCGTTGACACAATCAGCAGAGAATCAAGGCATGACATGAAGACATGAAGAGGACGGGGTCAGATCTTGTTGAATGCTGCTACGTCGACACTCTGGACCTAAAATAAAGAAAAAAAATTTAAGTGTACCAGGATTATTCACGACAGCGAGTAACTGCATGTTTTGATTTGAGTGCGTTTTACACCGGATACTGTTCCTGATGTCACCCTGAAGAAAAAAATGACTCAAACTGTTCTTGTACAACTGCTCGTGTTATGGAGTCTTTCAGCTTCACTTTGTCCCTTTCTGCCTCAAGGTGGCAGCAGTGTGCTGACTGTGGCTGATAATGTGATGATTCTGTCACATTGCTCTTATTTTCCTAGGTGAACCATCCTCACTGAACCTAATCTGTTCACTCCAGCTTCTCTGATGCTTTTAATCTATTTTAATTTCTGTTTGAGTATGTTTACCTACATTTTAATGATAAAAAAATGCATATATGTAATTAAAATTAGCATTAAAAAAGTAAGGAGGAGTAGAGGGGAAACGGTGGCTTTGTCTATTAGCCGTTTTACTATTGCAAGTTAATGTGATTTGAATTTCAGCAGCAGATGGCTGTCCCTCCATGAGCCTGGTTCTTTAGGTCTTTCCAGCAGTTTGAGTGTTCTTCCTTCCTACTGTCACTAGAGCATCATTTGATTTTGGGGGTTTTTGTGGGGTGATTGCTATTGTGATTATTAAATCAATCAATCAACATTTCCCACTGTGATGGGAATTCTGGATGCCCAGTTAGTCTGTTATTGTATGAGAGCTTAACAGAAATACTGAACAAGACTTACATAATCCTCAAACTTGGTGATTTCCTCCTCTAACATGTCTGTTCCCACTTTGTCGTCCTCCACCACACACGCAATCTGGAGCTTTTTGATGCCGTATCCAACAGGAACCAGTTTGGACGTCCCCCATAACAGACCGTCAGCCTGTACTGAGCGCACACATTCCTCAAGCTTCGCCATGTCTGTTTCGTCATCCCACTAAAAGAAGCAGAAAAAACAGACAGTGAGCTTTTTCTTTCTTTTTTTAAATAATTGACCTATGACCGGGCTCAGACAGAGCACAGACTTACAGGTTTGACATCCAATAAGATAGAGGACTTGGCGATGATGGCAGGCTTCTTGGCCTTTTTCTCTGCATACTCTTTCAATCTCTGTTCTTTGAGTTTGTCTGCCTCTTCATCTTCATCACTACCAAACAGATCAATATCATCGTCATCCTCCTCCTCCTCCTCCTCCTCCTCCTCTTTAGCTGGGGTGCTGGTCTTCTGCTGGACAGCGGTGCCCTGAAGAAAATTAGAAGAGTGGAAACATCTCTGGATTCTGAAAGGTGAAAGCTGATTGAATGTTTAAAAACTCACGTTTGTGTAAGGGACTGAAGGAGCAGGAGCAGAAGCTGGGCTGACGGCTGCAGGAGACTTCTCCAAAACTGCAACCCGACATTCCAGTTTGGAAAGTGCTGCCCTCAAGTTCTCCACCACTAAAGAGACATGAGATACAAGAGTGCGTTTAGCATGAATGAGGAACATGTGAATATGAGTAAAGAAGTGATGCATATTCTAGCAAATCAAACACTGTGAGAGTTAAGACAACAGCACTGAATAATCCTTTAACTTTACAACCAATCAAATGTAAATCAGTAGTTAATCCTGTTCATTCAGTTTTCTCTGTTTTACAAAAGGTCTCCAGCTCTGTAGGTCTGCTAGACTGGTGCCTGCATTTGCAGTTAGAGAGCTTGTTGATTAGAAAAAAAAGTGTGATGACACCATTTTCATGTATTTTTAAAAAAAAAAAGTCTTGTCAAAGTCATTTGATCATTATTAGCTGCAGTTCTAATAATACTTAACTTCAGCTGAGGGCACCAAAATAGCTCTGCTGTAAGTAAAGAAGGAAAATGCATTAACACCTGATCAAAGCTGAAAACAAACCCACCTTTGTGTAAGCTCTGGTTCTCCAGCTCCAGGCTCTTGATGCGGGAAACGAGTTCTCCGTGATCAGCCGAGCTGCTGCTGATGCTGCTGCCTGTGCTCTGAACCGCAAAGACAGAAACGGAGAGGGATCAATACAGTTTAATGAGAACATCTGATGGAGGATGTGGAATATTAGTCTTTTCATCAAACAGAACACCCATGTGTGAGAAAACAGCAGGTTGCAGTCTCAACAGCCAGGCTCTAGAGCCAGAAAGTGACAGCACAAGTATGCAGCAGTTTACAGACCCCAGTAGAAATATGCAGGTGACTGTGTCTGAATTGGAAACTGCACAGAAAAGGCATCCGTAAGCTGAGGTATTCAGATCAGTAAAGTGTGGTTTTCAACAAAGTCCACTGACAGAGGTGCTTCCAGTGACACACAAGCTTTGGAGGCACTTACAAGCTGAGAATGTTGGTTTATGGGAGGCTGAGCAGACCCTCTGTTACACAGTGTAGTCTTCAGCTTGGGGCCAGATTTCAGGGACGAAAGGAAATGAGGAGAAGGGAAGGAGCAGGATTTATTGAAGTTCATGCCAAAAGGAGAGCAATGAGGAGCACAGAACAGAAAGCAACTGGAGCAACCACAGGAAATAAACAGAGCTCGGAGGTCACAGAAGAGATAAAAGACTACAACCACATTTTTACACTATACCACATTTACACTTTAGAGCTTTAACTCAAACAAAATCTCCCTTATCAGTTAGTTTAATCCATCTCCGTCAAGGAAATGAAAGCTAGGAAAAGTCAGAAAAAAGGAGGGCAACTGGTCCCATGTGTATTAGACTGTCACCATAAAATGATAGCACTATAGCTATGTTATTTCTAAATTCAAACTAGTTTTTGAGCTATGCCGATGTCAGACTGCACTATTATTTCTTTTTAAAAAGATGATGATCACAGTGACTGATAGTAGTCTGAACTGGGCATTACGCGAATATGTAAGCTAAGATTAGACAGCTTAATTTCAAGTTATTCCAAAATGTATTTCCAAGCCAATTTCAATTTGTCATCTCCATTTACTTAAAAGAGAAAGACACTACCCCCAAAACTAAAAGGCCGGATGCTCTGATCTAAATGGTCGGGATTGGTGAAATTATATTAGTATGTATACATGTACTTGGATAATTTAAGCACTTTTAATACCACATCAATGTTATCCATCAAATGGAAATACAGCGTGTTCGATGATACTTACCCCTGCTAGAGACTTTTGGATGTTCTCCCGGGCCCGGGCAATGTCCTGAAGAATGGTGTTGGCGCCAGCATCCTTCAAGAAAACGAACAGCTGTCAGTGTCAATTCATCTCTGACTTTATGACGCAAGGACAGACTCCACAATTAGAACATTTTATTCCAAAATATTAGATTGATTTACCCCCCCCCCCCAAAAAAAAACAAACAAAAAGAAAAATCAAACAAAAACATACAAATATTTAAGGATAGGTACACTAGAATAAGGGGCTAACAAGTCAGGTTTTTACAGGAAACAAAGATAATTATACTAAATAATTTTAAGTACAGCGCAAGTAAAAAAAAAACAAAACAAAAAAATAAAATAATTCAATAATAAATAATCAACATAATGAATATTCAATAATGATGTACAAAAATAATAATGTAAAAAGGCAAGATTAATCCACTTCATAATACCAAAAGGCCCTGAAAAGTACAAAATACTAATGATATAAGATGGCGAAAAATTGTTTGTTTTCCCCCTAAACTACCAGGAAATTGTGTAGTACTTAAAAGTTACTTAAAGTACAATTATTTTCTGTTTCCAGTAAAAATGTCCTGTATCTACCTGTAAGTATTTGTATGTAAATATACTTACATTACAATCTCAAATAAGATACGCTGAAATTCGTCCTTAGACAGAAGGTATATTCTAACGTATTACTTTATTTATTTTTAATTACAATAACATATAACTTCAAATTCAGCCTGTGGAATAATACAGTTTTGATCAAATACAGAACAAACAAAATCTATGCACTGTTAGAATCTAATCTCTACGCAAAGACACTTAAGATGTAAATAATCCACATTAATATGGTACAATGGTTTCAGATTAGATGTGAGGATTAAAAGCTTAAAGCACAAGATTTAACTTGTAAGGCGGCATGGTTACCTTTGTAGGTTGTGGTGAGCCATTCATGTGCTCGTAGAAGCGCCTCTCTGCTTCGTCATAGCGTGGTTTGTCAAACCAGATCTTTTCCTTGGCCAAAAAATCCACTGCACTCATTTTTCTACAAAGTAGAAAGCAGGGAAGGAAAAGACAGGGATGTATGAACAGGACACAGAAGGTCAGGGAAAAAGGAAATGAAGCCTAAATTATTACTAATTCTTATACTAAAAATCACCCAGCATACAGAGATTTCACCAATATAAAATCTGACTTTTTATTCTGTAAGAGACTAATTTTAATTTCGTTTTAAACAGCTATTCTCCACCAACAGCCACCCCAATCCAACTATACAAATGCATAACAAAAAAAGAGGATGGTAAAACACAACAATGGGTCAGATAGTCAAAACACAAAGCATAAGGAAAAGATTGAACACAGATGAATGACAAAGCATGGCTTAAAGAAAAGAAAAATCAAATTCATGTGGGAAAAGAATGGAGGTGATATGATGGTCAAAAAACCCAAAAAAACAAAAGAAGAACTGAAACATCTGGAGCAGTTCCCTTCTCCCGGTTTGATCATACTTGTCCCTCAGTGGGGCGGCCGAGGCAACTGATGAGGCTTCTGCTTCTGGCCTGCGCTCCTTCTTCACAGCTTTATTCCCACTGCAACCATGGAAATGGCTCTCAGCAGCATCATACCGCCACTTGTCCAGCCACACCCGCTCACTGTTCGGATGGAGGAAATAGCGAACTCCTGCAGCTGCTGCTTCTTCCTTCTCCGGGAGCTCAGCCGGCTCCTCTTCCTCTTGTATCGGGTGCAGAGCATGGAAGACCTCAGCTTTCCCCTGTGGGACCACACGTGTTGCCTCTGCTACAGCTTCTTCGTTTTCCTCCTCCTCTTCCTCTTCTACAAGGCTTTGAGGGTGGTCACTACATCTGGAAGTAGCGGTGCAGCTGGACCGTTTGGTGGAATTGTTACCATACAGGTTTTGGTAAAAGGCTGCCTCAGCACGGTCATAAAGTGGTTTGTCCAGCCACACGTCTCTGAGCAGCTCCACTGGGATGCGGGGCAGTCCGTTAATTGATTGCCGTACGGTAGGTGTGATGGCTGCTTGGATGACAGGGGTTGCAGGAGTTGGGGCTAGAGACTGATATCCTTCATCAGGTGTTCTGGATGCAGTGGAGCGACTGGATGGAGCTTGAAGGTCCAGAGAGTTTGGAACTGATGGCTGCATCGACCCCTCAACAAAGCGGCGTTCTGCTTGGTCAAATGTCGTCTTGTTTACCCACACTGTTTGTACAACATGGTGGCAGGCCACTTGGTCACCATGGTTGCATGATGGGCCAGCAGAAGGTGGAGCTGCAGTGGATGAAGAGTTCAATTGTTTCCCGGAGGATGGAGGTGATCGGTTCGACTGGGTGGTCCCATTAGAAGAGCTTGCCAGCCAGCACTGGTAGAGGCTCTCTGCTCTCTCGTAGACGCTCCGTTCAAACCACACATTAGCGCATTCAGACTGCAGACCAATCAACCCAGAGAGGTGATCAGACGGCTGGCTGCTTTGTTTGTTTTTCTCCTGCTTGTCGACTTTTTCTTCTGGGCGGCTCTCAGGATTAGACAAACGTTTTCTGCGGCGACGGCTTTTGCCACTACGCTTTCCTTCTCCGTTTATGCTGCCGCTCTCCGGAGACGACGACGCGGTCTCTCCATTTCTCTGGCCTGGCTCGGCCTTCTTTCTACAACCCAGCATGGTCTTTGTGGACTGATCCACCTGACAATGGCTGGGAGGCTGACCATGCTCTGACTGATCATCTACAGAGCTCTGGGTGTTCTTCTTAGACATCTTTGAGCCGTTGCGGAGACAAAGAAAAGAGAATAACAGGCACAGGCTTTTGGGTTAGTGAGAGAGAGGCACGGAGGTTTAAAGACACAAAGGGATCGATCTATTTTACACAGTGCTGCTGATGAATTATTGAACTTTTGCTTTGTTACAGAGATGCACATTTATGGCAATACACTACAAAACAAATTCTACAAATCTGTACCAGAGAAAAACATGCAGCATGCAAGCAGATGGTGTAGACTGAAGTTAGGTGACTGGACAAAGTCTGTCACCTTGACAATTCAGCATTGCACTTTTCACACTTTTGCCACAGCTGAGAAAGGAGCAGGACAGTATTTAGAGACAAGTCCATCATTTCAAAATGCTAATGATCAAAGCAATTACGAGACGGTTTTAGCCAACTGGCGGTTGCCAGGACTGACTGGTCTGTAGGCTTGTGTGACTCAGACGTTAGCGCTCATAGTGGCCAAACCTCAATAAATGATGCTCTTGGTTGCTATGTCATCACCTGTTGGTTTAGTGAAGTCCTGTTATGGAGTTTTTCACCATATTTTCAGACTGTGAAACAGAATGCTTACTGGCTTGTCAATCACAATGGATAAGCTTCACTTCTGACAAGATACATCGTAGCCTCTACATATGCTCAATCCAGAAGTCTAAATTAAGCTTTGCCCCAATAAAGCAAGTTAATCCACAAAGACTTTAAATAATTGTGAGAATTTCTATAAAAAAAAAAAACACAATCCTTTCCATGTGGTTATGATTATAAACTATTAATTCACAGAATTAGTAGATTATACACAAGAAGATATGAGATACTGTTCATACAGAGGTGCCTTACCCCATTAATACACAGGCAATGCATGCCTGTCTGACTGATGTTGAGAAACTGAATAATTTTAACATATCGCCCAGTTCTAACCCAGATCAATCGAATCTTATTTTTCATGAGTTGTCTAGAATCGGATTTATCAATCATGTCTTTCACGGCAGACACTGTATTATCAGAGCTAGTAAGATATCCAGCATATGCCATAGCTTTTATATTATTAGCACCATTTATGACTAAATATTTATGCAAAGGATACACATTAAACTGACCTTATAATGCACTCCTTTGTTTACAGCTTCCATTATGTACTTTACAAACCTTAAACAGCTTTGCAACACTGAACATACACAATGACATGATAGCAATCACAGGAAGAAAAGGGGTCATTGAGTAAAAGAAAAACATTAATGGACCAATGCAACGCATGCGCATGCAAAATA
The DNA here is from genome assembly GCF_051167445.1 of Perissodus microlepis. Classification (NCBI taxonomy): domain Eukaryota; kingdom Metazoa; phylum Chordata; class Actinopteri; order Cichliformes; family Cichlidae; genus Perissodus; species Perissodus microlepis. The sequence continues at coordinate 26,918,997 of NC_140477.1, read as the reverse complement.
AATAAAATTAAAATAATAATACAGTAGGTATTACAATTCAGACATGCACTAAATCATGCATCTTTAAGTTTTAGTAATATACTACAATACAGCAAATGCATTCCCTATTGTTCATACAGGGCTTAGTTAAAATGATCCAAACTAATACAAAGCTATAACAACTTTGGGTACTGGTTTGGGAAGTCATTTCCTGCTTGATGTTTATGAGGAGATCTTAGTCAATCTGTTAACTCACCTTCTTCAGTAAAGGTGTTGAGCTCAACCTAGTATCAAAGTCAAATGCTCAACACGTTCTTTTCATCCAGTTAACCGCAAGCCATTGAAAAGAAATTTATCAATCACCACCTTGCAAAATGAATCAGACAATACAAGGGATACAACATTTAAGGAGGGGGGAAACAGTACAAAAGACGGACATAATTACCATGATGTGACCCATTGTTTTCTGAACTCCTGTTTTGAAGCCAAACGTTTCTACCATTTCCATTTTGGTTGCAAGAAACTGGATGTGACTTGAAAGGGTATGTCTGAATGTGAAACTGCTTGGTCATTGGCTCCCGACTTGTGATTGACAAGCCGTTAGCCAATGAACAAGCAGAAAATACCACTGATAAGCCTCCTATTTGACATGTGGTAGGTTTAAGATTTTATTGAGTATGATCTTAAAGGAGTAACTAAGACAATGAACTCAGTAGCAAAGTGTTTACAGAGGTCAAAACAGAAAGGCTTTTTTCCTCATAGACTAAAGGACAGGAACACTCACTTAAGGCATAGTTATAGCCATCTTTAGGCTTTCAGACTGAATACCAGTTTAAGGCACTTCCACATCGGCTTAACTTTTTCAAACCAGGAAGCTACATCCATCTTTTGTACTGTCTGTGCTCAATGCAAGGTATGTGACAGCGTTACAAGGAATACTCACATGTGAAATTCTGAAGGCAAGATGGGAGAAGACAAGCTATACATTAAAAAATTTATCTAGATCAGATATTCAACATGAAAGTCAACCTTTCCGCAGTCTTTAAATGGCTCCACTTTTAGCCTTGGATGATGCTGAATGGGATAAATGCTTTCACTGAAATCCAATATAATCCTAGAACATGAAGCAAAACTTGGACCCAACCCCCTTCAGTTGGGAGCACAGTTTATTTTCCTCTACATCATCAAAAGTAGACATTTGCTGTTAAAGCACATCACACCTTTCAATACTCAATCTAATTACCAGATCAAACAAATTAGATACGATGTGGAAAACAGATTTTATCCATTTTCTTAAAGAACTGCTGACTAGGCTCAGCTGCGGTAGGAGGGGAGGTTCATTTATCAGTTTCAATGTCTGTGCATTTTCAGGGAGAGTGTATCCTGTATTGAGGAGCTCCACTAGCAGCCAGTATGGTTGCCTGTCAGTGAAGTTAAGAGGATAGCACTGTTGGTGTATATATATATACACACACACACACACACACAAAACTAAACATACTCTTCTGAAGGCACCCCAAAAATATTTCATACAGTAGGAAACTGCCGTTTTTAATGTAGCTTAGTTTTATTAACAAAAGTTAATACTTAATTTGTTGGGAGCTATTTCGAGCTGCAGCTCTAGTGAGTATTTCTGGCAGCAGGGTGGTGCACTGGGTGCTGGATCAGCTCAAAATAAACTACATGGCAATTTTAGAACATGTCATGGCTTCAAGCAGTTTTTGGAAAAGAAAAGAGAAAAATTCTATGCAATGGTTGATTTAGATATACCAGGCTGGCGTATACTTAAGACAGTTTGATTGTCGGTTTTGGCTGGCTCACATTTAGTTGATATCCCTGTGACTTTATAATTTGGAGAAAAATGAAATCACCTCAGACACCCTGTGGCATTATATAGAATATGCTTTGTTCTCCTTTGATGTCGAGTATCCCTGCATGTATATAGTTGGTGCAATTTCATTCACAAATAATTTAATTCATCAGTCCCTCCTTGATAACATTTAAAGAGGGTGGCTGACAAAGAATATATACGTGATTTAGAACAACAAGAATTCACCTCTCCTGCCCTGATCTGTATAGAAGCTCATCAGTGACCATGTTCCAGGATTCAAGGCAGCACTTCCACTTAAAGATACTTGTGTAACGTCATGTAGAAAAACCCTGTCATGCCAAATGCTAAACAACAAAAGAGAGCATCAGGAGCGCTGTCAACTTCCAAAGGTGCGCGCCCTGCTAACCTTAGCCAGCTTTCATCTTCTTGAATTCGGTCCTAGCTAGAATGAATTCTGCAGTAGCCATTTCATTTGCACCGGAATAAGTCTACTTGTTTTAAAACGTGGCCCCAAAGAGCTTCTTTTTAATACTGACAATGCCGTAAAAACCTAACCAGCACAAGCAGCCACTGAAGCCGGTATCCGGCAAGCGTGACTGCCGCTCCGACAGTGTTAGCACTAGCACGCTGCTCATTCAGCTAGCAGCTTGCTAGCCACGGCTAATCCCAGCCAAGCGCCTGCTCTGTTAACCACTGAATATCCATCAGTTTACCCAAAATGTCTTTTAAAGATTCCCACCACTAACAACCACACTGAAACCTGGCTGTCGGTCGGCGTTGAGCTTACTTACTATTGTGGGGTTTTTTGTCTTGTCGGTGTGAGGCCGGGCCAGCGGATAAAACGTGTTTCTCCGGTCGTGAATGACAGCGGGAAGGAGGAAGAAGAGGAAGCGGAGAGGAAGCAAGGAACAGCGGTGATTGTGTGATCTTAGCGGGTGGGGGAGGGAAGGTATGAATCATTAATGTTGCCTCATGCTCTGTGTTGAATGTCATGTCGTTTTGATATATTAAAATTGGAATAAATGTGACACTGGAGTATTTGCATCTCACCAAATTAGGTCACAACTCAGTTTAAAGCTACACCTCATAATTTCCAACCGCTGTCTTAGTATGACAGGCTTTACTGTTTATGATACCTTCACTCAGTTATTGTTGTAAGTCTCTAAATCATTTACATCTACTGTTATAGACAAATCAGTGGCAAAAAAAACCGTTTCATTCTCTTTGATCTAGATTTCAAAACCTCAGAACTTTTTATTTCTATTGTTCAGCCAGTTCAAGTGAACAGTCTTGAATTTTGACTCATATGACGCACTGGCAGATGAACTATGTAATGTTATTCAGGGCCAGAAAAGGTACTAAATGGACTTGTCTGGAAATTTATTTTTCAAGATTACAATTAGTTTTATGGTGCCTTTTGTTATCAGTGAACTCATGATTTTGTCCATCCATCCATACACACACCCATTCATTCATTTTTTTAATGTGTACACAGGTCTGGGCTGCAGTCTATAAAGAGACCAGACCTTTCCTCCCTAAATGCAAACTCAAGCTTTTTCAGAGGAATTCCCAACTGAGGCCCACCTCTCCTGGAGCAGGAAGAGTTGGGCCTCAGGTCCAAGTTGCGGCCTTGCTAATGGAGAAGGGGCTCCATGTGGCCTAAGACGCAGCAAATTGTCCACCCTCTTCTACACCCACAGCACATGCTTTGTGGATCAGGCCGCAGTCAAAGGGTAACACATTGTCAGTCAGATTCTTGGCTGACCACTGACTTCAGATCTAACAATATTCAGTGTATAATTTCCCAAAACAAATTAAAACAAGAATTTATCGAATTTATCTTAAATGATTTATCCATATGGCTGCCTATTAATGTTTCTTATTAGGCTAACTGACTCATTGCTGCAGTGGCTTGTTATCTTTTGTTTTGAAGGTCAGAAATTAAGTCTGAGCTGTCAGCTAATAGCTGATTTCAAGACTCCAAAACTAACAGAAAAATAAGGAACAGAACCTGATAACATGACACTTTATCAAAATTGATACTTATTTTTAAATTAGAACCAGTGTGTCCATGTTGGGTATTTATCAAGTTAAAAGTCTAATGAGTAGTTCTTAAAGGCAAATTTGTCCATCACTTTCTGCTCCCTGCTGTTGACTTTCGGCCGAGTTCCCTGGCTCTCTCGGTGGCGGACTCCACAGCACTCATGGTTGACGCCCTCACACCGCCTTGTTCCAGTGTGTGAAGCCCATATATGGTTGTTCCACCCGGCGTGCAGACTTCCGAGCGAAGTTGAGCTGGATGCTTCCCGGAATCACGTAACAACCTTCCAGCACCCTGCAGCAAATAGCAGCTTTCAAATATTGTATTTGGACACTCAGGAGTCAGAGCTCTGAAGTGAACTGTTGTAAAACAGAAGTGAGCAAAGTGTTAAACTGACCAGAACAGTCTGAGAGGCAATGCTGTGGGCTAGAGCGCTTGGCATGCCCATTTTAACAGCTCCTTCTGCCAGAGCTTCAGCAAAAAGATACACCTGCAGAGAAGAATCTCACTGATCAGAATAAAACATGAACAAAGATGTCACCAGACTGCATGCCAGTGATTGGCCGGTTAGGAGTGTCATTTGATGTGTTATGAAAGCATCTCGTTCATGAAAATCAAAACCGCCATTTCTGAAACCCAGCAACGGGTTAAATGCCTACCAAAAGCAATGCCATGTTCCCCAAGTCTGTCGAAAAGCCACAGAGCGAGCAGCAGGTATATTCTTGCCTGAACATCCACCTTTTTTGTAGTGTTCGCTAGGGATGGGTACCGGTATCCGGTGCCATGATGGCACCGGTTCTGACATAAACGGTAGTAACCAGACCGAAAAGCAGCGCACATTTCGGTGCTTTTTTTCCTGAGCTGTGATACACTTTAGATTCTAGCCAATCATTTTACGTTTCCGAGGATAGTAGGCGGGTCCAGGTACGTACGTTCTTTTAGAGCAGAGCTACAGATTAAAATGCCCAAGGCGAAGCGGTCAAAAGTCTGGCTGTACTTCACAGCAAAATATGCAAACTCAGCAGCCTGCAACAAGTGCTTTAAGCTGATACTGTGATACTGTCAAAGGAGGTAACACCTCAAATCCGATGAAACACCTGGCGACGCATAGCGTTTTTTGTAAAAGCCGAGAAATGCGCCGTATTTGATAGCTTGCTGCGAGACCTCACACCGAGCACATCTACTGCGGGTGGGTTGCCTGTTATCGGACCCGGAGTTAGCAACATCCCCCAAGAACCCGAAGAGGAGAGTCCTGGCCCCTAGCCCTGCCAGTGTAGCAGAAATGATGACGGATGATGATGGCAGCAGCAGCCGTTCTTCTCTGCGTGAGTAGCTTAATGTTGTCCGTGTGTAATTTACGTTGAGTAGGCTAACCACGTTATTACATTAATGCAGTAAGGTGAACTAGCAAACATCATCATAGCTACATGCGGCTGTCTTCTTGTTTGATGGCAGATACTCCCTTCACCCTGGCCAAAAAGGCTAAAATGACCAAAGAAAAAGTGGAAAACAGTTAAACATGAGAGGTTTTTGGACAAAGTTTGTGTATTTTCCATTGTTTAAGCACTGCTTCCAGCCAAGAGTGATGCCATATATGCCCTATAGCTGCAGAAAAGGCTAACATTGTTATCTTTTTACAAAAAAAAAAAAAAAAAAACAGCTGAACATGAGAGGTTTTTGGACCAATTTTGTGTTCTCCATTCTTTAAGCACCGGTTTGAGCACCGTTTAAGCACCGGCACCGTTTCAAAAGTACCGGTTTGGCACCGGTATCGGATAAAACCTAAACGATACCCATCCCTAGTGTTCGTGCTGCATACTAATTACGTCATGTCATGCTCGGACACATTGCTATAACAACAACCACACACATTGGGTTGTACTCTGCTGCAATGGAAAACCAGTCGATCCGAGTAGGTACTAATGAAAAAGCGGCAAAAGACTTCAGATAAAACAAATAAACCAATCAAAAGAAATAAAATCTAGGACACTCACAAAGGCTACTCCGCTCCCACTCAGCCCAGTATGGATGTCAATCCAGGCTTCGGGTCCCTCCTCCACCAAACCACAGCGATGCAACAAGGAGCGAAGTAGTGCGCCGTCCTCCTGTTTTGCGTGTGATCCTCGAGCAAACAGGAGAGCACCTTCCTGAACTAAACACGGTAGATTTGGCATCAGCCGGATGGCAACAGAGTTCTCAGGAAGGAGCTTGAAGTTAAAAGAGAGGACAAATATAGGTAGATCAGCATTGAAAGTTACAGCTCACCCTAAAATGAAATTTGTGCATGCACACAAGTACAATTAAATAAAAAGAATAAAAACCAAAAAAATTTGTAACCTGTAAATATTATTGCAAAGATATACTGAATTCATATTATTTTACCCAAATTTGAGTCAGCATGCTGAACTTCTGAGAAGTCAGCAATTAATAAAATGTAACATTTTTCCACTAAAATAGTGGTTAGGAATGCAAGTAAACAATTATAATCTGGCATATTAATAAAGAAAAATGTGCTCTTTTCATGCTTTTTCATAAAAATATAAGAACAAGAATCATATTTTAGCATTATAAATATCCCCTTTATTAATGAGTTTGTGCACACTGGTGGATTAACCATTAGAGAACCAAATGATGTTGTAATTACATACACTGCTAATTTAGGGCAGCTCAGCTGTGGCATAAAGATGTAACTGGGTGATGATCTGATAAATGTAAGCACTGTATATATAATTTGTGTGTGTAGTATTAGTTTCAGGTAGGAACTATTTTCTTTCCATATAACTATACCTTTATTTGGAACCTTTATTTGTGCCTTGTCCCCTCTACTCTGATGTTAGCTAGCTGCACTCTTCTATTGGTAGATGGAGGTGGTATACAAAAAATACTTGAAAAACTTGAACATGAAACTGCTCAGAGAGATCTGTGGTATTTGAAATAATGGTTCGTGATTTCCATAAAGAGACACTGCTACAGAGTTATTAAAAATATACAAATTGGGGAGCTTTGAGCAACTTATACACAAGAGAAGAGAGACATCTCTGCAGCCATCTCAAAAACTCATTCACACCATGACAGTACAGACATAAACACACTACAGGCCAAAAGAAGAACACATAAATCTGATTCAGTGGTAATCTGTCCCTTAAAAGACACCAGAAACTATGTGGCACTCACCTCCTCTAACGTTGCTAGTGTTACTCCTGCTGCAACAGATACAATCATGTGTCTGTCAGTGACGTGTTGTGTGATCTCCTTGAGAACTAGCGGAACCAGGTGAGGTTTGACTGCGACAAAGACCACATCAGACCCACAGACCACCTCTATGTTGGAGTGAGTTACAGCAATGCCCAGCTCCTAAAAGCAAGCCGGTGTAATATTACTTAGCTGAAGCACTAGCTCTGACACAAGATCAAATCATGCTGATGGCACACAATTCCTTTATATTGTTAATTTTTGCAGAAGCATTTACATTTCTAGGACTTGGAAGATATCCTCCAGTATTACAATTATTTGCTTATGACATGATTACAGTTCATGTTGCTTTCTAAAACTCCGCCATGATAATAGACTCAGTGTTGTTTCAGTGATATTAGCAAGCCAGTGTTTAATGCCATGCAAAGTACTGTTTAAGAGTTTAGAGGAAAGGAGTAAACTTTAAATGGTCAGTTAATCATTTACTGGGTCAATTTAAAAAAAAAAAAAAAATCTATTGGATATAATCCAATAATCTATTGAGCAACTTTGTTTCTCTCAACAAACAGTACAAAGTTGCAAAAAGAAAGTTTTAGAAAATAATTTTCCATTCTCGGGTGAGAAAAGTGTAAAACACTCATCAGTCACCATAAAAATATGCTTTTGGGAAAAAGAAAAGAAAACAGAAAAAAAACAAAACACTAAAGTGGTCTGACGAGTGATTAAACCCAACAACACAGTTTGCTGACTCATTTTTGGGGAAAAACTCAGCAGACTGAAGCTTAGTGATCACAGCTATCAGAGACAGAAAGGTTAGGCCCCAAATCTAAAGTGGTATACATTTCATTACATTTTCAAGCAGTATAAGACTATATAAATGCAAAAACCACCTCTCCAAAGAGCAAATTCATATAACATTCAAATCATTAAATGTTCGTGTAAAAACACACACAAAGTTAACTTAAGTGACAAAAATAAGAAAGGGTTAAGAGAAAATGCAGTATTATATTGCGGTGCCCTGTAGTGGCCAGATGCAATAAAGTTTTTATTTCTATTGGTCACAGTGTTGCTAAGATATGACTTTACTTTCTGTTTGTCAGCTTTCAACACTTATGATTAGCTGTGACAGCCAGAAGATCTCCCATGTCAGCTTTAGTGACAACTGAAAAGAAAAGAAAAAAAACATTTGGGGCTTGTGAAAAATTGTAATACCCCTTCATAAAACCCAGTGGTTTCACACCGGGCTTGAGAAATCCAACGCTTCCTTGTTTTTTAAAATCTAAACTAAACTTTGATGCACTGATCTATTGATGCAAGCCGAAAGATGATGGCCGTATTCTAGGAACTGACTTCATTAACACTGAGACCGATAAATGGACTCTGATCAGGACGTGCTTTAATGATCCTTAAAATAACCTTTGACGAGAAACCTTTATGTGGATCTGGTTCAGGCTGACCCAATGAGACCATTTAAGGTGATTTTCAGTAGAAAATACATCGAGTTCAGATTCTGAATTTCAGACATTGTACCTTTCAAAACATGGTGTCATCATTTAATGACTGAATTTCAACCTGTGACCACATTTTAACATGAACTGCTTAGAAAACAGACTGTCTGCAGTTTCGCCTTAAAGTCATGTCAGGCTCATAGTCACATCATCTCCAACATCCCAATTGTGGCAGACATTTTTTTTAATGAGGACAAATGATTGATCATTGATCAGTTTTATATACGTTTGACTGAAACAGATTGCTACAATAAAGGGAAGTAAATGTTAGCAGTACAGGAACCTAACTGACAGCCTGACACCTGCATTATTATACAAAGTATTAGCGTTAGAAAGATGGGGAGTACAGATTTTATATTCTGACCAGGTCATAGATCAATGATGTAATCGCCATTTCCATCCCTAAATTTAGACGAATGAATGATCGTAAAAGTGCTCATGTTAATTACAAAAAAACCACATCATCTAACTGGGATTTTAGCATTTTTAAAACAAACTTTTGCAGTTTCATTTACTCCAGTATGTCCTCTGATGGTGACTTTATGAATGAAGAAATGAACGTGGATGTCAGTCAGTTGTTTTAGGTGCAGCAAGAGGGAAGAGAAAGAAACTCAGAGCAGGTTAAGTTCACAGAGTTTACCGATTGACTGACTCAAAGTTTAAGTTAACCGTCTTTTTGGAACAGAAAAGCCAGAATTTTCCTCATTTCAGAGTTAAAAAATTCAGTTGTTAGTAAACCTGATTCCCAGAATAGGGACCATGTCTACGAAAAGGTAAAAATGTTACAAATACTTACGCTGCTTAAAAATAACTGGCTGCTTCACTACAGTTTTAGACTGAACTGTAAACTGATCTTCACCATAACTGCTTACTTCAATGCAAAATGGTTCACACTGAGAACTTAAATGATAGAACAATAAACAAGATGGAAAAAAACCTCCACAATACCTGAAAGCGTCCCAGATTCCTTGAGGATGGTGCACTAACTTTGACGTTTGCAGGAAGGACATTTCCTACAAAGAGAACATTTATTAAATACTAATGTGTCCTTCATTCAAGTCCTCCTCACTTCTTCAGTTCTCTCTACACTCACCAGATAAGATGCCTTTGGCAATGCCAAACGCCATGTTCCCTGCACCGATAAAGCCAATCTTAAGCTGAGAGTCCATCTCAGGGTCCATTTTGATCTGAAACCAAAGCAGGCAGCAGGTTACAGCAGAAACATCGAGATAACATGATGCCAGTGATTAAAAATCACCATGATGACGCATTTTCCACTGCAACAAGGGTTTCACACGTTGTTGTTTGAAGATATTAAACTGTGTACATTTTACAGACCAAAAATAAATAAATAAACTCAGGGAATGAATCCGGACAAGAATCAACACTAAAAACGTCACCACTCCAAAGACAATCAATTTGTGTTCAGATCTTTGTGTCCATGCATATGAGAAACCCGATTACTATGAGAAATCAGGTTAAAGCAAAAAAAACAAAACAAACTCACACAGATATGATAAATCCTAGTTGGCAGGTGGTCAGTGATCAGATTCCTCTCCCTCCTCCAGTAAATGCTGCCACAGCCTAGTTTCCCTGTCATAGGTCATTATGAAACGCCATCCTTTACCCAGTTCTGGGTTTGCAGGACAAAAAAAAGGCTTAAGTACAGAAACCAGTCAGTGTGCACATCCGATTTCTCTCGTGTTTAGACTGCAGCCTGTATCACTGTATGTGGTCAATGAGTAACTGAATATTGTTGGTTTGACTGAACCTAGAAACACGTGACTCACACTCAACTGCCAGTCTCCCAATTAAACAAAGACAGTCAATAGAAGCGCACATGAAAATATGAATAAACCCCACTAAAGATGCAGTGGAAAAAATAACAGTGGTGTTTGGACACATGTTGCAGAGACAATAATTTAAGTGTTTGTTGGGGTACACCTGGATTAATATAGAATTAAAATTGTTGAGTTTTTGTTGATCGATATTATAGTGTTGTTATTAGTGTTGTACATGTTTCTACACAACATCATACCTACTAATTCAGGAATCTGAATTACCCTTGTAATGGAAACACTTTAATAGGAAGCAGTGTATTTTTGTATATGTAAAAATGTGAATTTGACTATGTTGATACTGAAAGCTTTTCCTATGTTTTGTTTGGAAAATGATTCGAGACCATTACTTACCTGACAGAATATTAGAAACACCTTATTTCAGCAACTGAGAAAGTCACTCTGACATTACAGTCTTAATGAATATAGAACTGATTGCCAGACAGGTATACTGTATTTAAATTTAAAAAAGTGAGCTACACCTAATATCAGTGTATACTGTAATCCAGATGTATTAAAAAACAAGCAGACAATGACAGCATGTAGCATGATCTACTGACTATTATGGCATATTTGGGCCATTTTAAGTTTAATTATGGAGCCAGAGAAAGGGTGTGTTTTCTTGCAAATTTAGTTGTAGTCTGAATTTTTCATAACAAACATACAAGTTCAATATTGGAGTGCATCTGTTTTTGATTTTTTGTTTTTTGTAAATCTTTTTCTTCCCATTTTAAATTTGACACTTTAATATTTGAATCTACAGTAATGTGCAAACATCTTGAGTCACCCATCAATACTTTATCTTTTGCTTCCAAAGACCCACCCTGCATGTGTGATGCTTTGGGCTTTTCGGTTTCATCAGAAATTGTCTCTGTGGAAGACTGTTTGCCATTGTTAAGGAAGGGAAATCAGGAGGCTGAGGTATGCAAATTAAACAAGAACTAGGTTGAAAATCAGAGGCTCAGGTCTTATGAACTGGTGAATCTAAATGTGAAAATTTTGGTTCAAATGATGTCCAGAGGAGGTCAGGAAAGAGGTACAAGAGTTAGTGTCTACAGCTATCGGTAAAACATGGTGGAGGTTCTGTCATGGTTTAGGGCTGCATTTCAGCCAGTGGCGTTTTTGATCTTGCCAAAACTTCCATAATACCATCAGATTTTGATCCACCATGCAATACTATCCAGAAACCTGGCTGGCAGCGGCATCATTTTTCAACAGGTCAAAAGCCCAGACACATGGCCAATGCAGTAAAAGCATAACTGGATAATGGAACATTAAAGAAAAAAAGACAATGGGGCGTGATCAGTCATGGACTGATCTCCCCAGAACTTCAACATTACTGAAGCAGTGTGGGATCATCTTAACTGAGGCAAAAAGCAGCAAACATTTCCTTCAAGACGCCTGGAGATCTATTCTTGAAGACAAAGAAGTCAAAGGCAGTCAAAGCAAATATTGACTTTCAAGCTTGTTAGAGTTGTACAAACTGTTTTTGCCTTATATTCTGTATTTTCATGCATGCTTTGATTTCTCAATAATTCATCACACCCATTTCACGTTTTCCTAGCAAAATAACTGAATGAGAAGTGACTCAAGACTTTTGCACATTACTGTATCCCGGTTCTCTCCTTCTAAATTTAGGGCTTTATACTGCCAGAATATTTGAACGTCTTCCCTTTTGAAAGTTGTATAAGTTTATATCTTTAAATTAGAATATTCGACACATTTACTTTCCGAAATTTTGAATTTCCAAGGAATTAATCCCCGTCTTCCCAGGCGCCATATTTCAGTTATTTTAATACCTACAATGGCCCTCCTACGCCATCGTAAATTACATACGACACCGCCTCCACGGTTATCACCCCTACAATTAAATCCAGGTTCTGGGTGGTATTGTCCGGGCAGGGCTGCGGCCAGTGTAGTACTGATGCTTCGCCATCTGACTCCTCTGTCACCTCGTCGTTTCTGTCAGAGTTAACCCCGGGTCCCACCAGAGGGTGTCTGGACTCCATAATAGCGACCATCGTCGTTTCATAGCGCCACCAGCCCTGTATTTTAGTTGGGGCCGGGGAGTCGGGCTCTCGCTTGCACTTGTAGTATGCGCTTTTGAGAAGTTTCCAGCGGAACTTTAATTGGTCCACGGATCTGTGATAACCAGCCGCTGTCATTCTCCTGTGTGCCACTTTGAACAGTTTGTTATTCCTCACTTTCCTTCCGTCTAAGCACTTCTTCATGTCCAGCTCCTTGAGAATTTCCAGAAACAACTCAGTTTCCTTCACGTCCCAGTTCTGCTTCTTGATGCAGGAATCGTCCATTGTCTTAGCAATGCAGTCTCGTGAAAACCCACACGAACTAACGTTCACACGGCTAGGTTGCTAATAGGTGCTAGCATGCCTGCTGTAGCAGGAGCTGTTGTGATGTTGCTAGTTTAAAATCTTTAAGCAGTATTTAGCACGGAATCTTCAAAACCGAATCAATAAAGTATTACAATTCTGCGTTTTAAACCCTCTAAACATGAAAAAAAGCCCCGCTCATGCATCTGACTAGGAATAGCTTGAAAATAATCCAGGAGAGATTCGATTAGAAACACAATGCACGTGTTTCTTTTTGACTGGACAACCATAAAGTAACACGGAGTGACACAAACACGATAGCGTGAACAAAACCGGGTAACGCTGGCGGTAGGACATTTATTCACCTGATTTGTGTTTCAGATTTGCTGATATCCGTCGTTTTGGCAACCGCAAACAGAAGTTAAATTCAAACCGTGGATGCACCCAGAGCTAGTGATGTGACGTTCTGTATCGAGGCTTCGAAGCTTGTGTCGAGTAATTGAGGGGGCGTTTCCGCGATGCGCGTATCGAGGCTTGCTTCATTTATGGGAGGAGCTGAAAATGATGACGTCCGAAGCCTCGCTGCCCGGCTGTACCACGTGACTGGTTCATGAAGTGGTTCGAACTTGGCCGCGAGCTATGACAGATATAAACCCCTCAGACTTCATACAAAATGTGGGTGTTTGATGGAGAGTTGCGGTTAGTGAGAGTTTGGAGACAGTTTGGAGGTTTATGAGAGTGAGGAGAGAAAGTCAGGAGAGAATGGAGCCAGCTAAGAAGAGGAGGATGTCCTCCCCTGTGTGGGAACATTTTGATCTTATTCCTCCCAACAAGGTATGTAAATTTCTACAGAAGATGTATTTTCATAATACTGGTGGTGCAATACAATTTATGTTAAGCTGCTTTACTTTTGTACAAGGTGAAGTGTTTGCTATGTGCCAGGGAGCTGGGATATAACAACAACACCTCATCCATGCTTAGGCACTACAGAGCTTTGCATGAGAATAAGGGGAACACCGATTGTGGAGCAAGACCAGGTGAGCCATCAAATGCAATGATAATATAGCATGCAGTAATGTAACTAAATGATATAACAATATTATACAACTGTTATAAGTTACGTGTGATATTTATGTTTGTGCTTTGTCTTTATTGTCTTTCCTCAGGAGAACAATCTCAAATAGATGAAGACCTGGTTAGCATGGTGATTGAGGACTCCCAGCCATTTAGCATTGTGGAGGACAAAGGATTTAAAAGATTTGTTAGATCATTAAATCCTAGCTATGTTCTCCCCACTAGAAAGGTCATAAAAGCAGTGAAAATTTAGTTTTTACAGAATAAAATGTGAACAGGCAGGACTGAGGCTCAAAGCCTCAGTGTGTAGCTGTCCATACCTCAACGTTACAAAAGCACAACTACTGTCCACACCCCAACCACACCTCACCTCACAGTAAATGATCATTTCCATTTTAAGCATTTCCAAATAATCATTTTCCATACTGCCAGTATAAATATACACAGTATACTGCATCACTACAATATAGATGTTTTACACACTCCTTTTGTTGTTGACATTTACAGGCTGTGTGCAAAAGGCCACACTCTTCAAATTCAGGCCAACTAATATTTTTACGTCCAGTAGATGTCCTACTAGAGCAAATGAAGCTTCAAGAAGCTTTGCACTGGGATGAACCAATTGGATGAAAAGCTTCAGTGCTTCATGAAGCTTCATCTGCCCATCACTACCCAGAGCATCCACAGAGCCAACCAGCTGACTCTAGCTCCACTGTTGGTTCGTTTGGTTTTTACTTCACTGTCGCTGCTGTTCCAGGTGGGCGGCGCCGCTCAGCATCCTCTGCGAAACATTCCGCACATGCCGTTTTTTTCTCGCCGCGTCCAGGACGTTTCAACCGTGAAATAAATGAAACGCACCTTTTAAAAGAACGTCTGCCATTCCATTGGTTGTGGCCTCGTCGTGACGAGACGCTGAAACGGGCTGAAGAAAGTTAGTGACCGTCATTTGAATCAGCTGTGTGAGGGGGACGGGGGCGAGTTACCTTGTCAAGGACCTCCTTGAACAACAGGTATTTGTTTACAAATTAATCTATTTTATGCATCTATTAGGGCGTTTTTATTTCAACTGTTCATAAATATCGCAAAATATGATAAGCTAATTTGTTGTTTTTTTAATGACTGCAGTTATTTTAAAATTGGGGAAAAAACTTAACATTCTTACAGTAAGCTAATTAGCTTTGTTTCCGTCCCGTTTAAGTTATGCAAAAGTGATTATTTGTTAATTAAATAATGTTACTGCAAGTATTCAGCAGAGCGCTGCAGCAGTAGGCATGCCCGGGCAAGCCTCGGTAGGATCTTCATTCAATCAGAGAAATAAATGGTAGTTGTTATTTCCACATTGTCTAATGCATCCAATGCAGCAGAAACACTTTATAGTCATATACAGAATGCTAAATATCTATATGCTAAACATCGTCACAACATTCGTTTAAATATGCACAGATCATCAACAATGTTGAAACCACCTGCCTAATGTTTTGTAGCTGACGGTCTTACCACCAGAACAGCTCTGACCAGTCCGCACATTTCCATAAATGCCTGAGTGGAATGAGCTCTGGGCAGTTTGGTGCTCGGGTCATTGCCTTGGGCTCTTCGCTAAAGCTGTCCCTGAGCAGGTTTTGCCCTGTGGTTTAGGCACGTTATCACCTAACATCCACAGGATTTAAGTTGGTTAAACATTTTTAGTTCTTCTCTCCACTGGTCAATGGTTTCGATGCGTTGGCTGATTTGCTCTGTTGCTTTTTGTACACTGCTCAACAACAAAAAAGAAAATTAAAGCAACACATCAGATCTGAGGGTTAAAAAAATCGTGCTGCATATCTGTACTGATATGAAAATGATCACCTCACAGAGGGCTGAATTCAAAGACGTATTGAAAATCAAAGTTAAAAAAAAATGATACAGCAGGCTAGTCCACTTTGCGGAAATTTTAATTGCAGCTAGTCATAATGGTACTTAGTAGTTTGTATGGACCCCTGCCTGCACCCCGCCCAATATGCTTGTAAGCATGCCTGACAAGGTCCGGGCATGGTGATTGTATCCTGAGGGAATCTCCTCCCAGATCCGGACAGTCTAAGATGCAACCTGCTGGTGTTCAATTAGTTGAAACATAATGTTCTACTGGATGAAAGTAAGGAAAGCATGGGGGCCAGTCAGTGACATCAACTATGTCCTCCTCCAGGAACTACCTTCATACTCTCGCTACATAAGGCCAGGCAATGTTGTGCAGCAGGGAACATCAGTGGTGGGCCTGCTAATTCTGGTATTCTCTGGCAAATGCCAGTCAGGCTTCATGGTGTGGGCAGTGAGCACAGTGCCCACTAGAGGACGTTGGGTCCTCAGGTCACCCTCATGAAGTCTGTGATTGTTTAGTGAGAGACCTTCACACCAGGGTCCTACTGGAGGTCCTTTTATGAGGGTGTGGCAGTGTTTATCCTGTTACTCCTTACACAAAGGAACAGACACTGATGGGATAAGGACCCTCTACAGCACTGCTCACCTCTGAGTAACTGCCTCCCAAAAGTGATTAAAAAAAAAAAACAACAACCCATAAACACACCTAAACTCAGAAGAGTTGAAGCTGCAAAGGGTGGGCCGACATCATATTAAACTCTTTGGATTAAGAGTAGGATGAGAAGTTCATATGTATGTGAAGGCAGACGAGCAGTTACTTTTGGCAGTATAGTGTGGTTGCAGGGATTATGAGAAATGTATTTCCCATGTTTGATGATTTGCATGCGCACTTTGTCATGTTCTGATCCAGACATGGGTCACCTCCTCATCCACTACCCGTACCTCCTGCTGACTGTCAGCATGCTGGCCTGTCAGTGTCTCGCGGTCAACGGGCTGTTTGAGTGGCTGAGGCTGACAGAGGCACCTCGAGCAGCAGCGCCTCCTCAACCAGCTACAGTGGTTCCAGCACATCTTGCCAAAGACGCTCAGTTTGAGATGGCAACTGCAGATGAGAAGTTTTTAGCTGAGGCAAAGCAGATGGAGCTCAGCCCATTGGACAGCTGTCATTACAGGGTATGTGGGCCTTGAAAATGTGTATTTAATCCAACGGACAAATAAAATGTTTTTGAACAATATTAGGTTTAAGTTTGGAGAAGGCTGGGGAACAGTGTTATTAAGTGTCTTTCATATAAAATTCTCATGGCACAGTTTTCAATACATTGTTTAAACAGAGGAATCATGTTTCTCTGGTTTGTCTCCTCCTGTAGGTGATCGCTCGGCTAAAGTCGAGCTGTGACAGCCTCTCAGAAGAAAAGCTCGCAAAGCTCGGAGTGGAACTGTTTAACTGCCAGGCAGAGATTGAGGGGCGCCAGACGTACCTATGCACAGAGGAGATGGTAAAAATATGATCTTGTAGTACTTGTCAGAAATGGCTTTAAAAATATAATGAAAAAAATATAATGTTGTGTGCTAATCTCAATTTTATGTGTTAGACCATCAAAGAGTGTACAGCAGACATGGATTCAGATACATGGAATGCTTACCACATAGTGAGCAACCGAGCGCGCTCCGTTTGTTACGCAACTCGACAGCAGCTTTTCCGGCGCAGAGCAGAGCACACAGTCAATGCACTCATCTCCACAGCCACCAGCCAGCTAGATGCAATGAAGGACCTGAAGGTAGGGCTGGGTTTAAAAAATAAATAAATAAATAAATAAATAATTTTTTTTATTTTGCAAATCAGTGGTTTCTCGGGATTCATGGATCATTTTCAAACAGGAGGGCCAGGTAGAGTTGAAAGAACTGACTGCAGCATCACTGGACAAGCTGCTTGAAGGCCACAGTGCTCTGCAGGCTCAACAGGGGAAGCTGCACGAGGGCCAGGAGCAGATGAAGAGTTCACTGAGGGACAACCTGGAGCGTCTGGGTCAGGAAAAAGCTCTCATCGCCTCTGGACAGGAGCTGGTAGCTCAGCTCATTCAGGGAATTACACAAAGAATGGGTGAGAATTTTACATTTTTCTGTATTCTTATTCTATTCTGTTAAAATTGACTTTGGGCGCGACTGTAAATAATCCGACATAAAGGCTCTTTTCATGTGCTAACAGTCAAATTGCAGCAGTTTGTAAATGGGTTTACTACTGACCATGGATAAAAGAAACTGTCAAATCACAAAGTACTTGAAAATGACCTTATACAGATGGTTTGATGTGCTGAATGACTTCTGGAAGTTTTAACTTTCCTCTTTTAAATAGGATAAAATATTGAACTGCAATTCTCTTTAAGAAAACTCTGTAAACACACCTGATGCCACATCACGTAGCATGGATTTTATTCTTTCCGCATGTCTTTCTGTCCACCTTTTTTAGAGAATGTGAGCGAGCATCTCCAAATCCAGGGCTCTGAGGTGCAGGACAGCCACAAGGTGATTGTCAAGGACCTGGCAGATGTAAGACACCAAGCTCAGGACATCTATCAGAAAATTGGTAAATGGCTGAAATCATTTGTAGTTTATAAAACTATCCCCCCCAAGCAATGTTCTTACATATCTTTTTGTATTTTCTCCACCCTGTGGCTGAGTAGACCACAGTATGATAGAGTTTCTGCAGTATCAGGATCAGACCTCCCAGTACTACACTGACCTGATGAACAAGTTGGAGCGCATGAACAGCACCCTGGGAGGCATGCTGCACTACCTCGATAAGATGCAGAGCCGCATAGAGGACAGGCTTCACATGATCCAGGGCTACCTCGGATGGGCAGGTGAGACACGGCAGCAATAGGGCACACTCCCTTTTTATAGGGTCTTTTCCTGCTACAGAGAAGTTGGATAATTGACTGTCAGCAGGACACATTTAGAAATTAATTCTTTACATTCTTTGACTAAAAAAAAAAGGTTTCTGTATGACTTAAGAATTCTTTTTCTTGTGCTTTTTGCTCGAACAGGTTTAAGTCTGACAGCTATATGGACGTGCATCACACACACAGGCTACTTTGTACTGTGTGCAGTCCTGCTGACATTCCTGCACTGTCCTGGTTTCTCTCGAGCCATGCTGCTGCTAACTGTGCCTCTGAATGCAGTGGCTGAAGTCAACCAGCAGCCAGCGCTGGATCTCACCAGCCTCAGCCTGCTGCTGCTCACTCTGTCTCTGGGTATAAACATAAAGTCACTTATGAGGAAAATACATTAGCTGCAGTTTTCTGAAGCATTTGTCACAGTGTGAATTTTGTTTCTGCAGGTCACTGGTTTGTGAATCAGCTGTGGGCATGCTTCCAGATCACGAAAAAGCTGACCAGTCCACTGCCACTCAGCTCGTGCACCATTGTGGAACTGCAGAAGCAGCCTTGCAACTCTTATCCACCATCATCTACACCACAGAAGTGAGTATGTTGCACACTAGAACTGCAACTTGCATATTGGTCTTTGAAAATGTTCAATTTAACGGACTTCACTGAATGTTAAGGCCATCGCCATCTTGGTGTTTTGAAACTGGACATGGAAGAGGGGTGACGTCTACTTGCTGATGGACGCTGGTAGCAGCTATCAGTTATAATATAGAGCAGGGGTCCCCAATCCCAGGCCTCAAGGGCTGGTGTCCCTGCAGGTTTTAGATCTCACCCTGGGTCAACACACCTGAATCACATGATTAGTTCATTACCAAGAACTTCAAGACATGTTGAGAAGGTAATTTATCCATTTAAATCAGCTGTGATGGATCAAGGACACATCTAAAACCTGCAGGGACACCGGCCCTCATGGACTGGGATTGGGGACCCCTGATATAGAGACAGTAATTTATTAAATGAGCACCATGTTGTAGATGTTAAACTTAGCTAATGATTTAATCCAGCTCAATCAGAAACTCTTGAGTTCACTGGTCAGTTCTCAAACTGGTAACTGATGATTTGTTTGATCGAGTAAAAAATTAATTTTGAACTCTACACGGTCAGTAAGAGCTTCAGGCAGTAGAACATGTATTATTGTCTACACCAAATTAACAATGATTCCTTTTGCATCTATTGGACCTATTTTCTATCCTTTTGTGCTTAGAGATGAAAAAGATGACATCATTGAGAAAGACGACCTATTGAATCCGGACAGCTTTTTATCAGGTGGGAAACGCATGCTGAACCTTTTTACAGTGAATCCTGTTCAAGAGCAGTGCTCTTTCTATAAATTCAGCTTCTCAGTTTTGCTGTCAAACATGTTTGTGTTTAGGTGAACTTGGCATATCAGCTGTGTCTCCACCTCAGAGGAAGCTTGCGCCAGAGTCGAGGCTTATGCCAGTAATTGGTACACCAAATCACTCCACTCCCAGGTTTATACCAAAGCCACTTTCTTCAGCGGTAAGCAAACTGAGTTAATGCTTTCAGAAATGCAAAAACTGTATTCTCGGTGCATCACTAGTGGCAAGCAAGACAAATATTGTTTAATTTAAATCTGTTTTAGGCTCTTTGTGACGATATACCCCTGAGGAACCTGGGAGGTGTTTTTGATTCAGTCACTGACTCGCATGATTTAGGGAATGATTCACGAAGTGCAAGTCCCACTCCATCGTTAGTCAGCAACAGGTCAGTAGCTCCAGTTACATGCACATATTTTTTTCTGTTTGAAGAGCTAAATTGTTTATATGGACTGTGATTTAATGTACTTTGGGTTGTGCGTATATATAACTGGAACCCTGACATTTGAAATGAGCATGTCATGTTAGGGATTCTAGCTGCCGGTTCATTGCTATGTTACTGATACCAGTTTTCACTGAAATCATACAGAAATAGAAGTAAGAGTCTCCAAGAGCTTTTGGCCTATAGAAGTTGTTTCAATGTATACTGACCTCATTATTTGAAACTGTGGAATTAATAATTACCCTCCAATATAACCTCATTATAATGAGTAAAAGGGAAATATGAATTGTTAAAGGGCATCTTTCTGTTTTTCCTGCCTTCAGCTCAATGTCAGGCCGTCAGCTGTGCAATGGCATCACAAAAAGAGGAAAAGTCTGTAAGAAGAGAGCCATGCCAGGACAGGAGTACTGCAGAGTCCACGAAGGGGGGCACTCCTCGTATGTCCAGTTTTAACAGGCTCAGCAGTCTTTGTTGTCTGTAAAAACTGTATACTGTAATGAAATATTGTTTTTACTAATTTCTGTCTGCACTGCCCAAGTAAGTAAGATTGCTAAATGAAAATTACGTCTGTAGCTATTTTAAATGTTTTTAGACGTTTATTTAGCTTTTCGTGTTTAATAAAAATGAAAAAACTCTTATCAAAATAAGCTTTGTCCGAGTATGTGCATGTACACACTCAAGGAACTGGGCTCAGTTTTTTTTCTTAATTCCATGCTCTTTATTGCTTTCAATGTACCTAGGAGAACATGGAAACAGACAGTAGCAATGTGCCACAGATGAACATGTATAGCCTATTCATAGTGGTGGGTAACTGGTTCTATATATAGATGGAGGGAGAGAGTTATGTGAATTTGAGTATGTGTAATATAGGTATAACCAAAGAGTATTTACTGCATGGTTTGTTTCAGTAAAAGCTGTGGTGGACATTTTAGTAGAGACAACATGTAAGCAATGGCCTGTGAAAAGCTGCTCTGTAGCACCTACCAAAGGGAAGGAACTGGAAGAGGTTGTATCCTGGGTGTGATGGATCTGAGTGTTTCCTAATTCTGAGTTTGTACAAATCGTTTCTTGCAGACCTGACTTGTCCACTGTAGTCTGTTCTCGTCCTCTTTGGTTTGATCCATACACTGATGGTCATGCAGGAAACAGACTGGATTACTGTAGAGTAGAAATGGACCAATAGCTCCTGAGCTGGTGCAGGAGGTCCATCCCCTTCTGGGCCTCTTTGATAATTTTGTATTAGGTGGCAACAGAGACTGGATCCCTGAAACCTGAAGGAGCATGTTCAGCTGTTTAACCCCTCATTGGTATGCAGACTCATCACCAACCTTCACAAGTCTCATGATCACCATGCCATCTGCAAACTTCACGTTTTTAAATAGGCTGGTGTTTTGAGGTGCAGTCGTTTGTGTATGAGGATCTACATTTCTCAAGGGCCGATGTCCTGCAGGTTTTAGATAGCACCTTGGTTCAACAAACCCGAATCAAATAATTAGTTCATTACCTCTGGAGAACTTCAAGACGTGTTGAGGAGGTAATTTAGCCATTTAAATCAGCTGTGTTGGATCAAGGACACATCTAAAACCTGCAGGACACCGGCCCTTGAGGCCTGAAGTTTCCCCAACCCTGATCTATACACTTCTGTGTCTGTTATAAAGTGAAGCATGAGTAGTAGTGCTGTCCAGCAGAACTGAATCCTTGTTTTGTCATCTTCTTATGGCATATGAACATATACAGAAGTAAAAATCTCAATCTGTGACACATGTCTTTCATATCAAGGGCAGGACACTTGAGACACATTGCAAATATAAAATATTTATTTTGCTCTGATTTGTTTAAAAAAAACCAAACAAAAACCCAAACCACTAGCCCACATAATGCTCAATTATATAAGCTGGATCAATGCCAAGTAATTTAAACATTCAAATCCCAAACCCTTCAATAACAAATGTAAAGTCAAAACAATTCTGATTTCTGAATGTTATGTTGTGTCAGCACCTGGATTACAAGATTGAAGCAGCCCATTTCCCAGCTGAAATGATTAATATTACCACAGTGAATAAAACTCTGAAACTTCTTCATACGGGTCGTAGAATAGACGATGACATCATTTTTCTTTTACTGAAGGACAGCGGACCCCACGATCTGTACGTTCCTAAAACGTTCCACGCTCAGCTGGATGATCTAGTTTAGATTAAAACAGTTGGATTAAATCTGAGATGACTGAACTCTTCCTGCTGGTAACACTGATACTGGAAACCACAATCAGCAACTCTGCAATTTAAGTTAAAACTGGGAGGGAAGGAAAAAAAACAAAACAAAAAACATCTAAGCTTACATGTAGCTCAGTACCCTTTAAAATTCGACTAGAGAAAAATGTAGTGAGGGACAGTAGAAAAATGGCAGAAAAACTTTCTTTTAAATCAATAGGCTACAGCACAATTAATGTCAGTCCTTTTAAAAGCAAATACAAAGAGCGAATAAATGGGAAAACCAGCTGAAAGCACCTGAATTTAGAGGGCGTAGAAGAAGAACGCTCTTCCTCACAGCAGCTGGACGGATTCAGCAGTGATGACTTTAAGGCCTTGCAGTACAATTTCTCAATTTTATTTTATAGCTGTGTTGAGCCGTGAAAGGAAATTAATTTTGTCTCCTACTACAGACTAGTAGTAAATTTCATATGTGTATTATTTCCTATTGACTGAGGGGCACCTCTAAATGAAAGTACAGAAGTATGCTAAATGATCATGATTTTGCAGTGGTCTCTTGAAAATGCTTCTCTAACACTGAGTCCACAATCACAACCATAGCCAGTATACAATAGATGGACTTCACTACTGTGATTTTACCCTTTGCTTAGTGAAGTTGTTGCAATTTTTGCAATCATCAATTTGGTGTTTTGAAACCAGATGTGAGGAGGTAAGGTACAGACTTGTCATTGAACGTCTCTTTATAATCACTAACACTTGAATCTAGCTACAGAGCTCAAGCTCATAAGGAAAGTGCTGACTGAGGTCACAGATTATGGATGAGCAAAGA
Source organism: Perissodus microlepis (assembly GCF_051167445.1). Classification (NCBI taxonomy): domain Eukaryota; kingdom Metazoa; phylum Chordata; class Actinopteri; order Cichliformes; family Cichlidae; genus Perissodus; species Perissodus microlepis. The sequence continues at coordinate 26,895,587 of NC_140477.1, read as the reverse complement.
TTTCTACATGACTGGACTGCTTTTTACAATTGCAGGAGTCATCCCCTGCTGGCCATTAAAAAGAATGCAGGTTTAAGGCACTTCTGCATTAGTTCACAATTTAGACCCTGCCGCTACACCCACCTTTTATATACAGACAAGGATTCTAACCAGTTCCTGACACAAGAATAATGCCACCATGGCTCGGTGGCATCATTTCAGTCCAATACTTTTCAAACTGGTATTCTGACAAATCATCCACAATTTAATCCAGCTGAATAGAGTCCACGTACAGAAAAGGGGTCCCAGGTCCTGCACCCAACATTCAGCACAAAACAGTATGGTGCTGCAGAAAGAGGGCAACAACAGTAAGACTCAACACCAACTGCCTTGTGTTTGTGCTGTGAAGCACTTTTTTTCCACGAGCTCGCTCTCCACCACCAGACTCTTTACCAACACAACAGCAGATGAAACAAGAATTAGCACCGATTTGTTTGGCAGTCTTCTCACTTCCTGGCTGTGTCATAGTTGGCAACAAACCAATCACAGGTTTCCTTTAAAGCTGCAAGTGAAAAGAACCAGGCAAGTCAGTTAACTGGTGGAGTCTTTTGAAATTTCTACACTGTTAGCATCTAAATGTCAAGCTTTACATCAGCCGCACCTTGGTTGAAGGGGGTGAAAGTGAAGTCTGGCAGATACCGGCACAGCTTTGCATTGCTGGCCGTCTTTTTGAACTGTCCGTCTGCTTTACTGGTGTCAAACTGAATGTCACGGGTAAAGGAAACGACGGGACAACAAGAAGCAATGTTGGGGTTTTCTCTATAGTAGTCTACAGTCTTTACCTTACAACATAAAGCACCTTGAGGTGACTGCTGTTGTGATTTAGCGCTATATAAATAAAACTGAACTGAATTTAACGTTAATCTTCCAAATCCACTGTCAAAAACAAATAACTTGCATTACTGAAAGGATACCACAACTCCTCCTTTAAAGCCCAATGCGTCAACAACAGCTTCTGCTGCTTCTTTGATGGACACTTCATCTTCCTCACCAACTGGAAGCAACAGATGTAGCATTATAAGAACACTTCTCCTTAAACTGCCATCATCATTGCATAGTCATAGAGTCATAGAGTCTATGAGGACTCACCAGAGAGAATGATTGGCTCAACTTCTGGATACTCCCTCAGGACCCAGAGGAAAAGACGAGCCAGGTCCAAAGAGTAGATAAACTGTCTTCTAGGTGTGCCAGAGCCCCAGACCACCAAGGGTTTCCCCCCCTCTGAACAGTACAAGATGTAGATGAAGTCACGTGTCCATTTACACCACCAAAAACTTGTAAATGCTTAAAGAGAAATGCTGGAATGACGATGGGGTTAGGGACTTAAAAATCCACAACTTACTTTGAGCAATGTATGCTTTATGTATAAGACCCGGTAGCACATGACCATCTTCGATGCTAAAGTTGTCATGAGGACCAAACACATTAGTGGGAATCACAGCTGTATAGCAACGCCCATGCTGCTGTAAATATGCTCTGTGAAGCACACACAGGAAAAAAAATGTCACGAGACTGAAAGTTTTAAATGCATTTCCTGAAAAATAGGCAGAGACATCATGCGAGGGTGACACATAGCAGTATGGGAGAATTCTCAAACACTAATATGACGAATGTCCTGTGAAACTATACACATGCTAAACAGAAGTATAACTAAAAACTGTTGGGATTATGTTGGTCAGCCGCAAGATCATGATTGTTTTACCCCTTTGAAACACCCTGCATTTGTTTTTTAAGACAACAACTTCCTTGCTGGACTTCTTGAAAATAAAGTGGTTTTACTGCTCCTGTTAACCAAAGTGTTCTCTTCCTGTCATCTTGGCTAGAACTGTTCTAAACCAGTCTGCCAGGGAGGGAGTTGAGAGCTGGGAGAGCTGAGAGAAAGCACAATGCGGTAGAGGATATAGAAATGACACATAGAAGACATAACGTACCTGTTGTGGACATCAATCATCCTCTTTGCATAGGCGTAGCCAAAGTTGGACTCATGAGGTGGACCGTTGTGGATCTGTAGTAAAGGGAAGCGCATGTGAGCTGCTCTTTTCCAAATGTGCTGATACACAGAAAGAGCAGGGAGGTAATATTTACCATGGTCTCGTCAATAGGATAAGTTGTCTTATCAGGAAAGATGCAAGTGGACAAGCAGGAAACAACCTTGACCACGCCCACTTCATGCGCTGCCTGCAGCACATTGTCATTGATGTAGATGTTGTTCCTCTGGAAAGTAAATAAAGCAGGATGAGCATCAAAAACATGAATCTAGATAGTCTACGATCATAACATTTCTATTAAATGAGTTAATTAGATGAACAGGTTCCTCATACCCAGAAGTCCAGGTTATATTTCATGTTCTTGAAAAGCCCTCCAACCATAGCAGCCAGGTGGATGACGTGCGTAGGCCGGTGTTTCTCAAACACTGCCCGGGTCTGGTCCATATTCCTGAGGAGAGGCCACCAGCAGGTTAATAGTATCAAAACATGTGACAGCATTTTATCTTGAAGCGGAGCAACTCTCACATGAGGTTGGCATCTTTGGAGGACAGGAATATCCATTCCTCCCCCTCCTTGGCTCCTCCTTCTTCTTTCACCACATGCTGTATGGCCCTGCCCACCAACCCGGATGCACCTGTCACCAACACCCTCATGGGATCGCTCATGTTTATCTAGGTAGTGGACCATGAACAATTCAGCACAGGACGAATCACAGGGAAACTCTGATTTAGATACAAGCTATAAACATCGTCAAACCTTCTAAAGCTAACAGGTTTATCTGTGTTTTCATGCAGTACCGTGTGCTATTTGTTAGATGCTTCCTGATTTTTATCTGAGGTGATCTGACCCGTACAAAACAAGCAGATTTTGTACATATATAGTTGCATATGTGCCACGTACACCGCACACGACCATTCAGACAAGCTTTTTAGCTGTTAGGTGGCGGTAATCGCCGTCATCGTTCCTTGGAACTCGACAAAGTAAAAAACTGATTACCTCGTAAGTTTACTTTTCTTCCTAAAAGCGACATATCAGTGCTAGAAATCCTCGTTAACTCAGAGTTAAACAAATAAGCTAGCATTAAAAAAAAACTCTTTTACCTGTTTGAAAGCTGAGAACAGAACAGAGAAGCCGGTTTTTTCTCTTCGTCTCCTCTTCCTTCTTCTTCTAAATTTAATTGGCGGTTGTCAAAGAACTGAATGGTGCATTACCGCCACCAACTGGTGTGGAATGTGACTGGAACGTCGCTCAAAAGAAAAAAAAAAACCCTCAAATCTCCCTAAGCCATTTATTCTCTTTTAAAAACTGAAGTAGGGTCTGATAACGTTAACTTCTAGAGTCCTTTTGCAGTATACCAATAACATCTAGTTTCATTTTTATGTTACTCAGGTTTTAGGTCAGTTGTCTTCTCTCCAGCTGAGCTGCTGCGTCTTCTTCTTCTATCTTTTTATGACGGTTGGCAAACCACTTCAGGTATATTACCGCCACCTTCTGGACGGATATTCTTTTCCGTCGGCTGTCCATTCACCATCCTTCCCTCCAGCGACCCTAGAGGCTTCTTGCTGGTTCACTTTTATCTCTTCCAGGTGTATGCATTCTGTCTCTTCAGCTGCTTTTCTCTTCTTTACACAACTACCGCTTTCCCACACTGTCAATCTCAATACTGACGTTACTGTAGACCAGTCATCTTCTTGCCTGCCTTTTTCGAGCAAATCAGCCTCCGTGTTGCACTCTTGTGAAACCCACCTCCTTACCATCTTCACCTTGGACATCTCAGTGGGAGCTTTATTCAAAGCCGAAGTCGTCATCTTCAAAACCACCAGCATCTAGACCAAGGGCGTAGATTTGGTTTTGGCATTGGTGGGGACGGATGATTCAACCACCGAACTCTGCCCTGTTTCTTTTTTTTTTTCCTTTTTGTTTTTGCTTCTTAATAAAAAGAGGAGAAATATACTTGCCTACATATGCTATTCTACGTGCTTTTAAACCATTTAAAATCACAATTCATAGTTTTATATGTGAATTATATAATGTTAAATTACTATTAAACAAATGACTAAGTATTTTAGGCTTTAGTTTACTTTAGCCATAATCCATATAAATCAGGTATCATACAAAAATAAAAATAGCTTCAAATACAGTCATGACAATAAAAGAATATGACTTTAAGGACTTAACATCATTACTTCAGTTATAGTGCACCAACATCTCTGATACATTAGCACTAAGGAAACACTGAATGACCTGGTGGTTTTTGTCCATAAAACGACTCATCTAAGATTACCACAAAGTAAAAGATCTCTCAGCAAAATTATGCAACAGTTTAGGCGCACTATTGCCCCGATCAAATCAGTGAGCTGAGATTTTCTATTCTAAACATGAACTACTGTTACAGCAACAGACATGGACTACTGGTGTCCCACACAACAACTGTTTGTAGGGTGAGTGCATTTTTAAAACAATTTGTGCAAACTGCACTACAAGGTGGATATTTGCAAAATCATGACTACTACATTTTGTCTCAAAAATTAACCCTATGAATATGTCAGTACCATTAGGATGAAATTATTGTGTCACCAACATTTTAATGTTAGACATATCATTTTAACAGCCTCTGTAAACTAATATCCTGGCTTGCTCAAAGCTGCCGTTTTCTCTGACAGTTTCAATCAAAATTAGAAACGCTACTCTGAGACTGAGATAACTAATAGTGCTTCCTGTTGTGCAGTTAGTTTCCAAAACACGTTATTCGTGGTTACATACAATTTTAGACTGATGTGGGCCAAAACCTAGCATAGCCTGTAACGTTATTATGACAGACACATTTTATGAGTTAATTTGGCTTTAAGTGACTTGCAGGTTTCTTTGAAAAATACTTATATCCAGGTTCTTCCTTTTTGCTGCCATCCTCCTCTCCTCCTCGCAGCGCAGGCTTTCCGCTGCTAAAACTAAACAGCTCCCTGAAAGGCACAGCCAATCACATTGGCCATATTTGTCACATGATATAGGACTCCAGTAGAGGACGTAATTTAACTCTTCCTGCACCGCTGGGTGAATGAGACGTTAACAGATCGGGTTTTTTTTTCTTTCTATCGGGTTTGATTTTCTTTACTTGAATAGATCAAATTACTGGTGGGGACAATTCAATAATCGCTGAATATTGGTGGGAACATGTCCCTTCCGTCAATGCCAAATCTACGCCCTTGATCTAGACGCTGGGGGATACTGGATAGAATGAACATGGTGAGCTGGTCACCCACATGGGACAGCTCCAGGATCTTCATACCTTGGTCATGGACTGTAGTTGTAGGGCTGCTTCTTCTTCTGGTACATCATCTGGACTGAACAGGTTACTAATGTCATTAATATCTGTGATGTGTGCTATAGCTCTACAGGCCTCAGCATAATTTGAGAAATGTTGATACTGAAGAGCAGAAGCAGTTCAATTAATCAGATATCAGTAAAGTCTGTGACGCTCTGTGTTTAATGTACAACCCCAATTTCAAAAAATGTTGAGAGACTATGTAAAGTGTATATAAAAACAGACTGCAATGATTTTTCCATGTGTTATTCTCAGTCAAACACAGAAAATCATGTATCATGTCAGATGCACAAACTGAAAAAACAAATCGATTTTAAGCAAAAAACAAAACCTCTTTTTGAACATCATGACAACATGTCTCAAAAAGCTGCCAGTGATGAGAGCAGCTACTAGATTTTTATCTGATCTTGGATTCTAGCTGCTCACTTTTCATTGCTGTTGTAATAGCTGCAGTTTAGTATACTATAACAAACAAGGCCTTCCCTGAAAAATGTGTTGCTCTAACCCCTGTATATACCTTTCAGTATTGCTGGGGCCCTTCCAGAGCACACTGCCAGTTCATAGATGCACCATCATACCATCAGAGCTGCAGACTCTTGATAATAAGTTGGAGTTTCCTCTTTAGTCTGGAGGACACAGTATCTATGTTCTCTAAAGCTGGTGGAACTTGTGATTTTATACAAGTACCATCTATTTTGTAAAAGCACATTTTGTTTTTAATAAAAGAGACATGTGTGTGTCTGATTAAGTAATAAAATGTTCCAGAAAGAAATACAGTTTTATAAATAGCAAAACATCACAACACAAAACTCCATTTACTTTATTTCATAGATGTATTTATTTGAATTGCACCATCACCTTCCTCTGCTGCTTCTGTCTACTGAGGAGATGAGAATCTGCCAAAGAACAGGATGGACTTGGTCTCGTTGTGTCTGATGAAGAAGAGGAAGGGGTGATCTGCTGTGAAGTGTCCACAACTAAATGGCCTGAACACAACACCTGTGGCTGCAGCGGCCTCTGTGCCCTCCTCATTAACCTCCACAAAGGCCTTGTGGGCCACCGTAGACAGGAAGAGCCTCTCTTCACGATTCATGCCAGACAGGTCAGCTCTTCCTGCACAGAACACGTTCTTCATACCCAGTTTAGTCAGAGGTTCATTCAGCTCGTAGTCTTCCTCCAGCTTGAACTTTGGCAGGTCAACAAGAACTTCTGAATGAACTTCCATGTTTTTCCTGTCGGTCCATTCATTCAGCCTCTCCTGTGTTAGCTCCTTCTCCAGCTGGAACACAGTTAATACATTTTGTCATATTTCTTTTGCTCATATTTAAATTCATTTTATACACGAAATCAGAAGTGGTCTGTTAAATGATCAAATTTAAGTAAACTGAAGTGAAGCAGAAGAGTTTTTGTGTCTTTTCTTTACAGGAACTTGTTTCTAGGCTGTGTACCTTCAGCAGAGGGTCTGAGCCGTCTGAGGACTCCTTAGGCAGCAGAATGAACATGCTGAGCTCCTCACCCACATAGGGCAGCTCCAGGATCTGCAAATCATGGTCAGCAATGTAGTTGTAGGGAAGCTTCTTCCTCTGGTACATCATCTGGACTGGTACGGTCTCATTCTGACACACAGGAAATCCAGGCGACCAGATCATGTTATCATAAAGCTTCTGATGGTGTTTACCTTAAACATTTTACAGTTTCCTGTATTCAGACTTTGAGTCCAGAATTTGTAACCTTCAGTTAAATTTCTACCTTTTTGACTTTAAAGGGCATCTCTTTGGTGTTTGCCTCTTTAAACGGGTTCTTCCAGTTGCCCTTGAAGTAGACAGCATTGACCAGAGCCAGTCTGGTATCTTTGTCGACTGTTCCTGGCTTAAGAAGGTCTTTTATCTTATCTGACAGGAAATACAGAGACACAACAATATTTCATTATAATCCACAGAGGATGCTAAAATGATTCCCTGCTGTTCAGGCTGTGGAAGATGCACATTCTCACTTTCTGTCTGCTGCTCGACCCAGCTGTTGATCTCTGCTCTGCACACCTCTGGAGCTCCGATGAAGTCCACAGTCTGCAGGTCTGCCTGGTAGTACTTCTGTGTGGCTTCAAGGAAGTCCTGCAGAGAGCAGACATCTGTTTATTAATCCAGTCTTTGTAATGAAGAACTTTATGAAGAGAATCATTGATGTGGACACTCACTGGGAGGAAGTGGGCAGTGTTTTCTCCATAAAGACGGTTGGCTAGTTTCAGGATGTAGGATGCAGACGGTGAGTTGATGTCAGCGTTCAGTTTCTGGAAGTCTGCATGGATGCCTTCACCTGAGCTGAATGAGAGGGCCTGTGTGGCATTGAAGACAAAGACTGAAAAGATGTGACACTGAGCCTGTCTGCCATTTCAGCATCATGTTTAATAATAACAATTAACTGACTGTCAGCATCATGCTCTCAGTAACTATACTGTTTGTGGGTTTTATGGACTTTGATGCCATTTATATAACACATTCCATCCTCATATGGTAGACAAAAATTTCTGACGTCCCACTGGGAACATCTTGGGGTTCAGTGTTTTGGATACATAGAAAATTAAGCTTTTCAAAGATGTTAAATGAAACCCCAAAATTAATTAATTTATAAATCTACCGAGGACAAGAATTATTAGTTTATTAGTTAGTTTACTATTCAGCCAGCCAGCACTCTTGTAGCAAAAAAGTTCAGATTTTATATATATATATATATATATATATATATATATATATATATATCTTGTTGTGTTTCCGGTATATATGTATGTATAATTTTTTTTTAAAGACAAAATCAAAACAACAAAATAGAAAAACACAGACAGCCACATCTGACTGCTTTTAAATTGTAACGAGGGCTTGAAGTTGCACAATCATGCTCGCCGATCAACTGACAGCTGGTGCAGGGAACAAGTGACAGTGAGCTGACCTGAGCGATCTGAGCTGCAGTGTCTCCTTTAGCTCCCAGGTAGACCATGGCCAGGGCTGAGCTGATGCTCAGAGGAGAGATAAAGATGTTCCCGACAGAGTTTGCCTGGCTCAGAGTGCGGAACAGCTCCAAGGCAAAGACTGTGGCTGTATCCCAATTCAGGGTCTGCAGCCTTAAAGTACGCATTTTAAGGCCGATTACGTCACAGCGACGCGACGAAGGCTGTCCCAATTCGAAGGCTGCTCGAAATGCGGCCCTCAAATGCGTCCTTCATTTCCCTGAATTTTAAGGATGTGGCGGTGTAGACTTCGTGGCCCAACATATCCCAGAATGCATAGCGCGGCGTTGGGTGTGGATAATTTTGCCGAAAAAAAAAACGGCGGATGAGGGGCGCCCGAAGAGTAAACTTTAAGTAAGTACTGAATATTATGTCACTTATTTATGTGCAAATGTTTAATAACGAAGAACATTAAAACATTACTGTTGGCCACATGTCGGCAAAGTTATGTAACATTAGTGACGTTTGTACTAATTTGGTTTTAAAGCCTTTACTTCAAAATATACGCCGTTCAATAGCTGAGCTTAATCTTACAGAGAATGATCAAAGCTCATGTAGAAACAAACAAACAAATGAACAAAAGATTTTCAATATTAAAGTTATTCTATTAATCATTTTTAGTTATACCAGCAGTGAACTTGAACTCTGTGTCAAATACTGAGCTTCAGTAAAGATTCAAGTTGTGTTTATTAAAATTTCCTTTACCTTAAATCTTCACTCAAAGACAAACATCTTTTACAGTGTATATATGGATGTGTTATATATAAGAGACAAATATTGTTCTTTTAATATGTTGGCATTACTAAATTTGGCTCAGTGCTTACATATATGTGTAAAAACAAAATGTACGAGCTGTGATAACTGTGTCTGATAGAATGAAGAGTAGACTGATATATTGGATATTCCTTTATTGGGTGAGAAAATCAGACCATGTCATAACTGCTTTAAGTCATACAGAATAGATATCAGAGCCTTAAACAGGCTGACTTCTGCTAAATGGGTCAAACTGGGCAGAAACACATAACATCCTGATAAAATATGATGTAACACTACAGATCAACTTACCTCAGAATATATAAAGCATATAAACAATTACAGCAATATGATGCAACAAACACAGCAGTGCTACTGATCCAAAATACTCAAAGCTTCATAGAACTGAAACAAACATTTATTTTTAGGTCCATTCTGCTGCTGATACACACTTTAGGTTTCTGAATATTAAACTTGTTGCTGCCTTTCATAGTGTGTAACTTGAAGGCCCTGAGTACTTTCTCCCACACTGAAAACACTGGAATGATAAAAATATTTGAACATTACCTAATAAGACTGATTCAGGACAGACAATTAGTTATGTTAAACTTTTCTAGCAGTCCTTCACAAACAGGGAACAGTCTGTCTATTCTCTCCATCTGTCAGCAGCTGCTGACTCTTCCTCCTCCTCTTCCTCACACACTGCTGAGTTTGTCCTGGTGGATCATCAGGGGTGCAAAGCCTCACAGGTGATGTGCAGCAGTGGGTCCCTCAGTCTGTCCTCACTCTGGACACTTGCAGTTGTCACACATGGAAATCAAGTGTGTGATAAGCTGCAGGATTCAAACACAAGTGTAACTTATAAACACATGTTCATACATTTATTACACAATCAGAGAGAAAGAAAAAGAGAGAGAGTGCAGGACAGACAGACAGATGACAGTCTCAGGTGTATACACTGCTACAAAACAGCACAAGAGAAGCAGGATTTAGTGTTTGTGTTATTACGAGTGCTAAACAAGAAGAGTTCCCAGATGGTACAGTAGACACATGTGTGACTGCTGTGATTAAAGCAACTTTCTTTCAGCTTAACGAGTGAACCGTCAGCTCGTTCAAACACACGTTAAAGTCCGTTTGGCTCGACACCACCGAACAGAGGCAGCAATATAACATAGCTAACATTAACAGTGCAGTGAATCCTGCTTATGCCGTGATATTCAGGACTGCAAACCGAGCAGCATCACTGACTTTCAGCTTGTTGTGTTTGTGGATATATGACTGACTTTAATTATCCATAAAATCATCACATTCTCTATAAGATTAAGGTATTTCAGAAACTGCTGATACTGGGATTTTCCCACATAACCATCACTAGTTTACAGAGACTAGAAAAAGAGACTATATCCAGTGGCAGTTTTCTGTGTAAAATAAGAACAATTTGATTGCTTCAAGCTGATGGGAAGAAAACGTAGCTTGTTACAATCACTGCAGAAGAGCATCTCAGAATGCATAACACGTCAAGCTTTGAAGCAGATCGGCTACAGCTGCAGAAGACCACACCGGACGCCACTTCTGTCACCAAAGAAGAGGAAGATTCTGCAGGTCTATCAATATTAGATAATAGAAGATTGAAAAACTGTTATCTATATAGCTAGATACTTGCTTCTAATAAAAGATATTTGAAACGAAAAACTGTTATCTAATCTGATTAGTCTCAATTTTAGCTCTGATGTTAGATTGATGGGGTCAGAATTTGACATAAACAACATGAAAGCATGGATCCATCCTGTCTTCTTGGCACAAAGTAATCTTGAACTTATATGTATGGAGACAGCCCCACCTGCTGGTAAGATTGTGTGGTATTCAAAAAGTACATCATCAGCAATGCATGATGCAGAGTAACTGCAATATGTGACACTTTAAACTCATTGTTGACAGAAGTCTCTGTGTTTGTGGGAAATAGATCAGTGTGTGGCTGCAGAATCACATCAAAGCTTGAGAAAGACTGGAAATGATTCGAGTCCGAGTTAAAGGTCAAAGGTCAAATTTTTATTCCACGTCACTAGTGCATGGAATCACATTTCTTGACTTATGTACTATTTATTTATCTTTTTCAACATCAATTTCATTGTTTTTCAGAGCAAAGTTTGGGACATTTTCTTTCCCATCATTAATGAAGCTGATTTAATAATGTAAACATTAAAAATGATGAAAAGATTGAGCACGAGACTGAGAGACTTTTGAGGTCTGGTGGAGCAGTGGGAGGAAAAAAGATCTAGTTTTGGTGGATTTTCAGATATAAAGCAAGAATGGCCTCATTAGCTGCCAGCATTTGCTATGTAAGCATTATGTGTATAGATGGTTTACTTAGGCTGTGGGACTCACATTCATGTATAAATGTATACATTCGCTGTTATGTAGGCAGCAGTACTTGTTCTTCATTTCAAACAAAGTGGCAAATACAAAGTACTGGGCAGAGCTGCGTTTCAGTGAGATAAATAACAAGAATATGGACAAATCAGCTACAGGTGTTACAGGCCTTCCATGGGGTCTGTTTTTATACAGAAAAGTAGAGACAGGAGACATGAGTTGCGTTTGGTCTGCAGGCTCTTCCTCGTCTGAGGTACAGAAGCGTTGCAACGGCCAATCGCACTCACAACTACTTCCTGCTTGTGGCGTTGCCACGCAATTACATCTTCATAACTTTAACTGAAAAGTGCAATTCACACTATTTTAAATCATTTTAAATAATTAAATATTCCAAATATTTAAAATTAAGCCCATTTTTTAAAAATACGATCTCTAGATTAAAGTACTAATCATCAAAAGCCAATCATTAAATAATCACAAACATACGGGGACACCTTAGAGACCCGCTAACTGTCACTAGCCTTTTGGCAGCTGTAGTTTGCCCATTTCAAAATTGAATTTGGTTTGTAATTATGTCCATGTTTAGTGCACCAAAATCACCATCTGTTAAAAAATGTGTTATTGTTTCTAGCTGGAGGAGCTCCCCGTGGCTATCGGCTACCTGCAGAACCTTAAGGTTTTAAACCTGTGCAACAACCGTCTCACAAGCCTCCCAAGCGAGCTCAGCCTCCTGAATAAACTCCAAACACTGAACCTGGGTCTCAACCAGCTGGAAGCTCTTCCTGCCTCCATTGGTGCACTGGAGGAGCTCCGCCACATTGGCCTTTCTGATAACAGATTCACCCGCTTCCCCGGCTGCCTCTTGAAGCTGAAAAAACTGGAGAGTATCAAGATGGACAGGAATCCAATTATTGCTGAGAAGATACCCACTGAGAAACCAGTCAGTATTTCAGAGAGCTTTTACCTAGTCAAAGAAAGCTTCCTGTGCAAAGAGTGTCTGAATAGGTGCCAAGCTGAGAGGAAGGAGCTGAGGGAGGAATAAATACCACACTGTTCTTAACTCAAGAGTGCCTTTCACTTACAGTACTGCATGTTACTCTGATCTGTACTCTGCATTGTACATAGATTCAATTAATATCAGACAGTAACAGAAAACATTGCAATTTCCCTTGTAAGTGTATTTAAAGACTTATATTTTTACACACATTTTATACAATTACTATGCTTATAACTGCATGATAATTAGATACAAATAAAGTGTTTTGACAGTCTGTTGGGCCTAGAGGGCAGCAGAGAGCACCCTTATCTCTGAGTACCTGTCACTGACTTTAAACACTTATAAGTAAGAAGTTGTGTGAAATAATATTTCATGTTATTAAACATACAAACGGTATCTTTTGCATGTGATCATAATTCATCATCATCATCATCATATATGGAAAAAATGAAGTTCCTGAAGTCTCTAAACAAGAAAAGAAAGACACAGATTCTGAGTTTGTCTCATTCAGAGAAGGCCTTCCTTTCTATGATGAACCATCACTTTAGTGTGATCTTTATTAGTTTCAGACCAAAATACATTTCAAAAGATATTTTAGATATGATATGATGGTATGTGTGTGTGTGTGTGTGTGTGTGTGTGTGTGTGTGTACACCTTAGTTTTTAACAATATATACTATATAGTATTTAAAGGAACACACTCCACTTTTTTTGGAAATAGGCTCATTCTCCATCTCCCTCAGAGTTAACAATGCAGCGTCTTCTTTCTAAATCTGTAGGTTAATAGGACTTTGGAGCGGGATCTTAAGGGATGGGGCGTGGCCAGGATTTTTGCTCGAGGCGCCATATCAGCAGGCCAAAGAAATGCTTGCTGTGTGTGGACACACAGACACGCATACACATTTACACACACAAACCATCATATAGAAGAGAGATTTCTGAATAGGGATTTTGTTTCTGTTTTTTGTTAAAGAGACATGAAAGACCTCAACTTAAGGTTAAGTGTATAAACTTGAACTTGAAACATCTTTATGATGCAACCGAAAGAATCATGAATCTGAAAAGCCACATGATTTTTCTGGATTTTATTTTTGTCGACTTATGAAGTTATATATACTGTTTTGTATATTTTTGAAATTTCTTAAGGAGAAGATTGCTGATTGGCTGATTGGTCCTAACCAATTACTGTATAAAAGATGAACGACACGACAGCACTTCCTCCCATTGTGCAAAAATGAAGCCAAAATATCCCGCTTGTGGGAGCTGCCATGTTCCACTTTTGGAGCCAGAGTCTGCTCAGTAGTAACTCGTGGTGGAGCGTCTCTGCCCACACACCCACTGGACGTGACCGTGAACACGCCCCCTTACACTTTTTACATAGCCCGGCTGCTCTGTCTCTCATTCTGCAGGGTATGATGACTGTTATTTAAAGCTACTAGTTAAATGTTAAATTTAGATTTAAATTTATCATACAAAACATGCACTCTGTGCAATATGGATCAACGTTACTGCTGAAGATGTGAGGACATCTAATCTCTGAAAAAACAACTGTTAATGAAGCTGGAAAAACACACCCACGTCTTGATCCTTAAAAAAGCATATTAATATATAGTAAAAGTAGAATTAAGTAGAGCTTCAGCCTACTAATATTAGTCAATAAAATACATTCTCTGCATCAAAAGTGATGAGTTAAGGTGCCCATGGAGGCAAGGGTGCCACCAGGCATTTGGCCCCGGGGTAGACCCAAGTCAGGCTGGAGAGATTATATCTCTTGGCTGGCCTGGAAATGCCTTGGTGTTCATATTCATATTAATATTCTTATTCTTCTATGACAAAAAAGTCCAAGTGTTCATTTAAAGAAATAAACAGAGCAGTAAGAGATGTTTTTTTACATTTTTTTCTTTATTTTCATTAGCCGAAGGCCGTATCGTTTGTTTTCTGACCTAGGAGTTGGATAGTCCTGGATCAGGGACTTTTTTGGACGCCTTGTGTCACTACTGCTTCTTCTGGCCTCTTGTTGTCTTTTGGTGTGTTTGGTGTGTTTTCAGAGGTTTCACTCAAGGTCATATTGTTCATTTTCTTAACTAGGAGTCGGATAGTCCTTGGCGTCCAACTTTTTTGGCTGCTCTGTGTCACTGCTGCTTGTTCTGGCCTCTTGTTGTATTTTGGAGTGTTTTCAGAGCTTTTGGTATCGCTTGAGGTCGTAACGTCCATTTTCTCAACTTGGTGTTGGATAGACCTTGGCGTCCAACTTTTTTGGCTGCTGTGTCACTACTGCTTCTTCTGGCCTCTTGTTGTATTTTGGTGTGTTTTCAGAGGTTTCACTCAAGGTCATATTGTTCATTTTCTTAACTAGGAGTCGGATCGTCCTTGGCGTCCAACTTTTTTGGCTGCTCTGTGTCACTGCTACTTGTTCTGGCCTCTTGTTGTATTTTGGAGTGTTTTCAGAGCTTTTGGTATCGCTTGAGGTTGTAACGTCCATTTTCTCAACTTGGTGTTGGATAGTCCTTGGCGTCCAACTTTTTTGGCTGCTCTGTGTCACTGCTGCTTGTTCTGGCCTCTTGTTGTATTTTGGAGTGTTTTCAGAGCTTTTGGTATCACTCGAGGTCGTAACGTCCATTTTCTCAACTTGGTCTTGGATAGTCCTTGGCGTCCAACTTTTTTGGATGCTCTGTGTCACTGCTGCTTGTTCTGGCCTTTTGTTGTATTTCAGTGTGACTTCAGAGCTTTTGGTATCGCTCGAGGTTGTAACATCCATTTTCTCAACTTGGAGTTGGATAGACCTTGACAAAGAACTTTTTTAGATGTTCTGTGTCACTGCTGCTTGTTCTGGCCTCTTGTTGTCTTTTGGTGTGTTTTGAGAGTTTTTGGTATCACTCAAGTTCATATCGTTCTTTTTCTGAACTTGGAGTTGGATAGTCCTTGAAGAAGAACTTTTTTGGATGCTCCGAGTCACTGCTGTTTCTTTTTTCTCAGTGTCTATTCTCATCCTCTTTCTCTCTGGAGAGTAGCTCTCAGAGTTGTTTTTGCTGCCTTTGGAAATCTGACTGTATTGTCTTTTCAACACAGTTTTTTCTTCACAGATTCGTCTTTTTTTCCTTGGTGGAGAGCAGCTGTCGTCACTTCTGCAATTCTGTGCAACATAATTCGGGCCTCGCTTCCTCTTGAGTGGAAGCTGGAAATGTGTTTCATCAGAATTTGGCTCTGGATTTTGGTGGTCCATTGTAGTAAAGCCAGTGTAAGCTTGTTGGTTTTTGCCGTGTTTACTCTGAGACATGTCAGAGTGTTGCTGAAGTGACTGTCTTAAAGATTCAACTGTTTTAAAATGTTTCTCAGGCGTATCTTTGAATGCTGCAATCTCGAGTGTTACAAGTAAACTGCATGAAAGTTTGGGCTTCTTACCCGGAAAGGCATATGAAATGCCTTTGATCATCATGATGATGTCATAACATAACGTAACAGCAACATTTTTTTTTCTTTTTTTAAAAATTTGGTTCTATTGTCTATGGGGCTTTGGAGCGTGATGTCACGGCAGGGGGCGTGGCCGCCGGGGCGCCATTTTAGCAGGCCAAACAAAGGGCTAGTGATGGTAAATTTGATTCTTTTTACTGAATCGAGTTTTAATGAGTCACTCACCAAAGTGAATCGGGTTTTTTGAGTCATTTGATTCACTGATTCACTGTATGAAACGTTTCCAGCTGTTAGTATCATGGTTGCTAGGCAACCTTGGCAGCGCAACGGAGGCTAGACCTTCCCATTTCACAAGCCTCGCACTTCCGGCCTTAGCGGTCTTTGAGTACGCGGCCCTTGTGGACCGTTAAGGCTGCGTACTTTAAGGCTGCAGACCCTGAATTGGGATACAGCCTGTGTTTGAGTTGCTGACGGCGGACATGGCTGATGGTGTTTTCCTGCAAAAAAACGTTTAAACTGCTACAACATTACATACCGGAAACACAACAAGAGACTTTATATTAAAGCATCGAGAAAAAGTGATTTTTTTTTTTAGGATCGCACACACAAACAGATGTCACTGCCGGAGCTGCCCCACCCACTGAAGCTAAGACTCCGCACACAGTGTTGCCCGTTTGTCAGCAGTGACTCACTTATACGAGACTCCAAGCTACTTTATTCACAAGAATTGTTCAGAAGTGATCGCCACATCGGGTAGCTTCGCTTGTTCGACTTGATAGATTTTTTTTTAAGTATTATTAGTATTATTTTTAAATTTTAGCTTTTAATTATTATTATTATTATTATTATTATTATTATTTTGTAAATTTCATTTCTGACGAAAATCCAAGGGGATATGACCAGTGTTGGGACTAACGCGTTATTAAGTAACGCGTTACAGTAACTACGTTATTATTGTGGTAACGAGCACGGTAACTAACTAGTTATTATGCCAAAACCGGGAACGCGTTACTCGTTACTCGGATTTAGATAGGCTCGTTATTCGTTACTTCGTGTGGTGGCTATCGCGGAGCTTCCACAGATTCAATAACATTAGCAAGTGGTGGAAGCCAGCAGGTGGATGAAGGAAAAGGGAGGCAAGAGGAGAGACCCGAAGCGGCCGCTGGTCCGAGAGTGTCAGGTGAACTGAACTTCAGGTAAGAAGTTATAACCTGCAGTCTATCTGGGTCAGATATGAACCAAGTTTAGGTGGAGTTTATTTTCGTTATGCTGACTTTTTCGTACTGCGTGCTAGCTAGCATGACGGAGTTTCTATACAGCTGGGTGGGTGCTATGTTACTGATGTTGAACTTTATTTTGTTCATAAGGTTAATTATTAGAGTTGCCAACCATCCCGTAAAAAACGGAATCGTCTCGTATTCAGAGAAAATATCACGCGTTTCGTATTGAGGTGAAAAGGAACACAGTTTGTCCCGGACTTCAGCTACAATGAAAAAGACACAAAGCTGGAGTTATTCTGTGTTTACGCTGCACAGCTGCCTCTTCTTCTCTCATCCTCTCACCCTCCCTCTCCTGTTTCTACTTCAATCATGAAACTGATCAATGATCAGCTGATCGGCTTTTCCCTCTTGTTTATTTATCGTCCACTTTGCGCCAGAAAGAGGAAACCAGCGGATGTCGCGGTAAACAACAGCAGCACTTTTAAGCTTGATCAGCTGTTGTTAGAATTTATTTAATATTAATTTCTAGTATCAGCTGATGTTGGCTGGAGCCACAGCTGTAAACCTGCTGGTCATGATATCGGTTTGGTTATGTGATGAGAGGGAAACATGAAGATGAAACCAGGAGATGTCCTTACTGAATCATCAGAGCTGTGATGGAGAAACAGGTTTACCTTTTAGTTAACATGAATGAGTTGAAGGGAAGTTATGAACTGTTTCTGAGAGACAAATAACACCAGGATCCTTTTCTAAGTAGCTGACAGCTGATAACTGTGCAGGGGCGGGTCTAGCAAAGTGTTGCCAGGGGTCCATGTAGGGCATTAAAGGGGAAAGGGGGGCACAAGGAAATACTTTCTTATTCACATTTAAAATGTCTCACTTTTAAAAAAATAATTATCTGAGTCTTGCAACAAACAATTTATAGATTGATACATATATACCATCAGAACAGTGTACATCACTGTCACAACAGTGTTTATTTTCATTCAAAGGCTTTATGATTTTTCCTATAATGGCGAGCCGGTCTCTAGTCAAAATGCCCGGGACGATTTTTTTGTCCCAGTCCAGCTCTGTATGCAGCTCATCCTCAGTCTGGTGTTACCTACATCTTCCTATTCAGAAGGCAGAATTTCCGAGTTCTGAGTACAATCGAAAGCACCACGACTGCAGTTTTTGTGTTGGATGTAAAAAGCAGGCTAGGATAGAATCAGGTGTGGGATTTCTCTCGTGGAAATGTGCACATTATTTTTTCCTTTCTATTGGTAGGTGGCACAGTGCACTTGTGGCAAGTAAGCAAGCTAGAAGACTCGCAATCTTGCTGGGTATCCAGTTACGGAAGCAACACATTAACAAGAGAATTCTGAGTAAAACCAAAGTTACTTTCCCTAGTAACTAGTTACTCTGAAAGTAACGAGTAACTTGAAGTAACTGAGTTACTTTTGATAGAAGTAACTAGTAATGTAACTAAGTTACTAATTTAAAGTAACTTACCCAACACTGGATATGACTTACCTTGAGCCGGGGATCTTTCGCTATGACAGGCGGATGCGTACACTGTGGAGACACTGCAACCTAAACGAGACTGATGCTGCCTATTGATCTGTGAGTCTATGATCGATCTATGAGTGCACTTAAAACAGAAACTTTCCAGAAGTAACACCGCCACTGCGGGAAGAATAAAGAAAATCAAAGCTTTGCATTTATTTTAACAACCGGAGCTGTTTTCACATTGGCTGTCATTAAATAATAATAATAAAACCCTAGCAAAAATTAATTTGTACATTAGGATAAAACAGTGTGATCATCAAACATTTTAGTGCAAAAAATAACAAACCCATTGGACTCACAATACCTCCATGCTTATTTACCGTCTGTCTCTTTCAGTTACTTACACAAACGAGCCTGTTTACATTTTCAAAGCTCAAGACAGCGCTCTTTTTTGTTACTATGTGACCTGCAAGTGAGAAAAGTCTCTCACATTAGACAGAAATGGCAGGACTAATCAGATACTTGCGGGCCAGGACAGACAGCTGTGGGTGTGTCCCTGCTCGACAGGACCACCACTGCAGCCGGCAGTCTGTCTCACTGTTGGTGGATTCTGCTCTGTACAAACTCAGGGCCCTGTTACACAGGGCTTCCTCATCAGAATCAGAATCTGAAAACAATGAAGAGAGGAGGAGGCTCTTTGTCTTTGCTGGCTCCTTTGTGGTGGCATTTTTATACTGTTCCTGCAGCAGGGCCTCTAGGCTGCTCCAAACCTCTTCTCACTTTCCCCTTGCAAGACACTTTAAATCCTTAAAGCGTGGGTCAAGCACAGTAGCTATCTTGAGCCGCTGACGGTTGAGTGTAGCTACATGTTGGGATAGGTCCTTCATAAAGGCAGTCTTAAATTTTAGTCATCATTGGAGACTCCATGGTGTGATGCAGGTGGCAGAAAGCAGGTAAAACCACTGAACATGAGATATGTCTCTCACCTCCAAAAGCTCGGTCACAAACCCGTAGTAGACAGTTCAAGAAAGCAGTTATGAATCTACACAATAACTGTCAACTACAGATGTTTTGAAGAAACAGTAACAATAAGTTAAAAATTGTTTTATTTATCTGCATGGCTCAAGGACATTCACCAGCTTTTGGAGTTTTCCCAGCTCTGATCGAGTTAAAATGACTAGCTTGTGCTTTTGTTTGTCTAAAGCAGCAAAAACAGCCTCTTGATTCTTTAGTGGATGAGAAGCCATATCCAGTGTTGAATTCCACCATGTGGAAACATCCTATATGGGTGGCTAATTCTGTTGCCCCAGTCTTGTTTGCTCCTGGTGTAGTTGCTGTTGTAGTAGCTGCCGACACCTGCCGACACCTTTTGTTGGTACTCAAACTAGGACTGCTAGTGCTAACAGCTCCCACAGTTTCTGTGCTCGCTGCAACATTTTTTGCATTTAGATGGTACCTTAAGGTTGAGGTGCTCCTTTTTGCACAGTTTGCACAATAACACACTTTTATCAAGTCTTTTGAAATGAAATTTGTAACTCTGTTAGCCAACTAACATCCTTCAAGGCTTCCCTGATTCTGGCATCCACCTTTCTTCTTCTCCATGATGGACATTCTTGATCTTCAGGGTGAGTTTATTTTTCAAGCAATGAATATGTTAAATGTAAAAACAAAGAAACAAAAACAAAAAAACAGCAACACTAAAATATTGTTTCTTTATTTGTAATGGGAAGCATGTTGAAGTGATGGTAAAAAGCTTTTAACTTTAATTATTAAGAGATGAAAATGTCATATGTAAAAAAATTACTAGAAGCATATAATAACTGTAAAACAGCCAAAGATTCCCCCTTCCATGAAAGAACAGCGGCACACACAGCTGCATACAGTGTAGAAGTGGAACTGTAACTGTGGAACCGTAATCTTTTTGGCCCCACAGACTTCTGTAGCAGTGGAACTCTTTGCAACCATAGGTAATGCTGATTGCTGGCCATTATAAAGAATGCAGGTTTAAGAACCTTGCACTGCACTGGGTTCTCTTTTCAAACCACTGTATCCATGTCCATATTTTATCATGTCTGAGTTTGAGTAAATATTTTATTCCTGGATTGAGGTTAGGTAATTAATTTGAGTCCATTGTTTTCAATGGCAAAAAAGCAAGCATGCAAGCATCCATCCATCCATCGTTGGGTTGCGGGGGCAGCAGCCCAAGCAGCGAAGCCCAGACCTTCCTCTCCCCAGCCACCTCCTCCCGCTTGTCTGGGGGAAAACCAAGGCGTTCCCAGGCCAGCCAGGAAATCTAATCTCTCCAGCGTGTCTTGGGCCTGCCCGGGGCCTCCTCCTGGTGGGACATACCTGGGTGACATGCCAGGCATGTCCCACCAGGACACTCCTGGAACACCTCACCCTGGAGGCTCCCAGGAGGCATCCTTGTCAGATGCCCGAACCATCTCATCTGGCTTCTTTAGATGTGAAGGAACAGCATCTCTACTCTGGGGCTCTCCCGGATGGCCAAACTTCTCACCCTATCTCTAAGGGAGAGGCCAGCCACCCTTCGGAGGAAGCCCATTTCTGCCGCTTGTATCTGAGATCTCGTTCTTTCGGTCACTACCCACAGCTTGTGACCATAGGTGCGGGTAGGGACCTAGATCGACCGGTAAATTGAGAGCTTCGCTTTTACACTCAGCTCTCTCTTCACCACAACAGACAGTACAGCGTCCGCATCACCAATCCGTGTCCTTTTGTTGTGTGAATAGCAAATGGCTTGTAAGCTTCAGGAAGCCCCTTTAGAATCATAGCGATAATAAGTCCATCACTGATGACTTCTTTTGCATTTCTTAGGGAGGTCACTGCTTTTTCAGCTCGGATAATATAAACTGTCACCGTCTCATCTGGTTTCTTCTGTAAAGACGTCAGCTCTGTGTACAGTGCGATGATTCTGGGCTTGCCTTTACTATCGTAGTGGTCACGTAGTATTTTTAAAGCTTTTCTTCCGTCGTCAGTCGCATCTCTCATTACCAGTGAAAGGCTTTTAACATCGAGAAACTGAATCAGTTCAGCGTAGCATTCAGCATTCTTCTCTGCATCTGGGTTAGTGGTTGATAATATAGTGTCCTTTGGACCAATGATCCGCACGTGGTCGAGAAACTTTGCCTCCCAAAGTTCGTAACTGTTTTTGTCTCCGTTGAACACGAACCTCTGCCATCTTCCTCCTGTTGTGTCACGCAGTTAGCACGAGAGCTAACGAGCCTCGAAAGAACAACTCAAGGTGCAGGATTCGCACGACGCCATCACTTTACTGTTTCTCTTTCTGTTGGTTTGAACCCACATGCTAACAGGCGGTTCGTGTTAGGGAAATGTCTCGTATAGGCTGCACACATTAGCAGGTGATGGGGAACTCAGGATGTGGTTAGCTAACTTCGGTACAGATAAAAACATGGTTCTATTGTGACCCGAAAAGTACAAGTTTCCATTTCTTGCAGTGTTTACAACGATGTTTAGCTTAATTTTATTTTGAAGCTCTGCTTACATCACGATGAAGCAGCACTAACGACCACCGTGGCTGTGTGTGTGTTAGATGCCCCCTAAAGCCAAGGCGGCAGGCAGAGGCAGAGCCCCTGCCAAGAGGAAACTGGCAGAGGAGTTTCCTCCTGGAGAAGTGCTGAAGGACACCATGAAGAAGGAATGGAAGCTGGGGGCTCCGATCGGTCAAGTGGGCTTTGGTGTCATATACTTGGGTAAGAACACAGGATGCTAGTGACACACAGTCATGGTAAAATGAAAGACAACGTTATTTGTATTTTAGTTCTAGTTAACAGCTGAGTTTGAGTTGCAAACTTTATATTGAATAAAAGTTAAAGATTTTAAGCATGTAACAACCAAATACTGTAAATAATGAACATATTCCCTCTCATGTTTTCCCCAGCCGAGGAAAATTCTGCAAATCCCGTGGGTGCTGATGCTCGCTATGTCATCAAAGTGGTAGACTAACTTTGTTCCAGTCCAGGCATTATTACTCTTCACATACTTTTTTCTTTATTCACAGAAAAGTAGCTACAAAAGCCAACTCAACCTGAAGTGCTTTGTATTTTATGACATATCAATTTTTATTCTATAACACTTCCACTTTAGTTAAGCCCATCAAGAGTTAAGACTAGGGATGGGTACCGGTATCCGGTGCCATTTTGGCACCGGTTCTGACATAAACGGTAGTAACCAGACCGAAAAGCAGCGCACATTTCGGTGCTTTTTTCCCCTGAGATGTCATACACTTTGGATTCCAGCCAATCATTTTACCTTTGCAAGCGTAGTAGGCGGGCCCAGGTACGTACGTTCTTTTAGAGCAGAGCTACAGATTAAAAATGCCCAAGGCGAAGCGGTCAAAAGTCTGGCTGTACTTCACAGCAAAAGATGCAAACTCAGCAGCCTGCAACAAGTGCTTTAAGGTGATACTGTGCAAAGGAGGTAAAACCTCGAATCTGATGAAACACCTGACGACGCATAGCATTTTGTTAAAAGCTGAGCAATGCACCGTATTTGATGGCTTGCTGCGAGACCTCACACAGAGCACAGCTACTGCGGGTGTGGTGCCTGTTATCGGACGCGGAGTTAGCAACATCCCCCAAAAACCCGAGGAGTACAGTCCTGGCCCCTAGCCCTGCCAGTGTAGCAGAAATGATGACGGATGATGGCAGCAGCAGCCGTTCTTCTCTGCCTGAGTAGCTTAATGTTGTTCGTGTGTAATTTACGTTGAGTAGGCTAACCACGTTATTACATTAATGCATGTAAGGTGAACTAGCAAACACAGTTGTAGTTACATGCGGCTGTCTTCTTGTTTGATGGCAGATACTCCCTTCACCCTGGCCAACAAGGCCAAAATGACCAAAGAAAAAGTGGAAAACAGTTAAACATGAGGTTTTTGGACAAAAGTTTGTGTTTTTTTTTTTTTTTTTCTCCATTGTTTAAGCACTGCTTCCAGCCAGGAGTGATACCATATATCCCCTATAGCTGCAGAAAAGGCTAACATTGTTATCTTTTTACAAAAAAACAAAAAACAGCTAAACATGAGGTTTTTGGACAAAGTGTGTGTTCTTCATTCTTTAAGCACCGGTTTGAGCACCGGCACCCTTTCAAAAGTACCGGTTTGGTATTGGTATCGGATAAAACCTAAACGATACCCATCCCTAGTCGTTACTCTCCCAGTAGCACGTCAACAGAGCCGGAGGAAGAGAGAGATCCTTTTCCATGTTATTGGATTTAATTGCACATTTGAAGTCTGTAAGAATAGTTTGCAGCCTGGTCTTACTAGTCATTTCTGCACAGACAATTTAGGGGAGGCTTTTGCTGAGAAAGAGCAGCGTTCCAAAAAGCTGAAGCAGTGCTCATCGTGCAGATAGATCGATCTATCTATCTATATCTCTATATATCTCTATATCTATATATCTCTATATCTATATATCTATAGAGATATATATATAGAGATATATATAGATATATATATCCTGTCTGCAAAATCTATCCATCTTGTGGTTCATGCTATAAAATGTAAATTACATCTTTGTTCAGTTTGTTGTCGAGTTTGTTCAGGTCAGTTCAGTTTGTTTTTTGCAATAAAGTGTTATTGTTCCAAAAATAATAATGCATCCAAATCGGTGTTATTATGACTTATTTACCATTCAGGGCTGTAATAACCCCATGCCAAATAATCTGCTTTGCAATTCATTTTTTGAAAATATTGCATATTATGGTTTTTCACCCACCCAAAAAAAAAAAACCAGGGGTCTTTATGACAATAAAGCCATAAAAACCTAAAAAAATAATGAAAAACTTAATACCTATGGTTAGGTCTGAAGTTGTTTAAAAGATCTGATGTGAAAAAAATGAAAAATTAATTCATATATGATATTGCTATATCACCTTTTGGATGGGGACCCGTTTGGGGAGGAAAATTTTGAGGGATGATCTCTTCAGTCCAGCCTGCAAAAACAGGGAGACAGAGAGAGGGAGACGGGGAGACAGAGAGAGGGAGACAGGGAGACAGAGAGAGAGCGAGGGGGTGGAGGGAGAGACAGTGAGAGAGTGTCAGGGGGAGTAACAAATATAAATGTTACATTGTAGCTGAGTGCTCCAGGATCACATACAGAGGCGATGATGTTTGTCCTGATGTGCACCAACACTAAGAGCGTACACACACAGTCAAAGACGGGCGACTGCATACAGACACAGGAAGGGAAACTTCTTATCAGCTGAGGCAAATTACAGAGAGCAATGTTAATGAGTTCAGTTCAGCTGCTTTGGTGTTAATGAAATTAACAACAGGTGCACTAGAGAGGCAACAACGAGACAACTCCCAAAGCAATAGCATGAGGAGATACCTGGTTTCACAGCCAGTCCAGCCACGGCTAGGTTTGCCGTGTCGCCCAGCACAGCCATAACCCCCCTGGGGGGTTCCGTAACCCATCAGCAGGAACAATATCTGTTTCTTTGTGCGAGGAGGAACACGATGAGCACTATAAGAGCCGTCCACAAGGTTACTGGTGTGAATGTCTCCGACAAAACAATCAAGACTCGACATCCTCTAGCAGGCCTTGTGATCACTACCCAGCACCATGGAGCCCGAGTGGCATCGGCCATAATACCAGACTTGGCATTTCATCAAACCATGTGGCATCGCTTCATTCTGAACACGCACCTATGACCACAACAATCTGAAAAGACAGGCGACCCCGAGGTGTTGGCAGAGGGGACTGTGAGCAATCCCTGGAGTGGACATCAAATGTGTAATATATATGAGCCTACACACTAACCCTTCTGCTCGACCATAAAGACAGCTGAAGGATGGACACTAACCGAGAAGAAAGTGAACTGGTGGTTCAGTTAATGCAGAGGATACAAAACAACTACATATTATAAGAGATGGACCGATCCGATATTCCGTATCGGTCCGATACTGACGTAAATTACTGGATCGGATATCGGAGAGAAATAAAAAAAAAAAAAAAATGTAATCCGATCCATTAAATATCAAAAAAAAAAAGCACCTCACAAAAACTTGCGACATGGCGTAACTCGGCTCATAACCGTAGCGCATCGGAGCAGTGTGCTCACGTGATAGAGCGGCTGTGTGTATTTGTAGCCTTGCTACCAAACCAGCATTTCATCTCAGAGGAAGTGATCCCAGAGAGAAGTAAAGCAAGTGTGTAAGTTCATCTCTATATCATTGATATATTAGAATAAAGGGGATCTGTGCAGTCACATGAAGTATTACTCCCATGTGGACCGCCTTGTCCCTATTCGGGACATTTCTCATCATCTCCCCAATGTACTGCCCGTTTAGGCTGTAATTATCTTTAATCTTACCATATATCTTCCCATGTGGAGTAGACGCCTCTGTTGAGCCAGGCCAGATAAAAAAAGAGAAGTTAAAAAGACCAATAAAACCACTCCATCTAAGCTTTCTTCTTAAAAAGTGATCCACCTAATCCCTCCCTCGTTATTTTCCTTCCCTCCCTCCTCCCTAAACCATAAAAAAAAACAAGAAAAATTCAATAAAATGACACCTGACCATATTCATATTGTGTGTTACATGTTAAGCGCCTATCTTGGTTTAAAAACGCTAAGAGAATGTCAAACAATATGTCAAAACACTGGAGCTCCCCTCTTAAAATCCAGAAAAAGGGTTAAAAGAATTAAGTTTCCCTAAAGTCAGGGCTCAATGACTTTCTTCCTCTCCCCCAGAGGATAATCTTCAAACCGGGAGGGCTAGGTTTACTTACTCCCACTTTAAAATATCAATAAAAAAAAAACAAAACTTTAAAACATGAATTGGGAGGGCTAGATTTGCTCATTTCCAATTCAATATTAAAACTAAGTCGGGAGGGCTAACTTGCTTATTCCGCTGAGTTAAACTTAAAAAGTTAAAACAAAAACTGGGAGACTTAAGTTACTCACTCCCTTGTTCAATTATCCAATTAAGCCCTCAATGGGAGAACAAAAGTGTGTTTCACTCCCACTAAAAACTAGGGCTAAAAAAACTGTTTGAATCCTAATTACCTTGTTCTGCGGGAGTTAAAATCCTTGCTCACGCTGGTCTGAGAGGCATCCCTAACGTTTCGCGACTGCTGTCGCTGCTTCCGAGGGATCAGCGCAAGTGAGGCCAGGAGAGACAAGACAGTAGTTAAGTGATACTCTGAGGTACGCCCACCTGTTTGGGCCCTCCTCAGGATAGGTCACCACGGGTCACATGACAGTGTTCCTCCCGTGGTGCATTCACAATCACCTTCTTAATCATGTACATTCCATTTCCCCACAGGCTACAAAACACATTTCACAACACATAAGAAAAGGACAGATGTAAATTCCAATCCTCTAATAAAAACTTTTATTAAAATCATCCTAAAAAAAGAAAAGAAGAAGGAGGGAAGGATCTCCACCCTCTTCTGAGGACCTGCCTGGCAGTCAGTGAAGAGCTAACATGATTATCCCTTACATTTCGACATAACCCATCAGGTAGAATGCCCACACCCTCAGGAATCGGCCATTCAGGCTACTTACTATTTCCTGCAGGGGCTATTAAAAAGGTTTGAGGCCAACTTTATATCAAGGGTCCTTATTAAGGGTAAGATTAAAGGCTTTAGTATCCAATTTCGGTTATCATGCCTTTTATCTCCGCAAATTAGCTTTAGAATAAAGAGGCCTTAATTTTAAGTTGCATATCATATGCCTCTTATGGTTAAGGTTAGGGCTCCCACCCTCACGGGTTATGTTTAGGGCTACTGATCCTGGGTCAGGATTAATATCTCGGCCCTCTCAAGGTTAAGGTCAGGGACTTATGCCCAGGTCAGGTTTTCAGGACCTGATTGCCCTGCTTCAATGGGTTTAACATAGTAAATCATGTCCATTCAATAATGTCACCATATAAGATACACAGTATCTATAATATATGTGGCAAGGTCAAAGGTCAGTGAAACACATTCTCTATTAAAGTTCATTTCACACTTTATTTCAGATCAAAATCAGGAGGGGTCCAGCATAACAGACCCCTGGCACAGGCTGGTTAGGTATTAGGAAATTATGGCTCAGTTATCTCCATTTGGAGCTCAGGTGCACGGTCCGAGCGGCCGACTGGACCCTTATTCTCCTTATGATCTCCTAGTGTTACATATGTGCTTCTCCTCTGCTTTCCATTGTATGTTAAGGCCTGGTAAACATCCCACATAATAGCATATAGAGAGGATGCAGACGTATAATCCCTGTTTTGATGCACTTATCAAGGGAAATGGCCACAAGTGCTCAGGTCAAAATAAAAGAATAAAAAATTAAAACTCAACTAATCGCCAACAGGCGATCAGATCTTCCCGCACCTCCATAGGGGAAGTCTCACCCCATTTTTTTTTAAATTAATTAATTTATTTTTTTGATAACACTTTATTTGGCTTGTGTATTTAGTAAATGTGAGAGTCATGCAGCTGTTAGCAAACACAGAAAACACAATCAATTAGTTTTAAACTCTTTTATTTACACATCCATGTTAGTAAGTACTTGGAGGTCAAGGAAGATCTGCTGACCTGTCGGTGTCTCGTCAATCTCCCACTCCCTTATTCGGTCTGCCAATCCAGGGGTACTGCCCCTGATCTCCACACAGCATTGTAGAGGCGTGTCAACCAAGACAGCCCTACAACATCCAGAGCCTTCAGGAACTCGGGGCAGCCCTCATCCACCCCAGGGGGCCTGCCACCAAGGAGATGTTTATTAAGATGACCTCACCCCTGGTGATGGACGAGTCATCCTCCTCATCCCCAGACTCTGCTTCCTCTACAGAAGACGTGCCAGTGGGATTAAGGAGGTCCTAGAAGTATTCCTTCCACTGCTCAACAATATCCTTAGCTGAAGTGAGCAGCACTCCACCTGCACGATACACAAGGCAGGTAACACCCCCCGAGTTGCCTGACGATTTGACAGAATCTGTTCGAGGCAAACTGAAAGTCTTCTTCCATGGCCTTTGCGAACTGCTCCCACACTAGAGTTTTTGCTTCAGCCACTGTCCGAGCTGTGTTCCGCTTGGCCTGAAGGTACCCATCAGCTGCCGACTTCTTCTAGAGCCCGATGGTTCCCTTCACCTCCGGTGTCCACCATCTGGTTCAGGGGTTGAAGCAGCTTCAGCAATGGAGATGCTGAACATGGTTCATTCAGACAGAATGACCCCAGTCTCCCTTGGAATGCTGTTAGAGCTCTGCCGGAGGTGGGAGCAGAAGATCTTGCAGATGGGGGTCTCTGCCAGGCATTCCCAGCACACCCTTACTTTACGTTTAGGCACTCCAGGTTTGTCCAGCATCCTCCCCCACCACCTGATTCAACTCAAAGCCTGGTGGTGATCAGTTGACAGCTCAACACCTGAGTTTGCCCAAGTATCCAGAACATACAATTACAAAACTGACCTGCAGCCTGGGGTGTCCTGGTGCCACGTGCACTCATGGACACCCTTCTGTGCAAACCACAGTTTGTTCATAACTAACACCATGTTTGAACATCACTCCAGTTCAGATCTGGCAGGCCGTTCCTCCCAATCCCGCCTCTCCAGTTATCACTATCCGTGCCCACATGAGCGTTGAAGTCTCCCAGTAAGATGACAGAGTCCAAGAAGGCCCAGTACTCTGACCTATCATTTGGTATATAGCCGCACACAACAGGGACTTCCCTACAGAAGGGTAGGCCCATGTCCCTTTTTTGGACTAAGGCCTGGCCTCGAGGTGCTTGCTCTTGGACACCCCACCTGGACCTGGCTCCAGGGCAGGGCCCCAGTAACCCTATCCCAGGCAGGGTGTTCCCTGGATCCTCTACTGATAGGGGCTTTTGAACTGCTCTTTGTCTGGGCCGTCACCTAGGATCAATTTGCCATGGGCAAAAGCCCCCCACAACATAGCCCCTGGGGTCCTTCGGACACACAAACCCTCCATCAATATGGTAGCGAATTATTATACATATATATTTCATACAATGACTCATATATAACATTCAATTTACAAAGTTTCAACATTAAACTTGTCAGTGGTAGCATTTCATTTTTGAAAACATTGTGTCATTATGTGAACTGTAAGATTTTTAGAAGCATATGAGGCAAAGGAGATAAGTTGATGATGGTATTTGAAAATGCATCATTGCCTTTCAAAGCGTGTCTTTAAGGACCGATCAGGTCCCATCACAGGTAACTGATGATGTCATTTATACCTGCATCCATGCAGGCCTGAGTATCATTGAAAAACGTTGATACTGAACAGCATAAGCAGTTCAGTTAATAAGATATCAGTAAAGTCTGTGGGGCTCTGTTGGGAAACACAGATCAAGAGAAATGGTGTTAAAACCTGTGGTTAATTTAGAATGCCAATTTCAAAAATAAATAAATCTTGAGCGACTATGTAAAGTGTAAACAACTGCAATGAGGTCACCATATTTTATTCTTAGTGAAACGAAAAACATACGAGATGTTTTAACTGAGAAAAATTGATTTAATTTTAAGCAAAAAGGCCCTTTTAAATATGATGGCAACATGTCTCAAAGTTGGCACAGAGTCGTGTTTGCCACTTTGTAGCATTCCCTCTTCTTTTAACAACAGTCTGTAAACATGTGATGAGAGCAGCTGCGAGATTTGTCTGATATTGGAATCTGGCTACTCATAATAGCTGTACAACACAGTATCCATGTTCTCCAAAGCTGCTAAGTCTCGTGCTTGTACAAATACCATCTATTTAAAACAAACAACACCCCACCCCCATTTTTTTTTAAAATGAAAAATAAAGTTTTATAATTAGCAAAACATCACAACACTCCAGTTACTTTATTTCAGAGATTTTTTTTTAATTTTCATTTAAATTGCAACATCATCTTCCTCTGCTGCTTCTGTCTACTCAGGAGATGAGAATCTGCCAAAGAACAGGATGAACTTGGTCTTATTATATCTGATGAAGAAGAGGAAGGGGTGATCTGCTGTGAAGTGTGTGTCCGCTATAAAACTCTCCAGCTTGATCACAGCACCTGTGGCTGCAGTGGCCTCTGTGCCCTCCTCGTTCACCTCCGCAAAGGCCTTGTGGGCCATCGTACACAGGAAGAGCCCAGCTTCACCATTCATGCCAGACAGGTCAGCGCTTCCTGCACAGAACACTTTCTTCATACCCAGTTTAGCCAGAGGTTTATTTAGCTCGTAGTCTTCCTCCAGCTTGAACTTTGGCAGGTGAATGACAACTTCTGAATCAACTTCCATGTTTTTCCTGTCAGTCCATTCATTCAGCCTCTCCTGTGTTAGCTCCTTCTCCAGCTGGAACACAGTTAATACATTTTGTCATATTTCTTTTGCTCATATCTAAATTCATTTTATACAGGAAATCAGAAGCAGTCTGTTAAATGATCAAATTTAAGTAAACTGAAGGGAAGCATTTGTGTAAATGACCTAATTTGGCCAGACATAATTTGGTAATGTTGACACGTATATTTATATAGGCCAATTTCCTTCGGGGGTCAACCTTCAGGATCAATAAAGTTTTACTGAATTGAATTGTTTTGGAACTACTTTGGTTTTATTTTGAAACAGGAAACTAGCGCAAAACACAAGATGAAGGTTTGTTAATAACGTGGGTTTTACAATATGGCCTTACGAAGACAGATCATGTATTTTGTCTGTATTAATTAATACCCGGCTGACAGTGGCACGAGTTTTGTTAATGTTATACTAATAAGTTATGTGCAATCAAGATGTTGTTTAGAGTTTTTGTAAGCTAGTAAAGTAAGAGCAAAGCGGTTGAACTGAAGCAATGTCATAAGAGAATTTTAGTTTCCAGTGAAAGGACTTACCACCCTTTGATTATGTAGGCTTGAGAGGTGAAAAATATGCATAAGATTGATGATATAAAGTGTAAATTTGAAGTTCATGTTATAGTTAGTGTGCAGGAGAAATGAGTGTTTCCTTAATATTTTAATTTTATGGTATTAATATGTTGGGTTTTTGACAGTGTCTTCACCAAATGTTTCAGTGAACCACACCTCTAATAAAAATTCTGTGAAGCATCAGTATTAGAGACCATCATTCAATCAGGGATGCTACAAGAAGAGGTTTTCATGGCTTTTCCTTACAGGAACTTGTTTCTAGGCTGTGTACCTTCAGCAGAGGGCCTGAGGACTCCTTAGGCAGCAGAATGAACATGCTGAGCTCCTCACCCACATAGGGCAGCTCCAGGATCTGCAAATCATGGTCAGCAATGTAGTTGTAGGGAAGCTTCTTCCTCTGATACATCATCTGGACTGGTACGGTCTCATTCTGACACACAGGAAATCCAGGCGACCAGATCATGTTATCATAAAGCTTCTGATGGTGTTTACCTTAAACATTTTACAGTTTCCTGTATTCAGACTTTGAGTCCAGAATTTGTAACCTTCAGTTAAATTTCTACCTGTCTGATTTCAAAGGGCATCTCTTTGGTGTTTGCCTCATCAAATGGGTTCCTCCAGTTGCCCTTGAAGTAGACAGCATTGACCAGAGCCAGTCTGGTATCTTTGTTGACTGTTCCTGGCTTCAGAAGGTCTTTTATCTTATCTGACCGGAAATACAGAAACAACAATATTTCATTATAATCCACAGAGGATGCTAAAATGATTCCCTGCTGTTCAGGCTGTGGAAGATGCACAGTCTCACTTTCTGTGTGCCGCTCGACCCAGCTGTTGATCTCTGCTCTGCACGCCTCTGGAGCTCCGATGAAGTCCACAGTCTTCAGGTCTGCCAGGTAGTTCATATGTATGGCATCAATGAAGTCCTGCAGAGAGCAGACATCTGTTTATTAATCCAGTCTTTGTAATGAAGAACTTTATGAAGAGAATCATTGATTTGGACACTCACTGGGAGGAAGTGGGCAGTGTTTTCTCCATAAAGACGGTTGGCTAGTTTCAGGATGTAGGATGCAGACGGTGAGTTGATGTCAGCGTTCAGTTTCTGGAAGTCTGCATGGATGCCTTCACCTGAGCTGAATGAGAGGGCCTGTGTGGCATTGAAGACAAAGACTGAAAGGATGTGACACTGAGCGACCCTAACGTAACCATTTATAATAACCTTTAACATACTGTCAGTCTCACTGAACATCATGCTCTCACTCACTACACTGTAGGTTTTATAGACTCCGATGCCATTTATAAACAAATTGCTGAGGTCAGACTGGGAACATCAGCGTTTTGGCCACATAAACAAAGCTTTTCAAACACGTTTAACAAAACCCCAAAAGTTGAATTCTGTCCATTCATAAACCTACTGAAAAGAAAGTTTATAAGACAGCACTGGTCTCACAAGGTGTGAATTTTTTCCGAAAATATAAATGTATATAAAAAGCAAAATAAAAAACAAAACAAAAACAGTCAGCCACATCTGACAAGACATTTAGTGGAAACAGGTCAAACGGACTGCTTTTAAAATGCAACAAGGGCTTAAAGTTTCACAGGCATGCTGGCTGATTAACTGATGGTCTGGTGCAGGTAACAAGTGATAGTGTGCTGACCTGAGCAATCTGAGCTGCAGTGTCTCCTTTGGCTCCCTGGTAGACCATGGCCAGGGCTGCGCTGATGCTCAGAGGAGAGACAAAGATGTTTCCAGCAGGGTTTGTCTGGCTCAGAGTGCGGAACAGCTCCAAGGCAAAGACTGTGTTTGAGCTGCTGACGGCGGACATGGCTGATGGCGTTTTCCTGTAACATGCAAACAACCGTTTAAACTGCAACAACATTACATACCGGAAACACAACAGGAGACTTTATATTAAAGCAATGAGGGGGAAAAAACAAAACACAACACACTTCAGGAAGTAACACCAGCACTGCTGGGAGAATATAGAAAATCACCCCAATCATCTGCCACCTGTGCATTTATTTTAACAACCTGAGCTGTTTTCACAAAGCTGATTTCTGTGACTTCTGTGACCAAACTCAAAGCAAGATGAGAAGAGAACGATAAGTGAAACTCGTAGACACATAAAACGAGGATGAGCACAGGAATGAGGAAAGCGTGTAAATAAGGTTGGTGGAATAAAGAAATGCGGTCCTACGGAAGACGATCAGGGCTTTAAAAACAAGAAGAAAAAAAAAAAGAAAAAAAAAAAAGTGGGGACTTTAATCTCAGAATTCTGTAAGAAAACTCGTCCCCACTTTTTTCTGTTTCCAGTGGCAGTGGAATCCTCTTCTGGTGATGGCTTATTTTACAAATAACAGCATGACTAGATCTCGTGTGTAAACCTGAACTCAGATCGATCGACTCTGACGGGAACGGCTGATGGGAACGTTTCAGAGAATGAAGTTCCTGTAGTGCAGCTCATTGGTTATTCATTTAGTTCCTACGAGACATGGAGCCTGTTCTAAATAGCACATTTTACAGTCTGGCTCTAATCTCGGACTGTAAGTTGAACTCACAGAACACAGTGCCTCCTCTCCGATCTGATTATTAACCACATATATTACGGCTTCTCCAAACCAACGGCCGCGGAAGGCTAAACATGGGGATACTGACGACACGCAACAATAACGCAGGAAATGCACTTCTGAGCTACTGTTCTCTTTATTCAACCATTATACTATTCAAACCACACATCAGTACATGGGATCCAATATAAAACAAATGCACAGACTTCACAAAGAAAGATGACTGGCACTCTCAAAGTTTTACACCAATTATTATGCCAAATTGCGATATCCACCCGCAGAATCAAACACACTGCGCATTCAGTTGCGGTCAACAGAAAGTTTTACCCCATGCTCACCTTACGTCTCTGCTCATCAAACAGCAGGTGCGCTGAACAGCTGAGTGCAACAACATTTATTGCCCAATACACACCCATGAGTCACGCCCCACAACCGTGCACCAATGCAGTGTGTGCATTTTAAACCAACCCTCTTAACCCCAAAAAGGAAAAACTCACATATGGCTCGTACAACATATGCACATACGTACATTCCTCTATAAAATACTCCTGTGTTCTGGCCGGAAATGTTTCCTCATTGCTAACTGGTGTTATTGTTTCTTCGTCTGTTACATCATCCAGGACCTGTATCTCATGATGCCCTCCTGTACCTCTGTTAGCCGACTAACATCCTTCAAGGCTTTCCTGATTCTGGTATCCAGCTTTCTTCTTCTTCATGATGGGCATTCTTGATCTTCAGGGTGAGTTTGTTTTTCGAGCAATGAATATGTTAAATCTAAAAACAAAAAAAACAAACACAAACAAAGAACAACACTAAAATAATTTTTTTTTCTTCATTGCTGATTGGAAGCATATTGAAGTGATGGTTATTCTTAAAACTTTCAACTTTAACTGTTAACAGATGAAAGTGTCATATATTAAAAATAACTAAAATCATTCAATAACTGTAAAACAGCCAAAAATTCTCCTTTCCATGAAAGAACAGCGGCACACACAGCTGCATACAGTGTAGGAGTGATGGAGGTTCTAGAGTGTCAGCAGATGGCGATAGAGAGCTTGTGAGAGGGACGGCCTCTCTGTGGAACCGTAATCTTTTTGGCCTCACAGTATTCTGTAGAAGTGAAACTTTTTGCAACCATAAGTAATGCTAATTGCTGCCCATTAAAAAGAATGCAGGTTTAAGGACATTGCAGTGCACTGGCTTTTCATTTCAGACCTCTGTATCCATGTCCATATTTTATCATGTCTTAGTTCCAGCAAATACTTTATTGCCAGTTTGAGGTAATTAATGTGAGTCCGTTTCTTTCAACGGCAAAAACGACTTTACTTTTTTTTTTTTTTTTTTTTACATATTTGTGTCTCCCATGAGGAGTCAACTATTTAATGGAGTGCCCACTGAAATTGATCATAAGTCCAAAGTCATAATTTCCATTTTGTTGAGATGCCCTGCTCTCTGTATCAAAATTCCTCTCCTGATATTGCTGCACCTTTACCTCTCTCAGTGCACATGGATCTATTATCATATACAAACTGATTACCAGTTCTCTCTCCTTCATCTGCAGCTGATTCTTCTCATCTCAAAGCTGTATGTATAAAGCTTCTATCAGAATGTTAAAGTGGTGTGCTGTATGTTGCTGTCTACAGCCTGAGGAACATAAAAATAACAGTGGCTCCTTGTTGCTCATTTGGAATGCATAGTCCTTCCTGCTTGACTCATTGGAAAGTTTTCCAGTGTATTATCTAGACCGCACTGAGGATAATTACGGGGGAATAAACACACAGGCTTTTGCCATTTTCTGGACTTGAACACAGTCTGAGAGAGAGAAACTTTATTGACAGCCACTGATATATACACATGTACATCACTTGCCAAACACAATGCATGTTATAGGCTGTTTCCATTTTCCTTTATATACTCTCTGCATTCATTCAAACATTGTCCCTGTGTGTTGACAATGCTATATAATTATGTGTTTTAATTGAGAGCATATTTGTTTTAACTGGTAAATGGTAATGGCCTGCATTTGTATAGCGCTTTTCTAGTCCATAGGACCCCAAAGCGCTTTACACTACATTCAGTCATTCACCCATTCACACACTGGCGATAGCAAGCTACATTGTAGCCACAGCTGCCCTGGGGCGCACTGACAGAGGCGAGGCTGCCGGACACAGGCGCCACCGGGCCCTCTGACCACCACCAGTAGGCAAACATGGGGTTAGTATCTTGCCCAAGGATATTTGGGCAAGATACTAGGAGGCAGGAGGCAGCCTGGGATCGAACCACCGACCTTCTGATTAATGGCTGACCTGCTCTGCCACCTGAGCTACAGCCACCCATGACATAACTGAATGTCAACACTCTCACTGTCATCCCTAAGATGTGATTTTTTGGGAAAAAAAAAGTTTGGAAATTCTCAGAGTTGTGCATTCTTGTGAACTTGCTTTATGTGGCCTTGGTGTTTCAGGTATTTCCATGCTCGGTTTACCCAGAGCAAATGCAATGATCAGTCACTCTTTTAGCACCAATTAGTGATCAACTTAAATATGACTGCAATATTTTTCTAGCAATGATTCAGCTCAATACTGGCATCAATAGGCCATTATGTTAACGAGCTCGCATTCTCAGCCTGGTCATTCCACAAGCTTCCTTTCAACCCACTCAGGTCAAATGCTCCTTGCGGCAGGTTCACGTTAATATAGAAGCATTTAGTGAAATGACTGCATTGTCTTACTGAGAGACTTCAACGCTCATGTGGGAAACTACAGTGAGACTTCCGGGGGCAGGAAGTCTCACTGATTGGGAGGAACCATCAGGGTCCGGCAGTCTTCCGCGGCCTACCTGCCCGTTGTGTCCATGTGCGCTGTTTTTGTTTGTGTCGTCGAAGCGACCTCTCAGCCCAGAAGTGTTCCGGCACTGGAGGTAGCCGCACCTGAGCTTCAGTCAATGCTGGATCATTGAGTTAACCCTCATCAGTATGGCCGTGATTGATAGTGTTTAGAACCTCGTGTCACGATGGTTGCCTTGTACAAGGCAGCGCCTTGCCTTGTGCGTGCCTTGTATGCAAAGTGACAAAACATACAGACAAAGACATTCCACAACACTTACACATTGCCACATCACATGGGTCTATACCTTTAGCTTATCCTCCCAGAGAGAGTTATGACCTTGTTTTTTACTTAACCGTCACCTAAAGATTAACTTCCTGAAGCCTCCTCCTTCCATGAGCAAAGGAGAAGGAGTCCCACTATCTGTCTAATCCCCACAACGCCTAGATGTCTCTAACTTACTCACAATGACCTAACTGTGTTTGTGTAATAAAGCATAAAACACATATGTGATGCTATCATATATGTATATAACTACATGACACAAAAAGTGATATTACTATTACTAAAGTGAAATTGCAAAAACATTTGATCATAATAAAATAAAGAAATTTGTATCACACCCACCTCCTCAGTCATGTTGGTTATCATGATTGCCACTGAAATAGTTTATCAGCATTCGGGTTTTTAGGTTTTTCATTTCAAAATTATGTCAATGTGTGTTGTGCAATTTCAGATTTCTGCTGAGGGGGCTCAGGGACTTATTTGCTGGACCTAGATGCCCGAGGCTCTTTCATAACCACGACACTGCATCAGCGACAGGCAGGATTCACATGTTTGCATCATCCTTGTGCACTACTGTGTCACTGTTTCCTGATAGGGAGGTACATTTAGCATTGCTTTCATATCCTCCTGAGAACCAGCTTATTCATTTATTTCCTGTGCAATGGACATTTGTTTTTAGTCTATGTCTTTTGACTCATTTGAGATATCTTACTATGTCCTGATTTACTAAATAGAGACCATCCTGGGCTTTCCATTGATATCTGATGTGTTTGGGTGGGTGACAAAAAAAAGTTCAATGGAAAGATTGTTTTGTACTCGGTGCTGCACATCTTTCTTTGCTCATTGTCCATTAAATGTTGGCTGTCTCACCTGCTTGGCTGTCTGAATCCCACATGTCACATGTATTCAGTCTTGGCTGTTACTGTCACTTGTTACTGTCATTACTGCAGTCCAATCATCTTCTTGCCTGCCTTCTCTGAACCATCAGCCTTTGTGCCGCATGGTTTAAATCTGTGCTCTCCATCATTTTCATGGATTGTATTTGCAGGGCTTCTCCTTCATCTACATAATCTGGACTGGACAGGTGACTAATGATGTCATGTATATCTGTAGTGTGTGCTACAGCCCTGCAGGCCTGAGCACCATTTGAGAAATGTTGATACTGAACAGCATAAGCAGTGGAGTTAATCAGATATCAGTAAAGTCTGTGATGCTCTGTCTTTAATGTATAACCCCAATTTTAAAAAATGTTGACAGACTATGTAAAATGTAAATAAAAACAGTCTGCAATGATTTTCCCACATTTTATTCTCAGCAAAACACAGAAAACACATCAGATGTGTAAACTGAGAAAAACTGATAATTTTGAGTAAAGAGCATCATGACTGTCTCAAAAAGTGTTTGCCACTGTGTAGCATTCCCTCGTCTTTTAACAAGTCTGTAAACATGTGAAAAGAGCAGCTGCTTGCTGTTTTTTGTGATATTGGATTCTAACTGCTCATTTTTCATGGTGGCTGTAATGCCTGCAGTATGCAGTTTAGCGTCATCATGGTGTAACATAAAAGGCCTTCTCTGAAAAATATGCTGCTGTAATAACTGTATATAGTTTCAGCATTGCTGGGGCCTTTCCATCTAGGAGTGGGTTTTAATAATCGATTAATCGATTAAAATCGATCCTGGCTTGGATAACGTGATATCGATTCATTAAAATCCTGAATCGATTTTTTATATAAATGTATTTTGCCCAAAATTCCAGAATCTCAGGTGAAACCTCACAAAATTTCAACAACCACCAAACAGCTAAAACAGTAAATGAGAGCAGGTACACGGCTTCTGCACAAAGACATAAACACAAAGCGCGGACCCGCCGACGCATCAGAATCAGTGGAATGTCGTCTTTCTTACCCGACAGCACGGACACGGCCGGGGCTGAAAGCCGACAGCTCACTGATTCTGATGTTTCGGCGGGTCCGCGCTTTGTGTTTACGCCCTTTTTGCGCTGATGCTAAAGCTGTTTGATCTCTCTCCAAACAATATTGACCGAACCAGCAGCAAAAGAAGATCCAAACTACGCTTCACATAAACATCGTCATGAATTCCCTCTGACTTTTGCTGTTTTGCTTCCACCACGATAAAATCACACTTCATGCACAGCTCTCTCTCTCTCTCTTTCTCAGTGTACTTCAAGAACAGTTTCCCCGTCTATCCCCGAAATCTGTTTTCTGCATTATTCGCTTGCTTGTTACGCACAAGACTACCGTTATTTACAGCGCTGTCGGCCGATGTTTTTTTTTCCTTTTACTTACTTCTGAAAAGAAAACCTAATTTCTGCCGTTCAATAGGCTTCTGAACAAATATAAACTTTTTAAAATTATACAAAATGCAAAACGCTTAGCCGTGTCTCTAATAACACCGCTGTAACTTCAGAGGTAATGTTCATGTGTTGATTAAAGGTTTTCTTTCGTTTTTGATCTACTGCAGAATATTTTTATAAAATCCCAGGAAAATCACCATCATGTTTTTCTGCGTTTTATCTTCAGCTACTTTGACACAAAGGCCTCTGCTGTGACACTCACACCTTTGATAAAGTCTGGAAAGTGTCAGCTTCCCTTTTATAGATACAAAAATATGTCAATGTACTGATCTGAATTATAATATTTCTGACTGTCTGAGGCAAAATTTCCCAGATTCAAATCGAATTGAATCGAATCGAATCGTGGATCGAATCGATTCAGGACCCTGTGAATCGGAATCGAATCGATTCTAGAAATCAGTGACGATACCCAGCCCTATTTCCATCTACTAGAACTTGTGCTTTTATACAAGTACCATCTCTTTTGAAAAGCAAAATATTTTATAGAAGGCACACAAACATGTCTGATAAGTAGTAAATATTTCAGTGAAAAATACAGTTTTATAATTAGCAAAACATCACAACACAAAACTCAATGTCCTTTATTTCAGAGATTTATTTATTGCACCATCATCTTCCTCTGCTGCTTCTGTCTACTGAGGAGATGAGAATCTGCCAAAGAACAGGATGGACTTGGTCTTATTGTGTCTGATGAAGAAGAGGAAGGGGTGATCTGCTGTGAAGTGTGTGTCCGGTATATAACAACAAGCGCTGATCATAACACCTGTGGCTGCAGCGGCCTCTGTGCCCTCCTCGTTCACCTCCACAAAGGCCTTGTGGGCCACCGTAGACAGGAAGAGCCTCCCTTCACCGTTCATGCCAGACAGGTCAGCCCTTCCTGCACAGAACACGTCCTTCATACCCAGTTTAGCCAGAGGATCATTCAGCTCGTAGTCTTCCTCCAGCTTGAATTTTGGCAGGTGAATGACAACTTCTGAATAGGTGTTCATGCTTTTCCTGTCGGTCCATTCATTCAGCCTCTCCTGTGTTAGCTCCTTCTCCAGCTGGAACACAGTTAATACATTTTGTCATATTTCTTTTGCTCATATTTAAATTCATTTTATACAGGAAATCAGAAGCGGCCTGTTAAATGATCAAATTTAATAAAGTAAGTAAGCATGTTTCTAGGCTGTGTACCTTCAGCAGAGGGTCTGAGCCGTCTGAGGACTCCTTAGGCAGCAGAATGAACATGCTGAGCTCCTCACCCACATAGGGCAGCTCCAGGATCTGCAAATCATGGTCAGCAATGTAGTTGTAGGGAAGCTTCTTCCTCTGATACATCATCTGGACTGGTACGGTCTCATTCTGACACACAGGAAATCCAGGCGACCAGATCATGTTATCATAAAGCTTCTGATGGTGTTTACCTTAAACATTTTACAGTTTCCTGTATTCAGACTTTGTGTCCAGATTTTGTAACCTTCAGTTAAATTTCTACCTGTTTGATTTTAAAGGGCATCTCTTTGGTGTTTGCCTCTTTAAACGGGTTCTTCCAGTTGCCCTTGAAGTAGACAGCATTGACCAGAGCCAGTCTGGTATCTTTGTCAACTGTTCCTGGCTTAAGAAGGTCTTTTATCTTATCTGACAGGAAATACAGAGACACAACAATATTTCATTATAATCCACAGAGGATGCTAAAATGATTCCCTGCTATTCAGGCTGTGGAAGATGCACATTCTTACTTTCTGTCTGCTGCTCGACCCAGCTGTTGATCTCTGCTCTGCACGCCTCTGGAGCTCCGATGAAGTCGACAGTCTGCAGGTCTGCCTGGTAGTACTTCTGTGTGGCTTCAAGGAAGTCCTGCAGAGAGCAGACATCTGTTTATTAATCCAGTCTTTGTAATGAAGAACTTTATGAAGAGAATCATTGATGTGGACACTCACTGGGAGGAAGTGGGCAGTGTTTTCTCCATAAAGACGGTTGGCTAGTTTCAGGATGTAGGATGCAGACGGTGAGTTGATGTCAGCGTTCAGTTTCTGGAAGTCTGCATGGACGCCTTCACCTGAGCTGAATGAGAGGGCCTGGGTGGCATTGAAGACAAAGACTGAAAGGATGTGACACTGAGCCTGAGCGACCCTAATGTAACCATTTATGGTCCAAAGGTAGAAACTGGACAACTTTATTCTTTCAGCATCAGGTTTAATAATAACCTTTAACATACTGTCAGTCTCACTGAACATCATGCTCTCAGTAACTATACTTCTTGTGCGTTTTATGGACTTTCATGCCATTTATATAAAACATTCTAGCTTCATATGTTATTTACATGATGGTATATTGTTAGAACAATGAAGTTTTGACGTTATAACGTGATATAGTTCTATTTTTCTTTTGCCTGGGTGGCAGCTCAACGCTTCCGTAACTGCTTTTAAAATACAACGAGGGCTTGAAGTTGCAGTCATGCTCACTGATCAACTGACAGCGCGGTGCAACTAACAAGTGACAGTGAGCTGACCTGAGCCATCTGAGCTGCAGTGTCTCCTTTAGCTCCCAGGTAGACCATGGCCAGGGCTGAGCTGATGCTCAGAGGAGAGATAAAGATGTTTCCAGCAGGGTTTGTCTGGCTCAGAGTGCGGAACAGCTCCAAGGCAAAGGCCGTGTTTGAGCTGCTGACGGCGGACATGGCTGATGGTGTTTTCCTGTAACATGCAAACAACCGTTTTAGCTGCTACAGCATTACATACCGGAAACACAACAGAAGACTTTATATTAAAGCAACGAGAAAAAGTGACTTTTTCAGGAGAGCGCATACAGACAGAAACCACCGCCCCACTCACTGAAGCTAAGACACCGGACACGGCGCAGCCCGTTTCAGAAACTTGTCAACAGCGACTCGCTTATCTGAACTACAAGCTACTTTATTCCCACACACATAAAACGAAGACAAATCCAGCAGAATACCTGATTTACAGGGTGAGATATTAGTCCAACTGCAGTTCTTTGCTGGGTGTAAATAAAGTTGGAGGATTGAAGAAGGACGATCCTACGGAAGAGGAAAGGGCTTCGGAGCGTGATGTCACGGGAGGGGGCGGGGCCAAGAGTTTTGGTTTGCAGGTAAACAGAAACAAATGATCCCTGTTGTCTTTGCTTAATGATTGGATTTGGTCCTGACAATCCACATTGCTGGCATCGTATCTTTCAACGTGTGTGTGGGTCGATTTGAATGATCCAGATGTAAGTGCAGCCACTCAGCCTCTACTGCAGATGTGTCACAAATTAATCTTGTAGTAAACTATGGCACTTGGCCACAGGTGGCAGTAGTGGACTGACCTCCATTTGAGACCGCTCCAGCTACTATGTGATAGTCAGTAGATCTGCTACAAATTGCAGATCATATGGAAGTTTTGGAAATAAGTCATGAATATTCCTTGCTTAGCATTAAAAGTAAACATTTCTAGCTCTCCCCCACACTCAAAAACAGATGACAAACCTACTGACACACCTGAGTCACTCACTTTCTTAAATCCACTCACTCTCACTGGCTCTGTTTATTACTAAACTTGTGTCTCCCTTGAGGAGTCAACTATTTAGTGGAGTGCCCACTGAAATTGATCATAAGATCAAAGTCATAATTTCCATTTTGTTGAGATGCCCTGCTCTCTGTATCAGAATTCCTCTCCTGATATTGCTGCACCTTTACCTCTCTCAGTGCACATGGATCTATTGTTATATACAAACTGATTACCAGTTCTGTCTCTCCTTCATCTGCAGCTGATTCTTCTCATTTCAAGGCTGTATGTATAAAGCTTCTATCAGAATGTTAAAGTGGTGTGCTGTATGTTGCTGTCTACAGCCTGAGGAACATAAAAATAACAGTGGCTCCACACTGCTCTCCAACTGTCGTTGGCATTGTGTGCATCTGATCTCAGACTCTATGTTATGGTTCTGGGTCATTTTGAACCAGCGTTCTCAGTTTTCTTGCATTTTTGTATTATATTAAGTTTATTATTTTAAGGATTTATTCTATGGTTCCTAGATTGTTCTGTTTAGTTTATTAGAC
Organism: Perissodus microlepis; assembly: GCF_051167445.1. Taxonomy (NCBI): domain Eukaryota; kingdom Metazoa; phylum Chordata; class Actinopteri; order Cichliformes; family Cichlidae; genus Perissodus; species Perissodus microlepis. The sequence goes on along the minus strand of NC_140477.1, from coordinate 26,852,040 downwards.
TCCCCCTTGTGTCTTTGCCCTCTGTATGTCTTCCTTTATTTAATTGTGAGTTCTTGTGCTTTGTTTCCTCTCCCTGTTTTGTTCCATCATGTTTCCCCTGCCTGGCATGTCTGTGCTCTCCCTCGTGTTCTCTCTCCCCCTCCAGTCTGTGTCTCGGTGTACTTCCTGTTTTACTTTGATAGTCTCCCGTCATTGAACATCACGGTGTTTGCTCCTGCCCTGTCTCGTTATGGTTATTCGTTATCAGCTGCCCGTTCCATAGATACTAATGCACCATCATACGATCAGAGATACAGACTCTTGATAATAAGTTGGAGTTTCCTCTTCAGTCTGGAGGACACAGTATCTATGTTCTCTAAATCTGCTAGAACTTGTGCTTTTATACAAGTACCATCTATTTTATTAAAATAAAAAATGTAATGAAAAATAGAGTTCGTAATTAGCAAAACATCACAATACAAAACTCCATTAACTTTATTTCAAACATTTATTTTAATTTGAATTGCACCATCATCTTCCTCTGCTGCTTCTGTCTACTGAGGAGATGAGAATCTGCCAAAGAACAGGATGGACTTGGTCTTATTTTGTCTGATGAAGAAGAGGAAGGGGTGATCTGCTCTGAAGTGTGTGTCTGGTATATAACAACAAGCGCTGATCATAGCACCTGTGGCTGCAGCGGCCTCTGTGCCCTCCTCGTTCACCTCCACAAAGGCCTTGTGGGCCACCGTAGACAGGAAGAGCCTCCCTTCACCGTTCATGCCAGACAGGTCAGCCCTTCCTGCACAGAACACGTCCTTCATACCCAGTTTAGCCAGAGGATCATTCAGTTCGTAGTCTTCCTCCAGCTTGAACTTTGGCAGGTGAACAAGAACTTCTGAATAGGTGTTCATGCTTTTCCTGTCAGTCCATTCATTCAGCCTCTCCTGTGTTAGCTCCTTCTCCAGCTGGAACACAGTTAATACATTTTGTCATATTTCTTTTGCTCATATTTAAATTCATTTTATACATGAAATCAGAAGCAGTCTGTTAAATGATCAAATTTAATAAATTCAAGTAAAGCAGAAGAGTTTTTGTGTCTTTTCTTTACAGGAACTTGTTTCTAGGCTGTGTACCTTTAGCAGAGGGTCTGAGCCGTCTGAGGACTCCTTAGGCAGCAGAATGAACATGCTGAGCTCCTCACCCACATAGGGCAGCTCCAGGATCTGCAAATCATGGTCAGCAATGTAGTTGTAGGGAAGCTTCTTCCTCTGGTACATCATCTGGACTGGTACGGTCTCATTCTGACACACAGGAAATCCAGGCGACCAGATCATGTTATCATAAAGCTTCTGATGGTGTTTACCTTAAACATTTTACAGTTTCCTGTATTCAGACTTTGTGTCCAGATTTTGTAACCTTCAGTTAAATTTCTACCTGTTTGATTTTAAAGGGCATCTCTTTGGTGTTTGCCTCTTTAAACGGGTTCTTCCAGTTGCCCTTGAAGTAGACAGCATTGACCAGAGCCAGTCTGGTATCTTTGTCGACTGTTCCTGGCTTAAGAAGGTCTTTTATCTTATCTGACAGGAAATACAGAGACACAACAATATTTCATTATAATCCACAGAGGATGCTAAAATGATTCCCTGCTGTTCAGGCTGTGGAAGATGCACATTCTCACTTTCTGTGTGCTGCTCGACCCAGCTGTTGATCTCTGCTCTGCACACCTCTGGAGCTCCGATGAAGTCCACAGTCTTCAGGTCTGCCTGGTAGTACTTCTGTGTGGCTTCAAGGAAGTCCTGCAGAGAGCAGACATCTGTTTACTAATCCAGTCTTTGTAATGAAGAACTTTATGAAGAGAATCATTGATGTGGACACTCACTGGGAGGAAGTGGGCAGTGTTTTCTCCATAAAGACGGTTGGCTAGTTTCAGGATGTAGGATGCAGACGGTGAGTTGATGTCAGCGTTCAGTTTCTGGAAGTCTGCATGGACGCCTTCACCTGAGCTGAATGAGAGGGCCTGTGTGGCATTGAAGACAAAGACTGAAAGGATGTGACACTGAACGACTCTAATGTAACAATTTATGGTCCAAAGGCAGAAAGTTGACAACTTTATTCTTTCAGCAACATGTTTAATAATAACATTTAACATATTGTCTGTCTCACTCAGCATCATGCTCTCAGTAACTATACTGCTTGTGGGTTTTATTGATTTTAATGCCATTTATATAACACATTCCATCCTCATATGTTAGACAGAAATTGCTGACGTCCCACTGGGAACATCTTGGGGTTCAGTGTTTTGGCCACATAGAAAATTAAGCTTTTTAAAGGTGTTTAACAAAACCCCAAAATTTACATTCTTTTTATTCATAAACCTACTGAGGACAAGATTTTGCGGAAATTTTGCAGTTTGTCTATAAACAGCACTCTTCTAGCAAAAAAGTTCAGATTTTCTTCTTTTTAAATACAAAAATAACAATAAATGATTTCTTCTGTATGGAAAACACAGTCAGCCACATCTGACAAGACGTTTTGTGGAAACAGGTCAAACTGACTGCTTTTAAAAGGCAACGAGGACTTGAAGTTGCACAGGCATGCTAGCTGATCAACTGATGGTGTGGTGCAGGTAATAAGTAACAGTGAGCTGACCTGAGCCATCTGAGCTGCAGTGTCTCCTTTAGCTCCCAGGTAGACCATGGCCAGGGCTGAGCTGATGCTCAGAGGAGAGACAAAGATGTTCCTGGCAGAGTTTTTCTGGCTCAAAATGCGGAACAGCTCCAAGGCAAAGACTGTGTTTGAGCTGCTGACGGCGGACATGGCTGATGGTGTTTTCCTGCAAACAACCGTTTAAACTGCTACAGCACTACATACTGAAAACATAACAAGAGACTTAAAGCAATGAGAAAAAACCTTTCCGGAAGTAACACCAGCACTGCTGGAGAATAAAGAAAATCAAAGGATTCCTATCAGAGTTATCTGTACACCAGTCAGCTTTGCATTTTTTAACAGCCTGAGCTGTTATCACATTAGCTGGTGTCTATGACTCAACCACACTTGACTCGCTGTGTGCAAAAAAGTCAAAGCAAAATGACAAGACAAAGAAAAGTAAAACTACACTCACACATAAAACAAGGAAAAATCCAGAGGACTACCTGATGTACAAGAGCACAGAACTGTGGTGAGACAGGAGACTGACTGCAGTCCTTCTCTCTGTATAAATAAGGTTGGTGGAAGGAACAAGGGCGGTCCAGTCTTACTGGTTATGGCTCATTTTCCAGAGAACAGCATTACTAAATCTCATGGGAAAATCTGAACTGAGAATGCTCAACTCTGATGGGAAATAAAATCCCAGACTGTAAGTTGATGAATCAGAGTGTTCTCTATAATGTGAATCATTATTTCCGACATATGTATGTGTCATCTGGGGAAGAAGGACTTTTCTTACCTAGTTGTTGCATGCCCAGTGCTGCAGCGGCCTCTGTGCCCTCCTCGTTCACCTCCACAAAGGCCTTGTGGGCCACCGTAGACAGGAAGAGCCCAGCTTCACCGTTCATGCCAGACAGGTCAGCCCTTCCTGCACAGAACACGTTCTTCATACCCAGTTTAGCCAGAGGATCATTCAGCTCGTAGTCTTCCTCCAGCTTGAACTTTGGTAGGTCAACAAGAACTTCTGAATCAACTTCCATGTTTTTCCTGTCGGTCCATTCATTCAGCCTCTCCTGTGTTAGCTCCTTCTCCAGCTGGAACACAGTTAATACATTTTGTCATATTTCTTTTGCTCATATTTAAATTCATTTTATACATGAAATCAGGAGCGGTCTGTTAAATGATCAAATTTAATAAAGTAAACTAAAGTGAAGCAGAAGAGTTTTTGTGTCTTTTCTTTACAGGAACTTGTTTCTAGGCTGTGTACCTTCAGCAGAGGGTCTGAACCGTCTGAGGACTCCTTAGGCAGCAGAATGAACATGCTGAGCTCCTCACCCACATAGGGCAGCTCCAGGATCTGCAAATCATGGTCAGCAATGTAGTTGTAGGGAAGCTTCTTCCTCTGGTACATCATCTGGACTGGTACGGTCTCATTCTGACACACAGGAAATCCAGGCGACCAGATCATGTTATCATAAAGCTTCTGATGGTGTTTACCTTAAACATTTTACAGTTTCCTGTATTCAGACTTTGTGTCCAGATTTTGTAACCTTCAGTTAAATTTCTACCTTTTTGATTTTAAAGGGCATCTCTTTGGTGTTTGCCTCTTTAAACGGGTTCTTCCAGTTGCCCTTGAAGTAGACAGCATTGACCAGAGCCAGTCTGGTATCTTTGTCGACTGTTCCTGGCTTAAGAAGGTCTTTTATCTTATCTGACAGGAAATATAGAAACACAACAATATTTCATTATAATCCACAGAGGATGCTAAAATGATTCCATTGCTGTTCAGGCTGTGGAAGATGCACATTCTTACTTTCTGTCTGCTGCTTGACCCAGCTGTTGATCTCTGCTCTGCACACCTCTGGAGCTCCGATGAAGTCCACAGTCTTCAGGTCTGCCTGGTAGTACTTCTGTGTGGCTTCAAGGAAGTCCTGCAGAGAGCAGACATCTGTTTATTAATCCAGTCTTTGTAATGAAGGACTTTATGAAGAGAATCATTGATGTGGACACTCACTGGGAGGAAGTGGGCAGTGTTTTCTCCATAAAGACGGTTGGCTAGTTTCAGGATGTAGGATGCAGACGGTGAGTTGATGTCAGCGTTCAGTTTCTGGAAGTCTGCATGGACGCCTTCACCTGAGCTGAATGAGAGGGCCTGTGTGGCATTGAAGACAAAGACTGAAAGGATGTGACACTGAGCCTGAGCGACCCTAATGTAACCATTTATGGTCCAAAAGCAGAAACTGGACAACTTTATTCTTTCAGCATCAGGTTTAATAATAACCTTTAACATACTGTCAGTCTCACTGAACATCATGCTCTCAGTAACTATACTGCTTGTGCGTTTTATGGACTTTCATGCCATTTATATAACACATTCTAGCTTCATATGTTATTTACATGATGGTATATTGTTCGAACAACGAAGTTTTGACGTTATAACGTGATATAGTTCTATTTTTCTTTTGCCTGGGTGGCAGCTCAACGCTTCCGTAACTGCTTTTAAAATACAACGAGGGCTTGAAGTTGCAGTCATGCTCACTGATCAACTGACAGCGCGGTGCAACTAACAAGTGACAGTGAGCTGACCTGAGCCATCTGAGCTGCAGTGTCTCCTTTAGCTCCCAGGTAGACCATGGCCAGGGCTGAGCTGATGCTCAGAGGAGAGATAAAGATGTTTCTAGCAGGGTTTGTCTGGCTCAGAGTGCGGAACAGCTCCAAGGCAAAGGCTGTGTTTGAGCTGCTGACGGCGGACATGGCTGATGGTGTTTTCCTGTAACATGCAAACAACCGTTTTAGCTGCTACAGCATTACATACCGGAAACACAACAGAAGACTTTATATTAAAGCAACGAGAAAAAGTGACTTTTTCAGGAGAGCGCATACAGACAGAAACCACCGCCCCACTCACTGAAGCTAAGACACCGGACACGGCGCAGCCCGTTTCAGAAACTTGTCAACAGCGACTCGCTTATCTGAACTACAAGCTACTTTATTCCCACACACATAAAACGAAGACAAATCCAGCAGAATACCTGATTTACAGGGTGAGATATTAGTCCAACTGCAGTTCTTTGCTGGGTGTAAATAAAGTTGGAGGATTGAAGAAGGACGATCCTACGGAAGAGGAAAGGGCTTCGGAGCGTGATGTCACGGGAGGGGGCGGGGCCAAGAGTTTTGGTTTGCAGGTAAACAGAAACAAATGATCCCTGTTGTCTTTGCTTAATGATTGGATTTGGTCCTGACAATCCACATTGCTGGCATCGTATCTTTCAACGTGTGTGTGGGTCGATTTGAATGATCCAGATGTAAGTGCAGCCACTCAGCCTCTACTGCAGATGTGTCACAAATTAATCTTGTAGTAAACTATGGCACTTGGCCACAGGTGGCAGTAGTGGACTAACCTCCATTTGAGACCGCTCCAGCTACTATGTGATAGTCAGTAGATCTGCTACAAATTGCAGATCATATGGAAGTTTTGGAAATAAGTCATGAATATTCCTTGCTTAGCATTAAAAGTAAACATTTCTAGCTCTCCCCCACACTCAAAAACAGATGACAAACCTACTGACACACCTGAGTCACTCACTTTCTTAAATCCACTCACTCTCACTGGCTCTGTTTATTACTAAACTTGTGTCTCCCTTGAGGAGTCAACTATTTAGTGGAGTGCCCATTGAAATTGATCATAAGATCAAAGTCATAATTTCCATTTTGTTGAGATGCCCTGCTCTCTGTATCAGAATTCCTCTCCTGATATTGCTGCACCTTTACCTCTCTCAGTGCACATGGATCTATTGTTATATACAAACTGATTACCAGTTCTGTCTCTCCTTCATCTGCAGCTGATTCTTCTCATTTCAAGGCTGTATGTATAAAGCTTCTATCAGAATGTTAAAGTGGTGTGCTGTATGTTGCTTTCTACAGCCTGAGGAACATAAAAATAACAGTGGCTCCACACTGCTCTCCAACTGTCGTTGGCATTGTGTGCATCTGATCTCAGACTCTATGTTATGGTTCTGGGTCATTTTGAACCAGCGTTCTCAGTTTTCTTGCATTTTTGTATTATATTAAGTTTATTATTTTAAGGATTTATTCTATGGTTCCTAGATTGTTCTGTTTAGTTTATTAGACTCCCCCTTGTGTCTTTGCCCTCTGTATGTCTTCCTTTATTTAATTGTGAGTTCTTGTGCTTTGTTTCCTCTCCCTGTTTTGTTCCATCATGTTTCCCCTGCCTGGCATGTCTGTGCTCTCCCTCGTGTTCTCTCTCCCCCTCCAGTCTGTGTCTCGGTGTACTTCCTGTTTTACTTTGATAGTCTCCCGTCATTGAACATCACGGTGTTTACTCCTGCCCTGTCTCGTTATGGTTATTCGTTATCAGCTGCCCGTTCCATAGATACTAATGCACCATCATACGATCAGAGATACAGACTCTTGATAATAAGTTGGAGTTTCCTCTTCAGTCTGGAGGACACAGTATCTATGTTCTCTAAATCTGCTAGAACTTGTGCTTTTATACAAGTACCATCTATTTTATTAAAATAAAAAATGTAATGAAAAATAGAGTTCGTAATTAGCAAAACATCACAATACAAAACTCCATTAACTTTATTTCAAACATTTATTTTAATTTGAATTGCACCATCATCTTCCTCTGCTGCTTCTGTCTACTGAGGAGATGAGAATCTGCCAAAGAACAGGATGGACTTGGTCTTATTTTGTCTGATGAAGAAGAGGAAGGGGTGATCTGCTCTGAAGTGTGTGTCTGGTATATAACAACAAGCGCTGATCATAGCACCTGTGGCTGCAGCGGCCTCTGTGCCCTCCTCGTTCACCTCCACAAAGGCCTTGTGGGCCACCGTAGACAGGAAGAGCCTCCCTTCACCGTTCATGCCAGACAGGTCAGCTCTTCCTGCACAGAACACGTCCTTCATACCCAGTTTAGCCAGAGGATCATTCAGTTCGTAGTCTTCCTCCAGCTTGAACTTTGGCAGGTGAACAAGAACTTCTGAATAGGTGTTCATGCTTTTCCTGTCAGTCCATTCATTCAGCCTCTCCTGTGTTAGCTCCTTCTCCAGCTGGAACACAGTTAATACATTTTGTCATATTTCTTTTGCTCATATTTAAATTCATTTTATACATGAAATCAGAAGCAGTCTGTTAAATGATCAAATTTAATAAATTCAAGTAAAGCAGAAGAGTTTTTGTGTCTTTTCTTTACAGGAACTTGTTTCTAGGCTGTGTACCTTCAGCAGAGGGTCTGAGCCGTCTGAGGACTCCTTAGGCAGCAGAATGAACATGCTGAGCTCCTCACCCACATAGGGCAGCTCCAGGATCTGCAAATCATGGTCAGCAATGTAGTTGTAGGGAAGCTTCTTCCTCTGGTGCATCATCTGGACTGGTACGGTCTCATTCTGACACACAGGAAATCCAGGCGACCAGATCATGTTATCATAAAGCTTCTGATGGTGTTTACCTTAAACATTTTACAGTTTCCTGTATTCAGACTTTGTGTCCAGATTTTGTAACCTTCAGTTAAATTTCTACCTGTTTGATTTTAAAGGGCATCTCTTTGGTGTTTGCCTCTTTAAACGGGTTCTTCCAGTTGCCCTTGAAGTAGACAGCATTGACCAGAGCCAGTCTGGTATCTTTGTCGACTGTTCCTGGCTTAAGAAGGTCTTTTATCTTATCTGACAGGAAATACAGAGACACAACAATATTTCATTATAATCCACAGAGGATGCTAAAATGATTCCCTGCTGTTCAGGCTGTGGAAGATGCACATTCTCACTTTCTGTGTGCTGCTCGACCCAGCTGTTGATCTCTGCTCTGCACACCTCTGGAGCTCCGATGAAGTCCACAGTCTTCAGGTCTGCCTGGTAGTACTTCTGTGTGGCTTCAAGGAAGTCCTGCAGAGAGCAGACATCTGTTTACTAATCCAGTCTTTGTAATGAAGAACTTTATGAAGAGAATCATTGATGTGGACACTCACTGGGAGGAAGTGGGCAGTGTTTTCTCCATAAAGACGGTTGGCTAGTTTCAGGATGTAGGATGCAGACGGTGAGTTGATGTCAGCGTTCAGTTTCTGGAAGTCTGCATGGACGCCTTCACCTGAGCTGAATGAGAGGGCCTGTGTGGCATTGAAGACAAAGACTGAAAGGATGTGACACTGAACGACTCTAATGTAACAATTTATGGTCCAAAGGCAGAAAGTTGACAACTTTATTCTTTCAGCAACATGTTTAATAATAACATTTAACATATTGTCTGTCTCACTCAGCATCATGCTCTCAGTAACTATACTGCTTGTGGGTTTTATTGATTTTAATGCCATTTATATAACACATTCCATCCTCATATGTTAGACAGAAATTGCTGACGTCCCACTGGGAACATCTTGGGGTTCAGTGTTTTGGCCACATAGAAAATTAAGCTTTTTAAAGGTGTTTAACAAAACCCCAAAATTTAAATTCTTTTTATTCATAAACCTACTGAGGACAAGATTTTGCGGAAATTTTGCAGTTTGTCTATAAACAGCACTCTTCTAGCAAAAAAGTTCAGATTTTCTTCTTTTTAAATACAAAAATAACAATAAATGATTTCTTCTGTATGGAAAACACAGTCAGCCACATCTGACAAGACGTTTTGTGGAAACAGGTCAAACTGACTGCTTTTAAAAGGCAACGAGGACTTGAAGTTGCACAGGCATGCTAGCTGATCAACTGATGGTGTGGTGCAGGTAATAAGTAACAGTGAGCTGACCTGAGCCATCTGAGCTGCAGTGTCTCCTTTAGCTCCCAGGTAGACCATGGCCAGGGCTGAGCTGATGCTCAGAGGAGAGACAAAGATGTTCCTGGCAGAGTTTTTCTGGCTCAGAATGCGGAACAGCTCCAAGGCAAAGACTGTGTTTGAGCTGCTGACGGCGGACATGGCTGATGGTGTTTTCCTGCAAACAACCGTTTAAACTGCTACAGCATTACATACTGAAAACATAACAAGAGACTTAAAGCAATGAGAAAAAACCTTTCCGGAAGTAACACCAGCACTGCTGGAGAATAAAGAAAATCAAAGGATTCCTATCAGAGTTATCTGTACACCAGTCAGCTTTGCATTTTTTAACAGCCTGAGCTGTTATCACATTAGCTGGTGTCTATGACTCAACCACACTTGACTCGCTGTGTGCGAAAAAGTCAAAGCAAAATGACAAGACAAAGAAAAGTAAAACTACACTCACACATAAAACAAGGAAAAATCCAGAGGACTACCTGATGTACAAGAGCACAGAACTGTGGTGAGACAGGAGACTGACTGCAGTCCTTCTCTCTGTATAAATAAGGTTGGTGGAAGGAACAAGGGCGGTCCAGTCTTACTGGTTATGGCTCATTTTCCAGAGAACAGCATTACTAAATCTCATGGGAAAATCTGAACTGAGAATGCTCAACTCTGATGGGAAATAAAATCCCAGACTGTAAGTTGATGAATCAGAGTGTTCTCTATAATGTGAATCATTATTTTCGACATATGTATGTGTCATCTGGGGAAGAAGGACTTTTCTTACCTAGTTGTTGCATGCCCAGTGCTGCAGCGGCCTCTGTGCCCTCCTCGTTCACCTCCACAAAGGCCTTATGGGCCACCGTAGACAGGAAGAGCCTCCCTTCACCGTTCATGCCAGACAGGTCAGCCCTTCCGGCACAGAACACGTTCTTCATACCCAGTTTAGCCAGAGGATCATTCAGCTCGTAGTCTTCCTCCAGCTTGAACTTTGGTAGGTCAACAAGAACTTCTGAATCAACTTCCATGTTTTTCCTGTCGGTCCATTCATTCAGCCTCTCCTGTGTTAGCTCCTTCTCCAGCTGGAACACAGTTAATACATTTTGTCATATTTCTTTTGCTCATATTTAAATTCATTTTATACATGAAATCAGGAGCGGTCTGTTAAATGATCAAATTTAATAAAGTAAACTAAAGTGAAGCAGAAGAGTTTTTGTGTCTTTTCTTTACAGGAACTTGTTTCTAGGCTGTGTACCTTCAGCAGAGGGTCTGAGCCGTCTGAGGACTCCTTAGGCAGCAGAATGAACATGCTGAGCTCCTCACCCACATAGGGCAGCTCCAGGATCTGCAAATCATGGTCAGCAATGTAGTTGTAGGGAAGCTTCTTCCTCTGATACATCATCTGGACTGGTACGGTCTCATTCTGACACACAGGAAATCCAGGCGACCAGATCATGTTATCATAAAGCTTCTGATGGTGTTTACCTTAAACATTTTACAGTTTCCTGTATTCAGACTTTGTGTCCAGATTTTGTAACCTTCAGTTAAATTTCTACCTTTTTGATTTTAAAGGGCATCTCTTTGGTGTTTGCCTCTTTAAACGGGTTCTTCCAGTTGCCCTTGAAGTAGACAGCATTGACCAGAGCCAGTCTAGTATCTGCGTTTACTGTTCCTGGCTTAAGAAGGTCTTTTATCTTATCTGACAGGAAATACAGAAACACAACAATATTTCATTATAATCCACAGAGGATGCTAAAATGATTCCCTGCTGTTCAGGCTGTGGAAGATGCACATTCTTACTTTCTGTGTGCTGCTCGACCCAGCTGTTGATCTCTGCTCTGCACACCTCTGGAGCTCCGATGAAGTCCACAGTCTTCAGGTCTGCCTGGTAGTACTTCTGTGTGGCTTCAATGAAGTCCTGCAGAGAGCAGACATCTGTTTATTAATCCAGTCTTTGTAATGAAGAACTTTATGAAGAGAATCATTGATGTGGACACTCACTGGGAGGAAGTGGGCAGTGTTTTCTCCATAAAGACGGTTGGCTAGTTTCAGGATGTAGGATGCAGACGGTGAGTTGATGTCAGCGTTCAGTTTCTGGAAGTCTGCATGGACGCCTTCACCTGAGCTGAATGAGAGGGCCTGTGTGGCATTGAAGACAAAGACTGAAAGGATGTGACACTGAGCCTGAGCGACCCTAATGTAACAATTTATGGTCCAAAAGCAGAAACTGGACAACTTTAATTTTTCAGAAAAAAAGAAAAGTAAGAAACCCCCCCCCCAAAAAAAACAAAAAGACCTTGTCCTGTAAGTTATATTCCTTTTGGAAGGTTTACTGTATGATAATGGGTATAATGGTTTTGTACATGTTAAGGTTATGCCTCAGTACTTAGTACCAAATAATCCTACCAACATGGTATCAAAGTTAATAGCAGTGGCCATAATCTCCTGCAATGATTACATCCAGCGGTATTAGGAATAAAGGACATTTCTATTGTTTAGTTTAACTGTTGCTAGTTTGCCATGTTTGTGCCTTACTATTTGCAACTTGTAAGACGTGCTATTTAGCCAATTTATGTTCTACAGCAGTGTGTAGAACATACCTTTTGGAGCCATGGCACATATTTCACGTTCGGAAAAAATAAATAGGGTTAGGGGTTAGGGGGTTAGGCATGTATCAAGTCCTACTGACACTGCTGGGCATACTCTGGACTTGGTCTTCACCTATGGTGTTTCCCTGACCACATGAACTTAAATGACATTGTTTTTAGCGATCATAAGTCAGTTTCTTTTAATCTGTCAACTCAGTCTCCTTCCCAAGGTTTTATTAGGCGCACTCAATGACTTAATTACAGTAATAGGTAAAATAATATTCTCATTGTGTTCTTTAGATATATTGCCTCCCTCTGACCTGTCTGGTACTCTCACCATCCTTGTTCCCACATTGTTATCCATCATCAACAGTTCACTGAGGCAAGGTTGTGTTCCATCCTATTTAAAACATGCTGAGGTAATTCCACTTTTAAAAACAGAATCTAGATGCTAGCTCTGCTAGTAATTATCGGCCTATTTCAAAATTCACATTCATATGTAAACTACTGGAAGAAATTGTAGAAAATCAGTTCAGGACCTTACTACACAGATTACAGATTTTTGACCCTTTTCAGTCTGGCTTTCTAAAGCAGCACTCAACTGAGACCGCTCTCTTAAGGGTCTATAATGATTTGTTAATGGCTTCTGATGCAGGAAATTTTTCTGTGATCATTTTGCTTGATCTTAGAGCAGCCTTCAATATCATTGACCACAAAATGAACAGGCTGAAGGTTTTGGCTGGTATATCTGGATCTGCCTTAGACTGGTTTTCCTCCTACTTATCAGATAGGACCTTTTCTAGGACTGACAGGTTTACCTCTAACATTGCCCCCTAACCTGCGGAGTTCCACAGGGTTCAGTTCTGGGTCCGTTATTATTTTCTTTTTACATGCTCCCTTTAGCTGGCATTATTCAATCATTTAGTGACATTTCTTATCATTTCTATACCGATGACATTCGGCTGCATATGTCCTTTAAACCTCATCAGCTGGATAGGCTGTGCACCCTAGTCCAGTGCTTAACTCAGGTTTCTGGTTGGCTTTGTAGCAACTACCTTGTATTAAACATGGAGAAGACAGAGACCATGATCATAGCTCTTCCTGAACTACATTCTAAAATCAGTCAGGTTGTTGCCCCTTTCTGTTCTTCTCCTGAGTCAAATATTTGAAATCTGGGAGTAATATTTGATTCTTCTCTGGGCCTGGATTCACATGTAAAATCTCTGTCTCGTTCCTGTTTCTTTCATTTAAAGAACATTTCTAAACTGTGAAAAATGGTCTGCTTAGCTGAACTGGAAAAAATTGTTCATGCATTTGTGTCATCACGTTTAGATTATTGTAATGCCCTGTTTACCAGCTTGGACAAATCATCTCTTTCTCGCCTCCAAACTATACAAAATGCAGCGGCCAGGCTACTAACATCTTCTAGCAAGCGTGCTCACATTACTCCTATTTTATATTCCTTACATTGGCTCCCAATTGATTTTAGAATACGCTTTAAAATTCTTGTTTTAACACTAAATGCACTAAACGGCCAGGCCCCAGATTATTTATCCAAGCTTCTTATAAAATATACTGCTGCTGCTTGTCTCTGCTCACAGACTCAGAGTTTGTTGGTTGTTACCCGTACACGACTGAAGACCAAAGGGGACAGAGGCTTTCGGTCTGTGGCACCAAGGCTGTGGAACAGTTTACCACCACAACTACGTTTGGTTGACTCTGTGGAATCCTTTAAAAAGCAGTTAAAAACTTTTCTTTTTAAACAAGCCTTCTGTTGATCAACACTTTTTAAATTTTAATTTACTATTAATCTTTTATATTGTGTATATTGTCTATTTTGTTACTTAACTTTCTGTTTATTTTAGTCTTTGTGTACAGCGCTTTGTGACGGCCTGTCTATGAAAAGCGCTTAATAAACAAGCTCTACTTACTTAAATAAAAAAATAAATAATAATAATCACACGGCATACCACCAAACAAAAATGACACAAAAAGGATATTGACAATTTTTCCCCGCGCACCAGGTATAGAAGAATTAGCTCAGTTTGTCCCCAGTATAACTTTTTTGTTTTTTTTTCTGACCACTACTCATGCTAGGGCCTTCATCCGGGTGAGAAATTTCTCCAGGACACAGGTCAGATTGACTACTTTTTCTTTTCTGTTGCTATTACCATGGGAATTATGTAATTTCTTCTTCGTTTTCTTCTGCTTACTGGCAGTTGGCAACTAATTTAATTAGAGCAGGTAGTTGTACTGCCTGCTATTGGAAGACAATGTAATTGCTCTGCAAGTTACTCACGCCGGTCGCAGGAACCAGATAATCTTCAACGTAACACTTGATCATCTCTCACAGCACTATGCGCCGGCACAGTGGTTGGGAAACACTGGTCTACAGTGACCCCTTGTGGACACTGAGATATTGCGATGATGAGTAGATGTGATTGTGACTCTACTAATTATGATATTGCCTGTTTCTGTTTTCAGAAAATCATGCTCATAAGTCACACCTACTGTATATTCCACAACAATAAGTTCAAGTATGGCTGCACCAAATTTGGACTGAGCCTGGAAAGATCTCTGATGTAAACAATTCTTCTGTGGAACTTAGTTAAAGACAGTTAACCCAACTCCTGCGGTCTTTCTGAAAGAAGACTTAGTCCAGACTTGTATACCCAGACTTCATGTATTTCTGTATGTATTAATGCATATAGTCTATAGTGTGGATGGGTCCTTATTCTGGTTACAATCTTAAATAATGGTTTGTTTTCAACACACTAACAATACACTAACATGGGATGAACATGTGGAAGATCTACTTCTTTTGCTACTGTGTGTAAAGCCAGTTTGATATATGTTATTTGCACATCCATAGAGTTAAGGTTCAGAGGCACTGCATGTTTTGCAGTGGTTCTTACAGAAAAGCTGCAAGTGTAAAGCATTTGCTTGGCACTGGCAATATATCAGGGTTTAGCACCAAAAACATCTTAGTTAACCAAAATAAAAATAGAAACGAGACTTTTGAAATAAAATCTTAAATTAACTGAAATGACATTAGTAATGGAAAACTAACTACATTTTTTAAAGGAAATATCCTTTAAAAAACTGTTACTACAACTTGCCTATTGAGGCTTTGATGGAAGTGTTTATTGAGTGTACAAATAAAATAATATTAGAAGAAGGGAACAAACTTTATCTTAATTCTAACAAATGTCCTCAGCTTAAATCAGTTAAGTAGAAGATGAATAAAATAAAATATGGAAAAAAATACCTTTGTTTTTATGCTGCCTACATTGTAGAGTGTGACTTTGTCCCATTCCTTACTCATTATCCTGTTTAGAGACAAAGTGGGATACAGAAAGATGAGGGGACCCTAAAATCGGTCACAGTGGCTCAATGTGGGGAAAAGAATCACAACTCATAACAATTTCTATTGTGAGTTTTAGATTTTCTTAACGTACAGGCTGTGATCAGCTGATCTGAGCTACTGCTGCTCTGAGGTTTACTGCTCTTTGTGAATTTACACAACTCAATTCAACAAGATGTTAGCAGAAGTTGTCCTGATGGATTCCATCCTCTGCACTGGCAGTACACTGTTTATGTTGTCTTTATACTAGACCAGAGGTGGGGACCTCCAGGCCTCAAGGGCAGGTCTCCTGCAGGTTTTAGATGTCACCCGGGGTCAGCACACCTGAATCAAATGATTAGTTCATTACCTCTGGAGAACTTCAAGACATGTTGAGGAGTAGGGCTGGGTTTCAATTATCGATTTATCGATTAAAATCAATTTTAGCTTGAATAATGGATATTAATTCATTAAATATGAATCGATTTTTAAATATAAATATATTTTGCCAGAAACGCCAGAATCTCAGGTTAAATCTTTCATTTTAACAACCACCAAACAGCTGAAACAGCAAATGAGAGCAAATAAACGGATTCCACACAAAGACGTAAACACCAAGCACAGACCCGACGCATCAGAAACTGAGATGTCGGCTTTCTCACCCAACAACACGTACACGGACACGCTGTCAGGGCTGAAAGCCGACGGCTCACAGATTCTGAAGCTGCAGGTTTTGTCACTCTGACCAAAATTCACTGAACCAGCAGCAAAATAAGATCAAAACTGCGCTTCACATTTGATAAACATCGTCATTAATTCCCTCTTACTTTTGCTGTTTTTCTTCCACCATGATAAAATTCACACTTCCTGCACAGCTCTGTCTCTCAGTACTTCAAGAACAGTTTCCCATCTCAAATGTCTGTTTTCTGGATTATTTGTTTGCTTATTACGCTGTCCCCCCCCCCCCCCCCCCCCCCCCACAAATGACCTCTGACAAGTAAGCCTCATTTCCGCTGTTCAATACCGCAGAAATGTAAACTTTTTAAATTGTACCAAATTGCAAAACACTTATCTGTGTCTCTAATAAAACCTCTGTAACTTTGCTCTGCTTCATTTTAGCAGCATCAGGTAATGTTTACATCTTGATTCATGGTTTTCTTCTGTTTTTGTTCTACTGAACAATATTTTTAAGGCGGTTATCTGCTATGAAAAGCCAGGCCAGGAAAATCTCCTTCATGTTTTTCTGTGTTTTATCCTCGGTTACTCTGACACAAAGGCATCTGCTGTGATGCTCACACCTCTGATGAAGTCTCGCAAGTCTCAGTACTGATAAATTTCTCTGAATCGGGGATTAAATCAGGACCTTGTGAATCGGAGAGATTTTAAATCAGCTGTCAGACTGTACAATCAGAACTGCTCCCAACAAACATAGATGTTTACATCAGTGCTGTAACTTGCACTATTTTATCAACCGATTCACACTATAACCAGGGTTTGCCTCTTATCTGTATTTAATTTTATTGAATTTAATAACGGTACAGTACTCTGTTTTTGGTAACCATTGTCCTTGATATAAATATGTAAAAATTGTGTATGTTTCTGTTCTGTGGCTTGTGTGCTGTTTGTTTGTATATGTGTCTTTCTTGCTGCTGTTACACCCAAATTTTCCCTTGTTGGACAATTAAAGGAGTCTTCTTCTTCAGTTACTAAATTCAAGCATCATCAGCTGAGCTTCAAATTCAGGCAATCGTGGCTCAAGAGTTGGGAGCTCGCCTTGTAATTGGAAGGTTGCCGGTTCGAGCCCCGGCTTGGACAGTCTCGGTTGTTGTGTCCTTGGGCAAGACACTTCACTGGCGCCTACTGGTGGCGCCAGTGTCTGGCAGCCTCGCCTCTGTCAGTGCGCCCCAGGATGGCTGTGGCTACAATGTAGCTTGCCATCACCAGTGTGTGAATGGGTGGATGACTGGATGTGTAAAGCGCTTTGGGGTCCTTAGGGACTAGTAAAGCGCTATACAAATACATTCATCTCTGTTATACTGTGCACTAGTCAGACCTGTTTATCCTGCACTAAACTGCAGAGCATTGTAATGTAATGTAGTCTTTAAATAACACAGTTCGTCTACCTCATTTTGATTAGCAGCATGTTTCACAATATGATCGAAACAAAACAAAACAGCTAGCTGTTTCTTTTCTCCCTCTGTGAAATTCAGCAGCTTGACCTTTAGCTGCAACACACTGTGAGACTTATGCTTGCTCCTTTCCAGTATTGCTAGCTAGATGGTGAACCACAACTTATGGAGATCTGCATTCATGCCACAGTTGTAGCCAATTAAATAAATAAAAACATAAATAAACAAAAAACACTGACCCATTGACCTCTGGCAAATTGCTGGTTTCCCACAAGCTTTTGAAACACGTTTAACTAAATACCAAAAGGTGAATTTTATTTATTCATAAACTTACTGAGGGTGAGAGATTATGCAGTTTATCTATAGACAGCAGCAATGTGTGTTTTTTATAGAGACAAAAAACAAAAAAACAAAACAGAAATGTTTTTTTTTTCTATATGGAAAAACACAGACGGCCACATCTGACAAGACGTTTTGTGAAAACAGGTCAGACTGACTGCTTTTAAAATGCAACGAGGTCTTATATGAGACTACAAGCTACTAAAACGAAGACAAATCCAGCGGACTACCTCATTTACATGTTGAGACACGAGTCTAACTGCAGTCCCTTGTTAGATAGCCAAATCAGCCCAGTACCACTCTGAAGAGCTGCATGATGAAGGTGTGCGACGTCTTGTGTCCAGACAAAACGCAGATTTTGGCAAATGTGAGCCTGATTTAAGAACACAGTTGTGTGAAAGAAGCAAAAACTTCATTGCATACTCTCTTGCTGTGGATGAAAGTACAGACATGATGGACATTGCACAGCTGACCATCTTCATCCGTAGAGTGTAAATATTGGAAATTAAATCGATGCACGGGACAACGACAGGAAAATACTTTTTTTTTTTTTAAAACGTATGTCAAAGTGCAACCGACATGAAACTGCCCTGGGACAACAGATGGAGCGCTGGTGTTGTGCAGGATGTAGGATCTAGTAAAGATGCAGGAGGAGAACTGTACCGGTGAGTTAACAGCATATCACTGCATCACACACCAGGAAACGCTGTGTGGCAAAGTCCTAAAAATGGAGCATGTAATGATCACCGTAACGCAAACTGTAAATTTTATCTGAGCTAAAAGTTTAAATCACCTTCAATTTCAGTCTTTTATGTGGGAAATAGATTCAGAGTTTGCCGACATTCCTTATCATACAGAGGTCCGTTGGCTGAGTTGGGGAAAAGTTCTCAATAGAGTTTTTGAGCTCAGCAAGAAAATCTGTCAGTTCATGGACATGTATGATGCGGTGAAGGCATTTCAAGTGAAGCTGTCACAAATGCACCAGTGCAACTTGCCTCACTTTCCCTGTTGCCAAGTAATGTTGAACCAAGTCAGCGGACTTTGCTCCGTCTACATGCGGCTCCAACCTTGTGTATGCTTTCATTTATTTTTTCTGGGGTTTTTGGCAGCATGTTCATATTTCTAACTTGCATAATTGTGACAGGATATATTTTTATGGAGAGCAAAATATTTAAAGTTAAAGTTTATTTTTTTAAGTTTATTTATTCTGGAATAATATTCCTGTCTGTTTTTATTCATATTTATGTTAAAAAAAAAACCATTGTTTTAGTGTGTTTAAAAAATGTTTATCTTGTTTGGCCTGCAACATAAAGTGTGCCTTGAGTTTTGGCCCCCTATGCAATTGAGTTTGACACCCCTGTTTTAAACCTAAACGTAACAATAGAAAGGGTGTCTGTCTGCTGAATCCAAGTTAGAAGCTGGAGACGAGGAGCCTGGAAGCAGGAGGCTCTGCCCCCGATTCTACTTTTAAATATCCTAGGAACCCAGTGGCGGTCCTAGCCTATTTGGCGCCCTGGGCGAACACTCCCTCTGCCCCCCCCGCCCCCCCCCCCCCCCCCCCCACACACACACACAGACAAAACATATTAAGGATTGTACATTAACATAAAGCTGTTGTACACACACACACATATGAAGAGAGAGAGAGTATGCATAGTATGCAAACAACTACCAAACAGCCATCATAATTCGTCACACAATAAGAACAGGACAAATCAACAATTGAGAATGACTAATTAATATTAAAATCTGTAACATAATGTATTGTTTGGAGTTTAGTCTGTTACTGTTACTATTTTTACCATTTCTTCTTGCAGCAACTGTAACACACATAATTTCCTTAGGGATTAATAAAGTATTCTGATTCTGATTGTTTCAGGATGACCTGCCATTATCCAATGACACATCTGCTTACCTGTATCTTTTGCTCGTTTCTCTTCCTCTTCTTTTCTTTTTTTTCTAAACTGAGGACCTGATGGCTTTGAACTTTTCTTGTCCATCTTCCATTGGTTTTAATTTTGCACTCCAGTATGAACACCCATCCCTCAACCCGAGGATCACCACAACATGATCTAACACACCTACACCTTAGTTCACAGATTCACTTTGTCTAGGGTGCATTTCTGAGATTTCACACAACCCAGGATTCAAATCATGGGCTTGGATGTACAACATTATAAATGAAATACGCTCTATTTGGAAGCAGCAGGGCCCCCTCCCCTTTCGACGGGTTGTGTGTGAAACTTTAAATCATCAAACTGTAAATTTTAAATTGTTATTGATCCCTTTATCCCGAGTCCTAAAGTGTATATTTATTTTCTTACTCTTATTATATATATTGTTTGTTTACTTGCACTGCTGTAACTGGAGCCTCGTCGTCTCGTCTCTCTATATACTGGTCTGTATGTAGCGGAGATGACAATAAAGTTTACTTTGACACAGCAGCGAGCAGGCGCACCGAGGGCTCTCGCGCTCACTTTTCGTGTATAGAATTTCGAAAAAACATCGGTGCAAATTCTAAGTCTGTATTATAATGTCTGCTGTTTTCGTGTTTGTTGGTTTGTTTTTATTTTGTTTTATTTTGCGAGTTGGTTTTTAGATGCTGCTCCAGCCGGTCAGAGAATCCCCCGCCGCCCCGCCCTCTCCTCTCTGCGCCGCAAGCAGCAGGCGCACCTCGCAGACGAAGGGCGCCCTTACTCCCAGGAAATGGGCGATAGAAAACCGATCGGTGTCTATGCCATTCCCAATATGCGCTGGCTGACGTCGGGGCAGCATGAGTACGAGCATTTTTTTTTTTTTGCCGATGCCCGTGATGCCGCCCCCCACCACGATGCCGCCCCGGGCAACCGCCAGTGTCGCCCGTATCAAAAACCGCTACTGTAGGAACCACAAGTAAGCCTGCAGTCTGGAAGTGAAGTGCTCTACTGTGAGGTCTTGAGATAAGATTGCCACTACCAGCCTCAGAAACCAATAAACCTTATATGTCACTGCAACATTATCCCATTAGTCTTTAGCCCTGGAGATACTTTGCTATAAGATTCAGAATACAAAGCGCAATGACTGTTTTATATGTGATGGAAGGTTTGAAACCAAGATCCAAAAGGCCAGAGGGAGTTGGCTTGTTGGCAGCTTGTTATTAAGAGTTAGTTGGCTATGGCCGTAGCTCAGTCAGGTCTTGGGTTAAAAAAAAGAAGTGCAATATGTCCATAAGTGAGGCTTTATAATCTAATAATAAAAAAAAGAGTCAGAACTCTGGCTGCTGGTCTAGAACAATAGAAGATGCACACTAAAGAGCCATCCTTAATAACTCTGATCAGCAACTTCATCAAACAAAGAACATCAGTACTGGAAGACTCCTCTCTCTCTAAAACCATTCACACCCACAGCCATCAGGCATTTTATTTTTCATGAAAATAGCAGATGAGCTATGTCAGACATTACATTTCCATTTGGGATAAATAAAGTTCTTATGACCTTTATTTCTTCTTTTTTTTAGAGAATAAATGATATGTTTTTCAAAGACTTGTCAAGGATGAATTCCCAGCTACGAGGGAGCAATGGCACAAGGGGAGGCCCTCCGGAAGCTGAGACTGAGCAAAACTGGAGAGATGTCTGTTAGAAAGAAGCATCACACTACACCAGCATCAAATGGCTAATGGTTTTAATAGCTGAACAAAACTAATCTATATCACATATCGAGACTTCAACAAGGAGTCTGAGGCATAAAGAGCTAAAAACACCAGGACCTGACACGGTCCACACCTTTTAGCTAAAGAGCCACTCCATGATGGACACTCAGCAAAAACAAATGGGCTTTTAGGGACAAAAAAGGGTGACTAGAAAGTCATAAGGTTTATGATTTTCAGCAGAAATGCTGTGAGCAACAAAAATATGAAAAAGGTTATGTTTTCTGGTCTAAGGGACAACACAGACAATTCTGTTCGTTTTACAAGTAGTTTTAATCCCATACTGATCTTTAGTGTATTCTATAGTATTCTTGTAGTAAAAAAGTAAAACAAGAGCCAGACTTGTGACTTGTTTGAGAAGCAGAGTGCAACAGTGTTTTTATAAATAAAGAACTGTGTGCAACTGAGAAGCTGTGTCGATGCAATCTGTGCCACAATACCATTCTGTTCAAAATAAACTAATAAAAGACCGGACCGATTAAAAGCCTTAATTTCTACATTCATTTCTACAGCCACTGTTTCCAATATTACCCCCCCCAACAAAAACCCAACGTAATTAAGAATGAATTCATGTAAAATAATCAAACTTTATTCGCGAATAAAGCAAAATACAATTTCTTAATTAACTCAACATCACAAAATAAAGGCTTCATTTATACTGTTTTTAAGATGTTTTATTTTAATTTGAACCATCCTTTTCCTCTACTGAGGAGATGAGAATCTGCCAAAGAACAGGATGGACTTGGTCTTATTGTGTCTGATAAAGAAGAGGAAGGGGTGATCTGCTCTGAAGTGTTCCTCCCTCAACATGCAGAATGCTACCATTCCAGCTGTGGCTGCAGCGGCCTCTGTGCCCTCCTCGTTCACCTCCACAAAGGCCTTGTGGGCCACTGTAGACAGGAAGAGCCCCCCTTCACCGTTCATGCCAGACAGGTCAGCCCTTCCTGCACAGAACACGTTCTTCATACCCAGTTTAGCCAGAGGATCATTCAGCTCGTAGTCTTCCTCCAGCTTGAACTTTGGCAGGTGAACGACAACTTCTGAATCAACATCCATGTTTTTCCTGTCGGTCCATTCATTCAGCCTCTCCTGTGTTAGCTCCTTCTCCAGCTGGAACACAGTTAATACATTTTATGGCATCTTTGTTGTTTAATTTTAACATTGTAAACATCACCTGAGAGCTACTCTATAGTCATTAAACTTTGATAATAAAGCAAAACGCTGACTTTTCTTTATAGGTATTTATTACTAAGTTCTTTACCTTCAGCAGAGGGTCTGAGCCGTCTGAGGACTCTGCAGGTAGAAGAACGAACATGCTGAGCTCCTCATTCACGTAGGGCAACTCCAGGATCTGCAGACCATGGTCATGAATGTAGTTGTAGGGCAGCTTCTTCATCTGGTACATCATCTGGACTGGTACGGTCTCATTCTGACAAACAGCAAACACAAGAAATCCATCTTACTTGAGTTAAATTGCTTTCTCTGTTTAAACTGTATGTCCCCATACTTAAAACAGGATTACATTTAATTTTTACCTGTTTGACTTTAAAGGGCATCTCATTGGTGTTTGCCTCATCAAATGGGTTCCTCCAGTTGCCCTTGAAGTAGATAGCATTGACCAGAGCCAGTCTGGTATTTGAGCGTACTGTTCCTGGCTTAAGAAGGTCTTTTATCTTATCTGAAAGGAAATACAGAAACACAACAATATTTCATTATAATCCACAGAGGATGCTAAAATGATTCCCTGCTGTTCAGGCTGTGGAAGATGCACATTCTTACTTTCTGTCTGCTGCTCGACCCAGCTGTTGATCTCTGCTCTGCACGCCTCTGGAGCTCCGATGAAGTCCACAGTCTTCAGGTCTGCCTGGTAGTACTTCTGTGTGGCTTCAAGGAAGTCCTGCAGAGAGCAGACATCTGTTTATTAATCCAGTCTTTGTAATGAAGAACTTTATGAGGAAAATCATTGATGTGGACACTCACTGGGAGGAAGTGGGCAGTGTTTTCTCCATAAAGACGGTTGGCTAGTTTCAGGATGTAGGATGCAGACGGTGAGTTGATGTCAGCGTTCAGTTTCTGGAAGTCTGCATGGACGCCTTCACCTGAGCTGAATGAGAGGGCCTGTGTGGCATTGAAGACAAAGACTGAAAGGATGTGACACTGAGGGACCCTAACGTAACCATTTATGGTCCAAAGGTAGAAACTGGACAACTTTATTCTTTCAGCATCACGTTTAATATTAAGCCTTACTGTGAAACTGTTATATGCTGTTAATATATTTAATATTTACTTTTCATGTCTATAGGAGGCTATTATGATGTGTTATGCTAGAGTTTATTATTCATGTGCTTGACCACTGTCCCAGTTTCCAAAAATTCTTATTGCAGCTAAATTTTTGTGGTTTAGCTGCAGGGGAGGGGTGGAGCAGTGGGTTCAGGGTGTGGTGTCAGGAGAGGCTGACTCACGCACCTGACCATCATCAAATCATGTCCCTCCTTTTAAGGATGTTGCTGGGACCGGAGTAGGAAGCCATGGGGAGTGCTGAAAGGAGAAGGCATCTAAAAAGCTGCGCGAACGAAGTAGGTAAAAAAACCAAAAACATGTCAATAAAACACCTATAAACGTCCAACACCTTTGCCGGGGCAGGCCCAGGAAATGGTCTAGCTTGCGGCTATGCAGCGGGAGAATGCTTCAGTGTTTCACCGCCAGATGGAACAGCTGCAGGACCAGTCGAGCATCTGAATGTAGTCGAGCATCAGGCTATTTGCCGACACATCTGCCGCTCCCAGCTGTGTCCCACTACCACACGGGAAAGGGAGATGGCCCCCATGCCTTCATGAAGGTCTTTTGGGCCACAGTGGAAGCGTCCCATTGGCTGGAGGAGTTCTTCACCACCATGGCCCACCGCCATGGAGCAGCAGCTGCGAGAGGCACTAACCCGCTTCCCTCTGCTTTTTCTTCACAGGTCCTGGTGGCTACACACCCTCCCCTTGATCTGAGAGGGGCATACAGCATACCAGTAAGGTGTCAAGGGGGTATACACCAGGCCTTGGTGGACATGGGCTGCATGCAGACCCTGGTTCACCAAACACTGATTCGAACCAGGGAATTGTTGGAGGCAGAGTGGGTGGAGGTTAGCTGTGTGCATGGGGACATACATGAACATCCCATAGTGCAGCTGCAAATTAAATACAAGGGCAAAACACATAGAGTAAAGGCTGGAGTTAACCCACAGCTGACACATCCCTTAATTCTGGGGACAGATTGGCCGGGGTATAATAACCTGCAGCGTCTGTGCTGCGCTAAGTGGTGATGCGGGGGTCGTGTGGCGCTGCCGGCTTGAGTTATTCACTCCTGGAAGAGTTTCTGCTGGAGCAGTCTTGGAAGGACACCCTACGCTCAGCCTTCAACCAAGTGATAAAAATTAATGTTCACATGGTGCACCTTGAAAAAACATTTTATTTAACCAAAATAAAAACAGAAACAAGACTTTTGAAAGAAGAATGAGAAAACTGGGATACAGAAAGATGAGGGAATCCTAAAATCGGTCACATTAGCTCAGCGTGGGGGAAAGAATCTCAACTCGCAATAATTTCTATTGTGAGTTTTAGATTTTCTTAATGTACGAGCTGTGATCAGCTGATCTGGGCTCCTGTTGCTCTGAGGTTTACTGCTCGTTGTGGATTTACACAACCAAATTCAACAACATGTCAGCAGAAGTTGTGCTGGCTGACTTCCATCCTCTACACTGGCAGTACACTGTTTATGTTGTCTTTATACTAGACAGTAAAAAACTGGAATGAAGGAGGAATTCAGTTAATGCTGTACTGCAATCTAACCTGTTTATCCTGCACTAAACTGCAGAGCATTGTAATGTAGTCTTTAAATAACACAGGTCGTCTACCTCAGTTTGATTAGCAGCATGTTTCACAATATCATCAAAACAAAACAGCTAGCTCTCTTTCTGTTCTCCCTCTGTGAAATTCAGCAGCTGGACCTTTAGGTAACAACACACTGTGAGACAAACTCCACACAAACAGTTTGTGTGTTTGCTGATATTTATTGAGCTGATAGAAACCTTGCCTTTAAGACTACCTGCCACTCAAAAAACATCACTCCCTTTATGCTTGCTCCTTTCCAGTATTGCTAGCTAGATGGTGAAGTACCACAACCACAACTTATGCAGATCTGCTCTCATTCCACAGTTGTGGCCAAATAAACAAATAAATAAAAACATCGATAAACAAAAAACACTGACCCATTTTAACCACTAAGTAAGGCACTTTTGACGCTTCTATTTTAATGCGACATCAGAATCAGAATACTTTATTAATCCCGAAGGAAATTATGGGTTACAGCAGGCAGCACGCTAATGGCCCTTGGTGACTGACGTACACGAATATGTACGTCAATCTTTCAAGATTTGTATCCATGTACTCCATTCTATTCGGGGAGTACTTCAATGCAGGAAGAGTCTCCAAAAATAACCCATGATTTGTTTGTGCTGTTGTTACACACATTAGTCTCATTTGGAAGTTAATCATCTTCTTTGCAATTTTTTTAAATTGAGGTCTCTAATCCAAATTGTGAAACTGATACTAATATCATTCATTCATTAGCCTGCTGCCTGTCACACTGGAGATTAAACTATATTAGATGAAACTCTCCCAGTATAAAAGGCATTATTCTATGTAAAGGACAAGCAAGGATTTATAACTATGGATTAAAGCTGTCAAAACCAAACTGTTTTTTTAAACTGAAATTAATGTTCACCTGCCAGTTTTTCTTTTACAGTGTTCTGTTTTTTAAGCAAACAATAGATATCTTGTTGAGAGGCGTTTATTGAGGTCAAAGTCCAGATGCTGTTTCAGTGCCTCTCCCAGGACACACCTTTCAGTTTATGGTTAGGTGGGTATTTGGGCCAATACTGATAGACTAAGTACAGAAGTCACAAGATATTTTTATTAAAAAAAAAAAAAACTCTCATAATGTATCACTACTTTATTTAGGACTACTAAAAGTTGTGCAAAAATGCAGTGCAGGTAACAAGTGACGGTGTGCTGACCTGAGCCATCTGAGCTGCAGTGTCTCCTTTAGCTCCCAGGTAGACCATGGCCAGGGCTGAGCTGATGCTCAGAGGAGAGATAAAGATGTTCCCGGCAGAGTTTGCCTGGCTCAGAGTGCGGAACAGCTCCAAGGCAAAGGCCGTGTTTGAGCTGCTGACGGCGGACATGGCTGACGACATACGGTTTTCCTGTAAAGTGCAACAAAACTAAAAATAAATAATGCACTATACGCATTTTGTCATGTAACACAATCCGCAATGCATATGAACCTTTACATTTTAAACACCCTAAACCGTCACTACAGAAACATAGAGCAAATTCAAGAAGCAGCTGAATGTAAAACACGGGATAAAAGTATAAGGCAAGTTACCGGGAGTTAAACCGTCACACGTCAACTTTAGCAGGCGTAAATACGCATCTGAAATACAAATACAGCTCGTCGCTCGATGTGCGTTGCTGTTACGAAAGCAGAAGTTGTTTTTACATTACCGGATGTTCCTGCGGCTGAAGTACGGTTTGCTCGCACAAAAACAGGGAAAGTGAAAGCAAAACGTAAAGGAAGGCAAAATTTCCCCAAAATATCCTAGAAACGGTGAGGGGATCCGCAGGCTGACCGCTGCTCATTTATACAGAGCGCACAGTGTGGTGTGACAGGACAGGCTTCAGTGTGGGTGGGTGGAACGCGTGAATGGGCGATAAGTCACTGACGGTGACAAAACACGGTATTATACTGAGGAAGAAACAAAAATGCAGTTGGACAGAGCTGTGGACGTGTTTGTACAACCTGTAGAACACCACACTGTGCTGTCGGTACCACACAAAACTCCCATCCACGTTTTTCACGTGTGTTTATTTAATATATGGGTTTTTTTTATGCTGTTCAAAGATTGCGTGGTGATCTTACCAAGACAAAACCCCACCCATCTACCTGAGTGGCAACTAGCGTAACACTTGCTGACAAAGCAGAGTTCACTTTTTTTTAATGTAAATCTGTGTAATGTCTTCAAACTATAGTCTAAATCAGGGGTGTCAAAAATAAGGATCGGGGGCTAGAATCGGGCGAACAAACACTCCAATCAGGCCCACTAGACGAGGTTTCTGTTTTTCTTTCTATTATAGAAATTACTGCGTGATTATTGCAACTATAGGTAAAAGAAGAAAAAACTCACAGGGCAGTCTGGACAATGAGCTACCAGAACGTTTTCTGCAGTTTTACACATTTATTTCTTACAATTTAAAACCAACGAATCATGCAGATTTCTTTCATTTAGTGCTGCAGCATTTCTCTGTCAAGACAAAACAACATACAATAATAATTGCACCTTTTTCTTATATTAGGATCGCCAACAGGATTATCGCCAGGATTAAATGTGGAAATAAACTTCTGTACAGTAACAGAAAGGACACTTTTACTGGTCTGGCCCACTAAGATCAAAGTGGGCTGTATATGGCCAACGATGTAAAAAGAGTCTGACACCCCTGGTTTAGTCTTATATACACTGCGAGGTAGATTTTCAGCTTGGTGGAGAATACAATGTTATTTCACAATATTTTAGTATCAGAATTATCCTTGAAAATCTCCATCTGCAGCATAGAAACACTGGGAATCAGACAGGACGCAATAACCAGTCTTTTGTCCCGATTGGAAAAAAAAATTCATGCTTAATGCAGCTTAATTTCAACAAGCTAATATGGGAAGAATGTGAGTAGGACCCATGGCTCTTACCACTATCCAGGATATTTCACAATATCTTTTCCTTATCTTTTTTCACTTGTACGCTTACATCATTCAGGCTAAGCAATCACGAGCTGGTGGTCATAAAGTCAGGCTTACCCATTCCAGTTATGAGCACATTCATGTGAGAGGGAAGGTGTTACTAATCACAAATATGGACTAGGTGAACTGGCAACACAAGAGAGTATTTTATAAAATAAGGGCAAACTATAATGTTACAGCTAAAACAAGTCATCTACTAATCTGGAGGTTGATGCTCCAATCCCTGGCTGCTCCAGTCTGTGTACCAAAGTATTCTTGGGAAAGATATTGAACCTTGAGTTACTCTTGATGTGTTAGTCGGTGTGTAAATGTGTGGGAATGTAAGATAGAACATTCAAATGAAATACAAGTATAAATTTGTAGCTTAAACCAGTAAGTGTGGGTACTTGTAAATTATATTCAGTGACAACAAGTAAAAGGTTAAGTTTCCCTGTTTTACTGTTATATTACTATCAAGACATGTAGAATGATGAAATAGCTTTAAATTGCTTGTGGCCAGAAGAAGAAGGAGAAATCTAAATATATTTCTTAATTATGCTCATTTCATTGAGAATGAAAAAGAGTTTAGACAACCTCCACGAACTTTAAACCTTTATCCTGTTCACACCCTGATGTCAGACGGGCTTTCTGGGAATGGTTACAATATTTCCCAGAGAAGTGACGAATCAGTAGTACTTTTGTGGGATTGCCATTATCTTTATCGTAGGTAGAAAAAAATAAAGATATGTTAAAGAAAACGTTCATGGTACAGCTGGCTGCGGATTAAGTAGACCTTTAAATGAGTATTTTAACTGGTATCTATCCAGAATGGGTGTGGTTGGTGTGCTGGAAAGTGAATCATGTTTTAACGTGTCTTAACTTTGAGTTTGCACATTTTGGTAGTGTGGTCAATTCTGTATTGTACTGTGAATACACAGGAACAATAACTCCTATACCCAGCAGCTTTCCACAGCTAATGCATGACTGTTTGTTTCCTCTATCTTTGTTTCTTTTTTTGGTACAAACGTGCGAAATCTCTGTTAATAAAAAGCCAGTTTGTGGGTACGGGATGTGGTTCTTGGCTCAGCTCAGCTGTGGGAGGAGAGACAGGGTAGGTGGTTTAGGGTGCAGTGCTAGGGGAGGCTGTGCAGAACACATATTGTACATATCAGTCTCTCTTTATGCAGAAGCAGTAGGTTAGCTGGCGGTCACTGAGCATTGTACAAAAGATAAACAGCAGAGCACTTGTAGGTACCTCCTAGGATACTTAAATGCAGAATGGATGGAAGAATCTTCTGCTTTCAGGCCCCTCTTCTATGGAACCAGCTCCCAGTTTGGATTCAGAAGACAGACACCTTCTCTACTTTTAAGATTTGCCTTAAAACTTGTCATTTTGACAAAGCTCATTCACCTCTTTTCACTCCCTATCATTAGGTATTTTTAATCACTGGCTCTCCTACACATTGTGTCCAATGTCCTATCTTCCTCCCCTCACTCCCAACTGGTCAGACCAGATGGCTGCCCCCTCTGAGCCTGGTCCTGCCGCAGGTTTCTTCCTGTTAAATGGGAGTTTTTCCCTCCCACTGTTGCAAGTACTTGATCATAGGGGCTTGTGTGATTGTTGGGGATTTCTCTGTATTATTGTAGGGTCGTTACCTTGCAATATAAAGTGCTTTGAGGCAACTACCAATGTAATTGACTTTTAGTAACCTTTGCTGATGATGTGGTTATTTTACTTTCTCTGGTGTGCAGATTCAGTAGTGGACGGGTACATTCAGTACATTAACTACATTTACTATATTTAAATAACGTCCTGTAATCACTAATTACAGTCCAAATATGTGGTATACAGCATATAAGTAAAGATTCATTAAGTACATAGTACTACTTACTCAGATGTGAAAACTACCACTCTTTTTTAGTATAAATATTTATTTAAGTTTGGTTTTCAGGATTCCAGATAGAGGGGGTTTGAAGTTGCAAAGCGTTAAATGTGAAGTTTACCTCACAAAAAACGTGCCTTTCTGAAAGCTGTCTGTGTACCATATTGACTCCAGTGAAACTGAATGAAGCTCTTACTTTTGTCTTTATGTCACAGTACAACTTTTTGTATAATATGGTTTTATTGCCTGCAATGGCTAATTATTATTATTTTTTAATAAACAGTATGTGTAGGCAGGTAGGATGGAGCAGAGGTCACACAGGTGTGTCTGTGTGAGTCACTGTGTAGAGTGACTTACACAAAGGCTCACTGTATGCTAAAGCTTTGTTAGCCACAGACACACGATAAACCTCCCTGATTAATGACAGCTGTTAGACTCCAAGCCTCTCTGTTATGTTACCATTTCTCTTGTAACTCTCCTTCCACTGCATTGTTTAACTATCAATTCAAAAGCTGGTCTTTAACAGAAATTCTAATGGGGTTTTTTTTGTTGCTTTTTTTAAATCAGTTTTTTTCTTTTCGTTTACAAAAAAAAATACAGATTTTGGCTGAAACAGTTCTTGAGCTATTGCAGGTAAATAGGGGAGGCAGGGATAGCTCAGTAGGTAGAGTGGTGGCCCCATGGTTGGGAATTCGAACGGTTCAATGAAAGGCCACCCTGAGCAAGGTACCATCCATACACATTGCTGGGCGCTAGATTGGTGGCTGCACACTGCTTCACTGAGTGAATGGATTAAATGCAGGGAGGAATTTCCCCACAGGGATCAATAAAGTATTCATCATTATCAAATCAAGGATAAAGTAAAGACATCTACAAAATATCCCCAACATTTGATCTCAATTTGCTGTTCTTTAAATAAAACTTGATGTAATACACCCCCATACAATGTTTTAAAAGGACAAAGTACACAGAGATAGGAGATGAATGCATTACCAAAGTGTGGGATTTTGAGCAAGGTCTTGGCCCGTAACGTCATATGCAGAGGGGTTGCATGTCAAGTGAAGGCTGTGTGCAGGCAGGAATGGTGGATCTAAAGTGCAGACTCACAGCAGGCAAAGATGCACTCAAAAACAGCTTTATTGCTGGGCACAAAAACTAACTAAACTGAAACTACAAATAAACTAAACAGGCTTGGCAGACAGAGCACACAGTACAGAACAAGGGAGATCACAACACAGACCACGAAAAACACAGGGTTTAAATACACAGAAGGAGCAATCAGGGAGTGGGAGACAGGAGGGAAATAAAGCTAGGACAAATCAGGGCTAACGAGACAAGGGAAGCAAAACGCGACACATTAACATAGGACACAGACTACCAAAATAAAACAGGACGACAGGCACAGATGTACAGACTTGATACTAAACAGAGGGATGAACCATGGGACAGGAGAAACAGCACAGAGTAGTAACACGGATACAGGTAAGGCACATTGACTGAAACTAGAAAAACAAAAATAACCTCAAAAGAACTAAAACCATGAATAACAAGGATTTAAAATTATAATTAAACACAAAGCACTGGGTCAGCAACCCAGGGCCCCCAATATTGCAGCCCATTCTGTTTTAGGTACAGGTGTCGAATCCAGGCCTCGAGGGCTGGTGTCCTGCGGGTTTTAGATGTGTCCTTGATCCAAGAAAGCTGATTTAAATGGCTAAATTACCTCCTCAACGGCTGTGTCCCAATTCAGGGTCTGCACGCTTGAAGTACGCGCACTACGCGTACTACGTACGGTGCGTACTATAAGTACGAGAAGTGCGGAAGTGAGAGGCTTGTGAAATGGGACGGTCTAGCCTTCGTCGCGCTGTTCAGGTTGCCTAGCAACCACGATACTAACCGCGAGAAACGTTTCATACAACTTTGTTTGACATAAATGAAGGAGGAAAAAAATGTTTTTTTGGTCATTAATTTTTGTCATGACATCACTTTGATTAGTTGAGTATCTGAGGCTGAGACCACGGGACTGTAAAACATGATTGTTGGGCTTTATTTCTGTACTGAACAGTCATTTCAAGATTAGTTAGTAAATAACAATTAGCTAATGTTGTTCATGAGACTAAAATCATCTCACTGTGGTAATGTAAATATAATATGGCCAATATTATAGTATTGTCAGATTATTATGAGATATATCTATCTATATCTATATATAGATATAGATATATATATATATGTGTGTGTATGTGTATATATATATATAATGTTCGTCATTATTAAACATTCGCACATATTATAGGTGACGTCATATTCAGTACTTACTTTTGACGCTTCACTCTTCGGCCGCTCCCTTCTGCCGTGTTTTGCGGCAAAATTATCCACACCCACCGCCGCGCTATGAATTGTGGGATATATGGGACCACGAAGCGTGCACCGGACCACGCTTGATATTTGGGGAAATCGACGGCGCATTTGGAGTATGCATTTGAAGTACACTTCGAATTGGGACAGCCGTCGTCGCGTGGCGGTGACGTAATCGCACTTAAAATGCGTACTTCAAGCGTGCAGACCCTGAATTCGGACACAGCCAAAATGTCTTGAAGTTCTCCAGAAGCCTGTTAATGAACTAATCATTTGATTCAGGTGTGTTGACCCTGGGTAGATCTAAAACCTGCACGACACCAGCCCTCGAGGCCTGGAGTTTGACACCCCAGGTTTTAGGCATCTCAAGGCCCAGTAAGCAGCAGAAGTATTCTGCAGGTGGCAGTGGATCTGCAGAGGACAGCAGATTACCTGGATACCTAACTGGGTCACCTGCTTGAGGGTGTCTGATGTATCTGATGTCCAAATGTGAAAAAATATATATTTGTTTCTTTAATAATCACTTAAACAAAATGATTTATTTAATCTCTTTAATATATGAATGTTTTATCTGATGTTTACATTTTATGTTCAAAGGATTCAAGGATTCAAAGTGTGTATTGTCATGTGTACAAAGAAAAGCATTTCTATGTACAATGAAATTTTTTCCACACACAGATGCCAGTTAATATATACAAATAGAACTAGAACAGATAAATACAAATAGTATGAATAAATAAATGGAGACAACAAAATTGAAGTAGATAGATGTTTGTGCAAAAGAGCTGTGAGCTTAATATGCTGGTTTGATATGTAAGATGACCTGATGTGCAAAAATTATTATTACTGTTAAAATAGGTCAGCTGTTCAAGAGTCTGATAGCAGTGGGCAAGAAGGAGTTGATGAGTCGAGATGTTCTGGATTTCACCTTCTAAACCTTCGTCCTGAGGGGAGAAGTGTGAACAGTCTGTGTTGGGGGTGTGTGTGGGCTTTGAGGATGGAGGCAGCCTCTGGACTCTGCGATGGTAGATGCTCTGCAGAGAGGGTAGCGGGGTCCTGGTGCTCTCCAGAGTGCAGCTGTAGAACCTGCTGAGGATCTTGGCCGACATACCAAATTTCCTCAGCCTCCTCAGGAAATACAGCCTGGCCAGTGTCCAGGTGAGGACCTTGGTGACGTAGACGCCTACAGTTTCTTTTTGTCAGGTCACCTCTGTTTCTATTTTTTCTTTTTGTATTGTTTTTTTGTTTTCACAATGAGAGGTGGAATAAAAATAACTAGCCTTAGTCAGTTAATTTAAAAAAAAAAAGATCTGATGCAGAAATCCTGAAACTTAAGTCTGAATAAACATGTATTCACCACAAGAGGGAGCCAGAGTCACATACTACTGCTTTTGAGGGGGGCACTTTTGTTTTGTGTTTTTTCTCCATGTTCATTACTGCAGAAACCTGATTAGAGTCTGTGTGTATGATGTAAAGACTGATAAAAACAAACATTTATTCTGTGCAATAAATCAAAGAGGCAGAGTATCCAGAGATTGTTTCAGAAAACACAAAAACTCTACCTCTCCTAACATCCATCTCTGAAGTGTTGTTTTCCTGCACTGGCATTTCTGTTAACAGCAGAATAATCTTTGTGTCCTGTCAGCATGCTCCATTATCAAAAGGCAGTGCACTGTAAAAATATTCAACAAAAAAATTCCTTGTAATTTTCTACAATGACATTTTCTGTTTTTCATGTAAGTTCATGGACTTTTCTGTACATGGTAAAATGGAAAATTCTGTAGATTTACAGTATGCCCTTCTTTACTATTTACAGACATTTCCTTTAACTATAAAACGGAAAATTCCATTTTCTCACAGTAAGTTCTCTGTGCCATTAACGAACATTTCCATTAATAGTAAAATGGAAAACTCTATTTACATTACAGGCACTTTCTTTCACTGTAACTCAGTAAATATCCATGTATTCTCTTCAACTCGAAAACTTTACTAAAATATAATGACAGCATGTCATTGACAGCATGTCATTATATTTCATCTAACACATGAACAAAATATATGGGCAGAAATCTGTGCCATCAGAAACTGAATTTGAATAAGTTAAATTCGAATTTGAATTGCTCGGATTGAATCTGAATTGTATCTTGAATAAATGCCTTTACAAACTGAATATGAATTAGCCTAATTTGAAATTCAATTTATTGGTTTGAAAATGAAAAAAACTGAATTGTAGAACTGAAACTGAATGGTGAGAAGTGAATCTGAAATTATTCGAGAGCTAAATTTTTAAAGGATAAAATACAGTTACAAAGCAAATGAATTCATTTTCAAAATATAAAATTCAATTTCAATTTAGTGATGATCATTTTCAACAAATGTTAGAAAGACACAGTTACAGGGAAAATGTCTGCAAATGTTAACTAAACATTTTTTGTTACAACATAGACATAATGATAAATGTACTAGGGTGAAACTAAACTTTTAATAATAATAAGATACACAGTTTATTTGTGTATTGATAACAAACTATATTATCCAGCTATAAATGAATAATCTTAATTTTGTGCCTTTGTCATACAGTCTTAAAATCCTTTCAAGGCTCAAAGTGGCTGAGATATAACTCTACATATTTACTCCCTCTGGGTGGATCTAGAAACATAGACACTGATTTCTATTTCAGTCTCCTCCTTTATCTGCTGCCGACTATGCTCAAACACTGTAAAACTGCTGTAGTCTGTACTGCAACATCTATGTGAATGTCTTTCTAGTGTTACAGAAACGTTTTTACCTGATTGGAAGTTCTGACAGGTTAGCCACACCAAAGTGACAGGATTGGTTCCTCAGGTTTGCTACATAACCCCAGTTTTCTGAGTCCACTGAGTCAATTCCAAATTAAAATGCCTGAATTTGATACTGGTAGCTTGTTATTTTCATGATATTCTTCTAGCATGAAAAAAGAGAGAGAGTGGGCGGCTTTAAGATACTGAACCCCAAGTTGCTCTCCGATCCTTTCGTCGGGTGTGAATTTTAGATAGATAAAGTGCTTGTGTGAATGAGGCTCTATGTAATAGACAGTTCATTTAGCATATGGGTATGTACACAAGATTAAAAAGCTGATTTTCATTGGAGACAGTCGTATAGTTCCTTTGGTATTTTGAACTGTATGTTCTGTGCCTTTCCCTGACCCAGTATTTGATGGTGTTACACTTCTCTCTTCAATATGTTGCACTTGTCAGCAACAGGGGGGCCATGTTGGAAGAGTGCCTGACCTTTCATAAATCTCATCATTGTTATTTTGACTTATTTACGAGAGTGAGATGAAAGCAGACCAGCTTTCCACCAGCAGCAGGAGGCAAAGGCAGGGGAAGGAGTGTGTGTATGTGAGGGGTGTTTAACTTACTCACTACCTTTGTCCTTCAGCCTGCACATTTAGGGCACACTAATATCCCAGAAGCACAGTTAAACAGTTCTAAACTCTCAGACAGTATGGCTTAAATGATCAGGTTCTCCTGGGGCACATATTACAACACAAATTGAGGCTAGTGTCCCCTAAGCCAGCCTACTAGACCACAGCAGGAAAAACCCCATTGTAGAATATAAAAAGATATAATGATGATGTTCCACAGCAATGTCTGATGTCAGCCAAGGACTTTCAGCTACAACTACAACTACGTGAAGTTATGGAACTATTGTATATACATGTATATAAATATAACCATATAACAAGTTAAATGCTGAACGATTCTCTTTGGAGTTTGGAGTTCTTAGTCAGCTACAGGTTTGACTCTGGCCATGCTTTGTGAGGTGAAATCAAAGAAGTAGAAATGGAACATGCTGATCATGAAATGCGTTATCATGTTAATGTGTGCTTTTCTTTTACCCTAACCCTAGTCATAACCATGTGTATTTCCTCCATCCTCCAGAATCACTGTTAAGCTAAGGGAAACGCCCACTGCCAACGGGTCCATCCTCAAAGCACAGAACAGTAGCATTCATTTAACATTGGTTTGAATATTCATCATACTCTTGGTTCTAATTTAGTTGGCATATAGAACTGAAGATTATATGTGACTTTTCTATTTGTCAACTGCTACGTTTTGTTGTCCTTGTCTTTCGGCACACAGAAATGTCCTTTGATTCTTGTGAATGTTTGATGTGATTTTTTAGTGTTTAGTTATTAACAGGCCAACAGACTCACAGCTATGCTGATTTAAAAAAACCCCAAAAAAACAGTGTTCCTAAGCTATTAACAAGGTTAATAGCTAGATATCCTGTTAATAGCTAAAGCTATTCACTGCTCTTAGTTAGAAAAACACTGCATTTCACTTAAAATTAAATAAGTTACTTCAATACATTCTGTATAGTTCATGAGTGTTGTAAAATACACAACACTCGAGTTTTACAGTTTATACAAACTGGTATGACTTTACCCCCCAAGTTGGCATATCTATGATATGTTTGATGTTTGATTCTTTTTAACATAAAGACACTTTTAAAGTGTAGCTTCTGAAAATCCAAACACAAGTGCCAAAAGGAGATAAAATGCCCAGTGGAGATGCAGAACTGGGTGCTAATTCTCTGTTGCTTGATCACCCACCACTAGACTGGTCCGTTAATGACTCAGGGTACAAGTTCATGCATGGCAGGTTAGTGGGTTTAAGTTGTCAGTGAAGTTTGTGCGAGTGTGTGTATATCAGCCTGAACACACCCTGGCAAATGAGAGATCACCGATACCCCAGATAGCTGCATGTTTACAATACTGACCTTATAACCCTAGCATTAATGTTCCCTAGATGCAATTAAATAAGGTGTTACATATTTGATACAGATTCTGCAGCTGCCATGTATGAAACTACCAACAGAGAATGAACACTGTGTCCCGTCTCTTTCTGTGTTACCCTGAGTTTCCAAGCTATTTAGCTTCACTGAAAATGTTTTTTCCCCATAGAATTTGTACCTGTTTGTTTTATATACTCTTATTTTTTTCCTTTTTATGTTGCCAGTCCATAATACTGACAGCTTGTTCCATTAGGAATTGATGTCAACAGCTGTAATATTTGTGGAACATGCATTGAGGGTCTTAACATAACATTAAAAAATCCCTGCGCAGACAGCCTCATGTCTGTGTTTATGCCTATTTATTTTCCATTTAAAAATGGCAACTAGGCAGCAGGATCAAAAAACATGCTGCAAATTTGTAGATATGAGATCATGCCATGTACTCCACTGACCGACCCCATCCTCCTCAAATGCATTTCAGAGCAAAGCCAACCCATGTGCCCTTAATTCTGTCATTCAGGGGAAGCAACCTCTGCAGCCGACCACTGTGGTCAGCTGCTATGCCAGGCTCATTGTGTGCCCACACAACTGTGACCTTCTCAGGGATCACTAAGGAATCCACACTTCTGATTGAGATTCCACGTAAGATTAAGCAAGGCCCCTGGAAATCTATGTCAAGTGTTCTGTGTGTCAACCATCAGCCTTTAAAGTATGCGTTGTGTATTTTGCAGCTCACGTGCAGTCAGTGGCTGAAAGATTTGCACTTTCTGTGATGTCAGTGCCCTTGTCGAAAACATGATGTGTCTCAAAAACTGTACTATGCTATGTGTAATTGTAAAATTTTATTAACTGTTCTTTTTAGGGCTTTTAATAAACTCCTGTCATTGCTAGTACCGGGTAGGATCTCCTTGTGTTTTGATTTTTCGTGGCATAGATTTAAAAAGCTGGAAACATTCATCAGAGATTTTGGTCCACACTGACATGATAGCATCATACAGTTGCTGCACGTCCTCCACATCCCAAAGGTAATTTGTTGGATTGTGATTTGGTGACTGTGGAAGCCATTTCAGTACAGTGAAATTTTTCAGATTTTTAGAAAGCAGCTTGAGATGATTTAAACTTTGTGACATTGTGAGTTTTCCTGCTGGAAGCAGCCATCAAAAGATGTCTGTCATAATAAAAGGATGGATATTGTCAGCAATGCTTAAATTGGTACTAAAGGGCTTTCAAGGGTCTTGCAGTATCTTAGCTGTTCCTAGGACTGTACTCTTTTGGACAGAGATCTCAGATGTTGTTCCTGGGATCTGCTGGAGCAACTCACCCAGCTTGGGGGCCACTGCACCGAGCGCTCTGATTAATACTGGGACCACTGTTACCTTCCTCCTCCACATCATCTTGAGCTCTTCTCTGAGCCCTTGGTACTTCTTCAGCTTCTCATGTTCCTTCTTCCTGACGTTGCTGTCATTCAGTATCGCTACGTTTATCACTACAGCCATCTTCCTTTACTTGTCTACCGCTACTATGTTCAGTTGGTTAGCCATCTGTATCTGTATCTTAGCTCAGCCATTCTCCACCACCCTTGGGGGCGTCTCCCATTTTGACCTCGGGACTTCCAGGCCATACTCGGCACAGATGTTCCTATGTACTATCCCGGCAACTTGGTAATGGTGTTCCATGTATGCCCTGCCAGCTAGCATCTTGCACCCTACTGTTATGTGCTGGATTGTCTCGGGGGCTTATTTACAAAGCCTGCACATGGGGTCTTGCGTGGTGTGATAGACCCCAGGCTCTATGGCTCTTGTGCTCAGAGCTTGTTCCTGTGCTGCCATGATTAGTGCCTCTGTGCCACTGTCCTGTCTTTCAGACCAGCTTTGTGGACCTTCCTCTATCCTCTACACACCGTGCAGGGGCTTGTCCTTCCATGATGGTTCCTCCTCTTGCTTGGGTTTCTGCTGCCTGAGGCATTCACGTTGTCAGTCATCGCAATCTTTCTGATGTACTTGTGGATGTTCATGGTCTCATCCTGGATTGTGGTACTGACACTCACTAGTCCTTGGTCCTTTCGCTTAGTGTACAATCTGAGGGTGAAACCCTCCAGGAGCGTCCTTGTCTTGATGTCAGTGGCTTCGATCTCTTCCTTTGGCCAGCTTATTATCCCAGCAGGGTACCTGATCACAGCAGGGCGTAGGTGTTGATTGCCCAGATCTTGTTCTTACCATTCAGCTGACTCCTCAGGACTTTCCTTTGTGGTTCCCATTTGCCTGTGGGATTCCCAGTTATGGTTCCCATACCATACCATACCATACCATACCATACCATACCATACCATACCATACCATACCATACCATACACTTCTCCAATCTGAATGACATTCCAATGTCCTTGTTATATATGAAGCACAAACTTCATGTCACAAGAGATAAATAACAAGTATGATTCATTCATGTGAATATTTAATTTTTCAAAATATGTGTTATGGAAAGGTATGAATTACATTTATGAAAATCCGTACAGAACTGACGGAACAGAAAAACAAACAGTATCTTAACACAATCAATCCCATTCCTGTTGTTGACACATTTACTGTTTATTTATAAAATCACTATCTGTCATGTCAACTGAAAATTTAAATTGAAGGAAAACTGGCAAGAGTTTTTCATGGAACGGCTTTACTGTATGTACAAATGAAAAACAGGTGTTTTGTGGCTATGCTGTGAAAGCTAACATGTTGGCTCTTGAAAGGCCTTTTAAAAAAGAATGCAGGAGCAGAGACGATAGCTAGCAGCTGACTGTTTGTCCTTTGTAAAAAGCATCTTTAAATTAGATTTAACTTGTCTTGTTGACATTTTCCAGTACAAGACAGGTTCACAACCGTTCTTGTACTGGATTATTATGATGTACAAAGAGTGTGGCAATACTCTGTCCTATTTCCTGTGGCATACACTACTATTGTCCCAAGATAATTTAATTGAGTGTGTGCTATATATATCATAAGTGGAATGCAAACATTTGGCCCTGAGTGACACTGTTGGACAGATGAAAAGTACTACTAAACCCTACAGCAACAAGCACCACTGTGCCCACTTATCACAGAGGAAGAAGGTGGAGGGAAAGGAGGACATGAGGAAGGACTCAGAGCTGGAAGTCTAAATGTCATGTTTAGAGTTTGAGCCCACTGATTAGGAGGTCAAGAGAACAATAGACGATGATAATCAGCAGAACAGATGACAATGAGACAATCCAGTGTAAGCCTGGTGCACATTTCAGATGTGCT
Organism: Perissodus microlepis; assembly: GCF_051167445.1. Lineage (NCBI taxonomy): Eukaryota > Metazoa > Chordata > Actinopteri > Cichliformes > Cichlidae > Perissodus > Perissodus microlepis. The sequence goes on along the minus strand of NC_140477.1, from coordinate 26,811,448 downwards.
GAAGCACATTAAGAAGCTGAAATGGCTGCTTACAAAAGTTGTTTTTGTGTGTGGTAGGTGTGTTTCTTTTTTTCCTTAAAATGAGATCGTACAATTTTTAATAAAACTGAGTTTGTATTTTAGGCAAACAAAGTGTCCTTTAACTATTAATTATTCATATGTGTCCATGTGTCCAACAACTCCTTTAAATGAAGCAACTAAATCTAAATCTGAATCAACTAAATAAATCTTTCGGCTTTGTGCTTAAGATTATGTGAAAAAAAGTGTAATATAATGCATACAAACAAACATGTTATTTACAGCTCACTCAGACTTCTTTACATTGTTGGTCACAAACTTTAGATGAAAGGTATCAAAGGGAGCTGTCGCTAAGGTTAAAATTGGAACGTTTTAAATCATTCAAAATTACTTGGTTGGGTTTAAGCATGAAAAACAACCAGGTTAAAAAAAGATAACTGTTTTGGTTGTAACTGTTTCAAATGTCTGGTATTCTTGTAATTTTTTTCTTGCAATGGTGATGAATCCCAGTTGAAGTGTGGGCATATCAACATGTCCTTCAGAAACAAAATGTTCTTCCGTTGAAGTATATTGTAGATTCAGTGTCATTCGGCAAAAATAAATAGATTACTTTTCAGTAATCTATTTTGCTACGAGACCAGCTTGTCAAATAATATTTGCAGCCGCCTGAAGCTTGGTACAAAAATGAACCAATATTGAAAAGAACATAGTTAAATGTAATGGATGCATCAGGAAAGTACACTATAAATATTATTAGGCATTAGAAAATCTGTAAGGCTTGTAAAATTCAGAACTTTCTGTATCTTCTCAGTTTCTCAGTTAAGCCTTTTAGCAATAATCGTGTTTGCTAGTTAGTCCCCCTGTTAACACTTTTGAATCACTGACTGGAACTGAGAGAGTTTGCCAGCAAGCACAACTTCAATTCAGCTGCTGTTGTCTTGGTCTCTTGACAAGATAAGCATGTACGTCACCATCTGAGCAATGTGCTAAGCAGGCCGCATTTATCACTGAGCTAAATTTACTAGTTGACTATCCTCTTATTTATCCTTATTTATCCATCTGACTGCATGTTAACTTAATTAAAGTTATATGTTACTAATCAATTATTTCAGATTTCTAAAAGAAATAAGCTGCCAGCCATAACTAAGTAATGTTGGTTAAAAAAATGCCGAGCCAACCTACTATAAGCCCAAGGTTTGATTTCTAAAGTGGAACTCAGTCCTAACTTTGTGCACTGCTCTGGTTCTTGGGCTGGTTTTAGGCCTTGGAGTCACTGGGTGGGGTGCTGTAGAGTGCTCCATCTGGGGACTCCATCATTCTGCTGGGGGACTTCATTGCTCACATGGGCAACAACAATGTGAACTGAAAGGGTGTGATTGGGAGAGATGGCCTACCCAATCTGAAACAGAGGGGTGTTCTGTAAATTGGACTCATGCTAACCAAAGTTTGTCCATAGCAAACACCATGTTTGAACATGTGGTGTGTAGATAATGTAGTTCTGTTGGGTGCATCAGGTGATGACCTCAAGCTTGCATTGGAGCAGTTTTTGGATGAGTGTGAAGAGGCAGAAATGAGAATCATCACCTCCAAGTCCAAGACCATGGTTCCCAGCCAGAAAATGGTGAGATGAAAACCCTAAGCTGGGATGAGCTGTTGCCCAAAGTGGAGGAGTTCAAGTATCCGAGGGTCTTGTTCAGGACTGAGGAAGGAGTGAAACAGACTGTAACGACCTGTTGTGGTGAAGAGAGAGCTAAGCATAAAAGTGAAGACCACAACTGGCCCTCAAACCCATGGTCACAAGCTATAGGGTAGGGTGCTCGGTCTTTTGAAAGGGGCTCGGATTAGAGCCGTTGCTCCTCCACATTAAATGGAGTCAAGTGAGGCGTTTGGGTTTGGGCATCTGACTAGGGCTACTTCGAAACTAGCCCGGATAGATTTGAAAAAGGCGTTTTCGTCTGAAAATGCTCCGCGTTCACACTAGTGTTGCGCGTCCACACTAAAACGGCCAAAAACACTGACGTTGCAGTTCTGCGCATGCGTGAAACTCAAGACGACTCGACTACCAAAATTGTGAGCAAACAAAATAACTGCTGCATCATATGACCAACATGCGTCATCGTTTTTGAAAGTCTGCGTTTTCGAGTGTCCACACTGCGACGGTACAGCTCCATTTTGAAATGTATGCGTTTTCGAGAACGTTTTCAAAACGCTGCGTTTTTCCTTGGGGAAAACGCCGTCTCAGTGTGAACGGGAGGCCAAAACGGAGAGAAAAACGATGTGTTTTCAAACGAAAACGCATTAGTGTGGACGTAGCCTAGGATACCTCCTTGACACCTCTTAGGTGAGGTGTTTTGAACATCACCAAGAGGAGGCCTCGGTGAAACACATCTTTTTCTCTCCGTTTTGGCCTTCCGTCCACACTGAGACGGTTTTAGGTCAAGGAAAACGGAGCGTTTTAAAACACTTTTCAAAGCGGATACATTTGAGAACGCCGTTTTCGCGTCACAGTGTGGACAGCAAAAACGGAACCTTTTCGAAAACGATGACACATTTTAGTCATGTGATGCAGTCATGTGACCAATTAAACTAAGATAGGAGGGCATTACACAGCAGTTGTTTTGTTTGCTCTCAATTGTGACAGCCCTATTAAAGATTAATATCAGTCAGTACATGCTCCAGATAGCTTTTCTTCAAATTCTTTAATTCTCACTCGCTTTTGCAACTTTGTACTTTTGTGTTACTCGCAGCAACAACTCCGCCTCATTGTTAGTCCATTTTAAAAACTCGGTGCTTCTCCTCAACATTTTGCCGCAATGTTTCAAAAAGCTGGAAAGTAAATAAATGGCAGACAGAAATGAGGCAGGTCGAATCGTCTTGCATTTCACGCATACGCAGTACTGGAACGTAAGCGTTTTTGGCCGTTTCAATGTGAATGAACAACTCTGTGAAAACGACTGAAAATGATAGTGTGGACGCGGAGCATTTTCAGACGTTTACGCCGTTTTCAAATTTATCCGGGCTACTGTAGACATGGCCTATGTCTTAGCTGGCTTGGGAATGTCTTGGTGTCCCACTGGATGACCTGAAAGAGAAGATGCAAATGTCAGATGTGAAATGTTTTCCCATTGATGGGAATGCAAGAAAAGTTGCGGGCCCTAATTAAATAGAAGGAGTGGTTCTTGGAGACTCTGCCAATCAATACAGAGATGTTTTTACTTCAGTTTATCTCTGCAACTGCTCCTGAGTCAAGTAAACTATTATTATCTCAGTCCAAAAACAGGTGCTGATCACCACCTTTAATGACTACACTGACAAATATGATTTCTATGCAATTATTTTAGGAATGTCTCAGAAATAACATTTTAAAAGCCTTCTTTTGTACAGTGTGTTTATTAAAGGTGGCTCATAATTCAAATGTTCATCAGTTATATATGCTGCTGACAAACAAGTAGAAGAAAAGAATGAAGACATGTGGGAGCAATGTGGAATGGTAAACAGTTCAAGTGATGGAGATGAATCTAACCCAGCCATCTGACAGCAGTATAAGTTGATCCTGATACTGTCAGGAAGTTCCTGTTTCTGCTGGAGAAAGGCAAGAACTCTTGCCCCAAAGCGTTTGGCTTTATTTACACCCTTCCCCTTCAGCAGCTTCAGCACTGGTGACTTCAGCTGAAATGGATAAAAGTCCAGTACAAAGTTGTTTTCTCAGTCATGCGAAAATCTGTATAATGTGGAAACTGCAGGAAGTGCAGGTGTGAATGCATGCGTGTGTTAATCAGAGGGAACAGGGGTGAGGTGATGACTGGTGGAACAGGTGGCAGCTTCTTCAACCGGCTTCTGATAGTCCACAACATAAGGCGCCTAACGGCAGGGCCACGGCAGAAGGGGAATCACTTGTCTCCTTCCTCTCCCAACCAGCGTCTCTTGTAACAAGTATGTCTGCCAGTAGGTTTAGGCATGCGAGGTTTTCTCGGTTATGTTAGATTTGTTTGTTTTTCATTTTGGCCCTTGCCCACCCATAGATGCCAAATCCCAACTCATTAGATATGTAAATAAAGACAGCAATGATCAAATGTCAACAGTCTGGTTGTGCGACTGCTTGGGACTTGGGGAAAGTGGATCACTTTCATGTTGTGTCTCAGGCACCAGTAGATGGGTTTAACAGATGGAAATCAAAGGGCACAAGTGCTTATTATGTTTCATTACTCCCCATATATCTCCCCTCTCTATTGTCCTATATTACTCTTAATGAATTTTGGTTTTGGATTCTTTTACTCAAACAAGTCTGTCTTATGTTTCATAGAATTTAACACAACCTAACTCACAATGCTTGACCTTCCATGCCAGTTAGACAGATACACAATATAACCCCCAGCTCTAGAGGGATTTTATTTGTTAGAATGTTCCATCTCTTTGACATTTTACTGTTTTGTTGATGATGTCATATCCGTCATCCGATAAAAAGGACATCATCAACACAAAGAAAACAATCAAATAGGTGGTAGAGACCAAAACAGAGTTAAAACGAGAGTCAATTGATCAGAGGAAAGACTTGTGACTCCTATCAAATAGTAATGTTGCTCTAAACATAAAAGTAAACAATAAACCAGGTAGACATTTTTAAAACCTCAGTCTGTATCCTTGCTCCCTCCCTCTTTTGACCTCTTGCTTCCCCCCACTCTGTCTCTCTCAGTCTATCATCCCTCCTCTTGCAGACACACATGGCACTCTGGCATTCCGCTCATTCCATTATAATAAGCCACATTCCCTGGAACACTTCCTCCACTCTCTCACTGCTTGTGGTCCCTGAGTCCCAGAGCAGACACCCCCCCACCCTCCTCCCTCACACCCTCTTTTTCCCTCACCCGCCCTCCTCTGGTGCTTATCCCGGGGCGGCTGTGGCTCCCGGCGCAGATAGCCACAAGCAGCCAGAGCTTCCCATTGAGTTATCTGTCCTCATCTGTCAGTCTGTCAGTCACATTTGGTCACTCCGTCCTAGCTGCTCCGTGTATGTAGAGAAGTAAAAAAATAAAAGCAACACATCCAGTATCTGGTGAAGAAAACAAAAACCAGTGGAGGAAGAGAGGCAACCTGGAGACACGGACTCCATCACACCCATGAAAGACATGGGAGGAAAGGAAAAGAAGATTTTGGTGATTGCAAATGTGCACCCAGGGTGAGTGTTGTTTCCTTACCACTGCAGGATTTTCCGTGGAGAAAGGTGGAAAATCCTTCACCGCTGTCATATTCTAATCCCTGACTTAAATAGTAAAAGAAACATTTTTGATAGTGACTATTTTTGTTAATGACAAGAAATGCAAAGCAACATTAAACTTGCATGATGACCGTGTTTTGAATTCTAACACCTCTTCTCCTGTGGGATCGTTTGCACCAAGTGCAAGATGCCGCTTGTCCAGTTACCCATATGCTGTATGCATGTGAGACAGATTTACTCTCTGGGAAGCTTTGGCTTAAAAACTATTTGAAAAAATACAAAACAAAACATATATTTTAAATGTAAAGTATAACAAGTCTTTATCCCAAATCTCTTTCTTACACAGTTAAAGGGTTCCCATGACTGTATTTATGTGTAACAATGCAGTAAATTGGGAACATTTGATTAATGAAGTCTACTTAACTTTGTTTCAAAGCAGAAAGCAGGTGTTCTTGATGTGGACTAAAAGGAGAGCACTGCTTTGTTCTTGGCGAAACTGGAAAGTGCACTGTGTGGAAGTTCTACGGTTACACTCTGTTACTGCCTGGGTTGCTGAGTAGTTGTCAGCACGAAGTATTGGAGGGGCTGTGGGCACTGAATACGCCTAATGGGTATCAGATTAGAGTCTGCATACATACTAGGCATGTATATATGAGAAACTGCTGTTTGATTGCACAAAGTCTAATGCAACGGCCGCAAATAGTTTGTGCATTTTTTGAGAAGGCAGTGCTCATATGAACTCCATGCACCTAAAACGCATTTAAATACACATGTATGCATATTGTATATGGCACTTGCAATGGAATGTCGGGGTTGCCTGGGCTCAGTAACAAATTGGCTTCAACCTCAGAGAACCTCCACAGTCCGATGGCAGATCACACCTTGGCTTTAACTGTGATGAAAGCGTGCTGGCAAGCTAAAAAGGAGAGAATGTCGAGTTTAGATGGAGAAAAATAAACCTGCTGATCACTTGATATTACAGTGTCGGGCGGTCAACTCTTTTAATTTGATGCCTGTTCATTTGTAATGACCGCTGCCCCTTGAGTGCCCCCTCTAATTAAGCAGTGTGGACTGGGATTCAGGTTCAGCATTGCTGTTTCATTTTATTAGTGATCAGCACTGGTGTTGAGTAGCACGTCCTTTAACTGAGGAAATTTAAAAAGCTATGCTTTTTTAAATACTGTATGTTTTTTTTTAAAAAAATATATATTATATATACATATTATAGCCTGTTTTTATTCATTCATTTGGTGTGAGAGAAGGCACAAATATGGTTGATTATGGATGACAATATTCCCTAATATTCTATTCTCCATATAGACACACAGACACCTCCCCCACATTCCTGTGGTTTATAGGCTTTGATGGCTGTTTCCATGCAGCTACTAAACCAGGACAGCAGAGGCCCCAGAGAGAAAGATAGCAACCTGGGATTGAAGACTGTCCATTCCAAGCCACCACCCCACCCCCATTTGAGCCGACTGGCACAAGGCCTAACACTTAAAACAGGTCTCTCATTTGCCCTATTGGTGTTTCTGTGTCATGCCTACATGATAAAAACACAGCCCAAGAGAGCTAGGCCTTAGGTTACCTCCACATGGCTGCATGGGTACTTCCTGCATACACAAATGCATCCACATGTGGACACAATGCAAGCAAACAGAAGTGCAGCCGACTTTGTGTCTCCTCACCCCACTTAATGTTATCTTAGTTAAGTGTGACTACAAAGTGTGTGTACCTAGCAGCAGATAATTTCTAGATCTGCATTTGAAAATTTGCCACAAGAAACACTGATTGTGCAGAATTTGTTCACTGTGACTCAAATCTGTACACGGTGCTCTATTTGGAAAAAGTTGATTAATTCTCCTTCCTGTGCTCCAGTCTTTGAGCTGAAAGGAGCCCAAACCTATGTTTGTATCGGACACTATAAAAAGAAAGGCATCCATGTTTTTTAAAGGCGTCCATGTCAGATCTACACTTCACTGCTAAACACATTTTACCTGATTGTAAAAGTGGCTATATATAGATATCCTAAAGCAGAGCTTACCAAATTGTGGGGCCCGCCCCCTAGGGGGGAGGGGGGGGGCACAGAGCCATTGCAGGGGGGGCGCGGTATGAAAAGGGAAAAAAAAACCCGCTTGGACACTGCTAGCACGGGGCGCCCACACAAATGCAAAGCAGGAGATGAAGCATCACTGAATATGTTTCCAAACCAACTTCATTCTAAGCCAAAGACTAGAAAATATGGTGAAGCATATCTTCCCTTTGGTTTCACCTGCACAAGTGCCGAGGTAGGTCTCCCCTGCAGAATTGGTTTTCCCTTTGTTGGGAGCAGCGCTGGGCTCTCCAAATCATGGACAAACAGTATCCCACATTCTTGATTTTTAGTTCACAAACACTTGTAATGACTAAATACTCCTGACATTTTGGAGATGTTAGCTCTTTATACAGTAAAGTTACAGCGGGATACAAATAATATCAGGCTGATCCTGCCACGATTTGTTTCCTTAGTTCAAATCACGGACAAACAGTATCCCACCGTTATTTATGTTTTTGAACCCATTTTGCACACAGAGGCATTTTTTGAAAAATGTATTGATAGCAATGTTGAATATTAGTACACAGGAAAAAAAAACTACACGTAAAATAATTACACCGTGACGCCTCTGCCTTTGTAAATGGAGGGACAGTAACTGCGTGTGTGTATGTAAGCGTGTAAAACCTGCAGATAGTCAGATTAACAGTATTTTGTCTCTATCTGCCATTCTGCAATTCCTCTCATGTAAACAATAACGTGGCGCACAGCGTGACGTGAAAAAAGGCACATACCTTTGACGTTGCGTGACAAACTCTGTATTCCTCGTCCACATGTAAACGCAAAAAAGGAGTTTTAAAAAATCTCAGTTTTTGGTGATTCGAAACGCCGTTTACGTGTGGATGAAACAGCTGCGTTTTCAAAAATACCCGTGTAGGTGCGGACGTAGCATAAAAGAGTTAGTAGTTTACTTTCTTACTACCTGTAATTTATTGCAGATTACTTGTATTTGCTTAATTGTTTACTAAATGTTTGAGGTGTGAAATAAACCGCAATGGAGCAAAATATGGGTGTGTGTGTGGTTGGAGGATGTGTTTGTACATTTTTCTTGTAAAACAAAGGGGGGCCTAGCAGAAAAAGTTTGGGAACCGCTGTCCTAAAGTATGTTGTTCCACTAAGGTTATTTATGAATGGCCCTGTTAGTGCTTTACAGTGACGGGAAACTTTATTACTCCGGCAGCATTTGTGCTGTGGCAATCATTTGAGAAGGCATAAAAGACAGGGAGGAGTGTTTTACTGCCACCTGTTGCTACTGTCTTTCATTGTGTCCCTCACTTTGATTCTTTTCAGTGTCTCCAGCTTGTACTTTGTAAAATTAACCTGTTACAATAAACCTACAGCTGTGTATAGACACAGAGTTTGGCAACAATCCCTAACACAAAGATATAGTTTCAGCTGAAAAACACCTCATTTCTGTCTCCTCCTGCTAGTATTGGTATCACACATATATTAAAACTTTTTAAAATTTCTTTCAGCCACTATGGAAAGTTAATCTGAATAGATTTTTCAGATCTATAGCTTGGGTTTCAAAGGCAGGTTTGGACATTGATGTCTCCTGTTATTACTGTACCCTTGTGGCCAACTTGGCATCATAGGGGGTTTTGAAAGATGCCAACAGTTTTCTGGTGCTCATCTAAACATACACTTGAGGCTTCAAACAGTCCCGAGGGTCTTCATGATTCATTGCTACTTTAAGAGTTATGAGACACATGCAGTCCGTCCTGTCGGTTACATGGAAGGATTAGGATGGAGAAGACAGATAGGAACCCCCCTGCCATTTTATAGAGAGGGATTACTAAATGCCGCCAAGATAAGCAAACATACACAGACTACAGCAGTGCTTGGACATGCTCACTGCCAGGGGGTACATGAAACAGCCGCATCCACAATGCCTTTATGTAATGGGCGGCTGAAACAACAACTGGAATGAGTCAAAGTGACCACAATGGAAAGCAAACTAATCAGTTTTAATTCCTGTCCACCTGGCAACAAGCCTTTTGATAGCTCATGCCTCCTAATGGTTTTACCAAGGGAGGTTTTTTCCATATCTGGTGATAACGCGCCCCTTGACCTTCACCCTGCACTACAGAGAACCCAAAATAAAGCCCTATAAAATAAACGACCGAAGGGTCAGCAAACAGGACAGGCAAGGGCTGTGGGCCGTCTCAGCACCAGCTGACAGTCAAAACAGGCCCTCTTCAAGATAAATTTGAAGCCACAGGAAGGGCAGTTGGCAGTGTGTCTCACAGTGAGTGACAGAAATAGGTCTTAGCTTTTAGGCTTGCATTCAATTAGTAATATGTAAATTTCACAATGTTCTGCTCATAGGGACTAAAAACCTAATATATTTATGGATTTAGCTACATGGACTCCCCAACAAAACTTGTTTTTAAGCATCACTCAAGGATAAAATAGGATGAAATTTGTAAAAGGAAGTCATGGTTTACTGACAAATAAAGTGGTGGACATGTTTTCTTTTACCATATGCACTGTGTCTGGTCACACCTGATTAAAAAGTCATTGTGAAAGCTGGTTCCATGAATCAGTATTATGAAGAGGAATTTTTCTGTATTCAGCTAAGCAGGAACAAAGTCTCCCTTTCCTTCCTTTCAGGATGTTTTAAATACTTCTTATTTTTAAAAAAGAGCTGCAGACATCTTTATTTACATATTATGTTTTCATTGATTCATCACATGTGACTCTTTTCTTTCTTTCTTTCTCCTTGACTGAGTATAAGTAAAGTACTAACAATGTCAGGTCACGGGACATTTTGACAATTCAAATACTTTGCTGCCTATAAATAGAGTGAGCTACAAAAAACTATGAAGCCAGATATGCCTTGTGGCAGCCAGAGGCATAGCTTGTAAATAATTGCACTTTATAGGATGTTGGTTTTGAGAAGCGCCTCAGCAAAAGGCTGCAGGTACAGGATGTTGTCCATTGTTTGCATGAACTGCAGTTATGCTTTGTGTTCCACCTGCTAACTGCCATCCTCATCACGAGTAGATAAATAGAGTCATTTAGTCAAATAAGTGCAATGCAGTTGTTTGGGTTTTTTTAATAGCGATGTTGATCTATTTTGCCTCTAACTGTTAATGATCGTTTGCAAATTAGTATTCACACAAATGTTCTACGACGTGTCTCATTGAAAGTTCTTGGAGAAGGGAGTACAACGTACAAGTGCACTTTAAAAGTGACATGTTATTTTCCTGCAATTCTACATATGCAAACTTTGTTCAAACATTTTCACACTTTCATCTACCTCTAAGTTTAAATGATCAATTTACCACAAACCAATTCAAAGGTGAACACAGAAATAAAAGAAAACAATTATACAGTTTAAATATATCCCCACTATTAACAAATCACTAAATGTAAAAAAAAAAAAAAAGAAAAAAAAAAGGCCAATATAAGAAGCAGTGACAGGTGCATCCATGGCCACTCTGTTGGTTCACTGAAGCTGAAATCCTACCCCGAGAAAGCCTCTGATGCTGAGGAACAGCTCTGGCTGTTACGCACAGGTTGCATTAGAGGCTTATGCACCATGCTGAAACTGCAGCCACTCTCTGGCCTCTGTAATTGTCAAGAAGAGCTGGAACATGATCTTCCATGACTCCCCTAGAGGCTCAACAGGTAGAGCACAGCAGAAAGCCAGCTGTCGCTAGCAGGCGTCAGAGTGGATTTCTCCACCACATCATCAGTCATCTCATTTGGATCTGACATACTGCTTCTCACTGGAGGCCTGGATCAAAGCGTATGGGATGTACAGCTATTTCAACAGTGTAGATTAGAGCGAGCAAGAGTATATTGCTAATACTAAGGTATCAATCCTTTTGATATTACTTGTGGCATTACTACAGGGAAAGCAATTTTCAAATCACTGAACAGAACTGCTGTCTGTCAGTTTATATTTACATGATCTTTGCATCATAAGTTTTCAGTTATCTAGAAAAGTGGTAACGTTTTGTGTCCACCTTGGCTCAGTTCTAATTCTGAATTTCTTTTTTAATCATATTCCCTGATGGATGATTTTAACATGATATTCTAAACGTCCAAAGTGGAAGCAGAGGCTTCAGATTGATTTTTTTTTCTGCTACATTACTTTAGATGAAAAGTGTTCAAACAATTTGAAGCCATAAAAATACTAATAAAGGAAAAGACAGAGTATTGTGTGTAAAGTATTTAAAAGGCAGTGCAAATAGCCTGGATTTCAGTTGTGTGATTGTGCATTTGCGCATGTGTTTTATGTGCTTCTGTCTGTCAGCTGCCCTTCAGGAAAAAAAACCCTTTGCCTGTTGATGAATGATTTGCGGATCCAGTAACTCATATCAGGGGGCATCAGGGAGAACAGGCATTTTAATATTTTACATTTCTCAGAGCCTCCATTAGCAAACCAGTCACAAAAGCCCCGCCCCTGCTTGCATGGTTCTGCCAGAGGTTTCTTCCTGTTAAAAGGGAGGTTTTCCTTCCCACTGTTACCAAGTGCTTGCTCAAAAGGGGGTCGTGTGTTGGGGCTTTCTCTGCTTTATTCTGTGGTCTTATTCTTGCATCATAAGGTTGCTTGAGGTGACTGTTGTTGTGGTTTGGACCTATATAAATACAATTTCATTTAATTGAACTATAATTTTACCTGTATGTGGTTTCAAATTTGATTTTCATTGATGTTTGTCTCTCAGGAGGTGGTGAGGAATGAGATCCAGGTTATTATTGTCTTTACTTTACAATATAATGAACCCTAAGATGACTGCTGTTGTGATTTAAAGCTATACAAATATAAACTGAACTGAATCTTTTTGTGTTGATTTCTAAGTCTAATGATTTTAACAGCAGATTTTATCGAGTGGGTTCATGATTGGTTGTCATAATTTCAGGTCGGACAAGAAGACTCCCTGTAACGAGTCCCTTTCTGCTAATAAAAATGGAAAACCTCCTCCATCAGCTGTACCACCACCAATACCCATGTCTCCCATTGTTGAAAAGATGGAGGGACTGAAGGCCATCCGCAACCGCAGCAACAGCCTCCGCCTGGGCCGCCTGGCCTTCTACCGACACCTGGAGAAGGTGGAGACCATGCGCTGTTTCTGGGAGCTCAAACATGTGGAGCTGGAGGGAAGAAACCAACAGGTAATATGCACTCATTTTACACTCCTCGCTGTTATTGTTCACACATTACACTGAGGTTTGTGATCGGATGAATCACTGATCTGGATTTGGATCACTCAGTGTTGTTTTATTCAACACTAATCGGCTTAGGTAAAAGGTTCTCTATTCACTCCTGACTCAACTGACAATTAAATATCAGCTTCTCAGACACTATTCTAGTTCACAGCGCCTCGTAGAAAGCGTAGCATGCATTGACTGGGGTTGGCATGCAAGAGGCCTTGACAGGTGGAGTACAGCAAGCTCACTAGAGGGCGCTGCAGGTCTATTTAATTTTTTTATTGCTCACTTGAACCTCCTCAACTCTGCCCGTCTATCATACATACAGTACATAAAACCACACACTGAAATGAATTTGGCTCTTCACAGGATACAGCTCCAGTTGCCACAGGATGGCAGCCCTGGACTACTTTGCTCTGCTTATTTAGAAAGTGGATACATACTTCTAGGATTGATCGCTTTATGAATATGAGCTACAGTCAATGTCCATATGCTTGCTTCTAAGTCAATCTTAGTTTGTCAAAATTATTTTTTAACTTTAATAACTTGTTATGGTAACACTTTATAATAACTACACACTATAAAGCATTATTAACGTATTAGTAAATGCTTCATTCATTATTTACAAAGCAGCCTTTTTAAAAAGCGGCAGACTGTTGTGTGTGCCACTGAGGCAAGTGGTTGAAGTCCACATATAAAGAGATGATTTGTGTTTATTTACATTGTAAAGCACTAAAATGCAAGAGTCCTCCTCCCTCCATCATTTGTCTATTCCAGCTGTGTGCTAAACTCTTTTAGATGCTGAAAAGAGGCTACACCAGTGCATTACACAAGCAAGAGGACAGACAACACAGACGAGGGATAAAATGTGAAAAATTTGTGTGCCAGGACAACTTATAACTAATAAAATGTAAAAGAATAATAACAAAAATGCACCAGGGAGAGAAAGAAGGATCATGAAGTACAGGTGAACTCAATAAGACTCTAACAGGGGCATCAAAAAGAATGAGGGAAAACAATAAAAACACTGAAAATCAGCTCAGCTCAGTAAGGCAAATATAGAAGGAACACAGTAGGCACGACAAAAAAGAGTAAGAGTAAGAAACAATGAACTAAGACGTTATGACAGAAGCCCAGGCTGTGAGAACTGCATGGCAATTTTGGGCAAGACTAACAGAGTATAGAAAATCTGATTATGTACACTAACTAATGATGCCTGCTATATTTTATATGTCACATTTTAAATCTTAGTTGGCAATTTGGTGATAATGGCAACATTATTGCTGCCAGTTTTTGCTTTTCTCAGGAGAATATTATTACACACACACACACAGGCCTAAAATGGCTTTTATGTTTGTACCAGCGTACTTTTTGGAGCCAGTTTAAAGGTAATAAATGACAAATTAAGAATACACTATACCTGTGGTGGAATAGAATCTACACACAACAATGCTCCACAAAACACTGTCTCTTAGGAACAACTATATGTTGTCATAATATCGCAGGCTAGTTTCCAGATCCACCAGCATCGTTACCTAATGCTGACCCTTCTGCCCCTGATCTGTTTGTGCAGAGGTTCTCCTCATATTCCCACTGGGGAATGTTTGTCCTCCCAGGGTTCCTGCTCAGCAACATTTATGACCACTTAACCCCCCACCCCCAGCTGTTGTTGCTTGTTAAATCAAGCTTGCCTTAGAGTGCTGCAGTGAAGAATCTTCAATATTATGTGAACACCTGTAAAGTCCTTTGTCTTTTTGAAAAGGTTTATTCTACACTTTTGTCAAACTGATGAAGTAAGTTTTGACAAAGAGGACAAGAAAAAGTCTCAATATCTCTTAAAGAAACATTTAGAAGCACCAAAGTAAAATATTCTTAAGTCTGGAGTCTTAATGCTGGAGCTAAAAACAGAAAAAGCTGAAAACATGAAAACAGCAAAATAAAACTTTACACAAAAAAACAAACATTAACATGTTCCACTATCACTGTACAACTGACCAGATCTATAAAGACAAATCTATAAAGATAGGCAAGCATGAGAAGTCTTTTGTCTTTCTTTCTCCTCTTTTCAAAGTGAAATTAGGGGGCGATCGTGGCTCAACAGTTGGCAGTTCGTCTTGTAATCGGAAGGTTGCCAGTTCGAGCCCCGGCTCGGACAGTCTCGGTCGTTGTTTTCTTGGGCAAGACACTTCACCTACCGCCTAGTGGTGATGGCCAGAGGGCCCGATGGTGCGATATGGCAGCCTCGCTTCTGTCAGTGCGCCCCAGAGCAGCTACAACTGTAGCTTGCCTCCACCAGTGTGTGAATGTGAGAGTGAATGAATAGTGGAATTGTAAAGTGCTCTGACAGTCTTGAAAAGCGCTATATAATGCAATCCATTATTATATTATTAATATAAATTCAGAATTTTACACATTAAATAAGTGTACCCTTACTGCTTCCTGAAGAATTAAAATCATAAATAGCAGCCAGGTGCTGATAATACAATACACACGGTTGACTGATCAACAGCGAGTGTGAGCAGCGCTATAAAATTCTTGGCAGTTTGCTGAAGCATTCAGGTGTGTTAACACAATGCTACAGTCTTTGCAGGAGTTCACATCCCAGCAACTTCACTCAAAGTCAGCAAAAAACACAGGAGCTAAATCTCAAAATCTCTCTGCAGGCAGATGGGCAAACCCCGAGTGGAGCGGGCAGCAAACTCTGCTGCACCATAAAACCACCTTTAGTGTGTTATGTTAAAGTTCATTACAGTAAAATAACAAAGAGTCAGAACAATTCAGTTCCTTCCCATTTTTATTTATAACGGCAAATCACAACAACAGTCACCTCAAAGTGCTTTACACGGTAAGGTAAAGACCCTGAAATTATACAGAGAGATATTATTGTAGGGTACAAACATGCGTGGTTTGTTTGGAAGGGTTGCCTGGAGACTGCCTCTTCTCTCTAAAAAGAACACGGTAACATGGCCTAGGTTTGCAAAGTTGTATCTGAACAAACCACAAGACTTCAGGAACAATGTCCTTTGGACAAATAAGACCAAAGTAGAAATGTCTGACCATAACGCAGAGTGACACCAAACAGCAGCACAAACACCTCGTGCTAACTGTCAAGCCTTAATGGTGGGGCTTTTTTGCAGTAACGGGATCAGAGCACCTTGCCGTCAAGAAAATTACCGTAAACTCATCTGTATACCAAAGTATTCTAGAGTCAGTTGTGAGGTGTTGCTTTTCTGACAACTGAAACTTTGTCACAACTGGTCATACAACAGAACAAGGTTCCTATGCACGGCAGCAAATCAGCAGCAGAAGGACTGAAAAAGGAAAAACTCAAGGTGTTGCGATGGCCCGGTCAAAGTCCAGACCTCAATCTGACTGAAATGGTGTAGTTGAACCTTAAGGGAGCTGTGCATAAACAAATAATAAAGTGTTACGGAGAAGTTATTGTTGCTAAATGTGGTGATCCAAGCTAGTGAACACACTTTTCATAGGACTACGTAGAGTTCCATAAAAATATTCCTTTTTACGTCACCTCCAATAATTAATACACAATATTACCTTAAAAGGAAGCTCCCCTTTCCCCCGTCTTTGACTCACTATGGACACCATACTGCACTTACAAAGACTTCAGCTTCAGCTCTTGTTTTAATGTCACCTGTGCTGTTGAAGAGAATGCAAATTTAGCAGCACTCAGTTGCAGGTGTTTGTTTCCAGTCATGCATGCTCGTGTAACTGTTTGCCATACGGTGTGTCTGCAGTAATGCATGCACTTGTCTTTGCCTATATGTGAGGCTTAAGTAGGAAAAAGCGGCTGCCTGGGAGGCAGACTAAAGAGGGCTCAAACATGCATGAAGTGCTGTGTCTGAAGTTAAAGGATACCACAGGGGTCTCACTGACATGCCTGCAGCAGCAGGGACAGCAGCAGGCATCTGATTCTGCGTACAGCAACGACACCCTGAACCCTACACCACCTGTCCCCTTCTCGTCTCAGAGACAGCGTGTTCTCTCCTTTTAGGTCCTGTGGTGGGAGGTAGGGAGGAAGCCGGGTGGAGGGTGAATGGGTGGCTGGGTGGGCGGGTGGCTCGACTCCACAGAAACCCTGTCCTCTTCTGATACTGCTGCAAGCAAACGATTTAGCATTACATGATACAGGAGCCTAGCTATTTCATAAATAAGGCCTGCTGCCTCTTCCCTTGTCAACATCTTGTTGCCGGCCACCCAAGCCAGCAAAGAGCCTGAAATAAGACGGACAGCCCGTGCAGGCAGACAGCGGGGACAGGAAGAGGAAGAGGAAGGCTTCCATCATGGAGAACTTCCTAAGGGATAAAGATCTTTGGATCTTAGGCAGTGTGTGTCTGGTGGCCACTTTTCTGTGGCGACGGCTGTGGAAATTATTCTCCACAAAGAAGAGAAGAAAGACTACATCATCGTCAGATGCAGAGGTAACAGAGTGAGACAGTAGTTTAGGTCAATGCAGCTGTGCTACATCTGCACAGGTGAATATGGGAGCATGCATGAGGGTCACTCAATCTAAACAGCACGAGTGTAAACAGTAAGAAATATAGAAATGGGGAAATCTGGCATCGCTCATGTTGTGGAAAATGTTAGAGCCTGACAAGCTGCAGCTCGCTATTAAGCAGAAATTAAGTAACGGATGTTGTCACATTATCACTCAGAGGGATGCTGTCTTGATGCCAGAGTGATGCAATCTGATTCTGAGATTCTGTTTGAAACTGTTAGTGGTGATTGTTGCTTTGACCACGTCTGTCCTGTAAAAGAAATTCTTATATCAATTAACCTCCAGGTAAAATAAAAGTGAAATGAAAAAGAGAAACAAATTAGTTTTAATGATGATTTGAATAAACACCACAGTAATTAATGTGCATTAGTTAACTTTTATTTTGCACAAACTGATTTTCTGGACTTTCAGATGATTGGCAAAATTTCTGTTAATAATAAAATAACAGATTCTGTTTAATAATGTGCAGCACTGGCACCTATATGGATGATCTGAAGTGAGAAAGGCCTCCATGCTAAAAGAGCACACATGCACACACTTTGGTGGCTTGTGATAGCAGTAGCCATTGGCACTGCGTGCAGGTATTTTGATTATCATATCTTTGCAATGAAGATCCTAAAATATCTCAGCTCAGCTATGCTGGTGTTATCTGTTGGTAGTGTCTGATTTCACTCCAAGAAGAAGAGTTGTGTTTCTGATCATGTGAACGTGGTCCGCTGACTTGACTGATGAGGTCCGTTTTATAGACAGTAACTGTAAAGTGGCAGTAAGACTAATCAGCTCAGTTATCTCTGGCATCACTGACATTTTTCATCTGCACTGAAGTTGAACTGCTGACGCCCAGTCAACATGCTGCTTTAATGAAACCCAGCAACAACAATAGTATTGAGGCATGTGAAGCCACATTTCATGCCTCTGAAGGCAACGTGTGAGTGTCAGTGGAAAACATAACGTCATCATACATGCGTCAAACACATGTCACCAGGAGTGACATCTATATTGATATCCAACTGCACTTAACTCCACCACTCCATGCAGACAAGCCTATGCCCTCCACACTTAAGCATACTGTGTCCAGTAAGCCAGTTTATTATGTTAACATAATCCAGCAGGAAGTAAATGTGACCCACTCCCCATAAAGCTGGGTGCTGTGGTCATTCGGCAGTTAATGTCTGTCAGTATCAGCTTAATAGTTTTATTGCTCTGTCTTCTTCTCCTCACACTGACCGATTACCATTAGATTTATAGCTCTGCTTATCATTTCTACTACTGTCACAGCAACATTCAGGGTTTTTAAAGTGATTTGTAGCCTGTAGGTGCAGCGGGTTAATCCTGTTTAAAAGAAATCTGTCCATGGTGTTAAAGCAAGACAGCCCTCTGCAGAATCGAAAATATCACTGCACACCTGAATGACATTCAAGCTGTAGGAAAAGCCTTTGTTAAAACAAACTCCACTTCATTGTTTTTTCTAAACTATTGCAACGGTCCGTTCATGCCAAAGTTCACTAATTTAAATGCAATGCTTGTCTTTAACATTGTGTTTGCACAAAAAAAACAGCCAGCAGAACAAAATAATAAATAATAAAATAATAGCTACATAAACAGGGTGTATCAAAAAGAATCATGTGATTTCAAAAGGCAAAACTAAAAGTAATGGACAGAAGCTTGCAGTCAATTTTAAAACAAATGGCTGAATGTGACGTTTTACATCCAAAACTTACACTGTTCTCAAGCCATCGTGTCCCACTCTGGATGCACGGCATATGTCCATACTACAGCCAAACTCATCTCATACTTCTGCAAGCAAGTCTGGAGTCACTGTAGCCACCGCTACTTACCCACAACCACGTGAAACTCATGACTCCTTTCTCACGGTTCGTGATTTGATCGTTACCGGTGAACCCGACTAAAGTACTTTAGATGTTGGAGGATTCTTTTTCATAGACTCTATATTAAGTGTACAGTGTCACCCAATGTCAGTAGATTGCTGATTGCAGTAAGTTATGTTTTCTTACTGTGAAAGATCCACGACAGACTCGACCACTCGTTCATGCTTTCAGCATACTTTTATTAACTGCGGTTGCTGTTACACACAACTCGGCTATAGCTCTGCAGATCACTGCCAGACACACACCAACAACAACCACAACAGTCAGTAAGCATAGACGCTAAACGCGAGGAGTGATTGTGGATACTTTTGGAGTTTGATACAAGTAAACGAGTCAATGAATTTCACCTTTGTCCAATAACACTGATACTAAGGACATCGAGAACGTTTCTGTTGGTAAGCACTTCCATTTTTGCTGCTGTGTTTTAAGTGGTCGCTTAGTCTAAGAATAAACTCTTGCATGATGTAAGAATGTAATCAAACTGTGTGATTTTTGTGACATTCGACAGAGCAATGCTGGAGGAGGAGAAAGACAGAATGAGAAAGAGATGATGAAAATATACGTGTACACATGTTCAATCAAGATATATATAGTTTGAAAGTGCAATCTGTGATCTTTAAATTAAAAGTAACTTATGAGACATATAACACCAGGACAGCTGTGATAGTACTCAGGACTCAACCCGAGGATGGTCACATTTCTCATCCTGTTAACATTTTGTCACCTCATTGTCAGATCTTGCTGTCACTTACAGACAGGTGTGCGTAACTAAGCATGAGATGCACGTACAGTCTTTTGCATTCTATTTAACATTAAAGGACTAGTGTTGGGACTGAAATGGGGAAAAAGCCTTCATCTAGTCTTCAACTGGAGTGTGGAAAAAAGGCTGTTTAACATAACTTTTTTCTTTTGTTAAATTTTCTATTAAACAACAGTGTGAGAGCATGAGACACAAAGAGGAAGGCTGTGTCACACACCACAAACTGAAGAGTCACCACACTGGCAATGTTTTTTTCCCCTTCTCTTGCATCATTGATAATACAAAATTTCCTCAGCAGGGAGGCATTTAATTGTTTTAATGAAGTCAAAGTGTTCAAATGTGTACATTTATGTAACTCAGCTCTTTTATCATACTGACTGCCACAAAGACTCAAGGTGGTTTTACACTGCAAGCCCCATTCTCTCAAACAGTGAAGAGTTCAGGGATCAGCTTTTATGGGTTTAATGTCTTAAAAGACTTTTACAAAAGCAAATTTCAGCTACAATATGCTTGGCTAATGCAATTATGAAATTCCAAATGAATTTGTATAAATATTGGTGTGACAGATCAGTTGTAGCTGATATAATAGGCAAATAAGTTAAATAATTACCATGACTTTCATGCATTCATCCTCTTCCGGTTATCCAATTCAGGATCACCGGGGAGGCTGGAGCCAATCAAATCCAGTATTGTAAGTTTACAATCAAAACCAGTCAACTGAATTTGATAAGATAATTTGAACCGTGGGTTTTTGTATGAGGCTTGTGAAGAGTAAACTGCAGCTTGTGTTAATACATGTGAGTATGACTAATGTGAGAAGGGTTTCTCCAGCTTCAGATTCTCACACTCACATAGCTCAGATAAAATTAGCACACATGCAAATACATGAGGGATAGAGAAGAGCCCATAATGGTTTGAGTCTCACAGTCATGACACAATGAAAAAACACAAAGAAAGACATCCAGAACCGAGAGCCGCCTTGTTTTATAGGCTTAATTGTCTAAACTGAGCAAAACTACTTTTAGAAATAATGTAGATTCATTTTTTTAGACTAATGACGTTTATATTGAAAAAGATATTTTCACATTGTGCCATGTGCAAGCTGGGAAACAGTTATATTTGGTGGATACATAGTCACATGTTTTTCTTTTACTACACTATTGCACTGTATCCTAAAACCAAAAACAGGCTTAAAAAACTGTTTTCTGTTAAACAGGTGTTGAGTATAAAATGGGTTTTGGTGAAACATACCCGTCCTTTTAATTCTTATTTTCTACTCAGAAGTAGACTTTTCCCCCCCAGTTGTTTACTTTTCATTGTCAACAAACATAAATAAATAGACATTGCTACGGGCAAAGCTGTGTGTCAGTGCAGAGCTCCAAAAGGAGTAATTTCCATATCCTTTTTTCTTTCCTGTTGTATCACTCTAACACAATGATGATCACTGTATTTCTTTTTTTATTCCTTTTACCTTTTATATTTAAATGTTGAGAAATTTCAGGGTTTATGGTGTTATCATCAAAAAATGGTGCTGATGTGTTAAACAATTTTAGGTTTAAATTTCTTTAGCGTCACTATCAGTAGATGGTAATATTGTTGGCATATACATAGAAGTGTGAGTTTATTGTACTTTGAAGTTTGAACTGGAGAAATCTAATTATTCTTTGTCTGCGATCTGTATACGACAGCAGGCTGTATTATTTCTAAAATAATGCTACAAAAAGCTTCGAAATGCACCACCATTGACATTTTAGCAAAGAGGTTCAGTACAGTGACTTGATCGGAGTGACTTGACTTGATGGTGGACTGTTAGTACTGCAGTCTCGTTAAGAAAGCTTTGCTGTGCCTGCATGGGTTTGCAGCTCTCCAGTAAATATCATTGATATGTGATGTACAGTGTGCAGAAAACTTTCATTGATTCATTCCAAAAATATACAGTACTGAACAAAAGACTTGAGGCACACCACACAGAGTCGGGAACAAAATCACTTAGAAAGAAATCGCATAATAGCCTAATTTTTTATGTGAGCTTCAGTGGATTTTTCTTTGTGCGTATAAGATTTTCCTTGAGTTTGCAGCAGAGCAGACTGCTTTATAAAGGATGCATTGGGATGTAAAGTGCAGCATGTAATGAATGGACAAGTAAAATGAGTGTTCATGGGCTCATTATAGCTATTTAATTAAATCAACTAATCAAATATGCTAAGCACTTTAATAGAAAATGCTATGCATGTAAAATATGCTGAAAGAGGCAAAAACAAAATTAGCTAATGTTAGTAAGAGAAAGCCAGCCAGCATGGAATTTCATCTCTCAGTAAAACAGATATGCGATTGGACGCTGTGTTTATGATCTGTCACCATGTACAGCAGATCTTCCATGGCAAGCACTGACTATTTGGATTTGTGCGATTAAATGTTTGTACAGGGGCATTAGGTCAGGGGTCACAGTAACCAGGGAACAGCTGGGTGCTACACTCTGACAATATGCTTTTGTTTCCAGATTCCCAAGTAGTCAACAGTTGTGCGCATAGACCAGAGACAGTCTATGGCAGAGCCGTCCATGATGGGTCTGTGATCACAGACTTCCATCTAGTGGCAAGAAGACCAAAGTGCAAAATACTTGATTTTAAAATACAGCCACCAGACTTATTTTTACAAAGTGTAATTATACGATATTATGCTGTAATTAAGTATCGTATAAAGATTTACACAGTTGTGAATAACCTCTGACCTCTCCTTCAAGGTTAATAGATTCACCTGAAGGTCTTTCAATACTATATAGAGCTATTTAAAAGTATGTTACTGTCCTTGTTTTGTCTAAGGAATTATGTCAAAAATTATGTCACATATATTAAAATAGTTTTCAACAGAGCAAATAACAAAATCCTGCACTTTGTGCTAATTTTTATCGCGCTAGGAAAAAATCAACAAAGAAAGCAAAATGAATAGACACAAATTACAATGCTGTTCTCTTAAAAGTAAATATTGCCCAGAGAGTGAGCTGATTTGGTGGACGTCTGTGTGCAGTGCTTCTTGTTACATTGTTATATGATACTTTATACTAGTACCTAAAAGACTATTATAGAATGATAGTGTTGCACATCCTGACTAGATCACTACAGATTATAGAAGTCCATTAACATATATCTACGGCAACAGATTTAGGAAGAAGTATTTAAGTGTTTCTCTTTCACCATTTGTTTTTTAAATCACAGCACTTACTTTGATTGCTGTCAGACACATTTATGTACCATTGCAAACATGCAGCTTCTACTCTGTTCAATTCTGTTAAAGAGTTAGGTATTGTGGAGGTCTATCTGAAAATGATGGTGTTGCATCGTAACATTTCCCAGATGTGACAATGTGATGAGATCTCTTCAGGAATGTGCACGTCTATACATTTTCAACTTCTCACTTTTAGGGTGAGGGTCACAAGTAGGGTTTCATTTGTCAGCGGTACATGTTATGAAAAAAACACATGAAAAGCAAAAATGCTTGGTGATAATGCACGAAATGACTTCACTTCAGACTGTGCCAAACAACCCATTTGTATTGAAACCATCTCTGGATGTATGATGTATCAGATTTGCTGCTTTTGCATGTTTTGGGGCATTGAAACAAAAATATGTGTCGGCTTAACTTTTTAGATCCTATCTCGCAACATTGTCTCTGCGTGGCCCTAAGCTAATAGTTAGTGTATAATAAGCCTTAAATATCCAATGATTTTGTTTCAGTTTTATATGTAGAATATTTCCTTCTATAAACACTCAAAGTATCCCAAAGTAAGAAGTAGCCCAAAAAGTATTGCGGAGGATGCTCTAGGGGTCTCCAGATATCCCAAGTGCATCAACATGGTTACTGAATTACCTGTAAATACCAGAAGTGTCTCTGGGGCGTGCCTGTGGACTGTGTCTATCTGCATGTTTGCATCATGAAAATGAGCCCGAGCCCATTGCCAGCACTTAAGTAAGTGTGATTTCTGTACGAGAAAAGTTTTGATATAATAAATCTAAACCATTAGCTTTTAGTTTAGCATAAAATGGAATGTGATACAGTTTTGATATTTGACATTTGTGTGATATCACTCAGGGTTATGCATTCATGCTGTTTAGCATGTAACACATCCGCATGCTTATCCTCGCTACCCCCTACACCACAAACATGCTTCACATACACACAAACTTTTCTGACATAATAAAGCACCTCTGTTCTATGAAGAGAATTTTTTCCTGTCCCACTGAGCTCTGAGGCTGCTGAGAGCTAAATCTACCATCTGGTTATCATGGCAGCTAAACTGTGGAAAGAACAGACTGTCACCGGCCAGTGGTGACACATGCAGGTTTGACAGATAGAAAAGCAGCAGGTGGAGCTGCGGAGATAATATGTGCACTTGTTCCTATTGGCATCTACTCGCCAGACTTATATGGTCTATCAACAACGGAACAATCCTGTCATTAAACGCAAAATGTTACATAACCTCCTCACCTCTGCTGAACAGATCACTACAGCTTTGCATGGTGCAGGTTTAGCAAAACTTTCGTTTCAAATTGACTCATGTTGCTCCCAACGACTAAATCTCTAATAGGAAACTGTAAGGAAAGGTGTAGATAGTGCAAAATATGTTGAAATTTTCTATTTCAAATGTACAACTATGAAGAGACGGTATCTTGGTTTGCATACTTTGGCTGGCATGCAGGGCTGAAATAGCTTATATGAGGGTTTTTCCAGAATTTCAAAGTAAAACCTCTAAGAAAATAAAACTTCTAAATTACTGTAAGGCTAACTCACAAAAAGTGTGTGCAATAGGTTGCTGTTGCACTTTCTAATTGTTCAAAATCCATTCATTCACACTTGTGCATTTAGTCACACAGTTGGGCAGCCACCATGTGTACTCTCTCTCTCCAGAGATCTAATGAAAGGTGAAAATGTAAAAATGAAGTCTGTGTGAAGAGTGTGCATGTGGTTCGTTACTGTTCAGGTCAAGCACACTGCTGGGTTGATGAGGACCCCCTCTCTGAATGCAACTATCTTTGGTCTCAGCAAGGTTGCGTGGTGTGAGTCATATTCATGGTATGGTGAATCTTATGTGGTTAGGGATGCCATTTGGGAAGGAAACCCTGGATTATCCAGGGGTCCCAGAGCTGGACCAGCGCCCTGGAACATGCCAAAGCTCAAAGAGCTGTCACTGAGCTGTTGTCGGTGGGTCCAAAATGTCTCGTCTGTATCCCTTCCCTTCCTGGTCTAGTCATTTGGATAGGAGGCACCAATTTAATCCACAACCCCTACTTCTTCCTATGTCCTTTAAAACACTCGTCTACCTGACCCAAACTGCTTTTCAAGTATACCAGTATGGAAACAATTTGAAACAAAATATAGAAAAGGCATGCATGAATCTACTGACACATGCACATTTATATTTTGCTGACATTTCGAGAAACTGAAAACACATTTTAGACCATTTTTCTGTGTTCTAGTTTATAAATAAGCAAGCCTAGGAAAAAATGTTTGTCTCAAAAATATGAAAAAATGCATCACTTAAGTAAATTACCTACTTACCATGTCCCTCTTAGTTTCAGCTTTCCCTCGCCAAGCTACAGCATTGTTAAATATGGACCAGGTTTACCACAACAGCAGCCATCCCAAGGCGTGCATTTGTTATGTGTGACACAGTCTATAATTGTGGCTCTGGGAGTGATAATGGATTACTGGAAAGCCCACGGCAGTAGAATAAGCATTATAAATTGTCTGTGTCTTCCTGCTGAGTAATTCTATATGCGGTGAGAGTGGCTAGGCTGCGTCAGCCTCATTCCTAAACTGTGCTCCTATACCACACAGCCTCTCGTGTTACCATGTAACCTTTTCTGACTAGGGATTTCAGAGCTTGTCTGACAGGGTACAGTTAAACCTTCCACCAGACCAATCTACCAGCAC
This sequence comes from Perissodus microlepis, assembly GCF_051167445.1. Taxonomy (NCBI): domain Eukaryota; kingdom Metazoa; phylum Chordata; class Actinopteri; order Cichliformes; family Cichlidae; genus Perissodus; species Perissodus microlepis. The sequence goes on along the minus strand of NC_140477.1, from coordinate 26,785,864 downwards.
TCTGCTCCGACCCTACTGGCTCTTTGTAGTGTGCAGTCTGTGTGGAGATTTATTTAGCCATCTACTGTATCACAATTTGTCCCCACAAAAGGTAGTTGTTATGGAGTATGCAGTGATTCAGAGCTGATGCTGATATAAGGAAATAAAGAAGTAGGGAAAAGGAAGATACATTCATATAAAATAGTGTACTGTTTACTCCCTTTTTACTTATATATTTCTAAAACAAGCACAATATACTTTTGAGTATATGACAGTATAATATAATCTAAATAATAAAATAATTTTTTGTTGTAGCAGTATTGTTTTGATCAGTGAAGCAATTGTTGTTGCCTGTGAAAAAATTGTTTAATGCTGTTAAAATGTATCTGGTCTGATTTTTTTTTTGTTACACAAATAGTAGCTTTGAAAAAGATAAAGGTTTTACACAGTGCAATTATGACCACAGAGCAGCATATCACATTTGATGTTTATTTCATATAAAATATCATGGCATTCCTATTTGAGTATTCTCAAATGTAAATCAAAAAGACCACAGTGGCAGGAAACGTCTGTGTAACCTCTTCTTCCTTTAGAAACAATAAACACTGTCAACACTCTCCATGATGGCATGGCAGCAACTCACTGAGCTTGGGTGAAGCAAGGATCTTTGAAGGAGAGAAAGAGGAACCAAAAAAGACAGCTCCTGAAAATAATAATTTTTCCTGAGATGCAGTGTTTTTGTGTGTATGTAGCATTTTAATGGCAGCAATTCTTTTGAGTCATTACATGTGTGTATTTGTCTGTCTGTGTGTGTTTCCTATAGGTCATTGTTTAGTGCCTATGGCTAAGTGCAAAACTTTCTGAAGTTTTTCAAAAGAGATGCTTGAGATCTGTGCTAACTTGCTGTAACATATATAGTACTGAAGTTTAACAAAAGCATTCATACAGTCAGAGCATCTTGCTTTAAAATGAACACCCAGCGTACATAGAACATGTTTTAATTAATTAAAGACAACAAAAAATAAAGAGAGCAAGAGAAAGAATGGTGGCCTTGCCATCTGACATGTTAACTACAGTGTCATTCATGAATGAATCCTGACTAGATTTTCTTTAACTAGATATTTTCAAAATTGTTTTCACACAGTGACTTTTGATCACCCAGTTCTTCCCTGAGTCCAAGTTATCCACAGAACTCCTGAGAAATACCTTTATGAAACAGGCCGTTAATACAGAGATATAAAAACCTCTTTGTGGTTGAATCTGTGGTGTTTAGTTTGTGGTGTTTCAAGTGCAAAACTATGGTGGCCCTGTGAGGCCAAATGTACTGCACCTTCAGAAAGCACCACCAAATGTGAAAATGTTCCAAAAGCACATAAAACACACATCAGAAGTTGAATAAAATAGAAGAGAACTATTAAAAAAAATGTCAAAAAGCACAACAGAAGTGTTTTGGGGGAAACAAAACTGACGGGCCAGCTCCTGAAGTGACAGAAACCAAAACACTGCAGTGAGCTAGTGAAGGCATGAAGGAGAGGATTCACCAGTGCTGTGAAGGAGGAAAAAGATGAATGCACAATATCGTCCATCTTTTTCCTCCTTCACAGCACTGCTGAATCCTCAGACGGAGATGGAAAAGATGGAAGATATTGTACATTCATCTTTTTCTCCCTCATATAGTATTTTTGTCATGTTTTATGATTATTTTTTTTGTGAGCTTGGGCTGCATTTTTTTCTACGTCCTTTGTGTTTTATACAACTTCTGTTGCGTTTTATGTGTTTTTGCAGTTGTTTTTCTTATAATTTCAGGTGTTTTCTTAAACAGTTTGACCTCTTAGGGCCACCGTACAAAGCAATTGCTTGAAAAAGCTACAAAAAACTGATTTTTCTATATGTTTACTTGCAATAATCCACTTTAGCATGAGAGCTGTTTCTGAAGTTTCACTGAATATCATTTTAGACCCTGAATAATTACAGTATTTTATCTTTGATTAATGTCAAACAGAGGCTTTGCAATAATCTTTATAAAGCAGTTTAGTGTGAAAACGCTTTTGCCGGATTACTGATCTCCTTCAGTAAGGAAACATGTATTTCAACCATATGTTTTGCATTCTGTCTGCACTTGCACCGTGTCCTTTATCATTCTCACCTTCAATAGCAAATAGCCACTGGGGATACAAGTGTTAACCCTGACAGCTGATGAGCTGTCCGTACTTGGGAACAGCGTGAGGAGCAGAGTATAGGTCAGGTTTTTCCGTTGTTGACAAATGGGTGCTAGTATATAGGCGCCAGCACTTTGTCGCTCAGCCTACTCCAGATAGACTGTACTGAGATGTGGAAAAGTTTGAGGTCAATGTGCAGAGTCACGTCTCAGTAGGTGGACCTGTTCATGAATATGAACTCGTGTGTCAGCGACAGTGTGTATGTCTGTCCTCTTTAATTCTGTACAGCAACACATGTGCAGGAAGTTTCGTCTCCCACAATCCCCCTCTCCTCTGCATCAACAGTTCTTAGGTGTCAGTTGGATCACCTGTGTCCCGTTGTCTTTGTGTCCCTCACAGTGTGTGGACAGCAGGCTTATATTGGGAACCTCGGAAGTTCTTTCCACTTGGTGGCCTCCAGAGGAAACCAAACCCTTTTAACTTTTACTCAACTTCTGTCTTTGAACAGTGTTGGCTCAGAATTAGTGAGCTGTAAAATAAATGATGACTTTTAAACTTAATGAACAGCAAATAAAACCATAAATACAATCGAAATAACTCAAAAATGCAGCAATACACTGCAGAAAGATAGAAAACAGTCTGCTAAATAGTCAGAATGGTGGTGATTTGGTAAAAATTTAAATGGCTCCTCTCTGCTCCTCTGAGTGAAACAAGTTAGGTATAAAAAGCGATAAACTGATAGTATTTGGCAGTGTTCAGAAATAATCTCAGTCCTCTTTAATTAGTAACTTTTGTACCACTTCGCACGTGCTGGCATCCCTCCTTCAATCTTGTTACAATGTGAAAAACAAAATGAAAATGTGATTAATGGTGTAATGTGACTAAACCTGCTGAAAAATGGCACGGGCTCTTCAGATTTAGAGATGTTATGCTTTTCTTTATTGGCCCTAAACTATATTTGTTTATCTTGCTTTTTACAGCATCATATTTAGTTCAGCATTCTTGGGATTCTAACACCCGACTGAAGGGCTTTTGAAGTATCTCAAATGTCACATAGCGACCCTCCCCAGCATCCCCCACTGTACACTCGAGCCCTCAGCTCTTATCACTGGCCACCGAGTCCCTTACGTCCACAGGGGTGTTGCACTGTAATTGGGAGAACAGCCATTTGCTATTCTTAAAACTCAGCTCGGTGGTGAAGGATTGGAAGAGAGCTATCTGTTGTCCCTCCAGTCCTTTTAACTTGTCTGCAGCTTTGTCTGGCACTATGCTTTTTGTGCTAGTTGAGACTTTGTGAGAGTAACTGGACTTTAGATTAAATAAACGCTTTTTATTAGAAGCCACATTTAGGTCAATCATGAGCTCCAGCCTTGTTAACTCTTTAGCCAAGGTTTATGATCCAAACCCTCTTCACGGGCAGAAGCCAGGTGGAAGGAAGCTTTCTCTAAATGGATCAGAAAAGTCTCAGGCTGCTTCTTCCTCTTCTTCATCATCATCCTCTTGCTCTCCTCATGATGTTGCCCTGCGATCTGTGGAAAGTCGAATGGACTTCCTGAGCTCTCAGATGGAGCGTTTGCTCAACATGCAACAGACTGTCTTGATCAAGCTGGATGGCCTGTCGCAGGATGTCAGGGGTATGGGTTTGGATCTAGCTTCAATACGTGAAGAAAGCCATGGAAAAAGACGTGGGTCTGGGGTAGAAGCAGTATGCAGGGAGCTGCATGGGGCTGTGGAGAGGGCCAGCGAGCACATGGAGAGTCAGGCACGCAGGTTGGAGGGGGTGGAGAAACTGGTGGAGGGCACCCAGCAGGTGATAAGCTTCATCGGTGAGGTGGTAAAGAGCTCCAGGTTGGTGGAGCTTCTGTTCAAACAGCCTGGATGGAAAGCCAACAGGAAGGTGAGAAGTTTAAACGACATCATGAGCAAGTTTTCCACTAGAATCTAGCAAAAGCACTTTTAAAGTACCATCATTTTTATCCGCATTGTTGAACATGGCAGTGAAAGTGAAAGGTCTCACTGTATAGTGAGCATGGTTGCATTGGTATCCTCTTGACTGAATGTATTCATATTGTGTATATGAGACAGTTCAAATAACATTTAAATGGCAATGTTTTTTAAAACTCTGCTGTTTAATTCCTGTGAGTTTAGATATGACTCCTATGTGGCTGTCTTGGCTCTGCTGTGCCTGCTGTAATGTTAAGTGATTTACCATTGAGACTGTGATTGGCCTCCGAGGTGTAAATGATTAATGTCACATTGGTTATCTTTCCCAGACCACGTCTTTATCAGCTTGCAGTGCAGCTGCACAGCTTCAGTCCAACAGTCATCAAATTCTTAATAGTTCTTAATGCCATGATTTATTAGAGAGACTCACTTCCTAGTGCTGTAACCAAATATGAATATATGTTACAGATGTGTAACACATGCAACATATATTGTATAGTTCATGCATTCATATAATCTATAGTTACACTGCTGATTCAGAGGCTTTTTTTAGATACAGGTTAAGGAGACAGATTTATTGCACCATATGGCGACTGTCAGATCTACTGTATGTAGGGATAAAGTGAATATTTCTCTTTTAAAGTGTGGAACTGATTCGAGTGATGTGTAGCATTTCAACTGCTATAGTTGAAATGCCACATATTTCCTCTTTGGCCAGAAGGAGGCATCTGCTGAGCAAGACATCAATACACTTGAGTTATGAGGGAAAACCTTCACAACAGAAACTGAGACTGCTTTGAAGCTTGTTGTCACATTATTGCACAAATGGAAATATCTGCATCTATCAGCAATTTTCCTTTCTATGAGAAGTTTCCACCTAGTGCAGGTTTTGTCCCACTTTTGAATGTTACGCACAATGTCTAAAACCTGATCTTTCTTTCCTCTGTTAACATCCAGGCAAAGGATGATAAGGAAAAAGCCAAGCTGAGCCTGAAAGGTTTAAAGGCCCAGAAAAAGAGAAAACCGCAAGAAACGTCAGGTAAACTCAAACAAGATATTACACAATCCACAATCACAAGTTTATGCAGAGCCCACCACAAAATTTCTAAACTCGTTATCTGCATATAATACATCATAAATCTGAAATATATGTACATCATGGAATATAACGGACTTTAATATAACAGGGAGACCAGTTCAGGATTTCTGAGAATTGTTTTTGTAATATAACATATGTGTTCTGTTTAGCATAAAAACATAAAATATAAGTAAATGATGGGAAACATATTAAGAAGACCTTTAAAAAATGTAAATCTTATATGTAGACAAGCTATGTAATGATCCCTGGAAGTCTTGCATGGCTGCACTGCTACATCTGCTGACTTTTTGGCAGACATAAATACAGTTTTCATCATGTTTAAAGGATAACAGCATAAAAAGGGAGACAAGAGGCAGTTCAGCCTTTATTTAAATATATGAGAAATCAAACAAAACACTACAAATTCAGGCAATGAGGAGAAAAAAATGCAAAAAGACATTGAAGACATAGCAATCTGACAAAAGTGAGGGAAGACAGTATAAGAGACCCAAGTAGGAGAATGAAACAGTATCTAAATAAATAGGATACATTCACATTGACCAACATGTAAACAGTCAGAACACAAAAGGCAAAGTGAATAAAATTTAAACAGCATTTGTCTGCAATAATCCCCCATGTTTACATGTCAAGCTTGCATAATAAATTTATATATGAGCAAAATCTGAAACACAGATGACAGATCAGAATTTAGGTCTTAGCTTGACAGCTTTAATATGGATCTGAGAACCAGATCTGCACTCGTGTCTTTACAACACTCTGCAACAAACTATCCAGAGGATGATGTGAGATTTTTATCTGAATTGGGCCAGACTTATCGAGCAAGTGACCACCCAGACTAGCAGAAAATGTAAATATGTGATGAGTGAATTCCATCTATCTGAGGATTATCAATCATCTGATTACATTCATTTTTAGTAAATATAATACAGCGTTTTCACCAAACATCTGGTTGTATCCGTGTATTTTCTTCACTACAGACACCTCCTCCCTGAATGAGCCTGTGCTCCAGGAACAGGTGGAAAAGCTCAACAGGCAGAACACCGAGCATTCGCACATAAACATAGAGGCTGAGGGGGATGGAAGAAGTGGAAGACAGGATCTGGAAAAGCTGATCCTTGAAGAACCGCACACCTCTGTTGCCCAGTCAGACGAAAGGCAGGAGGAGGCTGAGGAAAGACAGGATGAGGAAGGAGAGGGGGGTATATTTGAAGACTCTGAGCCAGAAGAACAAGAAAAAGAAGAAGAAAAGCAAAATGGAGAAGATGTTAGTCTTGAAAATCGCGGAAAAGTGAAAGATGATGTGAAGACAACGCATAGAGAAGAATCATCAAAATCAGAAAAAGCCTGGATCTGCAGGGCCTCTGTGCTTCAGTATGACAGGTGTGTCTTAGCAAAGCTACCATATATCTTTATGCTACTTGCTATTAAATTCATTAAGTTAACTATTTATTTTCTTTACTTGTACTTCTTTGGATCATTAAGCCAGCTAAGAGGAAATTCTTTTGTTGGGGGAGGAAAAGGGGAACTTCAAACCACATCACACATTCATATTCTGTGCCTTCCTTTCTGAAGCTCCGAGGAGGCTGGTGATGTGGCCACTTGTAGCAAACGCCATGTCCCAGAAGAAGACCTAGGAAAAGACGACCTCAAAAAGAGCCGGGTGGAGGACAGTAAAGTGGAAAGGGCTGATGGACAGGTCGTAGAGGGAGCCGAGCCACAGGTCTCCATATCTGACCAAGCGAAGACAGAAGACGAAGGGGAGGCGGCAGAGGAAATAAAGGAGTTTATTATTGGTAAGAAAGTGTGTGAGTGCTTCTTTTCTGAAGTGTCCAGGGAGGTTGGGGTGTAGGCTGTTGCTTTCTACAACTACAATTACACTACATGTAAATGGGAGTGTTTGTAGAAATCAGGTAAGGGAAGATTTCAGGAACTTGTGTTTTGAAATTTATGCCTGTGAATCACCGTCAGTGTCAGTCAATATATTGTATACATGCAGTATCTTATCAATGTGTATGTGAGGGAGTAGAGACCACAGACTGACAAAGATCAAGAAGTACTGCTGTGCAATACTGCAAATTTCAATATCGATCCAATCCCAAGAACATGCAGGGCACTATTAGAGGAGGACAGGGTTTCATGATGAATGAGATGAATCATCATCAATCTGAAAACTCAAAACACAATTTAATGATCATTAAAACACAGTGATTTTTACTTAACACAACAAAACACACCTTTCAGCTTTAATGTATTTTTTCGGGGGAGATGTAAAAAAGCACTTTAGGTCAACCTCTGTTGTTTGAATCTGCAATAAGCTGCAAATAAAAGATATGTGACAGTCAGCAAAAAAAGGTCAGACACTTTTCATAGTGCATCTTTGAGGTTTTTTTTTTTTTTTTCATTTCCAGTGCTATCCATAAAAGATGCATTTAGGCTTCATGACCTCAGTGTTTCAAAATCCTGGACTGCTCAGCACAGTATTCCTGCATCCTATAGGCTCTCCGTGTAGACTCAGCTTGATGAGTTACTTTATGGCATTTGCCTCTGCGTTCCTCAGACTTTAAATCAGCTTCAGTGTCATAACAGCATGCCTGTGCGAGCATCACTAACATGTCAGCGAGCACAGCTGGCGGAGCACATAATGAGACGCCGGCATGCTGCTATTTTAAACTACTTTGTTTCTGGGTGCTGAGACCTCTTCCTCAGCCTTTCGTTCCCTCTCTGCACTCAGTAACAGTAACTTGTCTTCTCTTTGCCTTTCTTTTTCATTTCTTCTTTAGACTCAAGTCCTCCACCGCTAGCACCTTTCGACCACCGCATCGTTACTCCCAAACCCCACCAGGTCGCCACCTATTACACTATCAACAGAGAGGAGGTCCTGGGAGGGTGAGTGAAGCACTCAGAACATTCATCTCTCATTACAGCACTTTATTTTCATTTCGCTCAGTTACAGGCACAGATGCTTAGTGTGCACTGGCCCTCAATAATGAAATAACAGACGATCTCACACCCTGCGCTAATAATTTTAGTTGCCCCCCAAAGGGCAAATGGTGCTGACCCTCAGGGGGCTCTCTGATGTAACAGACCAGCGCTAAATCCTGCCTCTCAAATAGAAGATTACTCCTTAGCACGCAAACACATTTGTCAAATTACACAAGAGCATAGCCTGAATTTCTAAACGAGTCAATAAACTATTATAATGTATAGACATAAGTAAGAGTCACAAACAAATTGTTATTTTGATATTTAAATGAATTTTCAGCTTTTTAATGGCAGCTGCTTTATAAAACCCCTTTGTTTAATTGGTCCGACATAAACATTAAAGAGATCCTGAGCAAAACCAATCAAAACCGTATCCAAATGTGAAACATCATATTTCAGCGCCAGAAATATTTGTTTTTAATAATAAAATCCAATTTACAGAACGGTTGTTCTCCGGCTCTGCATCCCATCTGTCCACACCTCTAACTCTTCCGTGTGTTTGCTTTTCTTCCATTAGGGGACGTTTTGGACAAGTCCACAAGTGCGTAGAGAACTCGTCTGGTCTGACTCTGGCTGCCAAGATCATCAAAGCCCGGAGCCAGAAAGAGAAGGTGCAGTAATGATTGGCTGGTTAATGCTGAATATGAAACAGAATCCAGGTTTAGCGATGCTGCTGAGATGCCAGTTTTCTCAGACAGTCTAATACATGGTCACTTTTATCACTGCACTATAAAGGATTCGATTTTAAAAATAGACACGCTGAGGTAATGACCATTTGTCAGCCCCATTGTGTCTTTATTTCTTTCAGTCAACTAGATATGTGGTGAGATGTCAGAGTATAGCTGTGTGGTTAGATTATAATCTGAAGTATTTAAAAAGCTCATTAAACTTGTAGCCAGATCCTCAAATGACCCACATGGCTGTCGCTGATGATCCACGACCAAACAGCTGGCACTTTGTGTCTGACTGTACGTCTGTTTTGTCTTATTTGTATCTAACTATGCCCCCGAATGGCTGCAGTACAGGCTGCTATGAGTTGCATGCTGCTAATACAAATATTTACTTTTTAATCAAGTCCCTTATGTCTGTAACTTCTGTTTCCATTGAACATTTTAAACTGAACCACAAGCAAAAACTGCCATGAAGGATTTGATCTACCTCGTCCCTAACATACCATCTTGACCAAACCAACCTTTCTATAGCAGTCTGCAGTAGCTTAAATCATAGAAAGGACCCTGCCTGTTTGATCGCTCCAGTTTTATGATATGAGGGACCATGCTTCAATAAGGCAAAATATAACCAGCACTTGGCTTTTAAGGTCTTTTTTTACAAATTCAAAAGCTGATATGTTACACACTGAAAATCCTCAAGATAACCATTACTTATTTGTGTCGATAACTTATTCCTTGCAAGGTTTAAAAATCTTGCAGACTGGCCTTTTCTTGTCTTCCTCACCTTACCCCCAATTGGTCACAGCAGATGGCCCCGCCCCTCCCTGAGCCTTGTTCTGCTAGAGGTTTCTTCCTGTTAAAAGGCAGTTTTTCCTTTTCACTATCACCAAGTGCTGCTCATGGCTGATTTTCTGTTTGTTGGGGTTTTCTCTGTATTATTGAGTCTTTAACCTACAATATAAAGCTCCTTGAGGCAACTGTTGTGATTTGGCTCTAAAAAAATACAATTGAATTAAAATTAATATAGTTTTGTCATTCATTAACTTCCATATTTACGTGTCATTTTCCTATATGTGATTTTAAATTTAATTTACATTTCATTTCCGTCTATCAGGAGGTGGTGAGGAATGAGATCCAGGTGATGAACCAGCTGAACCACGCCAACCTCATTCAGCTATACGCTGCATTTGAGTCGCGTAACGACATCATCCTGGTCATGGAATAGTAAGTTTGTCTCAAGGTGTTTGTGACAATACAAAAAGAGCCTCTACAAACTCGGACTGGCTGTAACAGTGTCTCTCTTTGTGTGGTAGTGTGGAAGGAGGGGAGCTGTTTGACCGCATCATTGACGAGAACTACAACCTCACAGAGTTGGACACGGTGCTGTTTATACGGCAAATCTGTGAAGGGCTGCAGTACATGCATAAAATGTACATCTTACATCTCGACCTCAAGGTAAACCTACTTGAGTCTTCGCGTCACAGTAGAAATAATCTCTTTCAGTATTTTTATTTATTTTTCAATATGTTACAACATTCATTTGGAGCCTAAACAGCCCAATGAAAAGACAAGTTTATAAAGTTTCAAAATAAAAGCTCCCATCTCTGTTAATGAAATAAAATTTAGGGTGTTGTCTGTGTTCTTTTCTTTATCTTTTGCACCTATGCCAAAAAGAAGAACGACCTCTAAAACACAGTATATGTGACACCAGAATCTGTGTTCTTTTTCAGCCTGAGAACATTCTTTGTGTCAGCAGAGCTACTAACAAGATTAAAATCATTGACTTTGGCCTTGCCAGGAGGTAAGATTTATAGTCACCTCATCTTTCATGCACTGGTTTATTTGAGTATGTTTTTCTCTTATGGATCTGGTTCCTCTGACAGGTATAAGCCTAGGGAGAAGCTAAAGGTCAACTTTGGAACGCCTGAGTTTTTAGCTCCTGAAGTCATCAACTATGAGTTTGTGTCATTCCCCACGGACATGTGGAGTCTTGGAGTCATCACCTATATGCTGTGAGTCAAGGAGTTCATTCAGTGCACACACAAAGACACAACCTGTACAGTTCCTGACGTCTGTATTATTCTTAATGTCCAGACTCAGCGGCTTGTCTCCGTTTCTGGGGGATGATGACAACGAGACGCTGAACAACATCCTGGCCTGTGAGTGGAACTTTGAGGAAGAGGAGTTTAAAGACGTCTCAGATGAAGCTAAAGACTTTATCACACTTCTTCTGGTGAAAAGCAAGAGCTGGAGGATGAGCGCAACAGAGTCCCTCAAACATCCCTGGCTGTCAGACCGGAGTCTGCACTATCAACTAAATCGCAAGGTAAATACGAAATTCACCTTACAGCAAAATTTACTTTATAGTAAACAGTGAATAATACAAAACACAATTTTAAAAATGCTTCTTTTTTTTAGTAAAATGCATCTGAAATATATAAGATCAAAAGTTTATTAATTCAAATATGAATGTGTACCATTCAAGTAAATTTCACTTGATTAGATTTGAACTTATGTAACAACATTAGATGTAAATTTTGCATGTAAGCAAATTAACCAATATGTGTGTAATATCTATTGTAAACATGAAAGGAAGACTTAAAAGTGTTTGTGTTATGCATCTTTGAACCCTGTTTGCTATCCTAATTCAAAGAGTGTAATAACAAACAGTTTTCCTGGATCCTCTTACTGCAGAAAACTAAGTGCCACTCCACGCATGGTCCTCCTTCAGAGAGTAAGACAAGTAAGAGATCTTTGTCTTCATTTTCCTGTTAGCTTATATATAAATGTTTTAATTAATTTTCAACCCAAAGAGCCAATTCTAGGGCAGTTTCTCAACTTTTCTTCTATTAAGCCAAACATATTGTTTGCTTTCCTCTTAGAAACTATGTGAGACCCTCGGCATGCCTTTTGATAATGAAAGGAGCTGGAGCCCAACACTGGACCAATGCTGCTGTACCTGTGTATGAACTTGATAACTACTCTGCTCCATCCGTCTTCTGCATAGCTCCATATCTTGCAGTTCTGTCTCCAGATAGTGTGATGCACGGTAATAACAGACACTCCTATTCTGTAGTGTCTAAAAACACTGATGATGAAGAACCCAAACTGTTGGACACATAAAGGCCACGTGACCTGTCTGCTTCCACATATGACAGATCAGCTGTGTATAGCATCAAACCATCATTGTTATTCATCCACAGTTTGTCATATTGTCCTGTTTTCTTGCATGCTTTGCACTTTCTTCATTTATTTTCTCTAAGAGTCAGAAAACATTTTTAAACACAATATAGACTGAATTCTCTTATTTGAATAATATATTTTTGCGATTTATTTCTTTTAATTTACAAGTCTTATAAAAACGAAATGTTTTTTTTCTTGAACATAAGTTTAAGTACATTTAGAATTTGATTGAATTTGAAGTCATAGTTGATTAATTTATTTTGTGTACAGCACAGCACTGCATACCCTCACTTCCCCTTGAGGAGTGACAAAATGTTAGTGATCAGTGAACCAGTGAATATATCTTGGTTTGTGCCATCGTTCACCCTAATTTTTAAGCCCGCATCACCTTCTGTATGCATTTATGCCACCACCTTGTCTTGCTTCGGCAGTTTGGAGTAGCCCTTTCACCTTCCATGAAGGCATAACGAACAACAGAATACTACCTGTGAATAATATATATATATATTTTCATGACTGAAGTGGATTCTTATGTTCATTTATTTACTGGTTCAACACCAGAATGTACTTGAAGAGCTTTTATTCAATAAGTGATTTTTTTCAATGGAGAAGAGCAGGATTTAATGTAGTTATGCACAGATGGTAAGTGCATCTGTGCAGCTCAGTTTGATGGAAAGCCAACAACAGAGCAGAGAAGACACCAGCCATTGCTTTGTCATCCCTTTCAAGGAGATGAAAACTGAATGTGAATTCAACTCTCAGTTGTTTGCTTTTCCATTTGGAAGCAGAAAAGCTCTGTGAATTCAATACTTGTGCATTTGAATTTATTATTTCTTTTTCAGGTTTTCTTGTGCAATGATGAGAGATCAGTAATTATGAAATATTATTATGTTAATAAATAACTCACACCAGACAACATTCATAGTGCATCTTATTTACTGGGTATTTTTGTAAATTGAAAAAGTAATATGACAGTAAAGATACTTCTGCTTTGGAATTTGCTTTGATTTTTTAAAAGCTTCTAAAGTAGGGCACCCCTATTGCTCACAGCAGAGTAACAAAGCCTATAGTCCTCAATACAGTGGTCTAGGTCCCCCCTTTCCTGTCTTATGTACGCTGTCATATCTATAAAGATAAAGAAGGTACAGCAAGCACTGAAGCCACTGTGTGACTTGTCTCAGGTAGGTCAAAGTCAAAAGCCTTTACTTGGCACTGGTTCTGTACATAATCTGGCATTTCAAGACCCAGTTAGAGCTTGCTTTATTTAAGCATTATGCAATTATGTTATTCCAGCTTAATGTACTTGAGTTGGACCAACTTAATTAACCCTTTAAAACCGATCAGAGCAGCACGCTCGTTTTGCAACTACTTTTAAATCCTGGTAGCACTGCAACCACGTGAGCTAGCGCAATAATTTTTTTTGCATATGAAACCGGAGAAGTTGTACTTACATCTTATGCCATCAGCTTGTCCTAGGTCACAGTTTCCTTCCACATATAGCTTTGCAAAAACTGCATAAAAAGCGCTTGCAGCAACAAAAACATAATATTCCAGAAACACGCTTTGCTGATCAGCTGTTCATAACACTTCCTAAGTTGGAATAGACGTCAGCGCGAACTATCGCAGGTCCGCCATGACCTGCCCGAAACCGGAAGTGATGTCATTTTCGCGGAAATGTAGTTTTTTACCATCAGGGCCTCATGAGCCTATACTGGTGTTTTTAAAAGTTATGTTTGACTTTATGACTTTCTGTGTCGTTTCTGGGATGCTTAGGACTAATATTGCACTGCTGGAAATAGTTTATTTTGATGCATATGCTGTTATTTTGCAAATTTGCATTATAATATTTATTTTCATTTTTCCTGCAGTGTATAAAAATTGGTGTATTTCAAAAATAAAACTACGAAGACACTCAAAATAAATTTCCTGTGGTGGGAAATTATTTTGTGCAACTTTTTTGTATTTACAGTTTTGAGGGATAAGCCTCTTAAATTTCTCTAACTAGAAATATATGTTAAAAAAACAAAAATGATTTTCAATTTTTTTGTAGTTTATTGCACTTTTTTGCAATTTATGTAGTTACTATGCACTTAATGCATACATATTATTAAGATTTAGGCTGTAATGGTTGTATTGATGTATAGCAACTTGAAATTCTCCCAAAAATGGCACTACAGCATGTAAAAATATAATATAAGCTCTGGCGGACTTGGTTCTATGGTAGGTCTTAAAGGGTTAATTAATGATGAATGAACTTATTTACTGCACTTGAGTCCAACTTAATTTGATGGAAATGATCCAACTCATGCAAATTTTGTTAGGTCAACACAAATACAAACAGAAGTGTGAATAGAAAGCCATTTATTAATATGGAAATCCTTTCCACGATTATTTAACTTCACGTGAAGGGTTATTTTTAGGAGTGTTCAACAAAGTCTAGAGTCTGGTTAACATAAAACTTGTCATGTGCATCTTTCAATTTTATGGATTTATAACAAATTTCACATACAGCAGCTGCTACTTCATCCATGCTCTTCCACTTATTACGGGTAGCCTGAAGTCTATCCCAGCTGTCGAGAGGCGGGATACACCCTGTACAGGTCGCCAGTCTATCGCAGCGATAACACAGAGAGACAGAAAGGAATTTGCAATCACATTCACACTTATGGGTAATTTAGAATAACCAATTAACCTAACCACACTAACTGCATGTCTTTGGATTGTGGGAGGAAGCCAGAGTACCTTGACAGAACCCATGCAAGCACAGAAATACCAATAGCACACATATGGTGTGTATCCTTTTCTGCCCCACTGCAGAAGTGCAGTGAGTTATCTCGCCTGTTTACCTCAACTAGAGTCGCTCAGTTCAGAGGAAAATCCCTCATGTGGGGAAACGGAGGAATAGTCCCTCTTTGTCTCACTGGAGACTGGGACACATTATTTTCTGACAACTAAAGAAATAACATATTTGAACAATCTGATCATTAAAATGAAATAAGATTTTATGGGGGGTGGCTTTTTTCTATGATTTACTTCTTGCCCTTGCGTAATATCTACTTAACAATTTCAAACAAGCTGCATAGATGGATTCACCGGATTCATTGAAACTAAAAGCGCATGTAGAGGAAAGTCCATGAAAATGCATTCCTTGGTCATCTTTAATCTTCTGAGTTTTAAAGTTCATTTGGGACGATTGTCCTGCTACAAAATCTTCTTAATTGAACATGTTATAATTTCTTATGTTTTCATAAGTTTGTAAATGCATCCTGACTCTTTCCATGTTTCCAAAAAACAAACCAAACCAAAAGAAAGTCACCAGATATTTGACCCTTTCATCTCAGAATCTGAACCAGATACAAAATAGGGTACGGAGAGAAACGTAAAGGGTTATTTGTATTTGAGGTATATTAACTACTTAATTTTCATATTACTCAATTTCTACAAATCAGCATTCTACAGCCTCGCAGAAAGAGAAATGTACCTAAAATCATGAAAACATGCCTAAGGTCACATTTAATCCTTGTAATCTATAGTGTATCTGCAATTCTTAAGACCAAAAGTAGTTGTTGGTTGCTAAACTTGGCCTTGTGTAGATTTGTATGAAGGCCTCTTTGACTGTTTCAGATGTGATTCCCATTATTTTAATTTCACTATGCACAGACCACATGTAGTGTTTAATTTTTTTTTAAAGTTACTCGTTTTCCGTTGTTCCCTGTCTCCTAGTTTTACTAGCCGTTTTAATCCACTTATCTCCAAAATCCCACTTTAAAAAACTGTCAAAATATTTAACCCAAGCCAAAGGAAGACTGCACAATAGCAAATGATTGAAAGGATGTAACTGTATTTAAATATTTGATATGACTTATGAGATTCTGTGCTTGAATCCCTACTAAGGATTGTATGTCCAGTGATTAATGCAGCATTACGGGAAATCAGCGGCTGGAAGCATCATTACTTCACACAGTCAGCTGCTGAGAATCCAAACCTCATTTAACAACTGAGTTCCAACTGAGTCCCCCTCAGTCTCATTCTCCAGCAATAACAAACATGTCCCTGTGCACAGCGAGGGATTTTTGGCTATTTGCAAAAGAAAAATGACAGTCCAACAAAGAGAAGATAACCAATTTTATGGGTCAAAGTTAAAAACAAAAAAAGAGAGGAGAACAAAAACAGTATGAGAATGAGGGCGATTCACTGATTAGTTGATATGCTGAGTTAGCAGACAGCTCCAGTGAGGTTTCCAGCTGAGAATTACATTTTTCTCATAAATCCACCAGATAACAGGCTGGGGTTGTGAGTTTACATTGTCACACAAAACCACCCTGTGACCTGCTGAAATTTGTATTGCCATCAACTCTGGGATCTTTTAACATCCATCAAAATATCTGATTGCTGTACCAGAATGAGCCCCTTTTTATCAGCATAAATCAAAACTATGAAGTGCGAGCAAGGCTCTGGGAAAAGGAAAGGAAGAGGACATCCAAGACCAACGGAAATTCACTTGCTCATTCCCCAGCCTCATCTCAATGAAATCTGAAATGTTTATTAGTGTCTGAAGACTTGGGAAAATACACAAAGCAGTAATGGGAGAGGGAGGGGCAGATAATGCAACACAAGGACATGAAAAATGTAAGAGCTTATATACTTAAAGATGGATAAACTGTAAGACAGCAGCAACGAGACATAAATCCTTCTTGGAGTAGTTTTACATTTCGCAGTTCAAAATAGTTTTAACACTGGACCTTGGTGCAGCCTGCAAATTTCCAATCAGCCACCTACCAATCGGTGGCACATATAAACAGAAGATTTTAACAGTAGATAGGGGGAGTTCTTCAGGGGCAAATGGGGTTAGTATCTTGCCCAAGGACAGTTGGCATGCAGACTGGGGGAGCCAAGGAATCAAACCACTAACCTTCCAGTCAGTAAATACTACCTCAGTAGAAGCTCTACCTCCGGAGCTACAGCCACCCCAGGGAGAAGAGTTCCCGACATCTAGGGCAACCACGTCCTCATTTGAACAGACAGCACCTCAGCAGACTTTCACATAAACCATCTGGGTTATGAGATCACTCAGTCACTTAGCCCAGAGGTTTCTAACATGAGTGCGTTCACAGTTTACTTCCCTGAGAACCATGCATCTCCCGGGCAGACCAAAAAACCATGACAGACTGACACTCTTGCCACAGAGTCCCCTAAGGGGAGTGTAAGTTGCACCCACAAGTAGTGCAAATGATTTGGAATCAGTACAGCATAGCCTGGTTGGACATCTTTCTGTCCAAGCGCACAACTCTGCCATCTATGGTTTTTCTTGGTATAGGCTGGCGCCCCACTAAGGGTATTTGCTCTCACCAGTGCCTAGCCAGGGAGTCTCCTTTATGCTTTCCCTTTGATTCCCTTAATGTTCTTCAAATCAAATCACTTTTAGTGTCACATCACATGTGCAGGCACACTGATACAGTGCATGTGAGTGAAATTATTGTGTGCGAGCTTCACAAGCAACAGAGGTGTGTAAAAATACAATAACATAAGAACAAGCAAAATATATATACATATATGCTGCTCACTCTCTCCACAGCAGCGCCGTTGATGGTGATGGGGGTGTGTACTTCTCTGCACCTCTGGAAGTCCACTATCAATTCCTTTGTCTTTGCAACGTTGAGGGTAAGATGGTTGTCTTGACACCAGTGGGTCAGGGCACTGACCTCCTCCCTGTAGGCCGTCTCATCACCTTTGGTGATAAGACCCACCACTGTAGTGTCGTCTGCAAACTTCACTTTCTTGCTTAACAGTGTGATGCATTTGGCCACAGGGTTCTCTTGGTGGCTTGGACGTCTGGTTCCTGACACCTCTCAGTCTGCTGAGCAGGGACCCACAGGACCTTTCAAGGAGGTTGGAGCTTTTGTCCCGGCTGGGATGCATGGCCACGAGGGGATCTGTCATTCTTCGCTGACTTTGAACCTTCTGTTAACGATACGTTACTCTTTTAACATGGACGGTGTATAAGAGTTGTTGGGGTTAATGCATGGGACAACGGTTTGGACCCAGTCTTCAATCCATGCATGACATGTTGCACTGCCACCACATCTGGGAGTGAGAGATGTTACACTAGTGGAGAATTTAGCAAATGTGCAGGAGCAACCTGGGCAACATCGTGCACATTTGCTAGGTTCTATGGACTTAACATGGCCTCAGGCTCCACGCTAGCCTCTCCTGTACTACCTCTGGCTGACCAGTACGTTGTTCTTTGTGACATCACTGTTCACTGGCAGTAAGAAAGGAATGAATGAAGTTACAAAGGCAACTAAGATCCTGAAAATTCATTGATGACTCAGTCACTTGAAACGTCTTATTGTGAGAAGATTCCTAGAGACCGGATGCAAATGTTTCCTCTAAGCCAGGCAACACACTTGCATTCATTAATAATTCTGTGTCCATTTAATACAAACGGTCATTTTGTCATGATTTCCACTGGTCCCACTGATCCAGCTGGCTAAAAAAACACTTATTTGGTACATCAACAGTTGTATTTATGTGGAATACCACAGTAAATCACATTTAACCTTGGAAGTCATTACCTGATACAAGTTTCATTGAAATATGACTAAAACTGTAGGAGCAGTAGGAGGGAGTTTTAGAAGGATGGACTGACCTTTGACCTCAGTAAACACTTTCCTCAGAGGTTTATCATTTAAGTCTTATTAAATATAACATAATATTTATTTAGTAAAGTGAGGCTTCACTGGTCTCAGAAAGAAGATAAAGCAGAGTATACTTCTGGAAAAGCCTACTGTGTGACAAGTTGCTACTGTATGAGTGTGACGTGTCTCCCAGTTTCTCTGTCAGCTGCATGGTGCTTGTGTATGTAACTTGAATTTTTGTTTACTGTTGATACCATTGTAAGATAAGACATTGACCTTGGCAAAGGACTTCTTTCTCTGTGCTCATTTTCTTTATTCAAAATACAGGCGCTGTCCTAATTTACAACTTTTCTTTATTTTCAAAAAGATCTCTGGAGGCCTTGTCATCCTGAAAGAGCCCACTATTAAAGACTCAAACTCCTGAGAAATGTTCTTCTCAGTTGCCAAGAAGGAATTGCTAGATATCCTATCAAAGTGACCTCAAACTGATCTCAAGTTCTTTCACTTGAACTCAAACCTGCACTCTGTGGTGTTTCTGCACACTCGACACACGTGTGAAGAATGAAGCTCTCTGCACAGCAGTGCACACACAGTCACTCAAATATCTGGAAACTCACAGCAAGACACCTGCTGCCCAAACAAGTGAGGAGCCTCGGGCTGTAACAGAGCTGTGTGTTGTTCTTGTTTGATCAGGCTGGGTGGATCGTCAGACTGCTGTGCTTCTCAGGACCCAGGGAACATTTCTTTTCTTTTTTCCTTTTTTCATGATGATGTTTACTTTACACTCTAATGAAATCACACCTCCCACCATGCTGTGCTCCCAGAAAAGCTGAGCAGAAAGAGAGCACTTTCTCGAGGCTACTGACACTCTCAGCTGGAGCAGATGTTGTCATACATGATCAAATGTACAAGAACAATAAGAGATGAAGAGCAGCTCTGATTGCTTCTTTTAAGATACTGTCTTAAGTCATTGTGGATCATCTTTTCAAATGACTCCCCTCTCTGGGTCAACATATCAAGTTCTGGTCGTGAATTGTATTTATTTTGGCCCCTGGAGAGACCAATTCTGTGACAGATGTAACTGCCCACACATAGACTTTCCTCTGAAATTTCTCTGAAATGTCTTTTGAGTTAGAAAAACATATTTTTCCAGATTTGGAGACAATCAAACTTCAGCCAAGTTGCTATGTGGGGATAGATATGTGGCCATTTCTGTTTCTTTCTTTATCTGTTTGTCTAATTTTCTAGCTAAATATGAAGAAATTTGGTGATTCGGCGTGAGCAAAAAATAAAAGCCATTACATTTTGATGCGGATCTGGATCACTTTCTACTTTCCGTTGGCTTTGCAAGGAATATTTGAGTATATTTGGTTGCTTCATTGAAGTTATGATATTTGCATGATGGTTTTCCTAAGATTAAGATGCCAGGCTTTTGGCAGCATCTGCTTTGCATCAAATGGAAACCTACTCAATTCACTTCATTATACATCCTCACTCACAGTTTAGGCTAACATCCTTGGTACAAATTTGTAATTTTGGCTCAAATAAAATTTATTTCTCTCTATATATATTTTTTAAAAGAAGCAAGAGTAAGGAATTTTGTGTTTGGTAATACATCTTGTACCATTGGAAAGCCTGTTTATGTTTATTTCCCCTAAATGAGGCCACATTTTAAGGACAATGCATTTGTGGGTTTGGCGAAAAATGTGCCAAATCCTTTCTGCCAAGGCCAAAGAGCTTATTGTGCTCTTGATTCTTCTTTGGTGTTGTTTACTGGCTTAGATGACTAGAGTCTGAAAAAAACAAGAGATACTGGTATGGTGAGGAGGAAGAGGATGAGAAGGTGAGAGTAGTGCTGGAAGAGACAGATGTAGAAATAGAAAATGAAAATATAAATGTAAAACATTTAAATAGTCATGTTATGTTAGTAATAGTAATGTTCTTTGAAACAGATACTGGCGATTTTTAAAAATTCAAGTGACTTATTATAGTTATACTATTTATCCAGTGTCTGAATACATTGATTGTCTGACCTATCACCCCTGGCTGTGTGTCTTACACTGTGCACTAGGAAGACTTTTGTGAGGTGTGTAACCAGGCTTGCTTCGTTATGGACAAGTGACGTGAAGTGCACTGCATCACCACAAAAATTGCGTGTTAGTGTTCGAGCTTTTTTCATGGAGCTTGCTGAAAGGATAAGTGTTTCTCCCGGTATGGCAACACTTTGAGCCGATCTCTCCTAATAAAGTATTAGACATAATATGCCTAAAAATAATTAAATGTTATTACTATAATGTTCACAAGTAATTTTTTTCATTCCAAGGTGTATGCCAAGCAGCTTGGGTACAACAACAGCAAACCTCACCTACGGCTATCATCTAGACAGGGGTGCATATATCCAAGCCCATATAGGCTTGCTGGGGGTTATTTGTGCACCCCTGTTTCCTCGGTACCAGTAAAAGGGTTTTCTTCAAAGCAGACGTGGGTACCACCGAAAAAAAACCCAAAAACAGATGGAGTTTTATGGAGGACTAAGAGTGCCAAAATCAAATATCTAATCATTGAACACGTCATCAAATAATTATTTAAGTTTTTCATTATGTAACTGAAACAGAAAATAATAATTTAATACATGTATTAAATGAAAACATTTAAAACATTTAATTACTAATTAAAAACGATTAATAACCACCTGAATTAAATTTTAATTAATCATTGATATATTAATGAATTCATTTTATCATTCTCATATTAATCATTTCATGTATTATTTACTGATGTATTTATTTAATCAATTTTTGTGGCCCTCCTGGGAGTGTCCCGACACAGTGGAATAAATATTATTTCTCAATAAAAAAGGAATAAAGTCACCATTGCCCCAGTATTTATGAGAACAATGAGTCCTGTCTTTTGAAAATATAGCAACAACTTTAATGTAAGCATTTACTCTCCCATCATATTTATTTAAACATTGGCTGAAATCATACTGACAGGGTTTTTGACTTCTATCACCATTGCCCACTCCTTAATCAGTAACTGATTATGTGAATGAATAAACCGGTGAATAATTAAAATTAAATTAAGTTGTGGTCATTCTTGGCTTTGATGATGTTGTTTACTACAGTAATCCAAATTAATGTGTATTTTATTGACATGATTCATACATTACTGTAGATGGGTGTTTTCTTTTAGTCATTTCCTTTTATCATTTTACCATCCTTTTATCCTTTGTTCTATCATGCTATTGTCGCCCTAAAAACATACAGTTTTTTGTGTTTTTGTGGAGGTTTTTCCTCACTTTCTAGCCAGGCTGTAAATATT
The DNA here is from genome assembly GCF_051167445.1 of Perissodus microlepis. Lineage (NCBI taxonomy): Eukaryota > Metazoa > Chordata > Actinopteri > Cichliformes > Cichlidae > Perissodus > Perissodus microlepis. The sequence continues at coordinate 26,763,888 of NC_140477.1, read as the reverse complement.
CACCCTCGCTTTCTTCATTTTCCATTGTGTTGTATTCAACTTTTGTGGGTGTTTGAATAGTTTTTCTATTTGTTGGTATTTTCTTCAGGTGAAGTGCATTTGACCTCAAAGGGCCACCGTAGACTCAGGACCTCCTTGTTGTGAGGCAACAGTGCCAATCACACTGTGCTGCCTATATATAAACAAAACATAAAATAATCAGGATCACAACACTAAAATGTTTTATTTTTAAACTACATTTAAAAGTTTCAGTTGTGCTCAGGTTTGTGAGTTATGGCCTATATTGTGAACAAATACTTGCGAAGTGTTCAAAAGTCTTTTTCTTAGCTGTTAGAAACAACAGTTATTGGTTGCACTTCTCCCTCCGTCCTTCTAGTGACGCTGTTGCAAGAAAAAACTATTTAGCGCTCACATGCTTTCCTCTCTTTAGGCAAGCGTCTTTTACTGCTTCTTCTCGCTCGGTTCCCATTGGCCAACTTCATCACGCTTCCTCATACGTAACAGCGTGCAGCGGCTTCCAGCTTGGTTTACGGAAGCGGCGGAGGGTCGGTGGTACTCAGACGGTAAACTGACGGAAGCCTTTTGCTTGGTCCGGTTGGTCAGTGAGGCAGCAAACCGTAAACATTCACCCGGTCAGTGAGGCAGCAAACCGTAAACATTCACCCGGTCAGAGATGGCTCAGTGCTTCGAGACTGCCACCGTTAGCTCCGATGTTCATGGAGAGCCGAAGAAGGAGAAGAAAGTAGCCGTCATCACCGGCATCACCGGGCAGGTAAGGTTACTGCACTGTGGGATGGGATGGACAAACCCCAGTTTATAAAACCTTGCTTTCCAATGGCGCACTTTAATCGTCACTGCTGGTGAAAGCGTCAGTACCTCCTCGTTCGTGGTTAATTTTGAGAGGAAACGTGTGGTTAAAGCTGCCGGTGTCACTTACACCTGTCAGGAGCTAGAAATGCGGTAATTCACCATCCCATTCAAATGTGCTCTTTGTGTATTTTACATTGAAATTCTCCCAGAAAGGGAATTAATTTTGCTTCTCATTCATGCTTTAAGGGAAAACGCTTCTGCTCTTTCTAGTCAGTTGTCTTTGTACTATACTTCCAAGTTTTCAAGAATGTCGTCAGAGTATACGTTTTTGGCTCTGCGAGTCCACACACAGCCAGTGACAGCGCACTGGTGTCAGATAAAGTGAGTCAAACAGGTAGTTCAGGTGGAACTCGTCATGCTTTCTGGTTTGTCAGCTTTTCAACCTGTTCTGGTCACAGACAATGTGGTGATGTGAACATTTCAATTAAAAATGACAGAACATGAATGTTTAGGTGTCTCTGTGTAGAATTAACCTTAAACCTTTAAACTCTGTAAACCATCAGCTGAGATTTAAAAAACAAAGTAAACAAAAAAAGTTGCCTAAGACTTGAAAGTAGCCACCAGCAATCCTGCAAACCATGCTACACAGTAACCCATATGTACAAGTTTATGATTACAATACAATAAACAGTAAAATACAATAAAATTTGTTGTTTCCAGAGACGCACAACAGACCGTGAATGGCACAGTGAATGACACACAGCAAACCATAACGAAAGGCAGTGTTGACACTACTCTAGAAACACAAGTCATCGTGTCACATCATCAATTTGTAGACTAGTTTGGACGAAACTATCAGTTACTATAAATTATTTCCATTACTGGTCAGCTGCAAATCCTCTGAACTTACTGCTGTTTAATCATCACATTATTTCCTGGAAAGATAAGCTCCGGGTTGCAACAGCCCATTGAACAAGTTCTTTATTGTGGAGCCGGATGTTTCCTATTCCCAGAGTGATACAAATCTAGCAGCTTAACTGTCAGCATTTATTAAGGATGAAGCACATGTGCTCTTTTTGAACAAAGCAATGTCACCATGACACAGCTTCACACACACAGGTGTTGAGCTGTGATGATAACCAGCGAAGTCAGGCGTGTTTCTTAATTAACTACTTGGGAAATTATGGTGGTTCGGCCAGCAGTGGAAGCACACGTAGGCAGTCCATACTCCTGTATAGATAAATAAATAAATAATAAATAAATGAATATAAGTGGACCAAATATTGTCACATGGTTTGTAGTGACACATTTACTTGGAGTTAACTTGAATCTTTCCCCTGCGTGAACGACAAAGGACGGGGAAAAGCTACAAGTCTACAAAGTCATCAACTGATGTAGACCACAGTAAACAGAACTAGAGATGTGGAAACATGGAAAAAGTCAGCAGTTGGTGCAGCATTCCGAAGTAATAGAAATAAGACACAATTCCATGGAAAATGCATGTACTGTCCAAACTAATACAAGAGATGCTTCAGTGTTGTTCTACAGATGACAAATGTAGCTACTGCTTCATCGTAGAGCCTTTAGCAGTCCTAAAGGAAGATTATGTAAAATTAAATTCAAATTTTCTTATTTCTTACAAACTTAACAGTGTAATTTTTTTTATGCCAACAGCTAACAGTAAGTAGACATTAAAGTAAAAAGAAAAAAGAAAATGAAATGAATCACTGAGTGAAGTGAAGTGCAAAACATAAAGGTCCAAATAGGATGCTGAAGCATAGCCAGTTTATTACAGCCTATTTTAAAGCATGCAACTCGAACAAGAAGTAACACTGTGACATGACATGTTTTAACATTACGCATCTAAAACAACAGGTGATGCCAGAGCTTCTGTAACATCACTCTTCATTCAATATATTTGCCTTTTATTTCATTTATATTCAGACATTAATTCGATATGGTCAGCCTTTCATTGTAATAAAGAAATAATTAAATACATACATACAAAAAAAAATTGCATTCCCCACAGTCTCCTTTATCCCTAAAGCCCAGGTCCTTTACCAGAGGCCTGGGAGATTCTTTGCTGTTCCTAGCACTGCACTCTTCTGAACAGAGATCTCGGACGTTGCTTCTGGGATCTGCTGGAGCTGTATGATGTAATACAGAGAGAAGCTAGATAGCTAGGCAAAGGTGTGTTATTGTGGCTGATCCTCACAAACACAAAGAATGGTAACTTTATTTTTAGTTACTACTACTGCTATGTTCCCTGACATTTTCTCAGACTCTTTTTATGGGGATCACCTGCTCATCAAACATGTTAACAATTATAAATGGCTTCAAGCTCACATTCACGCTTGTGTGACTCTGAGGCATTTTTCTGTGATACGTGCACACATTTCTGCATCTTTTTCACTGCAAACACACACTGTATATTATTTATGTTACGTAACATTTAATAGCGTGCTGTGATTTGTTGTTTTTTTTTCAATTTTAAATTATAGTAAATTTTGTATTTCAGTTTTCAGTTTGAATCTTTGTATCTCATGGCAATGCACACACTTAAAGCATAACTTTTTAAGGTGTAGTCCCCTTGCTCTCTGTTGATGCGTGTCAAAGAAACCACAACAATTTCCGTGTGCCCGTGATGTAATGGTGGTATTCAGTCGTACCCCCCCAAACACACACACACACACACACACACACACACACACACACACACACACACACACACACACACACACACACACTTAAAACCTAAAGATTTCCCTCTAGGGTGTATAGTCTCATGTAACTACAGCAGTTAAATGTGTTAGAATTTTAACTCGCCAGTAAGTACTTGAAGTATTTTCCAAAATGTTGTTGAAGGTTGTTTTTTTTTTTTTTTTTCTTTCTTCTAGCTGCTACCCAAAGCCATCCTCATGACCTCATCTCCTTGTTGCTTTGGAAAGCATAAAAATCCAACTCCACTGCATAAAGAGCTTACATCCTGGTCATATGTGTGGTTTTGTCATTTTACAACACAGCAGCTCACCAGTCTGACGAGTTTCTAAAGTCCACCATTTAAGGTTAAAATCCCAAAGCAATCTTTGTCTCATATAACTCAGACTTGTATAAACAACGGTCCCATAATGCATTAGTAACACAGTAGTATGTGGATGAATTCAAGTCAGCGTTTATATATTGACATTTAAGTTAGTCCCTAAGAAATGGCTAAGCTAAGAGTGTATTTTGAAAACAGGAGGGAGGGATAGTATCATTTTATTGACATTGCCAGTAAACCTGTGTGCCTTGTTTGTAGAGCTAATAGGGCTGCAATTAAAGGATAAAGACAGCGCTATGAAACACAACATTGGGACAAGTCCAAAAACCTGGATACATAGCAGTAGGTGCAGAATTTGGAAGTTTGAGAAGAATCTGATAATCTGATGTCACATCAAAGCAAAGCCAGAGAGCTGCTGTGAAAGCAGGTTTTGTAGTAGCAGAGAAGATGGAGGAAGAGCTTTTGAAATACTCCATGATTAAAGTGTGCGGCATCTTGTGTCCACAGAAAAACACAAGCATTTTCAAATGTTGGCTTAAGCACAAATACTGTTGCTGATTGGATATGTGATCTTGTCTCTGATTTACAAGCACAGTTGATGGAAAAGGGAAAAGATTTCATTGAATACTCCGTGGCTGTGGATGAGAGCACTGACACTAGTGACACAGCACAGCTGGCCATCTTCATCTGTGGGGCTGCAGTTTATGTGTCATAGAGGAACTTTTGGGCTTTAAATCATTGCATACTACAACCAGGGCAAAAGGAATCTTTAATGAAGTATCTAAATGTGTAATTGATATGAAACTGCTTGGAACTAATTTATGGGACTGAAAAACAGATGGAGTCGCTGCGAAAAAGGTAGATTAGTAGGAATGATGTGGGAGAAGATGCAGGGGGTGAACAGAACACTATAGTGCAATGGGGCGAAAAGTGGAGGTGTAAGTTGGTTTTTCTGTGCGACATAACAAAGCCTCTTATTGCACTAAACCTTCAGCTTGGGGGATGAGGCTGTGTGATCACAGATATGTATGATGCGTATGTATAAGATCTTTTCAAGTCACTCAAACGCAGCAAAGGAACTTTTCTCACTTTCCCTATTACCAAACAGTGTCAAGCCAAGTCACCACTACGGTGTTCGCAAATATGCATTCTGCTGATAAAGTGAACACGCTTTGCACTGAGATCACACAGTGCTTTGGTAGCTTTGCAGTGCAGAAATATAATTTTGAACTGGTATGTGATCCATTTAGTGTTGATGTGTAAAAAAAACACCTGTACGAACTTTGCATGTGACAGCTTTAAAAATCTTGAGACTGCAGGTTTACTAGTGCAGAAAGCACATTCAGATGACTCACATGTGTTCTACAGAATTTTTTCATTTCCATTAGCAATATAATACAGGGTAGGGCTGTGCGATAAGACCAAAATCTCATATCCCCGATATAAAACATTTATCGTCCTGACAACGATATAAATCACAAAAATGTAATATTTTCTGTAAATTCTGTGAATCTCGGGCAGCTCGACTTACGTGAACTTTTTCTACCTGGGCGTCCTGTACCTGGAGTCGAGTGTTTTAACCGATGCATGAAACTATATTTTTAGCCATAGGTTGTAACGGCCGCCTTTTTCTTTGTATTTATTACACGGAGTGCTGCGGGGAAACGCCTGTTCTAACGTTTGAGTCTAAGGTTTATTTTTTAGCACCTGACGGCTCGTTTTTGCTTCTCATCCGTAAGCACTGTGAATACTCTTTCACGTGATTCAGTTTATTTTGAAAAAAATCAACAGGATCTTGAGCTTTATTGTGAAAGGTTTACGTGGAAAACAAACAAGCGGACAGCGGAGCCACGTGATGGTTTTACCGTCATTGTTGCTAACGTAAAAACAGGCGCTTGTCCGTCCATAGTGTGGTTATATTAAATATAAGAGAAAGAGAGAACTTTAAGAAATTAATAAAGCCACTACAGTGACCATCAAAAAGATGAAAAAATATTGCTGTAAACAGTTTATTTTACGACACGACGAAACAAACGATAGCGTAGTAGGAAACGGTAGACGTTTTTATATCGTCATCCGATATATATCGTTATATCGAACAGCCCTAATACAGGGTGTATTGTTAGGGTGCATTAATACTTGCTTTACACTCTTTTGTTCACATCAATTTTGTGCTTTCAGCTACCTGTTTCATAACAGGATTGTGAACACACAAAAAAGCTTAAACACTGAAGGAAATAAAAATGATCAAAAAGATGTTTTTATGTGCAGGTTTAAATGAAATTTTCATTTCCTTTGAGCTCTTCTTTGATCTTCACCAACTTATTAGAGAAATATCTGTATCTAACATTTGTTTTGTCAACTATTCAGAAGGTTGGTAGTTTGATCCCCAGCTCCTGTGTCTGTACGTTGAAGCGCCCTGCACAAGACACAACCCTAATGGGATTTTTCAAATGAATAGCTCCCGGGACAAACTTCAAATTTTGGCAATTGTGTCCACTTTTAAAAGGTTTTGTTGACTGTTATTCATGAATACTAATTACAAGAAGCTTGCCTAAGAGAGATCATACCAAGTCACGACTTACAGGCTTATTAGAATTGTGCAAACGCCGTTTTAGGACTGTTTGTTTTTTATATAGTGTATTTACATATTTGTTTGGATTTGTGTTCTTAAGTCTGAAAACGTAAAGAGCTGCAGTCTTACACCTGATTTATCCTACCAGTGGCAAAATTACGCTGTAGCCCAACGTACACAGTGAGCCATTTATTTTGTATGCCCCTTATTTTAGCATAACTAATACCACAGTTTAACCAAAGTTCATTTTTAATGTTTCAATGATTTTCTCTCTTTTTTTTTTTTTTTACATGAATGTATTTAGATGTTAAGTATTGTTGTTTGCTGTAGTCAATTTTGTCAGTTTATTAGTAGGTTCAGAAAAATAACTTAACGCCAAGAGCTATAATTATTTGTAAAATGATTACAAAGTAACAACTTAAGTATTTGCATCATTTGCACACTTTTAATAAATCACTGCATTTGTTTGCCATTTTCTTAGAAAAATATTAAGGGATGGGGGGTGGCTCCAGATGGTTGCACAGTACTTCACATTTATCATTAGGTGTTTCTTACAGGGATAACGAAATAAAGATGGTGCACACCATTGGACTCTAGTGTTTTCTCACTTTTCCGCTAGTTGATTAGTGCGAGCACATTGTGAGCACAGGTCTACATCAAGCGACAGCGAGCTGGTCCTTATGTTATAGTGTTATTTTACTATTTGTGTATTCAGTACCAGTGCGTGTTTTGTGTTACAGCGCGCTTGTTTCCAAATGGAGTGGCTGGAATTGGTCAGATCTGTTCGCATTGTGCTGAGATGCTGATGGCGATGTCACACTAGCAGTTTCAAGTCTTAGCCTCTTTAGCCAACCAGCATTCTAGACGCAAAGAGTGTCTAACATACAGCATCACTGGATTAGTTTAGTATAAAGAACAGCTCCTGTTTTCTGACTGTACTGAAGATCATACAGATGGAATTTGTTAGTACTCTGTTATAAAGCTCATAGACTGTAAAGTTATTGCCTACAGATAAAAGGAATAAAGATGTAGTCTGGGAATTTTATTTTTTAACAATACAACACTCTAGGATTTTTAACTACTATTTCCAAGATATTCTAATCTAGTCAATTTAATATTAAAGGAAACAGAATTTGTGTCAAACTTTCAACATTTTCAATGTATTATAAATGTTATATCGATATGACACGAGAAGATTCTGCTCTCGTTACCTGTTCCTTTACTCATAGTCTTTTTACGTCCCACTCTTCCATGTATTTGTTCTGCTTTATCTAAAGAAGTGGAAATAATATAACCTGTCCATGACCTAGATATCAGTGGTGTGTGTGTGTGTATGCCATATGTAGCGTACAGATATAAGAGGAATTTCTGTTGCCATGTGATGATTTGCACTGAAGCAAACTTAAGCAGAAACCTGAGAAATATTTCATGGTAGGGAATAAAAGTAGTCCGTTGACCTTTACCAGAATCCAGCCCTGGAGAGACAACTTTCAGCGGCCTTGGAAAGTCATTTTCAACATCTCACATTCCTTTAACAAGCAAAGGTCCATCTCCCCTCACCCTCTTTAACAGGAAAAAAGAATAACAGTGTTAATTCATTTTTATTTCACCAGTCATGGCTTTACTGTTACTGACTACTGAGAGCCTATGCAGGAGGCAAGCAGGCAGGCATCTGGATACAACATCTCAGAAGTCACTTGTCAGGCCACCGGGGTCACTGCGATGCTGTAAATCAGTTGGCTAACTACTGTTCATAAATTTCAGGGCAACACGCTGCTCGGCCTGAATACTTTTGACTGCTGTCTTGGTGTGAAGTATTGGGTTGAGAGAGTGTGAGGTATGGGAGACCACCTGAGTGCCAAGGCAAAGCTGTGGAGCTGGGCAGGGGTTCTGGTTGATAGTGTGGTTTTTTTATTAGCTGGGGTTACAAAGAGGACAGGTTCACCTTTTCTGTTCCACAGTTAAACTTTACTTTGGCTTTGAGACCAGCACTTCTTTCTTCAACCCCTCTGGTTGGGAAAACAGCGCTACATTGCAGTATGACCCGCAAGCTTTTTGATGTTCAACCTACAGGCCTCTTTTCTTCATCCTTTGTTGGTGTTTTATACACTCTCATTCCTTCCTTGCCTCCTTCCCTAGACTCCACTGTTAGCAACACTGGATAGAGTGTTTGCCTGTGCCAGTAATAATAATCATAAAGCTAAGAATCCGTGCACACATCTCCGCTGTTGCTCATAACGGCTGCTGATGGCTCCTTAAAGGCCGAGTCCTCCTCTGAATGAAGTCTGTCAGCTTCTATTTATTCAGGAAAAGAGATGTAAGCTAAGTCCAGCTGCAGTTAGTTGTAAATGGTAAAAAACATAGGTGCATCTACTACAAATTCTCATGAGTTCTCGACGTCAGAGGTCAAGTTTTCCGAAAATCCTGCGAATGCGATAACCAGAGAATGAGGCGACGTAGGCTTTTGAAATTGATACCACAGGTGTAGCTACAACCTCTTTTCCACTAGCACCGGCTCAGCTCAGCTCAGCTCGACTACTCATTTTTGGTCTTTTCCCCTTACAATAGATTAGCGCCTAATGTGCGTGGGGTTGTTATAGCAATGCGTCTGAAAGTCCTAAGATGTCGTCATTTGTATACGACATAAACACAGCTCAACAATGGAGGATGTCCGCTGCTTGGTCTACAGCTCAACTCGGGGTCCTCAGTGTTGGTTTTTGTGTCATCGTTTCCCTGATTGCTGGGTTTCAAAAATTCTAGCTTTGTGAAGGAGTTCCTCTCATTACTCGTCGAGTGACACCATTGAGCGGCATGCAGCGTGACATCACATTTTCTGATTGACTCAGCTGTACTTGGAACCCCAGTACCAAGTACTACTCCTTAATGGAAAACCCTAAAAGTCGAGTTGAAGAAAAATGCTTTACTAAAAATCTCGGATGAGTTTGAAGATCAAAGGTCAGACAAGATCAGTTTATTTATTTTTTTAATTACTAGGATGTTCACATTGATACCACAGGTATATCTACGTCTGTCTAGCTGCCAGTATGTTTATACTAACAGTTAGCAGTTATTCAGTGATTCTTACTTTAGTAGAAGGCAGGTATATTGTATATTTTCCAGCTCTGCATCGTTATCCCTTTGAACACAAGGACATTTTAGATGAGCCTTGTGATATATTAACCGTCATGCCACTATTTTCATTTCATGTTTCATTGGCATGTTAGAGGGACTGCACAGTACATACTTTAGTTTTTTGATACGGTTTGTGTCCTGAGGGCTAGAAGAGTTAAGTGACCTCAGCTATAGTATGGCCATGGAAAGTCCTTGTTTCTAATGTAACTGTATACACATACCACATGCTTCCAGCTGAAAGTCCAACCACTAATTAATGTGCAAGAAATGTGAAACTGCATGTAAGTGCACACAAACATACTCCTGTATGTGGTATGTTAGTACTTAACGCACACTGGTAAAATAAATCAGTCTGAAATGACTTGTCAGGTCAGGTGGTCAAACACGGCCTGCTGTGGTTTTCTTTTTCAAAAATAGAAAAGTGGCTGCGAGGGTGTCCTAAATATGTGCAAGAGCAGGGAAACAAACTGAGTGACAGAAAATTAAAAGGGACAGTTTTGACAGTTAACTGAAAATCTTAAACTCACTTAAACATAAGGTTTGCATAAGGGTTTTTTTTTATACTTAGATTTAAGTCACACACAAAAAAAATACTTTTTGACTTTAGTCTTTGATCTTTTACTGTTCTAAATTAAAAATAGTGTCCGTAGATCTTAAGGCTGTAGGTCCTTGCGCAGCTTCTTAATTGCTTCTGCGAGTGCTGTTCACTCATTATTTCAGGGACATGCCTGAATGGTCCTAAAGTAGAGGAAAGAGATTCAGGCTGCTCTTCACGTAGCACACCAAATGTTCCTACTTAATGCAGTGTGTGAGTCTGCGTGTGCACAGGGTTTTGTGTATCGTGGTCTGTGATTACAGCTTCATTATACCATATCAGGCCTAATTGCAGACTAGTGGCATGCTTGGCAGCTTCTGCCTGTGGTCTAAAGAAAACACATTAGAGTGATTCATTTGTAGCTTATGCACAATGACAAATAAATCCATGTATGGCCCCTGTGTTTACATAAATCATGTTGGTAAGCACACAGGCTAAGCCCTTAAAATTTCAGACTGGGAATAAAAACGTTTTCCATTTGGGCTTTTTCTGCTTAATGTTGGACAGGTGATATCAACTTACTTTGGTATTTTAGGTCACAAAGCTGACCCAGTGAAACAACTGGATACAAAATCTCACTTCACCAGCAGGGGGTACCAAACTCACAGTGTTCATGTTTGTCCAAAAACATCAGGCTCTTTGGTTAAAGCCATGAGCATGGCTGTGTTGTTCTAAGTAATGCTTGAAGACATCAGAAGAAGAACTGTTTGGTCAAAACCAGGTTAAAAAAACCTTGGATTTATTAACTGGGTTAAAATCACTGGATGGCGTGTTTTTGTATTTTTGTTTGTTTGTTGTTGTTGTGTTTTAATTTTTGACTTGTAATTTTTATTGGATGTCTTAAACCTGTTCTAAACAGTTTGGCGTCTAGCATACACAATTAGTTCATAATGTATTTTTAATGTGTATTACAGTGTAAATAACACTTTCAGGCTGTTTATAAGTGTAAAACAGTTCAGAGTATCAAAAGAAATACATTTTATTTTTTAATACTTCACTTCATTTCACCTCATTCTTCATTTTGAACTGTATATTGTGACTCAAATCAGAAGTTTAATCCTAAAATTTTGGGTTTTAATATTTGTGTGTGCAAGTTAAGGTTGTATTCTTTAATGCTTAAGTAGCAAAGCTATCTAAAGTCTAATCTGATTTACTTATTTATTCAAATTTATGTTGCTACTTTACTTTAGGGTCTGAGGGAAATACAGTGCCGTACGTCTGTGCACTACAGAAGGAGCACATCATGTTTTTAAGTGTATTTAAAGTGAAAAAGCAAAAACTGAATTACTTTCCTCTAACCCCAGACTCATGCAAACACAACAGGTTCTGATACAGAGGCCTCTTAATGAAACCACACGATGATGATCCGTTAACAATTGTAATATTGATGCTGATTGGGGATAATGATAGCACTCGTGCCACATTTTAAACACAAGGATGGATTTAGCCGTTCAGCATTGACATTTGCTTTTTTCCTGCCTTTCTCCTGATCTTTTTATCACTGAATGTATTTTGCCTTAATCTTTGTTTTGCGTTCTTTTCCATTACGTTCACTGACATTTCATTAGGATAGAATTTTAAGTGTATGGATTTCTAGTAAATCTAGATAAATCTAGTTACTATTATTATTATATCACGTAATTATGCACAGTATTTGTGTAACACTTAAATGCTGAACATGCCCTTATGTTATTTGATTTACTACTTGCAGCACCTTTGCTTACACCAAATATCTCCACAGGTATGCATATATACAATATGCATTTACACATAAATAAACATTTGTCACATTGTTGGACTAAACTGTACTTCGAAGATTTAATCAGGTGGAGACTTAAACTTCAAAGTCTGTTTGGCATTAGATTACTGCAAATGTAACATCACCCTGTCAGGTGATAAATATGGTGGTCACACCTGTATGTGTGTTGACATTTGTGCTCCTCCTGCAGAATTACTTACTCCAGATACTCATTGAGATTCTGAGGTCAGACTCAGAATTAGCTTTCAGATGTGAGACAGTCACTGTCCTGTGCTTGGCTTACGCCTGTCACCGAGCAGCCTCTTTTTAATACAATACAAGCACTATAGCTTTGGAGAAGAGTGATCATATTGTGTCATAGGTGTAAATGAATCTTTGTGGTGTGGCATTGACCTGGCAGGTGAACGTGCGTGTACTTGCCCCCCTCACTCGCAGCAAGCGCCAGGCTCCCCATAACAGGAAACGGCGAGGTGAGGCCAGGGTTTATGGGCTAATATGGCCTCAAAGGAGCCTCTTGTTTTGAAACAGAGCTGTAGCTCTTCAGACTTGTTTTCCATATTGGTCTGGCATGGAACGCATTGACCCTGGCACACGGGCAGGAAAACATGACACCGGCCGGAGCTTTGAACGCCGTGGGGACGGGTGAGGGGCTGCCAGCGTCCATGCCCATCTCCCACGTGGATTTAGCCAGAAACAGGTTGGGCATCAGTGCCAACTTACTGCCAGGTTGCTCAACCTGCAGATACAGGATCTCTAAATAGGCATGTAGTGTAGTACAGAGGGCTGCAGCTATAATCTGTTAATTAATCATCTGGTCTATATGTCGAGCAAACTTTTGCAAAGAGCCACAATGTATTTATCTCACTGTGTTTGAAACGCCAGTTTTTACTATATTATACAATTATTGATACAAATGAAATAGCTGTTGGTTTTAATTAACCTACACCAGTTATTGGTGCAGTTATTGTATGTCATCCTGCACCAGAATGGCCATTACATAATTGTGTTTTAAAAACCAAAAGGAACTAGTGAGTTGGACCTGACTGCAAAAAGAGACAGAGAGCAACTTTTCAGGGTAACTCCACCCTAGAGCATATACTGCTTCATCCGCCTTTTTGACCACAATGGGGACCAAAAATCAACAAAGGGTTGTATTCAGTAAGACGATACTACAGATTCAGCTTAACATTGGGGTTTGTCAAAGGGGGGGAAATATCGTTATAATTGTTATTTGTAAAGTAATGTTTTGGATTATTTATCTGGTTGGGGCAGTCGCTATTGCTGACATCCAGAAATCAGGCACGAGTATGTAAGTGAGAAAACAAGCAGACTTTGAACTTAAATTCACCTTTTTTTTTCTGTCACATCCAGTATTTGTGCCGTTATTGTCTCTTCAGTGATCCGTCATCTCTCAGGCCTCTGTGTGTTTGCTTTTCACGCCGTCTTTTACCGTTCGCCACGTTTGCCTTGAGCTGTGGTCAAATGGCGTTGTTTCACAAACTGGTTTGATATGAGACGACGCCTTCATCAGGTTTTACTATGTAAAATCAGCCGTCAGAAATGTGCTTTGAGAAGTACATAAACAAGGTCACCCAGGCCTTACTACGACTACCTTGGATATGTTGCAAGAATCTGATCAGTTCTGTGACACTCGTACTGTCATTTATGCTTTTGTTTCCTCACGTTTAAATGATTGAAATGGTCTTCCTATGGGCGTCAATCAGAAAGCATTAAAACGGCTTCAGATTGTACAAAATGCTACAGCAATTCTGATTACAATAACCAAGAAAAAGGAACAGATTTTATGCCTTTACACTGTTGTTGTTATAATTATTATTACTATTACTGTCACTTAAAAGTGCGTGTAGCCTAAGACACCACCATCCTGGTGCTGAGTGCAGGTTCCTGCATGCTCCCCAACCTCTAGTAGCCTTTCCTTCTGCGGTCCTTTCCCCCCACCTTCACCGTTTCCCCCAGACATGAGGAGGAAGCCTCAGGCTGGCATCTTGGCAGTGTGGCCATACGTGTGTGTGCGTGTGTATGTGTGTGCGTGTGAAGGGGATTGAGGGATGAATGCCATGACTGGGTCGGAATGTTCCACAGTGTTCCAGAACGTGTGGTCGGAAAATCTGAGCAAGGAAAAAGACATGGAGTAACATGGGTGAGGGGAACAAGACCTTATTGACAGTGATCGTGCTCTCACATCACCAGCACACGTACACAAACACACACACGTTTTAAAGTAGGTCCAGTGTGTGCCCAGCGATCCTGATCCATGTGGACGTCATGCCCGACGATCCCAGGATCCATTATTAGCCAGTACTGAAGTATTTAATTTCAACACCGTAGTAGAGGCTCTGGAATTTTTATTTTACTTATTTATTTATTATTTGACTGCTAATTTTATTTTTCTTCCCTCAACAACATACCACAAATTTAAATCCAAAGTTGACCTCAAGCTTAATTGTGACTTAATGTGTTAGCTTAGGTCATAGACACATCGCCAGAAATGTAACTCTTACTGGACTGAACAAGAGAAAATACTATTTTATTTATCACACCACAAGAATCTATTTCTTTTTTCTCTGATAAATCACTTGTGTCCTTTAATTATATTCCTAAATCCTCAGTTTTAGTAGGAGCATTGAATTTGAATCTCTGGAGTCTGTAGAGGAAATAAAAGGTGCTCTAACACATCAAACATTTTCTCATCCTGTAATCATTTAAACTTTGTGATAAAATTAATTCAGCCGAAATGGGTGGTGAATGTTTTATCGTGTTTTGGTTGTGTTGCTGTGAGTTGGTGTGTATGTGTGAATCACACTCTTTGTCTTTGCAGTGTTATTTGACAGGTCTTAACTGGTGTTGTCTTGTGCTTTTTCAGGATGGTTCCTACCTGGCGGAGTTCCTGCTCGCTAAAGGCTATGAGGTAAAATAAAAATCCCCTCTGTACACATATACACGCACGCACACATGCACAGATGCACATATGTGCGCAGATACTCGCGAATGCCAACATACACACAGAACGACATTCTGTGTGTATGTTGCCGCAGTCTGTGGGTATTCCCGAGGGAGTGTGACGTATCTTGACAGTCAGCTACTTACACTGGCTGACTCACACCTCACCCTGATAAGGCCCCTGGTGCTGCATGAGCTTTTTAACCCCTGTCCTTTTACCCCAGGTCAAACCATTAACAGGGAAATGGTTGTTATTAGACAGCCATACGAGTGAGGTCACTAGCTTTCACCTGCTGTTCAGTGTGCTCAGGAACACGCAAAGTCAACAGTCTGTCAGTGAACTCAGAGGCTAACAATGGTTTCTTTTTCTTTCTGTCTTTTTAAGTTGTTTAAAGTTGTGTGTGTGGGAGGCAGTAATATGTGTCTGTGCTGCTGGGTGAGATTGGATGGGTGAATTCTAAAAATGGAATGGACAGGATAGAGAAATAATGTTATTCTCATAGAGAAAAAGTATCAAAAACTAGAGTAATATTACTTTTGTGGCCCAACAAGACAAGAAGAAGCACTGGAAGTTAAGAAACCGGTTGTATTGCTCCCTGGTCTCTTACTAAACTTCAGTTTTCTACTGGCAGTGTTTTGAGCTGTGCCCAAAGTGGGAAGAGGACGCTGGCTTATTGCAGATCTAGAAAAGGAGCTGGCTTATGCTGAGACTTTTCCATAGTGGCCAAACTAATACTGGTGTAATCAGAACAAAATCTTTGAGTCTTATGTAATCAGAAGTTTTTGGTTTCTCTATCCAGTCCATTGCCCAGAGACCTTGAAGCATATGTGAACTGTATTCAGGTAAAGAGTTTATGTGGAGAGCAAAGAGTGAAGGCGTATGCTGCATTTGTAATGTAGCTTGCCATCACCAGTGTGTGAATGTGTGTGAATGGGTGGATGACTGTGTATAGTGTAAAGCGCTTTGGGGTCCTTAGGACCAAGTAAAGCGCTATACAAATACAGGCCATTTACCATTTTATTTTAGTCGTGGCTACAGAAGGTCACACGTACGTTAACATACATGTTTCAGGAGTTTTCATTACATCTCCTGACAGTCGCAGCATGACTTCCCTTCCCCTCTGATGTGCAGGAGAAACACCTAGCTTTAGGGCTGTGCGATATGACCAAAATCTCATATCCCGATATAAGACATCTATCGTCCGATAACGATATAAATCACAAAAAATTAACATTTTCTGTAAATTCTGTGAATCTCGGGCAGCTCGACTCGCGTGGAGTGTTTCCACCGCAGGAGAAATGCCAGCACAGGCATCCAGTATCCGTAGGTTCAGGTGGTGCACATCTCGTATCTTCACACCATAGACAATTGCCTTCAGATGACCCCAAAGATAAAAGTCTAAGGGGGTCAGATCGGGAGACCTTGGGGACCATTCAACTGGCCCACGACGACCAATCCACTTTCCAGGAAACTGTTCATCTAGGAATGCTCAGACCTGGCACCCATAATGTGGTGGTGCACCATCTTGCTGGAAAAACTCAGGGAACGTGCCAGCTTCAGTGCATAAAGAGGGAAACACATCATCATGTAGCAATTTCAAATATCCAGTGGCGTTGAGGTTTGCATTGATGAAGAATGGACCCACTATCGTTGTACCACATATACCCCACCAAACCATCACTTTTGTTGTTCCAACAGTCTTGGAGGGATCCATCCAATGTGGGTTAGTGTCAGACCAATAGCGGTGGTTTTGTTTGTTAACTTCACCGTTCACATAAAAGTTTGCCTCATCACTGAACAAAATCTTCTGTGTGAACTGAGGGTCCTGTTCCAATTTTTGTTTTGCCCATTCTGCAAATTCTGTGCGCCGATCTGGGTCATCCTCGTTGAGATGCTGCAGTAGCTGGAGTTTGTAAGGGTGCCATTTGTGAGTAGCTAATATCCGCTGAAGGGATGTCTAACTAATGCCACTCTCCAGTGACGTGCGGCGAGTGCTACGCTGTGGGCTCTTGCCTAGGACAGCCACTGATGTTTCTTCATTAGTGACAGTTTTCTTGCGTCCACATTTTGGCAAATCCAACACTGAACCAGTTTCACGAAACTTAGCAAGCAGTTTGCTAACTGTAGCATGGGAGATGGGTGGTCTCATAGGGTGTCTTGCATTGAAATCTGCTGCAATGACCCGGTTACTGAGTTCACCAGATATCAACACAATCTGCTCCTCACGTGTTAACCTCTTCGACATGTCAATGGCTGTGAACAAAGAGAAACTTGTAAATAACTCATGAAAGAATAAAGTTACGTTGAAACCAAGCACACCATTGTTTTTCTTGTGACATTACCAATAGGTTTGATGTGTCACATGGCCCTCTTCCTATTGAAAAAAACAAAAGTTGTATCCAAGATGGCCGACTTCTAAATGGCCACCATGGTCACCACCCATCTTGAGGAGTTATATAAATGGCCCACCCTGTATATATTTTTAGACATAAGTTGTAACGGCCGCCTTTTCTTTGTGAGTATTTCTTACACGGCGTGCTGCGGGGAAAAGCCTGTTCTAACGTTTGAGTCTAAGGTTTATTTTTTAGCACCTGGCGGCTCTTTTTTGCTTCTCATCCGTCAAAACTCTGCATACTCTTTCACGTGATTCAGTTTATTTTGAAAAGTCTCAACAGGATCTTGAGCTTTATTGTGAAAGGTTTATGTGGGAAAATAAACAAGCGGACACGCGACAGTTTTACCGTCGTTGTTGCTAACGACAACGCATAAAAACAGGCGCTTGTCCGTCCGTAGTGTGGATATATTAAATATAAGAGAAAGAGAGAACTTTAGGAAATTAATAAAGCCACTACAGTGACCATCAAAACCAATGACTGTAGAAAACAGTCATTGATCAAAACGATGAAAAAATATTGCCGTAAACAGTTTATTTTTTGCGACAACACGAAACAAACGATAGAGGTTTTTATATCGTCATCCGATATATATCGTTATATCGAACAGCCCTACCTAGCTTCATCTAAGGCTCCCTGGTCAGCTCTGCCATCTGCTGCTTGCCTCACAGACATTAGACAGGAAAAGTAGACACAGGCTCCAGGTTGGGGATGCTGATGTGGAAGGGTTGGAGGTGCTGTGAGGAGTGGCATTAAAGGGGAGTGCACAGGCAGGCAGGAAGTGCACAGTGAATAAAGGAAGTGAGGTCAGGGAACAGCGTCCCACTAATGGACTCCCCTTGGATCAGGTCCTGTTATCTTCCCTGAGCAGACCTTCCTCATGCATTCCCTCTAAGAATGTGCGAAAAAACAAAAAAAAATGTTGAGGTGGAGCCATTAAACATAATGCTATTATATCAATGTATGCAGTGAAACAGATTGTGGCAGTTCCAGTGATCTGTCAAAGATAAGAGCCAGTTTCCTTATTATTAGGCTTTGACTACTGGAACTAGAGAAGTAGCTGGGAAACGTTAAAAAACTTTTACGGCAAATTGTAAATTACAGGCAAGTCCAGTCTGTTTTGACTCTTTGTACCAGCGGGCATCCAGCAAAGATTCCACCGACAGGTCAGTGTTTAGTTCTAACAAATGTAAGAAGAAACCAAAGGCAACAGCAAGTCACACAGAAATCTGCAAAAATCTGTGATGCTTAGTGGAGGGGCCATCGCAATTTGTAAGGGTGTGGATGCCTTTGGGTCACTGAGAGATTAAAGACATGAAAATGATATCCAGGCATTTTTACTGAAGAACTTCATGGCAGCAGTGAGTCAGGTGAAATTTAGGACTGATGCGGGAAGACAATGACTCAGCGCACACACGGACAGAATAACTGAAAATGAAAATCCCAGAAATACAAATGAACTGAATCTCTTTTGTTTGTAGAAGGAATGTACCAAAATTCCTCCTCATTGTTTTGGAAGTCTCACAAGCAGCTAGAGGAAGTGTCTGATGGAGGTCGCTGCAGCTAAAGGAAATTCTAAAAACTCCTAAATTTAACTCTTTCCCGAATAGAGACGATATTTGATGACCTCCCCAGTACCCTTAATGAGTTTTGACACCTCAGTGTATATAATTAAAGATGTAGTTTGACTATATAGGCAGAGTTCACCTCTTGCCGACTTCTGCTGAACACACAGTCGTTTTACTGTAAGAGCCTCTTTTTTTTCCAGCTGTGTAATTACTCATTGAAAACTAAATAAAATAATAATACAAATAATTCTTTTAGTGTGTTATTAGTTTAGTACGATTTGTTTGCCTTAATTAAAACTTGAATAGAGTAATCGTTGTAAGCAAACCTTTTTTAAACTGCAGCATGCCTCAGAATATGTTTAGTCTGTATTTACCCATGTTGAAATCGTAATAACAATGACAAATTAACTGACATGAATGGTGTAAATTGTAGTTTAATTTTTTTGTGTGTGTTATGTTTTAAGATACTAGATTTTTTTTTAAATTTAACAATTCTTCTTCCCCCTTTTCTCTCAGGTTCATGGTATTTTGCGGCGTTCCAGCTCCTTCAACACAGGTCGCATTGAGCATCTTTACCAAAATCCACAGACGCATACCGAGGGCAGTAAGTATCTCATTTATTTACGGAGGAAAAAAGAGTAACCAAATTAAAATATCAGCTGATATTTTCTATTATCCAATCTGTCAGTACTGCCATTTATAGCAGCTGATGCATTTAAAAGGTAAAGAAGAGAGGGGAGAAACACCCTTTCATGTTATGTGTGATGATGTTGCACAGTTTGTCCACCGGAAGGCAATCTGCAACTTACCTGTTGGAGACACACATGTTTGGAAAGCCACAAACACAACTAGAGAGCATAAAGAAGTAAATAAATGTATAAAAAATGTCAGTGAAATCTGTTTATGATTTGTGTGTCTGAAAGGAGAAAAAAATAATGGCAGATATATTGGAATTTTGACTTTTAAAATTCAATTTTATGTATATAGCGCCAAATTACAACTCTCCCCAAGGTGCTTTTTATTAAGCAAGTGCTTGACAGTGGGGACAGCGGGAAGGAGAAACTCCCTTTTAACATCTGGCAGAACCAGGCTCAGGGAGCGACAGCCATCTGCTGTGACCGGTTGAGGATGAGGGGAAGGAGAAACACAATATTTTTTTTTTTGGTGGTCTTGATCCTGATATTAGGACTTAGACTTCCATTGGTCATCAGGAGTGAATACATGAAGGAGCAACAAGTGTGATTTTTTTTTTTTTTTCTTTTGGTGTTGAGATAAGAAAATGTGTTTTGCTGTCCCACTCTCTGTCAGACTTGAAGTTGCATTATGGTGACCTGACTGACAGCACATGTCTGGTGAAGATCATAAGCCAGGTGAAGCCTACAGAGATCTACAACCTGGGTGCTCAGAGTCACGTCAAGGTAGTGTGATCCCAAAGCCACAACACTCGTGGTTCTTTAGTTTGTGCAGTGTACTTTCAAATCAAAGCTCTGTCCCAAATCCCATATTAACACGCTACAGTATTTGAAAAGCTACTTTCAGCTGTTCCTTTGTCACTGTGGATCACTGCTGTATGTTTTAAATTGCTTATACAACCCCAAAGAGGATTTGTGACTCGGACTGGAATTGAATCAGTAACCTTTCGCTTACCAAGCAAATGTGTAAAAAAACGACACTGTGGAGCCACACAGTAATGCTGCATACCACATCATTTGTATTTAATACGGCAAAATGATAAGTAAGCGTTAGTAGCGTGTTACCCAGTGGTACTAAATGTGTGTACTATGTCTGAGGGAGCACTGCATCTTGTAAGCAGTGGCTACATATTTCTACCAAAGTGCAATGCAGTGGTGTCACAAATGAGACATTACTGGACTAGATCTTACTTCAAAAACCAAAATGAAATATTCAAATCTATAGTTTCATTTTATAACTATGTCATTTTTAACATGTTAGTCTCTAGTAGTGTCATCTCAAACAAGATTGTTTCCTTGGTAACACACAATCTCAGGAAGTCTTCAAAGATACCTAGTTCTTTTTTTATTTACACAAAAGTATCCTGAACAAAGGGAACTATAGTGAGTAGGTAGTACACAGTTGTGGGATTTTGGATGGAGTAAGAGTGCTTTTCCTATAAACATTCTTAATCGTCTTCCCATTCCCTGGAACCACTGCTCATGGATTTGCTTTAAAGAAGGATATAGGAAAAAAAAAACCTGATAAAGAGACTTGATAACAATGAATTTGCACTCCAGCAGCACTCTAATGATGGTGAACCTTCAAACCATGACGTTAGACCAGATAAATGGTAAATATTTGTATAGCGCTTTACTTGGTCCTAAGGACCCCAAAGCACTTTACACTATACACAATCATCCACCCATTCACACACACATTCACACACTGGTGATAGCAAGCTACAGTGTAGCCACAGCCACCCTGGGGCGCACTGACAGAGGCGAGGCTGCCGGACACTGGCGCCACCGGGCCCTCTGACCACCACCAGTAGGCAACAGGTGAAGTGTCTTGCCCAAGGACACAACGACCGAGACTGTCGAAGCCGGGGCTCGAACCGGCAACCTTCCGATTACAAGACGAACGCCCAACTCTTGAGCCACGATCGCCCTAAGATAAGTATGAATAAAGTTAGTTACAAAGTAGATTTGGTTTCTCTTTTGTGGCAATATAATAAAAGTATTCCAGTGAAATCTGACAATGTTAGCCTCTGGATTCTGGTTTCATTGGTCTGTAATCCTAAATAAAGTACAGATGCTTTATCATATGAAAAGAGTTTTGAGTTATAAATATCACCAATATAATGGGTTACTGACAACTTTCAAGACATTTGGCTTAGTCTGCGTAGTCTTGCTGACACTGATAAATGAATATCAGTGACGATACAGTCGACCCCTACATATTCCCGGTTCAGTATTTGCGGATCTTTCTGTGGAAACTAACTCCAAATTATTCATGGAAAATGTGCTTATTCATGGATTTTTTTTCGGTAGAGCATATCCAAAATATTTGCTAATTATTTTCACTTTTGTGACTAATTTTATTAATTTTCAAATATTAATATTAATGTAAAAACAGAAAAATTGCAATAAAAAGTCTTTTTTTTTTTTTTTTTTTTCTTAAATAATGTTCACCAAACAATGCGCAAATTCCAAACACAAAGCTCCTGGGAAAATTCAAATAGGCAGTAAGCGTTTTAGAGGTAGTCTCAAGTATTGGCAGATTTCAGCTATTCCTGGGGGGGGGTTGTGGTCCATAACCCCCACAAATACTGGGTGTCGACTGTATTCTTCTGCCTCTAGGATTTTCCCTCTAATTATAAATCTTATTTAATTTCATTAAAAGAGCTGAATGGGATGGGTATGTTTAAAACTACAATAAAAATCCAATACTTGGCAATAAAACAGCCTATTTATTTGCCTGCAAACAAAAATCTGTTTGGATACTGGAGTTAAGTTCATGCTTTTAGCTCCTCACCAACCTGTTAGAAAAATACTTTGCTACTAGGAGGTCAACTTTCTCTGCCAGCAAGTTTCTAATTATGTCTGCTTGATGAAAGGCAGTTTGTTCCTAATCAGAGCTTGTCTGCAAAAAATGGTTTCATCCTTACAAGTAATCTTTTTAACACTAAATCTTAGACAAGCGCCGCTCACTAGTGACATTTTCAGGTTGATGTTTTCATGACATGGATAGATCAACAAGCTACCCAAACTCTCAGCTCATGTTTTGTCTGTCACCTCCTTGGATTTTTTCCTACCAATAAATGGGTAATGACTTATCATGTTCTTTGTCTGTTTGTATTTTTCAAGACAGTTTTAAATTCAGTTCTTCTGCAAATAGTTACTGTGTCTGCATATGGTCAGGAGTGACTGCTGCTGGAAACAGTTAACAGCAGATGATGTTAAAAAGAGACTTAGTTCTGGGAAGTGAGCTGTTCATTTGCTGGAGCTGGTGGGACAGGAAGTAATGTTTTCTTGGATGGGTCAGTCTGTGCCACAATGTCCCTTTTGTCTCGGAGCTCCACGGTGATCCCAGGAGATCTCACCCCCACCCCCATCCCCCTCTGCCCTTCCACATTGGGATCTGACACACAGTCTCCAGGCAGGACTGATCCTCCTTCATCATCATGGTTTTGATGGGATATAGAGCCAAGAGCTTAGTCAGATCACAGATAGCCGGCAATAACCAATGTCTCATGTGACTGCGTGGGAGATTACGTTTCAGTTATTGCAATCCGCCCTCTGTTCAACTTATTTTGAATGCAGTCCTTGAATTTCTTATTAAAGCTGAAAGAGTCCAGTCAGACGGCAGATCTCTTGGGTGTATGATTATATTTGTTTTTCTGATTTTCACTATGATGGTTTCATTTTTTTTAAGTAAATAATGAAAAAACAATAATAAATAATGAAACTGGAGGTTAAAGCTTCTTTAATGATCGTTTGGCCACTTGTGGACAGAAGATGCTCAAAAACACAAATGTTTACCTTATAAAGTTGTGGTCAGTGGTCAACCCAGAGGAGAGTAGCATTATTGTTTGGGAGTTGTAAGTCTGGCCACTAAAATTAAAGTATAAAATTTACTCTTTTTTTGTTTTAGATCAAATTTAATTGCAAACAATCAACAAAAGATGTTTCAGCTGTTTGCTGTTTTTTGCTGATTCCAGCTTACTTCTAGTTCTGAGACAACGATAAAGTAAAACAGACTAATAAGCCGCATGGAACTGAGGAAATTCTTTGTAGGTTTGTAACTGTGTCTCATTTTATTATTAAAAATTTGTTGACTGGCCGAGACAACAGTTTCCTGACGTTCCGGTATTTGTACAAAGTAAGTGAGGCCTGAATGAATGACTGACACAAAGGAAAAGAAGAGAAGGGGAGAGTGAGAATGATGACTTGTCTATCCACATCCTTTGCAGTTAGAGGCTGTGACTGTCCTCCCATCGCCCACATGTTAGATCACCATAATGCCACACACATTTTCAGCAACAGAACATCCATGTATATGAATGGGGTGAGGGTCCGCTCTGTTTATTTATTTCCACACCAATAAAACCAGCCCGGGAACCTCCTCGACCACATGCTACACGCTCCCGACAGCTGAGCGTACTAGATTACTGGCAGTAGTGGTGTGGAGTCTGCCCTGCCACAGAGGAAAAGATCTCTCATACTGACCACTTACTCAGTGTGTCTCTCTTGCTTCCCACTAGCCCTTCTGCCTTCATGAGACTCATCCAGGCAGCTTAATTTGTAGTATGGGATGTGTGGGTGCTGGTTTCCGCTGCAGAGAGTCATCAGTGAGAACAGAGTCGAGGCTATTTTCTAATGCTGCAGGGGTGGAGGTGCACAGGGAAAAGTCAACCGGCACTGGAGGGCCTAAGGCAGCCAGCTGCAATATCAAAAGATCAGCATGCAAACAAAGCAGAAGGGACCTTCTTTGACTCTGACTGATCAGTTTGATCTTTGTGCTTAGGCTTCTTTCCTAAAGTAATATTTCAAATATGTTTTCACCGCCTGCAGGAAAGATGGCCAAAGAATTTGTAAAAAGAGCTTGTAAAAACAATATTCTTAGTGTCAGCCAGTGGTGGATTGTTTATTACACAACTCCACACTAATAAAATATCCTCTGGTTATGGAGCATTGCCAAGTAACATCTTCAAGCTGTATTTGATCCTCGAAGAGCAGAATTAGTAGAGTACCTTACTATTTGAAAAGGAATGGGAGATATGCATAGCTACACTCAAGTACAGCTGAATACATCAGTTCCTTCTGGAAATTGTGATTTCTACACAGTATTTGCCAACTCTAAATATTAACACCATAATCAAATTCAGAATCATGGTTATGAACCTCAGGGCCCAAGAGTTTATGTTGTCAACACAACTTTGGGTCTTTTTCGCCAACTGTGTTATCATTTAACAATGTTAATATTCTTGGTGTAAAAGTTTAATTTATAGAGTTGGCATGTTAGCATGTTAAACAGACTGTACATAAAAAAGAGGGGTAAAAACATAACCATGACAACCATGGTGGTGTCAATTGGTTTGTGAACTGTCATGTTAAAGCTTTAACATATTAGCTTTCCTCAGGTCTGACATGTTAAAACACCAAAGTCACAAATTGGAAAAAACTAAACTAACTAAACGAGACAGCGCTAAGCCAAGGGGACGTGCGTTCTAACAGGTAAAATTACGTTTTGCTTTTTGTTTGTTTGTTTGTATTTTTCCACACCCAGCAAAGTCTGGTGGATTTGAGGAAGCTGTGACGGTAGCTATAGTCCTTCACCAGAAAACGAGCTTTCTGATACCGACCTAAGTGCCCAAAACAAGTTAACCCAACTTGACTAAATTTTTATTTGGCTACAGCAAATTTGGCATCTAACACCATTCACATTCCATTTAGCTTCTGTGTTAGAACCATGCTATGGTTTCCTGCTTTGTACTTACCGCAGAAGAATTGAACAGTGAAGGGATGGGACTGTGGACTGCAGAGGACTGGGACATGATTGCCACGGTTCTAGAAGGATGCTAGTAGTAAGCAACTTCAGATTTTAATAGCTTTTAATAATAATAATAATAGATTGCATTTATATAGCGCTTTTCGAGACCCTCAAAGCGCTTTACAATTCCACTATTCATTCACTCTCACATTCACACACTGGTGGAGGCAAGCTACAGTTGTAGCCACAGCTGCCCTGGGGCAGACTGACAGAAGCGAGGCTGCCATATCGCGCCATCGGCCCCTCTGGCCATCACCAGTAGGCGGTAGGTGAAGTGTCTTGCCCAAGGACACAACGACCGAGACTGTCCAAGCCGGGGCTCGAACCGGCAACCTTCCGATTACAAGACGAACTGCCAACTCTTGAGCCACAATCGCTTTACTTTACACCTCAAAGTCGACACAAATCTCAATGACCCATGCCAGCTGTCACAGGTCAAGAGGCAGGCTAAACCCTGGACAGGTTCGCAGCCAGGGCCAGTGCAAACACAGACAGCCTTTCACACTTACATTCACACCTACAGCCAATTTAGAATCACCAGCTAACTTAACATGCATGTCTGTGGAATGTGGGAGGAAGCCAGAGTAGCTGAAGAGAAGCAACCATCACTCCATCTGTTTTCTTATTATTTATCCCACTAGGATCAAAGGTTGTTAGAATTTGGCAGGAGATGGAATATACCTTGGACAGGCTGCTGTCCAGTGTGATCAAACAAGATTTAGATACCAGAAAAACTGGACAAGTATATAAGAATAAAAACAAACAGTAGCCATGGTTGATGAATGATTCATCTTTGTGACAATAAGTACTGAAACATTTGTAGTACGGAAACATACTCGTGAAATATGCATTAACAACGAACTGAAATGGGGAAGTGCTCACACTAATCTGTTCTGCATCTGAGTAGTTCAGTATGATCCCATTGTGTTCTCCCACTGAAGCGCTTCACAGGAAGGGCACGAACAAAACCCCTTAACTCTGCTCTCTGTGCGAGGTTTCCCACCTGCAGCTGTCACAGCAGACACACAGGGAGATGGGCTGAATTATTAACACACCCCAGTCATGACAGGGGAAAATGACATGACGGGAAGGATGGGGGATGAAGAGAAGATGGAAAGAGTTTGGGGAGGTGAGAGAGTGTATACAGTGAAGCAGAAGGTTTTGTTTTTGACGGCTTTTGAAGACATAAGTGCAGATTGCGCTCTGGAGACAAACTTCCTCCATGTATATCCTTTATTATCCATATCTGAATTCCATCCTCAGAAAGAATTACCATCATCCCATTATCTTCTTACAGCTCACTCTATCTCTCCATTACCCTTTGGTCTCTCCCCCATCCGGGTTTGCAGAGGCTCCCACGCCAGAGACACACACAGGATTTAACACGCCTGTTTCCCCACAAAGCGCTGCACTGTTTGTTTGGTGTGTTGATGCGTTTATAGGCCTAAAGTGGCTATTGTGCAGCCTGCCAGCAGTTTACTCTCAGGCAGTAATACCACTACTTACTACAGTCTGTGGGCTTGTTATGCAATTTGTTTAACTGGTAAGTAATGTGATGCGGTTGTTTTGACTCCTTGTGTATCATCCAGCAGCGTTTGTGGGTAGTGGATGTTACATTGTTTGGAGCTACAATTTCCTGTGTTATTGGCCCTCTTGACTGTTGGGGATCGATGTTGTCCTCACGTGCCAATTCTGCTCCAAAAAAGCCTAACCTAGCTTTGCAGTGAAAGCCCTTCGTTTCCAAATTTGGTGGTGAGTTTTGTATTTTAGATGAACTGAAGCAATCATGCTCCTTTTGGGGTTGAAATTATTCATCTGAGGATAATAAAACTCTCTTTAAAAACCTATTAGATTGTCAACAATGCATTGTCATGAGGCTTAAAATTCATTAGAGGTTAATCTTTTTTTTTTTTTAACTAAACGACATCGGCAAATTCCAAGACTTTGCTGCTCCTTACAGCGACTAAACTGCTTATAAACAAGAAATTATTCTCATGCAGTTATGAACAGTTAGAATTACTCTACGAAATGTTAGTATTTTTTCTCGTGGTATTAAATTTAAAGTGGTCTTCTTCTACTTATTGTAGTTACTCCTCTTATTCTTCCTATTATTATTACCCGATAGCTAATTCCAAAACACAACTGTTCTTTAAGAACAGTTTGGTCGAACAGTGAGGACACACTGGGATTTATACAACTGAGCAAATAATACCCAGTGTTGCAAAAAGGTAAAACCATCTGTTTACATTTGTTTTGGAGAAACATGACTGTCATTTTGACTGCTTCTAAGGCAAAATGTGTATTTTAAGGGCACCTAATATGATACTTTTTCAGACCATATTTTTATTTTGGGAAGCAACTAACATATTGTTGAATTATCACAGTTCAAAATAATCCTTTTTTTTTTTTTTTTTTTTTGGCACTGGCTTTAAACCACCTTACTTCTGATTGGCTGCCCCTCAGAAATAAGGATGTTTTAAAGCAGGTGGGTGGAGCTTCTGTGCTTAGAGACAGAGCAGTAAGTCTAAGAT
Source organism: Perissodus microlepis (assembly GCF_051167445.1). Taxonomy (NCBI): domain Eukaryota; kingdom Metazoa; phylum Chordata; class Actinopteri; order Cichliformes; family Cichlidae; genus Perissodus; species Perissodus microlepis. The sequence continues at coordinate 26,736,016 of NC_140477.1, read as the reverse complement.
GGACTATCCATCATATCATGCAGAACCTTTGTCTGTCACCCAGCATTTGGAGCATAATGAAGCCTGAACGTTTGACTCTTGTACGCTGCATTTCTACAAACCCTGTCGGCATGTTTAATATGAGCACTGACTGCTGTAACACAAGAGAGAATAAGTAAACTCGTAATTAGTTCACTTTACAACCCTTTATATTACAGAGTTTGCTGCTCGTTTGTAGGCTTTTCTATACATGAGCGTGAAACACAAGTTCTGCATCTGTTTAATGTCCCGAGTCCATACAAAGCATAGGAGAAAACAGTCATTCAGAGGACAGTGACTATCATTTCGTAAACTCTGTGAATGATGAGCGGTCTTGCCTTGGTAATAGCCCACTGGCTGTGTTTGCTCACTCTCTGATTGGTGTTTACATTAACACCGTCCAATCAGCCCTCAGTGGCACGCTTGCAGTGGTGTGTGTATCTCACTGGGATCAAGGCTCGCCTGGAACCAAATTAGCGCATTCCCCGCTGAAGTGTGTGTTTTCTGTCTCAAAGGACTCATTAGCTGCGTGTGTGCGGTTTGCGAGTATTTAAGGTGCCGTGCTTTCCATTGTTTTAAAATTGTGTTTCAGCATCAGAATACTGGCAGTTTTGGCCAAATGGAGATGGAGTGTAATCTCCGTGCCCACATTTTCTCATGCCCGCCACCTGTTGAATGAGGAAAAGCAGGACCGCGTTGCGTTGGTGGCCTGGTAGTCAGCGGTCAGAATAGCTCCCTGAACGGACCGATTCCTGTTTTGAAAGGTTAGGCCTTCATGCGAGGCAGGCTGCCTGGCCTAGATGGTTTTGAAAAGTGAACTTTAGCTTAAGAATAGATGCTTCTGTGCCAAGAGAAACAAGTCTGCACTTTCCTCGTTCAGAGTCAGGGAATGTTTTGTGGTTGTTCCTTGTGGGTCAGATTTGTTGCTCCACTCATGACTCAGGCCTTTTTTTTTTCTTTCTTTTTTTCTGTTTTCCAGCACAGTTGTAACACATGGAAACATGCATTTCGGGAAAAGATAGAAGGAAGGAGAGAGCAGGAAAGTGGGGAGGGAGGGGGCAGCTTTTTGAGGTTAGTTAAGAAGTAAAGTAAATACACCCAGTCAATAAATGGTATCATAAAGCTAAATATGATTTCATCTAAGTCTAATCTTAAATCAAGGCCCAAATATTTCACATCAACTGTGCAGTTCGTTCGACAAGCAGAAGCCAAAGTAAACTCTGGAGATGTAGTTTCTCGTGTGATTTATAGGTGGCAGTAGAGAGCTGCTGTGGACGATTCCCCTGGTAGTTTGTGTTAGGGTTGTAGCACATAAACAGAAGGTGTGCAGAAGTAAGCCACATTGTGCACCAGTGGGCTTCTGTATCCAAAGTAATCTCCAAAGTCATTTTTCACATTACAATTTTATTTATTTTTTTAATTTTTTAACAAGAAAACCCCATAATTAAATAATGGGGAAAAAAATAACAGAAATGATCCATTAATTTATTTATTCAGTGGGAATTTTTTAAAAGTCACAGTTTTCTAAGCTGGACTTTAATTTACATTGTTGTTGATAATTTGTTAATGAAATCAATGTGGGGAAAAACAGTTCTGTCCAGTATTATGTAATCATTTGGATAATTTGTCAGTTCAAATGAAACTAAATATATTTTTTATTTTATATTCATAAGACAAAACAAGCTGTTGAAAAATACTGAGGCTATTTTGGGTATTTTCCCACCAATTTCTAGAGTAATTGATAAGTTGATTGATCTAACACTGATAATTCAATAAGAACCTTCATTTTAATTTGTTACAATAAATACATTGAATAGAAAGATTTTATACTTAAGAGTAATCTAGTTTCTGAAGAATTGAGAAACAAAAACAAAAAACTGGTAATTAATGTTGATGTTTGGTCATTAGGTATTATTTTTATATGGGGAATTTGAAAAACTTGACTAAACCATAAAGAATAGGTCATTATAGCCACATAATAATGATGAACAATCTCCCTGGATCCACAATTCACAAAATGCACGCACATAAAAATTTTTTGACTGAGTTTTAAGTTTTAACACTACTCGAAGCTGTCATAGGACGTTGCCCCCTGCAGGTTCGTGTGGGTCATTACAGGTGTTCTACAGGTAAGCAAATTCGATAGCAAGTTTAGGCTTCTCTGGGTTTGTTGGTGTCCAATTTTCATTCAGATGAATCAAGAAAAAAAAGACACACCAATAAATCAAGTGAGGAAAAACAAAAGACAGGAAAGGGATCAAACCAGGTACAATGTTGACAATGGAGAAATGCTATTCTACATAACTGCCAGATTAAAGCTGTAATACTGTTTTCCTGAACAGCTCCATCATGCCTGGATATTCCTCCTCTAACATTCTTCCTTCCATTTTTAGTTCTTTGACGAGTGATTGACAATAGCCCGTAGCATGTTTGTTGTTACGATACGATGCGAATACCACAATGAACACACAAAGCAGGGCTCGTTTGTTTAATGAGTTTGGTGTAGTTGGTAAGAGAAGATGGCCGAGGAGAAAAGATGGTAACCAGGGATTACGCTAAATATTTATTAAACTCATCAATCTTCCTGTTGCTGTTGCTATGTCCTCCAGGGACACATTTGGCAGTAATGGCAGTAAGCTTCATAGCTTCATACTGGATATTCTGTAATGATTTATCTGAAGCTGTGCTGGTTATTTGTAGCAGCGAACAAAGAAGTCATACCTGAGAAGAGTGCTCATCTAATTCCAGGTAATCTGCTTTTGTGAGGATTTATTGCTGCACGAAAAGCTATTCTCTCTCCCCCCCCCCCCTCATAATTAGACCCAGCTTAGAGTTTGTGGTATGTAGCTTATTATTACAGCTATAAATAGCTTAATGCAAATCTAAATATTTACTCATATAGAAAGGGTAGGTTTGAACCAACAAGTCCTGTTTTGTGTGTTTGCTCTGTGCCTATTCTCCTGTATAATAAAGTTGTTATTTGATTAGTTAAGTAAACGATCAGTTCATCAGAGTCAGCAGATTTTAAAACGGAACAGCTCAAGAAATAAACAGATTGTTTTAATATTTCAGCTAATGCACAAGTTATTGTATGTTTGCTGAAAAAAAATGTGAAGAGTCTTTTACAATGCAGTCATAGAGAGCTAGTTAAGTTGGTAACTACAGTAGCCTCAGGGAGAATGCTGCTTCTCTTAAACCAGCGGTCCCCAAACTTTTTTGCGCCACGGACCGGTTTTTGCCCGACAATATTTTCATGGACCGGCCTTTAAGGTGTCGTGGATAAATACAACAAAATAAAACTAGTACCGGTACCGAAAAAAAGAAAATTTATTCATAACACACGTAAAAAGACCAAGGAAAACTGAGTAAACAATAAAAACGATAACAAAATAATGCTGAAAACCGATAAAAAACCCTGAAAACTATACATTTCACACCTGAGCCTCAACTCTCGCGGCCCGGTACCAAACGACTCACGGACCGGTACCGGTCCGAGGCCCGGGGTTTGGGGACCGCTGTCTTAAACTACCGCACATTTGGACAAAAAACTGAAAAAGTTATTAAACCATTAAGATAAAAATATTGAGAGCCTCCAAGTAGGGCTGTTCGATATAACGATATATATCGGATGACGATATAAAAACGTCTATCGTTTCATTTTACGCTATCGTTTGTTTCGTGGTGTCGCAAAATAAACTGTTTACAGCAATATTTTTTCATCGTTTTGATGGTCACTGTAGTGGCTATATTAATTTCCTAAAGTTCTCTCTTTCTCTTATATTTAATATAACCACACTACAGACAGACAAGCGCCTGTTTTTATGCGTTGTGGTTAGCAACAACGACGGTAACACCATCGTGTGTCCGCTTGTTTATGTTCAACATAAACCTTTCACAATAAAGCTCAAGATCCTATTGAGACTTTTCAAAATAAACTGAATCACGTGAAAGAGCAGATTATTTATGGATGAGAAGTAAAAAAGAGCCGCCAGGTGCTAAAAAATAAACCTTAGACTCAAACGTTAGAACAGGCTTTTCCCCGCAGCACGCCGTGTAATAAATACTCACAAAGAAAACGGCGGCCTTTACAACTTATGTCTAAAAATGTAAAGTTTCATGCATTGGTTAAAACACCAGACTCCAGCTACATGATGCGCAGCTGGAAACACTTCACGCAAGTCGAGCTGCCCGAGATTGACAGAATTTACAGAAAATGTTACATTTTTGTGATTTATATCGTTATCGGACGATAGAATTCTTATATCGGGATATGAGATTTTGGTCATATCGCACAGCCCTACCTCCAAGGCATTTTCTTTTCACATAAGACTAAAATGCCTTTATTCTCAAAATATGGTTATATTTGAACTAAAGGAGGTGGATGGCTAAATTTGAACTTCTACAGCGCTGGCAAAGCAAGTCACAAAAAAAAAAGAATAATATTTTTTGCCTATAATTATTGACACCACTCAGAATCATTGGTATATTAATTTTTTTCAGTAATGTAACACACCGTTGTTATATTTCTGTTGGAGACTGAAAAGTAAAGGATTTGTGTGAGAGTGTGTTTATTGGGATCATTGTTGGAGGGGCTTTGGGAAGGTTTGGGAACCACTGTGCGTTCCCACTCATTTCTCTTCAATCAATTTCAATATCAAACTTTTTTTACTGAATCAAATTACATACAACGAAAATAATACATGAAACAAACTCGATACAATAATAACTATTCTGTTCTATTAATGTGCTCTTTTAAAAACATTTATTCTAGAATGAACAAACAAACCAACAAAAAACTTTCATAGGCCAAAGGAGGTCATCATAGACCCTTTTTCACACCTGAAAACAGCTTATTTGGTTTACATTTGCATAAATGTCAGCACATTTGCATAAATGTCAGCACATTTGCGATAATCGTTACGAGTTCCTTTTTTTATATCTCTGCTATGCTTTGTCAGGATTTGGTTTGAGTATTAACTTTGTGGCTTCTTCTGGGGTTTCATGCTCCATGTGCAGCAATAATATCGAGGGCGCAGCACCCAGAAATAACATTTCTAATAATTTCCAGTTTAAGTTGCAGATAAGGTAGACTCGAATCACATGGAGCTGTTTGCTTTGTTTGGTTTAAGTTTGTATTGCCGTGTCTGTGATTTAAAAAAAACAAACAAAAAAACCACGTGTGAAACTAGTATAACAACTTGAGTCAAAGGAGCTTGCAAAGAAAAGCGTCTGGACTTCTTTAAGTTACTTGAAGACGTTTCACCTCTCATCCGAGAAGCTTCTTCAGTTCTAAGGTCAAATGGTGGAGAGTCCCAGATATAAACCTAGTGGGAGTATCCCCCCACAGAGGGACAAAAGGACCCCCTGATGATCCTCTAATCGCCTGAGCCAAGGTGTGAAACTGGGTGTGGGTCCCAATCAGCCAGAGTTTCGGGTGTGTTCATTGTGAAACCTGGCCCCACCTTATCATGCGAATTCCTGAGGTCAGATGGCCCAGGATGTGAGTGGGCGTTAAGGCGTCTGGGAAGGGATCTCAAAACTGGATTATAGATGGCAGAGAGTTGGTGTCGTAAACCCCCGCCTCTGTTCAAAGATGGTCGCTCACAGTGGACATAGATGGCTTCTTTCACTCCTCTTTCAAACCATCTGTCCTCTCTGTCCAAAATGTGAACATTGGCATCCTCGAAAGAGTGTCCTTTATCCTTAAGATGCAGATGGACTGCTGAGTCTTGTCCTGTGGAGGTGGCTCTTCTGTGTTGTGCCATGCGCTTGTGAAGTGGCTGTTTGGTCTCTCCAATGTAGAGGTCTGGGCATTCCTCGCTGCACTGTACAGCATACACCACATTGTTAAGTCTGTGTTTTGGCGTTTTGTCTTTCGGGTGAACCAGTTTTTGTCTGAGCGTGTTGCTGGGTCTGAAATGCACCGGGATGTCATGCTTGGAGAAAACTCTCCTAAGTTTTTCTGATACACTGGCTACATAGGGGATGACAATGTTGTTGCGTCTGTCCTTCTTATCCTCCCTCGCTGGTGTCTGGTCTTCTTTTCTGTGCCTCTTTGCTGACTTTAAGAACGCCCATTTAGGATAGCCACACGTTTTGAGTGCTTCCTTTACATGTGTGTGTTCCTTCTTTTTTCCTTCAGGCTTAGAGGGAACATGTTCTGCCCGGTGGTGTAGGGTCCTAATTACTCCAAGTTTGTGTTCCAAAGGGTGATGGGAGTCAAAGAGGAGGTACTGGTCCGTGTGTGTGGGCTTCCGGTAAACTTCGATGTTGAGTTTGCCGTTCTCTTCAATGTGCACAGCGCAGTCCAGGAAAGGCAAACAGTTGTCCTTTGTGTCTTCCCTGGTGAACTTGATGTTTTTATCCACAGCGTTAATGTGCGCAGTGAAGGATTCCACTTCTTGTGTCTTGATTTTGACCCAGGTGTCATCCACATATCTGTACCAGTGGCTGGGTACTCTTCCTTTGAAAGAGCCAAGAGCCTTCCTTTCCACTTCCTCCATGTAAAGGTTGGCTACAATAGGTGACACGGGGGAGCCCATGGCACAGCCATGTTTTTGTCTGTAAAAGCCTTCGTTGTATTTGAAATATGTAGTGGTGAGGCAGAGGTCTAACAGTGTGCAAATCTGATCGGGTGTGAAGTTGGTCCTGTCCTCCAAGGAGCTGTCTTCTTGTAGTCGTTTTCTGACAGTCTCCACGGCCTCCGTGGTGGGTATGCAAGTGAAGAGAGAGACTACATCAAAGGACACCATGGTTTCATCTGGATCCAGGGTAAGTTTCTGGACCTTGTCAGTGAAGTCGGTGGAGTTCTTGATGTGGTGTGGGGTGTTCCCCACAAGAGGAGCAAAGATGGTAGCAAGGTGTTTAGCAATGTTATAAGTGGCTGAGTTTATGCTACTGACTATGGGTCTGAGTGGGACAGCTTCCTTGTGGATTTTAGGAAGTCCGTAGATGCAGGGTATGGCATCCCCTGGGTAAAGGCGGTGATATGTAAGGCGGTCAATAATTTTGTCCTTTTCAAAGTCTTGAAGGCAAGCTATAACTTTCTTTTTGTAGCTGCTTGTGGGGTCTCGCTTTAAGGCTTCGTAGGTATTGTTGTCACTGAGGAGAGTAGTGATCTTTGTATGGTAATCTGTAGTGTTTAGGACCACGGTGCATCTTCCCTTATCAGCTGGTAAAACAGTGATGTTGTGGTCTTTGCTCAGGGAAGCGACGGCCTTCTTTTCCTGTATTGTGAGGTTGGATGGAGGGACTTTGGCACTGGAGAGCGTGGCTGAGACTTTCATCCTGATTTGCTCTGCTTCTGTCTGTGATAATTTATTAATCCGTATGGCAGATTCTTTGGCTGTGATGAGGTCCACTATGGGCAACTGTTGTGGAGAAATGGCAAAATTGAGTCCTTTGGCTAATACTCTCTTTTCAGGTTCAGTGAGAATCCTGTCTGAAAAGTTCTTTACCCATTTCTCCTGACTGACTTCAGGTGTGTTTTCTTCTCTGGGTTGTGTAGGTTCAGGATGAGGAGTGTGTGTTTTTGAAAGCAAGGTGTGAAATTTCCTGCGTTGTCTTTCTTTTCCTTTAGAGTGTTGGGCCCGCTGAGCCTTGTCCACAAACTTGTAAACCTCTTCTAAGATTGGAGAGGGTAGAAGGATTTCCAGTTCCTGCAGGGTCTGGCTGATCTTGATCTGGAGGGCATCTATGGTGAAATATAACAACTTGAGTTTACACAAAGAGCGCAGAGACACAAAGAGCGCAGTTGACAGAGAGATTTGGTTTTATTGGTATCTTTCTGTAGTGTGCATACATAGTGGTAGAATTATAGTGTGTGTACAAAGGGATTTCAATGAACAGACTCACTGACTCGAAGCAGTAAGGCTTAGCAAAGGGGAAAAAAGTCTGTTTCAGCTTGTTTGTTTCAAAAGCAGCTGTCAAACAGCAGCTAGACTTTATTATTTTTTCATTATGAAAATTAGTCTTAATATCTTCTTCTGTCATCAGTGCAGCCTCGTAATTACACTATATCCCCAAACACCCACACTGGCTGTGACACACAGTGAGAAGATGCAGCTCGCTCAATCCTTCCATAAGTGACATAAGCTCATTACTCACAGTAAACATTGTTGCTAATCTGTGAACACAAGTCCCGACTGCTGCTGCCCACTCTGTGCTGCATGATCACACCCTAATAGATATAACACACGCACACACACAAAAACACACACTTCCTCTGCTAATTGCATGTTTGTGTAATTCTGCCGTGTGTTTGGAGTTTCTCTTCCCAGCGTGTCCTGCAATTGTAATTGTGCCACTGCAGACTGTACAGAAGCTGATGTTTCAAGTACTTCTAGGGATAAAAGGCAGGCGCTCCTAGAAGAAGAAGAAGAAAAAAAAATGGCGGCGTAATTGCTGTATCATAACCTGTAAATTTGTTTTTTAAGAGTGTCATGATCTGTAATTGTTCCAAAAGACACTGTTCCCTTTATTAGTTTTGTCTAAGAATGTGTTTGGGTGTTCTCTATGGTTCCCCGTGTACAAATATGTGTCTGTTGTGCAATTTGAGGATTTCAATGTATTTACAAAAGCCCGCTGTAATGAGCTATGATCTCACATGTTTGGATCACACTGTGGACCGTGGAACAAAAACAAGAAGAGGAGAGGCAGGGTTTGAAATGAGTGCAGATGTAATAAGTAGGCGAGAAGTTACAACATTAGATGTTAATCTATATGAGTATAATTGTTTTACTCTCTTGTTGACGTGCTGAAAGTCTTATTGTACAGCATGATTTTTTTTTTTTACATTTCAGTACCTGTGTTGTGTGTTGGGTGCTTGTCTTTGCCTGCGTGTTTTAATTGAAGCTTTAAATCACACTGTCAAACCTTAATGAAGGGTTGGGCTTCTCTTAACGTGTTCCCATCAACTAAACAAACAGGCCTTTATTCTCAGAGAGAGTAAAATGTTCAAGCGCAGTAAACAGTCACTCAGCAGACAATAACAGATGTATAAGCTTTGAGAGATGAACAAAATCTTTTGTTTGTTTTTCACGTGCCATTCTTTAGTGAGTTACAGTAACTTTCTGGGACATTAGGAAATTCTTTTAATACTTGTCAAGTTTTAGAGGTTAACAGCTTGTAAGCTAGCAAACTGTCAAACAGGCACATCGTGAGAAGGTTGTGGCTTCAGGAGGTAGAGCAGCCACCTGCTGATCGGGAGGTCGGTTCGATTCCTGGCTTCTTCAGTCTGCATACCAAAGTGTCCTGGGGACCTGATGCATGCATCAGAGTGTAAATTTTAGAAAGAAAGCACTTTAGACAGAAAAGAGTGCTTATGTGTGATTGAGACATGTTGTGTTACTCAAGTAGAAAAGGGCCGTCAAAAAACCAGTCCATTCTTCAGTTGAAAGGTGAGAGGATTAAAGTGCAATGCTTCGATTAATATAACTGCGCGTACAAATTCAATCAAACTGATCAGACTTGAGATGCTATAGTGCTATATATGCTGTATTGCTACAGTTTTGCTTTTTAGTAGTTTTTCTGCATATGTGGCGAAGCTTTGACATGATGGCTTCCTAGCAGGTGTGAAGCAGCTTTACCTGAGTATTCATGTAAAAAATAAATTGGAACTACATCAGAATGATGGTGTATTTAAACAAAAAAGAGCCAGACCAACAGGCTGTGTTTATCTTTACAGCAAATTTCGATGCAGTTTTAGTCTAAATTTAGGCATCTAAAATCTTTTTAGTCATAAAATGGGGCGATCGTGGCTCAAGAGTTGGGAGTTTGCCTTGTAATCGGAAACCGAAAATCGGAAACCGGTTCGAGCCCCGGCTTGCACAGTCTCGGTCGTTGTGTCCTTGAGCAAGACACTTCACCCGTTGCCTACTGGTGGTGGTCAGAGGGCCCGGTGGCGCCAGTGTTCGGCAGCCTCGCCTCTGTCAGTGCGCCCCAGGGTGGCTGTGGCTACAATGTATCTTGCATTCACCAGTGTGTGAATGTGTGTGTGAATGGGTGGATGACTGGTTGTGTGAAGCGCTTTGGGGTCCTTAGGGACTAGTAAAGCGCTATACAAATACAGGCCATTTTAAATTATAACACATTAAATACGTTTGGAAGATTACTTCCAAACTAGTCTGGCCTTTCTATACAAATTAGTTCTGATTGGGTCCCAGATTATTGTCTTCTCATTTTTAGTTATTGGCTCAGGACACTGTAGTTCTTCCACACCACAGTGAGGATATATCTCGATGGGTCTGGCTTTGTTTTGGGGGATTGTCCTGTTATAATATAAGGGCCTGCACTAAACTGTTGCCAATAAAATTACGTCCAAGTATTAAATTCACAAATACTGTGTGTGAATCCTGAGCTGAGTGTATGACCACACACACGGCCCATCGACTGGTACATTCTGTCGAGCACTTTGGTGCTGCCAGACATGTGAGTGGCAAATAGAAAAAAGATCATTAATCAAACTATCAGCCCCGGTTCATTGTTTCCCCCGGCCTTACTGTTTGCTTTTAGCTTTTTCCGTCTTTGACACAGTGGAAAATGTAGAAAAGTGTCTCTGAATCTTAAAGGTATATGGGAAGGAAAGCAAAATGGGTTATTTTCACACACTCTGAACAATGTTATAGACGTAAATACGCTTCAGAAGTTGCCCGTAAATGCTTCAGTGTCTCGTTTCAATCCATTTAGCCTGTTGAATCATGGTCTCACACACACTTGAGCGTCTATTCAGAGTTACTTGCCCTCACAAAAGGAAAGAGATGTGAGAAATTAGTTAACGTCACTGCCTCCTTTTGTCATCCAGTGTTCCTAAGAAGCTCATTCCTTGCTCCTTGCCTTCAGGCTGCTGTAGGATAAGATCAAGATTACTCTCCTTTATAATCATCATTAGTGCTGGTAAATGTCTGACAGTGTGAGAATCTGGTATCACGGCGTGATAAATGTTCTTTATGATTGCTGATTGTCACTGAATAGAATCGCGTTTGGTTTTTCCACAACGCCATCAATCAGGCGCGCTGGCGTCCGACGGGGCAGGTTAGGCCGACGGACAGATGGGGTGACGTAGATGTGTTCTGGGGTAACTGTTGACTTGTTACTTCTCAGCCTCCCCGAGCTCGTCTCCCGGAGCGCAGAGAGGGTTCTGTAATTGTTTTTGTTTCAGTCCAAGCTGGTTTCATCATTATCACATAAATCAGCTAACGGTGGTGTAATCATTTATCATAAAGAGAAACTACACTGAGGTTATCTGTTGGGCTCCAGCCAACGCTCATTTTAAAATTAATTATTCTCTTGAATGTTTTTATCTGAACCAGCGCAAAACTTGGATTTTAGTGTTTATATGTTCTGATAGTGGGAAAAAAATCTAAATAAATCCTATGTTAAATTAATATAAGGATACGTTTTGCTGCTCTTGAATTGTTACCAAGACATAGTCGTCAGGATCCATGCCTGTGAGCTGATGATACATCTGTGACCGATGAATTTTGACTGGGCTATTGAATTAGTAAAATGTAAGAAAATAGGCAGTAATAGTTTCCCACATTAAAGGCTTGTTTTGTGTTTAGTACTGACTAATAACAGCATAACCACACCTTTTTGAGAAGCTGGAACCACTGACTTTTCTAATGGTTAAGTGCTGTCAATAAATTTTTAATGACTCCACTAAACAGCGAGCTAAAGCAAACCATGACGCCGACTCAGTGATGTGCACAAAACCGTTGAATTCAAAAATATCTCCAGGCTGTTTTCTTTAGGACAGAGCCGTGGCAGGCCCCATCTGAGGTGTATAAATCGCTTTGAAAAGTGCCCTCTTAACAGGTAGGGCGTCATAGACATGCCTAAACTGAAGTAAGTGACCCTGAGATGTGTGTGATACTCACGCATGTGTTTGTTCAGCTAAACATATCAGAAAAAGCACGCTTAGGTTCGCGTTTATGTGCGCCTCGAGTGTATGTTTGCGTCCTCGCGTGTGTATGTGTGGGTGTGAGTTGACATGCGTGTGTGATGGTGATGATGAAGACGAGGAGGAGGCATGGGGAGGGGTTGCGAGTGGGCGACGATAAGTACCATCTAAGAGAGAAGTGAACACGATTAGTCAGGAGATAATCTCTGCTTTCCTCAGTCTGTGTGCAGTGTGGGCAAACTCCAAAGAAAACATTCGGCTGTTTTCTTTACTTTGCACAGTCTCACACACACACATGCATGCGCGCACACACACGCACACAAAACGATTACTGAGAGTTAAGCAAGAAATTACACAGGGAAGAGTGGGGTTGTTTTTTTTATGAGTGTGTATGTGTGCTTTAGTTTGCACTACTTGTATGGCTGCGTATCTCTCTGCCATATCCGGGTTTTGCTCACACACTCTCTCTGCTGTAGGTGACCTCGTCACATTCGGCTTGCTGGGGTGTAACAGACGCAGAGTCCTCTATGCGTTTCTTCCCTCAATTATTAATATAATGATGGGAAGAGGGGAAAAAAGAAGCCATGGATACACAAACACTGGTGAGGGGAGCATTCACTCTTTCCCCTGACCGGCCAGTCATTTTGATGCTGACAGCCATTACACACACACACACACACCTGGGCATTTGATCTTCCCATGCTAAATCTTTCCTGTATCCACATGCCAGGGGAATGGGAATATCTACTCTGGCATGGAGCTGGCTTGCTAAGCTCACAGTGTTTACACATGTGTGGCCGAAGCAGGCCACCACCACGGCTAAACGTTTACAGTAATAGTCTCCAAGTGATGTCTGTTTGTAATAAAAGTCAAACACCCTGCCCGGTCCAGTGAAACCAATCTGTCGTCCTGATCTTATTATAGTCAAATTAAACTGTCGTGCTCGGGGCAGAGAGGCCGTAAAGTGTACAGCTTGAATAAAAACACACTCGTCCTCGACTCCGCCGTCATCGTGCACAGGTGTCTGTACTTGATACACAGCATGCCCAGACACTGGTGGGAATATTCAGTTATTTTAAGCAACTCTGCTTAAACACACGTTTACTCACACGTTACATTATTCTGTGTAAAGTGTTATTTCTGGGTCTTTATGTCGCTATCAGAGACAATGAGATTACAAAGTAGAAGAACTGATAAGATGATGTTTTCTGTGGTCCAATCAAGTTGATTAATGCAATTAAAACATTATTCGAAAAATGTGTATATTAATATAAATGACAAATTATGGCACGTGAAATAATTTAGTTTTTCTCAAATGTTAAATGTCATCCAAACAGGAGTTGTTGTTGTTTTTACACCTTGTTGTGTGAATCTACATCTTTTCACTATACATTGTTGCAATACTTTTTATATTGATGTAAAAATATAACATAGGTGTAAAAAATCAAGGTAAAACACAAAAAGAAACTCGACTCGTTATGTTTTGCTAGCTTTAAAAATGCATTCTAATAAATCACATACATGTTTTATTGATTGATTGATTGATTGATTGGCAGTAAAGCAAAACTAATATTTTTACAGTACTGTTTTAAAATGATGTTATCTAAATGTATTTCTAAGAAAATAATGTTAATTGTGTCATTAGTGCACTGTTATTCACACCACATGAGCAATAATTTAAATAAAAGTAATATAGTAGTCCACTTTTGCACAACTTTAAAATGCCACAGAGGAGCGAATGTCTCTGAAATTGTAAACAGAAAGTTTCAACTTACTGCAATTCAAAGAAAATTATGTTGAAGTTCTTTTTATGTTTATTCACAAATTTACACTTTTAGTTTGCTTGCAAAATGATTCAAAAATGTAAAAATGTAAAAAAAAGTTTAAATAATAATAAAAATTTAATTTCTTAACAAAATAAAACAATTCATAAATGTTCAATTTTAATTAAAAAATAAAGGGGGGGGGGGACATTGTCTATTGAAAGTAAATATTTGCGATGCAGCATGAAGCTCCAGCCTTCACAGCTGGTGCTGAATAGTTTTGGACTCTGCTCAGCTGTCTTTTGTTTCTCTGGATTGTGTCTAAACTTGTATCCTTCTGCCAGTGGAGCTCTCAGAGAGCGAGCGAGACAACATCTCAGAGCCAGATGTTTCTCTCCTTCTTTGCTGCTCAGCAACATGTCTTCATTCAGGGTGTGTAGACCCTGCTCGGGTTTAAGAGAAATGGAGGCATTACCAGAGTGTCAGTCAGCACCGTACTGCCTTGGGGAGAGCCACAATACACACACACACACACACACACACACACACACACACACACACACACACACACACACACACACGTTACTTATGGGTAACTACAGTGTTGCAGCCCTGTTTTATGGAAAGACTTGGTTCCCTTCTCGTTTATTGACTTTGACTTGTGGGTTAAGTGAGAAAATATAGTCCATCATAACCACATGTAAAATCTCACTGCTACTGTTACTTGTTTTTGCAGATTTACAGATCACATTGGGGTTGTTACTGTAGTTCAGTACAGTAATTCAAAAAGCCCTTAGTGTTAAAGCCTTGTTACTTAACAGGTATCAGCTGATTCTGTCATTTCACTTAGAAAAATTTGAGCGTTTGTTGATGAAAATGTCAATACATAGGACCACTTCATGCAGCACAGTAACAATCAGAGCAGCTGGGTTTGGAAGGACATTTTTGTGTCTTTGAAAGTTTGTTGAAAGAGGCAAGAATTTCTGGGACATTTTTATCTTGTGTAATAAAACCAAAATAAAACCAACAATCGAGGGAAAAAACACATGAACATGACTGAACTGTAGTCAAATTTACAGATAGGAAGTAAAAGACAGTTCAAAGGAAATTTTGTTTTTAGCTGGGCCTATGGACAGATCATTATGCCTGAGGTGGTAGGAAATTAAAAAGTCTTTTATAACAGTTATGACAGGGACAATTTTTCGCACAATTAAAATCCGAGTAAAAATAAGCTGTATCCTATCCCACTTGCAACAAAATCTCTGGAGAGAACGATACTGGCGATGAGTTTCCTGTTCCAAATGATTTCCTGTTGCTGGAAACATTTCTAAAATCTTAAAAAGGCTTTTAAAATCCTTTTAATTCCATTTAACTCATAGAGACATTACCTGCACCATGGCACTGTTGAAGTCTTTTCTTTTATGAGATGGCAGACTTCATCGTCCATAAATACATCAGTAACTAGCCCCAGCACGATTTAGTGCACAACCCTCAAAAGCGAGCTGCTGAGTGATTCAGACGCAAGTCCACACTGATATCTGTTGTCTACTTTCTTTATGTTTTTACGAGTTCTCTGTCCTCGCCTCTACTCCAGTCCTTTGCTACAGAAGCCAAAGCAACAAAGCTCTCAACTCTCAGACGTCCGCTTTCCCAGTACGGTTGACCACAACCTGTCCATCCAGGGTCGCCTTACCCATTTACCGCGTGGGAGCGGATACCGAGTTGAGCTCACAGAGACCCATTCAAAGCCTTGCATATGAAACCTCTTCCTCTGCAGTGATACCTTACACTTCATCTGCATATTCACATATTCAGAACCCAGGGCTGGCTTCCTGTCTATACGAGATAGAGGGAACACAGGGCATAGTCAGAGCTGATGTGTTTTCATTAGTTATCAAAGGGTTTTTGACATTGCATTTTGGAAACCAAACAAGAAACGGCAGCAAAGTGTTCCTCACAAAGCTCCTGAGAGTAGGCGGTGAGATTTACATATCTTGGCATGAATCTGACTTGAATAAAAGAAATTCAGTCACAACAAAAAGGCTGATAATTCTAAGCAATTGCCACCTTAACTGCCATTTGAGGAATTCAGCTGAGACGTGCCCATCACATAGTCGTCATGGATCATCTCTCAGTCCGACAGCAGGTATCAACAGACGCACACACGTAGAAATGAGAGATGCTATTGTGTCTCTGACACAAACAACAACATACCACAGTGACACTCCTGGTGCTCTGCCAGCAGAGCCCTGGCATCCGATACTCTCAGCTAATCGTGGTCTCATTGAAGGTGATGGGTTTTTAGTTTTTTTTCTGTTCCTGCATGCACGTAGAAAATGTCTGCAGCTGCTGGAATATAAATCAGTGCATACATTCACAGTGTGTTCAAACTGTTGACATGGACAGCCACTGACAAAATCCGTCCTTTTGTTCATGTACTTTCCTTGGGATCGCTGTCTGAGTAATGACAGTGATGTGTTCTTTAAATGTCTAGATAAAACAGGCATTTTGGTCTGCTTTCTTGGAGAGTAATGAAGTCATGATCACAATTAAATGGAAGAGCTTTGGACTAAATTAACCCATACTTATCTAACTACTTGGAGGAATATTAGTCCTTACTGCAGGAATAAAAAAAAATATTTCAAGGCATTTTCCCTACATTTATGAAAGGCCTTAAGCCAGAGCTGAGTGCAAAGTCTCCTCAAGGTAGATAGCAAGGTAACAAATTAGCATGTGCTAACAGGACAGTCTACTACTAATTGGAAATTATAATATAAAGTAAAAAAACATTTTTTTACAGTGTGTTTAGATTCCATTTCAGCTGTTGCTTCTATCCACATGATTAGACTTTACAGTTGTGTTTAATTCTCAGTTCTAATGATTGAATTAAATTAGAGGAAATTATAAATAATTAAAATGAATACATTTTCATTAAAGTGTAGTTGTCAGGATTGCAGATCTTTACTGTTATTGCTTTAAGTCTGCCGTGTCTATACTAGTTCTTATTATGGACAACATATAATTAATTGAAGAGACTGTGATTAGGGATTGAGCTAATACTGATGTTTAAAATAACAGTATGACCAATAGCCAATACTGATTTGAACTTTAAAGTAGCTAAATACTTTTCAAATGTGTTTCAGCACTGCTGATATGATAATGAGACTAACAGCTTCTAAAATCACTACATTTAAGCCTTATTTTTAGCCCAAGTCTGAAACTTCACCCTGCTGGTCTTGCGTGAATATGATTATTTTCTCGAGCAGACATCTGGGTAGCCAGAGGTTGCACTTGTGGTTTAGCCAGGTTGCTGGTGGATCGTGAGATAGTTCGGGTCAGGAGACCTTGTTCCTGTAGTGCATGTGCTTCTGTGGGCTGATCAGGATTTATTCTTCTTTTCATATCAGCACACTGTTTAAGCCACACAAACCACTTTACTAAAGTTTGAAGTCAGTACAAAGTTTTTATAACTTGGTTTCAAACAATGTATTCCACAAGCTTTTTCCCCTTCGGGGATTGGATTGCATTGTTTAGCTTTTCTTTCCTGGAAATATTCCTGTCACATGTTTCTTTGACATTATCTTCCAATCCTTATCCCACCACGACGGAAAGTAAAAGGAAAGCCATTCTGCTGCCCCGCGTAGCAGAAAAAGCCTTTCCATTGATATCGAAAACTTCCAGCAGAGCACTTCCCCTTCCCGAAAACCCTTCCCTGCCACAAGCCTCCTTCAAAGACAGGCCACTCCGCAATGATCCGACCCGGCATGCCGACCCCTGCTCCGATGTTCCCGCCCTGGTGAGAGAGGCGGGTGGAGCTGGGTTGGACTTGAACCCAGGCAATTGTCTTCTGCTAACCTTTCTCTTTATGTGTATACGTGACTTTGTGTGGTTTGTCTAGATTTTTGTGTGCGCACGTGGGTCTGTAAAAGTGTGAGTCATGACTTTCTTCTGATGACATGTTGATGTATTCAGGGTCAGGTGACATGCACAGATATAACACCGAGAGCCACAAAGATGGAAACAGTTTTTTTCTTGGTAATAGTACATGACTAGTATTAGGGTCAGTGGCTTTGGGAAAAAAAAACCCACTCATGTTAGTCTCACATGAGTGTCAGACAAATAAGATAAAATACAATTAATCATTGTCATTAGAGCCAAAACATTATCACCAGATATTAATGACATGTTTTTTTACTCACCAATGAATGTCAGTGAATGCCAAAAATAAGTGTGGGGCCACCCTTTGGCATTGTTTTGGCTGGTTGTGCACCTTTGTGTGGCCAGTGTGTCTGGACCAGCCAGGTTCAAGTGTATGATTATGTATATGTCGATACCGGGCCTCGGAGGTTCCAAGATAGTACCGAGGAAGAGGAGGAGTTCTGGAAAACTCTGTGATTGCTTTAACTCCTGTTTTAACTTCTTTTACTGTTACACCAAAGTTAATTCAGAGCTTTTTTTCTGAGTGGCGACACCTACCTTTAAGGAGAATACTGCAGCCTGTTTGTACACTTCAAACGTCAGTTGCCAGGACTGTGGTGATATCATGTGACCATAAATAGACCGTTATACTCCTAAAAACTTCACTGAGACTTCACTGAGGCCTCCCCAGATAATGACCTTATCGAGTTGAGGGTTTAACCTTAAAAAACGTTGTGTATTGGTCTCTTTGATTGCAGTTAAGAAGAAGCTAAACTTAATAATGAAGGATGGTGGACACAGTTCAAGAGAATCCAGCAAAATGTAGTAAGCCAACTGGGTGGCCACAACTTAGCGCACACTGACCTCATTGGTCATGCTCATTACCTCAAAATTGTCCATCCATTAAAATCTTTGGAGTCAACATCATTGCACTTCTCTCAGGCCAGTGTCAAACTCTTCAGCTATTCGGAGCCATTTTAATAGAGATAGATGGCAGAGATTAAATTCCTATCAAGGCCCAGGCTCTGCAGCACGTACTCCCATTAAGCACGGCATGATACCTCTTCCCAGTAAGGGCTGCCTTAAGTGCCATCATCTCAAGATGGATGACCAGTACAAATGTGTGTGTTTGTCTGAGTGTGTTAATAAGTGTTTGCTTAATTGTATTATTTGTTGAAGCACTCAGCCAATATCTGTAAGCCTACTTCACAGTCCACAAACAAGGCAGACAAACAGTTTTTTTAATAGATATTTTAGTGTAATTTGTGATTATAATTCACCATGTGTGTGTGTGTGTGCGTGTGTGTGCGTGTGTGTGTGTGTGTGTGTGTGTGTGTGCGTGTGCGTGTGTGTGCATCGGTGTCAGGGTTTTGATTGATTATCTTTGCTTCCCTTAACTGAACTGCGTTCAAACAGAACAGAGTGGACTTGGCTTGCGCTCATATAAAAATATGAGCATGTGTGCTGATTTATATACTTGAATCTGAGCCAGTTATTTCTTAATACAACTATAATAGTTTAAGAGACTTTACTTAACAGTGTGGCAGTGTAGTGTAATGCCCCCTTCCCTTGTGTCCACCTCTGTACTGTTTCCCTTTTCTGTAGCACCTTTCAGAGTATCTGGAGAACACACAGGTACCCAGTTGAAGAAAAATAAAATGAGCAGGTACTGTGTGGGAGGAAAGAGACAGGAATGGGGGGAGCTGGTGAAAGACATGAAGGGAGGCGTTGAGATAAGAAAGTGCTAATGTCTCTAATACGCTCCAGATGAAAGCCGTTGGTGTGACGGAGTTGGAAAAGGCTGGCCACTCCTCGTCACACCATCTTTGAGGAGTGTCCTGATGTGTAGAGGCTAGACGTCACCATAGAAATGGAGACAAAAACACTCACATGGTTACAAATGTGCACCACTGTGACGTCGTGTGTGTGTGTGAAATTTCGTTTACCCATCCCTGTTCTTCTTTGGTTTAGCAGTGTGCCAGCACAGTGAAGGCCCTGCAGGTTTTAGTGACATCACTGATGTCATCACCGTATCTCTCTCAACACATTGATGCATAAGGAAGATGTCTTACTTGAAGAAATTGATTTCATAATTGGAAAAATCCGGTGGAAAAAGTTTGATGTTGATATTATTTTGTTGTTAGTACCAAGTGGGTTAGTAATCAAGCCTGAGCCCAGTGACATCCACACGTTGGCATAGTTTTAATGCAAAATTAATTCTTCTTTTAATATGATTTTTTTTTGGCATTTTGACTTTTTATTGAATAGTAACAACCTGGACTGCTGCTTTTGGGCTACGCAGCATGTGGTCGCCTGCTCACCCACTGAGCTAAACTGCCAAATGAATTCATTTTTAATTTATATTCTTTAATTAAGTAGCAATCGATTGGACTGAGATCTGGGGAATTTAAATGCAAAGTCAACACCTCAAACTCGTTTTTCTTTGCTTTTGTTTTTGCTTTGTGGCTTTGTGGCAGAACACATTATCCTATCGAAAGAGGCTACAGGCATAAGGGAGTACCATTTTTATGAAAGGGTGCACATGGTGTGCATCAACGCTTAGGTAGCTGGTACGTGTCAAAGTAACATCTACATGGATGGCGAGACCCAAAGTTTCCCAGCAGAACATTTGCTCAAAGCATCACACTGCCACCACCGGCTTGCCTTCTTTCCATAGTGCATCCTGGTGACATGTGTTTCCCAGGTAAGTGAGAGATATGAACCCGGCCATCCATGTGATCTAAAAGAAAATGTCAATTGATCAGACTAGGCCATTTTCTGCCATTGCTCCGTGGTCCTGATGCTATCGCAAAGAGATAATCCCTGTTATTCACATCACCTGTTAGTGGTCATTAAGGCAGGGCAATATGGCCAAAAGTATTTATCACAATATATATTTGAAAATTTGCGACAATGATATAACTGATGATATAATTGACAAAATACTTTACAGCTCCACAAATTTATTAGTTGTTGTACTCCAACAAGTGCTTCTGCTTCAAATGATGAAATAGCTTTGTCGTGTTTCCTCCCTTCGCTACGACGGCCCGCTTGCATGTTCTACAAAAAACTTTGCTTTGGTGTGAATCTGACGGACGAAAACCAAACCAGTTCCACACCACTGAAATTGCACTATTTTTACAAACCAATTCTGGTTCATCTGTTTCATTCAACGATCCGCTTTCGCCCTTCTCATTCTCCGTCGCTTTTTTTCGCCATCTGCCTATGAAAACAAAGGCACTGCACATGCGTGTTTTACCCATATTCTATCGCAATATTTCATTTTCTTATCATTGCCTAACATTGTACCGGTATTATCGTGAAAGGTATAGAATTGCCCAGCCCTAGTGGTCATAATGATATTCGTCATCACTGTAAAGCACAGAACCTATGAGAAAAATCAAATCCTTTGTTTTGTTTTGGATGTGCAGTTGAGCCTTCATTTTTCTGAGAGTTGTAGTTAAAGTTCAATAGTAAAAATACAGCATCTTATCCTAATGTCTTGCAGTCAGTCTTTTTTTTATTCTTCTTCTTAATAATAAACTTGATGCTGCTTTAGTGAAAATGAATAGACCTGCCCAAGAAACTGACTTCCTTCAGGAGAAATTCTTTTTCAAAAAGTGCACAGTTACTCAGTTACTTGTAACCAAGGTGTCTGTAAACATGCTAATTGATTCCAGCCTCCCTCTGTTTTATCTCCTTAGTCATACATTAGTGCTCATCTCAAGTGCCAATAAAACCTGACAGGACAACATACAGCTCATAGAACTCTCTCAAGTGTCACTTTGAGTGAGTCTGCTAGGCAGACAAGAAGTTATTTATAACCAGTAGGCACCATGTAATGCTGGGGTCCTGCTTTTCTTTCCTGTCTCTGTGACACAATTACACACACACGCGCACACACATGCACACAGGAACACACACACGCAGCTGTTGTGCTGCTTCTGTCCAGGGGGCCCTGGGTGGGCCAGGATAGACTGACTGGGGTTTGAGGTGGGGCAGGACTGTAGAGGGATAGAATGAGAGCGAGGGGAGGTTGTTTAAACCGGGCGTAATGTGGAATGAGAATCTGGGCTCCATTTTGGTCACATGGCACTGTGACAGCTACCACGGGCTGCCAAAGTGTGTTGGCCTACGTTATTGTGGCCAGCTGTGGAGTGTATTTATGGGAATGTGCCGTTATGGTGGCGATTGCATTCAAATTGATGTGCGAGTGTGTGTCTGTGTGTGCAACCAAGAGAGGTAGCACCTGCAGGGTGGGGGCGGGGGTGCTCCCCAAACTTCACTTCTGTTTCAGGATCATGCAAGCAACACCAGGGAAGAAGTGTGTGTCTACGTGTCTTCCTCTCTTTACAAGGATAGCATTCATCATGCTAGTGGTGCAGAATGGGCGGGGGTGGCTGGGGGCGGTGCCATGTGTAAGTGGGGTCTATGAGAGGGGTAAAGGAGGATTGAGGGGGGATGAAGAGGGGTGAAAAGGGAGAGTAGTTGCAGAAGAATGTGCCGATTTGTCAAGTCTTACTTCCCGCCACCCCTGCTTTCTCTAATCAGAGAAGATGCTGGGTGCTGATTACAGCCAAATGGAGCAGCCCCAGCAGCTTGATCAGTGGAGGGGATAGTTCGAGGGGGATACAGGACTGGGAAATGGTGGAGGGTGAAGGTGTAAAGAGGATCAGTTTGGTCCTGACAGGGGGTCTCACGTGTGGGAGGTCCTTCATTGCCTCTCTTCTGACTGCTCACTTTGAAGTTATCTGCTCTTGGCCAGCTGATAAAAAAGTGTGAGGAGTAACAGAGAGAGGGGGAGGAAGGAGAGGTGTTATGTGTTATTTAGGATATTGTTGTGATTCAGTGGTTTTCAGCTGTCTTACTTGGCGTAAGGAAAATGTGTAATACAAGTAGATATATAACAGAAGTGGAATATCACAAATCTAGTAAAAGTATCCCTGTAAATACTATACAATTTCAATTAGGTTTTGTCTGAACACAGTGTGCAACACCCAACTGCAGCTCAGCCACTAATATATTGTTCACATAGCAAAATAAAAAGTAAGTTGTAAAATGCAGTTTTATAATTGCATGTAATTACATTTGCCCATGGCAACTGGGATAGACTCCAGCTCCCTGGATGAACAGAAGAAAATGGATAAATGAATACCTACATTTAGAGCATTGAAAGCTACAGTAGTGCTCATGCATCTGGCCCAAAACAAGGCCCGAAAGGGGAGGGGTGAGGATAGGTAAATTTGAGTTCGGAAAAGTTAGGAAAAAATGTAGTTGAAGTGAATCAGTACAATACATCTTCATGTAACAGCTATAAACAAGTCACAAAACGTGTTATAGTTTAGTTATTAGCTAGTGTTTATTGGATGATCTGATATTGTCGTGTTGGTGTTGTCCCCAGATCATCATGAAAATGTTGTTCCAGGTTTAACATTGCAAGTGACCAATCACATTGTTGTGACGTTATTCTTTTGCGCGCCAAGCCATTCGTGCATTTATGAAATTCCAATGTTGCAAGGACAATATCAATTCTGCTTACCGTTTATTAAAGGGTTAGGGTCAGGGTCAGGGTCCGTTGATCGGCGGACCCAGGCGGTTTCTCCCAGCTCAAGTACAGCTTTTTGTTTTACGGCGGTTTTTCCCAAAGTCGCAAAAGTATGACGTCACAACATTCTGATTGGTCACTTGCAATGTTGATCCTGGAACAACATTTAGTATGATGATCTGGGAACAACACCAACCCGACGATATCAGATCGTGCGTGTTTATCTGTGAGTTAGTAGAAAATATGGTTATTTGTAATTTTATTACAAATATGCAATGATTTGTGTTTGAACCGCCTGTCTGTGTGGAGTTTCCATGTTTTCTGTGATGAATGTAGTTTTAGTGTTATTTGACAAAAACTGTAGTTTGACCGCAAAAGAAACAAATGTTTACACAGAACTACATTGTCCTGTGGAAAAAATACACCACACGATTCAGGAGTTTGTAGAACTTCCTTTAGCAGCATTAACCTGAAATCATTTTTTCTCCCTGACTTCATCAGTCTGCCATGTCTACACAGCACTGTTTAACTTTATTAAGGTTTGGATGGACCTTTTTTGATGCACAGCTCCCTTAAGGTTGCATGACACCATCTTAGTTGAGTTGAGGTCTTTACTTTGAGTTGGGATTGTTTTGCATTAGCCGATTTCAATCAAACCACGCTCTCAAACAGACGGCCTGACATTTAGCTCTAGAATAGTTTGGTATACAATACAGAGGAGTTCAATGACAAGGCCAAATCATCACTGCCTCCATCACTGTGTTTCACAGGTGGTATTTGCATTTATGTCGTGTGTTTGGTTTTCACCAAATGTGGTGCTTTGAATTGTGGCTGAACATCTCCACTTTGGCCTTGTGTCCAGCAAACATCACTCCAGAAGTCTTGTGTTTTGTTCATGTGCAACTTGAGGCTTTTCTCCTGGCAACCCTTCCAAATATCCCATTCAGTCCCCGTTCAGTCGTTTAGTAATTTTACTGTCATCAACTTTAACATTTAAGATATAGAGACCTGTAGAGTTTGAGATGTAGCTCTTCTGGGTTTTTTTCAGCTTTCCTGAGTATTGCATGGTCTGACTTTGAGTGAGTTTAGAGCGAAGATTATATAGCATACACCTGTATGCTTTATACATGCTTTATACATGCTTATATAGAGGCGCAAAGAGAAAACTATTTTAACAGCTGCTATTAATGTATATCTTTTGCTGCAATCCCCCAAAGACACTGAAGATCAGTTTGGAGCTCCAGAACTTTCCAGAGCAATAATATTGCATGGAAAGAGTTGGTATATGGATTTAAACCATGAAACAATTTCTCTGTCACCTTCAATTTCCTCACCATGTCTCAGTGTACATTATCACTAAATGGTGGATTGGTGTTGTTGCTCACTTAGGCCAGGAACTTTTCAAACCCAGTGTTGTCAGTGCAGTAGCCTGGTGTTCACTTATTCCCCCCCCACACACAGTCGATTCATTATAGATATAGAGTATAGATATGATCTTACACCTGCAGTATCTTCTAGTGAAATCCACAGCAAAAATTTGTCACTTATGACAAAATGGTTTCGACCTGTGTATTCTTGTGTCGGTGTGTTGTGATTACTCCACAAAGCCCCGCAGGCATGACCGTGGTAAGGTCTGTTGCCATGTTTACGAGCATGTTTATGTTTGCAAGGTAGGAGTGACTGATTGGTGGTACATGTCTGCAGGGCAGATCACGATATTCGGGGAAAAGTAGAATGAAGTGCGTTTTATCATTGCTTCTACATGTACTCTTATCCAATGCTAAAAGAATGGGGTATGCAAATACACCTGTCTGAATACTGGTATTCAAATAGCAGCTAATTTGATACCAGTATCACTGGCATCACTCTTGTTACCATTTCACAGACAGCCAAGGTGGAACTGGAACTTCGTGGCTCTATTCCAGAACTTTCAAACCGTTCTGTTGACAGCAAAGCCATCGCAGGCCAACCCTGAGTGTTCAACCCTAACTGAATGTGGGTGCGAAAAGAGAACCAAGAAATCTTGTCTAAAGCTGTATGACTGGACAGTAGCCAAAAATTTAGGTTGGTGTAGTGCCCAAACTAGATGAACTGAGGGGCTGTAAGATCTAGTATAAGCTTTAAAAAAAGAGGGAAGTAAAGGATAATTTTGCATTGACTGTCCCCCAAAAACAATATATATAGCAGCAAATGAGGTATTAGGTCCACTTGAAGTTAAGTTTTATCCTATGGACATTTTTAGGTTGGTTACATGATTGAATCAACTAGTTAATACTTTTCTAATTAAGACACTCAGTATACATAACTCATGCTTTGTCCTTATCATAGATCATAGATCATAGATATCATGATCGATGTGTCCTTCTTTTGATAAAGCACTGTGCAGCATCGTAAAAGGCCATCTGATACATTCTTGCCAGTGTTACTACAGTAGTTATGTAACATGCAGAGAAAATTTTCGTTACGTGTTTCTTGTCTTGGCAGTGTGTGAAAACTAGCTTAATAAAACCATAAGCTGATTGCTCTGGTGTCGATACCCTTCAGATTTCGAGTATTTTAATGCCGGCGGAAGGCCGGAGTGAAAGTGGCCACCACCTGTTCGCAACAATATCTTCCAAACAAAACAATGCAGAGAGAAAGGGGAGCGCGGGAGAGGCAGATGGGAGTGCCACGAGGCAGACTGGGACTTTCCAGACTCGTCTGCATAAATCCTAAATTTGACAGTCAATCGTCAACTCCGAGTCTACCTGCCCTGACACACGCTGTCACAGCACGTATCTGTCCACACGTGCTCTAGCCACCCTCCCACATCTCCATCTGTCTCTTTCACATCCACCTGATCTGTGTACTTGTATTTGTTCATTGCCATAGCTGCAGCAACAATTGCACCGACTCAATAGAAGACGCCTGTAATTAGACAGAAAAATGCAGATATTGAGATATGATCATAATGATGAGTGAACATCAGTGGGGTGGGGGATTAGTGGGTAAATGCATGTCGTGCCATGTACGGATACCTGATTTGAAAAATTAATATGAACATTGCTTTTTCTTTAAAGTACTTACAATTATGTCTTAAGTACTCGTAAAGTAGATCAACACTTCAGTGCTACGCCTCATGTTCTATAAAAGAAGGACCTGAGTAAATGAGGTATAAAATCTATTTTGAGAGCATGCTCGTGCAATTCATTCTCCACATCAAAGGAAGCTGTCATAAAACATAAAACGAGTTTCACCAACCCTTTTCTTTCCATCTTTACTAGACGACCGTGCCATTTTCAACCTGATGAACGCTCTTTATCACCAGCTACAAATGGAACAAGTTATGCTCTTCATCTTGTGATACTGCTACTTTAGAGCAGCTGTCATGCAGAGTTGTTTTTGGAGTGCGTTCCTTTTTTCCCTAGAAGCTTGATACTAATTTAGGAGTTCAGGGACTTCACCTGTATATTAGTCACAGACTGGTTTTCGAGAGAAAAATGCTCATCCCCCCCCCCCATAGTTTACAAGTGCTGTGTGTTTGCCTGTTGGTTTTGGTTGTAAAGAACGACTTTTTCTCTGAAGATGAATGGTCTCCATGCCTGGTTTGTAAAATAGTGAGCGTTTGCAAACTAATTAGCTGTCTTTGCAGGTATGGAAGTAACATTTGAGCTTTTATACTGAAAAATATTGAAATACTGCTAAATGTAAAGCAGTATTTGGGGTGGCTGCAGCTCAGGAGGTAGAGCAGGTCATCTACTAATCGAAAGGTTGATGGTTCGTTCCCTGGCTGTTCCAGTCTGTATGCTAAATATCCTTGAGCAAGATGCTGAACCCCAAGTTGCTCTCTAATGTTTCCATCAGAGAGTGAATGTTAGAAAGAAAGCACTTAGGCATAGAAAAGAGTGGTTGCATAAATGAGGCGTGCTGTGAGTCAGGTAGAATAGAAAAGCACTGTATAACAACCAGTCCATTTAATATGCAGATGTCACTATACAATTAGATGTCGATTGCAGTTTTGTATTAAATTACGTCACTTTTTAAAAATGTTTTCTATTCGGTCTTCGATTCTCTCCTAACGTTTCTAAAAAAACCTTGTGTAAACAACGTGAAGCATACAAACTATGCTTTTTTTTTTTAGCAGCTCATGCTGAACCAAGGCCCTATTAATATGCACAGTATTTGTATTTCCTTCAGGTGCACTTAGATTAAAGCTTTCAGCTTGTCTGTGTGTCTAAATTAAGTCTTAAACCCGTAAATGTTGGTCACAAGGGAATTCTTGGCATAAAGTAGATATGTTTGTCTGTACTGTGCTATTTGAGGATTACTAACATTCTCATGTTTGCAAGCGGTGAGCACCTTACTTTTGGAGGTTTCCATAACAGGTTCTCGTACCTGTAGTTTTACCTGCATCGGATGGCAGGCAAGATCGGTGATCATCTTCCTGAGAGAAAACAGCAGAGCAAAGAGCGAACACGTTCCAGCCTGATGATGCAATGCCATACATCCACACCTTTGTCTCTTGCTGTTCACTTTGTGTATCTTACTCTCCCGGCATTTTTCACCTCTATTGTGTCTACGTTTTGGGGAAAGGCGAATTGGCACAGAGAAAAGGGAAAAAAATAGCACTTTTGTTTTTCTAGCAGGTGTGTGTGTTTATACACAGAGTCGCACAAAAAGACAGGGCTAGAGGTGGAGGCGTTTCTCTCAAGTTTTATCACAACACATGATGAGGGCTCTGTTTGGAGAGCGTGTGGGGCCGCATACAGCAACAGTAGCTTAGGCTACCGTCACAAGATTACGCAATCATGGAAAACTGTGCAGTAATTTCAAATAATTTTATGATACAACAACACCACTTCAGTGCTGTCTGAATGACAACTGAACAATTTATTGTGAAGATTAGTGTTGATTTTTCACCATCATTATCATAAATTTCTGGAGTCTGGAGTTTTGACCAGAAGTAGTGATTTATATCTCCAACACTTTGATGCCTTTTTTCCCCCCACGATTTTGTTCCACTGCAGTTCTTCATCTGTCATGCTTTCTTCTCTTTACACACGATGTCACAACCCTAGTTTTGCTTGGCTCATAGAAAGTTTCAATATTGCTGTATTTATTTCTAAGGATGTAAGCATTACATCTTTAAATTCCAGTGGTGATAATGAAATAAACAATCAAATGAAATGGTAATGAAACTGTGTTAAGAGCTGAAACAAACTGCTCAAGAGAAGCTAGACTTTGACTCCTGCCTTTACTCATCCATGTCATGAGGTGTCTTTGAAGCTAATTGCACCATTGGACAAATGCTGCTGTTTAAACAGTAGGCAGGGCGAGTACTTTTTGTTATATAGATGTATGCGTGCAGACATTTGCGCTATAAAAAGAGTGACCGGACTGGAGCAGTCAGGGATCAAACCAACCTTCTGACTACTAGATGACCCGCTTTGCATCCTGAGCCATAGCCATTGTTTAAATATTTAATCTACCTTGCACTTTGTAGGAGTAAAATACATGTCATGCTTCTCCAGAGAGTTTCTTATCCTGTGGATGAACTCCAACTCTGCTGTCTTGGACTGCATTGGGCTCAGCGGCCTCACTGAGCTTAGTGCAGAAGCACATGAATCAGTTTTTTACCGGTTCCACAGTTGCAGGTTCAGGTTACGGTGGATCTTCACATTAGGTGAAGAATTACCTTCAGCAGCAGTCGAAGATGGTGCAACTGGAGTATGTTCGACTGCAGTTCCTCTATGGAGAAGCAGCTGAATGATATCAAACAGCCTGGTCTATAATCCAGCTAATAATGGGGAAAAAGGTAGAGGGGGACTGAGACTGGCTAGTAAGCAGCAACTGAGCCTTGAATATAAGAATGAGGGGACTGTTTACATGTAAAATGATTGTGGATGGAGGGAAAACAAATTGCTAAAATTAGCCACCAGCTATTATTATAAACACTGAGAGGAAGAAGCACTCCATCAAGACTTTGTGTTTTCGTGCAAAAGGATGTTTTTATGGAGTAGTGGCTTCGTAAAGCTGATGATGGTAGTTTAAAGCACGGTAATTGATCTGTTTGTCAGAACATGGGTCTCCAGGTCTGATCTAAACCTCTCTCTCTCTTTCTCCCTCTGCTGGAGGGAATTTAGCCTGTTTGTCTTTGCTCTGTTAACACACGACTGCTCTAATTTCAGTTGGCCTGTAATGTGATGAGTAAAGGTGTAATTGATTGTGGTTTCTCTCCACAAACCCCCACCCATGTTTATCACCATGTACACACACATACACACGCACACACACACACTTTCTCTCTCTACTGTTTCTCCTTCTTTCCACTCATGCCTCATACCGGCCTCTCCTCCTCTCTGTTCTCTCCACCTCCAAGGCATCGCAGTGATTTTCTTTATTTGGTTGTTTGTAGTTAGAAGCGATGTATCACACTGTCAGCGTGTGAGAATGCTGTCCACTCATTGTGACTTTCACTTATTTTTACTGTTGTCTCTGGAATATAGTATATTTGTGTTTCCTCCAGATAATCCGGCTTCCAAAGATATGATATGAGGTTAATTGGTGATTCTAAAGTGATCATGGAGGTGAGGTAAATGAAGTCTTTAAAGTATACAGACTATAGTGCTGCATCAGTGTATGGTTAAAATGTAAGTTATGGTTAAAGCACTTTTGAGTGAACAAAGCCTTGTATGAATGCCAGTGTATTACATTACTTGCATTATGGTAGAAAAGCTGCCATTTGTCAAGTCACAAAGAAGTGGATTATTGAATATAGACAAAGTTGGTAACACGCATCTAGCCTAGTTTATGCTAAGGGCTAATCAAAGCTCTGTAAGTTTGCCTTGTGATTGCTTGCATGATGAACATGCCAGCACAGATCACCCACCCAAACACAGTATGTGTGAATCTCCCCATGTCCTACATTTTATTTAAATACACACACAGAAACAACAACAACACCATCACAACCACTACTACTACTGCTATTACTGCTACTACTACTTCTTCTTATAGTTAGGCCTGGATCAGGTGACTCTGAACCTGATATAATTATCCAGTGGATGTCAAATTGGTTTGGTCTTTAGTGTGGTTTGCTTTTTTTAAATGTTTTATTCTACTGTACTAATAATGAACAATGTTGTGATGATATAAAACTACTAACATTTCAAATCTATATTCTCCATGTGTGTAAAAAATGAAGTAAATGATACAAAGTTATTGATTTTTTTTTTTTTTAATTGTTGAGTGATGGATGTGTTCCCGGATTTGTAAATGCACAATGGAACTTTACATGCTTCCTCCACTCCTGTATGTATGTATGTATGTATGTATGTATATAAGGCCTTGCAGATATGCAGAAAGGCCACGGCTGAATAAATGTAGCTCATATATATAAATACATATACATATACATCTGTCAAGACACACGCAAACACTCTGTTATACGTGAGTGCGCACACACCTACACGTCTGGAGTCACATTCCCGAGTCTGAAGCACGCATTTCAACAAACCTTGTATGAGCAGGAAAGAAATGAAACCACCAAATACTGCAAATATATCCTGGACAGTTAGAAGCTTTTTAAACGGGATATTTGCTTGGCTGTGGACCCCCAATGCTGACAGGGCCTGGCTCGCTTCCCAGAAAGAACAATATCTGCCAGGTCGACTGAGGGGCCCAGAAGCAACCCCCTACCCCCACCCCCCACAGAACACACGAACACACACACATATAGCAATGTACACAAACGTCTGGCCTTTAAAGCATCAGCGCTCAGGCTGTGCCTTACATAATGACAGAGAATGGAGGCATTAGGGCAATTTGTTTGATTTAAACTGTCAAGGCATCCTGGACCCTGCCCCTCTCAGCTGGTTTTGATACAAGGTTTGTGTATATATGTGTCTGTGTGTCTGTGTGTGTGTGTGTGCACGCACCACAATCTTGCACACAAAGTAGGTCTTAGAAAATATGGCTTACAAGGTCGAAGTAGTGTTAGCTGGTACTTCTCTATGGTGTGCACGTTAACATCATTTACCCTTTTGCATTTTTATTCCTTTTGTTGTGCTTAAGTTTTTATTTTTGTGTGTTTGTGTAGTCTCCATGGTGGGGGGGAAGCCCTGTAAAAGTGTCTTGATATCTTCTTGGATTTGCTCCCGATTCATATTTTCAGTATGTTTATCTGTCTCGTCATTATGATTGTCCAGATTTACAAAGAAAGCCCATCTATTGCTCTTCATAAAGTTTACTTTTTCTCTGCACTAAAGCAGCTCTTCTGGGAGCTTTGCATATCCAAATCTGAATCTGAACACAGAACGTCCTTTTAGTTCCAAGTCTCACTATTCAGCAGCCATCTTAAAGTGCCTCTGGGCACTTATTTGGAAGCAACCCCCAAAAGGTCGATTCTGTTCATCTGGACGTCACTCATCCAAGTGATTTCTTCAGTCTCAGCTGACTGCAGGTTTCCCCAATCTTATAAACAGTACATTTGCACAATGGCTGAAACTAGCACCACTGAATGAACAATGGGCTGTGAGGTCAGTTCCTTAATCATTAATATGTAAATTGTCATGACTATTGATCAGCAACCACTGATCAATGGCCATAAGTACCACTGACAGAGAGTTGGGGAATGGCTGCAATCACAGCTTTGCAGATGGTGAAGGATGTACCCTTAGGCCCCCTCCTCGATTCAGAGATGGTCTTTGCCTTTTCATGTAAATGGCCTCCTTGACTCCACGCTCAAACCAGTGTTCCTCCCTGTCCAGGATGTGTACATCCTCATCATTGAAAGAGTGGCCTGTAGGTGTAAATAGACTTTGCCTGATAGAATTTCATTTCATTTTAGTTGTCATTGGGACATAAAAATTGTATGCATGGAATCACCAATCTGATCTTATGAAAAGTGCTTAAAATGTTTCAAAACTTTTTCCCTCTTAAATCTTATGTCTCATATAGATGTTTTTTCTTATAATGTCCCTGTCTTTTTGTGCTCTTTTACGCTACTGTGCCATCTCAGTTCTTTGTCTGTTGCTTCGAGGAGTTGAGCTTTTTTTGTAATTTCTTAAAGGGCTCATAAGTAACACTTTTCCAGGCTTTCAAATGTCCAATGCTGTGAGCACTGGCTGCTTTTGTTAAATTTGTAGACTGATAAAGATCAAGCTGTAGTTGGCTACAAAAACACTGCAGTATTTAGTCAAACATTCCTCTGTGCAAAGTGGATATCATACAATGGCTTAAAGTTGTTATGATCATAAAATTCATCTTTTGTTGTCAGTGTCAAAGAGAAAAGTATTGAACTGGACCATCTGACGCTTCAGTTTTTGCTGTTTTTGGACTCGATTCATTTGTTGGGAATTTTTTATTATTCTGTCCACTTGATGTCCTTGTCAACGAGGGTAGCTGAAAATGTCATTATACAATGTACAGTATGTGTCCTCTCACTTTTTCTGTAAATGATGTAAATATAACCGAATGCCAGAATGCAAAGTCAAAGCGTGAGTGGAGCGTCACAGGTAATTACACTGAGTTGTGGAGTGTAATTGAACCTGATCAAACCTGCTCACTGCTTGTGTTTCTGTGAGTGTGTCTATATGTAAGTGTGTATGCCCTGTGAGTGGAATAGAGGCCCAGTGTTCCGAGGTCCCGTTTTAAATAAGGGGTCTTTATCCGGCCGTGTGTGCAGCACTGGTGTGAAAGCACTAAAGGGCCAAAGCGTTTCCTCCATACAGACCTGGCTCATGCCACTCACTCCAGGTGTGGTGACCACTAACTGGCACGCTTTTAACCATCACGCTTGATTTGGAGCCTGAGGCCAACCTGGCACACGCACAAGCACACACAGTCCAAGCATACACAGTCTCTCTCTCTCTCTCTCTCTCTCTCTCTCTCTCTCACACACACGCACACACACGCACACAGAAACATGCATGCGCACAGCCATTTCTAATTTAAACTTAATTTCCCCCCAAGTCTTTGTTAAGTCCCCTGCTTTTGGCTTTTCATATTGGAAACAGGAATTCTGGGAGATGGAGTACAACACTGCATGGGTGTCATGGTGTATGAAGGGTGACCTGTGAGATGATGTTGTGTATGTTTATGTCACAGTTTCCTCTTTGGTTTTATACCTGAGTTACAAAAGTATTTCTCTGGTATTTTTTTTTTTCAAAGTTTGACTGATTAAAAAAAAAAAAAATCTTTCCGGTTATAAATCTAAGGTCACGCTGGCGAAAAATTTAAAAAAAGACTTGACCCCAAATATTATATCTAAAGTTGACAGCTCCTTTGTACAGTCAACCAAAAATGCAAATCAGTTTCTATTAGAAGCAGTTTTTCCATTAAGTTGCTTTAATGACGTGTCATTTTTCCTTTCTCTTTCTCTTTCTTTTCAAGGTCTCCTTTGACTTGGCTGAGTACACAGCTAATGTGGACGGTGTAGGCACGCTGCGCCTCCTGGATGCCATAAAGACATGTGGTCTCACCAACAGTGTCAAGTTCTACCAGGCATCCACCAGTGAGCTGTTTGGCAAAGTCCAGGAGATCCCTCAGAAGGAGACCACTCCCTTTTACCCCCGCTCACCTTACGGTAAGACGCATGTGCACATGGACATCCACATTAACACACACAAGGATTTCCTTACTTTCTCTACCTCTCACCATTTGTCAGACACTTGTACTTGGCCTTGTAAGGGCATACAAACAGAGATTGCTTGATGCCTCTTCTCCACTTTTTCTTGAACTCTCTCTCTCTCTCTCTTTCTCTAGGAGTGCGTGTATGTGTGTGCATGTGTGTGAGTGAATAAATAGAGGGGGGCTTCAGGTCTTAGACTGCGTTTGAGCTCTACACACACCCCGAGGCCAGCCGTCTGACTTGGAGTAGCTCTCGTTTTAACAAAGACACCTTTATATCCACAGCACTCAACACTGACTTTCAATGCATGCAACGTACAGACACACACACACGCATGCACACACACACAGGCCGTACGTGTGTCTTTCATATTCTATGTTGTCTAAATGGTCTCTTCACTGACACTTTCCGCATCTGTCAGCACTCAGTCTGAAGCTGCATGGGAGGTGCATACCATCTCAAGTAGGGCTGCAACTTTATTAATTAGACTCAAGGAAGGGGAGGCGGTGGTCACCATGGTGACCTCCCTTCACCTCCAGTTGTACATCCTGACCTATGGCTTAATCAACAGGCTCCTCCCTTCATTTGCTTTGTTTTTTCTCCTCGTCGTAGAAGAAGGGAGGAGGAAAATGGGGAGAACTTTCTGTACAAGCCTGCTTTTACTCAATCAGCAGGAATCTGCACTTCAAGCTCTTGATTTCAAAATATGATCCATGCGTGTTGTATCACATGAAATGTAGCTTGTCTTTTAGAGGAGATCAGGTCTCTGTTTATACGATTCACTCTATAGACTGATCATTGTTACAAGCAGTTTTTATTCTGACTTGTTATGCAAATAAAGTGTAGAAAAGTCTCCAAAGAATAAAAATGGCTTTATTTTTTCCTGAAGTGATATTTCCTTCCATAAATTTAATTTAAATTGATATAAAATTGATACTGATTATTTTTCCCTCTGCCCTCAGGAGCTGCTAAACTCTATGCCTACTGGATTGTGGTGAACTTCCGAGAGGCCTACAACATGTTTGCTGTCAACGGGATCCTCTTTAACCATGAAAGTCCGAGGAGAGGTAAGTGACAAGCACCACAATCCACCACTACAGTGCAAAGGTTTTGAGCTTTCTTTGTATTTTTTCTCAAAAAGTGGGAAATGGGTCCAGTGTTTTATTAAAATGTGCAGAAATGTACATGGAATGCAATGAATAAGGTAAAAACAGTTTGTAGCCTTTTGTTCTGTTCTTGCTATAAATATTTATATTAAAACTCTAATTTAAACTCACTCGGATGAGTGACGAAACGTTTCTCCCACTCTAAACGCTATGTCCAAATGAACAAAATCAACCTTTTGAGTCTCACATTGCGTGTTTGTTCTAACCAGGTAAGCTTTAACTGGATTGGTAATGAGTTTGGGATCATTGTCATGCTGAAAATCTGAAGTTGTTGACAATCAAATGCGTTCATGGATGATACTGCTCCGTGGATCAAAATTGATGGTACTTTTCCTGGGACATAATTCAATTTTGACAAATTCCTCAACACCAGTTGGTGAAAATGCAGCTCCAGACTATTACAAAGCCTCCGCCGTGTTTTACAGATGGCTCTAGGCACACACTGTTGGACGTCTCTTGACTTCCTGCTTTAGATTTCAATCAGAGATTTCACATTTGGATTCATCACTCCATCAGACCTGTTGCCACTGATTTTGGGGCTATTTCCTGTGTAATTTTTGGCAAACCTCAGCCTTTTCATGTTTCCGTTCCTTAAGTGTGGCTTCTTCACAGCCACCCTGCTGATAGGTCCTTCTTTTGACCTCCAGCTTCCCAGCTTCATCAAATTTTTAAGGACACCCTGCACACACTTCAGAGTAATGGCTCTTTAGGATCTCTGTTGGTGGAAAAATACTATTTTATGTCTGTCAGTTTTTCTTTAGATTCAGCTAAAGAAATTGGAATTTGTGTTTTTGTGAAAGGCGACAAACAAAGTGGCTAAAGATACAATTTCAATTTGTTTCCTTGCTAAGTTGTCTGTTACGTGTTTCAAACAAAATAGGACAAGAAAGTCAGACTGAAAAACAAAACATGAAGAAATAACATTTGGCTCAAGACCTTTGCACAATACAGTACCGCATCCCTTGTAGCGTTTTCTGTAAACAATGTTCAGTCCCCAAAAAATATAGTCCTAAAGTAAAGTTGTACTTTCATAGTTTACCTTCTTTATATTGAAAGAGTCATCTTGAGTTTATATAGAACAGTATTGTAGTAAATGGCTGATTGATTAACAGCAATTGTCACATCAAAAACATGACGTCACTCCTCTTACCTAAGTAAGATGTTGGGCCAACAAAAAGGCAGCAGAACCGATGGTGAGCCATTGTTGGATTGTGTAAAAAGATTGAATTACATGCTCTATATAAAGCCATATTCATTCACCGTGCAGCCAGGTTTCCTAACCACTTGACACACACTGTTGCACACATTCTGACACATAGTGAGTGGGTTGTAGTTGCATTTTTAATATGTGCTCTGAGCCCTGAGGGTCGCAGGCACTGGTTTAACGCGATTTACATGCCACTGCGACTCCAAATGAATACCACATGACTGCAGCCCCAGCACCATGCCCAGGTCAGCTGCTCAGGTGTTTATGATTTATTCCCTAATGAAGGCCCTGGCCACGACCTCAACCGAGGTCGGGGGTCATCCAGTAAACCCTAATGGGTTACCGCAGATAGATAGGTGTGGGAACTGGTGTAGGTTACAGCCAGTTCAGCAATGACGGCGTGCTCACCACTGGGGTCTTGTAATGGTGAATTAGTTGATATTGTTGAAACTGAAACGGTGTGTTGTGTGAGTAGAAGGAATTGGCTGAATGAGAGCAAGACGGATGGATTAATAGTGCTGAAGAAAAATGTTATTAATGAAGCAAAAAACAAAAAAATCGCCTCAGGCCTCTGAAGATAGCTTTCTGTTATTCCATGGACATCATTTTAAAACACAGTTCTGGGTGACAAACATAACCATCTGTTAAAGCCTAAAATATGGACACTTTTGAATTGTGAATTAAAGACATTTATGTGAACATCCTGTGCCGCGTCCTTTCTTACACACATGCATAATAACCTTATAAGGACAAAACTCGGTGCCCTCCTGGTGAACACACTGTGAGCCTTTTTGTTCATTGTCAGCTTTCTCCCCTGCTTCGCTCATTCTGCCTCTATCTTCCCATTCTTTCCACACACACTCCTTTCCCCTGTCCTTCTCCGTCTTGCTTTATCCCATGCCGTTCGCCTCCCTTCCCCACAGTCAGCATTTTCTGCAGCGGGCCACTGGGTTTACTTCTGCCACTTCTATTCTAGTCAAACTTATGGCTGTTGTTGCTCATAAAGCAGGAACGCAGTGCTGTGATGTGGCCAGATGTCCCACGGCTGCCTTGCACAACCCAGTGTGGAGCATGTGTTGGCTGGATCGGCCAGTGTTTACCCAGGCCCCCGGGGCCCGCCATGACCCCGCCGCTGCCACATTGAGGGGGCGTTTGGCTGTGCACTGTGTCACTCACAGGAGGGCTGCTGTTTGGGGGAAACTGGTGCTTTGAGCTGCAAAACACCCCCCTGGCATATTTTATCACTGTCCAAGGGTAAGGCTGTACTGTCAGTCACTGGTGTGAAATACCTAACTGCTAAACTGATTAAATGGGAACTGAGAAATTAAATGTAGCCAGAATGTAGGGTTCAGGGAATTAACCATAGTGCAAAAGTAACTAGTTCCATTACAGTGTTACCTTTTTGAAGTCAGCTTATCCTGAAGTTGTGCAGCCCACTATATTATTGCATTGCGAGTTCATATTGGTGGCATTCCCTCCACAACATGAGCAATAGGTTTTATGATTTACCTTCAAGCAACAGCTTTACCAAAAGAAGCCAGGCCATTAGTATCACTCCAGAAAAAATAATGCAAATATTTCTGCAATCTAATAGCCGTCTTTTCTCTCATCACACTAGGTGACCTTAACATGCTCACTTAAAGTTATACTTTCCGCTGTGAAACTGTGGGCCAAAGAGTCAGAGGGAGACGGCAATGATGCAGATGTGGCAGGAAATTCTTTTTTCCTTTTACCACAACAAAAGGAACAGCAGAATGTGCTGACCTGTTTAACATTAATGGACTGGTTGTTTAAAAAAGTATCTAAGTACCTGATGACTTTGTTGCAGAATATCATATTGCTCATCACAGAAACAATGATCTGAGCAT
Source organism: Perissodus microlepis (assembly GCF_051167445.1). Lineage (NCBI taxonomy): Eukaryota > Metazoa > Chordata > Actinopteri > Cichliformes > Cichlidae > Perissodus > Perissodus microlepis. Next base: position 26,698,023 of record NC_140477.1, on the reverse strand, counting down.
TGTAAGGCACCACTTTGTGTCACGCTACAGCTAACACTGCAGTGTGAGGCATTATATAGATGTTTTTACTGTATTATAGTTTATGGATAAATATAGAAATGACCATCCAGAGAAAGATATAAGAGAAAACTTCTTGATAGTTAGGCTGACAATTAAAACATAAAACCAGCAGATGTTTCAGCTTTCAGGTCCCCCTCCTGTGAAACCAGCTCCAAGTTGAGATTTGAGAAACAGACATTCTCACTGTTTTTAAGATTAGGCTTAAAACTTTTTTGATAAAGCATATAATTTCTCGTGTTTATACTCCACTCTGCACGTAAATCATTAGTTATTGTTAATCTCTCTTCCACAGTGTGTCTTTTATTCTGTCTCCCCTCCCAGAGCCTGTTTCTGCTGGAGCTTTCTTCCTGTTAAAAGGGAGTTTTTCCTTACCACTGTTACCAAGTGCTTGTTCATAGGGGGCCGTGTGGTTGTTTGGGCTTTCTCTGTATTATTGTAGGGTCTTTACCTTACAATGTGAAATACCTTGACACCACTGCTGTTGTGACTTGCACTATATAAATAAAGTTGAACTGAATAAAATCCACTGAAATCAGTGCATGTCAATTAGATTTCCCAGTGATTTGAAAAATTGCACCACAGATCACCAGAGCCAGAGGAATTTTGCATCACTCTCTTGCTTGCAGGCACACCCTTCTGAAAACGTCTGTAGAATTTTATAGAACTTCCTTAACTTGTTAATTCACTCATGGGAGAAAGGGGGGGAAAAGATTGCTCATTATTTGTATGTAGCTCCTCCTGTTCTTTACAAACATCTTGCATGTCTGAATAAATTTCTCACTAATGAGGTCAAGGATGTCAATTTCACTGGCTCTGACATCACCACTACCCCACCTCGCCTCCCACACACAGGAAACATGGTGAGGTCATTGTCCCGGATTACTATTGCATCTGTGTGCATTTGTGTTTGAGAAACAAATAGATGTTTGCTTTGATGAGGATTTTTTTCCTTTTAACAACCTTTACCGAGTCTCCCTTTAAAGGCGTCTGACCCAACAGTGTCCTGTCTTGTTCACTAGACAGTGTGCCGCGATGTTGTGTGTCACACAGGACAACGAATGCTGGGAGTGGCTGGAGAGTTTTGATCAGATGCCCTGTCTCTCCGGAGCACTCGGCAAAGGAGTTCTGTGTCTTATGACGCTCAGAATGATTTAATCCCTGCAGGAATGCATTTCTGGTTTCTCTTACCATTTCTGTAAACACCAAACTGTTCTGCCAACAAACAGACACTTACCATTGTCCTGCAGCAAAAGGCTGGAATCGAACAGTCGGGGAAGAAAAAATAACCTGATGGAAATCCAGCGTGAAACAAAGCAAACAGATGTCTGCATCTGCCAGGCGGTTCTCACCGCAGCTTGCCCCTTTCTGGTTATCCTAGTTATTAGCCATAACAAACAATCAGCATACTGCCTCTGAAGAGAGGAAATTAACACTCACAGGGATGCTAAATGGATTCCATAGATAGTTTGACATGTGAGACTGTGAAGTACTTCAATCTCTTGAACAGCACGATCAGCAGTGAAACCTGTGCAAACAGCCAGTCGCATGCTTATTTGTTCAGCGTATTCAACAAACACTGAATCCCTCAGAATCCAGTTTTGACAGCAGCAGGCGAAACCTTTGTTTGGTTTTTAGTTATTAATAGTGTGTTGGTGTAAGGCTGTGCAGTAAATCACTATAGTAATATTGCTTCGTGTGTGTATGTACACAGTTCATACTACTGGCCAACAACAGTTGGAGGCTGATCCTTTGGTTTATTTGGGGAAGTCCCATCCATCTCTCCTCCCTCAGTGCTCTGTGGTTCATGCTTGGCAGTATAGAATAATATACTGTTATGTTAGGCGAGAACAGCAGTTAGCATTTGGGAAGTTGAAATGGTACTGCCAAAATCAATGCTACCCCTTAAAAACATACACATACAATGGCTCAGCCCCTACATGCCTTGGATTCATCTTTCCCCCTTTCGTTGAGATTGAGCTCAAAAGGTCAGATCGCATAATAGGTTTGTAAGACGATATGTTTTCCGTTTATTGGAAAGGTTGTTTTCAAAGAAAATCTTAAGATGGGAACGACTGGGTCAGTGGACATCAAGGGGATTAGGCAGTATCTTTTGAGCCGGAGCAGCCACTTTTCAGTTTAGGGTCTTTGATTTCATTGGTAGTGTTGAGAGTGGGCTGAATGAAAGCAGCCTAAACATCAGCTGAACTATGGCCAGGTGAGGATCAATGTTTAAATCTTCGAAGCCAAACTGATGACAGACTCGTCTCTAGCCTTCACACCTCCTACAGGCCTGTGCTATTTAGCCACAAAGGTGCTTGCCCTGTTGCCTCAGTTGGTTTCAGATGTGTCACATGGTCATGGAGGTTTCTACCTTCACTCATCCCCATCGCCGCCCTCAAATTGCTATTTGTTATCCCAGATCACCATGGTAGCCAAGAATCTTGTTGACTGAGGTGCTTGCTTTGAGTGGCATAATTGCACCACAAGTCGAGGGCACCGCCACTGCTCTCCCAACCTTTGCCAAGGCCCATCAAGGCCCTGCAGCAGGACGAGCAAACCTCAAGATGTCAGTCTGCACTATTTTAATTTAGTCAAACTACTGGATGCCGCCATCTTTATTTTAGACCCTGGGTTCAACAGTGTGGAGGCGGTGCTCTTAGTGTTAAAACTCAAGGACAACATGTATCATAAACTCCTCTCTCACTTTCTCCTTTTCTTTCTCCACACGATTTTTCACACTCCATTCATTTAGTTGCATTACACCCAGTTTTAAAAAGAAATTGTGCCTTTTTTTGCTCGTTGTCTTTGACTTTGACTCCTCCAGCTCCATTCCCAAATCTTCTTGCACCACATTTCTTTCTCTCTGCACCCTCCCTGTCAGTTGAGTCAGCCCAGAACGAGGGCAGCAGTCTGTCAGGTGTGAATAGACGCTATGTTGGCGGAGCTGAGCTCATGACCTGTCTTGGATGTAATGCAAATATTCTCCCTCGGCTGAGGCTCCAGAGATCAGTCAGAATGTGAATTGTGCAATAACAGTGATGGCAGACACTGACAGGTCTTTGGTCTGGGTGGAATTTGGCCAACCCCCCCGACCCAGGGAAGATTCCTCCTGCGAAATCACTCAGTGCTCGTGCAAGTCAGGTATTTTGTTCATAACTCAGCAGAGATAAAGAAGATGGGTATGGAATGAGTAGGCATTCGTTTTGAAGTAAATACGGCTAGTGAGTTGATCTAAATCCGAAAATGTCTGGGAGTGGAGATAGATATTAAGGGTTACATTTTTCACTTGAAATCTACCAGAAATCCTTTGACTCCCCAAGGCCATTTCTCAAAGATGGAGTGGGATTATGGGATTTGCAGTTCTGGTTGAATTCCAAAACAGGTGTGTAAACCCTGTGTTGAGGTAACTGAAGAGTTTCTATGACAACGCTGTGGCAATCCGAATTAGGTTTCGGCTATTTTTTCTTTTTCCACCTCCGAAACGTGGCCAGTTCAGACAGGCTCATGACAGAAATGACTCACCTGTCAAACACCTAGGAAAAAGCTGGAATGAGTTTGTGCTTTAACTTTTTGAGGGGGAAATGGTATTTTTTTTAAATCATCTCTGTCTTTTATACACTGTTACTGTGGTGGATACTCTCATTAAACATGACAAAAGTGAGTTCAGCATGTGTACTAATTACTCTGAGCCAAGCGTGCAGGCTCCAGACTACGTTTCAGACAGTTTTTTTTCCAACAATCAGATCACTTCCTATGAACAAGCACTTGGCGACAGTGAGAAGGAAAAACTCCCTTTTGACAGGAAGAAAGCTCCAGCAGAACCAGACTTATGGAGGTCTGGCCATGTGCCACAACCTGTTGTGGGTGAGGGGAGGAGACAGGACAAAAGACACAGTAGAAGAGAGCCAGAGATTAATAATAACCATGTAATAAATGCAGAGTGGATTATAAACACATAGAGAGTGAAAAGAGGTGGCTGAAGAAAAAACACTCAGTGCATCATGGGAAGCCACCAGCAGGCCTGGGCCTATTGGAATGTAACTAATAGCTCTTTTCCACTAGTCCCTGCTCTTGTCGGCTCAGCTCGACTTGACTTGGTTTTTATGGCTTTCCATTAGGTGAAAGTACGTGGTTTAAGGCATATTTAAGCACCTACTTGGCCGGAGTTCCAAGCAATGTGGCATCAACTGATGAGTCATGAGAGCATCTCTCTTACGAAAAATCAAAACCGCAATTGTTGAAACCTGGCAATAAGGGAACTGACTAACAATGGAGTCTGACAAAAAGCCATTCACTGAGCATCTGTTATACCAACTGCTAGGCGTCCTCCATTATCCACATATTTTGTGTGCGACTTTGGCCCATGTTGATATAATGAACCCACATACATTAGGGTGATTGTAATTGAAAACATCCGAAACAGAGTTCAGTGGAGCTGCATTAAGTCGAGCCTAGTAGGTACAAGTGGAAAAGTGCTATTAGGGAGGGTTCGGGGTCACAAGATCCAGCCCTAACTATACGCTTTATCAAAAAGGAAAGGTTTTTAACCCTAATCTTAAAGGGAGGGGAAGGGAGCTAAAACTGTATCTTTCAGACTAGAATGAACCCAAAAGCTGAACTAAGATCCAGTGAATCCAGTGAGGTGAATAAGGATTATTTTGGACAGTGACTCATGCATAGCTACTCTAGTAGAGTCAAAAATTACAAATGCAGAACTGGAAATGATCATTATAGGTCACCTTTAGAGAAATATGACCTATAAACAGTACTTCTTTTACAATGTGGTTCATTAAGAGTCTGGGTACCAAGCCATTCCACAGTTTTCATTAAGAAAATAGAGAACCCGATAACATCCTGTGAGTAATCTTGGAATATACTTAGAAGGTGATGAAAACATACACCAGGTCTGAAGGTGGAAGAGGAAACTTGGAATGAAGGAAGGAAATGGGTGTTTTTTACCTGTGCAAATATAACATTAAAGATCATCTTGATAAATGTTTGGCCTAATTCAGGACTTGAGTTTACTCAGCTTTTCAGTTTTTCCAGAGCTAATGTGCCATTTTTTGCCTTCCCACAACCACACAATGTGTCTTCAGAATAAATGTTACAGAGGAGAGATTTGAATAAATTACACTGTGGTTGATTTCCGAACAGTAAATGCACATAAATACACTCTCAGACAGTAATATAAATGAGTGTGACTCAGACATTTTGAGGTCTGGGTGTGTAAGGTCTGGACTGTCACACACTGTGAGACTTCACAATTCACCTTTCTTTAGCAGCACAATTCTAACGACAGAATCCGTTGAGTAACCTAGGTCGAGCTAAAATTTCCTCAAACCCGCAGTCCACTCCCCGAGTTCCCCAGAACCAAGCCCCCAGCTGACAGCTCCTGCCCTATCCTGTCTGGGCCCACGTGGCCTGGCTCTGCATTGGAGACATCTCCATACATTTCTCCTCAGCCTCCTCCTCCTTTTCCTCCCCGTACTTGGTCCCAGCTGTGCCAGCGAAGCCTGTGTGTTACGTTTTTCCTGTTGCTTCTCTGGCCAAAAAATGAAAAAGAATGGTGGAAAAAAAGAAAAGTGCTTAAGTAAGACTGAGGCTGAGAGAGAGCGCGAGTGTCAGTTTCTGGCTCGGGTTTTGCTGTCTGCTCAGTTTTCACGGCCCGTGGTTTTATTAGACTTTCCGCCGGTCTAAGGTTAAACGGCCACCACTGCCCCCTTTGGGCTCAGAGCCTCCTGTTAGCCCCCCCAGTTCCCCCCTTGCTTGCCTCTACCCCTCCTCCTGGCTGCCCTGCAGTGCTGCTGCCAGTAAAGGAAACACATTAACACCCGGGCCAGTAACAGAGCAAGCTTTGTCCATGGCCAGGCAGGCCGGTCCATTAGGTCCATGCTCTGCTCCACACTGGACCAATTAGAGAAGGCAGGGAGCAGAGCCACTCCAAACAGAGGTGTGAGCTTTACAAGGAGACTACAGGTGTGCTCAGGGGGAAATAATAGACTTTATTACTGATTGGGGTACTGTGCTATACTGTATATCTCTGCCACCTTTTTAAGAGCCAGCTTGGCTCTGCAGAGTTTTGACAACCTGTGTTTAACCTGCAAACTTGAGTTTCCCTTGGATGTTGGATCAAATCAACTCCCTGCCTTCCAGTTTACTGCAGTTACCAGTCTGGGCTCTTGTTACAGTACATTCCCTTGCACATTGCCAGGTCCTAACATACACTATATAAAGGGTTTCAGCTAATGAAAATTCTTGATGTAGAAAATATCTTGCAGTCTTTTGAAAGCTGTGTCCTGTCCATATCTGTGAAAATCTATCATATCATCTTTCAGCACCTTGACCAACCATGATACCTGCATTGTTATTTATTTATTTTTGTTTTTGTTTTTGCAGGCGTGTTGCCACTCTTTACGTGTCTTCATCGCCTTATTAGATAGTTTCCTTTAATCCAACAGTCTTGTTGCCTCTGGTTCAGATCCAGAGCTCGTTTGAAGTAGGCCAAGTTTCTCTTAGAAGCGATGTTTGGTTTTGAAGGGCCCCTTTTAGCTTGTGGCACCATGTTAGCATTAGCAGCTTCTGACAGATGACTGGAGCTAAAGGCTGATGACGTGTCTAGTCCAGCTGAAAGCAAAAGCTGAACCAGTGTTTTTTTATATGGTGGACTTCACTTGTCCACCATATACACTTGTTGTTCTTTGTAGTTTTATCGATAGCTTGTGATCATTTGTCCTCTGTATTAACCTTCTTGTCTTTAATCAAGGCATTTGATCTGTTAGTTGCCATGAAGGAATAAGTGAACGTGGAGGCAAAAGGGGTGAGCATAAGGATTAGAGTGAGTTTTACAAGGGCCAAATCGTGATGGCTAGACGACGGGTCAGAGCCCTGTTGCTTTATCATTGAGTAAAGCTAAAATAGTACAAAAATTAAACAGTTTTCCAAAGCATTTTTTTTACATAAGGGGAGAGAAACTGTTCCAAATCAAAGCAGCAGCACCTATCTCTAAAATCGAACTAAGCCCACAAGTATGGGTTGTGTAAAACATACAGTGCAACTCATACAGCAACATTGTGTATAGGCTTTGTGGTTAATACATCCACGTGGCAGTGATGGGATAAAAACCTGTCTGGCTAATACAGATGAGAGCAAAGCTGACAATCATGAATATGTCAGTGGTAGATGAATAATTGTTGTTTAATATGATTACAGAGTTAGCGGGAGTGGCGGTATCTGCCAGAACAGATGACCTGCCAGCTTTGAGAATAGCTCCTGAGGCCAGGAGAGATGATCATGCAAAGACGGGACAGGCCTGACATCGAAGGGGGTTTCCACTGACAGTTTATGCATGCTCTGTGGACACGTGCTATTTCAAAATCAACACACGCCATTTCAAAATCTGTGTGTCAATAATTTTGATTCATAGACTTGAGAACAATAGGTGGCTTTTAGCGTTGATCTCCGTTTTGTAGTGTGATCCAGGGGAAGCCGAGTGAATGTACAAATCCTCATTTGCACTTTATTAAACTCCAGCTCAACATGGCGGCTAAGCAGCACTGACACAGGGGGCCATGTGACCTGCTACCAGCACACAAGTATGCTGTATTTTCTTAAATAAGCGTGTCTAACCTTCCCTGGTCTGTTTCTGCTCAGGCCGCCCAGGGCTGTCGCTTTCCTATGAAATAATTACTACAAATTTTGTGCGTTTGCATGATTGGGTTCATGGGATTTTCCTGTGTCTAAATGGAGGCTCTGCTCCATGTCAGGGGAACAGTGATACAGTGTCGAGACAGAGCTGTGCTATTACAGCCAGGGACGGGCGCTGACCTAAAAGGCAACATTCATCTTAAGCATGATGAGTTCAAAAACAGCATGGAGGGGCTTTTAAGAGGGCTCCGAGGGGTCCACCAGGGTTGTGGGAGATTTATGTACAGCAGAAATGTTGAATGAGCTAAAAATAACCAACACTTTGATGCAAGTTTGAAGCTTTTCTTTGAAATTGTTTTCACAGATTCTACATAACTTCCATTTTAAACATTAGATAGGAAAGACTAGCCAGAGTGAAACTCCTTAAGGGCTAATGTGCTGCTTCAACAAAGATGGTGGTATTATTAGACATGACACCCTAATATTTAGTGTTGATTTCTATTGATATAATACTGTATTTGGGTTGGAGGGCTGGCTCCCTGCAGCATCTTTTTCCCCACAGCGTGAGCAGAGAACATGACACCGGCCCACGGTGTCCCGCCAGAACACCCAAAAGTGCTTCTAACCGTTCGAGCCGCACAGAAACAGTCATTAGAAGCTCATTTGTTTTGCCACAGATCATATCGCCATGTGTGTCAGCTCAGATGAGGAGCATCGCCAGGTGATCTGGCATATGAATCAGCTGTCAGTGTGGTGTTCCTTTACTGGACACTGCAACCAGAAGAGCCAGGGTGGTCCTGTTTGGTTGTCAATTTCTGTGGAACTTCCCTGTTGTGTGTGCGTGTGTGCGATTTGTCTTGGATTCCAGCCCAGATTTGTCACCAAAAGTGAATTCGCGAGGAAAATCAATGGAGGCTCTAATGGCTGTCATGTGAGTTGGTAAAGACCTGATTTGATTCTGGGTTACTTTTTAACTTTCTCTTTTTTTTTTCTTGTTTTGGCTATAAGGGGTTTGGAAGAAAAGCGGAGGTTTGGAAGGCTGTTGCCGCGTGTGCTTTTGTGTGTGTGGGGTCGACTGTTTTGAAGAAGTTTGTCTAGGATCTCTAAATTCTATTTTCATTTAGGAGGCCCTGACTTCACTTATCGGCTCCATATTTTTTCTATTTGTATTTCTTTCTTTTCTATTTGTATTTTGTGTGCACTGGGCCAAACTGAACCTCTGTTACATTTATATCCTTCGCGGAGCATAATTGAATTCAAAAGATGCTAACAAAGCATTATTAACGTGTGTGTTTTAGGTGCAAACTTTGTGACGCGTAAGATCAGCCGTTCTGTGGCAAAGATTCACCTTGGCCAACTGGAATTCTTCAGCCTGGGCAACCTGGACTCCAAAAGGGACTGGGGCCATGCCAACGACTACGTGGAGGTAAAACAAACACCGCCATTACCACACACAAGCTTAGAGGAATATATACACACACACACACACACACACACACACACACAAACATACACGCACCATCACACGCATACTATCTCTGCCTCTGAGTTGAACCGGGTTCAGATGTGCACATAGTATTAACAGGGCATGTTTTCCCAGCTCATTCGAGGCCCCAATATGCGATCTGCATGAAGCCTCCTGTGATTGTCTGCCAAAAGAGAAACAGAGATAGAGAAAGAGAAGGGCAGCGGGAGGAGAGGGAGAGTGCCGCATGCTGTGAGGCCACAGAATGCACTCTGGTTTCCCACAACTCACCCATGTCCCAGATCCCTTCAGGCCCTGGTTTGCCATTCCCTGAACGCCTGCAAAAGAAAGAGAGATATTAAGGGAACGCTGCGTCCTGGGGACGATGACAGAAATACTGTGTTTGTGTTAATGTAACGGTGCCAGCAGCAAGCAGAGAAGGAGGGGTGGGGAGGTGAAACGAACAGTGGGGTCGCCACGTTGAGAAGGAGACGGAGCTCTGAAATTGTGTGTATGTGGGGTTTTTTGTTTCTCTCCAGTACGTGTGTGTGTGTGTGTGTGTGTGTGTGTGTGTGTGTGTGTGTGTGTGTGTGTGTGTGTGTGTGTGTGTGTGTGTGAGGAAGCACACATTCCTGCATGTGTGAAAGTGTGTGATAGGTTAAGGTTGAAGAACGTGTGTGTGTGTGTATGTTCAGATGAAAGACTCGACGGGTTGCCATGTCTGACAGCAGACCTCTTGCAGCAGGCTGTGTTATTATTAAGAGGTGATGGTGGTGGTGGTAGTGGGGGGTGCTCTTTGAGATGGGTGTGGAGGTGAGGAGGTTACAGTGGGGAACCTCAGTTTAACAGGAGAGCGCAGTGAGGGGGTCAAGGCATCAGAGCAGAGTGCTGCGGCTGTGGTTCGTGCTGTTAAGACGGGGCAGGGAGCCCTCGGTGGCGTCAGCGAAGCATCAGTCACTGCGTGGTTACGGGAAGACTGCTCATCAGTCATGTCCAACGTAAGCATACTGTCATTTTTGGCTCCTGTCAGAGGAAGTCTGACTTGGTTTGCGAATGATAAAATGTAAGCATATCTTGTTAGTTTTTCAAAAAGAGACTGTGATTGTATTCTGATGTCATGCACATGGTTCACAGTGGATGAAATAAAGGATGGTGTACTTAAATATAATGCACTTAAATTTTAATTCAGTTTTATTTATACAGTGCCAAATCACAACAACAATCACCTCAAGGCACTTTATATTCTAAGGTGAAGACCCTACAATAATTGAGAAAAACCCAACTATCAAACGACCCCTTTGAGTGAGCACTTGGAGACAGTGGGAAGGAAAAACTCCCTTTTAACAAGAAGAACCAGACTGGAGGAGGGGCAGCTCCGTCACAGATTAATAATAACTAATTTTTTTAAATTAAAAGTGGTGTATAAAAAAACAAACAAGAGGTGCCTGAAGAAGAAACACTCAGTGCATCATGGGAAGTCCCCAGCAAGCCTCGGACCATTGCAGCATTACTAAGAGGGTTCAGAGTCACCTGATCCAGCATGCGTGTTCCAGCTCTCATGTGAGAAAACAGTATCTGTGGCTGTATCCCAATTCAGGGTCTGCAGCCTTAAAGGTCGCATTTCAAGGCCGATTACGTCACAGCGGCGCGCCGAAGGCTGTCCCAATTCAAAGGCTGCTCGAAATGCGGCCCTGAAATGCGTCCTTCATTTCCCTGAATTTTAAGGCTGTGGCAGTGTAGACTTCGTGGCCCAACATATCCCAGAATGCATAGCGCGGCGGTGGATGTGGATAATTTTGCCGAAAAAAAACGGCGGATGAGGGGCGGCCGAAGAGTAAACTTTAAGTAAGTACTGAATATTATGTCACTTATTTATGTGCAAATGTTTAATAACGAAGAACATTAAAACATTACTGTTGGCCACATGTCGGCAAAGTTATGTGACATTAGTGACGTTTGTACTAACTTGGTTTTAAAGCCTTTACTTTAAAATATACGCCGTTCAATAGCTGAGCTTAATCTTACAGAGAATGATCAAAGCTCATGTAGAAAGAAACAAACAAATGAACAAAAGATTTTCTCCTTCATTTCTGTCAAACAATGCTGTATGACACGTTTCCAGCTGTTAGTATCATGGTTGCTAGGCAACCTGGGCAGCGCAACGGAGGCTAGACCGTCCCATTTCACAAGCCTCGCACTTCCGGCCTTAGCGGTCTTTGAGTACGCGGCCCTTGAGGATCGTTGAGGCTGCGTACTTTAAGGCTGCAGACCCTGAATTGGGATACAGCCAACGACTGACTGGCTTGAGACTTTTGATGAATTAGCAGTGTTAGCTATTGGAGTTTGAAGATCCTAGACATTAAAATGAGTCTGTTTTCCACTCTGTGGCAATTTAGAGTGAATTTCGAGAGTGCAGAGCAGGTTTTTTATTCCTTGATTGCAGCTGACGTGTAAAGTTTTCACGTGTGACTGATCCCATTAATACTCTGATTTGTACAGTACCAGATAATAATACTATATTATTACATGATCTCAGTTAATAAATATATAATATAATATAATATAATATAATATAATATAATATAATATAATATATGAAACAAGGCTAGCTTTTATTCTTGCGCTAGAAAAATGCTGGTTGTTGGGTCTCACTGAGCGCATTTCTTGATCTTGTTATGTTAGTCTGACTGACCATTTCTGTGCTTAATGCCAATACGTGCAGCCGTGTTTATGTGTGCGTGTGCTTGCCTGTCCAGGGCACCCTGGCATGAGACGCTCCAGGTTTCCTGTGGGAACTGCCGACATTCCAGGTCTGGTGAATCAGGCACCTCCTCGCTCTGCTTCTCCTGTTTCGGAAAGGCGGATTTCGGGAAGCCAAACAGAAGCTGGAGGTGCTGAGGGGAACTGAGGTGGAGGCGAAGAAGGGAAGGGGTGAGGGGGATGAGATTTGAAAGAAGAGGTGAAACAGACGCGTGTTTGTGGGACGTTTGTGCATTATGCATAAGTGAACCATCCCTTCTTCTGAAAGTTCACCCCACCCAGAAGACCATCAAAGGCTGCGACTGTCACCACACCGCCCCCCCTCCGTCTGCCTCCCTCGATTTTACTTTGAAATATCCATCCAGTCAGCATCAGCACTATGTTACCATGGCAAAGCCAAACAACTGGCAACCTGTAAACAGAACCATGTGTGTCTGCTTTAGGCTGACAACTGCTTTTCCTCCTGGACTCTCTTTCCCTCTCTTCACCCCACCCAGGACAGGGAAATTGCTTGTAATTGGCTGTGGATGGATTGCGGGTGGCAGGAGGGGTGTGCTGTGTGTCTGCTCTAACGACGTCTGAAGGCGTGCAGCTGGCTGGGCATCGTCTCAGCCTTGTATCGGGTGTCCATCCCAGGCAGGCAGACAGACAGGCCTAGAACTTCCCAGCTACCCTCACTGGAGGCCTTTATTATCATTATAGTATTAAGAAGCTTCAGCATAAAATCGACAGATAAAATAATTTTAATCCTCTTGATCTCAGGTTAAGCTTTGGACTTTCTCACTTTTGTGACTGTGTTTGAAACATTTGGCTGGCCTTTTTTTTCTCTTTTTCTTTCTCTCTCTTTTGGTTTTGATTGCGGTTCTCTGCGATTTGGCGATGCAGAACAAATTTCTGACTCTGAGCCTGCCCGAGTGAAAAGCAAACCCACAGCAATCAGTCACTGCGCTATCTGAGAAGATAAAGATGTAATAGTCAGCCACCTTTCGCCAGGACTGCCCTCCTCCCTACTCTCCCCCTCTCCTCTCACCCTATGCCGACATCCTGAGTAGGCTCATGGTGGGTACAGCTGTTTGGAGCCCCTACCACCTCCTCACCCCCTCTCTCACCCTCCCCTTCTGGCTGCAGAGAGCCATTTCCTGTGTGGAGAAGCAGGCTGATGGGGAGGGAGTGGGAGCAGGAGTCAGCCTAGTGGTTTTGGCCTTTTCTCCCCCTCGGGCTTCATCCTGCTTTAGTTTCTCGCTGTCTTTTTGTCCGTTTCCTCTCCCTCTTGTGTTTTATTCTTTATGTCCTTCCTACCTCTTAACCTTTTATTATTTCATCTTTGTACTGTCACAGCTCCACCAAACTCTTGCTCCCTCTTGGTGAGCAGCTACCACCCAGTTACTAGATATTTCCCTCTGACATCTAATAAGCAGCTCCTATTTTTCTCCTGCCTTGAGCTGGCTTTCCTCTTCTCCCTGCTGTATGTCTCGGCCTACAAACTGTTGCCAGATGAGATGTGGTTGACCCGATGGCACACCCCGCTTTCCCGCTCTTGTCTTCTTTGAGTATTTATTTTCAAAATATAATTACTTGTGAAACTCCCGTTGTTGGAAGGCATTTCATCGCTGTCCTAAATGTGTGTGGTTGCACCTGTATGGCAGTAGCTCTCTGATTCCTGGCATTGTGTGAAGGCAGCAGGGTGGCAGGACAGCCTCGAGGGTGTCATTTTTCACCTCGTTTATTTTTCTTATCCGTTTTTTTTTCTGCTGCAGCTGCCTCTCTGTGCAATAATGGTTACAGATGAGGCTAATTAACCAATCACAAAGCAGATCAGGGCCAATCAAAGATGATTGATGAGAGCAGCAGGCCATCCATCACATGTTTTTGGCCTGGAAGGTGACAGTGAGGGCAGGCTAGGAGTGTTCGTACAGTAAGACAGACATTTACATCAACATTTTGAACTTTTAGTTATCCGGAGTGACTCAGTACCTCGTCATCATCTGTTTTGTCAAGACCGTAGGCTTGATTTAAACGTGGATGTCTGGCTCTGAGCATGGAAGAAAGTGGGGAAAAAAAACAACTTTGCATTTAAATGCATGGGTGCTGGATAAAGAAACAGCAGATATAACAGTGACATATTCAGCAGCCACTCTTCTTCAAACTTCTGACTAATACAGCATAACCATGATAAATGATTCAATTCAATTTAATTTAAATAGCACCAAATCACATAAAACCGTCACCTTAAGGCACTTTATACTGACTGAAAGACCCTACAATAATGCAGAAAAAACAAAGAACACCCCAACAATCAGATGATCCCCTATGAGCAAGCACTTGGCAACAGTGGGAAGGAAAAACTCTCTTTTAAGAGGAAGAAACCTCCAACAGAATCAGGCTCAGGGAGGGGCGGCCATCTACTGCAACTTGTTGGAGGTGAAGGGAGGAAGATGAAAGAAAGACATGCTGTGGAAGAGACCCAGAGATGAATGATAACTAATGATTAAACACAAAGTGAAGAGTGAAGAAACACTATCAAAGCCCACGGCAGCCTAGGCCTATTAGGGAAACCTGACCTTAAGCTTTATCAAAAAGAAAAGATTTAGGCCTAATCTTAATGTAGAGACATTGTTCAGTGGAAGAGGGGCACAAAGGCTCTGTCTCCCATTCTAATTTTAAATATCCTAAGAACCACAAGTAGCCCAGCAGTCTGCGAGTGAAGTCTCTCAGCTGTGATTTGCCATCAATCATGTGGAAATATGAAACGGTGCACACGACATTTTTCTGTATCCACAACACTTCACTTTTTAAGAGCATAAAGAATTGATGTTTAAGTACATGTAGGATTCAGTAATTCATTTCAGCACACATACCCAAAAGTCTAAATGTTATCTTATGCATCAGAACGGCATACAGTGACAGGACAAGAGGTTTATTTCTGGTGGTGTTGATGATTTGGCAAAGAATGTTTTCACATGTCTACATGCAGTCCCGTGAAAGTACCAAGTACTCCTTTACTATTTCCACAGGAATTAAGAGGATAAGCAGCAATCGGATGCTTCTAATCTAATGAACTTGAATAACTGATGATCAGCAAGTTCGAACACTTCTGTAAAAGCAGATGTTTTGACGGTTTGCTGGTTTGGAGCATTCCTGCGAGCGGATGTGCCAGCAAATTCAACCCAACGTCAGACTGTGCAATGTTCAGTGAAACTTTAAAAACCCAGAGAGCCGTGCATAAATGAACACCCGCAGAGCACAGCGGTTATTCAGAGAGCTGATAAATGTCTTTGCCTGCTCAGAACACACACAACACTCACAACATAGCTAGAGTAATAAAGACCCACAATGGGAGCTAATAAGGGAGAGGAGAAGGAGCATTAGATTTCACCACCAAGACCTTCTGACTACAACAGCAGCTTCCTGAAACCTCTACGCCTACTTGTTGAGAACACCCACCTACTCATGCCTATACAAGTGCAGAGCAATAAAGTGAGAAAGAGACTTTGACTGAAGCTACTGTCCCACACAGCGGCTGTGCACACACTGATGTACATGTGATTGTGTATGTGCACGCTCTCTTGTGTTCATTGCAGGTGAAATGTGAACCGCAGCTTTAGTAGTAGCTCAGTAAACAGGAGTTTGCCCCCCTCTGGGGAAAAGCAGTGAAACCTCACCAATCCTCCAGCCACCTCTCCATGCATGAATGCATACATACACACACTAACCCATGGGGCTTATTTCACCTACAAGTACATTCACACAGCATGATGACTGAAACAAATACAGCTCTTTATCCCTTATAAAGGACTGGTGAGGATATGTGAGCCCCAGGTTGCCCCCAAAGAGCCTTTAAAATCTTTTTTTTTTTTTTGGGGGGGGGATAATGGGCCTAACTCCAGACTTTCTATCTAGGGAGGCTCTTGAGGGTAAATGTTTTTATTCCATTGCAGTTTAAATACTCATCTTGTCGGAGTTGTAGTTTTATATATGCACCCTAAAGTTACCTGAAATAACACCAACCTGTATAGTTCAGTTCGCCTAAAAGAAATCCTCTAGCAACAGGTCTAGCAATTTTGTATGAAAAAAAAGAACAACAGCGCTGTGCACGCACTTGGTCCTGTGCTGTCGCTGAACCACGCTGCACAAAGAAGTTGCTTATCACTTGCTCTGCCTACTATGGGGCATGAGAGAACATCCAGTAAACAGCGATGTTCATCTTTCTGTTCATCTTGCTTAAACTGTGCATTTCAGATTATTTTGATCGCAAACAAAATACTCCCCGTGCTATTTACCAGTTTATGTTATTATGACTGTTGATGAGTTTTGACAAATGTGGCCATGTGAAAAAGAAAGTTTCCACAGGACTGTACTATATGCAGGCCTGTAAAACACCCTTACTGCCTCCACAGGAATTAAGAGGTCTCAGCAAATTCATCCCAAGATCAGATGTTGCAGTGCTTAGAGAAACTGCAAAAACCCAAGAGCCACATGTCTCACACTACAGACTTCATTTAACACGTTCAATGTTAAAGTTCATGACAGAAAAATTGGAAAAAGACTGAACCTATATGGCATGTTTGGAAAAGTCGCCAGGAGAAAGCTTCTTCTCCTTAAAAGAACATAACCACATGGTTTAGGTTTTCAAAGATGCGTCTGAACAAACCACAAGACTTTTGAAACAATGTTAGACAAGATCAAAACGGAGACGTTTGGTCGTAATACATGCTGCCATGTTTGGTGAAAACCAACACAGCATACCAGCACGGTGGTAGAAGGCTTGTGATTTTGGTTTGTTTTGCTCGTGTGTATCCCACAGTATGCTAGTCAAACGTGAGTTTATTAGTCCAATAGCTAAAGCTAGGTCAAAATTAGGTTATTTAACAGGACAATGATCCTAAGCATAATAAGAACCATGAATGGTTGAAATAGGATCAAAGAGTTGCAAAAAAATCTAGAAGTCTAGACCTCAGTCTTTGAACACTAATAGACCTTTAACAGGCATTTGCTCATGCAATCTCAATGAAGTTGTAAAGAAGAGTGGGGGCAAAAGTCTTCTACAAGACTGAGCCACTGATAAAGTCATAGAGAAAACAATTACTTCAGGTTTTTGGTGCGTAAAGTGGTTCTACAAACCACTGGATCTTGCGGTGTACATAGTTCTTTAGAGGACTGAGTCCTTTAAAAATGTAGAAAAAGCCAAAATGACATCAAAAATTCAAAATGTTGAAATTCCTCTTAGACTGAGAGAAACTTAAGAGTTCCAAGGAGATTTTTGTGTGTACCAGATATCATACATGTATGATATATGTAGGGGTCGTATGGAGCCATTTTCCACTATCCATGTGGAAAATAGCTTTTGACGTGTTCATGGTTTCACAACATTTTAAGCTGGTTTAAAGCCCCAAAAGCAGTTTATTAGTGTGAACAATAAGATAAAGAGCACGTTTACACCTTTCAGTGCTTGCACCCTAATCTGAGAAAAAGAAAGCTGCAAAAAAAAAAGCAGTTCAGAATAAAAACTATTGGGTCATAATATCTTTGTTTTCTTACTGATGACGTGCAGTTTTAACATGTATGTTTTGAAATTTTACTGCGACACAAATTTCACGTTTGCCAATATAATTACATTAAGTTGCAAATCATACCTCATCATACCTAAACTTACTTGGCCATACTCAGGTAGGAAGACGAGAGCTGGCTCTGCATAATCACTGAGTGAAACGGTGTAGGAGTTGAGCTTTGATAGAAATAATGAATTGGGTGAGATTCTTGAGATAGATGTCCAGGGAGGCACTCTTGCCCCATCTGTCCAGATCCTAAATCACTGAACATGTTTACTGTGGCATCGCACCAGAGGGACAGAGAGAGCGAGGGGCAGTGGGAGTCTTAGAAAGGCGAAATGTTGAATATGTTCACAGCACAGATAATTCAGCGGGATGATTAATTGAGGAAAGATTGGGTAAAATCTACTCCCCCTGATGCTCTAACAATAGTAGAACAGATAACAGATCAATGATAGAAGTGAGGAGACCTTGTTAGGGTCGCTTTCAGTGCGTGAAGGTTGTATGTGTTTCTACATGTGATATGTATTTCAGCTGGGAACACTGCCACGAAACCCCAGTAAGTGTCTTTGTTTTTAGGGAGATTTTCAGCGTTTTCAGAGAATGACTTCCTTTTCTTGCCCGTTCTCCTGTAGTGTTCACTTCTTTTTGGCCTGTTCTGCTCGTTGTAAAAAAGTCAGACCTTGGAAGTGAATATAAAGCAGGTAATCAGTTTGACTGTTAGATTTATGCAGGTAAAGAGTAATAAATAATGACTGCACTTTTAGAAGTTATATTACATGTACCTGGAAGTAAAGTGCTTTGTGTCATTAAAATAAAAAGAAGCAAAGCTATGAAAATGTTAGGTAAATGAGGCCAAACCTTAAAATCACGTTTTATATATAAAGGAAACGTACCAGCCTTTTTAACTTCAAAAGGCAAACCTGCTGCCTTCCATGTTTAACAGCTAAAGAGGCCATACTCTCCTGTTCAGACAGTAAGGAGAGGGTGATGGGATGACATCATTTTTCCTCAATGAACCATAGAACAGAAAAATTGACTCTAATCAACTCAAATTTGACTCTAATCAACTCAAATTTGACTCTAATCAACTCAAATGTTGTTAAAGTGTCGTTTTCATCAAAACCCACAAACTCCATCTTCTGACATGCAGAAACAAGATGAACCGACTGACTGATCTGAGAAAATGGATTTGCTGAAAAGGAAATGTATCTGGAAAATAAAGCAGCACATAGACTTGCATAGTGAAATCTCTTCAGTCACATCAGTTTTAACTGTAACTTTTGGACCAACATAGATTGGAAACACTTGAGCTGGAAAAGTAAATGGAATTATGAACAATTACAAGACGGTGCAAACTTGATCTAGTAAAGACTGATAGGATGAAAAGCTCCAGGACAGCTGCTGGAGTGTGTGGTTAGATGTGCTATATTTTTTGATGTGCAGTTGCTCTGTGTTTGGGTCCTTAAATATCGTTAAACTCCTCAGATCTTGTCTCTCGAACTAAATTAGCTTTGTTTTTCTTGCTTATTAGTCAGCGTTTCTGATCTTTTTGGGCTTACCATCTCTTAAAAATAAGGCGAAAAGCACTCATTATCCCCTGCTGTGGGAGTAGGCAATGAAAATAATTAACTCTGACACAAGTAACGACTTTATTTTCCTGTTTCAAGGCCGTTTCACTCAATAAAAGTCTGGAAATGTAGAGTCTACAGGAATACAGTACCAAAACCATCTACCATCACCATCTTTGTAAGAATAGCTTTTGGAAGTTGTAATGTTAGATTTACTGAGGGGTTTTTTGCAGTATTGATTGTTAGAGCAAATCATTTTTACATCAAACTCTATGATACATTTACAGTAGGACTGCCAACACTTTTTTTCCCTGACTGGAGGATTCAAAAACAGCCAGTTGTTGCTTGAGTTTGCCTTTTTAGAAGAAACCACTGCCTGTCCAGCTGGATGGCGGGAAGACTCTGGTATGAAGACTGTCTTGCTGTAGGTCATTTTTAAAATAGAGAAGAAATGTTTCAGGAAACTTTTTGGACAAGAAAGAATCTTTGCTTACAAGCATGGAACATGCACTTGTGTTTTTGTAGCCTGGACCTTAGGAATAAGTCTTTGTAATAAGAAGAAAAGAGAAATGGCTGTACTGTTACTGCTGAGCTCTAGCGGTACTTCAGAAAAGTCTCATGTCTGTGTGCGCAGGCCGCAGCAGCTGGCCATCTCTCTCAGACTGACAGGCCTAAGCTCACCCCTGCTGGGCTGAGGATGAAAGCAGATGCTCTCCTCCTTCCTTTCCCGCTCTGTTTTTCTCTCCTTCCTCTTTGCGGCCTTGTGTAACCAGAATCCTCAGCTTTCATACGGAGCCTGCAGGATAGTTTGCACCCTGGAGTCCTGCAGAAAGCAGAGACACACATACACCAAGTGACTGACATATTTGATGCTTTACTTTGAAAAATCTAAGTAGATTTTTCTGCGATTGCAAAGTAAGCCAAACTGCTGATATGGATCCGTGTTTATTGCTGTCTTAACACAACGCCATTGTATGAGAACCCAAGTGCATACCAGTAGAAATTAGCACAAATTATCATGTGAAGAAAGAAAAGAAGCGATAAACGGCATAGTTTGGCTAAACATTCAACGACAGTGTTCAGTATTTATGTTTTCCATAGTCTGCACTTAAAAATTGCAGTCAGCTTTTCAGTTTTCAGTAGATGGATTTTGATGCAACCACTGATTATTGATGCGAACATGCTACACAACTTAATATACCAAGAAATTTAAGTAGATCAGCACTTCTCTTAATTAAAAATGGAAAACAAAGGCCACAGAGTGTGCTTCTTTCAGTGTGTCCTCACCTGTTTGTTCTTAGGGTCAGCGCAAGATTTCAGCAGGTTTGGTTGAAGACAAATTTGTGGGTGAGGTGGCACCTAAACACATGCAAAAGAGAAATATACCTCCCACCTTGAAAGCAGAGAGCAGGACAGGAAATAACGGATGGACTGACGTCTCTAGAGGGGGGTTGCCGGTGGTCATGCAGGGCACCCCGCTGGGGATTTAACAGATCAGCACAGGAGGGAGGGAGTCAGCTGGTGATGACGAGAAAGAGTGTGTGAGAGAAGGCTGAAGCCTAATGACTCTTTTCTACTAGCAGCTACTCAGCTTGGCTGACTCTGCTCAAATTTGGTGGTTTCCCATTACAACTAACTACGAGCTCAGTGTGGGTGGAGTCATTTTAATCCATGACGTCGTTTGTATGTGACACAAACAAAACAACGGAGGATGTCTGCACCTCGTCGGTGGACCATGGTGTTGGTTTGTGTGTAACTATTTCCCTTGTTGCCGTGTTTTAAAAAATGGAGGGTTTGTTTTAAGTGAAGGCATTGTGCTCGTGACTATTCCAGTGACATCACTCCCTGGCCAATCAGAGGCATGCAGTCTGTTGAGGTCACATTTCTGGGGTCAAGTTAGCATTTGCATGCTTCCTGTTTGTGAGTATACGACGATTGTCTGTGAGAAATGTGCAGAATTTGCAAATCTATTGCCAGCTTAATACACAGATACTCAGATCAAACAGAAAGTCATATGAACTACTAGATTCGGACTTGCCAGAATCTCATTTTGAAACAAAAAATTCAGAAATTACTCCACAAATAGTAACGTAGTCGCTGCAGAACGGCAACTGCTAAGCGGCATAAGGGCTCAATATGCTTTTTTTAGAGGAATATACCAAAATGCAACCAGTTGGCAACCGTTTTGTTGAGTCCCTGATTGCAAAGAGACCTGTTGCAGGCAAGTTGCACTCCGTGGTGCAGACTGGCTTACACTGAGTGAAAGTTATTTGCAAACGTTCACCAATCTGTCTGAGAACGATGGCAGTCAGTCCAAGTCAGACAATGATTGTCTGGAGACGAGTTGCCTCCCACCAGGTGACCTGTGCAGGTGGCTCGCAGTCAGAAATGGTCACTCGGAGGTTGACGGGTGTTTGCACGTTCAGCTGCGTCGACTTCCAGTAAGTCACCAAATGCAACCAATGACTCTTCCTAGTCGCAAGGGAGTTACTATCCTATTTTTGTTGTGTGTGTGTCTGTGTTTAATTTCACTGTATGTGACTGTAGTGTGACGCTCTTTAACACCGTCATCAGAATCAGTCGCATGCAGTCTGTTGATGTCCCAGCTGAGGGTAATGTCTTATGGAAAAATTATGTCTTTAATAGAAAACATAATATCTGTCACATATTTTCCACACGAAAGATAAAATTTTTAGCAATTTTTCATTTAAAGGAGCTGTTCACGAAGCAGGAAAAAAGTACTTGTTTAAACAAGGAATCATGTTTCAGGACTGTTTCTATTTACTTATTACTTTGAACTGACTTTTTTCTTGTTTACTAATCAGTAAACTTTGGTTAGATTCACTTTAAACCCTTTTTGAGAGAGAGAGAAGCAGTAGTTAGGGAGTCCACAGCTGGCCTGTGAAACTGAGACACTCCCTGATTGGGACGGACAAGTGTGAGAGGCACTTTAATGCAATAATCCCTCCCAGGCCTGTGTGTGTCTGTGTGCGTTTAAATGTTGTCATACAGAAAAGAATAAGTCTCTGTAGTGACATTTTAGGGAGTATCAGTGTAGCGTGGGGAGTGAATTGAAGCTGTCACTCGTCCAGCAGACAGGCCTGATGGAGTAGAGGGATGTTTAGAGGGCTGGGAGTGGGGGTGGGAGGGTCATCTTGTTTTAATTGTCTGAGGAGTCTGGCCAACTCTTTGGGGCTGGAATGTGTGTGACCTCTTCTCTCTCTCCTTCACACTCCCGCGCTCGCGCTCTGTGCGCGTCGCCCTCAGTCGAGCAGCTCGTGGGAAGATTCTCGCTCCGGATTTTTCGAAACCAGGCCAAATATTGCGAGAGCTCGGTCACAGTCTCGGCGCTTCTCTTTATCTCCCACTCTGTGTCCCACTCTTTCCGTGGTGTTTTTTTGTGACTGACTGACCCCTTTGATTCTCAGCTTTCTGTGTGATGCCGTGTTTCTTTGCACATGGATTTAAAAGAGTGGAAACTGTCAAAGTTCAACAGTTTGTATGTACTCGGTGTTAAATTTCAGTTTAATATTCTTATGTTTTTTTCCAGGATATCAGTACATATTACTTTAGATATTAAAGCCAATGCTGGGAGACCATTAGCTCAAATTCTCCAGTGTTAGAAAATGCTCTTCAGTTGCCACATTACTGCAAAGATAAACACCTACCCATGAAAGCTAAAGCTTTTCCCTTTTTTGGGTGGTTTAAACAAAAGTGCTAAGAGTGGAGCTCCAGAGTTTTGTATGTGGAACTTTATATCTGGCAAGGCTGATTTTTTTTCTGATTCCTCTCATCGAACGCCGAATATTAACAGCCTGAAATGACCATATTAGGGATATCCCCACTTATCAATGGCACACAGAGCCAAGAATAGAAGAAACTCTGTGAAACACAGTGTCTAAAGCCTGAGTTTTGCATCACAGCGCTCATATCCGGTATAACAGTATACATGTGTATATATGTATGAAGGAAAATAAATTAACCAAACTTTTACTGTGGGTGTGTATGTCTGTCTGAGCTTTCAACACAGGTACTGAAGCTGGAGGGGAATTTAGATGCAAGCCCGCTGAGAGTTGGCCGTAGTGTATCGAGCGTGGCAGAGACAGCATCCCAGTCATTCCACTTCAAACAGGCCTGGTGGCTAGAATGAAATGGAAACATTTGTTGGGTCACAGCACTGAAAGCTTGTCTTCCCTCCTCACACAATGCCAGATGGCCTCCCAATGTTGTCTGTTTTTTATTAGACCTAAAGTAGATCAACGTTCACACGAGCCTATGATTAAACCAGTGTACGTCCCCGTACGCCACGCAGACCCACACACAGATATTTTACACTTAAAATCATGCAGGAATGCGCAAGCATGTATATAAAATGTTCCATGGTGGGAATTTGACTACCAGGGCCGTGCCACTAAAAAATATACTGTAATTATGTTAATATTGCACTACACATATGCAAACACATGCATGCTATGTGTAAATGACCACATACGTTGTATAAAGAAACGTGTGTCCGAGTACAACAGGGTTCCAGACCAGCACATAATTGGTGAAGAAATGCTGTGCAAAGGTGTTGGTCTGATGGATGAGGAGAGAACTGACATGGCATTCAGAGCCTCTCTCTGTGTACCACAATGAGGCTTTCACTCGACGCTGCTCATATTGAACTTTATCCTTATTAAAACAGCCACAATGGAGAGCTGTGTATTTGCTTTTAGAAGGTGGGACTTTCTAAGGGGGTGCCAACGATCTCTTTTTTTAATTAAGAAAGCCTAGCAGTAGGAGTGTGTGTGTGTGTCAGTGTGACCTGAGGGGAGGCCCTGTCTGTGACCTCCAGTGATAGTGGTGGTTTGTTTTCATTCTAAACTTGCCCTAGAGTTACTGGTTTTGCACCTTATTTGACCTGGGCTTGAACTGGCTTCACCTCTCATTGAACCTTTGCTCCGCACCTTTTTTAAAAAATGTGATTTTATGGTGACACCTGTCTGATTTCTTTTTTACTTGTCCTGTTCCTGTTATTCGTATCTCTAAACTTTCCCTCCCATCAGTTGGTTTCTCCCTACGACTGGGGATGTCATCCCAGGTTAGCAGGTTAGCAGCCAGTGCCATCAAAGTATCTTTTAACCAGCAACATCCATCCATCACTTGCCAAGAATCTGAGCAGAGAAGCCTCAACTTCTCTCACTCAGGCCTCCTCTTCAAGCTGTTCCGGGGGTAGACTGACTGGTAAATTAAACTGCTGGTGTGCATTAATGAAATAAGAATAACACAGACTAGCATTTCTGGTGCCAACTAGCACAGCCACATTTAAACAGCTAGTTAATTGGCCTCATCCCTAGGTCTGATTTGTTGATTGGAGTGAGAGTGTTGTGTTCAGAGCCAGCCTCTAAAATACAGTCGAGGAATCCGCTTCCTCAACGGCTGTATTTCAGTTTCTTAGGCAGCTCCTTGTCAGACGCGCTCACATGTACGTGCGTGCGCGTGCACTCAATCAGATTGAATGATTGCACATTTGTCTTGACAGTCACTATAAAAAGAGCCGCCCACTAAACACTGCAGTCCTCTCATTATACCATCACAGACCCACAGCAGGCAGACATGCTGTGCTCTGTCTTCTGCCTTCCTCTTTATTTCTGTGATTTCAGCTCTCTCTCTCGCCTCTTTTTGCTTATCTCTCATTTTTAAAAACAGAGCAAAGAAGAAAGAAAAGAGCAGCAGTTGAGGAAAAATAAAATGGTGTGGGTGGCGTACGGAGCGAGCGGTAGAGACATGCGTCACTGCAAAGGGGAATCCCTAGCGCTTCACTGTGGAGCAGAGGCTCCATGGCTCCAGGGGAATGGCCAGCTCAAGTGTTTGTTTATGTCTGTGGGCCAGAGGGGAGAGACGGTGGCCATGTTCAGCAGCTACATGAAAGGCCCCGAGTGCTCTAATGAGCTGTAATTACCATGCGCGTGTGTTTACAAGATTGCGAGGGAGCGAGGAGGAAAGAGAATGAATAAGCACATTTCTCCCCGCCTGTGTTTACTCCCCGTCTTCACAAATACGTTCGTTTTTCACAGCGCAATAGCTTGCCTCGTTGCCCTCTAAACCAGCGCAACCTCAAAGTATAGACTTCACAGATTGGTGACTGTCACGGCCTGTCATGCTTGTTTTATTCCTCGAGATTTTAAGCTTCAGGCTGGTGTGACATACTGTGAGGTGGGGAGCTTGGTTTCCCATGTGCAGGCCACGTGGCCCGGACCATTCGAAAATACACAGCACACGGATTTAGAAGTTCTGAGAAGAATAGATGCTAAGAAAGGTGTGTGATTATCTGCTGAGGAGCCCGGCACAAGTCATTTAGACAACTGAGACCTCACCAAAATAGTCAAACCAAAGGAGTTATCAAAAATAGCCAGAAAGCTTTGAAGAGCTGCAAACCTCAACTTCTTCTCTGCTGGTGCAAAGTCACAGGAGACCTTTTCACTTTCACGTCACACAGTTGATCATTTAGTAAATACAAATTGGGTGACATGGGCTTCTGTAGCGTGGAGCCACGAGTAATGCCCAACTGTGACTATTTACACTACTGCATTTCAAAATAATAGAAGGTAAAATAATGCCAGCCTCATCCAGTATTATGTGAGATGCGACAGACTTTTATTAACATCTTAGCTGAGCTAATATCCTTGAAATCCTCCCGGCCTGCTGTCCGTCATGTCATAAAGGCTTGCGTGGGCAGACCTTGATGAGTATTTTAATGGCCTGGAACTGGAAATATGACTGTTTGTATTTACAGGCCATTTAGAGCTTTCCACTGGCATTCACACTGTCCAACCAGTGAAAACACGAGCCGCTGCACAGCAAACAGCAGCCTACGTTTACTGTATGCCTCCGCCACTGAGAGCGCTCTCTGTGTTCTTCACGGCGTGTGTGTGTGTGTGTGTGTGTGTGTGTGTGTGTGTGTGTGTGTGTGTGTGTGTGTGTGTGTGTGTGTGTGTGTGTGTGTGTGTGTGAGCGCGAGCGCATGGACTCTTGCCGCCCCAAAATAGCATGTGCCCCTAATTACTGCTACAAACACAGGTGTGGAAAGCAAGGCCTCCCTCCACCCATCCCAAACCAGCCATCTAGCACACAACACCCTGTGTGTTCCAGTTTGAGAGGACAGGAAGTCCAGACTCTGTGTGTGTGTGAGAGAGAGAGAGAGAGAGAGTGTCTTTGCATGTGCAAGTGTGTAAATGTGTGTGAAAAGAGAGCGTGCATATTCATGGTTCATCTGTGCATGTGTGTGTTTAAAAGCAAAAGTGTGTGTCTGTGAGTGACTGAATGAGAGAGAGTTTGTGTTTGTATATGAGCGAGTCCAGACCACACCTTTTGAAGTCGGCTGCACAGTGCGTTGGGGTTTGGGCACGGACACACAGCCCCTCCGTTGGCTGGCTGGAAACCTTATACCCCACATCAATCAGACCTGCCACTTATACATTATTCATAACCCAGACACACAAACTTAAACACACACTCTCATCTTTAAGCTCTGGAGTTTTTGCTCCTTGTATCTCCCATTGGCAGCAGAAGTAAAACAGGGCGGGTTCGTGCTGCCGTTGGGGGGTCTGACTTGATTTAGCCTCAGTAGGTTAGAAACAAAGGTGGAGTTGTGGAGATGTATGGGATTTTCTGTCTATTACAAGTACACACACAATCATGACGTAGCTAATGAGATTTGAAGTTCTTGGGGAGAAGACGTCAATTAAGATGCATTCACAATCAAGAGACATGAAGAACACGAGACTGTTAGTAAAGCTGTCACAAGAATTCATTAAGAACAAAATGCAAAAACGAATTTTGACCGTAAATGATAATTACAGTCTGCAATCAAAGACAAACAATACCCTATAATAAATAATACATTTCCCTTTCAAGGTTTTCTCCCCGTGCAGGTCTGGACCACGTCAGGGGTTTCTGCTATTTTTAGATAGGCTGGACTGGCATTTGTATAGTTTTTATCTGCTCTCACTTGCTTCTCAAAGTTCCTTAGTCTACAAACGTAAATGTAAATGTCCTGTATTTGTATAGCGCTTTTCTAGTCCCTAAGGACCCCAAAGCGCTTTACACAACCAGTCATCCACCCATTCACACACACATTCACACACTGGTGATGGCAGCTACATTGTAGCCACAGCCACCCTGGGGCTGCCGGACACTGGCGCCACCGGGCCCTCTGACCACCACCAGTAGGCAACGGTTGAAGTGTCTTGCCCAAGGACACAACGACCGAGACTGTCCAAGCCGGGGCTCGAACCGGCAACCTTCCGATTACAAGACAAACTCCCAACTCTTGAGCCACGATCGCCCCAGAGGTCCAGAGGTGCACAAGAAAGAAAGAAAGCACAGATGGGCCATATTTAATTCAAGAGTAGGAGTGGAACTTGGACACCCATGTGAACCAAAGAAAGAGGGGACACACCACTGGGGCATCTACTAAAACTCTGTTTCAACCTCAAGGTCAAAGGTCAGAGGTCACAGTCAAGTTTCCTGGAAATCTTGTGGAGGCAAGGGAAGTGACCTAGTAATTTCACATTTATACCACTGCTGTATCTACAAGGATGCTGAGGGGTAGCACTGATGGCCATCAGTATGTTTATTGTCTGCCATCACTTGCCAGCATGATTGAATTGCTGTGTAGTTGCAGAGATAGCTCAGATACACTATAAGTACAAAAACATCTAATGTGTAACCTCTTGGTTATATGAAGTAAGTCACTACCTGCATTAGGTCCCAGTGTTACCATCATCAGTTTGAAGGTAATGTTTCTGCTTTAACTTGGTTTGTCTTATTTTTAATTTAGTTATTACTGTCATTACAGGTGCGTTCAGTTCCATTTTTCTGCTACATAAAGTGGCTCTTTTTGCCATGTTGCCTAATAATTCTTAAAACTGAGATGTGTTATGCTGTAATTACCTGACATATTTACTGCTGTGTCCGGCTTTAGGGCGTAGCACACATTCAACTCAGATATTTGAAAGAAAGTCCGATTCACTGCCATGTCTGTTTATAGCCTTCGGAAAATGTACGCGCCGTGTATGGAAAGCTATTTATCATTCTTTAGCCCTGTCAGCCTCTCACTCTCTCCCGCTCCTTCAGTCTAAGCTGGTATTGTCTCACTCTCCACGGAGCCTAAAATGAGCAGTTTCCAGTCCGCTGTTTTCTTCTGACGTCCTCATCGCATGTCCTGACATTCTCAGACCACAGAGCAGAGTCTCTGTCCCCTCTGGTTTCATTCACAGACGTCAGTCCAAAGCTGAAGCAACTGAAATCGGGCCTCAGTGAACAAGTTGTTATTGATGTCCTGCTGTGCTCAAAACAACTAGCACTGCCAGTGGAAGACAGAGGCAGTAAAGCAGACGGGAGCTGTGTGAACAAGCTCGGTTTGACATGAGAATTAGCTTTTGTAAACAGTCGTAGCAGTTAGTGTCTGGCTACTGACAACCTGGACTGCTCCATTGTCGTATCTTCTTTGAATTAACGGCGCAGCGTTTATAATAGGATTTGAAAACGTTGTGTACAAACTGTTGATGCGTGACATCTGTTTGGCAGAGCTTGACAAAGTTGGGCTTATTAAATTTTCAGAGCTTGTATATATTCATATGAGGTCACTGATGAATTATTGATTAGGGGAAAAGTGTGAGGCGTTCGTGTGTTTGTCAAAAAGGAAGGGTGTTTCCCGCTTAAACGGCAGCAGATGCCTGTACGGCCGCTTTGTCTGCCTGCATCTTCTCTCTCTTTCACTCTCTCCACGTCTTTCTCAGTTTAAGGCTCAGGGCACTGAAGCCAAATGGAAAGTGACCCCTGGCAGGCTGCGGCATGTTTAACACAGTGGGTCACTGTCGGAGAAACATGCTGGCAGCATTTAACAAAAACGCGCTGGCGAGTTACTCAGACTGCATTTTGGAATGTTTTACCAAGCAGTCGTATGAGCTTTGGCAAAGTCACGCTGAGGTACGCCCAGAGTTTTTAGTGGGGAGGGAAAGCTGGGGGCTTATGGTGCCACCAAAATACAGATTTTTTTTTTTTTTTTTTTTGGGACAAACAAGCCTTGACGCCATTTTTAAAAATACACCCTGGACACAGAAACAAAAGGCATTGTTAATGGAGGGATTTGACTGGCTCTCACAACGGTTACAGGAATGGTTTTACACAGCGTTACAGTAGCCATGGGGCCCCTTCTTGGGGTGGGGAATATTGTGTGTGTGTGTGTGTGTGTGTGGGCTAGGGCAGGATATGAGGAAACCTCTGGGCAGCTCAGTAGATATTTGTTCGCATTAGCTTGGAACGTTTGGTTTAAACAGACACTGAGCTGGGTTCAGGTTCAGTTCGGACTGTGTGCACAAGTCTGTACATTTTGTTTATCCAAACTTTGGGTCGTTTTATCTTGAATTTAAGTAAAAACAGATTAAACGGTAGTTCTAAGTGTGTGTACACGGTTGTCTGTAATGAACTTTCTGTGAGACCACCAGTGGTTTCAGACTGAACCAGATCCTCTTGACGCTGTTTTATTCCCAACCCGCCCACTCCACTCCTTCTTCTGGGCAGGGTATGGCTGAAGATTACTGCGGCTAACACACACACTCATAGGAAGCCAATAAGGCATCCAAAGATCCACAGATGGTTCTATGTTTGACTGTTAGTGTGTTCAGATGGGTCAAGTATGAGAACCAGGTTGTTGTATATTTACTCACAGGGGAGAGACTTCAAGACTTGCCCATTGTTCATATTACTAGGCATTACTCTGAGATATAAAGAGATTATGTCTGATTAAATAGAGATTATGGATACATTTCTGGAATATTGTGTTTCATGTTGCTCACCATGAGCAGGCTAAAGTACATGAACATGTTATCCATCTTGTTCTCGTCTATTTTCCTACTTTCCTCAGTTGTGAAAAGAGTTTTGGCTTGGTTCATAGTCCTTGGTGATTAGGTAGTGCAATGCCCCTCTCATGTGGTTAAACAAACTTAACGTGGCTGCTTGCAGTTGGCAGAGCTGTGACTCTGACAAAGCAGCAAAATACAAGTGTGAATGTTAGCCATTGACAGACTGGCGACCTGTCCAAGGTGTATCCTACTTTTCGCACTGTGGTAGCTTGGATAGGCTCCAGCCTCATTAAGGATAAGTGGAAGAGGATGAATGGATGTTTATACACCACTCTGCATTTAAGTCCACAGCGTGTCTTTGTCTTTCACCTTCCCCTTACCTCCAAGAAATCGCAACAGATGGCTGCCCCTCCCCGAGCCTGGTTATGCCGTAGACACTCGTCTACACCTGCTTATCTTTAGATTGACTTGTTATTTAGACAGTCACAATGACATTAGATTAGAGGCACAGTTCTACTTTGATAGGACACAGACAGTGACGATTCTTATACTTATGGTCAGTTTAAACTGTAAAAGCACCAGGAGAAAATACATAATCCACATAGAACGACCCCAACTAAGCTGGTTTGAACAGAGATCTTGTTGGCAGTTGAGTTTGCTACACTAATTGCTGCCATTCATTTATTTTAAAATAAACGACTATGTATATGTTCTCAATATTAAACTTTGAGGGGAAAAAATTCTGTGAAGGAAAAGTTTTTATCTGTAATAATTGGGCTAAAATGCTCCCATCTAAAGCCATTCACTAAAAACACAAAAGAGAGAAATACATTTTTGTGGGGTTATTTTTTCCCGTTTTGGCAAGGGAAAAGAGAAGCTAATTAGGATCATTAGGCTGAAATTAATGATTCATTTTCAAGTGTAATATATATGATTCTTTTTGGACTTTTTAGTCCATCTTTATTTCCTTCCAACTCACCCTTCTTGATTGGCTCCATTGCCACATGTTGGAAATTCAAATTTAATTTTTTTTATAAGTTATACAACAGTGAGTTTTAAAAAGTACTGCCAGTTCTAGTGACGTCTATGTCTGAATAACACTTTGACATCCATTGTTAAGGATTTTCAAACCATCATCAGTCCAAAGATCTTCCACAACCACTGAAAGTAACTTAAAGGGACGGAGGGTCGGGGCTGCTCAGCAAAGAGCCAGTTGGGAATCAAACCAAGACAGAACTGTTATTTTGTGAAGTACTGAGTGTTTGCTCTTGCCATCTTGGTGTTTCAAAAAAGGATATCATGGGTGAGGTAGCGATCTGCCTGTGAAGCACAGGGACGCTGCAAACTCAAATGGTGCAGAAATCACAAAGTTGGGCCACTTTAAAGCATGTGCTGTTTGATCGTCCTATTTGACTCTAACTGGGACCATAAATTACAAAATGAACTTTGTTAGATTCAGTAAGACTTGAAACTAACAACTCAGCCCATAAAGCCACCAAGAAAGTGTTTATTGATATCATAAATTATGTGAGCAGAACATTTCCCCACAGACTTTGGTTCTCTTTTTTATTACCAGAGGAGTCACCCCCCTGCTGGCTATTCTAAACAATGCAGGCCCAAAGCATTTCCAAGTTGGCTTCAGTTTTCAAACCCATAGCCATCGTTTATACTGCCCTAATCTACTCTACGTACCTTATCACGGCACTGGAGTAGACTTCACGAAGACATACTAGGTAATCAAGATGGGTGAGTTGGAAGGAAATAAAGATGGACTAAAGAGTCCAAATCACATATATTGCACTAGAAAATGAATCATTAATTGCAGCCTAATGATCCTAATTAGCTTCTCTTTTTCCTCGCCATCTGTGAAAAATGTGTAAACTCTGTGTTTTTGCTCCACATATGCTTTGATGGCACTTGCTGACTGCTGCACAGATGCAGGATGGGCTTCCTCTATTTAGTCCCATTCACCTGCTCTCGCTCAACTATTAGCATGCTATGCTCTGAAATAAATGTTGAGAATTTGCTCAATGATGTGACCTCGCCGCATTCTCCGCTGACCCCATCCATCTTCATTAGACTTCAATTATTGGCTATAATTGTAATTGCCATGCTTCTCAGTCTGCATGAGAAATCTTGGCATGTTGACCACATCCCGGCTAGGACCATAACTCATCACCATGGCCTCCTCAGCCGGGTCCTGCCAGCCCATCCTGAAACCACCAAGGCCAGAGTGGAAAGGTTAAAGGGTGGTGGGCAGTGAGGGATGGAAGGAGAGGTCGCGGCTCCGGTGAGAAGCACTGCCAGAGTCATCTCCCAAAATGCCTAACTGGAGTCAGCCACGCTGAGAATCATGGGAAAGCAATGGTAGACAATAAATCACAGCCAATGAGGTGGAACTAGCCTGCTTGAGACCGAGTTGACAGAGATTATTGATGTGTGTATGAGCGGGAGTGTGTATGCTTGCGGTGAAGCTATGTGATTCTGTCTGTGTGCAAGCTGTTTTTGTCACTGACATCACGCTGACTGAAACGTGTGCTGCCATTTAGCCTTTCACTTTTTGAATTGCTCACTTTACCATGTGACAAACAGTGACATTATTCATAATCCCGCTGTCTGTTAGCATTCCTCTGCTCAGCTCATTTTACAGTACAGACACTCAGAGCAAAATATCAAATGTTTTGCAGCTTGGTGCATGGTTATAATAGTCTTTCTACTGTAAGGGTTTCAGTACATGTGAAGACTTTTATGCTTAAAGTAAATGAAAACCTATCAAACAAAAGTAAAATCTTGAGTCACCCTTTTTTTCTTCATATTTTAAAAGCCAACATTGGGCATTTCCAAAGAGCTTTAAATAAGGTTTCTACAGTACAGCAGGTGTTACCAAATATGAAAAAGCCCAACTCTGATCAACACGCAAAACTAAGATTATGTAGTTCCCTTTTGTGGTTTCATTGCCCTGTTGATTGTCTATAGACTGCTTTTCGGACAACAACCTCTTCACCTCAAACAGATTTATTTTTAAAATTTATTCAAAGTTAGTCTTTCTGCTCAACTGCAGTACCTTCAGGTCTCACCAGGAGGGTGAGACACACATTTCACTCAATTTCTCTATTTATTAGAAACATCTAAGTAAAATGCGTCCAGTGAAGTATAAAAGCCCAGTAGTAAATCCTACAGTATGTTTATGACAGTTTTCAGCTTTTGTTGGAACTGTATTAAAACTTCATTGATTCAGCCGTAGCAGTGCTGTGTAACTGTACTGTATTATAGTGTTATTATCGCCTTCATTTATAAGTGATGGTTTTAGAGTCGCGTCACAGTATAAGACTGCATTAGCTTCATTTGTGTTTCCTTTACTGTTGACCTATTGATGAAATAAGCTGATTTCTAATGAATCCACCAAGCACTCACAGTTAAATTCCATTCTCCTACATTACACATTTTATTCATCTTTGTATAGTTTTGTATGAAATAGGGCTGCCACGATTAGTCGACTAGTCACGATTACGTCGACTATCAAAATCGTCGACGACTGATTTAATAGTCGACGCGTCGTTTGAAGCTTTGTAAGATCCCAAAAGACGCAGGAATAAGTAGTAGGATTTAAGAGTGTAATAACGGACTGAAACAGAAGATGGCAGCACTGCATGTAGAAGGATGCCAGCTGCCGTTAAACCCCGAAGAAGTAGCTCTGTCCCAGAATTCATAGCGCAGCCCAGCTGAGCTCAGTTTCCAACAATGGCGGCAGCTAGTTAGTTTTAATGTTACTCTTATTATTCTTTCTGGGTCACAAAATAAACGTTTAACATATTTTCAGGTGAGAATGTAGCTGTGTAAACCTCAAATATCTGCTCAGTTTATCAAGACACCACATATTTTCAAAAGCGCTCCGACGTTTTCGGAGACGTCTGTTACCCACTAGCACGATAGCTAGCCGGGGGCAAGGTCACTAGAGCCCGTGAGAACACCGGACTCCCGGCAAATCGTTTTCAAACCCACCGCCGTCTTTCGCTACTCAGGTTAAACATGATATATAAGTCACTTAGATAACTTACAAATGTTATTGTTTGGCTTTTTTTTTGGTATTTTATTTGTTCCTGAGTAAATCGGTTTGGCTGAGATTAAAGTTATAGTTTTTACACAGCTGAATAAACCTCAAGCAGACAGCTGATTATCAGAAGTGTGAGATGCTCGAGAATATACTCCGGTGTCCTGTTATATTTTGGATAGCAAGGAGTTTATTAAACTTCACCGAAACAATCTGCAAATTTCATTAAAATTTAATAAACTATCATCTTGTCTTTATTTTTAGTTAGCACATACCTTAAACACTTAAAGCTGTAAGCTAATGATAGTTATATAAGAGCAGATGCTGCTGGTGCAATAAGCTGTACGTTTTACAATGGATGATGATCTGATTAGTCGACTAATCGCAAAAATAATCAGTGACTAGTCGACTATCAAAATAATCGTTTGTGGCAGCCCTAGTATGAAATGTAGGAGATTCATTCGTGAATGCTGATGGTCACTTTTTCTTTTTCTGTCAACCTGTCTCCTGCTGTCCGTCCTCCCTCCGTCTCCCGTCCATCATCAGGTAAGATGTGACTTTCCATTATTTAAGTGCAATGTGGGCGTTGACCTTCTGACCTCCTCCCTACACACTATCCAACCTGTTGCTTCTTTTTTGTTTGTGAAACACGAGTATCTTCTATTTAAATACAGACTCGGAAGGACTTCTTCGCACTGAACTGCAATAGTCTTTTACTGACACACAGGCTGTTTAGGTGAAGACAGGTGTGTATGCGTGTGTGAGGAAAAGAGGGAGGCACACGCAGCCTTTGTCACTGACCTCGTGCACAATAAAAATACTCGTCACTGCATTTGTGCCTGTTGCAGTGTAGAGCAGCGATGAGTGGCGTGTTAGAAGCCTCCAGCAGATCCTAGAGTGCTGAAAGCAGAGCAGTGAATTGTGACGGGTTTGCACCCTATCTTTTACTAGGAGTCTTGTGTGTGTCTGTCTGTCCAAGTATTAGCACCTCTCTGTCTACTCTGCTACACTCCACTTTGCTGATGTCAAGCTGCCTGCAGCAGAACATGTCGACACACACATTCAACAATTACCTGAGAGTGCACAAACAGCCCTGATGGTCCTTTTTTAGGACTTCACATACCCAGCAGACACTTATCTACTTGTTTTCTGTATTCAGGCCACTCCTCAGGAAAGTGGAAAGAAATTCTGTAATACTAACAATAGTAATAATAGCCTACCTAATGTTGACAAATCATTATTAAATTAATGTAACATACTGTAAAAAAAGCCTTGAGCCACACCCTATTTTATATTTTGCTAGGAAAATGTGAATATTAAAGACCTTGAAAGTCTATAATTCATACGACCAGCTTTATTCTTCAACGCAGCCTGATCTCTCTTAGGAAAGCTTTCTTGGAATTTCTTTAAGCAGTCTTCAGGAGTAGTTCTCCAGGTTCTTGAAGTATATTCAAGCCTCTTCTTTGGATGCTGGCTGCTTTATGATCTGTTCTCTGTCAGGATGATCCCACACTTGAATTTGGATTCATCACTCCACAAAGACCTGCTGCCATTGGTTTAGCCCAGTTCTTTTGCTTTTTGGCATACCTCAGCTTTTTTCCCCATTTCCTTCTTTAACCCCTTAACACCTAGTGTATCATACTTGATTATTGAGTTTTTGAGACTTCTGCGTCATCGCTGTGAATTTTTTGTCCCTGACAAACCTAAAGAAATTGCGTAATATATGTTTAGGCATTAAACTGAAGAAAAATGTGGGATCAGTCAAATTAAAACTCATGTGTATGCAAATTAATATTTAGTTTTGTTTTTGTTTTTTTTTTAATTGTCAGAAGGTTCAGTAAACACTCCATTTACAAAAATAAAAATAAATCTTGCAGTTATATCATGGTTAAGAATGTCTCAACACCCACTGACACCATTTCGGATGAATCATCAGTCAACAGTAGGTGGATCAACTGAAGGCCCAAATGCATTTCTGAGGACTTGTTTCAGGTCTTTGCTGGAATTTTTTCTTATTTCTTAAGGACATGACTTTCAGATACTGTTCATCTCCTGTAATTTCTTTTAGGCTTGCTGCTTCGCTTGGTCCAGTTTCCTCAAACTTTTTATGGGTCACTGCACATTATGCTGAGATATGGCAAATTTGGGGTTAATGTCTATTTGGAAATCACAATGCAAATGCATTCAACTAAAGGAATAGAAAGAAATGACATGCTTTTTTGTATCAGGCTTCCAAAATCCCCGAAAATACAACATAAAATTTATTCATTGTCTTTCACATGTAGACAAGTTCTCCCTTCAGTTAGCTGCCTTTTTTATGCTTTAATGATTTATAGGTCAGTGTTAATTGGCTTAACAAACAAATGAAGTTGTTTTATTCCTAGAATGGGATAATTGATGCTTCATCTGGAAGACCTCACTTTTTTTTATTTTCTTTTTTTTGTCTTCGGTTATGATTTGTTTGAGGTTGACCAATAGAAACACAGACTGCTCCACCATTCATTGAAAGTAGATTGACTAGATAGTGTGATGCTGTCTTTTTACATTCTTATCCTGAGATTGCTTCTTTCCAATGACTTTGTACATGTGAAAGATGCCAAGTAAGCCTGTCATTGGTCTCAATCACAGACAAGCGAGATTTCATTAGTTAATATTTGCTTAATCTACAATGATGAATATAACAGACAAAAATGCAGTTATAGTGATTACGCCCTATCTGTGATATCTGTCATGTGGCACATTTTCATTCTCTTGTTATTTGTTGAAGACTATGAGGACTAACTATATAGACATTGTATTTTACATGAATTTTACTGCGTAACCGGATCTTTGTGGTTTTTGGTCTCACGTATGACACACTCTTGAAGTCCGATGTGTTTGTTGCTCCCATGTAAATTCACAGATCCAGATCCGTGCTAGCATGCACGTGTAGCAGAAGCCACCATTTGTCATCTCTGTTATTCGCTGTAAAAGCATTTGATGATGGTGGACACATAACCTCTCCTCCTCCCCCTCCTGTCTTTACTGTCTCTTCAACTACTCTGCAGTCTTCTGTCCGTCCTCCTGTCTGAGGTGAAGACGTGTCGATAGCCTGAAAGGCCACCGTGGCTACCATTTGGTGTTGCATGTGCTGACTTTATCCTCAGCGTGAAATCCTGGCTCCAACAGGAGCGTTAGTTGCTGTGACACCCCACCCCATCAAACTCCAAGGTTAAAGGTCACACTCACATTTTTAAAGGGACAGCGGTCTGTTTGGGTGACTCCTCGTTTCACAGAGGAGGGCGGCTAAGCGTGAGTCTATGTTAAAAAAAAGATTAAAAAAAAGATAATTCACATTAGTCAGTACCTCAAATATGTTTGTACTTTATACAGTTGTATGTCCAAAATAGTGATCATAGTGTTGTCACTGCTAACTGTTTACAAAATGAAACTTGCAGTTTAACACACTAGGTTCCCTGTAGCATCATTTGTAGGTACAACTGGTTGCAAAAAGGCATACAGTGATGTGCTGCATTGAGATTGCTTCAGGTGCTAGCAAACTGGAAAAAAAAATCTAACACAAAGCAAGAAATGGAAACATTTCCCATTTGCCTTCAAAGTAAAAGTTATGCTTTGTGAAATGTATTGTTTAACTGGTAAGGCAAAACTAAAAAGCAATGGAGAGGTTTTTGGTGCACCGCTCTCTGTGTGATTGAGAGCTTTGGACAACCAGTCAGGTAATGCACATTTTTTTCCCCTCGTAATTGGTGGTTGTCAGGTGTGTGGCTCTGTGTTAACCTTGAACTAGACTATTGACGTATACTCTGCCCTATGACAGCCATGACATGATCTGGAGGGCTAGAGCCTATGCATCTTTCTTCTTCTCCAAAGTGCAAGAGGATCGATGGATGGATGGAAAGTTGTAAGGATAATGCACTGAGATACTGACCAAAAACCGGTATGAGTTGATATCAGCCTTTTTGCCTGATATCAGTATATCTGAAAATGGTCTCATTGAGATTAAAAATCTCATTTCCAAGCGAGACCTGGCATCATGGCAGCAAAAGTCAAAAACACATGCAAAGAAGAGTTTCTTTAATGTCTGACATTCTCTGCTTACTTTTAATTTTTTATGAGTAGTGACTCAGTGTAGGTAGATCTTAAATTCATTCATTCCCGGTTTAGTGTTTTGTTTGTGTTTTAGAGTGACACAGAATTCATTCCTTGATGTTTAACAAAAACCCTACATTCAAAATGTAATAACTTACAACTGCACCATGTCTTTACAATGTGCTTCAAAAGCTTGTGTCAGGCTTAAAAAAAAGAAGGCATTCATCTTCCAGCTAATATACCTTATCCTCCCGCTAACTGATCAGCTGCCAGCATACTGTAAATTCCCATAGTCAGTCTCCCATATCAAATGGTTAGACCGGTTTCATTAACTTTGCATATGAAGTACTGCTTGGCAACTCCCTGTGAAAGGGCCAGATGGAAAGAGGAGTTCCACACACATCTAAGAGTGGCTGTGAGAGAATGAGACCATTTGTAAAAGTAATTTTTTCACAGCCGGAGAGGGACAGGTGTGCGTGTGTCTGTCGGTGTGTGTGAGTGATGTTACCAGCAAGACTTCTGGCTCGGGGTTGAAGTCATAAATCAGTGCTGGTAATCAGCATAGCAGTGAAGTTTGTGCCAGGGTCGTGGAGCTGGTATCCACCATTTAAGAATAATGTTTCTCAGGACTGTCCACTGACTAACCTTTCTACATTCCCACACACTAAACACACTCAGCAGGAGATGAAGGGTCATGAAATCTGATGCAACATGTTAAAAGAGATCGGGTCGAAGAAGAGTTTCTTCAACAGGTGGGAGAAAAAAGAGATCCTAGTCATCTTAAAGCCACTGGCTAACAAGTAAAATGAATAAGGTTGAAGATCCAGAAAGGGAAATTGGATGGAATGAACTTTAACTAATTGTAGAATATCAGCTTCAGTACACTTTATGGATCTGACAGCGGAGGTGTAATTCATTGCGGTGATGGCAGCAGCCCACTGTGCACTGATTTGTGCTCGTCTGGGCAGATCAAGTTTCGAGGGATGCTAACAGCTCCTCTAAATCATCTGCTGCCCTCCTCCTTAAATAAAACAACATACCATTCTCTCTTTTCCCAATTTGTCTCTGGCTTATTCTCTGATCTCTCTTCTTCAGCCTGGCCTTTTTATTGTCTGCATATCCATATGGACTGTTTCGCCTGCTGCTTTCTCTCTATCCCGTCTGTCAGTGCACCCTCCTCTCCAACCTTTCTGTCAGTGTTGGGACCCCACACTCACTGATGGACAGAGAGCCCATGACAGCAGCTCTGTCACAGGGCTCAGTGGCTCACAGTGGCCCCTTCTCCCACACCGATGAGCTGATAAACAACTTAATGAGATTCCTTGCACACTCATCCACTGAGTTCTCAGCGACTTCTTCAAGGTCCTCCTCCTTCAGCATGCTCAAGTAGTCCTCGGTGATGCGTAGGTTTTTATTTATTTATATTTTGCCTGTTAAGTTCATGTTTATTTACTCATTATTTACTTTGAGTCAGTTTTCTCTTTTGGTTTGTTCCAGCACAGCAGAGACTCTAACACAAAGATAACTTAAAGACAACATGTCAAACACTATTGTTGCCTCAGAGTACCTAGCATTTTGCTAGGGCTAAGGCTACCAAACAAGTAAGCCAAGGTTAGCTAATGAGCTAAGTTGTGTATCAAGCAATTTGCTGATTAGCTTAGTAAAGCTAGTGTAAACTAACATTAGCCAGAGAAAAGAAGGTTTATCTAACGAGCTTGTGTGGCCAAGGAAAAACTTGTACCATGGGGGAAACATCAGGAATTCAATTTGTGGAAGGATCATCTGGCTGTAAGTTTTAAACTCAGAATACAGAACTGTCTTTCTTAACGCTAATGCTAGCATGCCTGCTAGCACAACTTTATTATTGTTATACTGATGTGCAGGTATACAGTAAATATTTTGTTCTCTCAGTTGTGTAACATACATGACATACATTT
The DNA here is from genome assembly GCF_051167445.1 of Perissodus microlepis. Lineage (NCBI taxonomy): Eukaryota > Metazoa > Chordata > Actinopteri > Cichliformes > Cichlidae > Perissodus > Perissodus microlepis. The sequence goes on along the minus strand of NC_140477.1, from coordinate 26,658,047 downwards.
TATGGAATAGTGCAACATAACTGTGCAGGATAGCCTCATTTGTGTCTCATCAACCTTTTTTTAGTTCAATGCACGCTATACTCTTAAGCACCAGCTAACATCTGTTATTAGTAAAAATGTTTTTCTGAGATCACTAACCACATAATGTTAACTTGTCTGACATTTTGGATGTATGACAATTATGTTGCCCATGTAGGATTCAGTGAATCGAGCCCCAGTGGCAACCGCTGGTCGTGAGTGGGAAATGTGTATTCTCCAACTGACTGGCATAACCTCCTTGTGATTTCTTTATCACTAGCATATTACTGCGTCCGAATATAAGTAACTGAGTAAGTAGCTAATGACTCTCCAACATGTAGTGAAGCTGTGAAAAGTGTGACACAAACAAGAAAAGACGATTTGCTTTCAAAGTAAAAGTTGCACATCTTGGCTTCAAAAGAAACAAGGTAGTGGCCTAAAGGCTAAAATTGAGACTTTAAACTGTGCTTAAGTCCAAATTCTGAAAGAGAAACACGCCAGGAATTGCTGTAAAAGTCACTTCTAAATCCTAAAATCCTAAATAAAATAAATCCTTCTTCTCGCACTCCATTTTTGCCTTCTACCTGTTTTTTTGTTTTTTTGAAAAATTTTGTTTACCAACATTTCCTATTCACAGTCATGGATTTAGTGCTGCCATGCTCAATTTGACCAATAGCTGCGTCCCCATCAGCTCAGAAACCTTCACTTATGTCACAGCTACACCGGTGTAGTGCACTGGTGAACTGGCTTCTCCTGAAACATGGGCCTGGGAAAAGAAAGGGCCTGCTGTGTGAGCAGGAAGCTCCAAGGACGTGGAACAGAGGAAAGGGGAGGGAAGAAGAGAGCGACCTGGGTGTTCCATGATAGTGGACCTCTTGGCTGTTATGCTTTCTAATTCCCTTCAGCTCAGAACAGCAGGGAGACTGAGAGAAAAGAAGGAGGGGAAGGGGGTGGAGGATGATGAGAGTGAAGGAATCATGTTTTCACACCAAAGGGGAGCAGGCGGGTGGGCTGAAGGAGAGTGGATATCAGTGTAGGCCAAAGGTTTTACTTCTGTTCCAAGCCTGAGGGCCCTGAAGTAAGTGGTGTCCAAAGTTAAGGCCAACATATTGTAGGAAGTTAATCCTCAGTAATTTTAGTTTATAGTGACTTTCCTCTTAATTTCATTGACTGAGTGTTCATCAAGTCAAGAACAATCGGTGGTTTCCCTCATTGCAGACCCCACGTATGTCCGTGTCACATAAACTGTATCATTTGTTTAACAAGAGTCTGTTGAGAGACTAAACACTGTTAAATATATCTGTCAGCTGTTATTCACATTATGACATCAGTGCTTTTTGTTTTGAAGATAACATTGTGAAGAATAAGATGCTTGAAAAACTGTAATATAGTCGTATTCAGTACAAAAGATGGATGTATTTTCCTAGTTGGAAAAAAGGAAGCTAATGCGGAAGTTCCTTAAACCTGCCTTGTATCTGAAGGCCACCAGATGGTGATAGTTGTGGTTGCAAACAGATTTCTGATCTCATAGAAATTATTGGGAATGTCTTTCTGAATTAACCTGATTAGTTTCCTACTCATTTCGGGTCATGTTTAGTAAAAACTTGAATCTGTTTTGTAAATCTTGCTCATCTCGGTTTCAAAGACGAGTATTTGCTGCTCATTCATTGGCTAAGGACTTGACAAGTTCTTAGCCAGTGAGCAAGCTGTTTCACAGTCTGACCCACTCTTCTTCATCACATTTTGATTTTTTTGCAACTAAGATGGCGGTGCAAATGCTTAACAGCTAACTTCAGTAACCCTACAAACGTCACTGCTGTTTAGTTTCACATCTTCATTTATGTTGGAAGTGATAGCAGAGCTTTACATCTTAATTTGTTTCAGAAATCTCCCAGTCAGAACATGGTATATTATATTTAAATGGAATATAGCGAGCTAACTCCCTGCTAACTTCTAACTGTTAAATTTCATAAATTCTGTTTTCATGGATGCCTGGATGTTAAACTTAATTGTTACTCCTGGTAGAGCAGCCACACTGATCATTTTATTACAGATGAAAGAATTTAGAGAGTTTTTCAATTCTCAGTAATGCTACAGTGATCGCTTGACTTAGCGACCTGCAGCGGAGTTTGGGCCCAGACACGGCTAATGACGTCAGACTTAAAGACCGGATAGCCATTGTAAATACACGGTAACCTGAAGATTAAACTTAAGTTAATGTTATTTATTGATGCATGATGCACTGATGCATGCACCCACCATAAACCTCATCAAATTGTTATCTGAAAGTTGCATCAAATGTTTATAACAAATACTATGCACTGTATCAAATTTCTGAACATTAAGTGGCTGTGGTACAGTGATGTTCAAATCAACATTTTTAATGCACATAAAAATGAGCAGGTGAAGAAGAAATGGCGTGGAGACTGCAGTTTGTCCAATTTCTCTCACTGTTTATTTTTACTGTCACTCAGTGTAAACTTTTACTTTCACCGGCTCTTTGCTTAGGTTTAGGCACTAAAAAATACTTTTAGAAAAAGAAAATACTTTCAGGATTTAGGAAAAGTGTGCCTCTGCACATTCAAAATATACTTTCAAGGGTACTACATATGACTAGTTTGGGAATAGTTTGGAGTGGGGGCCAGTATCACCGCTGTGTGCACGAGGCACCTTGTGACTGTCTCTGAAATGCCAACATGCTATATAAAATGTTATGTATGAAAATTAAAACTTGTAGTAAATGATATAGAATAAAATCCATTCATGACATGTTGGTTTACATAAGCTAATAGGATAAAAAAGATGAATCATAATAGGATGTTAATATTAATTTAGCATTTACTTTGAATTTATAGTTTATGAATGACTTTTTGTTTGTTTTTATAAAGAGTTATCTCTGTGTCTTTGGTCTCAAGAATGCAGCCCGATCTCAGAGTGCTCGGCCTGTCTGCGCATTAATCATACCTCCTGCATGCTGGCTTGAATAGAAAACTGGACACTAATTGTATGCATGTATGTATTTCTTGTATCCTGCAAGTTTGGAATATTTCGTAAAAGAGGTTGCTTGCATTGTTTGTTTTTCAGCCTTGTTGTTAAGCAAATGAGCCGCACATGTGTGGAATGTGTCCACATGCGTAGAGTATCCATAGAAGCGTGTGCAAGTCCACAGCTGTTCATGGATGTGGAAACCATGAATTGGCCTTTAGTTTCAAAGCCCTGGGAAAATGTTGGCGTTGCTAAGCAAAAGTCACAAGCAACACATAGAGAGTTGCTATACTCAGTAGAAAGTGCTGGGATGAATTCTCAGTTTTAGTAAATGCAAAGTACAAGTTATGATAATTCAGAGTTGCATTGCCAGTAAACCTTCAAATCCTGCAGGATTACAAATTCTTTGTCTTTATTGTAGAAAATTTATGAATGTCAATATAAAAAAACAGTTTGCCTTGCTAATTTGAGTTGTAATTTGTGCCGGAAAAAGTAAATAAATTGAGGAAAAATGCTTCATTCGAATCTGATGATGGATGGTGTTGGCATAACGAATTCTAAACTTTGGACATTTCGAGCTCAAACGTAAGAGCTGTGTGAACTTTCGCTGGCTTCCTAGTGAAACAGGATTAATAATCCCGTTGCATAATAAAATAATACCCTCTCAGTCATGGCGCGATTTGTTTGCTATTTCCCAACAGCTTTTGAATGACTGTTTCTGATGTTGAAACGTGATGATGACAGCTGCATTTCCAAATGTTTAAAATCGTGCTAATGAGAAAAATCGGCAGAAAGTGGATCAGAGGGCAAACAGTTTGAATCTTTTTAATTCCATACTGCATAATTCTGTCATCAAACTTTCAGCACCAACTGGCAGCAGCTTGCTCTGATCATTGCCGAGACCAGAATGACAGCTATAATCACAGAAAATTAATGAGGCTGTGAGGTCCATAATTTAATACATATACAGTAAAAGATACATGCTCTCACAGCTCCTCGTGTCTGGATTCAATATACTGTCATTTAACTGTGGGTCTGGAACAGATTCACATGAAGGGTTCAGGTCCTCCCCTCCACTCCCCCTTCCCAGCCTTCTCTTGTCCTACTGGGTGTGGCGCTGCACCCTCACCCTGACCTTTACCCCCCTCCCCGACTCTATCGCCCCAATGGCCACTGAAACCCCGTGACACAACCTCCAAACAGGCCATCATCTGGTTCTGCTTGCCCATCCCGCAACCTCCCTAAGGCCACAGGAAATAGCTGGAGCGATTCGGGCCCGCTTCCCCAGGGGTGGAATTAACAGGTGCACCAGTGTTTGTTTCAACTTCTCCCCATTACCACTGGATAATGGTAATAATAAACATGCCAAGGCCAGGTGGGGTGTTGGCTGAGGCTGAGGCTGTCTACTTATTCCCGGGGGTTTCTGCTCTTCTTCAATGTGTTTCTGTCATGTCTTTAAAGAGTTGGCACAAAGAGAGACTCTTGTCAACTAAACAGTACTAAATACTCTAGAGTTCTGATTCTTTGGACTTTCTGATGAAACGAATGGGCCCTATGGAGCTCTAATTCCAACATGTAATTTATTTAATTTAATGGCTGAACATTATTATTTGTTTCATTTGGAAATGTTCTTTATGTTTTGATTGATGGGAAAGTAGATATCTATTTGTTTTAATGGATAAAAGTGAATCTGACTTTACCTTAGGCTACGTATTGTTTTTTGCGTTTAAGTGGTCTTTTTCATAAAACGTGTTGCATGAGGTTCCACTGGGTGGCAAACTTCAGTGATGTAAAATGATACCTGCGTTGGCACCCAAGACCTGTTGATGTTCTCCGATCCCTCTCTCTTTACTAATTGGTGGCTATTTTCCCCAGCTGCTATTATAGCAGGTAGATCTGCCATCTTGTTCTCATATTACCCTGGATCCCCCCTCTTAAGTGAGCCATCAGATTGGGTAATAGGAGGAGAGAGGCAGTTTAATGGCATACAAGGTCGTATTGGAGGGTCGAAGGTGGAGGAGGGGGTCAAATGTTGCCATAATCCCAGGCTCCAGGTTCAGCCTATAAATAAAGCTCAGCAGCTGAGAAGGAGGAGGGGATAATTGATTCGGTGGGAGGGGGGCATATTTCACCTGAGAAGGAAGCCGAACTGACAGCCATCCTGGTTTGTAACCATCGTTGGATTAGCACCTGTGGCGTGGGAGCCGGTGGGCTGGATGTAATATATAAAATTTTCAGAGATTAATGAAGTTGGGCGGTAAAAAACGATTCCCGCAAGAGTTGCAACAGAGGATTCTGTCTCTCTGTCTTAACTGTGTAATTTTTGGTTTAATGCAGACCTTCAAACTCGAGCCCCAGGTGCTGATTGTTTGCAGAAGGCAGAAGTAGACTTTATTGGTAACGCTCCATTTCTTTTTACGTCAGCTAATATCTTTTCTGCTCCTGGTAACATGAGACTCTGTCTCGCTGGAGTCTTGCTGGGAAAAATGGACAGATGAAAAAAGATTTTTAAGCAATACAAAAAGAAGGTTTACATCTACTGAAGACCACAGTATGAAAGGAGGAAAGGCGGGCTACAGAGACAAACAGAAACTGTAGAAAGGGAAAAAGATATTTGATTTGAACTTTGTGCACACCCAGTCCGGCCATGTTTTGCAACCAGCCCAGCCCTTATGGACTGACATGTGTGTAACTGGACAGTTTATGTATCATTGGTTTTATTGCCTTGCACAACATTCATCGCAAAACACGATGCAATCTCAGCACTCGCTCTCAGACAACAAATGACGTACTGATAAGACCTACATTCTTTTCATTGATAAACATGTTTTGATTGGCAGAACAATTTCACAGACAGACTGAAACCTGCAGGATATCAGGAGCAAGCAAGTGAGTGACTGTTTCCTGTATAGACAGGAAGTGAGGGCTTTTATGAGGGCAGTGCATTGATTTCCTTGCATACCAGGTCTGGGAGTGCAGAGAAAAGAGCCACTTCCTCTTGAGAAGAATGCAATGCCAGCTATCTAACTCTGAACAATCTTACTCTGTTAGTGTGAGAGGTTATAAAAAAATAATCTCTGGACGGTTGCCTTCTGAGCTGCTTTTATTTTTTATCGACCTGCACCTTGAGATAGCAGACAGGCCATTGGGTGAATTGAGTATGAGGTGCTGTGGCTACACTTTGTTTTTATGTCATCTGTTTTACTACGTTTACGATAATCAATTGAATGCTTTATTGAAAAAAAAAAAAAAAAGTGTGAAACTGCAGCTAGTAGATGATCAAAGTGGCCTATTATAGTCTAAATTGTACAGGGAGATGTGACTTGAGACCTTCTTTTGCATTAATTTTGACCCACATGTATTGTTTATCATATTTCTTGCGGTTAAATCAAACTTTAGGGAAATACAGGCTTTTCTCAGCCTATCTTTGCTCATTTGCTCATCCATATAGTGCTTAAGTGCATTAACCTGTTCATAATTGAAAACCTTGAAACCATGAAAACCTTTAGCTCCTCTCTTATATAATAAATGAAACTTATTCTCAGCTGAGGAGGCAGTGTCCATCGGTCAGATCTGCTCCATATTTCAAAATCATCTTCAAAAACTTTCTAAGCCAACATTCAATATCACACTAACTAAATATACTAGATCTGCTCCAAAGGTTTCATGAATGGGCCTTTAAAAATTAAAAGCATTACCTGATAAAAAGTTGAACCTTCCTTAATGTCTTCTTGTACTTTTGACTCTGCGATGTGTGATGGATCTCCTCCACTGTCAAAATGGTGATCCTTTGTGTTATTTTTCATTTGGCAGTGGATGAAATAACAGCAAGCCAAATATGGAAAGCAGTTTAAAATTAAGTGTTCAGAACAGGACTCCAGTGGAACGATCTAAAAGTAACGCATTCGCCCCCAAAATCCCATTAACGCTCTTCAAGTTGATCCATTCGGTTTCAGCCAAAAATAGCAGCAGTTTTTCTTGTCTGTGCGTTTTAAATATTTTTTTTTTATTATATTTTGTTCTGTTGTGTCTCTGTTCCCAGAACATTTTAATTAACACTTTTTACAGTCCAGAGCTCTTAAATAGTAAAAGTCATGTCAGCCATGCCAGCAGGGGTTCAGCATGCATTATTGTTACAAAGTACTTTTAGATTTTGAACAATTCCCAGAAGTGCATTACATTAGCAACTGCTGGCTGGCTGTGATCATACTTCAGAATTTCAACTAGTCATGTGAACGCAAATGGGAACCAAGACTTGAAAGGTATGCAATCTCCTGTCCTGTAATGTCCTCACGAGTCCCCTTGTTTTAGAATGTGCTAGATGCTTGAAACTGTTGAGTGGTGATTCATAGCCTGAAAAAGCCTGAGTGCACTTAGTTACAGTTGGAGATAAAGAAATCAGAGTAGCATTCCACTACATCAGTACATTGTGTACTAAGTTTGTTCCCTTAGGGCCTCTTCCATTCGTCCTTTCCTCCTTTTTGCCCCTCCCTGCTCTCTTTACCTCATAGCCTTCTCTCAACTCCCCTTGTACCCTTGTATCTCCAGTATTTCTTAACACCTCACATTTTCTCCTCCCTCCTTTCGTCCTTTCCATCCTACTCTCTCTCACCACCTTATCTGCCTACATCTTTGTCTCTCCACCCATGGTTCAGGGCTCGAACCCATGTCCTCCTCCTACTCCTGTTCCCTGACAGCTTCTCTGTGTTAGCCGGTGGTCTCTTGGAAGGTCCCCGAAGAATTGATACATACTCCTCCTTAACATTCAGCGTGCTGGAATAGATGTCTGACGCAGTTCTCTCAATTACCTCAGGGAATGAACAAAGCCAAAAAAAGAAGAAAGGGTGGCCACCCCGAAAAGCACACACATGACATATGTATTCATACTGTCTGTGTAAATCACATTTAACTAAATTAAGCTCTATCTGCATCAGTCACTCTGTTATTTTTTTTCTCAGCATGCTCTAAAAAAATCAACCCTGAAAATCAGTCAGTATGTGGCGATTGGCTGTTTACATTTTGTATGTTTTTCACAGTTCCCCCTCCCTGCATCCCCGCAGGTCAGGGGTGAGGAGTCAGAGGTGAAAGGCGAGGTTGTCGGCAGCTTCTCCTGGAGGAGATGAGCTGGTGTTCAAGCTCCCCTCCCAGCTTTTCAGTTTAGTCTGAGAAGAGACAATCCTCCTCCTCCCCCTCCTCCTCCCCCTCCTGTCCTGCACATCTGGCTGCCCCCAGAGCGCTCATTTGGAGGGAAAACAAGAATGTTTTTATTTCCCAAGAGAGTAGAAGAACCTCAGAGTTAAAACACAGAGAGGCATCCTGGGCCCTCACGCAGCCTGTTGCTGGGATGTGATGGTGAAGAGTTTCTTCTCTCTGCCTCATACTCTCCCTGTTATCTTTCATTAGCTTCTCATTATTTCTTTCTTTGTATTCATGCATTTTCTTTTCTCATATTTCATATGAAAGTCAGCCAAATTCTTTAAGTGCTTCCTTTTTAGATATTTTAATCTTATAATAATCTATATAATGTCTGATCAGAAAGTTAATTAAGAGTTAATTACAGTTGCCATATGTTTTATTATTTCATTAAGGGAACTTGATGGGCCTTATCTAGGAGCTTTCCTTAACCCTAACCGTATGTAAACTTTTAGGTCAAAGGCACATTGTTATGTCTTGCTTCTGTACTGCATTTTAGAACTTGGAAGGAAAGGGTGCGTGTCATATAAAGTGATGTAAAAATGGCAGCAGCAGCTCTCATTGTTTTGTACAGCTTTGCAAGTACCCACCCATTCCCCTGCAAGTACCTGCAACTATGTTTTGTTTTGTTTTTTAATTTCAAATACTTTCAAACTAAAAAAAAAATCATAAAACACAGAACCCAGTGTCTACAAATTCCTTTAAAGAGTGCTCAGTATAAATTGAGAAAAACCTCTTTTATTTCAGGCTGTGTTTGTTTTTTAGACGGTGTTAATTTTTTATTGAAAAGCAGGTATAGTTGCTATTTGCAGTGTGCAGCATGGTGGTGCGGTGGTTAACACTGTTAGATCACAGCAAGAAAGTCCTGTGTTTAAATCCATCAGCTGGACAGAGCCTTTCTGTGTGAAGTTTGTATGTTCTCATCATGTTTACATGGGTTTTCTGCAGGTACTCTGGCTTCCTCCCACAGTCCAAAGACATGCATGTTAAGTTCACTTGTGAGTGTAAATTGGGTGTAGGTGTGAAAGGTTCACTGTCCTTTGTGATGGATTGGATGTGATTGGACTGGATTGCATGTCAGCATCTTCGCTCATACTAGCGAAGCGATTGCAAGATTGTGGTTGGCTATTATGTTCCCCAGTTTAGCTGTTGATTGGCTCTTTGGCACCTGTGATCTTTCCAGAATTCTCTTGTACCTTTTGTAGTGAACTTTCTTAGAGCACCATGTCTTTCTTATCTGTTTCTTTATTGAGGCAAATGTGAAGGTTAAAAATTCTATTTGATTTAGAAGTTTTATAAAAGAATTCACAATTTTTGCGCATTATTTTATGCGCGCTTTTCTTTTGGGATGTCTTACCAATGGATCACATATTTGTAAGAAAGTAGGTGGAGAAACTAAAAAGCCTAGAGGAGCAACAGGTGGCCTTTTTCGAGCACATGAATGAAGGTGTAATGTCTGCTTGTGTTAGAATAATCACAATTCCTCTAACAGTTTGTAGCCACTGAAGAAATTGAGGTGTTAGTAGACTGAGCATCTGTATCAAATAAAGACAGTAAGAAGTCTTTAGTTGTTTTAGTTTTCCATCAAAAATAGAGCTGCAACTGCAACCAAATGCAATCAGACCCCAATTACTTACATTTACAAGGAGCCCAAACCTGTTTCCTCCCATAGAAACATGTTAGTCTGCACAACCTCTCTGATGAGCTTAACACACATGCATGCACACACACGCACTTGCAAACGCATGCATGCACAGCTGTGCTCTATTACAACAATGTACAGTAGCCATCTCTCCACCCCTCGCCTCCAGCCTTCTCTGTAACTGTTATTGGAAATGTAGCACAGCAATGGGAGCAAGCTCATGGCGGATTTATTTGACACAGGTGCACAATTCAGTACACGTGCACAAACACACACGCATATTAGGAGGCACGCGAGTGGACCAGCCAGCAAAGACTGGATCTAATGTCAGCCACTTAATGTCTACACCACTCACGAGTCACAACACACTTCAAGCTTACACACACACACTCACACACACACTCATGCATGTCTCTGAAATGCTTAGCTTTGTGTGGTTGCTGCTCTATCACCAAGAGCCACATCGTTCTGCTGCCTGAATAACCTCATCTGATTCTGATTTTTGACTTTGGAGATTGAGTATGACAAAAATGTCTTTAATTTTAAGTTAATATATTTTCCTCTTTGCCCCCAATGTCCAGATCGCTTCTTTTATTCTGGGAATATGCCAGGCATTTCCTCCTTATGCTATCCCAGTTTTCCAATAAGAGGCAAGCCGAAGGTATGCACAGGCTGGGCTGGCCTCTTTCTCTGGAGTTCTGTGATGGCCTAACGGAGGCAGGGACACCAGGGATACGGTTTCCCTCTGGAAAACACACAAAGACATTCCAAGGAGAAACGGCTAAAGTGCCTACACAGCAGTGATGTCTGCTTAAAACCCGGGCCACGTAGACTAAACTACAGCACCTGTAGATCTTGCTGGTCTTAGGAGCAAATCATTTAAGATACAGTGGTATTTGGTCTTTCTCCTTTATTTTTCATAAATATGACCTGAAATATTACGTTTTCATGCGAGTGCGGCCCAGCTCAGTTTCCAACAATGGCGGCAGCTAGTTAGTTTTAATATTACTCTTATTATTCTTTCTGGGTCACAAAATAAACGTTTAACATATTTTCAGGCAAGAATGTAGCTGTGTAAACTTCAAATATCTGCTCAGTTTATCAAGGCACCACATATTTTCAAAAGCGCTCCGACGTTTTCGGAGACGTCTGTTACCCACCAGCTCGATAGCTAGCCGGGGTTCAAGGCTCACTAGAGCCGGTGAGAACACCGGACTCCCGGCAAATCGTTTTCAAACCCACCGCCGTCTTTCGCTACTCAGGTTAAACATGGCTGAGATTAAAGTTGTTATATTTTAGATAGCAAGGAGCAGACGGCTGAGTTCATTAAACTCCACCGAAACAATCTGCAAATTTCATTACAATGTAATAAACTATCATCTTGTCTTTATTTTTAGTTAGCACATACCTTAAACACTTAAAGCTGTAAGCTAATGATAGTTATATAAGAGCAGACGCATGCCGGTGCAATAAGCTGTACGTTTTACGTCCAATGGATGCATGATCTTATTAGTCGACTAATCGCAAAAATAATCAGTGACTAGTCGACTATCAAAATAATCGTTTGTGGCAGCCCTAATATATATATATATATACACAATGTGAAAAAGTCAAAAAGTGCTCCAACCTCTGTATCCTGCTAGTATCTGGTGTGATGTCCTCGTTGGGCATTAACAAAAACTGAACATATTCAACAAATGTCAAGCGGTTCTCCACACTGGCCTTGGGAGGATTTTAATCCGTTCTGTGGCTTTTTTCCTCTTTGAGAAAAGAGCAACTTGTGTTTTCCTTCTCTAAGACCCACCATCTCTTTGCCATTGGAAAACTTTGAATAAGCCATGATACTACAACTACTGTGTTTCACAGATTGGATACGGTTCTTATGCTGGAATGCAGTGTTGCCCTGTCTCGAAACGTAATGACAGCACAAACATCCTCATCCACCCCTGTCAAGGTGAATACACGTTGCTTTCATCAGGGCGGCCTTTGCAAGCATTTCGTGCCCAGAAGTCTTTTATAACTTTTAGTATAGCTCTGTTGGACCAATCCAGCTGACATATGATACGATCTGGTATGATATGCATGTCAATCGCGCACAGTTGTATTTAAATTTGATGATGTTACTGCAGCACTGTTGTTTTGTGTCATTTTTGTCTGTAACTGCAACGTTTTTACTCTGGTCAGATTTTTCTGACAGTCACTTCAAGGCATAAATGGAATTTGCAAAAGGACAATACTAAATCAAATCTAATCTGAATAATGCTTTTCTTTTGCACGATGAAAAGTACTTTTATCCATCCATACAACAGTGTTCAGAGGGTCTTGTGGCCTATGAGCAGTCCTGCTGTGCACAACGTTGTTGGTTTATGTTCTTCAGACAGAAGAACTCACAAACATGAATATTAGTTAATGCACAAGATGGTTTAGTTCATATTTGTTAGTTGGCCACTCCTTGGGAGGGTACCAATGCTTTTGAATTTCCTTTATTTGAGCAGTCTTTACAAATGTTGTGTATGTGCTTATCTAACCCTTTCAAGTCTTCAAATATCGCCTTTGTTTTTGCTATAATGCATTTTTACAAAGATGTTTTGTTCAGACAGGGCACCCACTCACAGCTCAACACTGTTGACTGAATGAATGAATGTAAAACATACTGAACCAGTTGCATGAATGTGAGTTTGAGGATGACTGTGACTGCATTCTTTGGGAGTATTTCCCAGCATGCACTCTGCCTTCAGATCCCACTCAGCCACCTGGAAAGAAGAGGATTGCTGGGAAAAGCGCAGAACACAGACTATCTCAAATCTCAGGACAAGGGATACCAAGAGACCATTGACCAAACTGACCTGGAACTGGCCACAGATAAGAGTAAAAAAAAAATTACAAGCATCGTGATAGTCTATAAATTTCTACATAAAAAAGTCAGATTATTAATTTCATATAATAGTTCTTCTTCTAGGTTGCCCTGCTTATGGCGGAAGAATCTTACATATTTTACGTTTCCTGATTTCAGGGTATCAGACATCATTTGGATCTTAGCCTGAAATCTTATAGACCAGTGACCCAAAGAGGTTGCAGTGAACTGACATGTGGTAATGTAGTGTTGGACATATGTGTCTCGTCAGCCCATCCTTTCTGATGTTCATCCCATTATATTGAAAGAGCAGAGGGCAGGAAGCTCCCTGTGTGCCACATGGTACTGATTTAGCTGTTAGTGTCAGTCTCTTCTTTAATGAACAGGCAGGTTGTAGTGTTTCTTCTTGTGTAACTTTTTTTGTGTGTCTCAGTGGAGAGGTTTTATCCCTTGAGGTTGTTTGAGAATCTGCATGTGGATTTGAGGGCAAGGGTTGTGGACAGGAGTGTATATTTTTACATTTCCAATAAAGCAGCAGCAGAGAATTGTGCAAATTTAGAGATGAGCGGTATCTATACAGCAGGCAAACCTGCTTAAGCTCCTGTCTATGGATGTTGTTTTATGACCAAAATTTGATTAGATGGTCATGGCCTTTAAAAAAGAACCCGCTTTAATTTGGTTATAATATAAGTAATCTAAAATGTAATCATTTCAGGCTATTAAAAAGACTTGAATTGAACCTATATTAAGTTCATGTAGACCCATTGAATAATTTTATGTAGATTAAAGGTGCATAAAAAAATAAAACATTTCACTTATACTTTATGTGTTTGTGGAATAGTTGTGATCAGAAAACCGCAAAATGCCCAGTTAAGCTAGAAGTATTAGTATTACCAGACGGCAGTTACTTTAAATATAAATCGAGAAAATTTTTTAAAAAAGGAGTCCTTTCATTTTTGAGCCAAGTTTCTTCAAACTTTCGAGCTCATTAAAGCAGTACAAATATGTATACTGCATTTCCATGTGTTTTCTGATGTTTCATTAAATTCCTGCACCTATTTCACATTTGCCTGGTAAAATATAAAGATTGATTTATAGAATTCCTTTACCTGTCGTAAGCACTTCATTAGCACCCTCCCCTTTCCAGTAACTTAAGTGATAGAGCCGGTTGTCCTTTTGTCTCAGAACTCCATGTGCACCCATTGCCTTGCATGGCCTCTCTCTTCCACAGGAATGTGAATGTGTGCCACAGTGCCACTAGCGTTAAAAGGTGCAATGTGCACACTATTTACTTTTTACAGTACACTTAAACAATCGAATCATTTTCCTCACTTAAATAACATTTAAATTCTGGATGTAGCTAAAAGACCGAAGCAGTGTTAGAAGTCGATTAAACTTTGTTGAATGAATAAAAAAGGAGCGAGTGCAACAGAAGAACAGAGTAATAGGAAAAACGGTAAGGATATGAATATGAAGAATATGAATTGCTCAGCAGTCAAAAAATAAATTAGCAGTATATTGTAACACGGATTTGTCTTTTAAAAGTACACAAAGACTGTCAAGCACATATGATCACCCATTAATTAAAGGATAAGCATTTGGAGGTTTTTTCGGTATGTAAAGTATTGCTCAGGCTTTGCTGTGTGCCAAGTTTAAACTGTGGTTATGGAAACAGTGAACCTGTTTGTCTTGTTTTGCTTTTAGAGCCAGGATAATAGCAAAAGATAAGATGTTAATACTTTTGCTTTTGCTTTGCTAAATTTTGAGGTTGAAAGAAATAACTGTGAGTTTCTGAAGATGCAATGCACCATGTCATTATCTTACTACTGGCTTACAGGGACATTATCTGTATTGTTTGTTTTTACCCATCAGTAAAAAACAGGGAGGGGGGAGGGACACACCCAGGAAACAGTCCCAGAAAACAGTCCCAGTCTGTCCGAATGAAAACTGTGGAATACTGCATATGGTTCCATAGATTCATCTGCAGCACCAGTATCAGCTCCAGACATTAAGGACATTGTTGTAACATGTGATTTTTTTTTTAATGCCAATACCAATCATTCTGGAGCCGTCTAAGCTGTCATGAGGATCTGCCCACAAATCAACTGTAAAGTCAACAACAGAGAATTATTAAATTGTTTTTCAATAATTTGTTGCTGACATTGTCAATCAAGCCATACAATAGTTTCACCCGTTGGGTCTTTCTGTGGTTGCATTCACAATTGTTTAGTCCAACGACCAAACTCCCAAGCATCGAGCTTTTAGTTGTAACCACACCTGTATGATGTCATGCCCACAGGTCTTTCTCAGTTCTTTTCATAGTATATGCTTATTAGATTGCTATCTGTAGATGCAAGTTTTGCATCATTTTTTCCAAACAGCACTGTGAGTGTGCACTCAAGTAAGAGAAAGAGAGCAACTTACAGTAGATGCTTATCAGCAGGTCTAATCACTACCATGTGCTTTATGACCACTTGCCTTTTTTATTGGGGCTGTTGGAATCCCAGCAATTAGTCTCCCTTAAATTTCACACATGGCCAGTGTGTTCGTCATATAAACTGTCCCACTGAAGGAAGACCTGGTCTAGTTCTGGGCTCTCAGCTTGTCTCTTTTACAGTGTCTAGAGGCTTTTACTACCCCTGAGCTCAATTCACTCACTCCGGTGGTCCACGAGCCTGGGAAACAGTTTCTCCATTCAGACATACACGCTGACGGGGGGAAAAATTTAGTTGAGATCATATTTCCTTTGTTCAAAACGGTCCCCTTTCATTTTTATTTTGATAGAAGGCAGAGCGGCAGATTTTGAGTTTCTGTTTAATTTGGCGTGGATTATTATTTTGTCTAATTGGCTTTTAACGAGATTTTGACAGAAGTATGTGAAGAAGCTGGTCTGGTTCTGTACCACCCACCCACAAGGTCCACTCAAGGTTAACCCCATACAGATCTGCATCTTTGCTTTCCTGTTCTCCTTTCATTTCGCTCTCTTTTAAGCTTGCTTAAGATTGCCTATATAGCCTGTAATAGAATCATATTTTGTCTGAGTACATTTACACTGTTAACTTACATATTCTCATTTTTTTACTACATTAAATGTATTGATGAGTTTTTTTTTTCAAATATAAGATTAAACTTCTTAATTGCAAATGAAGTATATTTAAATTGCAGTTCACATTTGGCAATGAAATACTGTAACGGGGCCAATGTAATATTAGCTTTTGCTGACAATACTGTAGTGTGCTTGTATTTAAATGTTTTTGGCTACTACAAAAGTGGATCTACTTATAAACACAACTCTATTATATTTACCAACTTAGCAACTATTGTGCATATTTTAGTGTCTTTGTTCCTATACAGTGATTAGCTGGAAGAGTTTCACAGGGTACTTTTACTTTGAAGGTGAACACTCTTTACAGATATGCTACCACTTAATGAGCAGTTGGTGAGTGTTTACAGACAACGGGTAACCTACAAGCAATCTGCTAGGAGTTTTTGTTTTTGTTTTTTTAGTGCAGCACCATTTACCTCTTTATGACCAATTTCACCTAGAGACAGCCAGCAACTTCCTGCAACCATTTGCCAAGCAGTTGCCAACTGGTCTCTAGGCCTTTGTGACTGGGGCCTTAAATATAATTTAAAGTGGTATTAAGATCTTAAAAGTGCTATGAACACTTTTCTATGTTAGACTGAGTAAAACAAATGAAGAAAAAAGGCATACTCTCTTTAAGGATTAACTGGGGGATATCGTTTTCAGCAGTGAATCATATTGTCAGTCAGAAACAATGACACACTAATTATTGTAGTGTGCACATTATGCTTTAAATGGCACGCAGACCTTGAGTTATTATAAATATACCAGACATCATTTGGTTATACAAGGATTAGCAGAAATGTTCAGTTTTAAGACGGGTGCATCCGAACATCTTTGATGTTTTCCACAGATTATTTGAGGTTTTGAGTTTACTTTACATGACAGCGAGATCCTGATTGTGAAGGTAATGCAGGCTGCAAGTGCCAATCAAAGGTTGTAATGGAAAAGTTTAGGATGATTTACTGAAGGGAAGAGAGTAATGATTGTAACATTGGCTTTCTCACATGTCTCTGTGTATAATAGACTCGATACAACACATACAGATGATGAGCGATTCATTTGTCAGAGGTTTCTAAGAATTATTATTGTTGTTGTTGTATTAGTGCCTCACTTCAGCTGCCACTTTCCTCTGAGTCTAAACTGTTATCTAATCAAAACAAGGGATTCTTTGAATATTTAGATTCAGGGAAACACCCTCAAGCAATTGTGTGTGTGATAGGAAGGAAAATATTTCCCACTAAGTCTGAGCGAGTGTGCCTGGGGGAAATTGAAAACACTCCTGCCGTTTGGTCTGCATTGTGCTCCCTGCCAACTATCACTATCATACAGAAACTGCTTTTGTTTCTTGTGAATTTTGGTTGTATTTGCATGCACAAATAGGTGGATTTCAATTTGTGTGTGGATGTCGGTTTTGGGGTTTTGGTACAATAATGTGCAGTGTCGAGACACAAGGATTGTGTTTTCCGTTAAGGAAGAGAAAGTGAATGAGAATGACAGATTTTTTTTTTTTCACTACCTCATACATACTTCTGATCACACTGGCTCCATTGTTCAAAGGCTTGTTGTAGAGAGGAATTGTTTAACCCTCTCCTGCTACACAGTTGGATTGACTTTGTAGTTTGGTCTACTGTAATTTTTAATGTATGTCCATGTTTATAAGCTGCGTGTGTGTGCAGGTGCACATTTTCATTACTTGGAATGTTTATGCATGCTCATACAACTAAAAATGTGGAAAGCCATGCCTGTGAATGCCAAGGCCAGCAGCTTTGCAGATGAAGTATTAAGTGGTTCCATTGATTTATGCTGCATTACAAAGAATTTGACAGAATTTCTGCTTGACCGTGACGAGGAAACAATGAGGTTTCTGGATAAAACTTGCTGTATACACATGCCCTTGTGCACTGAAGACACGACCACCCACGTTTACCGCCCAGCAGTTCACCTTTCTTTTGAGTGTGTAACACTGAATTTAAAATCAAACCTTTTAATACTTTGATCCTGTTCCCTAACCTAAACCACTGCC
Organism: Perissodus microlepis; assembly: GCF_051167445.1. NCBI lineage: Eukaryota > Metazoa > Chordata > Actinopteri > Cichliformes > Cichlidae > Perissodus > Perissodus microlepis. Next base: position 26,640,244 of record NC_140477.1, on the reverse strand, counting down.
CTCATCAGGACTTTCCCTTAGAACAGTCCCGACTGTCCTTTGGCTCCAAAATTCTGCTCACTCATTAAAATATCAGCTCTAGTATTTTCCATGTAAGTGTATAGTGGAAATAAATTGTAAAACACTTTGAAGGACCAGCGAGTGTTGGTGTTGTGTGTGATGAGAGGGATGTAAAACATATAGCAATTTAACACCAATTCTTATTTTCACAAAATCTACATAAATATGAAATGTTTGAGTAGGAACAGGCCCAGTTTTTAAGTAGTTTTTTTCTTTTAGGCGCTTTTTGGAAGACTTTAAAAATTGGAAAACTCCAAGGTACTCTCTCAGGTCATGGTCATGCTTTGTTTTTTATTGTTTTTTGTTGTTGTTGTTTTTTAAACCTAAGACACATTTCAGCAAAAGCATGCAACACATTTCATATAGGCACATTACTGTGTTGTAACAACACAGTAGGAATTTTCCAGTTGTAGGGTTTCACCAACTTTCACCTCGGGTGAAATTGGAATCTTCCAGTAGTGACGTTCTCCCAGTAGGAATCTTTAAAAGGGGTGTGAGGCAGCAAAAGCGATGTCAAACAGAACATAATAAGATCAAGCAATAGCGTTAGTTACAAAGCTTATGAGTGCATCTCAAATACACAAATATATAAAATATGCAATTTGTTAAAAAAGTGGTTGAATCTAGGTTTGATTATGGAATCTGTAAATCCAAAAAGCTTTGGTTGAGTTTTTTTTTTTAGCTTGTTACTGCTTTGCTTTGCATGAAAAGTGCATTTTGTCAATGCCAAAAGCTTGAATGGCTTTATGCCACAATCACACTAAGGAAGCCAGTGGCTGGCGACCATGACAACTCGACCAAAATTATTGAAAACATAAGCAATAAACTTGTGATCTTTTTGCCTTTGATATTGTTGCTTTGAAGATGAGGACCAGGTTTCACAGTCATTCGCTGTCTTCAAAGCAACGTTGGTCAAGTCAGCGATAAAACAGCAATAAAACGGCAATAAGACTGAGTCAGTCTGCTTTCAGTTTGCAATTGAATGGGGTGGAGCTAGCAATTCCATGGAACTTGACAATATGACTATTAACTGTGATGAATTGACAGAAAATGCATTTTTATCCTATTTACATATAAAGGAATTTACTTTAACTACTTTTTTACTTTTAGGGCCCAACCACTACCTCATAGACTGATGAAGAAATTCAGAAATCACTCCACATATAAGTTGCTGCAGGACTGCAAAATAATGTAGGCACTCGACAAGATTTATTTTTATGTAAGAGTATAACCAGAACAGTGGAAAAACGTTGAGTCTCATCGCCAAGATGCATCGCCAACAAGTTATCAGCGCAGCAACATGTTGGCAATCTGTCAGATTTTATAAAATTAAGCCTTGATTATACTTTCTGGGTCGATACGTCCACTAGGAATGAGTCCAAGTGATATAAATTTCATCATTAAACAGTGAGCATAAGGGTTTGTGCAAATCTGTGTGCCTGCCTCTTTTTTTGTTTGTTTTTTGGGGGTTTTGTTGTCGTTTTTTTTTTGACTGCGCAGACTTGTCTGGGGAGAATTTACATTACAGTGCACCAGCTATCTATGTGCCCCGAGCAGGGAACTTCAAGACGGCTTCAAAGAAGCATAACAGGAATGACTGCTTGGTCGTGATATCTCCACCTGTCCATGTCCACTTCCACTCTCTCATTTTTTAACATCCATCCATCAGTATGTGGGGATTGAATTGTTGCTTTCTATTTTACAAATCTATTCTCATTTTAAGCTTGTTACACTGATTTTCTTTCTTTTTTGTAACAAAAAAAATTAAATACTTTCCAGTCTGCAGTGTAAATCTTTACTTTCAGCCCTCAGCTTAATTCCTCTTTCTTTGTGGAGGAAGTGGGCTGTCCTCTGAGATGAAGTCTTCCTGTAGTGACTCCCACTGCAGCTCCACAGGAAGGGTTGGAGCAGGAGTGTAAGAGCAGAATGAGTCCACCCTCAGGCAACGGCACTGGGATGGACCCATTCAGTTTGGCTGAGGTGGAACAGAAACGTTGATTTCCAATTAAAATACAAAATTTACTTTTACCTGAGAAGGTTCACTGAGCAACAGTCCAGTTCTTGTTCTCTTTAGCCTAAATGAGATGCTTCTGATGTTTGCTCTGGTTCAGGAGTGGCTTCAGTGTGATATTGTAGCTCCTGTTACAGAAAAAGTGTGTACCTGGTGGTTCTCATTGATAGTTCTTTAATAAACTTTTTTGGCAGTCCTCTCAAGGCTGCTGTCATCCCCGTTGCGTCTGCACCTTTTTGTGCTACACCTTCCACGTAGCTTTTTACTATTATACAATGACCATCAATAGCTTATCCTCCATGTGGAGTACAGTGAGTTGACGATCTTAACATCTGTCAAGTCAGTAGTGTTTACTGAACTAAGTTGAGAGACAAGTGGTAAATGGGCTGGTTCTTGCATAGCACTTTTCTACTCTGAGCATTCAAAGCGCTTTATACAGCTTGCCTCATTCACCCATTAACACCCCTTCATACGTTCGCACGTGTGTCCTTTTTCTACGTAAGTGCTTTCTATCTAATATTCACACTCATTCATGCATAAGAACAACTTCGGGTTAATCTTGCTCAACGATGGCTTGAGCAAACCGATATCTAACCACTAACCTTCTGACTAGTTGGCGTCCTGCTCTACCTCCTGAGCCACAGCTACCCCAGGTATACAGTATTTTAAACAGTTTTATATTGGAGTTCTTTCTTTCATTAGATGTCAGCCATGATTATTAAAATTGTAAAAAATACTTGAAATATTTCATTTTGATTTGATTAGATTTTCATTGGGATTATGGGTTTCCTATATTTAAGGCAGGAATTTTGGTTTTGGCTTTATCAGTTGAATTTTTCCTGCACATAAAATTAAAGATTTATGTTTTGCAGTTGCATGCAACACAGTTATTCAACACTGGTTTCAACCTTTAGTAAAATGCCACGTTTTATGTTAAATCTGTATTAGAGCATAGGGCAGTTAACATTTTACAGTAGTAGGCTCTCTTTGTCAGCTGTAATTGTGCTGTACATTTTAAACTTTAATTTCATAGCAAGAAAATGCAAGGGTATAAGGAGCTCTCTTGAGAACCTTTCACACACACATATTACCATATGTAAGGAATTTGCAAAGGTCAGCATGAACCACTGAATCTGACCAAACTTAGCCGCTGCTTTATTATCCGTGTACCCCTCTGGGTGTCTGACTGTGGAACAATGTGGAACAACAACCACAAGACTGTGCAGTCCCTGCTGACGTGCTCCAATACAAACACAGCCTCTCTTGCTCTCCCTCTCTCTCTTCTTTTCAATCTCTCTTTCTCCCTCTCCCATAGCCAGGGGTGAGGCATCTGTTTCCTATGCTCAACATGTGGAGGCACTGCATATAATACAAACACACACACTACTGTTTACACTACTCTTGTCTTATCTTACTCGCTGGACACATTAGAGGAACATTTCAAAGCACACACCTCTAGTAGGTTCAAAGCTCGTGTGTGTATGTCAGTATATGGTTCGTATGTGTGTAACTGTGGAGTGACCGTGCGGTTTGTTTTGATGACACTGACTGTTAATCGCTTGTCCTTTTCAGTGTCGTTTGGCTTTGGGTTTGTGTTAATGTCCTGATGTTATCACCTTAGTATCAACAGGGACGCCGCTCTCATCTGATCTGCTCTCCCTGCTGATAACTGGTGCGTGTGTGTGTGTGATACTGTAGGAAGCACTGGAGTTATGTTTACTGTGCTTTGTGGTTGCGGGAATAGCGCAGTGTCTGATGGCCATATGTGTGTGATTGCTTCAACAAATTATAATGAAATTCAGTTTACAAGCAAGGATTGCAGTCGTGTGAAAAAGAGAGTTTTCACAGGACTCTGTGCAGCACTGTGAAAAACTAAGTACATGATTCAGTAGCTTATAGAAATATGTTTAGCTGCACTAATCTAAATGAATCATTTTCTACGTGAACATTTTATTTGTCTTTCACATCGTCATGGAGGAATTTTTGCCCACTCTGCTTTACAGCATTGCTCCAGATATTTGAGGTTTACTGGCATTCATTTATGCACAGCTCTCTTAACGTCCTGCCACAGAATTTCAATCCTGCTGTGGTTTGTACTTTGATACTTTGACTATTTTCTTTTATAGACTTGCTGGTGTGCTTCTTCTTTGCACAATAGATCTTTAACCTGCATTTGTGGAAAGCATATAGAACTGTGTTCACAGCTAATGGTTTCTGGAAGTTTCTGAGGGAGTGATTTCAAAGACAGAATCAAGTCTGATTTTAATTTAGTGTCGCCTGAGGGCCTGATGATCACGGGCAATATTGACTTTCCGCCTTATTCCCTGAACACAGAGATTTCTCCATATTCCCTGAATCCTTTAAGGATGTTATGTACTATTGATGATGAGATAATTAAAGTTTTAAAATTTAACTTTGAGGAACATTATTCTGAAATTGTTCCACAATTTATAGATGCAGTTTTTCGCACATTGTGGAACCTCTGCCTGTCTTTACTTCTGACAAAAACTCTTTACGATCATCTTTTTATCTCCATTCCTGTTATTGTCCTGCTGCCAGTTCACCTAGTTACTTGCAGTGTCCCTCCAGCTATCTCCTTTATGTTCCACTTACTTTACAGCCTTTTATTGTCTTGTGTTTGAAGTTAGAATAATCAAAAATTCTAAATCATCTAATAGTTTTCAGCAAATATTAAAATGTCTCAGCAAACAGTTGAATAAGCTATGCATCTATGAGATTTGCTGATCATTGCATTGTTGTTTTAGTTACACTGTACAGAGCATCCCAATTTTTTGGGAACAGTCTCTTTTGTTAGCATGTTAAGCATCAAGCATGTGAGTTCACGTTGAAAACCCAAACAAGCTAGCGAGCGCAGCACCAAGCTGTTGTGCTGCTGTTCAAAGCTAAAATGTAAAAAGTGCCAGATACAACAGTTGTGATTAGTCTCTTAGCAAGTGTCTGAGACACCAATTCAGATGTGGTGTCAGAATGTAACTGATCCAGTTTTATTGTGTTACATATTTCTATGTGAAATACTCATGTTCTGATGACGTTAGCCGGACGATGAGTCTGTCAGTAGCAGCAGGTGAAAGTAGATAGCCGATTTGAAAAATTCCCACAGGAAACTGCGGTGTGTGCCACTGTGCGTCAGGAAATAGTGAATGTGTTTTTGTGTGTGCGTTTCGGGCCGCCCTCCCTCCCTTCACCCCTGCTGTGGCGGTCAGATAACATTAATGAATCAAGGCACTTAAAAGAGAGATAAAGAGCGTGGAGGATGAAGGGGATTTTATCTGTTTTTAAAATATTATGTTGTGCCCATTTTGTGTTTTGCAAAAATGATGAATGTGCAGTTTCCCAGCTGTCCCCGAAGACCCCCCCAATGATCTTTCGCTGAATTTCTCTGTCACCCACTCCCTTATCAGTGTTGTCTCAGTTCATGCAGATAAGACAAACTACTCATTTGACAGAACACAGATTTTTATTTTTCCAAAACCACAGATTAGCTTCAGTGATATTCTTTAATTATTATTCTTTCATCTGGCACATTCTCTATTTTGCAGGATAACTATGGTGTCATTATTTGGAAGCTCTGAAAACTACTTGCTCAGTTTTACATAAAGTGTGTGGTAACTCACCATGTAGCCAGAGCCCTTGTTAACCCTTCTCCGCAACCTTCCATGCCAATCAGACTCATTGCATAACATGATGTGCACTTCTCGAGAAATGTAACTAAAGATTCAGCCCACAGTGAGTCTGACTGACGTGGAAGGTTAGGGAGTAGGGTTAGGGAAGGTTTCTGGTTACAAAGTAAGTTAAAACATAGATTTCCTGCTGAAGCATAATTCAGGGATTAGGCCTCACTGACATGGGCCTAGAGACCAGTCAGCAACTGCCTGGCAATCTCCTGTCACTAGGGAAAAATGTGTATTCCCCTTCAGTTCACAGGAATTCACTGTAGGTTCCTGAGTGAAGCTGGTCACACAAAGGGTGGTGAACCAAAAACATCCTTGTGATTGTATTGGTCACCAGGACATAACCACGGTCAACCCATAGTTTCTACAAAAATGTGACTGGTGAATTTTTTGTTGGGTATGGCAGAACTGCTCAAAAATTCCAAAATGACAAGTGGACATAGCTGACAAATGGACATGGGTCCTGCATTGCTTCCATCCAAAATGTTTGTTACTTCTACATTTTTTGTTATTTTTACAGCAATCATTATAATCAATACTGCTGCTGATGCTGATGGAAAATGTCAGTGTCTGTCAATACACAATAACCCACTGCACAGATTATTAGGCAGACGCTTCAATATGACTGCACAGGTTGCTGCAGTGCAGAAAGAAGGCATGAAACACAATAATGTATGGGTGGTGTGTGTCACTATTTTCTACTGTTGACACTAAAATAAAAAAGTAAAACTGTTAAATGATGTTCACTTAACATTACAAAAAATGTTTCTCTATAAGAACTGCCTTTAAAAATGCTTGATGCCTAATCCAACATGACGGTTGGCCTCTGCCCTTCTTTAAATATACTAACAACATTTTTAAACATGTGACAAAACACCATTAAATTGTTCAGTCTGTATTTCTGTCTGTTGCCTGCTTTTCAGCAGGAGAGTTGCTCTTCCACCTGCAGTAGGGATTTTACAATAATTGCCGACCTTTGTCTCAAACACACAGAGTTTGGTATCTCATGCACACACCTGCTCTTCATTGTCCAATTTGTGCAAGTGTAGTAGCCACAGAGGAGCGTAGAAACGGTAAACAGGCTGATAGTATCTCCGATGAGATCACTGTAGCTTGAAATGCATTTTAGGCACAGAGACGTGGTCCAGCATTGACACATGCCTTCACACACATAACAGCTTTGAAGGGGAAAGTGACCATTGTTCCAAGTGACAGATTAAAAGCAGGGCAGCATGTAGGAGCACAATCTGTGTTCAGGCCTGTTTACACTGTAAACAGTCTCTTTCTTGCAGTTCAGCTTCTGTTTTCAGCCCCCCAAGGTCAGGGGTCATGAGTTCAAATTCAAACAGTCGAGGAAGTCTGGCAATTCAATTCGCAAACACCCGTACAGTTTCCTCACCGCCCACTTACTAACCTCTCGTCTTCTGATTTCTGCCTTAAACATTGCAGGAAGGTTAAAGGATATCTCCTCATGCTTTTTAATAACTTTCATTACATTTCTGCCTCACTCTTTCCTTCTTGTCATTTAGGTTGACAAATGTCTCTCATTTTTAACTGATCCGTCTGAGTCCAAATTCCCATGGAATTATCTCTTTTCAGATTTCATGGAAAGACTAAAAATATTCCAACTACCATAAATTGCATCTACCGCCTACGATCAGACTGTTGCAGCCAGTGACATCCCACAATTCCTGATAACATGAAATACACAAAATTAGCTTCCTGTGTCACGTTTATCTCCACTTCACATACTCTCAGGCCCTTACCCCCCTTTTTTAAAATAGGTCTCAAAAACTAAAAACAATGCAGTTCTTAGAAGTTATGGATGGAACTAAACGTTTTTTGTTATTATCATGCTCTCATTTCTTTTTCCTGTTCTTCTTAACAGATACTGAAAAATTAGTCATGTGATGTTTAGAAATTGTGTTTTCTTCAAATATGTAAAAGAGAGAAAGCCTCACATTTTAGAAACTGAATGGGAATATTTGACATTTAAATGCTGAAAAACAAGAACTTGTTAACTTTGCAGCATCATCGTAAGCCACCGTGCGTCCACTTTATTCCGTCACTGTAGATTTTACCCTCGCTCCCAAGAATCTGCTGTGACATTCTGCTTGGATATTGCGGTGTATGGTGAGAGATATAGAAATAAATATAAACAATAAGCTTGTTTGTTACGCTGTGAGGCAGCGGTCGTCCTACTCATGCTTATGTTTGTTTTTCTTCCTGCCTCGTCAGAGGGAGCTGAATAAAGAGAGAACTTTTCTGGCCTAACATCACTCCGCCTCTAGCTGCTGATGCCTTCTCTCTGACAGGATGCACATTCACATGCATCTTTTTTACTGTGTGCAATTCTGAGTTAAAGTCAGTTAAATAAAGAGCAGAAAATCTGAAGCAACTATTTTAAACCTTTTAACTATTTTAAACACGGTTCACATCCTCTGTAGCCTCTGCACACTGCCTATTCATAAGCCAGCTATAACAGATTAGCATTCAGCTGCTATATTTAACATTACTTAACTCATGTCTGTGTGGATATGTGTGTCTGTGTTGCTATCCCCCTTTTTCTCCCCAAAAATGGTAACACACCCACATCGAATGAGAGGGCTCCTTTGAGAAATGTGTTTCTCGGGTTCTCACGGTGTAAAAATGACGCTATCGCTAAACTCCGAGAATCAGCAGCTCTGTCTGCATTACATGGTGCTTTGCCCAACCTCTGTGTGTGTGTGTGTGTGTGTGTGTTTGCATGCATGGACAATTTAGTTTGCTATGTATATGTGTGTGAATTTGAGACTTAAATAGTGAATGACACTCTTTATGAGACCCCTGTCCATTCCTGTGGTGAAAACATGGAAAGACTGTTTAACTGCTCATACAGCCAGAGGTCATAGCCAAGTTCAAGTGTGTGTGTGGACTTCCCCATGCTTGTGTCTATGTTTAGATATACAAACCCACTGATAATTTCAAAGGAATGGGTGCCGGTTTGATTGATGGATTGGTTTATCAATATGAGATGGCTGAAGGAATTTCATTTTCCTAGAAGGCAGCCTCACTGTTTGACTACAATAAAATATTATTTTGATAGATTTGCAACATACAACGTCCTTTCACACAGAAGAGTAAATCACACACACAAATGTCCATTGTCACTGTTAGCATCATCAGTGATTCGGGTTTTTATCTAAATAAAGTCATATGTCACCATATGGAGAAAGCGTTAATGCCACATGTGAATGAATACAAGTTTTTATTGGTGCCGGTGGATTAAATCTACTATTTATAGGCTAAAAAAACACATTTAGAGTCCTCAGTAACAATTGAGTGCACTAAAAAGTTTTCAGAGCATCCACTGAGGCTGACCACTGATGCGAGGCCCGTCCAGCAGCAACATGGTCAGAATGAAACTGACAACGCAGAGGTGCGGTTGTCCCTGCGTCATCCCTGACCATGTTAAAACTCTGTGTGTGTCTGTGTGCACGTGTGTGTGGGTGTGGGTGTCTGTGTGCTTGCGTTCAGAGTGAGGTCAGACTGCAAATATAGCCTCTTCTGTCTTCAACTTAACGTCCAGACAGCCTGTGTCTGACAGGGAAAAACACTAAAGTCTCTGACTTTTTTGGTCAAAATACAACAGGAGAGACAAGCGGGAAGGAGGGGGGAGAAAGGGGGAGGAGAATGAAGAATGAGTGTGTGTGTAAAGGGGGTAGGAGAGTTAATAATTTCAGCCATGTCTAAAAATAGGAATCTTGGATTTAAAAAAAAAAAATAGAACAATTTTGAAAAAAATAAAAGAAGCTGCTCTGCTAAAAATCACAGCTCCATAGCAGCCATTTGGACGATGTGATGGTGGAGCCTGGGAAAGTTGTGTGTACTAGCATGTCTGTGTGTGTATCAGTGTATGTGTGGAAATGTAGCCCTAAATTGAATGATTGAAGTTCTTACTTGCATTTAGGCACAAAACGGTTGGAAAGCAGTCATGTTGAGGCTGCTAATGCCTGGTCTGTCCCTGCGTTTACCTCATTTGGCCTGTCCGGGTCTAACCTAAATTCGTTTGGTTCAGCCAAGTATGGTCTGGACTGGTTCACGGTTCTGTCAAATCCTCCCCTGCCCTTTACTGACTCACGAGAAGACATTTGGGGATTTTCAGATAAAGACAGATTGAGAGAGAAAAGTGAAACATATCTAAGTTAAGTCACATAAAATATGTTGGAAATGAAAACACGTTAGATGAAACTTCGATGCTCAGGAACGTGTGGAATGTTAGCCCACCAGTCTCCATTTCAGTGCATTTAGTCTGCATTCCAATTTGATATCTGGTCCATGGCTGTCTAGAAAGAGCACGTCTAATGTGCTAAAAAGACATTCATTTAAATGTTATTTTTACCAGCTGGTTTATCTGTACTTGTTCTACAGCGTGCGGCAGGACTTAGTCACAGAGTCGCAGACTGAATGTCTCTTCATGTCCAGCTTCAGAGCCTTATGAGTTTTTTGTGTTATGTTGTTAAGGATGATTACTAGTTGCCAGTGTGCAAAGTAATTCTGTTATGAGTAGTGCTGTAACTAAGTGGTGGCAAAGGAAACACTGTTTCATTCAACATAATTGCATGAAATAATCCTGACTTTCACAGTCATCAAAAGGACATAAATTTTATATATAGTTTGTTAGCTACTGTTAAGGTTTTGTTATTTATATACACTACACTTCACTTCATATTTAGAGCAGACTTGAACCAAATTCTGCCACGTATAGAAAAAACATTAAGCTACACATGTTGAACATTACATGATATGAAACAAGTGCAAATGGAGAATACCCAGGATTCTTAGTCTGCTATCTTTCAAAAATGAAAGATTTATTTCCCACTGATCTGGGCTTAGTGCAATCATGAAATTTATCTGATCAAAGTATAAGTCAGTGAGTCTGACCTGCTTTCAACAGATTCAGAAGGAAAAGTGTCAAATGCTACCTGTAGTTAATGCTGCAGACGTGTTTCAGCCAAAACCCGACTCTAATCAAAATTCCTAAAAGCGACACATAATCCTGCAGAGTTGTATCTGCTTCTCTTCCTTGCATTGCTTATTTGGCTTTTAAAATGTTTGTACAGGCATGGACTGTGTGTCATTGCTGTGTCGTCAGGAATTGTTATGTGATACACCATTTAGAGAAGCAAGGAGGACTCTTGGTTTATGAGTCACTTGCATATTGACAGCTCTAAACACTTTGTCGGGCCATTGGGGAGGGTGTAAACATGTAAGGTAATGTGTTTTACAGCAATGATGCACAAAGAATAAAAGGGTGATTTCGGGTGTATCTTTCAGAGGAAGCCACAGTTCTTTGGAATCATCTACACCAGCGGTCCCCAACCCCCGGGCCTCGGACCGGTACCGGTCCGTGAGTCGTTTGGTACCGGGCTGCGAGAGTTGAGGCTCAGGTGTGAAATGTATAGTTTTCAGGGTTTTTATCGGTTTTCAGCGTTATTTTGTTATCGTTTTTATCGTTAACTCTGTTTTCCTGGGTCTTTTCACGTGTGTTATGAATAAATCTTCTTTTTTTCGGTACCGGTACTAGTTTTATTTTGTTGTATTTATCCGCGACACCTTAAAGGCCGGTCCGTGAAAATATTGTCGGGCATAAACCGGTCCGTGGCGCAAAAAAGGTTGGGGACCGCTGATCTACACCATTATGGAATGCTGTAGAACACATTCACAGGAATGTTTTATTTAATAGACAAACATATACACACTTATCAAGTGGTTGCGAGTTAGTGGTTGTGGTTTAGTTACAAATATACATATAAGACGTGAATACAAAAAATAGCATCGGCTGTATGTTCTTGAGCATTACGAAATATATTTGAATCATCAAAATGTTGCATAACTATATAAAAGGAAATTGAATACTGGGAGGGGGGGGCTTACATGTAACATCAGTTTGGATTAAATTAGGCCTCAGTCACCCGGGCCTAGAGACCGGTCAGGGACCTCCTGACATGTCTGGATTCTAGAAAAATGTGGATTCCCCAACCAATTGGCAGCTGGTTGCTGGAGGCTTCTGGCTGTAGTTGGGTGAAGTTGGTCTTAAAAAGATTACTGCCCAAAAAACCTCCCAGTGATTGCTTTTATTACTTGTAGTTTGCATTAAAGACGCCGATTTGTGGGCAAAGACCTGGGGTCAGTGACTAGTTTCTAATCCTCCATGCCTGTTTCACAGTTTTCACCGCACCTCCAGCAACCAACCACTCACTAGCCAGATGGGCAATACAAATTTTTCCCTTGCAACCAGTGGTTGCCAGGTAGTTGCCAACTGGTCTCTAGGCCTATGTGACTGAGGTCTTGGAGCACAAGACTATTTGCAATTGTTGTTGGAAGAATGTAGAATGTAAAAAGTAACTGTAGGCTGTGAAAGCAATAAGCACTAATACACTCTAACTTCTTGGCTAAGTAAGCCTGGCCGGAGTGCATCATTGTGCTGCAATTCTGAAGCCACCAGACAATTCTGAACACAAACTGATGGAAAAACACTTCAATAAACTATTGTTCACAGACTTCCCTCTAGTTATTTTCTGACATGTGTAATGTCTTAGAAAAATGATGTTAAATCCCTTCTGGGGTCAGAGAAGAGTGGAAAAAAATCAGAGTGAAATCAAAACGTTTTACTATTGACAACTGAACCACTCTAGACTATTCTGGATTTTAGGCAGAAGTGAACGAGCCAACATTGCAGCATTCACACCTCAGTGGGGGTGGGGGCTGACGAGTGGCAAACGAAAATCTGGTTTTCTATTCACTTTCTGAAATGCTGGCAGAAAAACTGCATGGGCTATGAACATTTCTGGTTTATTGAGGATGGAAGGCAGAAACTGGGAGAAAGGTCTTATCATTTGCAGCATCTTTTAATGACAGCTTTATGAAAAAGTATATGAAAACCATGAACATAGGAAGTACAAGCAACAGTGGACTCATTTGAAAAGTCATGAAGACTTAAATTGTACTGATGAAGAACTTTGTAGAAACTTTAACGAAAGTAACCCCTGGTATTTGTCTTACTCTGAATTGTTGTGAAGTAAAGAAGGTTCTTAACACAAAATAAGATTATTTTTTGAATTGTTTTGAAAAATATGATGAATTTGATGTTAAATATAGTCATATATAAACATCCACAGTAGTAAGAGGTTAACTGCCCTCAGTCTGGTATCAGCAGTGGCCCCTAGGTCATTCTGAAGTCGTCATTTCAATACTATTTGCCTAATCTCAGTACAAGATGGCTGTAGATGATTGCCACTGTATCCGGGAAGTACTGGCCCTTGATGGATGTGGGTCCGAAAAGACCAGCCGATAACACACACTTATGACGTACGTGGCCATGTTTGAGCTCAAATGTGACGTATCATAGTATCATAACATAGTAGTAAGTGCAGGTCATTAATCTCATTATCAGTGGAGAGTGGTGGGCCCGGCAGACTGGAGCTGTGTCTGCTCGAATTCAAGGCTTGACTTTGGTCCACGCCAGAAAAGAGAGCATTTCTTTTAACTTTTCAGGCTTTAACATTCTTGTCTGGCAGCTGTGCAAGCATGTTGTGGAACAGGGCTGAGAACCTCTTAAGCTCCAAATGAGCTGGAAAAGCCAGCTCTGGTCGAGCTCTATAGCTGAGAAGACATGAAGTCGCAGCTTCTCAAAACTCTCTGCAGCACAGCAGAGTGAGCAACATGTTATATTCTAACTGAAACTGGTGTGACCAGTCCGTTTATAAAGCTCTGTATGTGTTTCTGGAATAATTTGAATAAATGCCCTCATGAATGCATTTATGCTTTTCATGTAAAAAGTGGCTTTGCTTTACATTTGCATGTTTGAATGAGGAGGAAAGTGTGTGCTGGGGCCGATGGCTTTGTGCAGGCGTAATCGCAGCTCTATTAAGTGTTCACTGTGAGCCATGCCACATGTCAGCTGGAGTCAAGCAGCTAGAGAGGGAAGATGGAGTGGCTATAACAGCCTGGGAGAGAGGCGAGACGCAGAGTGGGAGAAGGGAGGATGGAGGGGTCAGCAGAGGAGGGAGGTCCAGATAAGTCATCACTTAAGTTGTGGTTTGGGTGCTCTGTTTGTTGTAAGATGCTTTTTAGGCACTTTTGGAAAACAAGGAATCGAGTATAAGATCTGTTTTCTGCCTGAGGATTTAACACTTGTTTAGCAAAACAAACCTTTTATTCTCTGCCAGCTTGGAGATGATATTCTCTATCGGAGAATATTTTATCGACAGAGACTGTGACGCTATTGCAAATTACTATGTATATATTATTGAAAGGCAGTCAGCAGTAGCAGAGAGTTGGTGTCATAGTGGTGAGATTGCACTTTGTGACCTGTGCTCAGTACTCTGAGTCAGCAAGCTGCCTTTGGTTTAAACCAGGGATTTTCCCGCAGCTCAGTCCCTTTGGTTGTGCTCTATCTGTGTTCTATCTCACAGGAGCATATGGAAAAGATTAAATATAACACACTGTAAGAAGAAAAAAAGAAAGAAAGTCGCAGCCACGGCAGTTGAATGCTGAAGCCACGAAACTTCTACCGTATTAAGGGGATGCTGCCCTGCTGAGGTCACTGCTGAGTCGGTTAATATTGAATCAGTTATCAGATGCCTGAATCTGCACAAAGATATTTTACATACATTGATATTTTACTTGTTAACTTTTTTTATTGGTGTAACATTTTTCATCAGATTTTAATTTGGCATTCATGGCCATTTCCAAATCAAAGTGTTTTAAGCAGGCTTTACGTTTCAATGATTCCCTGTCAGCTACAGAAGGATGGCATTTTATTATAAGATGTAATATTAAACTTTGAATTCAGTTTTAAAGCATTGCATGTATAATTTTTAGTACATCTTTTACTGTAGGCCTCCAGCATGTTGGGACTATGTTGGAAAAACGTCTCTTCAGTCTATCAGTCATCTTGAACACTGAGCACTGGTTTGGTTTTAAGTCTTTAATAAAAATAAAAATAAAAAAATAAAATAAAATTATAAAGAAAATTCAATAGATTTACTGATTCCTGAATCATATGTATACAGAACTCTGTTTTACAAGATAAAGAAGCAAAGCAAATAAAATACAACAACAACAGATAAAAAAGGAAATAATTTGTGTTGATTTTTTTAAAATGAAATGATTATAAAATTTTGCTTTAACATGCATTATAACTCAATATGGTCACGTGAGCTACATAATTAAAAGAAGTAAACAACGTAAATCAAAACAGGAACATGTAATTTTGGATTGCAATGTCAGTAGTTATGCCATTACATTTAGTTCACTAATTACATTAGTAAACTATGCATAATATAGAAGCAAAGTTACTCTCCAGAACTCTTTATATTATCCAGTTTGTTTGAAAATCTGTATTGTAGAGTATTTTAATAACTCGAAAAGCAGATCTGGCTTGTATTTTAATAATTACAGATGTCAAATTGAGTAACAATAACAACAAGAGCTGTACTGAAATCCACATTTCATATCACTTCCAACAGAAATCTAGAACTCCGAGACAATAGAAAAAAAACATTTAAACGTTGGTCAGCTCGGTTTCCCCTCGTGTGTGTCAGAATATGTTTCAGGTAAAGGGGTCCGCAGTGGTCGCTGGCTGTTTCTGAGCTGCAGTCAAGTGTGGAGTGTGTGATGGGGGTCATCCTGTGGCCATGTGAACAGGAAGGTGCGGGTTCAGTGTGAAGGGCTGAACCTCTGAGCTGTTTATCAGATAGCTAATGAAGCAGAGCGATCCTGAGGGAGGAGGAGTGGGAGAAGGGGAAAAAAGAGGGTAAAAGGTAAAAGAAGGAAAGCGGGTGTAAAGAGGCCGAGAACGAGATGGAAATGTTGGCGTATCCGCGGAGAAGTTATCGCTGAACGGGCTGAGATGAATAAACCAATCTTCCGTTTCATTCTTCTTTATTCCCACTACAATACGTAGAAAAATACACATCAGAATATTTATTACATATCCTTGTTAAAAAAAAATCAGCAGAGGCCATATCACTCAGCTCCTGCCGTAAACATTTTCTCTGGCTGCAAGAGAAGCAGACCTACGTTTCCAATTCCCATCATCACAGCCATCCAGTTTACTGCAGGCTACACATCCATCAGTGGGGTTTTTCAGGAAAAGGGAATGAGCCTGCTTCATTACAAGTTCAAATAATCAGCCAGTCAGATGATCAAAACAGTATTACAGTGTAGATGTCAGTGTTTGATATTCCACTGTTTCCAGTGATGCTTATTCCTGCTCACGTCGAAAAGGAAAGCGCTGACATATTTTGGAAATGGCAGACTGGGAACTCACCTCTGATTAAATTCTCAGGATTGATGTCATGTCTGTATTGTTGATATAAATTTAAAATATTGTAGTGTAATATGCTGGCTACTTTTGTGGTAACACTCAATTATTTTGTATAAACTGTTTAATGTAGCAAAAACAACAAGAAAAGAAAGATCTGAATGAAATTGACATCTAAGTTTGCCTTTGCTGTCTAAAGATCTTCAACATACTATAACGGATAAAAGCAAACACTTCACTTGTCTTCACTCAAGACTCGTGTGCTTCATGTTTATGAACATGCCGTCGAGCACTTTGGAGCTGGAGCTAAAAGAAGAGTGCAGGAATATTGCACAAAAATGTCATAGCTCAATTTATATCCATGATCAATATTTATGCCATTATCCATGGAACAGTTTAGTTTTAACTCAAAAAGATTTAAAAAATGGAATTGAAACTTTTTATTGTTTGATGATTGAATATACATGCGTCTGTATAGACAGCGAAAGTTTAGAAAACTACAGTTTTGATCTTTATGGACTCCTGTTAAAACATCGGGGTCCTCTGCGTCTGCAGTTGTTGCTGTAGTAATAAAACGTTAAAGTGGTTTACACCATTTGACCCACGGGGCTTTCTGCTTTCAAATAATGCATAATCGGGGTCAAAGCCATGGAAAAACATAGCAGTTCACAACATAAAAGGTTTAAACTGTCGAACTGCTAATGAAATATTCTGTTACCTCTTCTGCTTGTTTGTTACTTATGATTTGTCAGAAGCAGCCGTTTGTAAGAGAATTACATTTTCCTGTAAACTTCACAGGCCCAAAATGTGGCAGCAGACTGAATAACATATTCTGATGACGCCCTGGTTGCTTTGTTGTGCTGTCAGTTACACGCCGAGTTGCAATTTTTGTCTTGTGTAGCCGTGTGAGAGTCTGGTTTGTTCATCAGAGGCCAGAGGGTGAGAGGTCAGAGGTCAGGCTCAGGGGAGTCATCATTGTTGAGCGCTCAGGTGACCCTGAACGATCCTGAGGTAGAATGGCCCTCGCCTCCCTGAGGAAGTTCATTCCATCACTGCTGGTGTGTTTGCGAGAAGGCATGTGCTTAAACAATGCCACAACAGTGCACAGAAATGTGTGCATACAGTAGTTCAGCATGCAAGCTCACAGCATTACACAACATTTAGAATAAGAGAAACGGGACTGTTTTTTTTTTCACTACTGGTGACATTATCATAGAATTGTAAACAAATTAGCAGTCGCTGTTACTTTGATTACTATGAAAATCTGATGCAAAGATTACTATTCCGTATCACAACTGACTTTCTTTTGACTGTGTCAGTTTTTAAACTGTTGTGTGAAAAAAGTACCACGAACTGGTTTTCGGGGTACTTCTGGGGTTGTATCAGTGCATGTTGGAATCAATCGGGTACTGAACACTGAAGTTTAAACCTTTTCACAGATACACTAAAAGGTTTTACCTTCACGAGATGTCAGGGGTTTTAGTGATCACCCAAACGTCTAGAGGCTCGTTTCATTTGTTGTTTCATCAAAGCATCGTATCGAGCAGTTTAACCTTTGTCTTTGTACTGTTTGCAATCTTTTAAACTTTAATGCACAGAAATGTTTGCATCTTTCTGCACAAGTTTTACTGCAAAACAAAAACGTTGCCAATAAACTGCTGACAGGAAGTTTTAAGTGTTAAATTTGACCCTTTACCCATAGCACTGAGAAAAAATGATGAGATGTCAGAGATTTTAATCTGCTGATATATTTTATATTTACAAGCCCAGTTGTTGAGATATTGAAGGGGAAATAATGAAGAGTCAGAGAATACATGACATTCATGACTGTTTATAGAAACTTAATATAACAGCTGGGTTTAATTTCACAGTATTTTTTTCTTTTTCAAATAGCTGAAGCAAATAAATAAATAAACTGAAATGAGTTAGCACAATTTGAAACAATAGAGTCTCAATTACACACTGATTTTAGTCTTGTTTATATAGAAATTGCATTTAACATTAAAGAATTACGACTAGGCCTTCTCTGTCACTCTCACTCTGTCTTCTTCTGTGATTTTAAAAAGTGGAGACATGAGCGTCTGTTGGTCTGTCTTTGTGTCCCTGGCGAGTTTCTTCTAATCATGCTGGATGTGCCAGGGGTCAGCAGCTCTGACCTGCTGGCTCCAGTTCACCATAAATATTATGGATCCACGCCTTCGCTAGTTGTTTAATATAGCACCGTGTCCGTTAAGGGACCTAAAGTAATAGGTTACGCTGGGGTATCTAAGCTAATAATAACGTTGCCTGCACAGTGTAATTAGGAATAGTAAACACGAGTCAGGATATAAGGTTTTGGAAAATTCATTTGTATTTGTGGAATTTCATCAGCTTCTTTACTTTCACTTTATGTGTCTTAAAATATCTTTGAGTTGTTAGAGTATGTCAGTTGTGCAAAGCTGTTGGCCTGAATGCACGTGTATTCATGGCCACGTGTGCATTTTTGTGTGCCAGCAACACAGTGGGCCTGTGGGAGTACTCTGTCCTCCTTTCCCACAGTATGTGTCCCCTGAGCCCTTGTAGTGACGTCAGGGCAGAGGTATGGGCGAATGCCCCGCTCAAAGGTCGCAGGTTCACTTCCTGTCTGTCAGGGCTGAGTTTGGCACGGTCCAGTGTGGATCACCGAACTGTCTTTATGATCTCTCAGTACTTTGACCTCTCTTGTCTTTGTCTCTGTGTCTGTCTCTTTCAGGCTATGTGGCTGATGCTGCAACAGGAGGAGCCCGAGGATTTCATCATAGCAACAGGGGAGGTGCACAGTGTGAGGGAGTTTGTGGAGAGGGCCTTTGGACGTGTGGGAAAGACCATTGTGTAAGTCAACATGTCAGTATTCTTTTTGCAGTCAAAATCACAGATTTGCCTAAAAGGCCTCAATATAAGACACCCCCAACCCCAACTATGTCTCTTGTCTTGGAAAGATTCCTCCCATGTTTAACCTGTCATTCACCTCCCCTCTTATGTGCTGTGAGATACTGACTTGTGGTGAAGGATGTGTTCGTTTGAGGGGGGGGAAAAGGCAGGTGACATGTTTTGTCTGGATGAGACTATAAGGAAACAAACTACACAAGAAGTAATCACGGCGCTTGAATCTTGGAGCAGGTGTGGGGAAACTCTTAGTTCCTGCTAAGATTTCTTTCTTTCCAGGTGGGAGGGAAAGGATGAGAAGGAGGTTGGCCGTTGCCAGGAGACAGGGGTGGTACATGTGAAGGTGGACCCAAAATACTTCCGTCCCACCGAAGTGGTAAGTCAAGTTTCTCCTACCATTTGTGTCTATATGTATAATGCACGTGTATTCATGCACCCAGTACTTACACCTTTGGTCTGTTTGCCCCTCCCTCTGCGTTCTGGGAACCTGGAGATGCTTGCGATACTGGTCTGTATAAAGTCTATAATACACATTTGTACATTTGATCCCAGAAACCTTTGGTGATTTTTCTCTCTAACTGCACAATACTGTGGACCACACCAACCAACGGAGGCTTCAGAATGAAAATGGTTTACTATAGTGGTGCAATCTATATAGTTGCATATAATTTATAATGCATCACGGCACATATTTATTGTTCTATATAAGAATGTTTCATGGTTTTTCTTCGTGTATGTGATTGCCGGTAATTGTGTCTGGCACTATACACTTGTCAGCTACAGTGGATGCAGTCATTTGACAGCCTCAGGCTGCTTATTGTATGCTTTTTTTAAACAGCTGGAAACAAGCCAGATGATCTCTTTAAGAGTACTGAAGGCTATATCCTGCCACCTTATGCTAAGTGCGTCCAACCTGGAAATTTTTAATACTAACAACTTGTTAGTTTGACTCAAAGGGTTAGTGAGGCAATTCTGCTGAATGAGAGGCTAGTTTGATAGCACAGGAGAGATATTGGTGCCTCTTTCGTGAGATTGTGCTTGCTGAGATGATAGTTCTAAAAATCAAACTCATAATGTTAGCCAGTGTATTACTCCTCCATCTCTCGAAAGGTGTCTGCTGAATTTGGGAGGTCTTTCTCTCATCACCCTGGTCAAGGGTTATTGCAGTTACTCCCTGTGGACATTCTAGGGTTACCCTGGGGTGTTGTGGCTGAGATTAGCCATCATCCTCTCAGTTTAAAGCAGGAGCTCCTCTCTCCTGGTGAGATTAGAGTTGAGATGCAGTTGAGTGATGGCAGAGGATTAGTAAGGAGCCCCTGGTGACTGACAGCTGAAGGTACGGCAGCACTGGTTACACACCTGGGCCTCTATTCTCTGTCCGTGTCAGCTTATTCACTCAAGGTCCTAACCCTGTATCTGTATGGACAACTACTCTAAAATATGATCAAATCAGCGTACATGTCCATTTCTGATAACCAGCTAATTTCTCTGAGCATTGCACAATCTGACCTTGGGTAAATTTTCTGGGACATCCACTCTGGGGAATATTGTGGCATTGTGTTAACACACATGTGAATGCTCCAGACTGCAAACTTCTGATGATCAGTCAAGTGTATCAGCACATGGCTGCTAGTTACCCTCTTAATTCCTATGGATGCAGCAAGGGTGTGCTGTGCTGCATCCTTTCTGTGAAAACCTTCTTTTCCACATGACTGTATGCCCTTATTGCTACCCAGCACTATAAAATTTATCATATTGATAGCTTCCTAACAAGTGTTTGAACACAAGAAAGAGAGAAGCCAGCATTGAGAGCGTTATTGTTGCTGCTTTTCAGTCGAGTCACCTCACTTGACCACAATTATGGTAAACATTCAAAGAAAAACTATTCATGTAGCAAGTGTGGAATAACTCCTAACTGCTGACCCTTTGCTGCTTCCATGGTGTATTGCTATGGTGCTCCATGTTATTAGCACTAGCAAAGGGAACACTGCTCCTGATGTGTGGTGTTATAAACACAGAGCAATAACAAAGAATGAGCTTGCATGGATAACAAGGGGAGGTTGCTTCAGTAACAGTGGGCAATTTCTCTACTCTTTCCCTTTGTCCTTTCTATACGGCTTAAAGAGACTGAAGGATGTTTAACCTCTGACCCCTGTAGACAGGAAGTGACTGACACTGGGCTCATAGCTCAGCATTGTGCCTCACCTCAAGTGGAAATACCTGTCATCAAGTGTGTGTGTGTATATCCTAAGACTTCAGCTGACTCAGACTCTTTTGGTGTCTTGTTTGCTGTTTAGCAGTACAAAAGTTTGAATGTGTGTCTGTGTGGGGCCCAAAACAAGGTAGGGGTGTGTGTGTGTGTGTGTGTGTGGAGCACGGAAGGAGTGTTACCTCAGGCTGTGTGCTAATATCTGTGTAATTCATCATTAATTCTGTCAGAGTGTGTGTCTGACATGAGTTTCAATCCCTTGGGACAGAAACTCCAGCAGGTGTGCCTCACATGTGGTGCAGTGTGTGAGTGTGAATGTGTCTTTTGTGCACATGTGTGAACCCTGCAGGGCTACCGGCTTGACAGCCCGTTTGTCCGACTGTGGAAGCAGTTTACCCAATGTGGTGCGTGCTGGTTAAAATGAAAAAAATAAAGCTACCAGCATTTTGCACCAATAGTTAAAACGTGAAAGCGAAAGACATGCAGTGCAAGTTGCCAGGGCTGTTTTGAGGACAGCTACAAGTTTCACACCGCTCCAACTGTCACGACTTTGCAGGGTTGTCAGTCACTCTTGGCACCATATGGGCTTCTGTCAACGCTCCTAAAGTTTGGCTCAGGTGAGCAGCCTTTGCCTCAGCTTTACAAAGGTGTGTCTGCGCACTACTCTCTAATGGTTCTGATTAGTTTTGGTTGCCAGGTATAATACCAAGGTGTGATCAGATGGGTTCTTATGTCTGGCTTTCTGAGTTTCTTTTGTACCCAATTGTTTTATAAGACTGGTGATGTTAACTGTAAATGTGCATTTGTTCTATGTGATTTGTTAAAGAGGCGTACACACTCACATAAAGGGCACAAAAGAGCACAGGTAGAGGGAAAAACTGGTCTATAGATGAGTGCCGTGAGTGGAATCCTTGACATTTTATTTTTCTGACATGGGAAGTTGAGTACAGAATATGTTTGGCATGCAAGTGACGATAAAAAGTCACATCATTTTCGAAAAAACCTTCCACTTTACTGGCGTGCAAAACCAAAAGTAATAGCAGAAGCAGTTAGGATCTATCGCTGTAATTTAATGGATCTCAAAAGATGGGTTTAAATAAGCATATGATGATTTGTATTACAGTTTACATAGCCTCCAAAAGTATAATCGAATACATTCAGATAGCTTGAATTAAGCCTTCCCCAATCCCTACCTTACACTAAAGTCTCTCCCAATATCTCTACAGTATTACTTTTTAACATACGTCTTTACTGTATGTTAAAGTTTACTGCACAACATGTGTGCATGTGTTTACTACCGTTTCTACATGCTGAAACATGTTACGATGTCACAGTTTTAGGTTCCCCCTAAAACTCTTCCACTGCTCTGGTTTCCAGCTCCATGTTCTTTAGTTTGGGGTTTCAGCACTTCAAATGCTCTCAAAAATACTCAACTTTGCTACTTTAAATTGGTAAATTTCCTCTATGAGCTGTGTCATCTGCTGCACCAGCTGGTGATGGGAATACTTTTGTCCTGTGCATAAAATCAACACGGAGCAGTTTTTAACAGGTCAGATTCATGAATTTCACTGTTTAAAAATATCTGCATACTGTTAAGAGCTTATAAACTCTGTTATTTTAAATAACGTCCTATGCACAGGTCACCACTGTAGGTTGTTCAGTGGCCCCAGGAAGTTGAACCTGATTGACATTCATGATACAGCATCTGGAAAACTAAGTTTGATGTTAGTCCCTTGAGTTTCACATTAGAGAAGTTTAGTTTTTCCACTTAACTCTCCATAGCACAATGTATACAGTACAGTAGTTTGCTTTTGAGTGCATATTACCTAACAACGTGCATTATACAGTTGACAGTAAATGTGGGGATTTTTTTAAATTCAGTTTGCCTCCTTGCCTCATTTAAACTTCAGCATGAAGTATTTATTGCAGATCACAATTTGTCTCTCTAAACAAAGTTTGGGGCCAAGACGGCTGTATTTGTCTGTGCAGAGACAGGTGTGCATGTCACTGACTTGGCGTTTAATCGCATGCATGTAGACGCTTGTGCATGTTCATACTAATGCACCCTGGCTGTCATACTTCCAAGTTCATGTGCTGCTGGAGGGTGTAAACTGCTGTGAGTTGATTGACAGCTCTGTGGTTTTTCTTCTACCTCTCATGCAGAGAAGGAAAAGTGATGATAAATGGGAAGTTGTCTCTCAGTCTGTCCTTATGTTTCTGTAACCCGTCAGTGTGCATGATGGGATGGCAACTGTAATTCTTCCACTATCAAGTTTATATATTGTAAGTGCACACTTACATCTTTTTCTAAATCATAGTAATCCCAACGCTTGAACCCAATCACCGGACCCAATGATTATTCTCATTTCCAGCTTATATTTTTTAATCTTAAACTCTTGTAAAATAGCTTTGTGTCAATGACAGTTCAAAGTAATCCCTATTTATCTTTTTACTCTGCCTTGGTTCAGCCCCTTGGCTCATTCTCAGTCAGAAATAAGCTATTTTAGCTTCTCTCCCTTTAAGCCAACTTTTTCTGACTGGCTGCTACCAAAGTTATGAATAGAAGGTGAATGGGGCTTTTGTGCTCATAGCCAAAGCTTTATGGCTGAGGTGACCAGATTAAGGATATGCACTCTCCTGGATGTCATACATGTCCAAGAGTACAAAAAATGTCTGAAATGGAGCATTTAGAGTCTGATACCTGTGATTTTGGCTCAGGTGAATTACCTTCTATGAGTGCATGCACTGTTCACATTAAAAGTTAGGCCACATTTAATATACACATCTATCATTGTGTGTATATTTTATATATATATATGTGTGTGTGTATATATATATATATATATATATATATATATATATATATATATATATATATATATATACATATATATATATATATATATATATATATATATATATATATATGTATGTGTATATGTGTATATGTATGTGTATATGTGTATATATATATATATATGTGTATATATATATGTGTATATGTGTATATATATATGTATATGTGTATATATATATGTGTATATGTGTATATATGTATATGTGTGTATATGTATATATGTGTATATATGTATATGTATATGTGTATATATATGTATATGTCTTGGTGTAAGGAAAGGTTTGAATCTCTGGGTTGGCTGGGACCTATATGTGTGGACTTTGCGTGTTCCTGTTGTGAGCTCTTGGGTTTCCGTCAGGCACCCCAATTTCCTCCTGCAACCCTAAGACATTCATGATGGGTTCATTGGTGATTCTAAATTGGCCACGGATGTAAGGTAGATAAACACTTAAGTGTATAGATTAAGGCTATGTTTGAGTATATGGGTAAATGTGGTCTCTCTAGGCTAGAAAACTGCTATACAAATCCAGTCTTTTCCATTCTAATCTCCAGTCTTCTCTACAGACTGTAATTTTAAAGGAAGCAACCTAGGGACAGTCTGTTTTGTTCCACACCCACTTCAGTGAGACCTCAGCTCAGTGCCTTGCGAGGATGAGTATAGAATGGCACGTAAAATGTAAAAAAAAAATTATTAATTCTTTAATCCAGCTGTTCGACAGAAGTGAATTGCATGAATCCATTGTGTAGCGTGTCTTTTTTTGTGTAGCATGCTCCCAGCATGAAATGTTTTAGCATGGTGCATAGTAGCTCCTCACTGTTCCTTGCAATCTGTATTGATAAAATCTTGAAGTCGTCTTTGTTTATTGATAGATTAGGATGATTTCCATCTATGAGCTATCAGTTTCTTGGCAGTTGAGGAGTTGCTTGCCTAGAGCACCTCTGGTTGAGTGGTAGCTTTTATTTGTATTGTAGATGGCCAATGAGTTTAAATGAGTTCAAAGTATGGACAGGTAATCCCTGTGAGCCAAGTCCTCAGGCTTTAGACTACAGTAAACACTCCGTTTTGCACGTTTTTTTACACTCTTGAATATGTATGATGTCAAAGGCAAAGGATGTCTATAATATGGTTTTGCACCAAAAAAACAAGATTTTATAATGTCACAGAGAAATCCAGCACATCTAGAAACAAGAAGCTGGAGTCAACAAATGTAGATCTGTCATTTAGGTTTAATTAATGGCTAAGACTTATTGATGTTTAATTTTCCACCAGTCATTAATCTGCTAATGAAAACATCAAAATGTTGCATGATCATTTTTGCTGACAGGAGAGCAATTCAGTGGCATGACTGTTTATCACTGTTGTGTGCTTTGATTGATGGAAAAGAATCACCAACTGAGGTTCCCATGTATCAAGAAGAACAGATGTAAATTGCGCTTTGTTGCAGTCACGTAGCAGCATTCCCTGCAGTGCAGTCATGTACTGTCAATACATGACTGATTGTCCTTTTGTTTTAAATTTGCAAGTTTATTCTTGCGCAGTACAGACAAGTGTGAAAAGCAGGAGTGCTTCATATCGCTGCTACAGCAAGAATTTCGTGATAGTGTCAAGCTTGTGTTGCGTATGTATAAACAGACAAAGTAAAATCCACAGTTTGTTACTGCAGTTTATCTGTGTGTCCATGCAAAGAGAGGAAAGACACTGATCAAATAAATCCTGCTCTTATCTTAACTTTGATCCTGTGACGCTTCCTTCTGCTGCATCAGATCACATTTTAGCTGGTTAGTGGTGCAGTTGTTCATTGTTTACTGGTAGCAAGCAATGGTGGCAGGGAGTGCTGCGGAAAAGCATTCAACATCCAGTAAGATAGCCTACACCAAATGCAGAAACAAAAGAGTTCTTTAATTCCTGCATGAAATAAAAGAATGTGTGTTGCATTTGCCTATAAGATTTTGACACAGTAGTTGTTCTGCCTGTTTTCCTCTTATCCCATCTGCAGGTACAAATCAAAAACTCCCACATCAACCTCTAAAAATAGCCCTGTTCACATACCACACCTCAGTATCTGTCAAGTGCTTGTCCGCAAGTGCCTGGGCAAAAGTCTGAACTTCCTTCTTACTTACTTAAGATGGCATTCCAGCTTTGAAACGTGCGTAACGAATTCACAAGAACCACGCTTGCTTGCTCATACGTCATTGTCTTGTCATCACTAGATGAGAAACCAAGACAATGGATCTAGTTATCCACAGCAATAATGATGCTGGGTGTTGTGGTTACCTTTTATAACTGTTGGCAAGGGAGTCAACCCACCTGTTGAGGTAATTAGTGTGAGACACACCTGCCTTATGTAGTTTCTAAATAATGTTTGGTATTGTGAAGCTTTATTGAGCTCAAAGAACATTTCCACTCTTGGATACTTCGACACAGCTGGATATTATCGTTGATCTTGAATGCATTCCTCATGTCTTTGTAATGAAGTGTTGCAACCTGCCTTCGTTACTTTCATTAGTGATCTCATGAGTCTCACAGAGAGTCTTTTGACTTCTGACTCCACCACGTTTCACCTCAGACTGTCCAGGAGCTCAGTGATGCCCTGGTCCAGCTCTGGGAGGAGATCCCTCAGGGTTTGGGTTAAAAGCAGTCATTGGAAGTATGCCCTGACATACCTGAGCACGTGGGGGCTATACAAACTATTTAGTACCATTTAGAGTTGCACCAATGAAATTTCTGCAAAATACACTAACCTGCTGCATCATTTCTTTTACTTTTTGGGCTGTCTTTGAATTCAGTCCTCTGTAGGTTGATCATTTTTATTTCCATCAAACAATGTGGCACCCTTTCATTCCTAACACATTACACAGTCCATATTAGTATACATATGCAGCTGATTGATGATTTGTTTTTCTCATTGAGATCTGATGTGTTTTCAAAGTGGCTTTTTTTTTTTTTTTGGAGTAGGATATTTTATTTTCATGTCAAACTATGCATATATTGACAAGTGCCAATATAATCACAAAAGATTCCAATCTGTTACAGTGCTGCCATAAAAACATCTCAGTGTACTCAGTGTAAGCATCATATAGTTTGAGCAGAAAGGTAATATATGTCAAGATGTTGTCAACTGGAACTTGAGGAATGCTTAAAAAGATTGAGCCATGTTTAAGTCATATTTCTTAATATTATATATTTTCAAAAAATTAGAGAAAACCTTTTTATTCCACTTTTCAAGATACCACTTTGTTCAAGGCATTTTCATTTGTCTCATGTAAGTGAGTAAATAATGGACAACTGGCATGACAAACTACTTTTTATAATTTGTTACCAACTAAGTCAAAAGATATTTTATAGCTGCAAATGGAAACACTTTGAGTGGGTGAAAAGTCAAATTGGGATAACAGGGCATACTATCAGACAACCTTTTCTCAAAGCCTTTCATGGTGTTGCACTCATTTGTACAGATGAAAGATGGCAGAAATAGCAGGTTTTAAAGGCGGAGAGGGAGGTCAAGACTGTTTAACCTCTGGTTGACGCATACTGACCTTTAGAGGCAATATGGTATCTCTTGTAGCTGTAGACACAGGGACTTGGTTGTTAGGCCTTGTTGAAGAAGCAGAACTGGTTTGGGGTTTCATTTTACTCCATGCAGGCAGTCCAGACCTCATAAATCCACTCCCAGGGTTAGTGTTGTTCTGTCTCCAGCACACAGAATTAGTACTACACTTTTTCTGATTTGAAGAGAATGACACACAGATGTTACTGACACTCTTCTCTTTGTTCCCACTTGATGTCCACATCAAGTAATGTTTTTACTTTCTGATCTGATCAGTGCACAATAGTGTTAGTGCCAGACAATCCATGCAAAGATGCAATAAGGAGAGATGGTAAGATTGCAGAAAGCACACAGTCAAAACCCACTATGGAGGAAATTCTTCATCGTAACAATGAGAAAAACAGGTATAGCCCCACAAACATATGTGCTCTTAACATAATGGATCCTGGCAGGCAGTAACTCATACACTGTCCCTATGCCCCAGAGAAGAGTTTAACAGTTGGCCTGTTCTGTGGTGTAATATCTGCTGTTTAATGAAGCCTGAAATATGGTCGCCATTTCAGCTTCCCAGTATTAGGTTGGAATTCTCTTTACGAATTGATCCATTACAGCATTTTAATAACTATTTTAATTAAAGCGCTATATAACACTCCAGCACTGAATTCTTCATTGTAGAGCAATTTATCTACAATGAAGAATTTCTAAAAGTCGATTACATGAGTTATACATTAAATAGCCCCTGACTGGAACGGTTGGTTCTCATTCAAAGCGCATTTCTCCATGGAATAATAAAGGGAAAACTTGTTGGAATCCGTCTCCAGCAATCCACAATGTAATAAGGACCTGCATTCATATCTGTTTACTGGTCTTTTTATTCACACTTCTGATTTAACCAGCTGTTTTACTGCTAACCCAAACCAGATTTGCACTACTTTCTGTAGTGTTGACCTAAGTGATTGGAACCAGTTGTCAAATTTAACAATACATAATGTTAAACTGTACTGCTACAGTTGAAGGACCAACTAAATTTAACTCTTAAAGTCTTCGTCCCAGTGAGAGTGTTTGTGCTGTCACACCTGTTAATACACTGAAATTTAAAATTTCATTGTGTTGTGTATTTTCTTGCACATTTTTAATGACATATAGGTTAACAGATTATACCTTCTGGTGGTTTGCACACAGTTTTCTAATACAGAAGAATAGTTTAAAAGATTCCTTGAGTTCTATATGCAGCACTTGTTTTTCACTACTTTTTCACCTCTAGCGGTTTGCCAATGCTTTATGCAGTCAGTTTTAAATTCTGAAAAGAATCTTGCAGGTTACTAAGTACATCATAATACAGTATTCCTTTCAAAGGACCTCTCTACTTTTGCTACAACACTGTCACCAACCCCATCAGTCAGAGTCAGTGACCTGCCAAAATTATGACCTACTAAATGTGTTGGACTGGATTCATAGATCTGATTTCACTGAGGCTATAAGGTGAGGTATTCCCCTGCATTTGTCACTTATCATTCAATAAAATATAGTTTTGGACAATTTGACCCTGTCTGGTCGGCGGGGATAGAGAGGAATGAGCAGCTATTATTATCCTGCTTTACGTCTCTGGCAGTGTAGCGGTGTCAGTCAGGGGCTGGCGATGGAAGCCAGAGGGCCGGTTAGGACTGCTGGCTCTCTGAGGTGCTTCATCTTGGGACCAAGGCAGCGAGACCTCTAACTGAACCGCAGCCATTTGGATGGAAAAGTGCTGAGGCAGCAAGCTTGGGCCATTTCACTGGGTGGAGTTCTTATACTGTACTACTAAGAAGATGTGGCGTTTGGCTGAGAGCCAGTTTATGACTTTATTATCATGCAAACATTGTTCCCGTGCTCAGATTCACACATCATTGTCAATTATGTTGTTTTATTCCACACTTGTTTCTCACCACC
This sequence comes from Perissodus microlepis, assembly GCF_051167445.1. NCBI lineage: Eukaryota > Metazoa > Chordata > Actinopteri > Cichliformes > Cichlidae > Perissodus > Perissodus microlepis. The sequence goes on along the minus strand of NC_140477.1, from coordinate 26,610,725 downwards.
AGTAGTTACCACTAGCATCTGTGATCAATTTGTGTGATTTATATACCAGAAATGAGTCTGTGTTTTAAAAGCCACATGTGTCTGTGTTTCACCTTGTCATATTGGCTCTTGGCAAACAAACTCTAAGATTCCTGAGATTCCTCTTAGTAGAAGCCAATGATAAGGGGAAATGCGAAGTAAAGAGAGGCCTTAGTGTTCTGACAGCAGTTTGCCTCATTGATGGATTGAGGTGAATGTTTGAACACCAGACAGACAAAAAGAACCAAATGGCTTTTATGAGCAGCGTGATTTATCCGTTGAACAAGCTTTGTCGAGCTCTGCTGGCTGAATTTATGGCACTTGACACACGAAACGGGCTATCAGTGCTGCGTTTGGATGTTTGGCAGACGCCCACCGTACTTTCACACAAAGCAAGCATGAAATATTAGCATTATTTTAAAAGGTTTCCGTATATTAGGGAGGAATTGGGTGTTCTTTTCCAAGATGGTTCACAGTAAAGCCATTCACTGTCTGGAAAGATCACTGACAGCCAGGTCTGGATGGAAAACGATTGAGAATGATATAAGACAAGGTTCCAGAAGTGGTTGTAGATTTTCACTTGGAGCTGAAAATTGTCAGTGGTCAGTTGTCAAGTTGTCAGTCAGTTTTCATAGATATTTAAACATTTAAATGTTAGTTTTAATGAACTGAGGCTCAGAAATGTTGAAAAATGCCCCTAGTTTTTTAATGCTGAGCTATTCTGTGCCAAGTTACTGATTTGTAAGAACACTGAAATTAATAAATTCAGTAGTGATGTTGCTGTTTTCCCCCACCTTCAGCTATTATCTTACGATGAAGCTTCTGGGCCAATGGCCAATATCTCAGCATCCATAGAGTAACCTGAGAAATCTGAAAATGTGTAATTGATCCCCAAGCCAAGACTTTCTGCTCCATATGCATACCATTCTTTACAGTCGAACTTTGAAAGCTTTGTAAAATCTAAATAATCATCACGTGGGTTTTCTAATTGCTCCTTCCTCTTGTTCTTTGTAGCTCTGACACACAGGTGATTAAATGAATAGAAGGGCAGCTGAACAGCTTCTCTCTACTGCAGTATGTTCGTCATCTCTATACTCATATTTCCATAGACGTGCTTATCTGATGACTGGCAATCAGATCTTAGCTTCCTCTCTGATCACTTAACCAACTTTATAAAGCCATTCTCTGTTTCCTTCTCCCTCTGCTCAACCCAGGCAAATGTCTCTTTTTCTTGACACAACAATTTGAATTAAAAAAAACCCCACATGAATTAATTAATTGTCCATAAATTAGTTCTATAATATATATATATGTGTGTGTGTATATTAGGGGTGCAACGATACACAAAATTCACGGTTCGGTTCGGTTCGATACTTTGGTGTCACGGTTCGATATTTTTTCGATACAAAAAAAAATGTTCATGCCTTTTTAATTTGTCATTTATTAAAATTATAAATATATATTTTAACTCAAAAGTACAGTTTTTAAATTTAATGTTGCTGAAACAACAAAGTAATAAAAAAATAAATCTATCTGATCGAGAAATCACTCATCTTTGGAAAAGAGAGTTTATTACAGAGAAATGGCTCTTTCCAAAATAAAAGCTATACTATACGCTTCTTCTGGGGTATACTCTCAGCAGCATATTAAACATATCAGGTCCCCATAAGGAGAATCATGTGCTAACGGCTGTCTAAATGACTCGGGTAAAGTTTGTAGCATGCGTGCTTGTTGTTTTTGTCTGCTTCCACTTGTCTTTGCACTAGGATGATGTCGGCGTAAATGTGCAGTCATATTCGTTGTGTTCCCACTAGTGCTGTCAGCGTTAATCTCGTTGAAATGACCTTAACGCCACAACACGGCAAATCTCCGTTAACGAGCTACCGCGGATCGACCCGTGCGTGGGGCTGGACGGCCAACACGTTAACGAGCTAACTGCGCTAACACACTAGTTCCCACCAATGTAATTGAGCATTGCGTGGCACATCCAACATACTGTTTTACTTTAGTCCATGACGCGCTTACCTTCAGGGTCATGCTTCACATGAAAACCAAAATAGCTCCAAACGCCAGATCTGAATGAGGGTGGGGGAGGTTCAATTTGCCATGTTGCAAGGAGAGCTTAACTTCTGTCTCACTAGCTTGCCCTGCACTCAGTGAATCTGCGTTCGACTACTCCGCCTAGGCTGCACTGTCGAGTGCAGATCCACTGAGCGCTCAACACAGACAGCATCGTCAGAAGGAAAGTTGATAAAATAAATTAAAAATTTTGTATTGTTCGATACATATGCGTACCGAACCGAAAGCACTGTATCGAACGGTTCAATATCGATACGAGTATCGTTGCACCCCTAGTGTATATATATATATGTATATATATAAGAGTGTTAAAATATTACTGATGTGCAGAAATTTAAAAAATGCAAAAGTGTATGTGCTTATGTAGAGGTTTATGAGAAAATGATGACTTTCAGTGACTCTTTGCGCTTGTTCCCATGTTTGACTGACAGACGAACCATAATTAAACTGTAGTATGTAGTTCAGAAACCGCAACATCATCAAAAGCTGGTTTATGCTTGGAGAGAGTGCATTTATGCACTGTTTACCAATATACACATGTTAGCTTTGACTGTGGTTTTCTTTACTATACAAGCTATGATTTAAGGGCTGCTGTCTGCCACTGGTATATCGTACTAAGTGGCTTGGTTGACTTTCTTTGTTTTCTTGTGATCGCCCACATGTACTGAATAGTTACGTGGTAGAAGACAGTATTTTACTTCTTATATTAACATTTTAGTATTTTCATTTGATGATCTTCAGCTATTGGAACACAGGATTTCAAGTTTTAAGGATTTCAAGTTCATAATAAATCTTATCTGATTTGGTTGTTCACTTGATTGTTAGACTTTTGTGTTGGCACACCTTAGATATTTTATACCAAAACGTATACTGTTCAAAAACCGTTATAATAAAGGAACACTTGATAAATACTCATGGTCAGTTAAACTTCAGGGATATCAATCTGTCCAATTAGGAAGCCTAAACCTGCTTTGGTGCAAATGAAAGTGGCAAAAAGTGATCTGGAGAGGCAACAACAGAACATTCACCAAGAATGGACTGGTTTTGCAAGTGGTGGTCACAGACCTATTGTTATTGCTCTGTCCTGATAATTCCTGACTGGTTTCTCTTTAGTTTTGCTTTTTGCAGTGTCCTTGTCACCTCTGGTAGCGTGAGATGCCTACTGCTGTGAAACGTGCATTTTTAATATAGTAAATCTACACTGCAGAAACTCCACTGGTGAGCTTGGAATTCAGTTCGGAATAATTTAGGTTTTGCAAAGGACTAAACAAACTCATGCTATTTGTTCAAAGCAAGATTTTTACTTCTGGACGTGCATGTCCACTGATTTTTTTTTTAATACTTTTTTTATAACAGAGAGGTTGGCTTTCAATGCACAAGGTCAGCCCAGGTTCAGTGTTACCTCCCGGTAACCCAATCCTCTACAGCATGAAAATACAGACTTTAACAGAGACACACCAACTCAATGACACAAAGAGGCCAGCAGTGTTTTTAACATGTTTTTAACCATGTCCAATCCTTTGTGTGAGTGCTCCCTGAGATGAGAGGACTGTCTGTCAAGGGGACACTAAAATAGCTATGTGGGCGAGGACAAGGGGGAGGTGTGGGAGATGTGATAGAGGGCTTCCGATGGATACCACTCCTTTGCCACGCGTGAACTGATGTGAATTTAGGTGACAGAAGCCTGTAACCTCTGGGAAAGAATCTGTAAGGGGAAAAGGGGGACAGAGAGAGCTGAAAAATGGGATTGACCCTTAACCCTCAGAGTCGGTAATGTGATCCTGGTATCTCTATTGTGGAGGGAGGGAGGTGGAGAGGAGGAGGTCACCAGGGAAAAGGGAAGGTAGTAGCCACGCCGTACTGCTGATTAGAACTTCCTGTGGTCAGCCACAGTGTTCCAGCTTGAAAACACACAAAAGTAGGCGCACACACACTTCAGACTAAGACATTCATGTAAACTTTGCACTTTCGGACACAAAAAATTACTCTTTAAACTTGACAATGTCAGCTGAGTTAACTGAAAGACTAAGCTAAGGCAAAGACTAGTGTTTAAACTAGCTAAAAAAAATAAATAAGGATGTCCGCCATTAGATTTATTTGGAATCCCAATTTTTAGAATTCAGTTGCATCAAATAGCTTGTTTGAAGTGATTTTTAGTATCAAATGACAGTTTCCTCCTGGTGAATCAGCAGCTTCCCTCAAGCCTAACTAGCTTTGAAATATTTTACATGAGTTTGCTGCTAAACTGGCACTCTATCCAGGCTGTCACCTTAGCTGAGATAGGCTCTTGACTAACAGATGTTGGGGTTTTTTTTATTTACAAAGATTGATCGGATGCCTGAAATAACCTTAGCGTTAGTTCAGTGAATGTACAATGCTCTGTCACTTTTAGTGGAAAATACAGTAGAAATATACAATTAGAATCAGACAGCCTTGGAAGAGGTGTACTGTTTAGGACTGCTTTTATTGACGTTGTATTCAGGCACAGACATGAGTTTGTGTTTCACTTCTGTGTAATTATCGTTCCAAACAGGCCAAATTTCAGAGACTTCCAGATACTCTGACATTTCACACTCTGTGGGTCAAGCTCCAAATACATTATAACCTACATTTCCCACTATTGTTTTCAGAGGCTGAGTGCCACTCCGGAAGGCACGGACGCTAACATTCGTTGGTAAAATCAGAGTTCCCCTTTAAGTACCATGGAAGACATCATTTAAAGTAGTATTATTGAACTTTTTGGGGATTGCTCACCAACCTTATGACACATGCTTCTGTGACTGACTGACTCTATTGCAGTCACACAGGTTTTATCATCAAATCTGAGTCTGTGCAATCACATCAGTGAGAGACCACTGTTCTTTATCTTCCAAGGTTTCAGTAGCATATTGTCTCTATAAATAGCTCGCTTTCTATTGGGACCTTTATTGTTTTAGCACAATAAGATTTCAAGAAAATATGAAAATGAGGGAGAGTCTATCTATAGAGAACAAGTGTTCTGGAGTGAAGCAAAGCATCAGTGATGTCAGCAGTCAAAAGCATGCAAAACAACCCGAGACAGTTGCGTCACCACTAACCTATAATGATTTGAATGGTGTCAGGGCAGACTGGAGTGATTAATTTTCACAGGCAAATCTCTTTTGTTTCAGTCTTCCCCAGCTCTGCAAAAATGTTCTGGACTGATTTTTTTTTTTGTAGAGCTGGGAAAGCTCTCTGTAAAATTCTGTTTTCTGTCATTGATGGTAGCTGTGAGAAATCAAACTGAAGCTAGGAAGGTTTTATTTATTTATGTTGTAAGATATATATATTAGGGGTGCAACGATACACAAAATTCACGGTTCGGTTCGGTTCGATACTTTGGTGTCACGGTTCGATATTTTTTCGATACAAAAAAAAATGTTCATGCCTTTTTAATTTGTCATTTATTAAAATTATAAATATATATTTTAACTCAAAAGTACAGTTTTTAAATTTAACCCTTGTGCGTGTTTTTTATTTTGACAGCGAATGCGCACCTGCGGACCACTTATGTGCACCCCTGGTTATTTAGCTCGTCATATTGCAGCCACAGAAATTATTTTGTCCATGAAACCATAAAGCTGCACTTTCTTTTTGCCTTATAGTCTGATTTGTCATAACTTTTCCATTTTGTGGTAAGCTTTTCTTTGGCTGTCACTTCTTCACCCTGACCTGTCTTATTTGGCTCAGCAGAACTAAAATATATATCCTGCTGCTTTTACACACGCACTCACATAACGCTCAGAGATTCTCTGCGCGATCAACCTCTCACATGTTTAAGCTTGCTGCGGGAGATTTCACTTGTCATGTTTGCGTAGTAAGCTAACGATTGATAAGACGATGTCAGAGGAATTGGTGCGCAAATTATCGTCACTCACCAATCAGTGCTGACGCTCTCTATACACAGTTTGCGCGATTGCAAAGTGAAAGCCAAAAAACAAGCGCAAATTCAAACGCGATTTCAATATGTCACATATTGACAGTGGCTCACCGATGCCAATGACATAATTACCCAGCTACATTTCCGAAAGAATGCAAAAGCATTGACATATATTTTTCCTTCCTACAATAGCCCGACGGGCAGGGCAGAGATAGATTTTGGTAGCCCGACTGGAAAAATCGCTAGCCCGACGTCTCGGGGCTAGCGATATTGCGAGCCCTGTATCTGATTGAGGAATCACTCATCTTTGGAAAAGAGAGTTTATTACAGAGAAATGGCTCTTTCCAAAATAAAAGCTATACTATACGCTTCTTCTGGGCTATATTCTCAGCAGCATATTAAACATATCAGGTCCCCATAAGGAGAATCATGTGCTAACGGCTGTCTAAATGACTCGGGTAAAGTTTGTAGCATGCGTGCTTGTTGTTTTTGTCTGCTTCCACTTGTCTTTGCACTAGGATGATGTCGGCGTAAATGTGCAGTCATATTCGTTGTGTTCCCACTAGTGCTGTCAGCGTTAATCTCGTTGAAATGACCTTAACGCCACAACACGGCAAATCTCCGTTAACGAGCTACACCTGATCGCCCTGTGCATGGGGCTAGACGGCCAACACGTTAACGAGCTAACTGCGCTAACACACTAGTTCCCACCCATGTAATTGAGCATTGCGTGGCACATCCAACATACTGTTTTACTTTAGTCCATGACGCGCTTACCTTCAGGGTCATACATGAAAACCAAAATAATTCCAAACGCCAGATCTGAATGAGGGTGGGGGAGGTTCAATTTGCCATGTTGCAAGGAGAGCTTAACTTCTGTCTCGCTAGCTTGCCCTGCGCTCTTCCTTCTGACGATGCTGTCTGTGTTGAGTGCTCAGTGGATCTGCGCTCGACAGTGCAGCCTAGGCGGAGTAGTCAAACACAGATTCACTGAGCGCTCAACACAGACAGCATCGTCAGAAGGAAAGTTGATAAAATAAATTACAAATTTTGTATTGTTCGATACATATGCGTACCGAACCGAAAGCACTGTATCGAACGGTTCAATATCGATACGAATATCGTTGCACACCTAATATATATATATATATATTTGGGATGAATCAAGTCTTTAAATAAGATGACTCCTGTCTCTCTTTTTTGCTCATACTCATTTTTGTGAGGTAAAGGTGCCTGTTTTCTTGCATGTTAGTGAATCTAATTCCTCATTCTTTTGGAAGGAAACACCTCAGTCAACTTTTAATGGTGTGTGTGGAGAGGTAGGGCTCTCAGGGGCAGAAACTTGGCTCTGCTGTGATTTATTGTTTAATTGAGCCGACTCGTTAAAGTTACCTGTAATTGATGCCATAAAACCCCTGGCCGTCTCCCAGCTTCTGGGTTGTGTAACACTGCAGGTTAACATGCAACCCGACATTCCTGTGGATATTTGACTGCACCAAACAGAACTGTATTTTCAGATCGTCTGCTTGTCTCAGTGTGAAGGAGCTGAAAGTGAAAAAAGGCAGTAATGGACTGGGGCAGTTTGTGCAGAGCTTTAGTTTGCTAGTACTTGAAAAAGAAAGGGAGATTGTGGATTGTGTGTGTGAGTGTGTATGTCTGGCAGTTTGGTATTTCCTGAAGGAGTTTCCTCCTACCGTCAGAGCGGAACCACCCTGGGCCCCTCAGCAGTCCAACCCACAGACTGACCCGGTACTGCTCCCAGAGAGAAAGAGAGAGGCATGGCAACAGTATGGAGTCTCATTGGATGTGAAGGTGTACAAGTATAAAGAAGCATTGATAAAGTTGTTGCACACAGAGAACTAGGTTGTTATTAAGATTGGAAGACTTATTGTCGTCTCCCCAGATCTGCCTCAGGCTATAGACACCTACGCATTCTGTTAGTCTAACGTTCCTTATCATCCATATTTGGTCTGTCATTGTATCATAATGCGTGTGGCTTGATGAAGAGGTGTATCCTCAGCACCTTACAGCAATTTGTTGGCTACAGTGTGCCCCAGAGATAGCAAGGAAGCACCAAGGAGGATTGTGGGCTGGGATTCCTGAGCTATTAGCCAGCATTACTCATCCAAAGGCCTGACAAGAGAAATATGGCAGATGAGGAGAAAAGGCTGGGGGGAGGGGGGAAGAGGGTATTGTTGAAAGAGTTACAGAGAGAAGAGTGAGTTTTGTCAGCCCTTGTCTTTGCCCCCTTGTCACAGCTGGGCTTGATTACCCAGGGTTCTCCGCTGAGCAGCTTCAGGCAACGTGAATACCGGATTGTAAGATGCACTGAGCTTTTTCGGGAGAGGAGGGAAAGATCAGATCTGACCTGTGTTACATTTTCCTAAATGGTTTTATAAATTCAGTTTTGAGCATTAGGCTGGTGATGTGGACATAATAAGAGCATGAAAAACTAAAACTCAGTCTTCTGACTGAATTGTAGATCCAAACCATTACCATCCTTTGGGAGTCAGTCAGTGATTCTTTGCCAAAGCTGCTGGTGTGAGTAATTTTTCATGGCGGTACTTCAAAGTCATCAAAGTCTGACACCAAAGGACACCTTGTGCGTGAGGCTCATATGCATAAGCAGCATCTGACAAAATGGTGTTATAGTTTGTTGGTTGTTCCTAAAAGTGACATTTTGAATAAAGCATCTGCTTCACCTGGAATATTTGAATCTTTGACACTTATGTTATTGCGCCAATTTTGGGCACTATTCATAATATAATATCAATACTGAACATATTACATTTCAGTCTGTGATTGACTGGCGGCCCGTCTTCGGTGTCTCTGTTTGTCCTTTCTTTTGGTTTTCTGAGGAGGACAGTCTCCCCAGAGACCTATTTCATGTGTGTGTCTTTCATAAACCTTTCACAAAGGGCCACTTTATGGTGATTGAAGTTGTGTTTACTAATGAATGCCAGACTGAATGTTCGCCCACCAGCTCATGAATATGCAATGATGTCAAACCGGCGCTAACACCCATGAGTTGTCTTTACTATTAGCCGCGACAGGAGGAGAAAACTGGAGCCCAGCTAAGAGTCTGAGAATTACAGGAGAAGCAGGAAGGAAGGAAAGGAAGAAAGTGAATGAGAGATGTAGATGCAGCCTTGGCTCAGAGCGAAGCCGCTGAGATTTTTAATGTGTGTCTCTGAGTGTGTATGTCCCATAGAGGAGTATGTTTATAAATCACAGAGTCAGGCAGTGTGTGTCTTGCAGGGCCGGTGTTTCCTGCAGTGTAATCTGAGTATCTGGTGGAATGTGTGAACCACATCCGACTCCACTCCACTCAAGCCCCCGACTCACTCAATATCCCACTGTAAACAACATGGCTTTGCCAGGGATTCTTGAACAGGACAGGTAGAGTCGCTATATCTCCCAAAAATAACAGAGTGCAGGAAATGCTTCAAAATAAGAGCATATTGGGCCCTGCAGTCAGCAAAAGTCACCCCTGAAAAGTGATATTAAACTTTTATTCACTGTGTTTTCAATGAACCTATGACTTCTTTATTGTGTATGTGCATGTGCGTGTGTGTGTGTGTGTGTGTGTGTGTGTGTGTGTGTGTGTGTGTGTGTGTGTGTGTGTGTGTGTGAGTGAGAGAGAGGTTTAGACTAAGAGGTTAATTGTAGTGTGACCTCCCTAATGTCTTTCCCTGGCTGGTTATCTTGATTGGGTAATTAATTCTGGGGCCGCTCTCTTCAGGCGACCCAGTATTTACACACTCACAAGTCTCTCTTTCTCATACACACACTTCTTTTGAACTCTCCTGAACTCCAGCACCACTACATTCCCTTAACCCTAAGGCTGTTCTATTGTTTTACTGTTACCTTTTCTCTTTATTTCCTCCTTCTCTCGTTCTTTCACTCCCGCTCATGTCTTTCTCTTTTTCATTCAGTCACTCTCAGACTGGCTCATCTGATATTTTATTCTCAATCCTTCCTCACAGCTTGAACCCTCAGAGAACTGACTGAAGTTAAAGTAGCTGCACAGTATCAATACAGCAAAATGTACTGCAAAAAGTTGCAGTTTAGGCTTTACTGTTGTAGCTTCAAACAAGTAGTTCTGTCTGCTTCACATTTCATACTTGCTTAGGCCTCGGTCACACAGGCCTAGTGACCGGTTAGCAAGCCCCCGGTCTGGTCACTGGTGTGTTTTCCCCAGCCCATTGGCGAGAGGTTGTGGGATGCTGCTGGTTCTCACTAGGTGAAATCAGTTGCAAAGAGGGTGCTGGACCAAAAACCTCACCGTGATTGTTTGGTTGCTAGCAGATTGGAGAAGTTATCCATAGTTTAAAGGAAGACACCAACTGAGTGGAACATTAAAAAGCTGTGATGCAACAGAGAAGCAGCCAGTGTTTTCAAAGTAAAGGTTTTTCCTTATTGCTAAAAACAACTTGTAGTAAAAGGTGCAATTTTTACCTTGAGAGTAAGTCTCCGTTTCTGGATTGCATTACACCAGTGATTCTCAAAGTGTGAGCCGAGACCACCTGCTGGAGGTACTGCAGGTAGATACCACAAATTCAATTAGAAATCACTCAAAGTGTGTACAGCTACACTTTTATATGACTTGTATGATTTATATGAATGTATTTATTTATATGACAGTTAAATTAAAACCGATAACAAGAGGTGGTTACTTTGAAATACTTCTCATTACTGTGATTCAGATTTACTGCTCTTGTATTGAAGTTTGTGTCCCAGTGGCTCACACATTGGCCTTAACACTTTGCATATGACTGCGTAGCAGTTTGTAGCCGACAGCCTGTGTTATTTATGTTTTTGAGTAAATTTTAAAGGATAAACATCACTTTCTCTTGTTTTTCGATTAGAGTGAAGATTTCAGACTGTAAATGTTTTTAGTTACTTTGAGGAAGCTTGCACTTCCTCCCCTCTTTCTGAATCCAGTTTTGGAGTATGCTCAGTCTTCAGGGCTGAGCGACCACTTCCTCTAAGTGGCAGACAGCTCACTGTTTTCTTCCCCACCTTATCACTCTATCACCAGCTAACAGACACAGAAAGAGAGAGTTAGAGGACGAGAGAGCAAGCAAAGGAGCTCCTTTTTGCTCTCTCTCTTTCTCTCTCCTGTGCACTCTTTCAGGTTTGGCTCTCCCTGTTTGGGCACGATGAGAACAGCAGATTATTGGAGCTGATAAGATGAGGAATGCTGCTTAGAGAGGAAACGCCATTCTGGATGAGATGTAGCCTATAGAAGCCTGTTCCCCTGTCCACGACATGTCATCCAACACCACCACTGGCCTTTTCCTATCCTTCGCGTTATAGAGGCAGGATAGACATAAGGGAAGTGAGCCGGGATTGAAATCCATTGACCCAAAGCAGATGAGCATGTCCATTCAAGCCGCCCTTTTCCTCCTGCTTGCCCTCTTTCTGCCTCTGTCTGCTCCTGTTGTTTTGACTTCATTTCTCTTGAATAATAATAAATTCAGAAGTGCGTACCAGTGGCCTAAAAAATATCAGTAAACTGTTGTCATTAGAACAAGTTTGTACCGAGAAAATGTCACTGGAAAATGTGTTAATGGAGCAGTATGTGGAGTATCTGCAGGGGTGTCGAACTCCAGGCCTCGAGGGCCGGTGTCCTGCAGGTTTTAGATATCAACACACCTGAATCAAATGATTAGTACATTACCAGGCCTCGGGAGAACTTCAAAACATGTTGAGGAGGTAATTTAGCGATTTAAATCAGCTGTGTTGGATCAAGGACACATCTAAAACCTGCAGGACACCGGCCCTCGAGGCCTGGAGCTCGACACCTGTGATCTAGAGAGATACTTTTGTCAAATGTTATTTAGTTTTTTTACTGTAAAATCTTTAAAAATTCATCTCAAAGGGAGTGGAAGGTGGAAATCTTGTGGTTTGTTCAGATGCAACTTTGTAGGCCTAAGCTTTGCTGCCATGAGAGAAGAGTTTTCTCTTGGAAACCCTTCCAAACAGCTCATGTTGGTCAGTCTTTTTTCTAATTGTACTGTTATGAACTCTAGCATTTAACATTCCTTCTGAGTCCTGTAGAGTCTGAGATGTACAGCTTGGTTTATTTGCACTTTATCTGAGCGTTCCACACACTGACTTTGGGCTGAATTTGGTGGGACATTTATTCCTGGGAAGACTGACAGGTGTATTTAACATTTTCTGCTTGTGAATCATTTCTCACTGTAGAATAACAGACTTTAAATTGTTTGAAAATGGCATTATTACACATTCGCAGCAACAATTGTTTCGCTAAAGTGATTGATGTCTTTCCTTGGCATTGCACTAAGACATACTTGGATACTCTAGACCAGCAACCTGCCAAAACGTCTGCTTAAATCAAAGTGTTCACACTTACTGCTCATCAATTAATCAGGTAATCTTGATTAACGTATTTATTATATTATATATTTATATGATATGATAAATATTATATATTTATAAAATGTATTTGATTTGATTATTTTTTATTTAACATTTGAGTTGCCCACTTAATCCTATGGAATTAGTAACTGCATACTTTGTAAGACCTTTTTTTCACATGACTGTAACATATTATCTATACTGAACTTATGAAATTAAATTAAAGTTGGGTTTTTTTCTAGAAGCAGGATTAAATACTTCAGCTGTCTTGCCAGTGTTCTCTACTGCACCCCAGTAAAACATGTACCTGCTGCATTTTGCAGAATCTGAGTTGTGAGTTGTGGCCACTTGTTGAAGTTTTAAAACCTTGTAGATTCCTTATTGTGGTGCTTATCCTACATTTTTAAAAATTTGTTCAATAACCGATAGTCCAATGTGGAAATTTTCCTTCCTCCCAGTGTTTAATGTTCATATAATACAAAGAATACTAGAAGAGTCTGAAAGAAAAACTATTTGTTTATTAGTTTCTCAGGATTTTCTTAGCACCATTGATCTACCTAAAACAGTGAAATGGCAGTTTGTGATCAAAAATAAAAAGTATGTAATATGTTAATGTCTTTGATCATATTTTATTACAATCTTTGATTGAAATTGTCCACTTGCACACATGCATGATACAAAGAAAAGCCCAGTTTTCCTCTTGAACCAGAGCAAACCTGACTACATCCAGAAAATGAGCAATGGCTGGTGACAGTCACGGAGGAGAGACAAGGTTGTCTGTTAGCAGGTTCAGAGAGCGGCTGAGGTGAAAAACGGAGAAGGGGAGAAGGAAAGAGCAAGAGACTAATAAATAGTGTGCTGAGAGTTGAAAACTGCAGACAGAAGTTTTTGTGTGCGACTGCCTCGCTTAACCCCAACGCCACTGAAAGTTCAGCCAGGGCCTGAATTAGATCACATCAAGGGATCATCTCACTCTGTGTGCATGTGTATGCTAAAGTGTGTGTGTACCACATCCTTCAGCCAAAACTCACCTGTTGATCTTCATCCCACATAGCTGACATCTATGTCACCCGTACTAAAACAGCTCCCAAAATGAGGGCAGACATGTAACCTATACACGCTTGATGTGTGTGTTTGTATACTGTGAGGCCGAACTAAAAGTAGATTGTTTGTGTGATAGAGGCCAAGGCAGGAGAGAAGTTAGACGTTTTTGGTTTTGGCTCGTCAAACCATAATTTAATTTTGTTACCACTGGGCATATAATAACAGATCTGGACATCAGTAATAACAAAATTGTACTCACGCTAAAAGCTAAGATCTAGAACAAAGTCAAACAGGGCAAGAAATACAAGTTAGACTGTCAGACAGGTTTCAAACCCACATGTTTGCCAACATCACTTGTTCCCAGCGTTGAACAGTGAAACGATCACTCAAAAACTGGCTGACTTGAGGGATTACGCCATCGTTTCAGGTGTTCTGACTTTCAGCTTTACCTCAAAATATGTTGGGTTACATAATCTTCCTAAACTTTTGGTTGGTTGAAAATCTGCCTGAATGTCTGACTTGTGGGTTGTTTTGTAGAAATTAGTAGAAATGACGCTGCCATGCTCTCAGCAATTATTTTGCTATGCACAGTGTTAAGCAATTGCAAAAGCCTTCCAAAATAAGACCAAGGTTATAATTTGGTGTGCGTTTTGGGGGGAAAAAAGACAACAGCAACACTTATGTGAAGTTGTGCAAGAAAACAAGTAAACCACCGTGCCCATGACTCCCACATTTAATCAGTTGAGGCTGTGATGTTATAATCATAGATAAGAATGCTGATTGTGCAGCTAGAAGACAATGCCTGCACAGTCCAGGAATGCAGGCAAAATCCAGTAAGCCAAACACAAATCTTTTTCTATGTATTGTTCCAATACTAATTTTATATTGCATGTAGTTTTATGTTTTAGAATATCAATAATTGGGGTTGTTACTCAAAAAAGTAGAGTTACACATTACGCTTCTTAAAAGTTATACAGTAAGTTACTTAATTACATGCCAGAGAATCTAATTTGTTACATTATCTCTCCATTAAATAACCGTGCATTGCCACATATTTACCAGTTAACAATATAAAACGCTGGCTACAGTTCCCCACATGAACTGAAATCCCTAATGAGCACACACATAAGAGCTTTCTTTTAGTGTTATGTATGAAAACAAAGCCGACTACAAAAAGCAAAGATGACAACCAGCCCACAGAGATTTGAATTCGATTGCCACAGTGATTCTGCTGTAGAAACATGTACATGTAGTAGAACTGGAGGCTAAAATGCTGCAAGCCTGATTGTTCATCAGGTTGTTACCTGCTGAAACTCAGGCTCTGGCTGCTGGGATGGGGTCTGCATATACTCAGCTTTATCATCAGCCTGCGTTCTTGGCTAGCTTTGTATTAGTATTCTGTCTGTGCAGGGGCTTCCAAAGAGCCAAAGATATATTAGTAGCATAATTGTTTCTTGTCCTGTTGTGCAATAAAAAAAGTATAAAAAGCAATGTCCATGTCTCTGCTGCAGGCTGCTCCACCAGTTTCCCCCTCCTGCACACCATCTGAAATCAGCTCATTGTGTTACAAGTGCGCAGGAAGAAAAAAGCATTTAGTCATTTGGAACACGTAGCAGTTGGCTCAGTCCATTCTGCTTCCTAAGTGAAAGGGCCTTTAGCCGTTTTCTTACTGTAGCAGATACGGCATGTCTCATTAGTGCCATACAGTTTATGGAGAGAGCTTGTTATTTAATTTCATTATTTAAAACTCCAAATATTTTCATTTCAGCCTCCAGAACATCAGTAATAATTACGTTGAACCTTCAAAAACCAGTGGGGGACATGTAGGGGTGGGTACCAAATTCAGCATTGATAAGGGTGCCAACTGAGCTTACTTTGGTAATACTGAGTACAGTTTTACACCAAATCACTGGGTGCCACTTTTGATATCAGTTCATATCTGGGGTTAGCTGTTCCTACCTGTTCTTGTCACCCTTGCAAATGTTAGTGTGTGCCAAAAGTTACACATAATTGTTGGTGTGCAAAATGCAAACCACATCTAATCAGAGAAAAAATCTGGTCAAAACAGAGAGATTTGGTTTTGTGTTGTGTGTAAAGTGTTTCAAAGAAGTAAAATGTTTCAGTGGAGAAGTATAGACTGAAGAAAAAAATGTTAATTTATTATTTTGTTTTGAGCAAAGTCCAGAAAAACAGTTGTTATTCACTTCTGGTACCAAATACAGGTACCTGTACTGATACCAGTGTGTTTTAAAGTATGAAAGGTACCCAGCTGTAGTAACAACACAGTGCTTATGTCCATCTTTTATATATAGTCTTCAATTTTAATGTGTAGGCTTGAGGTCTTAATGTTAATCTGCCTGTTACCAATGTCCTCTATACACATCAAAGCTGTATCTAATGTTAGCAGTGTAGCTGTTACTTTAATCCATTTCAATTGTTGCCATATTAATCATATAAATTGGACCCAGACTTTCCTTCAGCATGGAGAATATAGAAGCTACTTAACAGTCATCATCTGTACCAAAACACTGAGGCTGAGTGTCAAAGCCTAGACAAACCCCTCGATGCTTAACTGAGATTACACAACAATTAAGATAAGAGAGGATGAGATTTTCCTCTCCCCTCAGTCTCTCACCCTCTCTCACTCAATCTCGCTCTCTCCTTTTTTAAGTATGATTGTAAAGAATGTTGTTTAAAGAAGGGAAATTAAGTTTGCCTTTGATGTCTTCTGAAATATGAAACAGCCACTCGCTTATAGAAATGTTAAACACTCACCACACACACGCTCACGCTGACACACACCAGCTGATTTCACTGGAAGCCGCTGCTTCGCCCAAACGTTATTATACAAATGCCCAAACAGACTAAACACTTACTTACTTTTCACTGGAAATTACTTAACTGCACAGTTTCAGTTTGACCTCTGTGGAAGTGAGCGGTCACCTGAGCCACCCCCCACCCCCTCACCCCCACCTCCCGTAGTCTTTTCCCTCCCTCCACCTCTCACTCTCTCCCTCTCTCCCTCTGCTGCTTTCTGCTGACTCCTGGAATTATGATCTGTTTCCCGTCCACAGGAATAATAGAATACAGGAGGAAGAGGGGGGTCGTCAGCAGCTCTGTGGAACAGTAGTGAGGAGTCCAGCTACACTGTGGTTACATTCTGTTTGTATGTGTGTGTGTGTGTGTGTGTGTCTGCAAATGCGTTTATATCCAGATGTGCTAATGTGCAATGTTTTCCTCTTCATTTCCATAAACTTCACACATTAAAAGATTATCCTCGGACACGGACACACACATAGAAACAGAACTTAAACTCCATTAATGCTCATAAATCTTAACCCTCCTCCCATTATCTTGACAGTAAACGCCTCATGTATACAACCACGCGGCAGGCAGTGGGTCTCCACTCTCTACCAGAGCCTCCAGGCACTTAACACTATCGGCAGTCAGATCCAGCCACTCCAGTGTGTTTGGAGTGTGTGTGGAGTGTGTCCTCAGCCGCATAAATATTTATCACACGGCTACCCCAGGAATTTTAATGAGCACTGATGGAGAGCAATCAACACAGTAGAGCCAGTAGAGAGAGAGAGAGGCGAGAAGATGACATGAAGTGAGAGTTTGTGATATTTTAGCTTTTAAATATTAACATGACTTTCACTGTTTTCCCGAGGAGATTCACACGCTCCTGCTTTTCTACTGATTTAGTCTTTTAAGAGTTTTTGTGTGTGGCTTTTTGCACTAAATTTGTCATTACTGTGTATACGTGTATTTCCCACTATACGTGCGTGCGTGCGTGTGTGTGTGTGTGTGTGTGTGTGTGTGTGTGTAGTGTAGTATTGTACATACTCATCAAGGTGACAGGGCCACCCCTTAGAGGTCACTTAACACATTGTGTGCAGGCCAAGCTGCATGGGGAGTGAGGGAAGGAAACCTGAGCTGTAACTCACACAGCTCGCTCTCTCTCCCCCGTAGACACAAGCGCATACATAGAATGAGACACGCTGGACCTGGCCTTTGACATCTGGCTGGGAGCGGCTAATAACTGTCTTGGATTCCTAAAGACGCAGCAGCTCGGAGTTCATTGAAATTTACTGCAGTGATGCTTTATTGACTTGAGGAAACAATAAATATGAAATCACTGATTTGTGTTGCCACAGAGTGGCACAAATGAAACCCACAGGTCTTCGTTTCTTCTGCTCAATATTCCAGGATTTCATAAGATGCCAGATAAATTACACTAAATAGAAAGTATGTCAGTTTGAAGGAGTAGTGCAGACAGAGGTAACCTACATTTTTTTATGACTCTGGTTTCCATATTTTGTTCCAGTGTAAACAACATATTGTGTCAAAAAGAGCTAAAATAAGCGGGTGCAGTCGTGCAGACAATATTTCTTCTTCAAATGTTAAGTAACTGAAAGGAGAATATATGAGGATTTTTAGATTTTAAGTGGTTTAAAATGTTTAACCTCCTACCATATAATAGTAAATTCCTCGTAATACTATTTTTAGTTTATTTAAAGCAATAAAGTAATAACTTAAAATATTCTGTATAATCTAACCTGTTGGCCTGAATTTTCGTTACTTTATTACATTCTCTTTTCAGTTCAGTCACAGTTATATCTGCTAATGTAAGATCTGTGTATGTTTAACTTATCTTACTAATCACTTTGAAACCCACCTTAGCGATCCTGAGCCTCAGCCCCAGGCTGAGAAGCACAATCTACTGTGCTTGAACAGATACTTCATGTCAGAGTCAAATTTTTGTATCACTAGAATTAAGTATTAAGTTATTACCAAGTTATTACAAGATTATGATGTACTGTGAATTTAATTAGAAAAAGAAATGGTGAATGTGAAGCACTTAAAGAGCACCTTTTTAACATTCACCTGTTAATGCACACACACAACCCAGTGACAATAGAGCAGGCCAATCATCAATAACATCTTAGAATTCAAAGATGCCCTGGCATGTGGAAGGGCCATGGATCAAACTCTCAGCCATGTGATTTGTGGACAGCTCGCTCTCACACCTGAGCCATTAAAACAGAGACTACTGCTGTTGTACAAATTACTGCATCGGTCTCCGATTTCATCCCTCCCTCCTTCTCCCTTCCCTTTACTTGAAACTGAGGGTCTTTTGTGCTTTAAAGGAAGTGATAAGTTGAGGCGATGCTGGCGGAGGTGCGTTAGAAATTGACCAGTGACAGATTTGTGACTGTAGGTCCAAGCAGCACTGAAACGATGAAACTCACTTTTTTTGCTACAAGTATGTCCCCACCTGCACAGACACACACACAAACACAGATGGCGACTCACACACCTGTGCACATTGTGTATGCATTAACTTTCATGTTTCTGCAGGCAGGCTAGGTATCAGTCTGCTCCTTCCTCATTGTCCCGCCTTCATGTCCTTGTCATTGTCCGCGCAGAAATTCATCCCGGGTTTAAAAGCCCTGGATCAGGGATGACTTCTTCCATCAAAATCCCACCGAGGTCAAAGATCAGAACATCTGGGTCTGGTTGGAACATCTGGGTCTGCTGGGGACATGGAGACCGTGGGCTCCAGACTCTCACAGCGTTCTCGGCCCCTTTATCTAATTTCCTTTGAAGTATTTGCAGCCTCATGTCCACTACTGTACAAATACCAGACACACTACTGGACTTCCAAAACCACATCATAGTCTCCCAGCATGCAATCCTCAGAGCAAGAGAGAGGAAAGAGAATCGGTTTCTTGAAAATGTTTGATCTGGGTAGGTTTGCAGTCGGAAGAAAAATAAATGCAGCTTAGGGACATGTAGCATTTTTTAATCTATCCTGACAATTGTACTTCGTGCGTGCGTGCGTGTGTGCGTGCGTGTGTGTATGTGTGTGTGTGCGTGTTCACACATCGCTGCCTGTTAGTGTGTATGTGCCCTTATGTGGGGGTCAGCCCGTGTGCTGTGTGATTTATTGAAAGGCCTTGTAGTGATACCAGATTCCTTTGCGTTAAATGCCTGCTCTGAGGGCCTCTTACTGGCTGTGTGCTTTATGGACCATGATCACACCCTATTTGTCTCTCACTTTTACATTTCTAAGGATTAATTTTATGGCTTCTCATCTTTATTAGACTGGATAGTGTAAGAAAAAGGGCAAAAGAGCAGAATGAGCAAGGGAAGGTCAGACCGCATACTTGAGGACATGTCAGGCTTTTTGTATTACGAGTGATTGTTAGATTGTTTGACTGTATAGGTTACAGTTATATTTTGGGTCTTTTCAATAGTCATACTGCTTTTGTTTTATCTGATGTTTCGGTCTAGTCCAAAAGTACTTTTTTAATGAACAGAAAACTGTAGGAAGATGTTGTGGCTTTTTAGATTGTCCATTTATTTCCAGTCATTACCAGTACAGCTGATCAAATAAACTGAGCTGATCAGGAAAGGAGAGGAAAGGACCACCTAGTGCTAAAATCATCAACTTATATGCATTACCAAAGCATACTCCAGGCATGTGATGAAGATCTTTTTACATCCCAGTCTCATAACTATTGCTTGGGAGCTAAGATTAGATAAAAACTGGGGATGTTGTGGTTTTATTTCAATCTGCAATTTGAGTCTGTTCTTTTTCTCTTTCAAAGTTTGGATCAATCTGGGATCGGTTCAGCCACTACAATCACTCCACTTGTTCCTGAGGAAAGTTTCTGGCTGGTGTTTTCCACATACCAATTACTTGTGGCAGTGTTCATCGCATAATCAGGACAGAAAATCGTCTCAGAAACAAAGATGTGTTTTTTAATGCTTAGTTAAGGTTTTTAATTCAGAAACTTATAGAAATAACTTTACAGCCATGAGCTGATGATCAGAATTGACCGAAATGATGTTGCCTTATTTGTGCAACGCATTGTAAATAATAAATGTGACCCTCTTTTTACTCGTCTGACAAAATGAACTTCTTTCCTAATTCTTTGATGCCACTCAGAGACCTCAGTGCCCCTTCATAAGCTTTAACTTAGTCTCGGTTGATGAGCAGGTGTAGATCATATTGTCATTCAACTTGTGAGAGCCACATTTTGTCACAGCTAAAAAAAAAAAAAAAAAAAATTATTATTTTTTTTTAGATTTGTGCTGCTTAATTGTGTTATTATGACTGCTACATATTTGCAGACACGGACAGAACGCTGAGTTAAACAGGACGTACCAAGCTGTTGGGTTTGGTTCCAAATCGGATCCATATGAAGATTGTATTGTGCCCCCATCTGTTAGTAGTTCATGTTGAATTATTCGCTACATGCTCTGTTTGGGTGAATTCACTTGGCCGCAGAACGCTCTTGTTAGCAGTTTGGACTCAGCTTTTATTTCACTGAGTGGTACTCTGCAGTATGAGCTCTGATGGTGAGGTTGTCTGTCACCTGTAGAAATCCTGGTTGACAAAGACCAGACGCTGGATTAACTTCCTGGATGCTGAACCGTGTGGTTACGTGCTAAGAAGGCAGACTTAGCAGACAGGAGTCTGATTTCAGCAGATGTTTTCCTGCCAAACTCAGATGGAGATTTCAGGCCTAACAGTAGTGGTGACAAAATGCTGATTTAAATACAAGGAATGGCTCTGCCTTCTTCCTCCCAGCTTCATGTGTTGTTCGATTTACACGTATATTATTAGCCTTAAAAATATATCATGATATTTCAAGAAAATTCACAAAATGATATTTATGTAAAAAACAAAATACTGAGCAGTCTCTAAACTGAATAGTCTCTCCTTCCTTGTAGCCTGGTTGTACTCGATGATGTGTTTTTTGCCTCAAGTGGTCAAAAAAGTGCGTCCACCTTTAGCAAGAATCGTTCTGCGAGGTTGTTAGAGTAGTTTTACGTTATTAAATCCTCATTGGAGGCTGTGGTCATTGTGGCCGTCACTGCTGTAGCAGTGATATCACAATGTAACACTTTAATATCTCCAAAAAAAGAATAATTTCACCAGTATTATCGTGGATAGCTCACACCCCTCATTTAAATCCCAATCTGCTCAGTGCTTTAGAGCTTTCACTGTCTTAGTAAAGTTACTATTCAACAGAAAATATACAGGCGGAGAAAAAACAAGAGTACGAATACTTGCTCTAAAGATACATTCATCTTTTTAGATGTGTAGCTGGTTAACACATCAACTTGAATCCGACCATTTTTGACATCACATAAACTTGGAACATGCTTTAATAGGTCCTTTCCATTAGCAGTAAGTAAGGATTTATGTTGTCTGTTTTGGCACATATTCTGCAAGAATTTCTTCTTTAATATTTAGATAAATTATTTAAACTCACAACCTTACGGTTACTTTAGCTTCCAGTCATATAAAACCACAAAACGATGTGATCTCTTGATGCGTAATACATATTAAGCACCACCACCGTGGACTGTAAATAGGGTATGAGAGAGATGTCCGTCATGCGTGTTACCCTTTGAAAGGAAAACAAAGTCAAAGAAGTAAAAAGTGTGCCATGTGTGGTCAAGGTTCACCTATAAAATTGCCTCTCCTGACCATTAACAGCACTGTCAGGCCATCTATCAGTCACACCGAATGGCAGTAAAGGAGCTTGTATTAAGCTCCTTATGCAAAATGCTGCAGCTGGAAGTTTGGAGTCTCGCTGCTCTACATTTCCATCACCCTCCTCAGTTTCCCTCACAGTTAATTTTGTGGTTCTAAAACTTGGTTTGCAAAGACGTATATAACCTGTGTTGTTGCTACATTACTGTTTCTACAGTGTTTGTAAGAGTGCTGTGATTTACCAGATAACAAGAAGCTCAGGTTAAAGTACAAAGACCTCTCCATCTCCAGATGTGACATTATGTTAAGAAAACGCCGTCTGTTTTGGACTTTCGGGTAAATTTGCTGGTCAAAGCTGCTGGTCAAAGCTGTATCTGTAAGGCAGTCGCAGGCTTTGGGAGCTCGCCTCTGAACTGCAGGTGCATGGATGAATTTGTCACTTGTCTCGTTTAACAGAACGCAGACACAGTGACTCTTTAAAGATGGAGTCTGTGCTCCAGGTTCAGTCCATTGAGTTCAGGTAAGGGTCTTGCCATTGGCAGCAGGTGTTGCAGCTTCATATTTATTTCACTTCATTTGAACTACGTATGCATGCAGACAGAATCTAAACAAAAGGCAACTTCGGGATTTTTTCCCCTGCAGGTCAAACTTCCTGCATTTGTTTACTTTCCCTTTTCAAGCATCTGTCTCCGAAACACTCACATCAGATTAGACTTAACTATCCTGCTGTTTAGCAAACCATCACTAACAAAGGTATAAACCATGTGACTCTCCCTGATGTATAGAAATTATAAAGGAGGTGCAGTTGCTACTTGTTAATGTCAGCTTACCGCTTTTCTCTAAACCAGTTCGTGACTAGACCAGTTGATGTTTCTTTTATGCCAGCTATGAAATGTTCTCCATTACAAACCCTAATCAATATAATTATGAAGCAAGTGGATTATTTAATATAATTGTGGAGTAAGTCGCCCTATAATAATTACATTCAGCCTCATGATAAATTATGTCTCATTGCTGCAGGTAATTAGTCTGAAAATGTTTCCAGTTATGGCTTTGAGTGCCAAAAACGTTTGTGAGTAATGTACAGAGCTGCTCACATGAGAAAGAGCTGTTTGTCCTGCTACGGAGGAGAAAATGGGCTGAAGCTTTCATCTGCTCAGCTGTATATAGACCATGCAGAGTTAAAAATAAAAAGACCGCTCACCCAGAATTGAACCAAGTTTTCAACTCGGGCCGAATAATATCAAACTGAACTCTGTCAGAAACCTGAATCGGCCTGTACTTGTTCCCTCCGTGTGTGTTCAGTGTTCTTGCCTTTGTGTGTAATCAGAAGAGTGTGATTAAGCGCTGTGGAGCCTCTCTGAGATGTGGGTCCCCGCTCTCTAAAAGGCTGAAGTATGCCAGCGCTGCCGTGTGCTTTCCTCTGTAATAAGATCACCCAGAAAAGACGTTTTCAAGAGGTTCAGTGTCAGATGGTAACACTGCTCTGCTCGGTGCACTTTACCCTGGGCTGCTGTTCATAGGTGGGGTTTGGCATCCCGTTTCCGGCTAACAGTGTGCTATAAAGCGATATTCATTTCAACTTTGCAACAACAGTTTGAAAAAGAGCCTACTGTGTTTAAACGACAAAGCCAGGCCCGTAAAAGAAACGGTTTGGATGTGCAGGAACTTTACCGACTGCACCCCGCTTCCAACGTTTGCGCGAGAAGCGGGTACACCGGCTGTGAGTCAGGCCTCGTCGTTCAGCCTGAGTGTTGGACCTCACTGATGCTCATGTGGCTGAATGAAAGCAAATCCCCTGCACGTTCCAAAATCTTGTGGAAAGACTGAAACTAGAAGAGCGGCATCTGCACGCAGCAGCAAAGTCAGTTAAGTCTTAAAATGGTAGTTCTGGTTGACACGGTGACACTTAAGGTTGTTTAAGCTGGCAACACTAAGAGCGTATCGACCATGAAATACCCTTTTGAGCTGAAAGTTTAGCGAGTATTTACCGTTCCTTTGGTTATTTGTCTTGTGTTGTATTTTTTAAGTCAAACTTGTTTTTCTTCATGGATTGCATTATCCTTACACTAACACTTACTGTATACGTATCCTCTTTCAAATTCCAGAGACCAGCTCTTTAGCTCTTCCTCTCTTTCAGGTTACGTCACTACATGTGATGTTCACACATGCAGGATCTTGTCCACTGAATTCCATCCAGTATGCGCATGCATCATTTTCTGTATACCTCTCTGTGCACATGGATGCCGTTTATTACTTATCAATGTATGTGCATATGTGTGCCGCAGCTAACAGCAGAGATCAGCAGAAACACGATTAGCCTGAAAACATATATGCCAGGTTAGTTAAAAACAAATAATAACACAATTTAGCAGCCACACTATGCATGCATGTAATCCATTAAAGCAATGACAGATTGCACCACTGATAGTACAGACTGCTGCCACAGTGAGTTTCAGAGGCTATTTTGTTTGGTTGTCCTCAGACTTTTGGTCTTGGAGCATTAGGAGGCCCGTGTAGTGCAGAGAGAAAAGAAAAGAGAGAAGCACAGGGGAAACCCAGCACAGCACTTTGAGCACTTCTTGAGAAACCACCACTGCAGCAATAACTGTGTTTAACACGAGCCGTCCTGTATAAAAGTATTAAAATCACAGAATCAGCCTTTCTTCGTCTGTGTGTTCGACACAGTTGTCCATGAGTGAGAATCTTTGTAAATATAAGAAATAGAATAGTGGGAATAGAAGTCGGAGAAAGGACTGAAGCTTAAAAAAGACACACAAAGAAGAGGCTTCTCTCGCTTTCTTTTTTTTATTTGGACTCGCTTTGGTGGTCTGAAGCAGGGTCTCACTGGATCTTGAACCCGGTGCAAAACCCAGCGGGGAGGAGAATGAGTGAGGGGTTGAGGGGGAGAGGGTGAGTGGGGGGTCCTGAGCTAGGGGTTACACCACCAGAGTCCCACAATTCATCATGCTCTGGCACCAACGGGGGCTGTCTGGACAGATCGGAGGTGGGGAGCCGAGAGGGGGGGATTGATGGCCGGGGAGACTCTGTGACCTCCTTTTTTCCCCCAAGAGAGGAGATAATGTGTGCATGTATGTGGGAGAGAGAGAAAGTTATCATCACCCTCCATCCCTTGCATCCTGTTGAAGACATCAAGTTTGGATATTGAGTTTGATCCAGTACGTCTTCATATCGGAGTGACACATCAGCTGGGCTGAGGGGTCTCCTCCTCACAGGCATCAGATCAGTCATGACAGATCATTTGTTTTTCTTTCTCCCCCTCTCTCCTTTCCCTTCTTTCTCCTTTTCTCTGGCTCCTCTCTGTCTTTTTACTAGGACTACCTACAAGGTGACAGCACCAAAGCCTCTCAGAAGTTGGGTTGGAAGCCAAAGGTGACTTTTGAGGTAGGTTGGTTTGAGAGCACAGCCGGTTGGTCCTGCTGGATAGCATTAGCACACATATAATAAATGTAATGGGAGTAGTTTTCCACACGTGTAGACAATGGAATGACGTGATGAAATCAAAGGTGACTGAAAAAAAAAACACCAAATCAAAACATTTCAATGACAAATGAAAGAATGGTTTTGAAAGCCTGTAACGATTTCTAGAAACGCAGCCTTCTTTCAGCGAACTGTTAAAAGAAAATACACAAAGGTTCACTGCATCAAATCCACACGAAGCAACAGAAAAACAACCAGCACACGAGTTTTGAGTCTTTTAGCTTTTAGATTAGAATTTTAGAATTTTATTACAGTTGTATATTTTATCTACTTTTCATTTTATGCTGCATCAGATTATTATAAAGCTCTTTGGTACCAAAGCTCTTTGTTTATTCCTTTCTGTGAATAGTGCTATAAAAATAAATACTTGCTTTATAACATTTTGTATGTTGTTTAGAAATCAGCCTTTTAATAAAAGATTATTAGGCAAAGACTACTATAAATTAAGCAAATATTTCTCAATATATTTTTTTGTACTTCTAAAAATATATATATTGAAATATAATGAAATAATGAAAATTTAATTTTTTGAAGTGCTTAGACGCTTTGATTAAATAGTTTCTAAGGCTAAATAATATATTAATAATGCAGCCAGTGTTGAGAAAACACAACTGTGTTTTTCGGTTAAACCTTATTTATTTTGGAGAAAGAAAAAAAAAAGAAAACTACAGTTCAAGGTTTCATATTTTCTCAACTTTACCTGCTCGGGAAGTTTGGCTGAACTATAAAAATATAAATTCTGAATCTTCTGATAAACAAAAACAATCTTATCTCCTATCTGTCGCTGCAGACACTCCAAAGCTCTGAGCTCTTATCAGTACAATATGACCCAACGACACAAGCACGTTATGGATCATTGTCAGGTCCTAATACTGATAAACTCGATGTATTTATTATGTTTATCCAGCTGCAGTATAACTGTGTGTGGAAGGGAGGTCTTCACGTAGGCCGAGTTTAAACCGCGGGTGTAAACGAGCCTTACTTCATGTATTTTATGTTTGTGTCTTTACCTTTTAGAGATATCAACCTTTCCAAATATATAAATCTGATCCTGTCCCCTTGCAGGATCTGGTGAAGGAGATGGTGGACGCAGACATCGATCTCATGAAGAAAAATCCAAATGCCTGAGGCCAAGTCAGTCAGTCCTTACACTACGGGCATGTTTTAGCACTCCTGGGTTCTTCCACTGAGATCCATAGTGGAAGACCCACCTTTCCTTTTTACCTGTATGACTCTTCCAAATCAATTGATTGTCTTGTTGCGGGTGTTCGAGTGAATAATGGTTGTTGTTGTATCTGTTGTCTGTTTCTCATATTTAGATTGATTAAATGCCTTTTACATTTTAACACTGATTATGTTTTATTGTTATTACTGAGGGGTTTTTATTGTATTTTTTTTTCATTGTTTTGGGACTGTCAACGCTGAAATCTTTTCCTCTGAAGTGTGACATGGAAAAAGTTAAATGAATGAATAGAAATGAATGGAGATTTTTATCTTTTATTAATATGAGCAGGGGATCCATTTGGTACAATAAAAAAAGTCTTTTAATATCGTGTCTGTTTGTTTTCTCATGAAACACAATAAATTCTATAGAAGGCCTAATTTTTTTCTTTTTTTAATTCTAAGGAAATGTGGGAAATAAAAGCTGCAAATCCAGGTTTGAACCGCAGGTTGCGTGCGCGGAGTGTGCATGTGCACGCGCATGGGATCCCCAGTTTGTGCAGAGGTCTGGCTCTACTCTGTCGTTTCTTTCCTCTCTGTTTGCTCCTAATTCCAAGTTTTTCTTTAGAATGTACCAGAACACTGCGCTCCTTTATTCTGAGGGAAATGCGTTTTTCTCCTGCTCTCAAACATCTACCTGGAAACATCTACATCTGGATCGTGAGCGGCCTTGTGGCCTAAAATGAATGCCCGCATTTAAACTGTTGGCCCTGACTTGTTGTGACCCTGACGGTGACGGTTGCTGGGTGTGTTGGACACTCGTAACTGTTCCCACTTTGCAGAAGTTAGATGACTTCTTCTTCCTTAACAGCCACACTGCTTTCTCTTTGCTCGTCTTTATTGTTTAATTCGAGGTATTGAATCCAAAAGGGTCGTTTTCACGAGGGCACGTCATTCATACTTGTTTAAGAAAAAGAGTATATTTGATTAAAATGCTGCGACTGGAAGTGATGTAGTGCTGTCATGTGTCTAACAGCCTAGTTATCCATCCTCTGCTGTTATTGACTGTACAGGAGACCTGACGCTCTCTATAGATTACATTAGATTATTTGTTGTGTTTAATGATGGGCCTTACTATCTTACATTCCAGCCCTCCTGTATCACACTATTAATAAATATGAATGCAGAAGCAATCTGGTGTGTTTACAGTATTTGTGGGAATTTAGCTCTGTTAAAAACAGTCGAAAAAACTCTATATTTTGAAGATATAAATGCAAAGTATGTGCGTGCAGCCAAAATCTACTTTATCTCAAATGAAAGTGCACGTGCACCAGAATGGCCTATCTCAGATGGAGTATCTGATATTTTATTAAAGTATTATTACAAATATTTATGCAAGGCGCCTTTTATCAATTTCCCGAAAATCATTAAAGTTGTGAAATAAGGTTTTTTTTGTTTTGTTTGAGGTTTTTTTGGTTGTTTTTTTAAGTGCGGCATCTTATTTCCACGTGGAATGCTAAATGAAGTATCTCCGATTTAAATGCAGCACTCGGTAAATGTCGGTCCCTCCTCAGAGCACACTGCTGCTGTCAGATTTTGACATTCAACTTGCGCGGACCCTGAAGGTCTCCGTGAGCGGTCTGTGGAGGGTGGGGTCGCCTGTGTGTTTTTCTGGACGGCACCTACAGGACATTTAAAAGTCTCTGTGATCGTCCTGGACAGCGCTGAGTCTGTGCGGACTCCAGATTGGAAACAGATGTTGCTCTGAGGTTGTTTGGGCCCCCGAAAGCGCGCTGAGAGCACACAACACACTGAGCCCGCGGCCTCACACAGGTGCACCGAGTATTCCCCTTTAATAACACTTAGACACGTTTTGTGATCGGCTCTGCTGTTGGCGCACAAACAAAGAAAAGATGACTGAGATTTGAACCGAGAAGGAGTCTCGGAAGGAGGAGGGGAGCAGACTTGTGCAGCTAAATAAACGTTTTTAAGGAGATTAAACGGCTCTAAAGTCACGATTTTCAGAATCCCTGAAAAACGCGAATATAATAATTTTCTGTCAAATCAAACGCACGAGAGATATTGTAGGGGGAGGTGATCCCTAAAGTGAAAGCTGCAGGAGGGAGAAGCTGCTCCTTTCTTTCAAAGCTCCAGCTTTACTGAGCATATTTGGACAGACGGCCACAGAGTGGAAGACGGAGAAAAGGATCCGACCAGTGCCCTCTATCATTTGTTATTAGGAAGAGAAAATACTGATCTCGCCCCTGAATATCATCCGTCCATCCATTTTTTTTTTTTAAACCTCTTATGGAGTGAGCCTATCCCAGCTGACATATGAGAGGTACGGACAGGTCGCCAGCCCATCACAGGGCCTCACTGAAGACCAAGTTCAATTAAATTAACACGAATCTGAGCACTATCCCGGGACAGGGGAGGTCACCTGCTTGTCGTGTTACTGAGATATCAAGGACATAAAAGATATCCCATTCTTTATTATTACTGCTGGTCTACAGTGCAGACACCTTAAAATATTACGATTTTAAAAAGCGTTAAAACAGTCTAAATACACATAAAAAATAAATAAATAAATAAAACAAATGCTGGAATTTTAGAAAATCTGAAAATTCATAGTGCGAAACTGGCAAACTACGTGACTAGAGCCTTCACCAAACATCCACGCAGACAGCAGACACAAAACAAGACGCAAAATAAACAGTTTACACTGAAGCCTCGATTTCAGCCCACTTTAGGCTAAATGGTGAATCCTCACTCCTTTAATTGGTTTAATATGAAAACTGGGCGAAGGACTAAAGTCATTAGGACACCATGGGCTTTTCTTTATTCTTCTTTTAAGAAAAATAATACATCGAGAAAAAACGCAGGAGGCCAGATTCGTGCAGGACATACAGACGCGATTTCAATCACTGCTCCTGCGCGAGGGGATTTAGCTCTGCTCCCGCGAACACACACACACCTGTGTGTGTGTGTGTGTACCTCTCACAGGAGAGGTGAGGAGTGTGTGAGGGGGGTACGGGCTTACAGTTTAGTCGGTAACTGTGAGATGGCCGCAGTTGCCAGAACTTGTATGCATATAACATGCAAATTTGAAGTATTAAAAATAAAAAAAACAATAACAAAAAAATTAAGCTGTGGATACAAAAGTTCTGTATGGGAGAATCTGGTTGGTAGTTTGGACACAAAACGCGCAGCGAGTGTCAGTGTGGAAATTGTTCCTATTTAATTTCAGGCTCAACCTTCAGAAATTAAAGTTCAAACTAGAACAAAATGCATAGCACCCGCGAAAATGCGTTAAACTCTGTAGAAATTTTTATTCTATTTTGTTTTTTCTGTGTGAAACAGTCAGTAAAAAATAGAGCCTCTTTATTATTTTTTTTAAAAAGCCCCCTTCAAATGTGTGGGGCGCCCACATGTTTCCAGGAGCTTCATATGTTTCCCCATAAGCGCTCTGATACCTGCCAAACCTTTAGGGCGCATGCTGTGGGCTATCGGGTTGCTTTGCCACTCGTGACTACGGCACTTGTGCAAAGATCTGGCCTTCAACGCTAATCAGACACTGGGATGAATTCCCCATGTAGAACATCTGCAGACAGCCGGGGCCGTAAACTACACCTACGCTCGTGTGATCCCTCGAGGCTACAGTCATACTAATGTGAACATTAAAGTATCCCGAATGCGGCATTAAACAATAATTCCTTAACCGGGGCTTCTGTGAGCACTTCAGTGCGCGCCTAAAGCTTCCCTTCTCTTCCGGGACTCCCTTTAGTTTGACTGTTTGTTATTGTTTGATACACTGCAGGCCGTGAAGCTGCCACGGCCAGCCTGCGATGTGCACTGCATGTGAAGCTGCTTTAGATAAAGCAGGGACGGGCTTTAATGCAAGCTGCTCACCGTCCTTCCCTAAAGGGCATTGTTGACATCCTCTCCACTGACCTCCATCACCTCCTCCTGTCTTGTACTTGCAATGAAAAACGACTCGCCATCGTGACTGGCTTTTCCTTCCTGACTCTTGAGTGCTGATCAATCACAAAGACGTTTGTTTGGGGGGAATAACGCGTTTCTCGTATTAGCCTGCGCTCTGCGTGCAACTGGTGGTTATTTCCACATTTATTTATTTGATTTGTATGTAGTGCAGATTGCATTTGAACCGCAGTCTTAACCTCACCTGCTTGGTTTGTAGCAGAGGAGAAACGGCACATTGTTTATGTTAGCTTTAATGAGCTTGACTCATCTGACTGCTGGCCCTGGGGAGCGTTTGCGTGCTGGATTTCTTTCTTTCTTTCCTTTTTTTTTTTTTTTTTTACTTTTACTGACTCATTAAAAACCAATCCACACGGGCCGAAAACTAACAGTCACGTTTAAGCTTCAACTACCAGCCACTTAAAACACACACACACACACACACACTACTCTGTCTTGTTTTCAGCTTTCAAGCCCTGCAGCTGGATGATTGCAGAGGTTAGAATTCTCCATTAAAATAATAATAATTTTTATTATTATTATTATTATTATTATTATTATTATTATTATTATTATTGTGTGGATGTACTCGCTAATAAGATTATTATAATAATAATGAATAATAATATAATTGTTTTGCATGATTAAGGGGTTCCCGCCATGAAGTTATATGTAACTGATATTTTTCCAGATTATTTTTTCTAACTTTAGATATATGTATATATTTTTTTTTCTTCTAAAGTCAGGTTTTTTTTAAAGCAACCAAAGGGAACACTTTGGTTAACACTGAGCATGCGTGTCTCCGTGTAAAACTGCCTACGCGCATAAGAATGACATTTTAAAAAGGCCGCTGTAAAGTTTTAATAGCAACCTTGTTTTTTTGTTGCTTTTTTTAAGGAGGGGGGCGGGGGGTCCTCACGTCATCGGGGAATTACTGGAATAAACACGTGACACAGCAGCAATATTTCAATCAGCCAGAGCTGCGGTAAATCTCGAGCCTCGAGGAAACAAACAAACATTTAAAAATAAAGCAAAGCTGGCTGCAGTACATCCCTCTGTCACAGATCGTACCCATCAGGCCGTCATCCTGGTGCATCAACAAGGACCCCCCACCACCCCCACCCCACGCGGGGGTCTCCTCCAGCAGCAAAATTAACTCTGAAGACAAATCCAAAAACAACTGCATCCAAAAAGCTTCCATCATCATTCCCAAACAGCAGTCAGACGGAAACCTGCTCACTTTGTAATGACTGATTTGTTTTGCTGACAAGGCCTTCAGTGAGTTCAGACCGCGCTGGTGAGCTGCTGCCACACGTGCATTTATTTACCGCCGGCGTTTACACTCCAGGACTGAACATATACAGCGCGCAGGTGAGGCTGGAGCCTCGCATTAAAAAAAGAAAATGGCATCTGCTAGGCTGCTTTCACTTTGAAAGGTAAACTCGGCTCGCCTGTGCAGGGCCACAGTCTGAAGTCAACCGACTTATAAAAGCTTTTCCCTCAAGTTGGAAAATTTATGTATTCACTTAAATACTTTAATACGCATAAACGGGCTTTCATTTTGTTTATTTCTTTCTCTTTCTCTCTTTAAAAAATCAGAACGTTTAGGTGAATTTAGCGCTTTATAATACATTTTTGAATTCAAATATATTTAACTACCGTGCAGCTATTTCTGAATTCAAGAAATGTCCCCTTACTTTGGCTCTAGCGTTACTAATAAATCACTCAAATTCAAATAAACGGCACTTTATTAAACAAAACAAAATGTAATGCCTTCAAAATATTTTTTAAACAAATAACACAAAATGAATAGAATAAGTCAGTATAGGCTACACAGTCCCTCTATTTCTATACAAGAACTGGGACAATTAAAATGCAGCAATAAGAAAACTGCGGAGGGGAAAAAAGTGTTTGGTCCTCAATGTCCAACCACTCCCTTTTCCTAAAAAATAAATTACTATATTAGGCTATAATTTACAGTCTAGTCGTAACAGCCGGGTTTGAGCCATCTTTAGAAACTATTCTCGAAGTGAGAGGGAAGGAAACTTACGTGTTTTGGTGTTACACAGCTCTGCACAAAAAATACAAAAGACAAAAAATCTCTCTGAATCGCTTGTCCATTCGGAGTGTGAATGAAAGACCAAAAGTACAAAAAAATATAGAGAGAAATTATATATTAGAGTTATTAATTTAAAAGATGCGCTTGGCTTTCAGAACTTGCTGCAGTCATAAACAAAAGCTCCTGAGGTGCGGTAGATGGACTGTCCGGACGGGAAGGCCATCTGACAGCTATTATTCCCGTTCACTGGAGAGCCGTTCAGCCCGATCCGCTGGGACTCGAACATCTCCCGCACCGAGTGGAAGTTCTGCTGCTGCGCCGGGTAACCCGGGCTCAAGTGACTCAGGTCCCCATACCAAGATGCGAGCCGACCCTGGTGCGCGTGGTGACCGTCCTGGCCCGCCTGGCTCAGGTTTCCGTGCCCAAGTGAGGACGCGGTGGTCGTGGTGATGCAATAATCGGGCAGAGCCTCGTCCACTGTGGTGGAAGGGGCCAGGTGGCCGCTGGAGGATCTATCCCCTGCGTATAGACTCATGGCTTGCATGTTGCAGTGATAAGTGGCGTTGGAGCTCGTGGAAATGGCGTTCTGGTTGCAGGTCGTTGAGCTGTAAGCGGACGTCTGGTTCGGCGAGTAGCTGAGCGACAGTGAAGGGGCGATACCTGTCCGAGAGGAGGCGATGTGAGGTGGGGAGAGCTCGCCCTGCGGAGACCCCCGCATGGAGGTCATGATGTTATCCACGCTGAAGCCCTGCGCAGGGGCCTGGCCGTGGTGATGGTGCTCGGTTCCTTCGATACTGAGTGACCGGGTGGAGGGGACGCTGTGCGGGCTGCCCGTTGACAGGCTGCTTCTGCTATCTGGACTCTCGATTTTGGGCACGGCGCCCAGGGTCGGGGATGCGGCCTGAGGCGGCGTGGAGTTCCCATTCTCAGTCTTTATATCCTGGATCCGCACCGGCTGGGAGCCCTGCATGGGCGGCTCGGGCTCCCGGCCCGCCGTGCGGACAGAGGGATCTTTGCTTTGCCTGTCCCGCTCGTCCTTGTCCCTCTGCACGTCCTTCTTTTTGAACCTCTTCCGGCGCCGTAGAAAGCTGCCGTTCTCAAACATGTTGTAGGAGTCGGGGTCCAAAGTCCAGTAGCTGCCCTTACCGGGCTTCTTGTCGTCCCGGGGCACTTTAACAAAGCACTCGTTGAGGGACAGGTTGTGCCGTATGCTGTTCTGCCAGCCCTGCTTGTTGTCCCGGTAGAAGGGGAACCTCTCCATGATAAACTGATAAATCCCGTTCAGGGTGATCTTCTTCTCTGGCGAGTTCTGAATCGCCATGGTGATGAGGGCGATGTAGCTGTAAGGGGGTTTCACCATGTCCTTCGGCTGGTGCTGAGGAGTGTACGGTCCGTACGGCCGGGCCATGCTGGCCGGGTACTGCTCGTGGGCTGCATGCGAGTACATGCTCATAGCCGCAGGCATTCCCGTGTATCCCCCACCGGCCCGGTAGTAGCTCTGATCGCTGCTGATGTAGGGCACGACTCCCAAAGAATTGGGACTGGAGACGGAATAGCGCGCCTGCATCCTGCGCAATGCGTAAAACCTCCCCAAAGCGCTCTCCCTCCACAAACTGTCACAACTTCAGCTTGCGCTCCGATCTCTCTCGCAGCTCTGTTCACTGTGGAAGTTCCTTTTTCTAAGCCGCAGCTCGCCAGGGTGAACCGAAGAGAGCACGCACTGCTACAGTGAACATTTGGAAACTAAGAGGGCTGGAGGAGTCACAACGAGGAACTTTTTTTTTACCCTTCACATTTTTTTCCTCCCTTTTGGCTGCTCGGACTGCTCCACCCCGAATCCGAATGTGTGCTCCATTATCCAATGGGACGGCGAAATGAACCTGTGGAAACGCTGCACGGTGATAAAAGTTACTACCCCCACTCTTTCCTCCACCCCTCCTTCTCCTCCTCCCCCGCACTTCTTTCCCTGACTTCTCAGTTCAGATCACGGAATTATTAAAATGCTTTTCAGGGTGTGCCCAAAGTGCCAAAAGATTCATTTAATGGCCCAAAGTGTGAGTTATTTATTATTTTCTATTAATTCTTCATTTTGAGACTCGTAAAATAACTTCACGGTGAAAATGGAGAAAGTGGATTTATTGTGTATAATTGATCGGAATAAGGGTTTTTTTTGGTTACCACAAATTCTTAAGGAATTTTTCTCATAGCAGACACGAGCCTGATATCAATTTCCAAAATTTTAAAAAAAACGCGAACGTGCACAATTAAACCTGCAGTTAAATCCCTTCAGCGATGCACGGTGATCTGAGGCCTGTCAGTTTTGTGAGATATCAGATGAGCCTGAGCCTCTGAATAAACAAGCGGACATGAAAGAGCGTGGATGCCTCCCCGCTCCTCCCCGACAGCGCCGGTGGGCGGTGTGCACAAACTAATTAAAGGCTAAAT
This sequence comes from Perissodus microlepis, assembly GCF_051167445.1. Classification (NCBI taxonomy): domain Eukaryota; kingdom Metazoa; phylum Chordata; class Actinopteri; order Cichliformes; family Cichlidae; genus Perissodus; species Perissodus microlepis. Next base: position 26,575,646 of record NC_140477.1, on the reverse strand, counting down.
GAAGATCATTTGGCCCAGCTGGGTGTGGAGAAGTTCCCCAGGGCGCGAGCGGCTGCTGGGACGTTTTTGAAAGATGAAGACCTCCAAATGTCACTCGCACTAGACGGAGTGTTAACAGAGCCATGGAAGTTCTCGGTGATTTCTGTGAGGCTGGGGGTAAAAATAAAAAAGTGTGAGAGGTGTTAGCCGAATTCAAAGTAATTTAAAGGCTTTAGAAATTTACATTTGTTTATTTAGATATTTTTTCAAATAATCTAAATTATTAATCTTATCATACAAACTAAGAACTTGATTGAAGATCAGATTTAAAAAAACTAAACTATGTGGTTTGTTTTGTTGCTGAAAGACGAACTTCCCCGCCATACTGCTCTATTTCAGGCAAAACTCATATTTCTCTCATGTTTTTAAAGTTCAGTATTGTAGATAATAATTTTCACAGAGAAGTCTGTCATATTTTCTGTTATAAACCAAGCTTTTACCGGTGTTAGTAAATGAAAAAAGGTGTTTATTTTTACTTAAGAACTTATTTATATAAAAAATAATATTAAACAAAGCAGGCCTGCATGGAGCACCGCGTGGCTTTATCTGAAATATTTATTTATTTATTTTTTATAAACTATGCTTGTATGAAGGAGACACGAAACTCAAAGAATCCTAAACGAAAATCTTTTAGTGATCCAAGTACAAACAAGTGTTTGAAAAACCTTATTTGGAGACAAAGTCAGCAAATTCTCGGGCAGTTTTTTTTTTATTAAACATAAACAGTGATTGTATATATGCGGTTTTTATGTCCCGATGACATAAAAGTTAAACTCAATATTTGATAATGCTTCTATGTTAGGCCTTGAAGAGCACAGAGACTCATCTCTTGAAAACACTGCAAAATGCAAAACAAAACAAAAAAAAAATCATTCACGTCTCTGTGAACTAACTGCCCTAAGACCAGTGACGCTCTCAGTTTACCCCTGAGCAAACATCTTCACACCAACTTCCGATTTACAAAAGTCTGAAGTCTCCCGACAAAAGCGCAGGGATTAATAAAATAAACAGGCCTCGTGTAACAAACAGGCCCATGTCGACATGTTTATGCTGAGCTCGCTTTTGAAAACTGCCGAGACTTAAAAATTCTCAGAGACAGTTTTCACAATTTCATCTTTCCTGCAGCACAAGAGAAAAGAGGAGAAACTAGTTTCCGATTCGCTATAAAATCTGTTAATTTGTCACGTGTATGTGTGATTATTCAGCTCTTTGTTCTGCTATTTGCATGTGTTTACAGGGCCAGAGGAGACAAACGCTGTCACCTGTGAGGACCGCGCACTGTGTGTTTCTGGCTGACCGGCAAACACGTCAGCTGGCTCCGCCACATCCAAAGCACACCCCTCTATCCGTCACTGCTGACATCTCAATGAAATACAACCACACCCTGTAATAATAATAATGATAATGTTAATAATAATAATAATAATGATAAAAATAATGATAATACTCCCTTCTGTGAAAGAACACACACCAAATTCAAAGGTTCTTATAATGACCTGCAATAGGTTTTAAACAATCTATATAAAAATGGTTTAATGAGACATTTACTGAGTTCTTCAGCAGAGATCAGTGCTGGTATCAAGTCGGACGCGGTTCTTCTCCTAATGTGAAAGAGAACAGCTCCCCCGAGTGGTCAGTACATAAAAGTGCAAAATGCAGGCGTTTTCGCATCAGCAGTTGTATTAAGTAATGTTAGGCATTTAAACCTAACTACATTATAATTTGCGTTCCGGTCATTTCGCTCTGGTAAGCCGCATAATAAACTATAACACGGCAGCTGTTCACAGGTGTAACACATAAATGTATCCGACGACAAAGTTAACTCCTCTTTGAGCAGAGGCGGGGAACGGTGTGTAAACAAGAACACTAAAACACGGCTGTGGGAAATTAAAAGTAGAATTTTGTCAAATGCTACAAATTAAAACGCAAACTGTAGATGCACAGAACAGCTACTGTATGCTATTTAAAAACATCAGAAATATTAGAAATATAAGTTATGGCTGAGGTGCTGCGCTATAAATTACGGATACCCTGATTTATTTAAAATGTCTGCAAATGAAACGATATATTGCTGAAGCGGGACTGTCACATTAAACTTATATTTATTACAAGTATCATGTTTAAAAGCGAAATGCTGATATTGTGTCAGTAATGCTAAAGTGATATTTGTGATATATGTGATGTTTTCAACAACAACAACAACAACAACAAAAGACTTTAATAAACAAAGTAATAAGTCTGACCAGTAGTGTGATTGCTGTTTATGTGTTTGTTTGTTTAATAATTTTTAAATACACAACATGAGAATATTACATATCCTTTTTAGTTTTTGGTCACGATGATCATGAAGTAAAAATCTGATGAGTAATTTGTTTCATAAGAACTGCTGAAACATTTAGTTTGATCTCAGAAATGCAGTTGAACATGTGTTGCAGTCTATAGTAAGTATAAGGAATCCAAATATGGCGATATAATATTAACTATATTTAAAATTAATATTCAATTCAAGTCAGTTTTATTTATATAGCGCCAAATCACAACAACAGTCGCCTCAAGGCGCTTTATATTTTAAGGTAGACCCTACAATAATGCATTGAGAGAAGACCGGGGAATACCGGGTTTATTTGTGGTTTTCATTGTCTGACTGCCTGATCTTCCACACTACTGATCCCAGTGTATTATAACCATCACGTTTAAAAGTGAAATGCTGATATTGCGTCAGTAATGCGCAAGTAATAACCTGATCATCTGCCACCAGTCTTTTTGTTTTTGTACAGTCGTGTTAACAGATTCTCTCACTACCTTCGTGCCCACTACTGATCCCTGTATTGTGGAAACGGGCAACAAAAACAGCTTAAATGACAGTTTTCCAATATTGCTTAGAAACTTTTCTTGAAACCGTAAATAGTTTTCTGAAAATATTAACACAAAATCCTTTTTTTACCCACTCACAAAAACCTCTGACACATTTGGCAGAATCCCATCCAAACAGTCTGATCTACGCTCCAAACCCACACAGTGTCTTCAGGTCAGTCACACAACCAGTCAAAATAATAACATTACTGAGCATTAATTATACACCATGGGTCAAAAAGCAAAAAGTGGACGCGCAGTGATCAGCGCACAGGACTCAAGTCACACATAATTCTAAGAGGTGAGCAGGAGAGACGCTGCGCTTTAAGTGATTAAGATTGTAGATGGATGGACAGCAACATGGTCAATCACGGCATCTTAAACTACTGCTCCTCACCGTCAGCTTCCTCATCCTCCATCTATTCCTGCTATGAACCTGCAGCCACTCGTTATAAGGAGTCATGTGACTCTATCTTTCATCACAAGTCATTATAGAATATGCGTTTTGGTGATTGAGATTGTGTTTAGAGTTGTGATTGATTTAATAAATTGGCTTTGGGACGTTTGGTCTTTGGGTTTAAATGGTATACTGGTTCCACCTACTGGCAAATTGATGCATGTACATCATAAGCAGCACAACATGAGAATTTACAATTTAAAAAAAATGGGTTGCTTACCCGCCCTGCGACAGACTGGCGACCTGTCCAGGGTGTACCCCGCCTCTCGCCCTATGACAGCTGGGATTGGCTCCAGCACCCCCCGCGACCCTGAAAAGGATAAGCGGTAGCGAATGGATGGATGGATGGGTTGCTTACCCAATGATAAGCTTTATGTATATTAGTCCTGAACCTCACAATAGTTTGCGATATTATGTTTAAGAAGACTCCCTCACACGGGATTGATTGTAAAAAATTTTTTGTAGGCACTTTAATGTCATCACCATTGTTCCTGTAAAATGGCTCATTAGATACAGATGACTTTCCAAACCTCAGTCATCCACCGAGAAAGCACATTAAATAAATAGCTGCCAGTCATCCATGTGCAAAAGATTCATTTTCCCTTCGATTCTGTCTTTGATGCATCAGCCGTGTTTGGTTTAGAGAGGGTAAAGCTGTTTTCAAGGCCACATTTGGTCGTCCCCCCGTCCCGTTTAACCCTAAACTGGACATTTAAGATCAGCCGACAGAAAGAGCTCTCTGGAATCCCAAATAAAGGGTTTAATAAGAATCATATCAACAAGCAGTGAGCTGTTTCTGATTAAGTGACTCAGAGTATGCAATCCATTTCAAATGAGATCTGGACTAAGAGAGAAAGTGAGCAGAGTAAATGATCTAACCAGTTTTAACTACAAACAGAAAACAGCTGAATAATTATCTGTCTTTGACTATCAGCTTTACTGGGATTTTGTACCCAAATTTTCTAGCCTGAGGGAAAAAATGCCAGTGGCTGCTTTAATTATGTTGCTATTTTTTAAACAAGAAGTATCTACAAAATCACCCCTATTGGTTACCATAGCGATGTGTTATTTATCTTAGTAGGTAAATAACTACAACGCTGATAATTACTCAAACCAATAAAATCTGTTTAAACTAAGCAGGAATAAAACACGTTGCTGCTAAACACTGCCCCCTAGTGGTGCATTTAAAACCAACAACGAACTCCCATTCGTTTTTCTTTAAAGAAAGAAACATGTCTGGTTAGTGAGTGTAAATGCGCCTCTCTTCATACTGCCTGCAGTATAGTCCTTTAACCATTACCGATCTAATGGCAGCTGATCGGGTCAATTCAAGACCTTAGAGTCAAAGCTATTCTATGTCCTCTTACCAGATCCTTCCCATCTGCTTGGTGAGATTCATTAAAAGCCCTCAAGTGCACCCAACTCCTCATTAACTTCACATACGTCTACTTCAGCAGGCCGTCAGTCTTGCTGCCCAAACCCAACATCAGCACAAGAGTTTCTGCTTTAGAAAGGTTAGCAGCAAAGTAGTTTAACCTGCCTGTCAGATAAGAGCCACAGAACAAAAATGTTTCTATGATGTCAAGAAGTCTGCACCAGCAGGGTGTTTTTTAAACTAGTCAGATATGTTTGTAGGCTCTGTAGAACTGATTGACCTCTGCATAACCAGCGGTAAGAAGAGATGTCCTGTTTTAAGGTGTGTAACTGGTGACAGCAGCATGGTGTCCAAGCTCTGACCTCAGAAGCTGATGACATAGGGAGCAAAAACAGCCTGTGTCCTGTATGGGAGGAGTGTTCCTGGCTGAAGCCCATTTCTGTTCTAGGAGTTCTTGAAGTGAAGCAAAAGAGAAGAGCAACACCTGTGGTAACATTGAAACAAATACTCACACACAGCTTCACGCCCACTTCCAAAGTACGAGCCTAGCCCAGCCTACAGACATGTTGCCACATGGTCCGGTTATGCTTGACTGAAATCTGCCTATGAGGATGATAACCACAGTATCTATTACACCACAGTCTCTGTTATGATGTTTTTTTCTTGTGAGATATTTAAAAGTGTTGGAAAAGTATGCCAGTCAGTCAGACACCACTAAACCACTGGTGACAGTGTACACTAATCAATGTAATTCAATTCAGTGCTATTGTTATTAACAATGGTTACCCAAAATAAATAGACCATTCCTCATAGAGCACATTTTCTTCTCTGCCTGAGCATTCAAAACCTCATTAACCCATTCACATGGGCACTTCTTTCTAGTTCCTTTTGGCTGACATTCACATTTAAATGAAGCCCTTTGGGGGCATTTCAGCGTTCAGTATCTTGCCCTAAGACACTTTGGCACATAGACTGGAGCAGCCAGGGACTGAACCAGCAACCATTCCTATTACTAGATGGTCAGCTCTGCTTCATGAGCCACAGCCAAGATGCTTAATCCTGTAAGATGAAGACCCTACATTATTAGAGAGAAAGCCCCAATGGTCAGAATACCCCTATGATGAGTGAGGAAGAGGCTTCCAGCAGAACCAGGTTCAGGGAGGGGCAGACATCTGCTGTAACTAACAGCTGAGAGAAAACAGAAGACAGAAAAGAGTAGTAGCTTATCAACATTAAGAGAACACAACTATCCACTTTGTGAAATATACACTACTACTTATGAAATTTTATAAAAGATTAAGTGATACCAGCCAAGGAAAGAATATAGAATAAATAAATAAATAAATAATGGACCCAGGACTGAGCCTTGCGGAGCCCCACGGGTTAGAGAGGCAGTGGCAGAAAAGAACTTGCTCTCCCTAAGAGAAAAAGTCCTGTCAGATAATCATAAGGCAAACCAGTCCAATGTAGAGCCAATGATACGAGCCAAAGATGTAAGCCTTTTCAGTAAAATATTATGGTAAGCATTATCAAAGGTTACACTGAGGTCAAGTAAAATGAATACAGAACCATTTCCTGCATCAGAAGCCATTAAAAGATCGTTGGTCCTTAAATAACAGATATGATCACTGCCAAACATGAATCTGTGCAGTTTCTGTGTGCCTGTGCTTTCTTAAACGTTAGCTATATCCACACTGGTATCATATCCCACACAACACACATTTAGTTTGGTGGGGTCTGTTTACCTGTAGAGAATAAACATCTGCATCTAATTTTATGGTGGTCCCTTCAAAGGTGAAACTTTCATTTCAAGAAAAAATGCCAATCTCAATGTGGTGCTAAAAGAACAGTCAGGGAACTGGAGGTTATTTTGTAGGGCTGTGGCTATGCACTTTCCATTCCTCCTTCCACAAAGGAGCAGATACTGGCTGATGGATTACGGACCTTCTATCGCCCTGTCCAGCTCCCTAGAGTAACTGTGTGTCTCCTGGAATCTCCTCCATGCTCTTGAAACTGTGCTGTGAAATACAGCAGAACTTATGGTAATGGCAGGTATTGATGTGCCATCCTGGAGGAGATGGACTATCTGTGCAACCTCTGCAAGTTCAGGTATCGCCTCATGCTACCAGTAGTGATACTGAGTCTATCCAAATGCAAAACTACTGGGGAAAACCCCACCGGTAACCCCATTCCTGTTTGGTGAATTTCATGAACATCATAACAGCTGATTAACTGATTAACACTCTCTCTTACTTCACTGACCAGATCAATAATCTGCAAAATTAACTGACTCAATGCTATACTCTGATTAAAACGTGTTCCTTTTGCAATCGTGAAATATTGTTGTTAGTTAGACTTGTTTGCTACTTGCTACTTTGAAGGCTATAATGTTAAAATGCTTTAAGAGATGCTTTGTCAAAAAATGTAGTAATGATCAGTAAATTGATGCAACTACTGGTAAGTTAAAAAAAAACACAAAACAAAACAAACAAACACCTAGATCTGGTAGGCAAGCTGCTTTTTATATAAATACACATGTGAAATGAATTACATTGGTCATCTGATTAAGAATGGAATGTTCTTGCTTTGGAGATGCAATTCCAAACCACAAAAACTGCCCAAGACCTCCACTGAACATGACAAACAGACCAAAATGTTGACTGGGCTCCCTCAAACCCCACTCCAATCAATCCTTTGCAGGAACAAGCATCCTACGTTCATTCCCACGGAGGTCCCACTCTGCTGTCCCAAAGGAGCAACCACCAAACATGGTTCCTGACACCACAGCGCACCTCCAGCCCGATCAGAGACATTCAACGTGCGTGGAGGTAGTTTACACAACATCGAGGTAGTTGTTTTTAACGTTGAGGCTAAATTGTGTAAAGTTGGTCACCTGAGTTTCTGTAAAAACGTCTCTGTTCTATGGCAGTAACCACTAGATGGCACTGTTCACCACTATATTGAAATAAGAGGCCGCTGGAAAAATCCTGTTTGGGAAAATCCAGCAGCTGCAGGGTCAGTTTTGCCACTTTTGTGTGACAATATTTTTTTTAAAAATGACTTTTCTGTCTAGTCAGAGATATTCTTCTTTTTGATATGTGGCTGCAGATGCTTGTTTGCTTTTGCTGTGTTGCCAAGAAGGAGCCCACTTCAGAAAGACCAGGATGACTCAGTCGGCCACTCTCCCATTGTGTTTTCCTCACACTGACTCTCACGCTCACTTACACAGAAATGATGAAGATTGTGAAAGGGTTTGTTGTGCAACTGCAGCCAGGTCATTCATTTTTCTCTGCAGTGTGATAGCAGCAGATTTCATTACGCGTGAAACGCAAACGTGACCATTGTTTTTTTGCACCGATTCAAATAAGAAGTGTGCCCTATAAATATGAAATGTTATCATTTGAAAATGATTCTTTACTCTGCATAAATTACATTTAGGTTACGTGAGAACAGGTTTTATTTCATTAAGGGCCAAGAGAAAGAAAGAGTTTGCTGTCATGTGTTTAAAATGACAAACGGTGACGTGAGAGGAAAAAGCTTCTCTCATATCTTGTGTTAAGATACAAGGTGTGACTGCACATAACAATCAAAGGTCACGTGATGCCGGAGTCCTAATAAGGAGCTCCTACAGATGTGTAATCTGTAGGATGCTGCATTTGATTCGTGACCAAAAACCATGCAGAGAAAGAAGAGTAAGGGCACAAGTGCGGCAGCCCGAGTCTGCTTTGTGTTTGTGTGACGAGGCAGCTCTGTGTCAGTCTGATCTGTTTACCGCACTCTAAAAATACCACTTTGTTGCATTTCCACAGACTCGGGCCCAGTCGTTTCATTTGTTTATATGGCGTCTTGAGATGTTGGCAACCCTGGATGACCACATGGAAAGGAGCAGCCTCAGGACGCAAAAGATTTTCAGCTGCCTTCCACGGGCAAGACACGGCTGTGAAACATGTGAAATGAAGCAACGTTCAAACCAAGACTGGTCTGAAGCAGTGATCATTCCCCCCTCTGATCTTAGACTAATAATTTTCCTCCCTCCATATTACATCTGTTTCATTCAGAGCGTTAACAAGAATCCCGCTTCTCTTATCCATCAACATAATTTAATATAATATACAGTGGTAGCAAGTGCCTACATATATGCACACGCGTGTGCTTTTAAAGGCATTTTACTTTCCTGGATTTTCTCTTATACTGAGCTCCGCTACATTTTTCATTTTTACTGTATTTATTTAAAAGCTGTATTTACTTTAAACCCGTGACTTTATAAACAAAACAACTAGTAAAATAAGAAGTATTATTTTAAATTTAACTACTTAATAGGATATAAATAAACTTCATATCATCCTCTTGAAATATTTATAGTATGTTGATCTTGAAGCAGTGCGCTTAAAATCCAGTAAAATACAAAAGGTGCTCACAGGACTGTTATACGTTACATTGAATGTTATGAATTATACACTTTTCTGTTAATGTCTTGACTTAAGATTTAGATCTGTGATCCAAATTTTATATTATATATTTTAAATAACTGTAATCGCTTTACTTCAAATAAGTAAAAGCTCCGTAATTACGACTACATAACCGAACAGAAACCAGTAAAATGGTTACTAAACAACAACAATAACAGAAAAAAAATCTGATCCTCTCTCAAGTGTACACTTTTAAGCAGAAAATTAAAATAAAGGCAATTATTGATTTCTTTTCTTGACAACTAAGATTCTAAACAAACATTATAGGGTTGTATACTGTATGTTACTGAATATTCGCTGGAAACTATTTTAGAGAATAACAGAAATTCATAGCCTGACAGTTAGTGCAGGAAAATGCACTGAGATCCTTTAAGACAAAGTAGTTATGCAACAAATGAATAGACGCTTAATAATAAGCATCCAAACTTTAAGGAAAAGTAGAAATATTACCATGAAATTGACCTAATTTGTGCAGCAATATCTACCTTGTCCGTATTTGTAGACCACGTGCGCTATCTGTTATATGTATTGGCGCTTAACACATAGGTGACACTTTATGATGTAATCTAAATAGGTTTAACAATTTTAGCAAATAAAAAGCAAAAGTAAAGAATCAGAAATTTGGTCAAGCACATGTCAGGCTGACCAAATAATCCAAGAACTTTCTAAAAGGGCCTAAAATACAGCTCTGTTTAATTAGACTATGTGTCTTTGCTCCATGCAAGCTCAAGATCAGCTCGTTTGAACTCAAGTGAATCGAAAATGTGATGGATACACGCGCAGGGAAAGACTGACGGAATTTAGCCTAAAATATATATCAGCTTTATTGAAACATTTTACAGGACAAAACAAAAAGAAAAAATGGTAAAAGGATTATACAATAAGTGCAAGATTCGTTGCAGTTCATGAAAGCCTAAAGCGTTGTGTGTGTAATAAGATACAGTTACATGGAGTATAATTGGTTTGCACGTGTTACAAGAGCAAACGCATCGAAAGTCGTGTTTCTGAAACTTCTCTTGAAGAAGAAAGCTTGTCAGGGTTCATATAGGCGAAGTGGTACTTCTAAAGGCCTCTGGAGTTTCTTCATTCATGTTTTCTTCAATGCATAGTTCAAGTCCAGCAGAATTAACAATAATAAAGATATTTGGCTGCACAGGAGGCAAACATGTGAGTGCGGACTCCACCATCCATGCTAGCACGAATCCTTCAAAAATTACAAAAAAAGACAAATAGACCAAAAAAAAAAAAAGTCTGCGTGTTTGTTCAGATGTGGCTGTGATGCCTCTCTTGTTTTGAAGTCCGCAGTGACAGGAGAGCTCACATCACGCAGGGTTTGATGTCCTGACAGACGCTCTGGGGGTGGTGGTGGTGGTGGTGGTGATAGTAGGATCCGCCGGCCGAGGGGTGGAAGGAGGAGATGCCGTTAAAGTTCAACACAAAATCTTTCCTGTCGCAGACCGAGGAATGGCTCTGATAGCGCGGAATCCCCACTGTGGAGAGGCAGAGAGGAAAGGTTTTTAAATAAAGGAACACATTTCTGATCACTGTCAGGAAATTAACGGTGGCATTAAAATATTCTAAAAGAAAGAAAAAAACACAACAGCTGAACTTGCTGTCTTATTTAATCTCATCGAAATAAAACATACACTTTTTTCATATATCTAAAATCAGTATTTACTTTGATTCTACATTTTTAAATGAGAACTGTTGAATGCAGAACATGAGCCATTCCTCTTTTAAACAGTGCTGTTGATACTTTTGTGTGGCTTTAAAATCAGCACAATTGTTGATGGCGTAAACGGTCCTTCTATTGTATTTATAAAAACAAAGTGTTTACGCTTAAATTTTCAGTTGCCATAAAAATCTAATATTTCTTAACATAAGTTTAAAAAAACGAATTCTTTAATCACAATATTTTTCCCTTTGCAAGCCTCCCTGTTGGCTCACAGCGCAGTCACGCATCCGTTCTTTTCAGTTTCTTTGGCTTCTTTAGCTTTCTTATATGGATGCTTTCAGTTTTCTATCCAATTACATTTTATCATTATTTTTTGAAAACACTCAGAATGCTGCGTTATTTCAGGCAGATTCAGTGGCCATCGTCTGTGTCTGTGAGCGAGGCTCTGTTTCCAGAAACAGAAAACTAAAAGTGGAGACTGTGGCTCCGTCAAGGTCATAAGGACTCCAGATGTGATCGTGTTTTTCAGGGGGGAAGACAGCAGGCTTTATCCTCCGGGCCACAGCTCGCTGCCCTGCGCCCGTTTTCATAGACAGCACACACACACACACACACACACACACACACACACACACACACACACACACACACACACACACACACACACACACTCTTTGACTGACAGTACTGTTAGCGAGTCTGCTGTGTACAGTCCAGCACGTCTATCCTCCGAGCAGGCTCAATTAGAACGCTGCGTAAAGTTTAACAAGGCCTTCCGTCTCTTGTGGATACGCCGTGGTTGAAATCCACCGCCAGTGTGGTCCGACCTGCACAGTCTTTGTTTGGTTAACCTCTGGGACCCCTTTCGGGCTCCAGCATGGGTTTTACTCGCCTCGGTTAGATCCCCAGATTTTCGTAAAGCCTGGCTGTGTTCTGTTAAAGTAAATGAGGTTGAACTGGGAGGTGACTTGTGAGCGCAAAATAGTTGTTTTTCTTAATCTAATAATTCGCCGAAATATCCCGTGACGTGTTATAAACATGTGACTTTATGGAAATTATACAAACTGTGGATGAAATGACACATTTTCTGATTGTTAATGAAGTTACATACACAGCAAGAAATGTCACTATATTTACTGAAATACCACAACAAAGCGCTGTCTGGCTTTGTGATTCAGCCAATAATCGATGCATCTTTGCTGTTTAACAAAATTAATAAAAACATTTGTTCTTATTTTGTAACTAGTGTGTTCGGGTTACATTTTGAGGCAAATGATGCGGAAAAAAAGTCTGCAAACAGATTAAAAAGAATAATGGTAAATTCTGTGTGTGTGTGTTTTTAATCGCTTTGCACAGATATGAATTTCCCTTTAAGAATATTTTTCATCTTTAAATACAGGACAATCATCTTTATATATATATATATATATATATATATATATATATATATATATATATATATATATATATATATATATATATATATATATAAAATTTCTGTGTAGTCTACAATTTCATAATTACACGTTACAGTTGTCACACGGGCCTCTGCAGAAGGAAAACCCACTCATTTAGAGTATTGCGCTTTAAATGTGCTTATCATGCAGATAAAACTTAGATGCAGTGAAAATTGTTATTATTATTATTGTTTTGGGGGGGGGACCCCAGAGATTTTAATCCGGATTCATCTACCCCTCTGTAAGCCTCGAGTTATTCTGTGGTACCTGAAATATCAGTGGAGTGGCTGTCCCTGCCATTCTGGTGAAGATAACTCTGCTCCAGGGAGTAAGGCGACATGCCGGAGTGTAAACCAGAGGATGCTGGGCTGCTGGAGGCTAGAGGCTGTTGTTTGATGTAGGGGGAGCCGCCGGAGGACGCCCAGTGTGCGGATGTACTGGCGTACGGGGAATGGCCGTCCAGCGCGCTGGCCATGGCTGGAGAGGACGGTACAGGACTGCTGCTGCTATCCTGCCCATATTCCCCGTTAGGAGGCACAGGACAACTCGCCATGTATGTGGAGCCGGGACTCGGGGACATGTGAGGTACGTGGTGCCCGCCGCTCAGCCCGTCGTACCCCCCGGCCATTGAATTGCTCATCATGTCCAAGTTGTAGCTGTTACTGTGACAAGCGAGGGTGGCCGATGGACCCTGGAAATCAAAACTCTGTGGAAGAATTGAGGTGCCGAAGCCTATGCCATTCATCATCCGATACATGGGCTTCAGAGCTTGACATTTTCTTCTGAAGCCTCTGGGTCTGCGCCGAAATGAGCCTTCCTCGAACATGAACTCACTGCCTGGATCGATCGTCCAGTAGTGGCCTTTCCCCGGCCTGCCCAGCCCTTTTGGCAGCTTGATGAAGCACTCGTTAAGCGATAGATTATGCCGGACAGAGTTCTTCCAGCCCTGGTACGAACCCCTGAAGAATGGGAAGCGAGCCTGGAGAAACTGATAGATTTCACTGAGTGTCAGCCGCTTGGTGGGCGAGCTCTGTATTGCCATAACGATGAGAGCGATGTAGGAGTACGGCGGCTTTTCCGGTCGCCTTAAACCGGAGCTCGTCTTCTTTCCCTTGACGCCATTGGAAGAACTTTCTGTGGCGGCTTGTGGGCTCAGCATAGCGGGATGCAGGACGCCGGACGCCGGGCTGGATCTCAGAGGAGGCGGAGGTTCCAGTTGCTGCTGAGGGGTCTCGGTCGTCATGTCAGCTCTGACGTACAACTGGCGTAGAGAGAAGAGAGGGGAGGGAGAAAAGACGACCTGTGAGGTGTTTCGGGGGAGAAATGTGCTGGCTCCCAGCGGTCAGTGTCCTTGCAAGTGAGCGTTACACCGCCAGTGGTCCTCAGAATCCCAGCGCAAAATGGAGTGAAATCTGTCTCCAGTTACGCACGACTCTCCTGTTACGCACGGTGCTCCTTTGACGCATGCAGAACGCACGGCTGGTACGCACTGACAGAGAGAGGAAGAGGAAGAGAGAGTGGGGGGAGGCGGTTATCCACTGGAGACTAAGTGTCCAGAGTTGTAGCTAGACATAAGGACTCCACGGGGTGTCACAGCAGCGCTAAGTGGCGCTGTGTGACGCGCCGGGTGGCCATCGACCGCCTATAATAATCCCTCAAGTGCAGGAAACACGAAAACCCTTGGACTTATTGCGCGCAACAGTCCAGCCAAACAAAGTCCGACCACCTATCATTGCATAAATCTTTCTTCCCTCTCCTCGAGCCCCCCGCCTCTTCCCCCAACCCTTTCTCCTCATCCGCACTCTGCCCCTGCAATTCTCCCTGAAATCAGTGTCGAATAGTCCCCCCCCCCCACCACCCCCTTCACCCGCCCCCATGCCAAGTCCATTTACTGTGCAGCAGCCTTAAAGCCTCTCATTCTCTCCTCTCCTTCGTCTTGTTTCTTCCCCTCCCACCACCTCTCTCCAAGTTCGGACTACACGCAATTAAGCCATCTATCAAACCTCCCCAGACACTCCAATCAACAACGCCACACGCCAGCCGCACAAGTTTAAAAACGAGCTATCCCCCCGCCTCTGCTCCTCCATATATGAAGCAGTGATTTCGTCCCAATGTGCCACAGAGCATAAATTTCCTCTGACAAGAATAAACTACCGCAATATGTGCAAAATGTCCAGCTTGCATCTGAAACCGCGATGCCCAAAACATTCACACGGGCCCTTACATGATGTCCCCCGGCAGATAATACCCAAGCACATCAGTGTGAAACACCGACAGAAAAAAAAGGCCACATTGCGTTATTTGTATTATTTCGCTCATAATTTCCTCCCAAACTGGTCCAGAGGATAACAAAAACAAACTGTCGCGGTGCCGGGCTGGGGAGAGGAGTGTGAGAGATGGAGAGGTGGTGGTCTTTACCGTGCGTGTGTGTAAGCGGGGGGTTGCTCTGAGTAAATGACTTTGACATGAGTGGAAGCAGGCTTTTTCCATCAAGCCCGGCCCTGGATACCACACACAGCGCGCCAGTGTCAGCTTACCGCCCCGGGCCAGAGTCGGTCCCATGGGCCCCACGTTCATTAGACAGAGAAAAGCGAAATTAGGCGAGCGGGCGTCGACAGTTTCCTCCCCTATGGAGACATCACACACAGATTTGTCCAACATGATGGAGTTATATATCCCATAAAGGTAATATCAACATCCGTGCTGCGACAGAGCGGAGAATATTGGGCTTTGAAGAACAAAAAAAAGAAAAAGGTTTTACTTCTGGAGCTTTTAGGTTGAATTGTATGATTGTAAATCTCCCCCCTTTCTAATTTTTTTCAGTCACGTATTTGTAATATTTCAGTGTAAATTTCAGCCGACTTCAACTTCTCCCCTCATTTCCACAGAACCCCGCACAAAGGGAGAAAAATAAAGCCCCACGCAATCAAACTTATAAATATCCATGTTTTCGCCTCTTTTTAAATTTCCCGCTCAAGTCTGTGCACGTGTGTGCCTAAGGGGCCTTTAAAGTTTAGATATAGCCTGGAGGATATAAGCAAACAATAACCAGACACACTAACCTTTGCACTTTGCAGAACAAAGGATGTGCGGATAAAATCGTTTTCCACTGCCGTTTCGAGGACCTTAACGGCCCCAGAAATTTCCTGCGACATCAAAACTTATGACCCCTGCCGAGATCAGGATGCTTTGGCTTGGAGAGGGAATCTTTGTTCTGGGAGCGCTTTGAAGACAGCGATCCGGTTGCTTTTTTACGCGTTGATCTTATAGAGCTTCTAATTTGGTCTTCTGGGATATAAAGCTATCAGCTGCCAGCGCACAAACTAGACGTGTTTCTGTTTTTGTAGCACGGCCACGACTGGAGGCTGATATGAAGTCACTGCGGACATAATAAGGCCGTGTGTTTGTTTGCATGTTTGGACGAAGATATATGATTATCCCACAGAAAATATCAGACAGGGTTAAGAAACGGGCCTGCTCTGACCTCAGGTAACTTACAGGCCTCCTTTTTTTCTTTTTGTTTTCTTTCTTTCTTTTTTAAAGGATAAAATCAACTATCCTGCTTCTCAACACAATTTAGAAAAATGTATTTTTTTTGGACGAACATTTTGCACTTTCATTACTGATTTTATTTGTTAACTAATATAACCGAACAGCTTTAAAAAGAAAGCTTATTTCCGAATGTCACGCAAAGGCAGTGTTCACGTGTGTAACAGTTAGCTCTGTCTCAGTTGTTTTGTATGCTCCTTGTTTGTGCAACAGGCCTGAAGTAAACAATATTCATCAAGTGAAACAATAACAAATACAGATTTCAGGTCTCTCTCTCTCTCTTTTAAAGGTAATCTAATATTCTTTTGGCTGCTCGGCTTTTCTCCTGCCTCTCCGCCTGCGTTTCCTGTGGCGGTGCCGGGAGCTTTGGAGCTGGCTCTCCGGGACTCTAGGAGGTCAGGCGCGGTTCAGTTTGCCCGAGTGACAGACTGTTTGGACTTCCTAACATTGTGCCTGCCTTATAGTTTTGTTTCATAACACCGCGGCACCCCCCCACCCCCCACTCCCACAGTTCTCCCTACAGAATGCGTGATGGGTGCAGAGAAGAGACGAAGGCTGAAGTGAAAAAGCAGAGAGCGTTTTCAGCCTAAGGTATGCGCCCTGGTGTCGAAGTTATTAAAAATGTAAGGGTGCTGAGATGACTGGGGCCACGTGACAGGCTCTGAGAGCGACAGGTGTGCTGTTCCGGTGTTTCACCTGCAGGTTGCAGCATTGTCCATAGAAACAGGAACGAATCTCACCTGTCACCTGTCTCAGCTGCTGAGTGAGCCCTGTAAACACACACCTGCCCCCGTACTGCCAGCTCAGTACAGGGGCCACGAGCATATGAGCTACTGCACGGCTAACTCAGACTATACACTTAACTATATAAAATATTTTATTTTAGTTATGTTGTATTTATTTGTTTGTTAGTTCGTTTATTCCTCAAGATGCACGTAACAAAAATAGCTACGTGAGATATTCAGATTTTTTTCTTGAGTACAGTCAAAGTAACTTACATTTAAGAAAGTCCAAAACTCTTATCACTTTATAATTTGGTTGCCCTGAACATCTCTAAAATAGAATTGATCCACTATGTTGTTTTTTCCACCCCACAATGAAATGTTGCAGTTTTGCTATCTAAAGAAAGTTTAGTGGACTACAGTCTTCAACAAATCACTGACATTAGGAACTCTTATATTGTGAAATGTGTCACCAGGCTTTGTGTCAGAACTGTGTATCTTTACGAGACGCAATTCAAACCGAAACTTTCTGTTTTGTATTTGATGGTACAACAAACAGATAAACCCAGAATGACAGAGTGAGAGAAAAAAAATAAATCAGTTGGATTTTTATTTTGAACAACTGGTGCTAATCAAGAAAACAAAAACTATTATTACAGCTTAATTTGAGACACTTTTACTGAGTTTGGGCTAAAAGCGTCGACGCACTGATCAATTATTTTGTCTGAGATTACGCCTGATTTTTTTGTTTTGTTTTTTTTTTGTGATCAACACCTCGTTAGGAAACCCGCGGCCCCGAGTCTCGGGGTCCGTTTCAGGACCGAGGAGAGCAAGTATAGGCTCCTGCAGGGGACACGGACAACAAACAGCCCACGTGTTTTTAAAGATCCTGATATGCGTGTAAATCTCAGTGTGGTCACAGAACATAAATCATAAATGGCCTTTTGTAGATGGAACAAAACAATTAATTGAAGAAAAATAAATAAATAAAAAGGATAATTCTCCTTCTGTTGTTCGGTTTAGTTATTTATGGATTTGTTTGTTTGATGAACTTTTATGCAGTGTAAATAATACCAGTAGATTATTTTAAACGTTGTTTCATTGAGCCGTGTTGCTCGTTTATGTGAAACTTAAGATGGCTATTACAAATAAAATAAGTACAGAAATAATAGGCTTTTTAAAAAGGTCTTTTATTTTGATACTTTCTTGTGGGTGGAAAATAAAACCCTTCTTGATTTGGGTTGAAGTCTGTCTGTGAGGCAGATCTGGCACATTTGTTTGAAATGTAATGTGAGACGTTATGTTGTTACATGACAAACTCCTCACCGCCGCGGAGGTATTTTCTTCCATTTGGACTGAGTACAATAAATAAAGTAAATGGAAAATAATACGAATAAGCACCATCGTCACAAAAGCATTTCATATGTAACATTTATTAACGATGGCTGACTTCTATTTTGCCATTTTACTAAGTAAATACTCGCTAATATTTATAAGTTTGGATAAACGTGTCGCACTAAACGCGACATCGTCCAAAGAGCCTGAAGGCACCAGACTGAACATAACCTTTGATTGTATATATTTTTATATAACTATATATCTTTTGACTTTGGTAATTTTTGTTATTAAGGTTTCATTTTCAAACGAAAATAAGACCAACTTATTTTCATTTTTGGCTCTAACAAGAGAAACCACAACAAATACCTACAGCAGGTGTGAGGCCCTCCCTCTCCCTCCACCGCATATTCATGCACCTGCTTCTGATCTAACAGCTGCCTTCCCCCCTTTCATGTCAGCAGTGAATAACTCAGTGAACACCAGGGTCCCATTGTTTCACGTGTTTTGTTTATTCATAAAAAATAACAGGCATGCACCAATCAATCAATCAATCAATCAATCAGACCATCAATCTCAGGAAAACGGCACATTTTTCCATGCGTTTCTTAGTGCAGCCACGTGATTCCTAACGCAGCCCAGTCAATAATATTATACAATATTTATACAGCAGGTCATACAAAACATGAAAATATAAATAAAGTGATACTTTTAACAGTTTTAACGTGGCACTTTGCTGCCGTCCTACAGTAGAAATGACCAATGAACCATAGATACGAATATGAATACTCTCTCTCTCTCTCTCTCTGTCTCACACACACACACACACACACACACACACACACACACACACACACACACACACACACACAGTGGAATGTCCTACAATGACTCTAATGATTTGCTTAGTCAGCACACAGTTATATCTAGATTAACAACTCGGAATGTTTGTTTTATTTTTCTTTGACTGAAGCTACAGTAGTCACGATGAGACACACCGACTCTCACACAGTAAAACAGTTGAAGCACTGAAAGCTGAGAGTGCCCACCAAAGTGCACCATGTGGATGAGAACACACAAGTCCTGACAGCACTCTGGATGTCTCACGACAGCAAGGAGTCTATATGAAAGCCACGCGCTTTGCTGGGCATCTTGAATGTGGCCTCAGGTGCAGCGGTGCCCGGTGCTGTGTGCTGGAGGTATGTGGGTGCATCTCTGCCGGGCTCTGTGCCGCTGTACGCCGCCTCTGACATGTAAGTGTGCTGTGCCGGATAGTTCAGATTATAGGGCAGTACGTGGGCCACTGGGGACCAGTACAGCCGGGGGCCGGGCTGCTCCACGCACGACCTCTCCTCCCTTCTTTTGAAAGGTGTGCCGAGGATGCTGTCGATGGCGAACGGGCTGGAGAACTTGGCCCCCACTCTCTCTTCCGGGGCCGGGAGGCGGGTGTCCTCGCTGAGGATGTCCGGGCTTTCCTGCTCCTTGAGGGGCCTTTTGGAGATGCGCTTCCTCCTGCGGCGGAACACCCCGTCAGCGAAGGTGTACTCGCTGTGTGGGTTGAGCATCCAGTAGTTGTCCTTGCCCCAGGGCCTGGACGGGTCCCGCAGGACTTTGAGGAAGCAGTCGTTGAGCGACAGGTTGTGGCGCACGGAGTTCCTCCAGCCGGTATAGCTGCCACGGAAAAACGGGAACTTCTTCATCAGGTAGTCATTGATCTCTGCCAGAGTGAGGCGGCCGCTGCTGGACTCTCGGATGGCCATGGCGATCAGGGCGATGTAGGAGTAAGGGGGCTTGGGTCTGCGGGTGTAGGGCTTCCCTTTGCCGCCATCGCTGCTCTGTGTGACAGGTGCCGGGCTGTTGGCTACGCAGTCTCCGTCCGAACCCAGCTCGTCTCCGGACAGGGGAGAAGGGACTCCCGCCTCTGCGTCAATGCACAACTCCAGCGGCTTCTGCGCGTAGTGATGCGCGGAGAAAACTTCAAGTTTCATTTTCCCAAAAAAGGATAACCGTCTCCTCTCGGTAACCTTGCCGTGTGAATGGTCTCCTAGGTTGGACTCTTGCCTCAGCTCAGAAGCACAGCAGGTGTACGAGTCCTGACAGCAAAAATGTGCCTGAGTGTTTGTTGTGTGTTGTAAAGGCTCGTGTGGAGCGCTGGAGGCACCCTGAGCCTCAGTCTGGGGCAGCAGAACACAGATCTGTCTCCGGAGACACGCTTGTCTTGTTATAATATAACGCCTGGGAAAGGGACGGCCCACAGGCGGGGTTTCCAACTCGAATCCATTGAAGCGACTGAAGTAATATAGTATATGTATGTTTACAATTGGACGTTACCATGCCACGCCAGGGAAGAAGAAAAAAAACAAAACAGGGAGGATAAGTGAGGCGAGGCAGGGCAGGTATGACAAATATAATTAGCTTCAAACGCAACTATCTGTGAATAGCTCGTTATTTCTAGTTACGAGTTGCTTTTTATGGATTCAGTCAAAGTGCAATAAAGTAAAGGCGAATAATACAATAATTTCTTCCTCTTACTTCTTTTTAAAATAACTTCGGCCCATTAAGGTTATGAAATTAAACACGTTTTTGAAATCAATAAAAAAAACTTTGACAATTTTACGCACAACAGCAAATCCTTCTTGAAGTGTTGAATGCCTTGGCTTTTACACAGATATAAGAAGACAGCGCAGAAAAACCCTAGACAGATTAAAAAAGGTGACACGAGAGTTGATAGAGAAAAATGCCGATGGCTGCTTTTCACTTGAACCTCTCATACCCATCCGCCGGCGCTCCGGCGGAACGAGGAAGTAACGCGAAGGCTAAACTGAAATAAAAGCGATAGATTTTGGAGGAGTTCCAATTAACGCACACTGGGTGACGTGTAAGTCGCCACACGCGATAAGACAGAAAGAATTCATAGAAAATTCGCAAAGATTGCCCGCGAGTTCACGGGGAGTTCAGAGTAGAGAACCATTGCACCTGCATGCATGGAAACACCTGAGCGAAGAGCAGAAAAAAAAATACACTTACTTCTGTGTCTGAACATGTGATGTAAATGAGCGAGAGCGAGGTATCCACTGTCTCCGAAACTCCAGAACCCTAATTTACTGGAAATACATCACGTTCTTGGATAATTATATTATACGCAGCATTTCCTTTAGTATAAGGAGTATAAGGAGACCGCGGCACTGACTGCATATCTGTACAAATAGATGTGCACTTCCATTAGAGCACTCAGACACCTGGGCCTTGCTGCTTTAACTTGCTGTGCGGCAAGCTAAAGCAAACAGTTGAAATAAATTTTATTCTATTTCAACAACATAAAACAATTGCATAAAACAAAGCATTTAAGTTTGTAAGGTAGATAAATTATTATGCAAAGATGGATTTGAAGAGAATTTAAGAACATCAGGCTTTTTTGTACTTTGTCAGTGTTGCAGTACAGGTTTGGTGACAGAATATAATAACTAGTTAATATCTGAGCTATAAATCTCAGCTCCAGTCAAGAGCTTGTCAATAAGTTACAGAATGGAGCTTACTTAAAACCTACTGGAGCAGGTTTTAAGTAAACTGACGCCCCTGACACCTGTAAACCGAATATGTTAGTGGCACTAACTCTTTTCCTGTCAGCGCCTCCGCCATATGACGATGCGGAGAGCAGCTGGAGTTAACATGAGTTATGAGCCTTGCCTCAGGCCAGTTAAACTGTCTACTCTGGCACTCCTGTTCCTTTGTACCTGCTCGGACTCTCCGGGGCCCCTAACAACACAGAGCAGGTTCAGCTTCATTTACCCTAATGCATGTGTGTGTGTTTACATAGTTCTGTTGAAAATGTTTCTATTGGTAGTTCCTAGTGAAAAATATAAGATAGGGTCACTATAAACTACCTACTGCCTTCCAGACAGCAGAGAGCACTGAGATACCAATCTGTGTTTGACACCCTGAACAGTTTGTGAGTCTACAGTACATGTTTATATGTTATCACATAATTATCACGTTGGGTATACATGACAGGCGTGATTAACGATAGGACCCTGAACTGTTTGTGTATATATGTTTGAGAGAACGTGGAAGGTATGCAAATCAACTATATGAACATGCACTTTGAAGCCTGTCTGTTTTTCCAGTTGTGTTATGACAAGCCCGATGGCAGCTTGTTTCTTGAAAACACAGTTTCTGTTGTTTCATTCCTTTGTCAAATTCAAGGTCCACTTGCCTGCTTTTTAAGAGGGCAGGCTCCTACGCACCTGTAAGGGTTGTACATGGCATCATTTCAGAGGTGCTGGTTGTTGATTATCTGAGAGCCCAAACTTTCTGACAGCCCTATAAAAATACAATATATTGCACACAAAAATCACATTTCATTATGCATTCTAAACAAATCTTCACAGCTAAATGTTAAATGGGTTGCCATGTCATTTCTATCAGAACCCTCTCTGCCACATTTTACATTTTTCCTCGCCCACTTCCACTGAACGTTTTTAAAGGTTTCTCTTGATCGATAATTTCTTTCAGAGGAAAATCTGCTAATACTTTGAACTCATCTAAGTGCACTTTAACCAAAGCATTGAAGTCAGACCGGACATGTTTATATTAAAGTAATAAATGCTGAAATGATGATGCTGTACACTCTTATAAAAACGACTATTGTTTACAGTTAATCTAAAAAATATACACACTCCAAATCTGATTATTAGGACTCTAGGTAGCCACACCTACCAGCCACATATCAGGTACACCCTGCTAAAGACACCTTTTGTCATCAGAATTAAATTAATTCTTCATGGCAGAGAATCAGACAGGTGCTGAAAATGGTCCTCAGACATTTTAGCCTATATTGACGTGATAGCATCACAAAGCTGCTGTAAATGTGTTGGCTGAACACCCATAATGTGAATCTTCCCGTCCATCACATCCCATAAGTGCTCGACTGGATTGAAATCTAGTAAATGTGGAGGCCATTTGAATACGGTGAACTCATGATCTGAGCTTTGTGATGTGGTGCGTTCTTAGCCGTCCTTTGTGACAGGAAAGGAACGTCAGAGAAACCAAAGGTTGTCACATACAAATTTACATTCTGGAAACAGCTTTCTTCTCTCTCCGGGAATTCGGGGAGCAGCTGGTGAGCTGAAATTGTTTTTTTGCTGAAACTCAGGAGGCTGACTGCTGAGAGCCTAAATCCAGAGCTGAGGAAATCAGCGACATGTGCGCTATCATTAACGCCGTCGCTGCACAACAACCCGGCGAGGCGCAAAGGGAATTTTACACTGCTTGGCTGGTGGTAGTTGTGCCTGCATGATTTTTTTTCTTTTTCTTTGCAGGAGTGAGATGAGGCTGTATACGATTTCAGGTACTCTGCCAAGGCAGCTACACACACCTGTGCCAAAGTGATGTGGTGTGAAAGGAAGCACACACCTGTTCTCAGTTTTTTTGTGCGTGTTTTATTCTTTACATGGCAATTTGAAATCACAAGTGGAAAGACTGTTTACCCAAAGGGATCAATAAGGTATCACATTATCATTTCACTCTGCACATTTGGATTAAGGTGGAATTCAAACCTTCAAATCGCTTGAGAAGGTCAGGCTTTTCTTTCACCTTTAGGCCATAATGAAAGATGATATATTTAATGCATTAAACTGCTTTAACTGCATTGTCATATCAGCAGAGTCAACTCTGCCCCCTGTTAGGCTAAAGAGATGCGTTATGCTTATATAACCTGTTAACAAGTCTCTTCTAAAATTGGCAACTTGATGGTTTGGCTCACCTGTTAAGAATTAGCGTGTCTTCTTTGAGCAGCAGAACTCTTTTAAGTGCTGACACGAGTGGCATTCCAGTTATGTAAATTGACTGGGTGAATCCCTCACAGCTCCAAAAATAGCCCCACCTCTGCAGCGGTCGGCGCTCACACGCTAACCCTTGTCTGCAAGTCTTCGGATGACTTCTTACCTGTATCTCATCTTTGTTGTCTTTCTTTTCTGTGAGTGAAGGATGGCCAGCCCCCATGTCTTTGTATAAACAAAGTGTGAGCTGTGTGCGTGTGTGTGTTTTTATGTGTGTGTGTGAGCAGGGTAGAGAGGAACGGCAACAAGAGGCCCTGCGTGGCTGAGATTCCCAAGATTCCCCACAGCAGATATAGTCTGACAGAGGCCGCCGATAGTAGACATGCTTCACTGGGGCGCACAGGTAGGTACAACAATGTGTCAGCTTCGCAGCCAACTCAAAGATCAGACATTCCACATAAGCTCCATTCATTCCTGCAGTCTGCTCGGTAGGCACCGGCTCAGGGGCGTGTGTGTACTGGGGTGTTTGTTTGACTGCAGCTGTTTGTCCTCTCAGGTGTGTGGGTGTGGGAGATTGCGCATATGCTGTGGCAAAATGCAAGAGCAAGACGCATACGTTCCATCTAGTTTATTCTTCGAGCGGTGATTACTGTAATTACCCTACGATGTGGCCTTCTAAGCGTTTGCTGCCTGCTTTGTTGTGCTTCTGTAGAATCAAACCTTTGTGTTTTGGAAGATAAATTGGTAGGGGGGCGTTCAGCCCATGTAATCAGAGGCACACCTGAGCACTTATCAGTGACAAACAAAGTTCCCATGAAGCTGTTTTCATACATAACCCAGGAACTTTCCACACTGAATGCACTCCGGGAACTGCTGCATGTAGCATCAAAAATGTATCCGTGACACCTGATAGGCAAATAAACAGACACGAAAACATGCAGTGACTCACAGTTTTCATAAGAACGGTCTGATGTGCATAAATCTGTGCAGCATGTGTGTCAGCGATTAATAAATGAAATCAGATATATGTATAAAAAAAAAAGAAAAAGAAAAAGCAGCATATCTTGGAGTCAGTTGGCAGCTGCAGGTTGCTATTTTGGGTTTTCCTGCATTCTTACCTAAGGTGTGCACACCCTTGCCAGACCAAGAGAGAGAAAGAGAGAGAAAATAGATACATATAAATAAACAGAGCCAACAAAGGTATAATTAAAGTAATTAAAGAAAGAGGTGAAGCACAGGTGAAGTACAGGTGAAACACAGCCTGGCACTGGTAGCACCTAAAAGTCATGCAAAGTCATGTGACTCAGTCCCCTGTAACACCCCCCCCCAACCCAACCCAGTTACGAACACATTTTTGACACCCACAATATGTTAGTGCAGTAATTCTGAACTGCTATTTATTCTTTTGTTTTATGTTTTGCATCATAGTAGAGTCATTTCAAATAGACCGTGTGCTTATTTGGGTGGTCCAAGTGTGTCATTAGCAAAACAGCTCCTTTGTTTCACCACCTCCTGCTCCAGATGTTCCCCTCAGATTGGTGCAAATGACACCGATTGGCTCACAAGTTCCTCTGGCTAGCAAAAGAACCAAGTGCATGTCTTGGTGTAAGTGTCCATATAGAACCCTACAGAACCTCGGTGATTTCATGTGGTCAACTCAAATGACCTTATGGTAAGCATCTATACATTTTCGATTGTATCACTGCTCTAATGCTCGGCCCAAATTAATAGCAGATTAACAAAACAGCTCCTTTTGTGACCTGATCCCATGATGTAATTTATCCTATAGTTTGTATAAATCTGAAGAATGGTAAATGCACTTGTTCATATGTACAGCTTTTCTACACAAGCCTTATAAGCTTTCAACATACCTTAGTCACCCATTCGCATACAAGCCCCCTTTTCTTTTAAGTGCTTACTAATTTTCACATACACAATGCATCAAAGAGCAGCTTGGGGACTGGAGCATGCAGGTTGGAGCAGCTAGGATCAAGCCACCAACCTTCTAGTTTTTAGAGGCCCTTCTTTACCTCCTGAGCAACAGCCACCCCACTCAGCCAGAGAGTGTTGCTATGGTAAACAATTTAAATCATAAAGCTGTCAATCAGAAGAAAACCTTGTTTTCAAAACTCGGTGCTTGGTAACAGTTAGAACTACTTGGCTAGGTTTATAAAAAGGTCATGGTTCGGATTAAAACACAACGTGACCTGGAGAGCTCATGACCACACATCTGTATGTGACAGACCCGGCTCATCACCGCAACCAATTTGCAACCAAAGCCTGCACCATCACTAGAACACTTCCAGTAAGTAAGTAGACGCTGATATCAGATGGTAGTTGGCCATCTCCAAAAATTCAAAACATACCCCCTCAAGAGAACAGCAGACCAAAGTGAACTTCTTAGTCCTGCCGGTAAA
Source organism: Perissodus microlepis (assembly GCF_051167445.1). Taxonomy (NCBI): domain Eukaryota; kingdom Metazoa; phylum Chordata; class Actinopteri; order Cichliformes; family Cichlidae; genus Perissodus; species Perissodus microlepis. The sequence goes on along the minus strand of NC_140477.1, from coordinate 26,549,521 downwards.
ATGTTACTGTTAGGGCTTGTCTGTCAATGAACCTCAGCCATGCGGGCCACACGGGCTTCATACCTCCTGCCGTATCTGCCGCTATCGTCCATTTCAACTCTTCACACGCTAGAGTCCCCTCATAAGCTGAGGTAGAAGGCATGGTGGGGGCTATAGAGAGTTGGAGGGTAGGGGATGGTGGGGTGGGGGAGAAAAAGGAGCAATGATTGATCTCACCCATAGACACCTTGCTTTATCGCTGCAGCTGATAGGACCTAATTCCATTCAACTGCGCTGTAGGCTGTTTGGTGTAAGCATAAACACGGGGCCAAATCAGTACCTGTGCTGCTCTGTTTACCTGGCAGCCGTTCAGCTTTTTTCTGTCTAAACTTGAAATAGGATCCAAACACTCTACTCACGCATAGTGGTTTGCACGAGATGCTTTGCTGCCTCTCAACCTACCACGAGGCTCCGCAGCTCTATTTCTGCACTGTCTGAACCTTAACCGCCCCTCTTATTTCTCTGATTGAGAGGTGGAACATCTCGCTCGAGGGCTTTAACTGCAAACACGGCGCTGAATTTGAGCAGTTACTAAGGAATTATCCCGTAGTTAACCCCAACAAACACCTCGCTGATTGATAACATTAGCGTGTGGGTTGTAAAACGAACTACTCCAAGCCTATATTTTTCTTTTTCTTTTTTTCTTTTTACCTTTTACTGGTTAGTCAGCAAATCTCTTTGTATTTTTATTAAAAGTATTTCTTAAGGGTCTTATGTATTTGTTAGAAAACATACAAAATGCAGTTTTTAGGAAAAGCCTGTATTTAATTGCAGGTTAGATTAGTTGTTATTTCTCCTGTTATTCAAGTGAAGTCATACTAATTTGGCACTAAATATTTTTTATATATATAGATGTTGATTTTAAGTTTAAACAGACATACTGTGATGAACTCTGTGTCCATAAAAGATACATTTCAAAAGTATCAAAAGAAAACTATGTTCATCACATAACACAAGACACTATTAACTAATATGATGGAAAATTTAGGATCCAGTGTTTTGTGGGATTCACATCGTAATACTAAAAATCAGTGCTGTCATCCATCTGTTTTATACAATAAAAAAAATACTAATCTGAGTTTATATATGCAACCAACTTTGAATGCTAAGAAAGACTTTGATTTTCAGTGAACCAAGAAGCAATTCAAGGTGTGGTTCAGTATCTGTCTGTGTTTCCAAGGAGCACACAAAGGCAAAGTCACGCTAAAACATTTTAGTTTCAAAACTTCTTCTAGCTTATAGCATCCACACTATTTTGGTGCTTATGGTGCCTCTAAAAGTGAGACCAGTTCAAACACTTTAGGATTGTATTTAAGAGTATCGAATTCCCAACTAGACCTTATCAGTCACCATTGTGTTCTTCACATATTAGTGTATACATTGAGCATAAAATATCTATGTAGCCACCATAACTTCGCTGACTGGTTTTGTCTCCACATTTGATTCAGCAGGAACATGCTGATGTTGTGAAGTGACCACATTTGGATGTGCAGTGGTAGCGTAATAGCTAATGATGGCTAACTCCATTAGCAAGCTGCATTGATAAACTGTAGGGTTGGAAAATACAGCTCTACCAATTATTGCTAAGTAACAGATAAGAAAACACTAGAATTTCTTTCCCTCAGCAACTGAACTCAGTACTTTATAGAGTACCTATCAACGCATCTTCAGGTAATTAATTCGTTGGTTGTGTTATTTAATATGCAGGTTTACATTGTAACATTTTCACAGTGGCTGCACTGAGATGTCTTGTCAACATGCAATGTATGGTAAACAGATAGATTATGCGAGGGATTATGTCTGAAACCTCTGAAACCAAGAATCATCTATTGTTACTACTTAATATTATAATTTGCAAAAACTGTGGCAGTGACATCAACATCACAGACGTTATCAGAGCACAACGAGGCAAGTAGAGTGGGTAAAATATTGTTAATACATTTTTTTAAAAGAGTATTTCGTGAGAGAAGTTTTTTTTTAAATTTAGTTCTTCAAAATGATTTAATTACAGAAAATGGCACCTTTGGATAGTTGTACTGAATTCCAGTGTGTGGAAAAAAGGCAACAACAGCACAATTGAGACTGGATCAGTGATTTGAATTAGTAAAGGTAAAAGCTAACATACAGCTATCAGATTCACTTTTCAGCACACCTGGGATTAAGTAAAGTAGACTTCTAATCTAAGCCTAGTAGCGGTGTAGTATTTAAAAAAATAAAAACTATTCAAAGAGGTCATAATTGTTGAGTGGTCATTATTGGAAGTGTGGTTTTTGGTATTTTATGATGCCTTTATTTTCCCCTAAGGCTGCTACTTGGATTATTCCCACCTATCAAAAAATAAATAAACAGTGAAGGAAGATGTTAACCTTGACAAGAGAGAATAACTGGATAACAAATTATGGGCATTGTTGACCTTGCTGTCCAACCCAGCAGCAGCTTTTCTTGTTATTGTTAATCTGCACCATCATATTACTGCTGCCTTATATGTGGGGGATAGAGGTCATGGTCATGTCCAGCTTATTCCCACAGTCCGAAAACATGCAGTTAGTGGGGTTAGGTTTACTGGTTATTCTGACCATAATCGCGACTCGTTCTCAGTCTCTCTGTGTTTTTCTGTAAAATAGTCAGATGTCTATTCATATTAATGTACAGAATTCACCTGCTTGCTGCTACTACTGCACATTCACCCAATGTATATACTATATGTATATATATATAATGTTCTTCCTCTACCCCCCCCCCATTTTTGCACATGTCGAGGAGCGTGTCAGGCTACATTTCACTGTGTGTTATACTTGTATAACTATGCATGTGACAAATAAAGAACCTTGAACCTTGAACCTAGCTACGTGACAGACTGGAGACTTGCCCATGGTGCTCCTTGCCTCTCGTCCTATGGTACCTGGGAATGGCTCCAGTGTTTCTTATCAACCAAGGAAGGAATTCTACTGTCACCCACTTTCCTTCTTTTTAAGACTTTACCAGACTGTTGATTTGGCATGTCATAAAACGATCATTTTGACAGGTTTATTTTGCTTTTTCAAGCTCATGATGGCCTCCTGCACTTGAATCCACATTTCTTTAAGCTTCTTTTTGAGGATTCCAGTGAAAAGCTGCAAAATGCAAGTCCAGCATGTGGAATCATCTCCAGGTGTCACATCTGCTAATTTGTCAGGACATAATAAAGGAACAGACCTCATCTGGCCACGAAACTGCTTGTTAGTCATTTACCTTTGAGTTTCTGGACACACATGGACTTAGTACAAATATGGCTGCAATTCCTGTAATGGCTATAATTTTGTTAAACCCCTTAAATTAACATCAGAATCTAAATCACATATTCATTACTGAATGAAAAACCCATTGTGGAGGTAGTCTGAGCACAGTTTAAAGCCATCGGTCATTTTCATACATCACAAAGATATAGATTTAGATTTTTAATATTGAAATTAAATAAAATGAAATTCTTAACAATTTCAACTTTGATTTTTTTTCTTTTGGTCTGATTTTCACTCTGTCTGCCATTCGAGCTAACCTTTGATGGGAGGAGAAGAAATTCTGGACTTATACTTTTTTATTAACTCAAATGTTAAATGCAGAGGGTTTTTTTTCTTTCCTAATCTCCGTACACGGCTCATTGCAAGGGCAATTAGAAACCTGTGCTCCTGTGCAGATGTTACTGTTTGTAGAATGTGCTATTAGATATTGATCTGGTGATAATTTGTAAATGAATACTATTAAGGATAGGAAGTTTGCTGACAAAAAAGCCTAATCACCTCCAGCTGGCCCAGGTCTTGTAATATATCCTGTCTCCGCTCCAACATTGATCCATGGGAGTAAACAGCAGCAGTCTCACTGCAAGATACAGAACTTATCTGGTGGTTAAACATACCTGATAATGTAAGAGGAGAATGTGTACAAAAGTGTGACATAAGTATTATTTTGTAGAGAGCAGATTATGTTGATGAACATTTATTTTATATTGCAAAAACAATCCTTTGCCTTGTGTTTGTTCTATCAACAAATCAAATGAAAAAAAAAAACAACACAGTGGATTTATCCTACTGAAAAGGAAGGTGATGTCTGAGGTATAGATTACTCCATGCTACCATTATAAGGACCCCAGTATTTTAGAAGTGTAACTATTTCACATTTCTTTAAAAAAGTTCAGTAAGATCTGCTCGTAATCAATAATCAGAGATCCAGCCTGCAGTCTTTTTTATAAATGGCCATATTATTTGTCAGCTGACGCATCAGTTTTGCTCTTGTATGTGTTATACAATACCAAATACTGATCACATTTCTTACTTCATTTAATCTCTTTAATGTTTCTGTAGATGACAGTACAAAAGATAAAATGTTCACAGCCTTATCCGTGCTATGTTGAAGGTGAAACAATTAATTAGTGGTCAGTGTTTATCTTTTTGAGTTCATGGTGTTGTTTTTGCATAATCCTCTTACTCTTGTTTAAGTAGTAAATGTGTCTGGCCTGGATGTATTAAGTCTAAGATGTGTTACCTCCAACTTCATGCCAGAGAAATGGGTTTAGCTGCCAGGTGTATGGTGAGGAGGGACAAAGGTTTAGCATCAGAAACTGCAGCACTTGCTTCTCTGCTAGGATGGGCAGTTATGGGCAAACTGCATGATAACCAGAGTGTGATTCTATCCTGATGCCTCTCACTGAATTGACCTTCAGCTGTGCCACAGTCAGTCTAACACAGGAAAATACTCCAGTTTAAGTGCTGATATGAGAGTATTACCAGTTCACAAAGGGGTTAGAGAGAGTAAAAATAGAATCATGTGTCAGTGAATGATGCACACCTCTCTTAAAGTCAAGTTCCACCATCTGCAATTATGCTAAAAAAGAAGAAAAGCATAATTGCTGCACTGTGAAGCTGGGTCATGTTGAGAGCTGTGTCTCTGCCACACCACTCCAATTGAACTTTCTCTTTAAGGCGTTGTGAGAAAACAGGCGGTAACTATTTATACAGCTACACACCTGACCAGGCATCTATCCAAACAAAAGGTCTTGAACCCAGCCCTTGCGTGCCTATCCAACCCAGACATCTGATTAATTATAGTGTGGCCGTTAAGGCAAAGAAAAACTAGCTGATGAAAAGTCAGCGAGTCTGCAGGCTCAACCTGCCCAAACAGCATCATGCGTGTTAGCGTGTAAAAGCCTCCGTACCGCCTCCCTCCCCCGCCGCTCCGTGTCGTTCCTCCCACACACCCCCTGCCCCCCACCCATCCCACTGCCTCCCTCCTCTGCTCCGGGCCCATTCGTGCAGACGAGGTAAAACATCTCTCTCGCTGTGTCAGAGCCCCGCAGGTGGGCCCCGCGTTCTCAGGTAGATAATATCACTGTTACTATAGACCGTGTTTGGGTTAGCTCGAAAACACTCTTCACGGCAGGAGCAAAACAAAGTGCTCTGCAGTGCGTGATAACAGTCGGAGCTGCTCCCTACAAATTAACCTGTGGAAACACTTTGGCCTCGCACGAAACTCATACGCATAATACCTGCTCCTCCTACCGGCATTGAAGAAAAAAAAAATCAAAGTTTACACAATGTTCCTCTAGGATCATGGAATAATTTTGTAAGATTTCAGGAGATTTAAGAGAGTTCTCTTATATGTAATCCACCAAAGGACTAATGTTAATCCAAAACAGTGAAATAAGCCTGTAATGTCCTTGTGGTTACGTTATAGGACTGAGCTGCCTTATGTCCAGATTGAAAGCATTGCCCCGGTTGGACAAGTCTCTCTGTTTCTAATCTGCATACTGCCTGTGCAGTAGACTCTATAAATTGACTTTCTTTAAACAAAAGCGGCATGAATACCTCGAATGTGCTCTGGGCCAGAAGCTGGGATGGCTTCCATAAACAGATCACCCAGGTGGTCCACGTGTGAGAGAGGGAAAGGAGCTTTGGTTGAGAGGCCTGCTGCTGCAATCACAACCCCGCATCTTCTTATTTCGCTAACTTGCCGTCTGTGTCTCGGCAAAGTCTGAATATCAAGTCCGATTCATTTGCAGCTGCTGGTAACAAAACAATATACATTTCATCTTTGATGTGTGGACTGCGTGGTGTTAGCAGCAGTGCCCCTGTCACTTTTCAAAGTTTCGGGTCCCTGCAGCTGTTGCCTTTTCTAGAGCCAGTAGCAGTTTTTCAATGTAAAACACCTACCTTTGTCTTTCTTTCATCTTCAGAAAAATGTTTTTTGTATCTCTATATTTCTGCTTAATCTGATCACTCATAAAGTCCTGTACTTTTGGTAAAAAATTAAAGGTACAATGAGTCTCTGGGGACACCTAGAAAAATAAAAGACCACAGAGAAGATGGATGTCGTGAAGGCGAACATGCTCACGGTTGGTGAAAATGGAGGCAGATGATCCACCGTGATGAACCCTAAAAGAAGAAGATAACTCTTTTACTTGAGTATTTCTTTGTCTACATTGTCTACTTCGCAATTCAGAGGGGGAATAAATAATCCAATATCACTGTCATCTCTGGTTTTATCACACCCTAAAACACATGACAGTAACTGCCACACAAGACAAATACTATAGGGGTTTTTGGCCTGAAGTGCATGTTTGTTTGTTTTTCTTAAACTTAACACGATCCATTACCTCTAAATGCTCATTTCTCAATCATTGTGCCTGAATATGGCACTGCGCTTGTTCATGTGACCAAGGCCATAGTGGCTCACGATTTACCAGATGGAAAAATACATTCCTTACACCTACACACGTCACATGACAAGTGTATTTCTCATTTTTAAGGTAGGTGAGGGTTCGCTCCAACAATAGCATGCACCTCACTGCTTTATGCAATGGTTAGGTAGCATTTTACGTAACTCGCCTTGCGTTTTTTTTTTATTTTTCTTTTCTAATCACAGGTTGAGCATTTTATCTGGACTGAGATTGTCCCTGACTTCCGTCGTCCCATCAGCCCCTATCTTATCACACTGACCTGAGTTATTGTAAGGAACAGTTGTGCACGGCGATAGTTTATGTACAGGGAGTGTGACAGATCATTCATCACATGCAGACTGGTCATTCAAACCAACATGTCCAAACATACTTGTGCCATTAGCGGCTCACTCATGTTTGTCTGAAAAAAGGATTAGTGTGAAATATGAGGAAACAGTGACTGACAGTATGGGACTCTGAGGGTAACCCAGCTAGTGTTTCACAATGGTAAATAGTGTCAGGTAATAGCTGTGAGTCACTGTTGAGAGTATACTATCGCGTGTGTGTTAAGCAGTTGAGGTTAGGTCTGTGTGTGTGTGTGTGTGTGTGGGTATGTGTGTGTGTGTGTGTGTGTGTGTAGGTGCTATTAAAAACTGGTTCTCGTGTAATGTTGTTATGACAGATATCAATAGCACAGGGATCACCAGATACAGGGGGTTCCCTCCAGTCAAAAACAAAGCTAATTTTAAGTTCCTTGCTTTTACAGTATTTAGTCTTTGCCTGTAATCCTGGGCAAGTGAATCAGGTCTGACATTACTCACATGGGTTTAGATACAAGGTAACAAGTACATGTTTGTCTGTGTCTTAAGCTCTGCAGAAGTTTCTGTTGTTTTTATTCTACATGCTAGTGCTCTGACTGCAGCTCTAAAAATAACACAAAGCCCGTAATTATGGTTTTAACTTTTAAAGCCCCCACCCATTCCTTCTCCACTCCCTCCCATTCTCTTGCTTAGCACCTGTGCTGATATATGGTGTGTGTGCCTGTGTGTATTTTCAGGATGATTTATTGCATTACTGCTGTCAGATTTTGCACAGGAATGCAGTCTATGATGTCAGTGAGAATTGATTCGATGGTGTAACAAACCCAGTGACTTTATAGAAACACTGACGATGGCATGAAAGTCTACAATAATAATAGCGATTAGTCTATTTATAGTGCCACTATTTTTTTTTTTAATGTGAGGTGTGGCACTGAGGATTAAATAGCCACCTCATGGAGTTCTTCTAACTTGTGCCCCAGGCCACGTTGACAATAAATGAGACTATGCCATAAAGTCACAAATGCACATTTATTTTGCTCGAGTGTGCCATAATGTTCACTTTGGCAGAACTAAGGATAAAACATTGAACGTACTCTTGGATATACAGATTACAGTGTTGTGCAAAAGTTTTTTGTGCATTAGGAAACAGGTCTAGTGATTGATTGAAACAAGCATGCAGAAATATATATAGGAGCACATAGTATATAAGGTAAACAGATTTCCGAAATCTACTTGAACACCAATAGTTTTTATGACCGCCTTTGTTCTTCAACGCAGCCTGAACTCTCTCAGGAAAGCTTACTTGTATTTTCTTTAAATAGTCTTCAGGAATAATTCTCAAGGCTTCTTAAAGGACACAATGAATCTGTTGCCAGTCAGATGTTTTCCAGATGGTACTGCAATGTGGATGGTGTTTGGTGAATCTGACTCTTCTGCATTTACATTCATAAATTCATCAATCCACCTGAACCAAAAAATTCAAATTCCATCACTCCATAAGACCTGTTACCATTGATTGCCACACTTTAGTCTAGTTCTTGTGTAATTTTAGCACACATCAGCTTTTCTCCCTATTTATCTTTGTTAAAAATGGCTTCTTGTCAGCCAGTCTTCCAGTGAGACCATTTGTGATGAGACTTCAGAGAACAGTAGAAGAACTAAAGAGCCAGATGAATCTCTCAGGTCAATGTATGACTTCTGTTTCTTAAATATGTGACTTTTAGACACAGTTCATCTGCTGTAGAAAGTTTCAGGCGTGTCACTTCTTCTTTTGTCCTCCAGTTTCCTTCAAATTCACTAAGGACATACTGCACACCATGCCGAGATATGCCAGATTTTCAGCTAATGGCTCTTTAGAAATCACCTTGTTGGTGCAAAAATACTATTTTATGCCTGTCAAACTGTTATGTTAGGGATTTTTCATTGATTTTGTTAAAGAAATTGGAACAAATTGTGAGGTACAAGGACTGGACTGAAAACATAAAGGCAGCAGAGGGTCCTGTCCTCCTCCCATCACTCCCAACCAGTCTTGCCTCTCCCTGATCCTGGTTATGATGGAGGTTTCGTCCTGTTAAAAAGGAATTTTTCCTTCCCACTGTTGCTAAAACACCTGGTTATAAGGGGTCATCTGATTGTTGGGCATTTTTCAGTTTTTTTTTCTGTAGTATTGTATGGCTCTTAGCCCACAATGTCATCACAACTGGCACTATATAAATAAAACCGAATTCAATTGAAGTGCACTACTAGGTGTTTGATTTTACACACCTGTGCAAAGGGACCGAAAATACCATAATTCAGAAATGAAGAGGTCTGGCACAATACTTTTTTCTATATGTTATAAATATGGTGAGCTTCGTCTGGGTAAGCATTGCCAGCTCGGTTGGTCTATGTTAATATTACATCAATCTGCAGTACACAGTTTATGTCCACTGCCAAAATGATGCACTGATGAGTTTAATTTGCCTTGACTATACTGTCAACACATTGCATCTTCTCCCATTTCTAAAGTCATGATTTGTAATTGCATAGGTTTCCAAATAGTGTACAATGAGTGATAATTATTATTGCAATATGCAGCTACACATAAAGTTATAAATGACTTCTTGATTTACTGTATCATGACTTCATACGGTAAAAAGATTCCTTTCAAAAATGTATGTCAGTGGGAGTCATATTCCATTCAAGTAGTTGCTGAATGGTGGGAATTATTACAGCATTATTCAATGGCCCCGATGGACAGGGGCAGGTTAATAAGGAGGAAAATGAATCATTTTGTTGTGTGGTGCAAACCTCAACTGACCAGCGGTGCTTTAGCTGTGAGCTAATGTTATTATGCTGCCAAGCTGACTAAAACTTTATATTCTGATTTTATACTGCTGCTTACCTTTTCATGTTTCACATCTTTAGAAGGTCATATGATATGCAGCTGTGGTTCAGGAGGTAGACGGGGTTGAGCAGTCTAGTAATGAATACTAGAAGAATACTACAAGATTTAGAAGGTTTATACACTGTTAGTAAATCTGTAAAGCTGTACTTAAAAGTTCATTTTTAAGTACATGAAATCCTAATCTGACTGGAAATTCAAGTTCAACAAAACTTTTTGTTCACATTATTCTGTAAGAACTTTACATAATGTAATAAAACATTGATATTTGTCTCCATTAACAATTAAGTTTGGACGTCATATGAATTTAAATGTTTTCGAATACATCATTTGTAACATGCCTCTGTCATCCCAGACTTCCTCATGGTATGTGTCCCTTTGATCAGAGATTGTCAACTGTGATACCAACTTAGAGATGTAACTTCAAAAAAAAAAAAGAAGAAGAAAGCTAAAAATGTACTTTGGCTCCACTGTTTTCCTCGGAGCTATGTACTTTACAAGCAATCTGCACCAGAGATGTAACAACAATGTTATCACATTTCTTCTTCTCACCTCTTCTGCACATTCAGTAGAGCAGCTTCACCACAGCGGCTGGCTGCCTGCTATCAGTCTCCTCATCGCTGCACCGTTTCTGTTGTTGCTTGATTATCAAGCATGCGACAATAACATGCCAGCGTATGCGGGCATCTTCTGTCAGTTCAGAGAGCTGGCACGCTCGGCGAGGCGCGTGACGTCAAAGAGGCGGGGCTGTAGATCTGATCTGACCATGTGGCGCAACTACAGCATAGTACATGACAATACAGTATTCCGAACAATCAATCATATACCAGTTCTGAGCTTCAAACAAGCTTCTGCCAGCCAAAAATGTGTTTGTGCAATCTCCACAATGAAAACACTCAACTGTATTTTTGTTCCGGACCGTTTTCACAACAAACTCATCAAGAAATATTCTGCTTCACCTTTATCCTGTTTACATTTTATTGTATCTTTATGAGGCCACATGTCGAGGCTCAGGCGGTAGACGGGGTAGTCTGCTAAAAGGTTAGTGATTCAATTCCTGGCCCCCCTAACTGCAACTGCTATATCAGTACCAGCCCACTTACTATTTACCATTTACTGTTTGATGAATGACTAATATAATATCTACATCCCATCTGTGGATCATAAACAACATGTACCCACAGACTCCGCTCGTGCATCAGGCCTGCACTGATGGCATATGGACACATACTGGGACCCTTGAACATGAAGGGTGGTTGAGTTTAACACAGACGTTGATGATTGCAGCACAAATTTTAAGTAGGTGGTGAAATCAATACGTACTTATTTGTGTTGAAAACAGGATTTCCAATGATCCATGAGGGCTGAAAGCAGTGTATTGTTGCACAAGGTGTTAGAGCCATTAGAGTCAAATTTAAATCTGGTGTAGTTTTGGGTTTTGTAGGTGCAGTATTTAAACACGGAAGTAATAATGGTAATAAATATTCATGAGTACTTAACCATGAATATGTCAGTGCGCCCCAGGGTGGCTGTGGCTACAATGTAGCTTGCCATCACCAGTGTGTGAATGTGTGTGTGAATGGGTGGATGACTGAACGTGTAAAGCATTTTGGGGTCCTTAGGGACCAAGTAAAGCGCTATACAAATACAGGCCATTTACCATTTAACCAGTTAACCCCCTTAGGTGATCAGTGATGACACTACCCTAACCCTCACTCTAACCCTAAGCAATCAGAATATGTCTTTTTTTAAATGATTAAATGTTCTTCCAAGTTTTGGTAGTTAGCGAACAAATACAAGGATCATGCAGTTTATTTGAAAGAGTTGCTAGGAGAAAGCCTCTTCTGTTTCAAAAGAACATTGCAAAGATAAATTGTGGTGCAAAGTTACATCTGAACAGACCAAAATTTATGGAACATTGTCCTTTGGACAGACAAAACCAAAGAGGAGCGGGCTGGCTATACAGCACAATGTCACATTTAGCAATAATCCAAACACAGCACGTCAGCACAAACACTTTATACCAGCTGTCAAGCACAGTGGTGAAGGGGTGGCCACAAGACCTGCGTGCCTTGCAGCCATTGATTTGAACTCCCCTGTATACCACAGAGTCAAAAGTGAGGCCATCTGTCCAACGGCTAAAGCTTGGCTGAAACTTGGTCATGCAACGAGACAAAGATCAAATCTTCAGTGGTTGAAAAAGAAAAGAATGAAGATGTTACAAGATGTTGCAAGATGTTGCAACAGCCCAGTCAAAATTCAGAACACAACCCAAATGAAATACTCTTGAGGGATCTAAAGGGAAATGCGCATAAATGAATGGCCACAAACCTCAATGACCTGAAGGAACACTGTAGAGAAGCGTGGGCCATAAATTCCTCCACAAGATCTAAAGTCATACAGAAAACCAAAACGTGGCTCTACAAACTAACTAGGGCTGTACCTAGTTTATAACAGGACTGCATATAGTCCTTTGAGAACTTTCTTTTCCACATGACTGTATATGGCAAAAACTGCACATCCCATCCTAACCCCAGATGGTGACCGAGCAGATGTTAGGATATTTAATCTGTCTTGTATTTTTAAGAGATTTTGTTGTGCAGGCAAAAATGTCTTATTATCAAGACAGCCCTTGAGCTCCTTCATCATGGGATTTCTTTTGGTGTTTCATGAAGCAAACAAACAACCAAATAAAAAGTCACACCACAAGCTTTCATATCTGCTGTCCATTGTAGCTAAAACAGGTGCTACAGATGAGCTGAGACCTCAGAGCATGCCAGAATTATCTTATCATCTTTTGCCACTATAAAGCATATTAAATTCATTTTGTTTGTTTTTGGAATTAACTGATGCTACTGTGCAATCTGTTACTGTTGCCATTTCACTGACATTTGAGAATTAATGGAATCCTGTGTAAGACAAAAGGGTGAGGAATGTGGTGGTGAAAGGGCACAAAAAACATGTTTGCTATGTCATTTGGAAAACAAAGAGATAAACATGCTACAGTATTTCTCTAGTAAAGAGCAAATACATTCTCGACGCAGTACACAGGTGCGTGAGAATTTCTTACACTTGATTTAATGAATTGTTCTCTCGGATCAGATAAGTCTTATCAGATCTGTGCTTGAATTGTTCTGTATAAACATCCAAGATAATCTGAGTGTGTGTGCACGTTTGTGCATGCCTGTGTGTCTGTGTCCGCATATTAGAGTGTAGAATAGGTGGTTGCATGTTTATATAGGACAGATCTAAGAACTAAGATCAGGTTTTAAACTAAACAGGGCAGTAAATTTATACTGGCAGATTGCTGCTGTGGGGCAACGGAGACTGTGATTGACAGTCTCTCCAAATTCACCTGAGCGTGTGTCCCAGGTGTGAGCACTCACTCAGTTCATCAGCACGGCCTCGGTCAGGTGCATACCCCATGTAGTGGAACCCTATGTCTCTGCATCACAGTATACAGATCATGTTTTAATCCTGTAGGGATTTGTGCGAAAACAGCACATCAAAAATCTGTCTTTTCATGCAGCACCTGAATTCAAGGACCACCTGGTTTCTCCTAAGCCTGGTCTTTGCTTCAGGTGTGTCTTTATTAAAAACAAACAACATCAGCAAATTCACATTATCGTGTCAATTTCCATGTGTCACTGTCTTAACTGTCTTGCTAATATCCAACTATGGAAGAATTATGAAGTTTATTTAAACTGGATTAAACAAGGATTAAAAGAGCTGTAGCCATCAAGAGCCATCAAGTCATTGGACTGGACCTCTTAATGATGTGTGTGTGTAATAGATGCCTTTTTGATTTTTTTAGTAAATTATTGTACTAATGTTATGACTTGCTTTGTAAGAAAAAACTTCCAAAACGTCCTTTTTAAAAAAGAGTCGTACCTAGTTTGACTATCATTTGGTTGGCTACTAAGTTTGTCTTGTCTTGTGTTGCTGTTTGGTAAATTTGTCTTATCTTATTTATTTCCTAATTTGTGAAGCACTTTGATCGACATTGTTGTTTTTAAATGTGCTATATAAATACATTTTGATTTTATTAATTCAAATAGCTTAAGTTCATCTAACATTTTCTTCCATTTGAGTTACTTCAACTTATTATTTTCGATCAACTTCAGCTATTTTGCATAGTAAGTGCCTAATACCTAAAAATATCATTGAATTTTACTTATTCAATTTAATTACATGGCAATCGTCTTTGGAAGGTTTTGATGCCTTGTGTCAATTTGACCCCAAACATAAAAGATGTAAGTCTTTATTCTCATATAATTTAGATTCTTAGAAATCAAAATGTAGTTGTTGACCAGTTTTTGCACTTACATCGTGCACAAAGCTTAACAAATAGTTTTCATTGTGTTTTTAGCCACTGAAGACTCTTTGAAAGTCCAGAGACAATAGGTGGCTCTCAGTGATGTGCAATACTGCAGATTTTGGTATCGATAGAATCAAGTACATATAGGACCAGTATTGACGATACCAGTACCGATACTGATACTTTTATTCTATAAAGGCAGCTTATGTAGGGGAGGGCAGTGTATCATGATTTATGACATGAATCATCAGACATTTGCAAACACTTTTTAACGACCACTAAATGAAAATGCTTTTTATGCATTTTGAGAAAAAAAAAAAATTTCACATATTTCAGTCAGGTACATACTGAACTTAGATAGGATAGGATAGAAACAAAGTATCAAACGTGTCACACTAGTATTGATCCAATACCAATACTAGCGTTGTTATCAATGCTTTCGATATTTGAATCGATCTACCCACCTCTAGTGGCTCTGCATTCATCACTGTTGAACGTTGCCAACATTGTTTGTATAACAGTAAATATTCAAATGTTCTAAATTTTTCTTTTTTCCAAACCACTTTAGTGAAATGTCAAAAAAGCAATTCTCCTTTAGTGGCAGCTAACATCTAATAAGCTAACAGCTAATAAGCTAACACAGCCACTTTCTGGTTAGCTAACCGACTTAGTTCTCCACAGTAGCTGAGACAGACTGCTAAATTTTTAAACCATAGACAGTGTTATTCTAAAGTATTTGATTTTTTTTCTTTTACAGTTTTAAGGTGAAGGAGTTAAAGAACATTTTAGAACTGATGAAAATGGCCAGGAGTAGTTAGGTAAGTGACATGAGCTGGTTAAACCAAAGAGAAGTCATCATAGCAAAGATGCTGGCAGGTCAAACCTTGAAGTAACCCTTACACTTTGCTGTATTTTCAACTTGCTCTTTTTCAGTAAAGGTGTACTACACCATCAACGATGTTCATGCAGAGCATGTCCAAGACATTCTACGCCAAATTTGACAGCTGTCTTATTCAACTGATAACTTTATTTAAATATAAGGCTGGTGGTTTAAGTATGTCAGCAAAGGTTTTGGCTGAAATTTAAAACGTTCACAATTGTTACGTCCCATCTGCGAGTGGCCAGGCCATAACACAAGGGAGATCCATCGTCGTCAGACTACAAGCAGCACATCACACAACTGATAGCATTTGATAATGTGAGTTGATTCCTAAGGTGATTTGACACAAAAAGAAGAACTCATTACAACTTCAGGGTGGACCTAACGCCAAAACAACAAAGAAAAAGGGAGCCTATCTCAGGGATTTAACAAACTTACCTACTGAACAGAGTTAAACCAAAAGATAACAACTTACCTCCCAAACTAAGTAAAACAGGAGAAAACTATAATGAAGCAAAAAGGCAGTCCACCCCAACATACTCCAGTATAAAGCAAGTAACATCAAGCAAGTAACAGTAGCTGAGCTGCGCAGAGGATCAATCCACCGTTCAACGATGGCTGCATCATCAAATACGTTGTCTCCATGTTGTTAGCCAATCCGCATGAACTGTCCCCTGGATCCACCAATGACGGAAATGCGCCTGCACACTTAAATCTGCATATGATACAACATTATGACAGCAGTTGTAACACAATGGAAAGAAATTTAACATGAACCTCAAAGTGAGATTTTGAATTCTAGCGTTAGTTCACTTTGTTTTCTTATTCCTCTTCTTCTTCTGCCTTTCAGCTCAATCTTCAACAAACTTTGTCCACACTATCCCTCCTCTTTATATTTACATTTTACAACTTGAGATTGAGACTCAGAGTCTGAATCACTGCATCAGAGCCAATTATCGTGTTTTTCATGTTTTTTTTGCTTTTGTTGTATTAAAAAATTTATGTTTTAACAACTGGACTACAAGAAATTTATGATGGTCATTGTTTTGAATATGAATGTTAACCAAACATTATTATGTTATTGGAGGAAGCCAAGAAAATACTGTCCAACTAAAGAAATGTACTTAAGCTGTTAAATTCAGCAGTACTCAATTCGATTAGGCAATCAGTTGCCTTATTTTTTCATGTTTTGTGCGACATGTCTTTGAGTTTTCAAAGCTAATGTTTGACTATTGTTTAATTAAAAAGGATTACAAAGTGGACAATAAATATTGAGTTTTGCTAAACTGTTAAAAAAAAAAAAAAAAAAAAAGGTTAGAAAAAAAGATAATATGCAAGAAAAGTCAAACAATTAGATGACCCTTTAAGAGCATGCTCTTGGTGAGAGTTGGAAGGAAAAACTCCCTTTTGACAGGAAGAAACCTCCAGCAGGGGGTTCAGATAGGACCAGCCATCTGCCGCAACTGGTTCAGGGTGAGGGAAAGGTAGACAGAACCAAAGACACACTATGAAAGACTAAAAGACACTGACTAAAAATAACTACATGCCAAAATTATGTATAAACACAGAAGAAGAGCTGAAGAAGAAAAAAGTGCATTACGGGGAGCCCACTGCTGCGAGGCCTATTGCAGCATAAATAAGGGAGGATTCAGGGTCACCTGATCCAGCCCTAACTGTATGCTTTATCAAAAAGAAGTTTTAAGCCTAATCTTAAAGGTAGACATAGCATCTCTCCCAAATCTAGAGCCAGAGCTGATTTCACAGAGGAGAGGCCTGAAAGCTGAAGGCTCTGCTTCTCATTCTACTGTTAAATACCCTGGGAACCACAAGTAAACCAGCAGTTGAGAACGTAGTGCTTTATTCAGGTGACTTAGAACTATCAGGTCTTTAAGATAAGATTATTCAAACCTTGTAAGTGAGGTAAGAGATAGTATGTAATAACTGAGTAATAACTGTAACTGATGCGTGATTGCTCAGTTTAGTACAGCATTACATTACTGCTTCACAGAACGTAATATGAGGACAATGTAATGTGTTACACCCAACACTGCACATGGCATGTGATAAACAAGCTGATCCAAAAAAAAAAAAAAACAAAAACAAAAAAAAAAAAAAAAAAAAAAAAAAAAAAAGCGCAACACTGGAGCCCGGAAAGCAACAGAACAAAAACAGGCTCACGACAGGCGCAGGCGGCCAGGAAAAACAGTTCACACAAAGTTCAGCCCGGAGGCTGACGGCCCAAGAGCCCAGAAAACAGTTCAGGGGGCCGGGCAGGCAGGAGGCACCAGCGGCGACGTAGTTCAGGGGGCCGTCCATGACGGCAATGACGTCCAGTCACCGGCCTGGAAAGTGGCCGGACAGGACGTGCAGGACAGGCCGTGCAGGACGGACCAGGCGAAGCTGAAGACGCGGAGGCCGGACCAGGCGAGGGCTACGGCGTGGAAGCTGACGACTCGGAGGCCGGACCAGGCGAGGGCTACGGCGTGGAAGCTGACGACTCGGAGGCCGGACCAGGCGAGGGCTACGGCGTGGAAGCTGACGACTCGGAGGCCGGACCAGGCGAGGGCTACGGCGTGGAAGCTGACGACTCGGAGGCCGGACCAGGCGAGGGCTACGGCGTGGAAGCTGACGACTCGGAGGCCGGACCAGGCGAGGGCGACGGCGTGGAAGCTGACGACTCGGAGGCCGGACCAGGCGAGGGCGACGGCGTGGAAGCTGACGACTCGGAGGCCGGACCAGGCGAGGGCGACGGCGTGGAAGCTGACGACTCGGAGGCCGGACCAGGCGAGGGCGACGGCGTGGAAGCCGCAGGTGGTGGCGCTGCAGGCGAGGCAGGAGGCTGGACGGGCCCCTCGGACCCTCCAGCGGAGGCAGGAGGCTGGACGGGCCCCTCGGACCCTCCAGCGGAGGCAGGAGGCTGGACGGGCCCCTCGGACCCTCCAGCGGAGGCAGGATGCTCCGAATGATAGCATCTACGGCGCTTAGCCCAACTGCCATGGTCCTCAAATCGTTGGCCTGAGCAAGGCGGTCAAGAAGCTTAATCATCCGCTCCATCTCAGTGTTGAATTCAAAAGCTGAAGAGTCTGCGGGGTCCATGTTCTGGTCGTGGTCTTCTGTCAGGTGTCGCTGTGTGCAGGCAGGAATAGGACCCAAAGTGCAGACTCATGGCAGGCAAAAGTGTATTTCAAAACTCAGCTTTTATTGCTGGATGGCAAAAATGCAAAAATGCAAAAATGCAAAAATGCAAAAATCCAAAAATCCAAAAATCCAAAAATCCAAAAATCCTTACATGAGCAGGCAGACCGAACACACAGCTTAAATGAGGGTAGACCACAACACAGACACAGAGAAACACAGGGCTTAAATACACAGGGGGAGCAATCAGGGAATGGGTAACAGGAGGGAAACACAGCTGGGGCAAATCAGGCCTAACGAGACAAAGGAAGCAAAACCAGACGCATATACATGAGACACGGACTTTCAAAGTAAAACAGGAAACATAACACAGACTGAACTAAAGACACAGACTCACATGCAGGCACTGCAACAGAGGGAACAGAGACATGGGACCAGGGCAGACAGACACTGACTGGACACGGGGATATAGCAACTAAGGATACACAGAGACGTGAACTTGACAAGCGGATACAGCTGACAGGGGAGACAGAGCAACTAGAGAAGACAGAGACATAAACCATAAGACAGAACTCAAAGAAACCAAAGAATAGAAATGATAAATAATATAATAAACTCAAAAACCCTGGGTCAACGACCCAGGCATCCTAACAAAAGGTAACTGATGATTTTCTGTGAGGACAGAAATAGTTAGTATGGGGATTGAACCATTGAGGCTGCAGTTGGTGACATCTGCCAGTCTTGTAAGGATTCCCTTATACTGCGAGGCCTTCAGATACACACACACATACCTCACATGCAATGGACTTGCATTGATCTATCACACTGTTATTTGTGTAGTCTGAAATGTAATCCAACTGCTGCCAGTGGAAAATCTTATCTAGTAACTGCATTCACAAACCAGATGAGATGTGTAAGCATGAGGCTCCTAACTGGTTCCATTAATTGAAAATATCAGGAAAAAGAAAATGTTGCCTTTTACAAGCTGAGAAAAGCAATGTCCTTATCAACTGTTACTGGGGGAAAAGCTACATCAGCATTCAGCTGAAGCGCCTGAGCAGTGTTTCAGAGCCATGTCTCTGCATGCGTAGGATGATGGATCTCCTGCCCCACTACAGTTGCCATGTCCACATACAAACACCAGTATTTCCTGCCTCCTCTTTGCATATGTAGGCTCAGGCTGGTATGCAGAGCGAGACATTCCTTTGTATAATGTTGGTTCGGAGGGTGAAAACCAAACTACAAAGTGACGCACGACACTCAGTGACTCACCTGCTCGGCTGGTTGATGTTATTGTTTTCTTTTAAGGCAGATATGTTCCAAAGACAGCCAAGTATGGAAGGCTGAACACGCCTCAGTTATCATCAGTCACTTAAAATATGTAAAATAAAAATACTCTCCAGCAAGATGGCTTTCAGACGGTTAAACAGTTGCTTGTATTTATAACTGTTCAATAACTCGTCATTAAGCTTAACATCAGAAGGGTGCTTAAGCAAATGCTGTTGGTTATTTTCCACATTGTGTGTGTGTGTGTGTGTGAGTGTGTGTGTGTGTGTGTGTGTGTGTGTGTGTGTGTGTGTGTGTGTGTGTGTGTGTGTGGTTCCTCAAAAGGAAGATTATCTCATCTCGATTAAGAAAACTGGGGAACACCTGCCAAAATACTAGTTACATTAGTACATACCAAAAAGAGAGCAAAAGAGAGAGGGAGTGTGTGTGTGTGCGCGTGTGTTTTCTTGTCTACCAAAGTGATAAGCAGATCAGATAAGCTGCATGTAAGCATAGTCATGGCGGTGGAAGGCGAGTCGCACGCCATGGGCTCTTCATATCTCAAACACATTCACTTTACCTGAATTTATTTTATTTATATGCATGCATATGTTGCTGCAGGATTGTGAGCATCCTTTACATAAGAACACGTATACCCCATGTTTGTGTGTGCCGGCATGGGGTGTCTAGCATGAGAAACGCAGCAGGAGTTTTGCTCTGTCGCTCGGCAAAGTGAAGGAGGGGGAGCAAGGGGGAGGCCAAGCTGTGATAACAAACTCCATTTACTTCAGAAATAACAACACAGCACTTAGAGTGAACCACGGTCTCTCTTCCTCTGAGAGCCACTGATCTGCCCGTCAAAGAACTTAGACTCATTTACTGTCATTAGCTGTTACATCACTGGAAGGAGTCCTGGCTCTGCTTCAGAATGGATCACTTATCATCTTATTTGCACTTTGTACACAAGGACACACCTGCACATGCATGCATAGACCCAGAAAATTAAAAAAAAAAAAGTATTCTATCTTTAAGAGTATATTGAGAAGTATTTTGAACTGTTTCACTTTTTCAGCTATATCCATTAAATAACCCCAGGACACCCAGCCCAATGTCACTCCTGGGGCATCAGTTAAGGCCATTTTTGTCAGAAGCATCTGGGATCAGGATCCTTTGGCTTCAGCAAAATCATTCTGCTGCCTAGTCTCACATCACATCTAGCCATCCTGGATTTATTCATATAAACATTGTGACTGAAAAGAGGACAGTAGATGTGAAGGGCCTCATGAGAAGTCTCCCAGCAGCTTGAGCATATAGCAACAGGATAAACCTTATCAAAGATTTATAGGTATATATATATATATATATATATATAATAATAATTATAATAAAAACTGCAATTAATCTGTATTCCAGAATATGGTTCAAAAAGTTGTTGTTTTTCTTCCTACCGTACATTTGCTACTTTTGAAAAAGTTGATGAAAACATGATCTGCTAGGATTTTACACATTTTAGTCTTGGTTTCTTCAAGGGCAGTGGCAGGACAATGCTTATCTTTCTCTATTCATAAATTTCCTATGGATTTCTAGTAAAAAGCAACACTTTGGGTGTGTATATAAGTGACACGAACAATTCTCATTTGAAAAAGTCAGAATTTCATGTTGTTTTCTTAGCAGAGTACTCCGAGTGTGTCACGGTTTGTGGAGACAGACCGTGCGGAGATGTGTGTGGTGGACCCAGGTGCGAACACAAGTGAGGATACGGGAGTGAACTTAAACAAAAGCGAGCCTTTTATTGTGGCTGATGATCACGAAGGAAACAAACAAGAATGAGGGCAGCACAAGAGCAGTAACTAAACAGAAACCTAAACTGGGAACAAACTATGGTAAGGCTATGGCTGGGGATACAAAAGGCTATGGCTGGGGATACAAAAGACTGGGCATGGGGATACAAAAGACTGGGCATGGAAACACGGAGGGTGGGACCACAGACGACGCAACACAGACTGTATGAAACACAGAGACTAAATACACATGAGGGATGATCAGGGGAAGTGGCCACACATGGGAGCACAGCTGACACACATGAACCTAATGACAGGACAGGAGAAGTGAAACTGAATACACTGACAATGAATACAGACTTTCAAAGTAAAACAGGAAACATGGAGATTAGACATGACATGAACTAAACATAACCACGCAGACATGACGCATGAACCAGCGAGACTTAGTACAGGGGGAGATGACATAAACAACTAAGGAACAAAACTAAACTGCAATCTAGAAATTAACTAGGTGAACTAAGCTAGGCACAAATGAATACAAAAGATACATAAAACTCAAACACTGGGTCGCTCGACCCAGGACCATGACAGAGTGTAAAGGCCTTGAGCAAAAACTTCTGTACTGTAGCAGAGGTGTATCAATTTTCCGTAAGTTTCCAACCATATTTAGATCACCCCTCAAAAGAAGAGGTATAAATATTAGAGAGGATTTAAGTTTTGTGTACTAGTGATTAAAGGCACTAGCCTAGACTAGCCACAACCTTTGCCCTAGTAAAAATTACTGTCAGGCTGTAGAAAAGCTTTGTTATGCCCTCCAGGTTTGGCATCTATAAAAAACCAAACTCACCATGAACTGTCGTTGGTAATTTAGTATTAAATTATGTGATTTGCAAATTAGATATATTAGCTGATATACTCAAAATATACCTGGTATGTGCGGGGCTCATTATGTTTAAGTCCTAGGGGATCATTGCTTGAATGCTTTTCTATGGACACTGCCAAGCATAAACAAACAAACAAGTAAACAAAACAAAAAAACAGCAAAGATTTGGAGTGCCTTGGCAATTTGGTTCAATTGGCAAGTTTCATTTGTTATTTTCGATATTAGCAGCCACAAACTGAATGCACAAAGGGCAGAAATGTAAAATTGTGTTTTTATTAAGTTACAGTATACTCTAATTAAAAACACATTTTTTTTGCTTCATTCCTGCTTTTGGTTCTCTCTTTCCCATTTTGACCAGTGACAGAATGGCACGGACATCATAAAGCAAACAAGCATACCATTACAGGTCAGCTGCAGTTTAGAGGTCAGCAGTCAGTAAGAGCAATGATGTTGTCATTGTAATTATGACAGAAGATCAAATCGTTTAAACCTTTTAAATCTGACTCTGGCATGTTGGGATCACTAGTTATTTTTCACCCCAGCGATGACAGCAGCTGTTCAAACCAATCAGAGAATGAACGTTAGTCAAGTGAAAAAAACAAAAAAAACCCATTAAAAATGATTATTATTACTATTATTGATCCCCTGCTGAGTATGATGGATCAGCCCAAAACTACACAGGAGGAGCTTATTAATGATCTGAAGGCAATGGAGTCCACAGTCACCAAGAACATCGTTGGTAACACACTAGTATGGATTGAAATCTTGCAGTGCCCACAAGGTGCAAGGAAATCTGTGGAGGGAGCTGGAGCTTTGACTTGACTCAAAATGAAACTACCATAAAAGTTTTCAGACTCTTTCGCCTTTTTTGCTGTTTCAGAATTCCCCAGCGGTTTTGAATTCAGCATTCCCTGAGTGCCACGTCTCTCTCTCTCTCACAACGCTTTAAGTCGCCTGAATGAGGTAATTCTGAGCGGTGATATTACAGGTAAACACGAGTGAGTTCTTGGAACCCATTCATCAGTCATAACTCTGTCACTCTGGCCGATATAGACTGTATGCTCTCTCTCTCTCCCAGCAAGGCAGCCAATGTGTTTGTGATTTTCTACACGTAATGTTGGACAAGCACCCTTGTTAAATGGGCAGTAATAAAAGAAAAGCTGAAGAGAATAAAAATGAGAAGGGCTTTGCAGATACAGCTAAATGCTAAAAAGTAAGTTTCAATTCATGTTGTTTGAGTAAGTGTATTTATGTAATACATGTAACCCAGAATCATACCTGAATTGGCAATAATTATTGTATATAAAACAGAAATGCTGATATCATGTTAATATAATATGCTACCTTTAGTTATTCAAGGCAGCTAAACTTTTCCAGGCTTGCAAGTTGACTGTGTGCTCATGTGGGACACAGATTACAGTCAATCAATTCATCATATTTCTGTGCACAAAGTCAAGCAAAAAAATCCCTCTTCTGAATGGATTCCCATGTGTGTGTCTGTTTGTGCTGTATGCTGTACACCTGAGATAGGATGATGAATACCTATTTAGACTCCTTCAGTAGCTATGCGATCTGCAGTAGCAGCCTTTTATTTAGATGTCACCGAAGAGCTGAACCCTCTAGCCTGTCTGGTGTATTTACACGGTCTGTCAGGTCTTGAGAGACAGAAATCTTTGGAGGCATTGCTCATTCCTTCACATTCCTTCCAAAGAGCGTCTGTTGGGAGTGGAGGTTAATAACATAGGTGACTATGGCTGTGGTATGTGTCTATCCAAATGCAAGCAGGTTGATAATAATATTGCTCAATCAGCTGTGCAAATGCTCACAGATATATTGGGGTGGAATGAACACACATCTCAGTGTACACTCCTATCATCAGTGTCAACTTTCATAATGATTTTCATTCCATACAAATGCCTCATGCCTTTTCTAGTTTGAGAATTTCTTTGTGTTTCACAGCCTTCAGTGAAGACGGGCAGAAGAAGGGCAAACACGGTGGGAGTGCGTTAGCTTGGTTAAATCAAGCATCCATGATTTTAGGTAGAATTGTGGAAAAATTTAGATGAAAAGATTAATAGCAGATTCACTCTAGAGAAACATTAGTTAAAAGCCGCAGCATGAGCAAATTTATAGCAATAAACTATAAATGGTTGCTTTGAAGACACTGCGACTACTTGGAGTCATTTGTCCTCTTTGAAACAGAAATAAGGCTATTACATGTAATCTGTGAAAATATGGTGATATGGTGAATAATAGGGCCCCATGTTATCTTGAAGACCTCATAGTACCATAGTATCACCTCAATAGAGCACCTTGCTCTCAGACTGCTGGTATACTTGTAGTTCCTAGGATATTTATAACTAGAATGGGAGGCAGAGCCTGCAGCATTCAGGCCCCCTTTCCGTGGAATTAACTCCCTCTCTGGATTCAGGAGACAGACACCTTCTCTGATTCTAAGAACAGGCTTAAATTTTCCTTTTTTGATAAGGCATATAGTTAGGGCTGGATCAGGTTGTAAAATGTTTGTATTGTGATTGTAAATCCAACAAGAGACAGTGGTTGAAAATTAGTGATAGCTACAGGTGCATTACATCAGGTTCATGTTCTAAACTTGGACTATGTTAAACTGTACGGTCCCATTTAAATAAATAAAGAATAAAGGTGACCCTGAATCCTCCCTTAGTTATGCTGCTGCTATGCTTAGTCATGCTGCTGGGGGATTCCCATGATGCACACGATGAGTGTTTCTTCTTCACTCACCCTTTTCACTCATTATGTGTTTATAGATCTCTTTGCATTTAATCAATAGTTATTATTAATCACTGGCTCTCTTCCACAGCGTATTCCCTCACCCTGAACCTGTTACGTTAGATGGCCGCCCCAACCTAAACCTGATTTTGCTGGAAGTTTGTTCCTGTTATAAGGGAATTTTTTCTTTCCACTGTCACCAAGTAATTGCTCATAGGGGGCTGTCTAATTGTTGGAGTTTTCTTTGTATTATTTTAGTGTCTCTTCCTTACTGTATAATGCTCCTTGAGGCAACTATTGATTTGAATTGACAATTGCAAATCTTTTCCTGTCTACACACTGTACACAGGAATTCACATTAAACAGAAATGTACTACTTACATTCAGAGTTCAGCCAAAACCTACAGATTTAAAACTGAAATTCTTCAAAATGACACTCAGCACTCAGCAATATTTGTATTATGTAGGATTATAAACAGATTTAACCGGCTGGCAACCAGTTGAGTCAAATGCCCTAATGCAAAAAGACAAATCACTGACAAGTTGTGCCACAACTGACTGGAGAATGTCTGAGACTTATTACGGTCGGTTGGAGCGCAATTCTTTTCCTCCTACCAGCTCCACAATTTAGCATCAGCTTCAGCAAAGGCCTGATCTTCACTGTGACAGCTATTTGCACGGCAGACTTAGAAACTGTGACTGATTTACCAGGCTGTGTAAAGTTAAGAGATCAGATGAGTTAGGAGGAGCAAGCAATCCTATATAAAGCACCTTGAGGCGACTTGTGATTCATCACTATATAAATAAAGTTGAATTGAATTGAATTGAACTGAAGCAAATGGATTAATCTTTGCAAGTATCTTGTCCCGTTAACTCTGGTGCAAGATCCAACATTTTATAAAACACACTGACATAACGTCTGATCTGTTTGTTTCTTCCATGAACTCGTGCTTGATCAATGTCATTTAGATCTATGCTTCCTGACAAGCGTTTTTTAAAAGGCTAGTTACAGATGTCTAATGCTTCCAAGAGCATAAAACAACATAAAGTATAATAGAACACTTGAGTTTCATTGGCTTTTAATCATTTCTGTTGTTTTTTGGAAATGGAAGACCTAAAGCCAAGCTTGTAGCTCTGATCCGCATCCATTAACATCTCCAACACACTCATGGTGGTACAGTACTTTCTGTTGACATTTGTCCATTCTCTGACATGAATGTAATTCCTGTTTTTGTGACCGTCCTCAGTGTCGCTGAGAATGCGATGACATCCATGAGGTCATCTGTTGACATTGCTTAGCCTCACAGGCATGTCAGATGCTGCCTGGAGTGTCTTTGTCTTTAAGGAACCACAGTGACCCGAATGAACCTTGACTGCTTACCGGATGAATTGAACACAAATCAGCTAAACAAGCCCACAGATAAATGCCTTTAAAAGTACCTTTGTAGACACACAAACACACACACTCAAGCTGGAGCATGACAAGTCTGCATCGCCACCTCAGAGGTTGTTTGGCTATAACCTATCACTATTTGCAGACCTGTAAACAATATTTTGAACTCAGGACATGAATGGATAAGCTGTTTTCTTTTAAAGCTTCACATTTTCAATGCATGTTTAACTAACAGCAAAATATGCTGAGAAACACACACACACACACACACACATAGAAGGGAAAAAAGGAACAGCCAGATACACACACACAGTTTGTATGCAAAGACTAGAACAGTGCTGAAATGACTCTACCCTACACAGATTACCTCTCATCTCTGTCAATGGAAGGTTTTCCCCTCTGATATCGGGGACCTTTTTTTGGGCTTTTAAGTAAACTAATCTTTGGGCAAATACCACAGGCTGTTTCTGATGTTGGCACATAATAGGAAGTCTTAATATATCTGAATGAGAGCAAACAGACTCAACAAGAGGCTCACTGGAAGTTTGGGATCAAAGCTTTGGGGCACAAAGGCAGAGATTTAGCATGTTAAAGTGATCGTCACTCTTTCACAGCCAAGTATTGTCTCTGTGTTTCTCTCCTCAAGTTCTCTGAATTCCTGCTCTGTGTAAAACGCTTATTGTTATCCGTGGGTTTTACCACCGCAAACCGTGTTCCTAAACATCTCTACTCTGCCTTTCAGGCTCTCCTCTATTGAAGTAAAGATTAAAAAACGAGAGAGCCGGGGAACATCAAACAGGCTAACGTTGTCAGTTCACATTTTGCTGTTCAGTTATTGTCAGCAGACTTGACCGAGTGTGCAGTGAATCCAAGCAGCTTGCAAAACACCTCTTTTCTGTGGTTGCGTTTTAAGTGGTTGTGGCCCCAGTTGCCATGTATACTGGGTGTGCTCCAGGTGTATTTGTACAAGATGCAGAGTTTCTGTGTGCACAGGCAGGTTCTCTCCTCATCTCAGCTTCATTTTTAGTCATAAAACTGTCTGATGATTTTTGGCGCTGGCGAGCCCTCAGCTTGTCGGCAGCAATCCCGATGCAAAGTGGAGGCCTTGCGCAACACCGAGGTTGAAATTATTTTGTTTCCAAGGCACCAGCCTTGCAGTTATCACAGCCCACATTTAACAAACAGGTTTCATTGTTGCGAGAGGGTCAATCTGTACGAGCCCTGTGGTTAATTTGATTTAGTTCGATCCATTCGAGGCTATTACACATCGCTTCCATCTGATCATATCTGATAACCGCCTGCGCTGCAGATTGTCCGTTCATTTATCTTTAGAAATCTCTCCCTCTACCTCCCTGTCACAGCATGTGGGAGGAATAAACCACTGTGATGTTTGTACAGCACACCTGTGCAAAGCAGGTCACACATTACCAGCTTATCTGAGTCACCGACCTGACTGACTGGTCACATTTATACATGATCCAAGTTTTTTTGAACTCATGGATCTAGCCAAAGGATTTCTTAAAAAAAGCACATATACAGTCATTTTTGAGTTCTTTTAACTCACTTCATAGCTTTCTCTCCTGGTATCTCCAGTGCTTTCCAAACAACAACAAAAACAAAACAAAAAACTAGCTGATTTCAGCATATTAGCCAGCCACACCCTGAAGCAACACAGCGAAAAGGATTTGTGCATCTCTGAAAAACAGGGAATCATATCATCCAGCACAATGTACTCATAAAAAAACAACACTTTGTCCCCTTTCACAGTGGAACCTCTGACTTATTTATGAGCATTTTTTCCTTCCAGGCTGGACCCTTGTGTTTTCTCTTTCTTCTAATTTGTATTTCTTCTTCGACATCATCCCTCTCCCTTTACTTTTCAGCAGGTTTCTCCAGCTCAGGAGCTGCTTTGTGACAGATGGTTGTCCTCCCAGAGTCTTGTGACTCTGATCTCAGGATGGATTTAAACAAAGTTACGTGTACTTTTTTATTATTATTGAGACATAAACTGATTGCTTGTTTATAATTCTGACTGATTTCTTTCCTCTTTTTTTTAACCATTTAAGTAATTATATATTAATAACAATTTGAATACAGGTGATGAATTAAATATATCCAGCTTGCTAAAAAAACCTATTCCTGCAAAAAAAGAAAAAAAAACATATAAAGACCTGAAATAAAAACAAAGATTTTGCATATGAATTGTTCTTTCCCACCTCTTTCTTTATGAAACATCCGTTATTTCTATTTTAGCAGTTCTTTTAAACAGGGCCTGGGATTTTATTAAAAGACTGGCTTTTGTTTTCTTTTGATGGGATTAACTTTTGTGTTACCTTTCCTCCACATCTCCAACTGAGCTTTTAAACTCTTTTGTGTCCCCACCTGCATCTCAGAGTTTTCACCAGAGCTTGGCAGAGCTGATAGTGCTTCCTGGCACACAAGAACGTGTTATTTTTCTAAGGTCATGTTAAAGGATGCAGGGTAAAGTATGATGAAGCTGTGGCTGTTGCAGCATGCCAGGGAAGGTCATGAACCATGACTGAAATATTTTAGTCTGTTTCACCTGTCTGTTATTATGTGCGTATCACCCCGTGTTATTCCTGCTTGTCAAACAACAGACATCCATCCAGAGCAACAGAAACTAAAAGCCCTTTTGAACTTTTTCAAGAACCTGGGTTAAATTTGTGTCTTTCTGCTGCAGAGTGTTAAAGCAAACAACAAAAGGAAAGCCCCAAGCAAAGCCATCAGGAATAATTATCCCAAATTATCCCATAACAGCTTCTGACAATGGCTCAAGTATACACTAGATATAAAAGATTGACCTGGCCTGACTTGATATCCCCATTAGTTTCTGGACTCCACATTTTTAAGCTTTTGATGCTTTCGCTGTCAATTTTGTTTTTACGGAGCCAAATCAGACGGTATTTAGGTAAGAGGGTGGAATGCTAAGTCATCAGCTAATGCTAACTAGCTTGGTTAGCAAGCTAGATTCTTAAGCCATTACAAGTTAGAGGCACAGACACAAGATATCTGCTAGTTAGTGTTAAAAAATACCAGAATGTTACTGACCAAAGCTGAAACAACAACCTTTTTCATGGGCTGTTTTGTATATTTTGCATTAAAAATTGTCCAAAAGGCATTAGCACCGCAAATGCAGTAGAAAAGTCAAGTTCAGTGACCAGAATAAATGGTGACAGGGTCTAGCAGACTAAATCTGGCACCACAGCTTTGTTATAAAAACAGAAATCATCTAGTCAAGTCAAGTCAGCTTTATTTATATAGCACATTTAAAAGTGCCGGCCAAAGTGCTGAACAGTGGGACAATGTAACCAAATAAAAGAAAGAATTAAGATAAATGAGGTAAAAAAGATTCCACAACATCCAGACTAAATCAGTTTTTGTAAATAATAATAATAATAATAGATTGTTTTTTGCTGTAAACGTGTGTTTTTTTATTATGTGATTGTAGCACGTCGCTTTACAAGGATTGACTCAATTTTGGAGTCAGGCTCAAGCGGCAACTCCAAGAATTGCAGTTTGTAGCCGTTTCCGTGTTGGCTTCAGTCCCAAAGGTGGCTTCATGGTCTGAAGTGAGAGATATGCAGTAGCTTTAATGGGTCTGTTTGGCATATAACAAGAGGTTTCGTGGAGACAGTTTTGTATTCAAGCCACACCCAAATTGCACTGAAGTAAATTAAATTTGGTTGCTCTTTCACTCTGACATCTTTCGAGCTAAGAAAGAAAAAGTACAGGCCATAGCATTGTTTGAGACATGCTGATTTAGCAAGGTTTTGTCTTCGTTTTATAGTTTTCAGAAATTTTATTTGCCAGTTTAAGTGTAGACTTAATGGAAACAGTCCCTTGGGACAGGCAGAACAAGTGGTCAAACAGGTTCAAAACAAGTTCCAAGTTTACTTTACAGTTCTTATTAAATCAGTTATTTGGAAAAGAAAACAAAACCAAATGTACACAAGAACCACTACACAAACTTGTGACTCCTTTGTAAACAACCATTACACACTGTGGAGCTACTTTCACTTCCGTGTCATAGGTGTGAGCACAGTCAGTTTTACACTGTAGTGACAGCGTTAGCTAAATGAATCTACGTTTTGAACAGCATTTTCGGTTTTACTGCCTTTATGCTTTTGTTTCTTCTTCTAATGAACTCATCTGATTATGCATACAAGAATGATGCCCAAACCAGTATGATGAAGGATCCAAGCTGTGAAAAAGAGAAGTCATAAAGTCACTTTTGGAAAGTCATTAATAGAAGCAACACACTAGTCAAAACAATTAAAAAGCCTCCATATATGGAAAGTGAAGGAAACTTCCTATGTTGCGAAACCAAGGAGTTTGTTTGTATCTGTTTGCTTAATTTCAGGTAAATAACTGATGATTCATTTTCCTGAGCATTCATTTCCTTGCCTACCTGTGGCTTCAGGTTGCCACCTCTAATCGGCATGTTGCCCTCTGTTTGCACCTGAGCTGCCAGGTTACATCAGACAGACAGACAAACACACGCATTCACATTGGCAAGAGTGTGCCTCAGCTGGCATCCAGAGATGGGTTACGGCTTGCCTGTGTTTTATAGTTGCATTTATTTACCACGGAATACTCCAAGTTTCACCCTGATGTGCAGTGAGAACTCTCCCAGGGGTTCACAAAGGGTTTAGCCAACCTGCGACTACAAATGTGTAAGCATGCATGCGTCTGTGTGTGTGTGTTTACTAGCCCCGGCGTTTCTGAGTGTGTGTTTGCACGTATAAACAGGTGAGCCACAGAGTGATTATGCTGTCAACTGCTGCTGAGTCATTCACATCTACACCAAGTTAATTAGAGATGGCAGAACATACCTGGGTTTTCACACACACATAAATGGACACGTACATACACGTATGCAACCGCGTAAAGCACAAAAAAATTACAGTAAGGGAACGAGACAATAGATAAAAAATAAACTTGCGTGCCATCGGTTGGTGTACACTGAACACCTTGATAATGTTTGACATTGTCAACCAAGGTACACGTGTATGCACACCTGTATACATTACATGTTTGGGTGTTACTTTTTCCAAGGAAAGCCCTATGATTTCTCAGTCAAACATGCTTCTGAGTAATGCATCAGGTTTCTGAGAAATAAAATAGTTTATTGTGCCACTATGTGAAGCTATATATGAAATAAAAAACAACTTTTACATCTGTGTAATTGGCTCTTAGAGTTTAACTTCAAACTTAGCAAGTCTTGAAGTTTTCTTAAGTTCTAAGAACACATGCTTTGAGACTGGTTGGCGACTGTTCCACAGGTTGTGAAGGAAAATGTGTATTTCCAAACTGGTTGTAAGTAGTTGCTGGAGGTTGATAGACGTCATTGTGAAATTCATGCCAGCCATGAGAGCTGTCAGTGTCCACTGGCAAACTTTGTTCGCTATGAAAACGCGTGTATTCTGCAAATGTTGGTAAATGTTTGCTTGAGGTTGCTGGCAGTTGCTAGCATGAATTCGACCACATACAGTGCTGCACCAAAAACCTTCTTGCGATTGCTATAGATGTAGTAGGTTGCCACAGTTGCCAGTAGTTTAAATAGAAGACATCAACTTTTCTGCAAACATAATATCACCAGACAGAAATAGTTAAAAGTGCCATGAAAACTGGAAACGGACACCATTCACCTTCAAAATAATAAAATAAATAAATGTAGTGCTATCAGCGTTAATCTTGTTAAAGTGACGTTAATGCCAATTAACGCGGCAAATCTCCATTAGCGCGTTAGCGCCGTGCAGCCCCATGCACGGGGTGATCCATGCTAACTCACTAACAGAGATTTGCCGTTTTAATGTGGTTATGGCGTTAACGTCATTTTAACGAGATTAACGCTGAAGGCACTAAATAAATGATCATTTGACTAAATACATGCATAAATGCAGAGTCTTTGCAGACAAGTCTCCGTCTCCTATAAAAAAAATACTGCTTCATTTTTCTGCTGACCAAAGAATTAACAAGGAGGTTTCTGGTGCAGCACAGCACTGTGCCTGATTTTACCTAGCAACAGATAGCAATCACTTGCCTAACACTTGAGGACTACATATTTTTCCCTACTATTCGGCAACTGCCAGGGTGTTGCTGCTGCTGCCCGTTTGACTTGGGCTTTAGTAAGGAAAATGTTTAAAAAGACGGGACCCAAAATATATTTAGCACATTTTAATGCAAAACATGAGGCTTTGCAAAAGTTGGTGTTCTAGGAAATGAAAGTCTCCCAGTTATTTTTAACTTTCTGGAGCCCTCAAGCAAACTTGTCTGGCTGAAAATAGCTGACATGAATAGTCAAAATAATAATAATAAAAACCCTTCCCTGTAGTTTTTAAAACACGTTTGTCTGTCTGGCAGAAGTGAGGCATTTGGGATATTTTTGGAGGTGGATCAATCTCTATCTGGTGCTGTAGTGAATGTGAAGCAGCATGACACTGTGTGTGGGACTGAGTAAAAAACAAACAACAGTGTGTGTGCTCATGGTGTGGCTTACTGATGTGAGTTTAATAGTTTTTTGAACACACGCTCCGTTGCCCAGAGGAAAAAGAAATGTTTGCTCTAGATACACGTAGTACGTTATTAACAGGACCAATTCTTTCTTTATTTTTTATCTTGTTATAGAACAGAAGTACCTGATGCCCCCGGCCTTATTCTTGAATGTTACTTTTTCAGTAGGACTTCATAATACAAGCCTGTTACTTATGGTGTCATTTCCCAAACTCTTTCAAAATTTAGGATGCAATTTTCAGTAACTAAAAATGTGTACAGTAAAACAGTCTTTTTTGTCTTTGTTCCAGTAATGGTAATTAGATGACAAGGTTTCCAGTTTCCAGAGAGGAAGACCTAAACAACATATTGTATTGTTATCATTGCAAAATAATCTCCTTTGAGCACCCACAACACCCTGTGGTCATTTTGTCACAGACACCAAGTCACACCTATGAGAATTATGCCAGGACAACAGCCATTCATGTCTGAGTTTCATCTGGCCTTTATAAATATACTGTGACTCTTTTCTCAAAGGTGATCATTAAATTTGAGCTGGTTGCCAAAAATAGACACACGCAGGCAAGCCTCGCTTCCTAAAAATGGGACATAGCATATAGCCGAGGTTATATTTTAACCGATGTCAGTTTTGTTTTCCCACAGTTTTCGTCAATGAACTTTTTTCTGATAAAAGCAAGAGGATAACTAAATAAAAAACTGATGCACCAGGACAAAACCTATGATATACTGACACTTTTGAAAACGAATAAAAATATTCTGGAGAGATGAGATCCAATCAGAACTAATTTGGTTGTGTAGAGAGCCGGAAGGTGTTTGGAAGTTATCCAATCAGAAGTAATCTCCTTGAGCAGAAAGGTTAGGCAACTCACTCCCACATTTGATATCAAGTTAAAATAAGATGCTTTGCAAACCATATGGAGCAACTCTCACTGGTAAAATCTTTTACACTTTATATTTTAGTCAAGTGTGTAGACTTAGATTTAGTCTATGATAATCTTAAAATGCTTAGACTGAAACTGAAGTGAAACTAAATTTTCTGTCAAACTTCACACTGATTTTAATCATTTCTTATAGCACATATAAATTTCTACATTTAAACAAAAAACTTGATAATTGCATCCTAATGCCTTCTCACATGTGCTATTACAGCAATTTTCATATATGCTCTGTTATTGATAACGAGTGAAGAGATTGTAATGTTATTTGAAACATGAAACCTTCCTGGACTTTCCTGGTTGCCTACAGCATATGGACTGATTTGTATGTGAAGTCTTTCCATGAAAACAAAAGGATATGACATTTATGTTTCCTCATCTCAGTGCCTCTTGTTCGCTGCTAACGGCGAGCAGCTAGCCCAAGTCTGTGTGAAAGGGAGGTGGACTGCCATTTACGCCTATATAGCAGTTTTCTTATCTTACTGTAGACTACAAATCATATTAAATCATACATTGTTGCAGCACTTTATTCACCTCACATCCATGGCCAATTTAGAATCAAAAATTAAGCTAACATAAATGGTGGAGCAATGCCACAGTGACCAGAGAAAACGCCACACAGAAGTAGGGTTCAAATCAGGAACCTTCTTGCTGTAAGGCAACAGTGCTAACCACTCTACCTCTCCACTACCCATCAATACATTGGCTTATTGTTTTCAAATTACTCTATCAGTAACATTACAAACTGTTGCCGCATTGATGTAGTGTAGCTATAGTGCAGCTAGGTTGCTAACTGTAGCTGTCACCAGCTAGTGTGATTAATAATTTTTAAATCTATTATGTCAGACTGTATTTATGATGATCAACATTAACAGTAACAGCCAAGGATAATTTTAAACAGTAGCAGCTATCCCTAGCTTTAACTTGGCTGCACAGAACGAATGAAGTGGGGTGGAGGAGGAGACAGATTGCACAAATGAGTCTGAGAGGCAAAATGACAGAAGAGCAGTAAGATTTAACTTTTTCTCACTTGGACGCCTTCTTTGGACACTAATCTTTGTTTCTCTTTAATGAACTGAGTGGTTTCTATCACATTTCGGGCCTTTAGAACAAATTGCATCAGATGAGGGTTGATCTCTCCCTATACAGCTTACTGGGACTTCCCTTGGAAAGACCTGGAATATGTTCTAATGATCATAAAACCACATAGATATATATTGAGATGTCAAAACTCATCACTAATGGAAACAGGAAAGGTTGTCAAATGTCATTTTTATGGACAGAATTAAAACACGTACTAGCAAACATCCAGGAATGCAAGCAGATGAGCGACTACAGATCTTCCTAACATGCATGTTTCATCACTTGAAAATGTTACGCACGAACACAATCAAAAGTATGCAGACTGCAAGTCACCTAATGGTGTCATTAATGACGTTTTTACTCTGTGCTGCATGCATATTGGAAAGCATGCCAGACACTTGAAATTTGCTTGTGTTGTGTATTCAGAGTGAATATAAAGTGCTTTTGGTCAAAGAAACATATATTGTCCACAGGAGAAGCCTTATTACATAGTTTAAGCTGCATTTATCATTTAAAGCAACAGCATGTAAAGAGATAACAATAAAAATATGGACTCTGTAGATTTGCAGAAGTGTCAGTGCCTTGTTTTTATCACTTCCAGATTGAAAAACTAAAAAGAATAAAATGCTCAAAATTAAAAGTATTAGTCTTAAAATATTAAAAGGTCCATATAACATAGTTGAGGTCTGTTCAGCCATCTTTGTGTGTGAATTCTGTGTGTGTGTGTGTGTGTGTGTGTGTGTGTGTGTGTGTGTGTGTGTGTGTGTGTGTGTGTGTGTTATGCTGCATGGTATGATACATTGGAGAAACCCTTTTAGAGTTCTGAAGGTTTTCTGAGCTGATGACTGACTGGCATAATAACCCAGAGGAAATTTATAATGCCTGGATTTTCAATTGTAAACTAAAGAAAGGTGAACCTCTGTTTCACATTTCACTCGTTCAATTACAAGATGCATTTTTCATAACTCCTTGTCTTAGGTTTTCCCTGGGTGTGGATGGAAATACAGAGAACAGTCCACCCAAAATGTAAACAGCAGTTTCTCATTTCTTTGCCTTAATTTCAATGTAAACCAAACCAATCGCTCCCCCTGCTCGCGCTCAAACCACCAAACTTGATGGTTTCTTGGTGTTCCTTGCCCCAGGCCACCCATTTGGCACGTTGTACCACACTGTGTGGCTCTGTCTGTAGGTCCCGGAAGAAAAGCAGAGACACACAAAAAGCAACGAAATGTGTTTGCTTCTTCACATGTCAGGTTCCCTTGTGAAAAGCAGACTCTATTGATCTGGTTATAATTTTTGCATCCAACTCTGACAAAACAAGAGGTCTGGAGTGATATTCAGTTTCAATGCCTCTTTGTAGTGTTTGTAATGGAAAATTAATGCATCACTGAATTCAGCTCTTTTGCAACAAAGGAACAATTTCTTGTTCAGTTCTCACTCGGTAGTGGTTGTAGGTGAATGAACAAACTGACAAAACTAATGGTTGTTTTCTACAGTAAACTGAGGGTCAAGAGTGTATTTACCGTAACCATGATATTCTAATTAATGGAATATGGATTGTCTGTAAATAATGCAGATAAGATAATACTGTGAATAATTATGCAATCAGTCTATTGCATGTTTTTGTACAATTATAGTTACAAGGTCTCTTGCGATTTCACTCACACATTATATGGACAAAAGTACAGGTCGACCTGAACAGGAGCTGTTCAGTTATGATAACTCATGAAGCTCCCGGGACAGAGTTTTTGTGCTGATGTTAATGCCATAAGAGGTTTGGAATACTGGAGATACTGAATGAGCAGAGTGTTGACACAATGTCTCTCAGCACTCTGCAACCCCACTGTGTAAACTTACGTGCTCTGCCACTTGTTTTCCAAATACTTCCACTTTGCATTAACCCCACTCACAGCTGATTGTGGAATATGTAGGTGGGAAGAACTTTCACAAGGCGACTTGTTCTATTATAGCACTAAGATCAATTTAATTTGTTCTTTAGAACGACCCATTCTTCCACAAATGTTTATAAAGCCAGGGTGCATGAGAGGGTGCTTGATTTTGTACACCTGTGGCAATGGGACAGAAAACACATGAAATAAAAAATTAAGAGGTATGTTTTTAATTTAATGGATTTGAATTTAATTAGCGCAAAAAAAAAAAAATCACAATTAATTTTTACTTAGTATTATTTCTTTTCAAATTTTCTGTAAATATATTGATAGTAGCTATATCGTGATTTTTTAAATGTATTTTTTGCTTTAGTGAAAATCTGATACTGTGACGTGCTCTGTACAGTGTGACTCCAGTGTGGACTCCCATTACAATTAGCAATCAATCAATGTATTTTTATAATAATGTAAATATATCACACCACTTTAAAATTGTATCTCTCACCAATATAGCTTAATACGTGGCTACAATATATTATGTTAGCAAAAAAAAAAAAAAAGGTAAATAATTCGGTTTATATCACTGCTAATCGCTTGGAATCAGATATATTTCTCCATCAGCGCCTGCAAACCTTCCTCTTTACAAAGCTTACTGACATTTAGTTTCATTCACTTATTCATTAAAGTGAAAATCATGTGATGATTTTACTGTGACAATGTGAAAGTAGTAAAAGTAGTAACTTGTAATGAACCAACGACCCTCCACTGCAGGGTTTATTGTGGGCTTCCACACTTCCCTGATATACAAATCAACTGTACTTCACCTGCTTAGCCTAAAAGGCTGACAGGCACAGTTAGAAGCGAGCTTGTGACCACAGTGAAGCATTTACAGTGCCTGACAATAGGATAGAAAGTCACTTTCAATGAGTCACTTAGAATATATTTTAAAAAAGTTGTTTTGGATTTGTTTACAAGTTTGCTGCATCAACATAAACCGCGATGATATGTTATAGTGTTTGGTCCTCAACTTTTTTTCCCCACTCAAGCAGCCAAATTTTAACGATGCAGTAAAGAACGCTTGAACTTTTGGAATAAATTTAGTGTTTGATTTATTTACAGCCGGTGTAATCCAGTCTAGCAGAGCAAGAAAGATTGATTGAATTTATTGTACTCCTACTTATCAGCTGTGCTTTGATTTCTCTACAAAGCTCCAAACAACAGGCATCAGATTTCTCTTGACATGACATAAGGCCAAGATGTGGACTATTACATAAACATTCATAAATTATGGTTCTAATGTAGGGTCTGAAATCTACAGAGTAATCCAGAGCATTTTGGGAAAGTGCTACACTGATTAATTTTCTCATGTTTAAAGCTGCAGTGTTTATTACCACTTTTGTGTCCTCTGCAGTGGACATGAAACAGATGATAATTAACAAGCTTTATTATGCCTTAACTGCTTCTACAATTTGTATTTGCCCACATATATAGATAATAGGATCAATACAAGATGAGAAATCATGCTCTTGTAAAAAATGTAGAATAAACATGGATGTCTGCACTGACATTCAGGCATATTTGATCAACTAAACTCAAATACAAACTGCCACCGGATTAGACAGCTATAAAACAATCAACTTGCGATAGCATGAACCTTTTTATCAGCTTGTTGAGTAACCTGTTCCCCTACTGTGCGTGGTGCCACTATGCTGGCCCGGGCCTGCAGGTCATCTGTTTCTTAGTCAACACTGATAGCACTCTGACAAGGCCAAAACCTGCCCCTGGGCTTGTTAATAAAATTGTAATGGGAGTCAAACTGCAGAGGATTGACAGCATAAATCCTGGTCTTCTGATAAGACTGTAGTGAAACTAGTGTTGATTTCGGGTTTAGGGAGAATAATATAATAATAATGACTGTCAAATTTCAACACACATATTCAGTGACTTATTTATAATTTGTGCCATTATTTCCTTTACTAAAATTGAGTTAAAAAGTGGATGTGAACTATAGCATTAAACAAGTAAAGTATTTAAATGTGTCATAATTTAATTTTCATTTGCACAAAAGAGAGAGAGAACCTGAGAACATGATTTACAGTAAAACCTGTATGGACACAATCATCAAAATATATGTCAACATTATCGATTACGGTTGATTAATGGTTTTAATGGCTATGTGTAAATGAATTAACTTGAGGGCACACATGACAAAGTTCACAACTTTATCAAAATATGTGATATTACAATACAGCAGTGTTCAACTTGTGCTGCCAAAAGTGCCAAAGCACACGCAAAAAAAGGCCAGGTCATGTGTCGTGGTTGAAAATGTTGCATATTTTCTAACACAACAACAACAGTGATTTCACTGTCCCCTTGAATTTGATCCTTATCAGAACAATGGAAACATGTTCATAGAATCATATTTGGTTTTACAGTTTGTTTGTTTTTCATTTTCAGTTTTTATTATGCAACACTTAGTTTTGTACAGCGAGCAAAAATGTTAAGCACAGGTTTTCGGTGGGCAAACATTCATGCAAAAACCACAAAGTGGTTTATGTGATGATAACAGGTTTGACATATTTACTCATTTTGCAACATTAATAGGTTGGCTAATGATTAAGTTCAAGTCGCTTCAACGAGCTTGATTAAATCAGGGTGTGTTTGAAGTCTAATACAAATTGTATGAGGTGCAGTTCTCTTCAGTTACGTTCTCTTATGTAAAGTACTGGTGTGAACTGTATATCATTCTTCAACTGAATCACTGTGATTTATTTAGAACTGAAAAGCAACATTTAATCCTGTCTATAAAGGACATAATTGCAGTTGAATCATTTGTTTTCAGATTATGATAAAATCCCACATTAAGCCTTAAGAACGTTTCATCTGACAACGGTTTCCTCTAACGGTTGCAAAAGTGGCGTACTTGTGCATGTATGTCAGCTTAGCAGGCTAATTAAATTATCATGCAAGGCCACAAATATGTAAACAAAACAACCTGAGCAACAGAGCAACGTGGCAATACGCAGTCACATCCAGACATTAGCAACAAGACAAACAGTGGAATTATTATTCAAGCAAACTCCTCTCGCTGGAACCTGCTCTTACCTCACTACCTGCTTGAAATGTGCAACCACCTCGACTGTTCCAGGTTTCCTTCTGAGCCTGCAGCTGTTGGCTTGGAAAGTATATTTAGGCCTGAAGTAATCCTTTCTGATGGAGTTTGCAGCCACTGACTGTTTTCATCTCTTTTTGCAGGAACATTCAACCATGCAGGCTCCTAAGAGTTCCAACAACTGAATCACTGTCTATCATTGTCTATCATGTTGAATTGCCTTTTTCAAGTATCCCCAAGTGTTATTTAATTTTATTTGTAAAATGGTAAGGGTTAAAATACCAGGGCTGTTTGCATTTTATGGAGTGTGTGGATTTTTAGCCCTCTTTCTAAGCTGTTATCATACTAAAAGCCATGAGTCAAATAGGTCTTCAGTCAGATATTTGACTAACACGTGTTTTTCAAACATTTGTCTCTTCTTGCTGTTGTCTTGAAGGTGGATTAATGAAGCTGGGATACTCCCAGGTTTCACATTGCCTGGCTAGATAATGGATATGAGTGCCTATTAGCAGAAGAAGAAAACACATTGTTAACATCCAGCTGCGGCCAATTTTTATGAGTCATCAAACTCTTTGGAAGCCTCAGGAGCTCAACACAAACACAGGCAGTTGATTAATTGTTCGAGTAGTTGCACATACTCATAATGTACACTCCATATGTTGGCCTGAATCTGCCTGTGACAAGCTGACAGACTGACTGCACTTAGAAGTTTTGGGCTACTGTAAGGTTGGTGGTTGGAGAAACATCTATAGAGTGGAATACATTTTTCACAAGGAAAGTAAAGTGTGTTAGGCTCATCTGGAATTGCATATGAATGTATGAAGATGGCAGAAAATGATTAGCTGCTTAAATGCAATATTTTAAAGACACGTTTTTATGTTCTGGCTTTTAGGACATGTTGACCTAAACATTTTGGTTTTAACAGCCTTAGCTGAGTTGGTTTAGTTGTTTTTATTGACTTATTTTTTTTTCTTCTATATTTTTCTGCATCATTGTTGTGCATTTTATTTATGTTAGTGGGATTTTACATTGTTAATCACTTTGTGCAGCACGGACTGTTGGAAATGTGCTATCTAAATAAACTTGACCTTGACCAAACTTGACCTTAATGTACAATAATCTCATTTTTCATTGCTAATTGCACTTTTTTTATTTAATCTTCATGACAGATGCCGAGGAGTGACACGTTAAAAGAACAGTCTTGATAAATTAGTAATGTACTGCATGGTACAGTTAATTAGCTACTATTTTATCATTGTCTGTGGGATAAAGGCAGGTTGACTGCGATTAAGGCTGTGTCAACCAAATATCCACGCTGCTTTGAAGAAAGGCTCATTGCTGCATAATTATTTAAGACTGCTCAGCTGGCTCATACATTTGCATCCAAAGGAGGACACATTGACCACTTGTGAACACTGTAAGTTTTATATTTAGGACTTTATATGTATTTTAACATTTACTGCAAGCTTTTATGTAAAAAAAATACAAACATAGCCTTTTTGAAATCAGATGATTCTCTTTGATGAACCCTGTACTTATACTGTAAAGCATGGCTGCACGCAGAATGCTGCAATGTGTACGGTGAAAATGATGGACGGTACAGTGTTTGCTATCTTGGCCATATAAGAGAAAGGGAGCATCCACCGAACAGTAGCTACCAAGTTAGTAGCAAATTATTACAGACATTGCACACAAAGCCACACACGTGTTTACCATTGTTGATTATTTTGTTTATTCAAATGTAACAAGTTGCATATGTCTCCAAACTACAGTAGCTAGCATAATAGCTAATGTATCTTTATTGACCATTTAACAAATTTGCATGTGCAATCCACACGCCTGGTAGAGCTCAATCTGGCAGTGAAATGAGAAAATAAGCAATTCATTGTGGACACTAGTGGCTGTGCCTCTTTTTTTAAAGAGAAGGCACCTTTGCTTGTCAACAGCTCATGGAGGTCATGACCTGTAGAAGGAGACGGTAGCAATATCCCAATAAAGGCTTGGGAACAGAAGACTGCAAGCTAGTGCATATGGAAGTAAACAGTTTTACATGTTACTGGTGTTTTATGATGATCGAAAGGAATTTACATGTTGGAATCGGAAGCTGGGCAAATTTTTAAAAACTACACCAAACCAACAAAGGGAAGTGGTTTTCAAACACTGATAAACAAGTCTTCAAATGTTATTGATTTTTTGAACACAGACGAGGATAAAAATAAGAAGAGCTTTTTTTTTAAACTTTGGATCATGTTAAAGAAGCTGCAACTTAATATCAACAAGACGCTTCCAATATACGTATTTAAAATATACACTGCAAATATCCGCCTTTGTTGTTGGAGCACAAAAATGTTCTCAGTCATTAAAAGAAGGATGAAAGTTTAATGATCCCCGTGGGGAAACTGGGAGAATCATATTTTAAATATGAAAGGATGTTTTCCTGACTTCATGAGGACACATGAAGGCAACAGCAACAAAGGGCAAAGTTTCCAGCCTTTGTTATTTTAATGTAGCTCTGCTGTGTGGAATTGGTTTGGAGTTTGAGAACAAATATCACTCCTTGTCACCGCTGTTGTCTGTTTCTCCTCTCGCTGCTCCTTCACCGAGGACTTCTGTTTATGCAGAGGCAGCGGTGCTGCTTCATCTGCCCCTTCACAAAGGAGAGCAGCTCATGTCGTTCTCTATGTTAATGGCGCTCTCTTTGTGTGTGTGCTGCGTATGTTGATAACTCCCAGCTTTAATCCAAGCCTGTGTCTTGGGAGTGGAACATTCCCGGTGGCATGCGTGCAAGGATTAGCCACAAGGGTCGCTGTAACAGAGCCTAAT
The DNA here is from genome assembly GCF_051167445.1 of Perissodus microlepis. Classification (NCBI taxonomy): domain Eukaryota; kingdom Metazoa; phylum Chordata; class Actinopteri; order Cichliformes; family Cichlidae; genus Perissodus; species Perissodus microlepis. Next base: position 26,506,807 of record NC_140477.1, on the reverse strand, counting down.
CTACAGCAGGCCTGTTCTTCAGTGACTATCTGCTCTGAATACGTCTGTATAGTGAACACAATAAAGGTGCTAGACATCAGCTTTCTGCATATGCTTGGCATTATTACGTCTCACAATAAGAGGCAGGTTTCTGAGTGGCATGCAGCTTGTCATGCATTCCCAGAACTAGCATGTATTTGTGTCTCTCTCCTTCCGCTGAACATGTTCAGGTGTTTTCGGGGCTGTTGAAAAGTGAGATATCAAATACGAAGGCTGTTTATCTGGGCTAACAAACCTTACGTGACTAGATTCGGTGACATAATGCAATAACATTCACAAATAGCTAGGGTCAGGCCTCTTGTATTAGCAGCAACAGATAGGCCTGAGTAATGACTGCAGATACACTTCATATGAGCCGTGGGTGTTACCTCAAGCCTTTGTTTAGCCAGTCACTCAAGCACTTTCCAGTTAAGTGGAGGTTGGTTTTGGTGTTCTGATCCCTCTGCCAACCCCCCTGTTTCCCTTCTTGGCTGACGGACCCTGGACCAGACGTTTGCAACTCCCCTGTCCTGCAGGTGAACCATAAGAGGTGCTCTTGTATGAGGGTGTTTAACTTTGTCGACATATTAGGCGTGTCTGAGGGCATCTGGAGTGTGAAAAGCTCAGACTGACAGACGAAGAAAGACAACACAAGACAAGAAAACAAGCTGCTCCAGTACTGGTTTAACTCCATGGTTCAGTGGGTTCAGCCTTTGGCCCCGGGCCCTTGTGTGCAGAGAGCTATGGAGGTCAAAAGAGCAAAGAGGACAGAAACGTGTAGGTCAGGAATAAAAACATCCAAATAAGAAACATTCTGTAAATGTGCTGAGTCATTAGCCTAATCAGTGATAGAAGAGGTGCTCAGTTCAACTTTTCAAGGAAAAACTAACATTTTACAGCAGAAAAACACTCACAGTGGTGTTCAGCTATTTCTTTTTCAGGTGAAATAGAAATACTTAATTACCAGGCTTTACCTGAAGATTTTTATTTTATGGCACTTTTATGGCAATTATTTTAATTTCCTGCACATATACCCTTCTACATTTCCTCAACAAGTGTAGCAAATGGTTAATTGTCAGATTCATATATTATTTATACAACTTGATATCAGATTATGAAATATGCTGGACATTTAATAACTCAGTTGTAAAATCGCTTGATTTGAGTTTAAATTGAATAATATAAATCTAAAGACCCTATTTGAAGTTTGCCTTCATTTTTATCTGAAATATATTTTTTACTGAACTCAACCCCCCCCCCCCTCCTCCAAAAAAACCCCAAAAAAAACTAAGAGTGTATGAGTAAATTTTCCACACTTGAAAGTTGGGAAAAACATTTCACATACAACTAGACCTATAAACATATGCCATATTTTTTGGTAGTTTCTGCTGTTGTGAGTTTTTTCCAAAACCACGACCATATGAGTGTGTACACGTACACTCACACGCATTTAAATTGAATGTAATGAGTGTAAGTCAGGGGCATAAACTGGTGGGGCACTGGACACATTGACCACATTTTCCCAGTGCAGATTACATGGTAGTCATGTATCAGACCATGCAAATCGTAATACTTAATCTTAAAGATACATTTCATCTCTATTGCTGCATCTTTCATGGATGCATTGACATCCACTTTACTGATTAACACCTACTAAAGTACATGAAACAGGCATTTCCTGCTACAGTAAGTGGACCCATTTTTATCATGTTGCACACACACTCACACACACAGACAAAATTAACACTGCACACCTTTTATAAATACATTTCCTGATAATATTCTTGTGCTTTATCGTTAAGCTCCATATTCAATATGGTCCCAAAGTAAAAGCAAAAGAATATTATCAGAAAATGTATTTCTTAGAAAAGGATTTCCATTTTCAGCATTTGCTAATGTGACGGTCACTATTTAATGTCACTTATTTTAGAAATACCAGTAAAATTAAAAGGAAGTACTATGACAGTGTAAACTGTAGCACCTCTGTTACACAAAAAGTTGATATCTTTAAGTGATTTTGATTGCACTGGATGGAGTAATGAAAAAAAAGTAAACGAGATGGGGAAAAATGATAGCATTAGTATATTAATAAGTGGAGTCAGTGTTGGGAAGGTTACTTTTAAAATGTATTCCACTACAGATTACAGAATACATGCCCCAAAACGTATTTTGTAACGTATTCTGTGACGTTACTCAATGAGAGTAACGGATTCGGAATACTTTGGATTACTTAATATATTATCATGCTTTTTACAACAACGAATGAATGAATGTAGTTTGTAAAAAAAAAAAAAAAAAAGATTCATTACTCTTACTGAAGGTTACTCACCATACCAATACCAACTAGATTTTTAAATCTTAATATAAAATGAGTAACAGTAGGTGGACATTAGGTAAAGCTGCATTTTTTGCAGCGATATCGTATAGAAAACTAATCGCGCGTATATAAAGCAGGTCCGCGGCTCCGAACCGTAGTAAAGGGACCTCTGGCTAATACGTCGGTTCTGTGTCGGGCTCGTAGCTGAAAACTAGCTTTACTGGTGAGAGACAGAGAGAGGCGTTGAAAGCAGGGGCGATTCTAGGATTAGAGCTTTGGGGGTGCTGAGCACCCAGAGAGCTGCCCAGCCAGGCAAGATAAACTTTACACGTCACGATGAGACTTCTTCCCTATCTCTGTTAGTCCCTGCATCCCTACATGTCTCCAGTTGTCCCGAGTTCTCTAAACCATCAAATCTGATAAAGGTTATTTAAATGCTGCAAAAGAAGAATGAATTGGAATAAAAAAAAATACATATCCTAACCTTAATTACTGCGGAAGAATAATGAATGATGCTCATAGTGAGTAAGAAGTAAACTGACTGCATTTTTTGGACAGAGATTTACTTTTAATGTGTATGTATAATATAATACAATATAATACACTCCCAAAACAGAATAAATTATTACAAATAAATTATTACAAAATATTAATAAAAAAAACTATAAAAATGGAGGCAACTTTGCCTGTGGTAGAACGTATAAAATGTATGAAAAAATCTTTACTGCAGATACTAATTTTACTAATTTAATAATAATAATTTTGTGTTGTAAGATTTATGACTTTCATGCTTTCATAGTGGTACTTAGGAGAGCTTGACATTTTTATCAGGTGGTACACACTGTAAAAAGTTTGAGAAACACTGATAAGTGTATGTGTGCTTTTGGAAAACATTTAAAGCTGCTGTACAGAATCTTTTGAAACAAGCTTAAAACATTTTTAGAATATAAACAGAGCTTCTGCTTCTCTTTACAGCTCCTCACTCCACTAGGGCTGTTTGGCACTTTCTGATAGTGCGCAAATGTGGCGCACGTACTGCGGCAGTCATACAGACAACTGGATGGTCCAAAAGTTGGCCTACCTATTACTGGCTGAGGTTTTACAAGAGTTGTGGCTGAACTACATAAAAATATATCATTAATTTTAATCTCCCCAATCAATGATAATGTTATTTTGGAATGTTGTTAAAGAGGGTCAAAAATGTTTCAACCCAGTTTGTTTAGCAGATTCTGTATAGCAGCTTTAATATAGAGAGGACACAACTTCCAGATTGTATGAGTAAAATCAGGTTTTTTCTCTTTGTCAGTTTAACAGTTTCTGTTTTGCCTGTTAGTACTCCCTGTGTGTTTTCTTACCTGGTTCTTCCTGACCTTGCCCTTTCTCCTCACGTTCCCCTCTTTCCTCTCTCCCTCTTTGGACTGACAATCATACACAAATACATCTAATGTATTCAATTAGATGAAAAATTACATTAATATGAAAAAAATACTATTAAGATCACTAATGAAAAAGTCCTCTCTCAGTGTACTTTCAACCAAAAGGCAAATAACCAAACCGCATGTATATCTAATAAAAGATATAAACATTGAAACACTGATCCAACATTATTCCTGATTCACGGATCATTTGATTTTACACTTTTACCTGAACGTGGCTCCTTTTTTTGAAAAAACTTCCTTATATCCCTTATAAACCTGGTTGTCTCTCTGTACACACACACACACACACACAACAGGAGTTATAAGGTTAATGGGCATTCAGTCAGTTAGCTAGTTAGTATCCATTTCTAACAGGACAGTGGTAACAACAGCAGGCTAGGACAATTTTAAGTTTTAGATTTTAAATAGACTGTATAAATTTCAATGGGAGCAACAGGACAATGAAATGTCGCTGATTTTACTACAGAGCAGGACGGATTGTAGGGTAGCAAACATTGTCGGAAAACAAGTTTTCAACACTGCAGGTTACCTGGTGTAATGTTTTTCAGCTAAAAAGAAACATGGTCTGACTCCTACCTAACTATATAAAGAGTAACTGAAGGTTAAATGCAACTAATATGTCCTGTTTTAAGCCAGGCACTTACACCTCCACTCAGCTGCGTCTCAGCCACCATTGCTCTGGCAGAAAGGGCGCTAGAGCCAGAGCAGGGGAGAGCTGGAACAAACCATTTTGGGAGGGAGAGGGGGTTATCTATACTTTTGTTGTTAAAATGTTACGTCTCAACCAAGTACTGTATGCTTTTTATATTTTTAGTAGTGTGTCACACAAACAGCAAATATTGTCAAAAAAAAGTCAAAAAAGTAAGAAATCTTTGGGGGTGCTTTGATTCATTTTTGCTGAAGCACCCCCAAAAATGGGCTAAAATTGCCCCTGATTGAAAGGCTGCTTAAACAGAACTTACGAAAACAGGAACACAGTGTACAGTCGAGTCTTAATAGTAGTGGTGTGCGATACTGCATATTTTGGTATCGATCCGATACCAAGTAAATACGGGCCAGTATCGCCGATACCAATACCGATACCTTTCAATAAATAAGGTGGATGCCTCATTGAATTGCCAAATCGCAATTAATTTTCATGACCTTAACTGTTTTTTGTGATTTTTCCTTTTGTATTATTAATTACTTAAAACCCAGGACATAATTAGGAGAAATAATTTATTTATAATTAAATAAAAAATACTTTATTATTGTGGCGGGCCGTGGTCTGCAATGCTGCTGCAGGTGCATCTACAATCATGCCTCACCGGCTTAAAACCTGTGCGCTGCTTGTGCTGTTGTTGTTTTTGGTGTTGATGTGTACAGCTGGCAGCAGGAGGGCTGCAGCCGTTGAATGTAGGCTACTGTTACAGCAACCGGGTGATCACTGTAAGGGTGGACAGCGCGTGGCTCGGGGTGAGACAGAGGCTGGCACGCCAGCAGGACCTGCCAAGCTGGAGATGGAGGTTGAGGGTGTGCGAGGTGCGCAGGGGTCCTGCCTGAGGACGGCATGCTGTCCGCTTCAGCACGCAGGCTGCATGGTCCTGCGTGCCGGCCGTCTGCCCAGCTGCCTCTGAGCCCTGGCTCACTTCCACTCCTGCTGCACCGCCGCTGCTTGCCATATGGGTGGCCATCAGGGCTTCCGCTGGAGGCCGCCAGAAAGCACAGCATAGCAAACAAGCAGAACTCAAAGTAAAGAATCGATCTAACCAGGCTAGTATCGATCCGATACCGATCCCGACTTGGGATCGATACTATTGATATTTGGATCGATCCGCCCACCACTACTTAATAGCTTACTTAGAACTGGGCTCGTCAGGCACTCTTTTTGGCTGCAGTGCTTATTATTATATTTACATGCTTCCAGCTCCCGTTTCTGGTCGGTGACAGCTTGTGCTTTTTTTTTTGCTCCCTCCCTCACAGACACATAACGACAGTCCGTTCTCCCTGCAGTACAGACTACACTGCCCACGAAGCTACATTCTTTAGGGCGATGCCTGTAACACTCTGCCTATTGCCTTCATATGAAATAATTTTTTAAATAATAATTTTTAAAATATTTCTTCACGTCATTATGCAAGTAGGGGTGACATGGGCCGCCACAGGCATTAGGGCCTCTTAATGCGTATTTTGTTTTGGTTTCCACCGGCGTGGAATTACCAGAATTAGAGAGGGCATAGCCTAACATATGAAACAGGAGAAGCCCGCCGTGTAATCCATTTATTTCAACAAAGTAACTGTATTCTGAATACCACCTTTTTAAACGGTAACTGTAACAGAATGCAGTTACTCATATTTTGTATTTTAAATACGTAACGCCGGTACATGTATTCCGTTTCTCCCCAACACTGAGTGGAGTATAGAGAATAAAGTGGTTGTGTAGTATAATAAAGGCAAGGCAAATGTGCTAAAAATGGCAACATTCGTGATGAGAACAGACATGTAATATACTTGCAGTGTCTTTCTGCTGCTGTCTCTCCTGCTGAAAATTGAGCCAGGGAGGAAAACAAAGAGGCAAAAAAGCTGGAGGGCAGGGACGGAGTAAAAATGACTAGTGAGGTTTTCGACACCTCTATAGCAGCTGGCTCTGCCAGTCACGCCATCCTGCGTGGGTACACTGACATCCATTACTTCACCTGCCCTGTGGTTACCCGGCTAGAGACCAAAACACACACTCACAGTTTCAGTTTTAACTATGCAATGCCCTATTTAGAGCCACCATCTGTTGGTTGAAATTCCAAAAGAGTTGTCTTGATTTCATGCAAGAGGTCTGTGGATGTAAATCATGCTTAATTATTGCTTCCGTTATAGATGTTCTGCTGTTATGCTGTGTCTTCCATAAATAAAACATTAATGCCAGCATTCGGGAAGCTTAGGATGATGCAGACCAGGGTATTAACATTCTTAAAATTCTTCAGCAAATTTACAAAGATTCAGTTGAATTGTATATATGACATGTGAGCAGTCAATCCAATAACTTCTTGAACTTTTATATTAATAATGTTGTGTTGTTTTTTGCCTTCTTCACAGTTCTTTAGCTCCTAATAAAGTCCTCCTCAAAAATCCTATAGAAACTATCCAATTTTAGTATTTTTGAAGTTCTATATTTAAATCCATTTCAGCAATGTTTTTATAGAATTATCAGCAATTGGTTGCATAAATTGCCCTTGTCCTCCATTATTGTATTACTTATGTAGGCGCAACGTGTCATTTGTTTTACACAACTCTAACTATAAGTTATCAATTAATGCTAAGTACCTTAGTTAGCAGATTTTATCAACTGAATATATGTGTGTAGACCCTGCACAGCCTAATAGTTTAATTTAAAAATAATTTGTAAAACTGTTGCCCTAAAAATTCCCCCAAAACACTATAAAGACAATTGTTAGCAGAGATAGTTCAGTGTCTTGAATTAAGTGAGATGATGATTAATGCCAAATGCCACTCAAAATAACCATGCTTTTTATTATGTATAACTTTAGGCCTTAAATGTGAACATATCAGCTATAGCAAAAGTCCCTAATGAGGGCGAAAATTAACTGTAGACATAAAGGCTGTGGAGCTTAAGCTTATCATTAAACTCCACATTCATATGGTCCCAAATGGCTTTATTCCTGCTATAAAGTAGGACTCTGGGTATTCATTCACTTTTGGAGCCAGCCTGTTGTTGTCATTAAAGAAACTTTTTGGCACAAAGGCATTTATTTTCCAGGTTGCTGCTAGGTCAAAATACACTGTTAGATACACACCCAAGGACATAACATCCCTTTTTATGTCATGAAAGAAAGTGGCAGAGGATAGAAGTGATTAGTTCTCAGATAGTCACCTGGGGACATAAGCCAGTTACACTATGTACAGACACAGATACTCTCAGGAGACATTAGCAACAAAGGCAGCTTGATAACGTGACAGTTAAACAGTCCGGTTTCTGGTGGACTTCTGAGGTGCCTGTTACATGCAATATTGTCCACTTAGTTATATAAATCATTTACATTACGTAAGAAACTGTACATCTGTGATTGTGCAATGTTATCCATATTGTGGCATTACAAATACACTGGCTTACCATCCACTGATCGGTCAGTATCACAGTTTCTTTTGTCCTCAGATCAGCAACATAAACACAACTTATTTTATGGTATAATTACAAATATTAAGATGTTTTATTTTACCTTGCAATATAAAGTGGCTCGAGGTGACTATTGATGTGAATTGGTGCTATATAAATAAAATTGTATTAAATTAAGAGGTGTTAGACCATTTTTACAAACCAAGCTGACTTATTTAATTGGCCTTTTTGCACTCCAAAAATATTCACTTTACATGTGGAATCTGAGATTTTTATCTGTCATAAATAGTTTCAGAGCTTATATTTGTCAAAAGTTAATGCCAGGAAGATGTTATATTTACCTGAGGTAATTTATATTTGACAGTATCGGTGTGTTGTTTACGACAGAGTATTATGGCCAAATAATATTGTTAATCATTCTGAGAATGAAGTCGAAATTTCGAGAATAAAGTCGAAATGTGGAGATTACCGTTTTTGTTTCAAGTCAAACTGCCATGTTTCCTATACCCTCTATCTACAAAATGCATTGTGTAGTTACCGAAGGGCGACCGTGGCTCAAGGGGTTTGGAAGCGCATCTGTAACCGGAAGATCCTGGTAAAGACACTTTACCCTCCTGCCTACTGGTGTTGGCCAGAGGGGCCGATGGCGCGATATGGCAGTCTGCCCCAGGGCAGCTGTGGCTACAACTGTAGGTTGCCTCCACCAGTGTGTGAATGTGAGAGTGAATGAATAGTGGCATTGTAAAGCGCTTTGGGTGCCTTGAAAAGCGCTATATAAATGCAATCCATTATTATTATTATGAAATAATTTCATCAGCTGCCTTGTGATACAACATACATCCTCTTTATTGCGCAATGGCATAACCATCGATAACCTTGAATCTGTCCATTACCAGACATTTAATTTTGTACAGATCCCACTCTTCCAAGTTTGTGTGTTCTTCCCTCTGACCAGATCCGCACCATGTGTTAAAAGTTTATGTGGTGAAAGACAAATCATTTCCTTCCTCATTACTAAAACCGATTCTGAAGTACGGTTTGGTTAACTCAGAGGGTTTAACAGCCATGTCACTTTTTTCTTAAAACAATCTCCACATTTTGACTTTTCCCTCAAAATAGAATTAAGACTTTATTCTCGAAATTTTGATTTATTCTCAAAATGATCAATAATTTTTTTTTTCTTAACGTGGCCCCTCCTTCGTAGTTCTTAGACATCTTCCTGTCATCAGTGACCCAATTGGTTGACGATTAATTTGTAGGACTGTGGAAGTGTAGCCATAACTACTCCCTAAAGCTTTTTTGTTGTTAAAAATTCAGGGTTAATGAATTAGTTTATTATTCATCTTTATATTATGTAGTATAATTTGTATTTGCATCATTTAGTGCACAAATGTTTTATATTTGTACTGAAACTTCTGGGAAAATATTCCCAAAGGGATGATGTAAGAGTGTTGAGAGACTTTTCCAATGTCTAAGATGCAAGAATCAAGAATTTTGCAAGATTTTTTTTTCAGACTTAAAATGAGGTTAAAAACAATACCTATAAATAAATATTTTTCTCTCATAAAGACATTAATTATAGTCTAAGCAAATCTTAAACTACAATACATAAAAGTGGATTTCAACTTATTTCAATGCTGTTCTTTAAATTATCTGTACATATTAAGCCATTCATCAACTGTAAAATCAAATTGAAAAATAAAGGATGATTAAAAATACGTACAGTTCCCAGGTGCTTCTACTTGATTGTCAGCATGTGTTCATTAAAGCTTTTTCTAAACCATGAATATAATTGCATGTACGGGAACTTTGTGTTTGTTGCTTGTTTCTAAGTGAATTTTTCCCCCTTGTGTTTACACTAGGTAGCGTGACTGCAGCTTACACAAGTGTTCTGACTGTAAACTGAGGTCATCTTCTGTATTTAAGAACCTGGGTCCCCGCCAGGAATTCGGCAATACCCGTGTATAACGGTGTTTAGTGCCATTAGCACAGGGTGTGTCTGCATGCTGTCCAATTTTGTGCTTTGTGCAAATGACTAAGTGTTCACATTAACTTAAACAAGATGACAGCTTTATGGTTGTTGAATTGAGATTAAAAATATCAATGCAGTGTTTCCAGCAACTGGGAAATACTTGTGAGGAGACGTTCCAAAGGTCGCGTTTTCATGCTATGTCACGAATAACTGAACAAAATTTGAAAAGCTCGAAAGAAATGTGTGTTGAAAGAGTCCGATAGTAGTAGTAGGTCTGTTTTATTTAGGATTTAGTGTCAGATTACTCAAGTTTCCACCAGTTTTTTACAACAATGAGGAAAATAGTTTACATCTGAGGATATTTCGAGAGAACAATGGCAGATAAGCTGCGGACCTGTGTTTTTTCTTGTTTCTAGGTGTGAACAGCTCCCCGTATCAAGAATCAGAACTGTTTGAATAAGATATAGTGAGTCCATTACCAACTCAGGTGTGTAACCATTAGAAACTAAGACCTCAAGTCAACTTGTACACCTGTTCTGATATGTAGCTCATAGATTTACCTTGTCAGATCCTCACACAAAGCTTGAGACATACAAATGGCATTCTTATCAGCATGTGAAATGACAGCCATTATTGCCAGAAGCAGGTGATACAGACTTTTTAATGCAGGCGGTGTTCTTTTAATAACCTTTGACCCTTAGTAATTACAGTTTCTTTATTTCCTTGTTACTCTACGAGTGTACCAGCTATTTAGATTTCTTCTTTTTCAACAGGCTGGCACAATACGATATAAGATTGCTTTAAAAACACAGTGACTTTTTTATGTAATACCTGCATGCTTGTCGTCTCTACTCAGGCAGAAATAATTTTAAGGTTCTTTCACTTTCATCAGGTAATTACCCCAACATGACATCAATCACCCGTGCATCCCATTAACTGTTAACCTATTCCCAGGTGAACTTTTACATGACAGTTGGCCATGATTACTCATTTGTATATGATGCACACAAGCACACTATTAATGTCAGACGTAGGCTATCAGCTAGAGACATCTCACCTGTAGATTCAAATGCACGTGTAACGGCTCATTTCAACTTGCAACAGCTATCACCTGCCATCAGAAGACCACACAGAGCAGGTCGCAACTTTTCAGCCATGTTTAACACAACGCTGTTATGTTTCTATGGAAGGCTGATGAAATAATAATGTGTGCTTGGATCATATTGAAAGTTTGGGAGAAGGGATTTCTGAGATATGCATATGTAACAGCTAAAGAGGAACTGTGTCGCAAAGGAGAACAGTGGATAGTTGCAGGAGACGAAATTAAAGGGAAGTGCTTGCATCAAGGCTATTAGAGCTAACCAAAAAAGCCTCTGACTTTAGGAAAAATGAAATGACAGTTAGCTTAAATAATATTGGAAAATATGAGGTGAAATGTTAGAAATGGGAAATATTCATGATATTTCTCATCAGAAGGTCTATATATTTTTATTTATGCTGGGATATTTTTTTTATGGCTGAGAGTAAAAATGCTTTCACAAATTTTATTTGTATTATTAGACCTTTTCCAAACTTTTCCAGTGCTTGCCCTTAAAAAGTACTCCCCATTTCACACGTATCACACTTTCATATTCATAAACATCAAATCTAATAAAAATGAAAAGTAACCATTTTCAAACAATACAAACTGACAGTGGAAGCAATCAATAGTTTGACTAGAAAAAATTAAATTAAAACCAATTAAAAACACAAAACTGTAATTAATACTAATACTACTAGTTTGGGCGTGCTGCTAAATGCTGCAGGTTTGCACGTATTGTATTAAGAGACAACAGCATTGCTGAGTGTGCCTGTGCATGCTTGTATGAGCCACTGTATTGGAATGCTGGCCCAGGGCACTCAGCAGCTCAGAGCTTTAACTTCTGTAAACAAACTAATGGCAGAAGACTGGAGGACCACACAGCCTCTCCAGTGAAACACTAACTGCAGCCTGCAGTCCCACACTGCTGCTGCTGCTGCTGCTCCAAGAGACAGAGGAAGCACAGAAACTAGTGTTTTAACAGATTTACATTACTGAAGGAGGGCCTTGAGTACTGACTTGAAATATTATCTCAGTTCAGTATTTGTTATATCAATGCAATGATATAACAAATAGTGAATTCTTCCTTTCTGCACTAAAGGGACAAGTGGAATCCTCAAATTGCTTTACGCTCTCATCCAACAACAAGTGTCCCCTCTTAGAGCTTCAACATACTCTGTGCAAGAATGATAACAAGTGCAAAAGTGCCTGTTGTATCTGCTGGTCTGAGCATAACCCAGGGTACTCCCATAAGTGAACGGTGCTTGTATAAAGGGCTGAAACGTTACATTCCTGGTGTCCCCCATCTCCACACACATTTGTTACTGTTTGAAACTCCTGCACTCTTTGATGTTTAAATTGTGATGATACAATTATATAAGATATATGCAGAGTCAATTCTTTTATGACAGTTGCGTCTGGGGGAAATGGTCTTTCAGCTAGTGTGTTTCACACAATCAGCAATTCTCACTCGGATTCTGGCTCAGATGCCAGAATTACCTCATCAGTCCTGGTGTTGGTCCCGAAGGCTTGAGCCAAACAGAAGTCAGCTGCATCTTGTTGTTTCACACTACGTTATATGATTGCTATTTGCAATGTTAAGCCTGGAGCTCATGCTTGAGATGATTCATTGTATAACACAGCAATGGACCAAAAAAAATAATGTTTGTTTTATGTTAGACTGTGCTCATGTTCGTTTCCAAAGATAATTAGGGCATATGCTATAACTGCAATGTCCACTGTTTTATTCCTGCTGCTCTTTCTCACTTTCTGTCTGTATCTTCACGGATGCTGTCCAAGACACAATAATAATAATGGATTGGATTTATATAGCGCTTTTCAAGGCACCCAAAGCGCTTTACAATGCCACTATTCATTCACACACTGGTGGAGGCAAGCTACGGTTGTAGCCACAGCTGCCCTGGGGCAGACTGCCATATTGTGCCATCAGCCCCTCTGGCCAACACCAGTAGGCGGTAGGGTAAAGTGTCTTGCCCAAGGACACAACGACCAGGACAGAGAGCCCGGGGATCAAACCGGGCTCTCTGTCCTGGTCGTTGTGTCGCATCTGTAACCTTCCGGTTACAGATGCGCTTCCCAACCCCCTGAGCCACGGTCGCCCACAAATAATGCCAGAAGTTATAGCAGTTATAATATACAACACACTGACACATACATGATAAAAACACATATAAAAACAGTAAAAACTGGAAAATCACTTGCACTTTAAGGAACTGTTTTTAAACCAGTTTTAATCCCTTTTACTAAGTATTAAGTAAGTATTCTAAAATGGTCAGAAACAACAGAAAATTACATGAATTCTTCTTAAATTGCATTAATTACAAAAGACAGACAAACTGTCTTTATTGTACTTATTGTGCAGTATTTATTTTTGTATTATAATATCATATTTATTTATATACACACACAAATTTCTTTATCCTTCCAGCTCAGGTCCTCTACCAGAGTTCTGTGCAGCATCTTTGCTGTTCCTAGGATTGCATTCTTCTGGACAGAGAACTCGGATACTATTTCTGGGATCTGCTGGAGCCACTCACCCAGTTTTGGGGGGGGGGGGTCACTGCCCCGAGTGCTCCAATATCGGAGGTCACCATCAGAGCGCTTGGGTCAGTGACGCCCCAAGATGGGCGAGCCCTTCCTGTTTTCCTATTTTTTAAATGTTTGTCACACTTAAATGTTTCAGGTCATCAAACAAATTTAAATATTACTCAAAGAACACAGATTACAAAAATAAACACAAAATGCAGTTTCTAAGTAAAGGTGTTTATTATTAAGGGGAAAAAGATTTTTTTTAAATCCAAACCTACATGGCCATGTGTGATTTCCCCCTAAATCTAAAAACTGGCTGGGCCACCCTTAGCAGCAGCAACTTTAGTCAAACATTTGCAATAACTGGCAATGGGTCTTTTACGGCTCTGTGGAGGAACTTTTGGCCCACTCATTTTTGTAGAATTGTTGTAATTCAGCCACATTGGAGCGTTTTCAAGCATGAACCACCTTTTTAAGGTCATGCCACAGCATCTCAATTGGATTCAGGTAAGGACTTTGACCAGGCTACTCAAAAGTCTTCAGTTTATTTTTCATAATTGACTTAGAGGTAGACTTGCTAGTGTGTTTTGGATCATTGACCTGCTACAAAACCCAAGTCCGCATCTTGAAGCCATGAAGAGATGGCCAGACAGGCAGTAAAACAGCCCCAGATCATCACACTATCACCAACATATTTTACTGTCGGTATGATGTTCATGTGTTACTTTTACACAAGATGTTATGGGACCCACACCTTCCAGAAAGTTCAGCTTTTGTCTCGTCAGTCCACAGAGGACTGAAAAAAGTCTTGGGGATCATCTAAGGGTGGGCCATTTATATGGATACACCGTAATAAAATGGGAATGGTTGGTGATATTAAAGTCCTGTTTGTGGCACATTAGTATATGTGAGGGGGCAAACTCCTCCAGATGGGTGGTGACCATGGTGGCCATTTAGAAGTCGGCCATCTTGGATACAACTTTTGTTTTTTCAATAGGAAGAGGGCCATGTGACACATCAAACTTATGTCACAAGAAAAACAATGGTGTGCTTGGTTTCAACATAACTTTATTCTTTCATGAGAATTACTTTGTTTCTCATTTTTTTTCTGAATTTCCTTGGATCACTGCATGATGTCTGGCTTTTGAGGATCTTTTGGTCCATTCACTTTGTCAGGCAGGTCCTGTTTAAGTGATTTCCTGATTGAGAACAGGTGTGACGGTAATCAGGCCTGGGTGCAGCTAAAGAAATTGAGCTCAGCTTTCCAGAGATGATATGCACTGCAGTTAATTTATGTTATAAAGGGTGGGGTGGTTGGGTTGAATATTATAAAAAAAATAGTAAACACCTTTATCTATCTATCTATCTATCTATCTATCTATCTATCTATCTATCTATCTATCTATCTATCTATCTATCTATCTATCTATCTATCTATCTATCTATCTATCTATCTATCTATCTTTGTAAAGGCTGAGTTTGTGATTTTCTTTATTTTATACACCAACTGTAATGGCAAATGGTAAATAAAGCAAATAAAGCAGATAACGCAGTGACCATTGGAACCAATCCTCGTGTAATTCAGAACAGAGAATAATTTTTTGATGTTTTTTTAAATACGTTTTTATTCCCATCATTACTTCAAGAGGAACAACATGATGAAGCTGTTCCTACTTTCTGTACTGTACACAACACTGAACAGCAGTACAGAAGACAGAGTAAGCTGTCTTTTGTTGCCACGGCAACAGAAATAGGAAAATGAACTGTATGTTGCAGTGAAATGACAACGTGTAAAGTGACAAGTTTTCTTTCTTTTTTTAATATTGATGTTGCTTTAATTTCAGCTGTTTATAAGTCATTATATCAGTATAATAGGGAGAATTTTGGAGATAAGAATACCAGATCGCTAACTCAATCCTATCAATAATGCTTATCTGGCACTATTTATGACTTTATTAAACTTTATTCTACTTTGCTCTTTGATGATGTGCAGGGTAGTCTGATCACAGGTCAATCAGCAGCCCACTGAGGTGTCTGCATGCCTCAATCCTGTCTTTGTTTGACTGCCTGATAACAATCCAACTGTCAGCTCATTATGAGCTAAAACAGGTTGGATGAGATGTTAAACACCTAAGAAACCTCCCTGTTTGCTCACCTCCTGCGCTGCTGTAACACAATGATGGCCAGCCTTTGGGTGTTGAAAGAACAGAACAAAGCTCTGCGTCACTGTGTGTAGGCTTGTGTAAAACGAATAGCCTAAATTATACAAATCTAAGGAATTCTCTGCAGCAGGACATGGGTATTTGTGCTCTCCCTATTTTGAGTGCCAATGAGCATGTGTTAAAACAAGGGTATTATCTTCTGGCTGTGAACCCATGATGGATGTATACTGTGAAAATTGCTAATCTATAATGATATTCTGATGGTTGCACTTATGAAACATATTAACCAACATTAAAGCATTGCACTCCATTTCCTGCTGCCTGAAGGAACTCTAAAGGTGCGCTGTGTGAGCGTGGAAGGTAATTAAATGTGGAGTGGGAGTTCCTGGAATTACTTTTTTTTTTGTCCTCATTACAGTTCTCAGTAATTTAATGTAACTTATAATGTAACTTCCTAGCATTACCATGTAATTCTTCCTTTTAATAAGTATATTGAATATGTGTATGTAAAATGTCCCTGTTTAGCATAAAATACAACAAGGGAGAAACAACTGAAGATTTTAAAGGGGAAAAAAAGCTCATTATACCTAATAGTGAAGTTTATACTAACCTTGTAACCTTGTGAAATTTATGTCACACACCATTATATCTGCTCCTTTTGTTATTATTATCATTATTTACAAGAATGGATTGCTTATTAGAGGTTCTGCTCGAAAACCCCTCAAATTTAGAATTTATCTGAGGTTTGATATTAATGTACATATTGTTTGGGGTCAGAAACATGGCAACTGGCACGCTGGAGAGATTATATCTCTCAGCTGGCCTGGGAACGCCTTGGTGTTTCCCCATACAAGCTGGAGGTGTTGGTTGGGAAAAGACAGGTCTGGGATTCTCTCCTTAGGGTGCCGCCCCCACGACCCGGCTTCGGATAAGAGGAAGAAAATGGATGGATGGACAGATGGATGGATGGATGGATGGACAGACGGACAGATGGATGGATGGAATTTGGTATGTCCATGTAATGTCCCAAGATCTGCAAAAACGCCTCTTGGGGTCATACCCTAAACCCAACATGTTCCCAGCATTTTTTAATTTAAGATGCACTTTTCCTGGTATCCTCAACATTTTCATGCTTTCATACTTTCAGAAGTTCCTCCTTGAGTCTCCGTGATATATAACAGCATGACAGTGTGTTCTTCTATGCCTCCTACTGGGCACAGGATGTGATAAGGAAATAGTTTATGCAATAGCCAAATTAGAATTCAGGCCTTAGGATGTCTCATTGAAGAAATTTTCAACTGCAGCACACCCTGATGTGCAAACATGACCGCTGCTTGCAACTTTAATTTTTTAATTGTGCTCTGAAGTCTTGGCAGTCATACACTTACACTTTTCTAAGGAAATGACTGCCATACTACAGACAAACAGTTCACTGCATAAGATGAAATTATCAGAAATAAGACAGAAAATAGTAATCAGTGTGATTATTATTGATCTCAGTTAGGCATAGAAAGTGATTTGATTTGGTTTGCCTGAAATTCTGATTTCAATTCTAGTATGGAAACCACAAATTTGCCTCAGTGCAGTGTAATAAATCCTCAGTTATGCCTCCAGCTAAAGGCTGAAGTACCTCAATCCCAATTTATGGGCATTTGAGACACCTGCTAATGTAACCCCTGAGTATTAACACTATAAATGATATATAAATTATATTATTTTGTCTCTTTCATCCCTTTGTAAGTGAGAGGCCACAGCAGTGTCTTTTATGTGTTATTGTTTCATCCATTTAAGCTCAAATTGGCACACAGTGAAATTTGAGAAATTAAGACTTCCCTCAAATGCATTAAACCTGAAGCAACAAGCGTTTTTTGAAAATGTAAGGAGTGATAAGTACAGATATTTGTGTAAATCTCTTTTCTGTAAATCTACAGAAGTACACCAACAAAGTAATCGTTCTTTATTACTGCCCATCTCCGGCTCTAACTGATGTTAATAATATAATTAGAAGGCGGGGTGGCAAACAGGCTGACAAGACTGTGAACCTGTTTGTGTCCCACATCATGCACTGTTTAGTTTTTGTTTTGATTTTTGTTCCTTTTTCTTTCTCTAGTTGTTTGTTACAGTCTAATGATCAATGTTAAAATATGACAGGTTCACAGGGAGACCAAGTCTCAGTATTGTCACCACATTTGCATCACAGGACCGACATTAAAATAAACTTAACTGCTGTTTGTTAACAGCTTAAGCAACTATCAATCAACCATTTATTAACAGTACTTACAAAGTGAGCCTTTCCGTTGGTCACTTGTGTGAAAAAGCTGTTTTCAGTGAATTTTATTGGCTTCCTCAGATTACGATTAAGTAAAGTAAAGTATAAATACTGTAGATGCCCAAACAGTGCACATACCGTAAAATGTTTTTTGTTGTTCATCAGCTAGAACATTATTGTTGCTGATGTGTTTGCAGCATAACTGAACAGGGAGTGGTTTTACTCTTAACAACGAAGCATAATTTATTTTAAAAAATGTTTGGTATTGGTGGAGTTTTAAGTAAAGCTTTCCATGCATGACTTAAATGTGTAATGGAGCATTTGTTTTTGGACATATTTCTTCTTCTACTTGAATAAAAGACTTAATAACTGACAACGTGCATGCAAGACAAGCAGCCGCTAACAATAGCCTTCTTGCTGTTAATTTCATACTTAGCCGAGCGCTAATCCTTAGAAGAACCTGTTTATCAGTTCACTGAACAAGGTGTTTTTCTGGCTGCAGAGCTTGTCAGAGGAGATTAGTTTAGAGAGCAAGAGAGATCCCCAGCTGTTGTGACTTGTCTTATTATGCAACAGGGCCGGTGATTCCGTCCCTATTCTAAGGCTAAAAAGAAAAAAGAAAAAAGGAGGAAGAATTTATTTCATTCAACAGTTTCTATATAGGGCGTATTAGCATTTGGGCGTGAGGTTTCAACCTGTCCATCAATTAAGGTTGGGCTCTAAATTAAAAACTTGGTAAATAAGACTATAGATAATATTTGCTTTTGTTTCCTGATCTGATTGTTAATGCCTGCGTTAATCATGCATCTTGATTAAAAGCATTTCAAAATTGCATTCCTCGCGTGCATGTGCCCTTTTGTCCTGTGAATCATCATTACTTTGCAGATTTGTATTCTTGTTTTCATCAGGTAATCTAACATCTGTTGTGGGATTTACAAAGTTATCTCAGGAGGGCAACCTCCTCTCAAAGGCACTGCTGCTGATGCCCTGTTTACTGACGTGCAGACGCTCTTTGTTCACGCACATAGTGTGAAAGGATTCAGGCTGAATGGAAGCCAGATCAGCTCAGTTATTCAGTTATTGCCACAATGTCACATCAGGGCAGATAATCTTCCCAGATTTGTTTGTAGCTCCGATTTACTTCACAGACGTCATTTGCATCCTCCCACTTCTTTAATCAAACACCAGCATGCATATCTCCCACATGGTCCTTGAATGCCTTATTTACCCTCTACCTGTGATGAATTCACTTAAGTGTCCAATTTCTCTTCCCAGTTAACTGTTTCCACATTTACTTCCACCCTGACAAGAACAAATAAATGCAGGGCATTTGTGGGCCTGCTTGTCCAGTGTCAAACACAGGAAAGTGCTCCTCTATTAATCTTCTTTGTTTTCAGCTTCTATTGTATTTGAACTCATAGTTCCATCCTGTCATTTATGTTCCATATGTGTCTGTTTTTATTTTTCTTTGTTCATGTCTTTGAAGTATTTCAACTCACAGGACAAAATTGAAGATGTACTTCATTTTATTCTAACTAATTCCTTGATGGGTATTTAACCACTAGCAGCTATGGAGTAATACTCTATGGAGTATTCTTGCTTTGTCGCACGTACACATAAGTTTGAATCCGCATCCTGCCACCAGTTATTAACTGAGAGCTAAGGAGCCAGGAGAGGCAGTGAAGAAGACAACAGCAAGCTAGCAAAAATGTGACTAAATAATGTATTTTTGAAACTACAAAAAAAATTGATTTAGAAAGAAGGAAACATTTTCAACACTGATCTAACTTTCTGAGATCTGGGAATGCGGCGGCATTTCTACAACAAAATTCATTGTTTTAAAAACACAAACAGTCAGCAATAAACTGAAACTTGTTGCTCGTTGTCTGAGTTAATTATTTGGATTTGATGCCACGATCATCTGTTATTAACAATCATCACATCCAAAGTGTATTTATAAACCACTTCATCTCTCTGTGTTATTTCTCAGTTTTTGTGCCATGTCTTCCTCCTCTTGCTGCCACACTACAAAGTCAATATTCTGTCTTGGCTTTCATTTAGACAGCCTTATCCCTATAGTATACATCCCGTAACAAAGACCCTACAATCCATACGTTTCATTTGTCAATGCATTCTACTGGCCACAGTGGATGCATGAAGTATCCCACAAATAAGTTAAGTCACTTCAGCTACTAGTCTAAAGTCCAGTGTTTCATTAACCCATTCATCCCCCCCCACCCCCCCACCCCACCCTACTGGCTCACCTGAAGTTTACCTGATTCCGAGCTGGCTGCTTTTGCTCCTTGCTTCGCTTCAGAGCAATTACTATTGTAAGTATTGTGTTAATGTAGCTAATAAAAACACACAAAAAAATAAACTAAGGCTGCAATCCTAGAACAATGCAACTGGCACTTAAAACCTTTTCCCATCAGTACTTTCTCATTATGAAGACACATTAGTGTCTTGGTGATTCAAGTCTAAACAACATAATCCCATTAAGTAATTATTTTTTGATCACGCAAGCAGTGATTGACATGGATGCTTTAACACTGCATTGCACATGTGAAAAAAGGATCCAGAAGGCCAAATACACACACGCAAACAGCAGATTGCTCGAGGCTGTGGGTCCGGTATCTGACAGGTTGTGGGAGGATCAAAGTTCAGATTTTGAATGCACTGTGAAGGGAAAGAACAGAAAGAATAGAGGGAGTCAGGGAAGAGTAGATAGAGAGACAAAGCATTGATAAAGCCTCATCAGGATTTATACTAGCAGGAAATGAGGAGGTTTACAGAACAGCGTGGGCGAGAATGCGACTGAGTTTAGCAGAGGAGAGGCGAGACAGATGAAAATAAGATATTGTAATAATAGAGGCGAGTTTGGACTATATTAACTCATACTGAGGTGGAAAACTGAGGTCCCCTACGCCCACCCTCCAACTACCCCCTTGCTCGCCTCCCTGTTCTTCATGGGAAGGAAAGCAGGATGTCTTTCATCCAGTTCAGCCAAAGGATCAAAGCCAAAAGGCTAGTCTGCTGAAACTGACCTCAATTTGCACTGCTGCACACTCCGCACTCTCCAACATACACAATCCTATAGCTCTCATTATATCCCCAACACCACCTCCCGCTGAACTACATACATGCTATTTCCCTTCCTGTATGCCACAGCACCTTATCCACTTAACACAGGAAATCTCTCAGTCCCTCCAATCCAATAATAGTACAATTTATAGCCACCGCATTATCACTACGAAATATTACCTCCAGTATCTATTTATGCAGTCTTTTACCATATATAACCTATTACAAACTCTGATTATCAGATACGTGCTGTGCTAACATATAACTTGCATCTGTGGTGGTTAAACAACCTGTTCACAATAGCGTTACCCTGCTGCAGACTTCAAAGAGCAGCCTGTGTTTAGCTTCCTCTGTGTCTTCTTTCTCACTGTTTTCACTACAAACAGCCACTCTACTTCAACTAGACACACACACACACACAATTTGTGTACAGATATGCATATACTCTCAAATGTATACATTTATACAACCAAATAAGTCAGAAATCTTTTCCTGTTGCGGATTAAAATGAGGTAAAGTTTGAAGATTGGATCACATGTTAATTTATTCATTTATTTTACTGTTTTTTAAACGTTCTTTATTTTTTTCTTCAACTGTACATATGCATATTTATAAACTGTTCATCCTGAAAACAAAATGAGGGCACTTGTTAACTTTATATCATTATACCTACCTGTGTTACCCATTTAATATATATTGACATTACATTGCATGCAACAAATCTCCCTGAATTATTATTTAATGTCGAGTGGACAGCAGTTGTTCTCATACAGCAGTTTAAGAACGACATTCCTACAGTAATGAGTGACTGTTTGAGACTTTGTTGACACTACATCAAAGGTGGCTCTTAGCTTTGTGTAATTATTCCACTCTTTAACTATATTTTCTTTTTACATCTGTTTTAACGTTATTTTCATTTCATTGTGCCTGATTTATTATTATCATTTCTTTTCTCATTTCTTTTTTTTACCTTTTATTCTACCAACCTCTATCTCGAGAACAGACTTTATTTTTCCTTCCAGTTGAAATCGCTTTTTGTTCCTTTAACTGAATCTTTGAAAGGAAAACACTGATGTTGTTATAGATTGCTGTATATTGAATACTATTAAAAGTAGAATTAAACCAGTTATTTTGATATTAAAAATGGTCAATTTGTGAATTGTCAAATTTTGCTCCATAAATATTTCTTGATTTAAACAGATAGTTTTCAGATAGCTTTACTGAATCATTTGAATGAACAGCTTCTTACAGCTGTTTAACCTTTAACATCTGAAAGAGGTTATTCATGAAACTAATATAATTGTGCTATATTATGGCTTAGGTACCAATAAAAACAGTTTCTATATATCATTGAATTCAGAAGGAATGTATAACACAGAAAACATTTTTGCTATCATTTTATTTTAAATATTCAACGCTTACTTAATGTTTTCATTTTGTTCACACCTAAATTTATTCTAACTGTATTCTAAGGCAGTTGTGTTGTTTATACAGACAGGCTGGTAACACTGCAGTCACTGTTCTTATACCTCACAACAAAGCTTTTCTCGCATTTGTCCACCTTCACTTCTTTCTGAACGAGCTCCCCAGTGATGAGGCCAAGTTCTGAAATGACATTCTTGGGCGCCCCCTACTGAGTTGCAGCTGCATTTTTTTTTCTGCATAAAATATATGAAACGCACAGATAGAGGAAAAATCTTGAGGTCACAATGAAGCAGCCCGCCAAGCCCTGGATGCTCACTGTCGTTGATTTAGCAGCGGAAATGAAGACATGTTATGAAATCATAGTTATGTGAGCCAACATGCTACACAATAAGTCCAGTTAATATTCACTGAGGCCAATGCAGTTCGTCCTCAGGGTGTTAAGACTTTACAGAAGGATCCATGGGATAGAAAGCCCATGTGTGGCATTAGAGGGCTCATTCAAGTTAAAACCCCCTCTTCCTTTCACACAGGGGAGCATAAGATTTAAGTTTATTCTCAGCGTTTTCTCCTGCGGTATTTTTAATCCATGATGCGTCCTTTAATTGCCTAATTTCTTTAATATCTTGAAGTAGGTCCCATACTGCTCCAAATACTCTCTGGAATTATTGACGTGCTCAGTTCTTTATGTTTTACAACATTTTTAAAAATCTTTCATGCTGTCAGTATTTCAAATTTGGGTCACTTATTAATTTACACTGGTTTGTACTAGAGGAAATACACTTGCAGGTCTTTCCCCCCCCCCCCAAAAAGAAGGTTTAAAAATATCTAAAACGATACAGTAAAACACATGTTGATGCTTAAACTGAACAAGGTTGAGTGAGAATATTTAAGTCTTTAAAAAGAAATGCTTTTCAATAAGATATCATTTTACATTTGAATTAATAGCTACAATAAAACCCCGCCGAAGGATAAAAAGATGGCAGCATTAAACTGTATAAATATTCAAATTAAAACATCTGACCTACAACAACAGAAAGCAGAACTTGAGCACATGACATCAGCCTGCTGAGTGTATGATTTTTTAGAATGTCCTCTTGATTGCAATTGGCATTGGCCCATCCTGCACACAAATAACCCCGAGCTGTAACCAAGTCCACCTGTTCGTAAACACAAACAGTTATGAACGCACTCCAGCCAGTCACATCTCATCAGAAACAGAACACACAGTGCAGCATGCATCGACGGCTTCAGCTTGCCCCCGTGGATGAAAGCTGTTTCCCCTCAGCGCTGTGATGCTCATACGAGGGGCTGGTGTACAACAGTAAAAAAACAAAAAACAAAAAAAACAACCAAAAGAGGTGGTATTACACAACAAACTATTTGTGAAGTAAATGTTTCTAGTTTGTTTTTACCATCCATGAGGATTTTTAATTTTATTCTTGTAGGCTCCCCCTAGTTCTCAGAGCTGATCTGGGCTGTGCCCCCAGAGACACAGTAGCCTGTTGTCTGGCCTGGGGGGAAGGGGGGGGGGTTGAAGGAGCGTTGTTATGAGAAGGCAAGGAACATGTTATGTTAACCTGGGTGGTAAAAGCCCAAGCATATTTGGGAAAATGCCCCTTTATACCTTCTCACACCCATCGTTTTCGGCCAAATTCCCCCGTAGTCTTTATGTCTTGGTTCCAAATTACTAAAACTAATATTCTCTGACTTTCCTCTTATGGTATTTAGCCATAGCCATATCCTGCAATCATATTTAATTTGGTAGCTAATGACAAAATCATCAGAAATTTATTTCCAAAGAAACAATTGCCCTGCATGGATAGTGACAAGGTCTTGCTGAGGAAATGTACCCCAAGCCTATCAGTGAACGTTTCTGAACTCATCACAAATGTCTTTAATAACATAATAACATTCATAACATTAATAGGGCCAAAAGTAGAGTGCCCACTAGTGATGACCCGTTTAAGGTGATGGAACAGAAATCATTAGCTGTGCAGTCATTGACAGTGTTGAGCAGTGTGTCAGCACTCAGACTGAAAGGCTCTCTGTTCCCCTCAAATCTCATTTTTGTATTGTGTTCATCTGGATGCTTTTCCAAGCTAAGCCTGGCACAGGCCTGGATTTCCGGAGACCAAAATGTGAGCCCAGGGAACTGGACTCCTTCAGAAAAAGGGGGGGAGATAGAGCACCACTCAGAAGCCAAACAAACCCAGAAATCAGAGGTTTATTTAAAATCCCCTGTCTTATATTAACAGCGGTGCTACAGGCTAGTGATTAGCAACACATGGGTCAGGGGTTCCAAAACCTCACTTAATTTCCTTTGGAATACATATTTTGTGTTTAGTTTGAGATCCGTAATACGGGCATGGGTTGGAATCATATATGGTCATTAAAAACATACTATTGGTATTTAATGCTATGAAGCAGACTAAAAAGTAGCTTTGGGACAGATAGAAGACTTTTTTGTTTGTTCAGTTGTTTTTTTTAGTAAGCAAATGGAATTGCATGTACTGTAGATACTATACCATAGTATAGTATCTACAGTATAGTAGCACAGGTTATTGTAATGTCAGCACCAAGCATATGATCTCTGCAGTAATCTTTGACATTGAGGGATTCACACTTGTTTGATGTCATACAGTTTAAATGCCCTGCGCAGGAAGGAAGTGCTCACCCACTGGCCGTCTGTTCCATCTTCAGGAGCTCTATGGGAGGGCGGGAGGATTTCAGTGCAATATTTACAGTGACCTTTTCCTCTCACTGGCCAGGGGCCCATGGGAAAAAACTGGAGAAGACAAACAATGAACAATAGGGTTCGGGGATGAGCAATGGTGCCAGCGCAGCATGTGCCATTGCGAGATGTAGATTACAGAAGGTTAGGGGGTCAAAGCAAGGATGAGGGCACCAATCGTCTCCCTCAGGAGCACACCTGCTCAGAAAGCCTGCACTATTTAAAAACGCAACATGCAATCGCATGTTCCTCACTAAATAAATCATTTTGAATGGAGAGTATATTTCTTTGGCACTTTGGGATATAGATGAGAAGATCAATACGACTGATATATTCCCAGATGGGAAACACCTAGTCTGACATCTGAGCCAGACTAGCTGTTTCCCCGCTCTTTCCAGTTGTTATGCTGGGCACACACCACCACATGCTGGCATGACCTTCATCTTTAACAGACAGACAGGACAGTGGTCTTCTCATTTTATCACTGAGAAGCAAAAGTTTATTCCCCAAGATTGTGAAATATTCCTTCAACTAAACATTTGGTGCAAAATTGTGAGTATATTAATATACATATTAATTAATATGTACAAATGCACAACATTTATATTACAAAACATATATAATATCTGTTCAATAACACAATAAAATATGTGATATATACTGCCACTTATTTCTGTATTCACCGGGTGATATGTGTGATATACTGCCAATGTAGTCATTCATTGGCAAAGACTGTACCACTGAGACTGAGATCAAAATCTTCCACCATCATTGCTTTAAGTAGATGTTTATGTAGACAAACAGCCTCTGTGTTACATCAGCATCTGTGCAAACTCCCCAGTCACAGTTTGATCCCTCAATTATCAGATTAGTCAGTCTAATTGGACAATATGCTTTCCCTGGGGATTGGGCCTTGCCTTATCACAGAAATTCTTTCTGCCCTGCACAATTTGGTGAGATAAATGTAATGCCATCAGTGTTCTAGTGTGTGCCTGGGTGGTCTCTGTTGCATTTCTAATGATGCTGCGCCTTTCCCAGAACAAGTGGAAATACCTCAATGATGCACCGTGAAAAGAGAGATGAGGAAAGGAGCAAAGCTCCCAATGGGCTTCAAAATTCTCACACAATGGACAACCAACACTTCAGAAGAGCAGGCTGGTTTTATTGCTGCATAGAGACTTAGATCCACCCTGGATACATGATTACATTAAAACCTTGGTCAGCAAAATTTTGTGTATGTGTGTGTGTATGTGTGTGTGCGTGCATGTAATATAACTGCCTTAAGTTTTCACAGGTAATTAGGATATCTGCTGAGAGACTAAAGTGGCTTTTATAAAGATTTTAATAAATCTGTATGATCACGCTGTTTTCTTACATTTATCGTTTATCGGTTCGTTTATCGATTTCATTTATATAGCACATTTAATTACAACAGCAACGTTGACCAAAGTGCTGTACAGAAATTCAAAATAACTAGTACCAAAGAACTTTATTTATTTATTCATTTAATTTTAAGATTTAAAAGGCCTGAAGTATATAAAACAAAACATTAAACTTACTATGTTACAGAAGCCTGTTTGAAGTTATGGAGATCGCTGAGTTAAACACATTTATAGTCAAAAATATAAATGTGCATTTACAAAGTGATTCGTTTTATTTTGAAGGCTGCATGAAAAACGGAAGACCGGAAATAGTTAAATGACACAGGAAACACCGCAGAAGGCAAGCGACTGTAAGTTAAATATTTCCCTTTATATCTTCTACTTTTTCTACCCCAAATAGCTCGCTATAATTATGCCATGTCCTTTTGAAATCTAAGCCCTTTTTATGGTCATGACGAACGAGAATGACAGCCTCTAACTCCAACATTATTCTAGCATAACAAATCCGGTTAATGGCAAACGCTAGCATAAGCTAACTGCAGCTGTCAAATTTATCAGCAAAGCTTGTATTCTTTTCTGTAACAAAACGAAAGAGCTATTTAATCATTGCAGCAGTTGGCTTTAACGTGTCCGACGAAAGAAAATAACTGGGAAATGGCCTATTTGTGTCATTCTACAGTGTTAGCGACATTACGATTAGCTGTGCCAAACTCCGTTAAAATTTCTGTCTTATTAAAGTAAATTTGGTGTTGCGTTGTGTATGTAGCAATACACGTAGTGATGAAACTTCTTACTAGTAATCATTGACTTCTGGTAAATTCGGGAAGGTGATACTACGTTAATAGCTATAAAAAATCATCTTCTTGTCTTGCTTAGCTGTGACCCCTCCTTTGTTTTGTTTACTTTTCGATTAGTGCTGAATAACATTGGGGTTGTTCATAAAGCAGATGTATTATTAAAATGAAAACCTATGTGATGCTCAAAGCATTAAATTGGCACTTCATTTACCAGATGCTGTAATCCACTGCGCTATATTCAACGGGTGCTATTCTCTGCAAATATAGAAATGCTTTATGAAGATTTCATTCAGAAACCGCCTTCTTTCTTACGTCGACCCCACCTTGCAACTAATCTCTTGGGTTTTTGTTTTATAAATAAATACATAAAATCTGCAGTAGTGACTCATTGGCAGGTGGTATGATTACTCCTAATTGCCTTTGAAGTAGTAAGAAGTGATTGCTAGTGTGATGAAATTACACTTAAAACACCTTAGTGGCACTTGGAGAACAAAAAAGAAAAGACTTGGAGAGTGAAAATAAGAAAAAAGAAATAAAGTGATCACACTCAGTTACCTCATGTGACAGAGAAAGGCACTGACTGGAAAACAAACTGATAAGACTAAACATTAGTATATTTCAAATTAGGTAACTTGACTTGTTTTTGAGAATTAATTTGGTATGATTGTTATGTTCTCTCAGAATGCTCATTCAGTTCATGTGAGAATCATATTACCTCATTACCCCTGCATGAATGGCACACTTATCTTGGATGATTATGAGGTATAATTACATTGTAATGTGGCGCATGAAAGATGATCACTTCTTGTGGTTGAAGCTACTGTTAGTTCTGATTTAGGTCAGTGCACCTGTGAGGCTTTTATGAATATTTTCTGTCCAGTTAATGATTATTTACTATTGATTTGTGTACCCATTACAGCTTTTATATTTGAGAGGGTGAAATCAGTGAATTTTTGTTTGTTTCCTGAAATAGACCACAAACACACTAATTCTCACTGAGTGGATTGTAAGATGAACTGATTTAAGTGGTTGTATTATGAAAGCACATCTTGAATTTCAACAGCTAAGCAATTGCAACAATTTGACCCTTAACAGGAAAACGCATTGTTTTACTACAAGGCTGTAGTGCTGAAAATTCTCAACACTCGGGTATAAATCAGTGCAGGATGTAACTGACCTACGATATGTTTAGTGTTTATTCCTGATGCTGCTCGTCTGTCACACTTCAGTTGCACTACAAAGTTACAAAGTGAAAAATCACGTTGTTCAGAATCACTTTTGTCATTCACCTCAAGAATCCTTAGCATAATGCTGCCTCAATGATGAGCATTGCTTCTTTTTGTTTTCTAAATATTCTAACCAGTCTGTGTTAGTCAGAGATCAAGAAAGTGCATTTCAACATTTCAAGCTGTGGCTGCACATACAATCACTCCTAGTATATGTAAACAGTGAGATACAACTTAATATACATAAAGACCTCCCAGATATTATGTAAACGCTCATTAAGTTTAGTGTTTTCAGACAGAACACAGTTTAAGCCTCTGTAATCCTTTTTCTTGTGTGCTTTTTTCTAATGTTGTTACACATACTTTCTTTAAATAGCTCTATCCCAGGGAAGCAGTTCTTTACCATGTGTGTTAGTTTAACTGATTGATTGTATGACAGAGTGAATGAGAGCAATTTGATTGACAAGTCAACAGCAGGCTGGTGCCGTGTCATAGAAATAAGATGTCGATCATTCGAGTTGAGGTCCACGGTAGCAATTCTACAGTTAGAGCCTACAGAGCTCTGTGTATCACTTCTCTTTCTTTAGTCCAGAGTCAGCATTGGTGACAGGGGAAGGTGGGGGGTGGCTACACTGATCCATTTCCTGTCCCCTCCTGGGGCTCTAATTGAAAAATTTGGGTGGCCCTGTTGTTTGTTTTGGTGGAATGTGGTGGGCTGCGTTTTTTCTTTTTCTCTTTAGAATTTCCTGAGTGACGCTGCTCCGTAGACCTCGGGGTGAATCAAGTGATGGGGGCTGGGCTAGACTTTGTTTGTAGCGGCACTTTTTGCTTACCCCTTTCTGCTTTCTGCCCCACCTGGCATTACCCAGCCTACACACAGAGCGTGCTGGGCCACTGGTCTTCACTCTGGGGTTTCTGTGACCTTGTCAGATCTAGACAGGCAATGGGGCTGTGGCCCCGTGAAAACAAACATGACATAAGTTCTGTCAACTCTTTTTTTTTTTTTTTTTAATAATTTTTTTTTACATATTTTAATACAAAATGAATAGGTCAATGATTATTTGTTAGCTTGGTAATCAATTTTGTTGCCTGCAACTTTTTATTTGGACTTTAATATATATTAGCTCTATGCTGATTTTTTTGAGATTTTAATGTATTTTAGACTGAAATGATATAAACTCTTCTTAAACATCATATGAGACTACAACAGAGGTGAGTAACATTATTCTCTAGAAGGCAGATAAAATCCCAAAGGCTCTCTTATTGGAGAAGTGAACTGAAACCTGTTTACAGGTTACAATTGTATCATAAAAAAAACCCCAAACACTCAACAATGTATGAACATTTAAATGACCTAAAATCATGCCAGTTGTCTGACATGTACACCAACACAGATCACAGATGAAACACTGGAATCACGTCATTCAGACTCGCTGCCGTCATTCACCTCAAGATTGCTTACTATATTGCTGCTTCGTTGATTTGTTTATTTTATGAGGTTTATTTTACTTTTTTTTTTTTTAACTAGTACCAGCAGTCACCAAGTGTAGTAAAAGTAAAGTAAAATAAATGTTAGCTACCCTGTATAATTGGTCAGTTTGGGGGTTGTTTTGTTTGTTTGTTTTGTTTTTTGACAATACACTCCCCAGCTATTCTGACAAATGGGGTAAAACGTTTAATGTGAGTTATGATTTGGCGAAAAATATAACTTATTATTATTATCATTAGTAGTAGTAGTATTAGATTAGCTGCATGATTTTATAAAATTAAGTCTTCCGTCAGTATTCACAATATAATAGAGAAATATATATTAATTTAAACATGGATTATCATCACAACATCATTTCCCCTTAAATTCAAATACAAGAATGATGACTCAAAAACAGGAAATTGGTTTTAAAGAGTAAATATTGCATTTTTGGGACAAAACATTAGACTTATTTTATTTATTACATTAAACGAAATGCTACTATTTTGGGAAAAATACCCTAAATTGCACTCTTTGAAAATTGCTTAAGTGGATTTTGTTTTTAATCATGATTTTGGCTTTGAAATCAAGTAATTGTTCAGCGTTGTTCTGTGGTACTAAAATAAATATTTGGGTTGTTTATAAGACAAAATATAGGTTTAAAACTTGAGCATAGGGAAATAGTGATAGACGTATATCAATATTCATATGCTAGACCAGGGATGTCAAACATAAGACCTGGGGGGAAGAATCCGGCAAAGACTCGAGTCCCACCCGCTGGACGGCTTTGGGAAATATGATGGAGGGGGTAAATTTGTGGACTTTTAACTATATTTGTATCATTTTTACGGCTTTTCCTGCTGATAATGACTTCCCCACAGCCATTCATAGTACACCAAAGTAGTCAAATAATAAACAAGTAAATGGCAAAAAAGGTCATGATTTTCACTGTGTACAGAGATTTCAGTTTAAAAAGTATTCTTTATAAATACACTTTTACTGTAATTTTACACATTTTCATGTAGGAAAAACTGAGGTGTGCTGTTGAAATTGCAATTCTTTATCTTATGTTAACCTATCTCAGGGATTAAATGTTCAGTTAGACATCTGTACACTGACAAAAAGGGTAGTTTCACTCATCTAGCCCATTTAAGATCAAAATGTGTGGGGCAGTCTGTTGTCCTCGAGGTAAAAATGAGTTTGACTGTATCCCTGTGCTAGACAGACCGAGTGTAAATTCAACACAATATTGGCAGCTTTGTGAAGCATTAGACATAGTAAATGACTTGATGCTGTAAACCTTAATAATTAATTACAAGCCCACCAAAGTGTTTTAGTGTAAGCAGCGGTCTTTGTATAACTCCTGGTAGTATATGAGTGGATGTTTCTCACGCTGGCGATGTGTTGTTTTTAAATGTGAAAAAGCTGGGGCAGCAGTGTTATAACCTGGCTTATGAAGGTTCAAACTGCTCAGTTTCGCCTTGTCATTGGGCAGAGCCGCCTGTCTCCAGCCTGTTAATCCTCTGAAAACATTGTCTTGCATTTGCAGGCCTATACTTCATGTTTGTGTTTATTAGTACAGGATTTTTATATGGGAAATTGGGGACTCCGCTTCATTAGGCATAACTTAGTAAAACACTTGAGACTGACAAACAAATAAACAGATAGCCCTAAAGATAACAGACCCTGTAGGCAGACATCATGATGCTTGGCCAGTGAACCAGAAGCACACATCTGATCATTTGCTCTCCTTCTCTGTCACGGAAAAGTCTCCGTGAGGGCTGAGACTGGCTGCTCGCAGTAGAAGAGCTGACTCATTGTCAAAATGACTGGTCAGTAGTTCCAGCATTTGTTAGCATTTGGTCCCTTTCTGGCTTTGAGCTGCATGGCCCCATCTACACCTTAGAGGTATGCAGTAGCCTGGGTGTGAGCAAACACCGAGGAGGTTTTTTTCAGACTCCACCCAGGCTGTGTGATCAGGCCAGTCATCTCAAGCTGGGTGATGTTTGGCCGGCTCTGTGCATTCAGGGGAGTGGGGGGGATCTTTGATGGAATCTGGTGTTTGGGTTACGTTAGAGAGCACAGCGTGAAATGGTGAATGTGTGTCTGCAAGAGGTACCGAGCCACTAGAACAGCCTGTTAGATTTTCTAATGATGGGGGGGCTTTGAGTGTGATGAGCTGTCTAAATGGGTCCCTTTGTGCCCACTAAACCTATCACACTCTTCCTTTGACACACACATTCACACACCAATCACTGCCATATGTGGATCACCTTTAAATACTCAGTAGCTAATTATCTGCGGTATAAACGCTGTAGTCATGACATGTGTTCATATGCCTGGTCAGATACCATAGATGGTCACCATATATCAATAGCAGTTATGTCTAAAGCCTAAGATTTTGGGGGGGCATTTCCTGGAAGACTATTGGGAGTATATTGATTCCCTTTTCACCAAAGACAAAAAAATTGGGGAGAAATGTTTGGGGTCTGATATGGAGCTAATCATTTAAATTAAAAACTCATCATATTCAGCTATTATTCGGTTTCCTTTATCTAGTGGTTGTATTTCAATTCATAATAATAAAATAATGAAAATGTCTGGGATGGACTGATATATCGGCCTCGTTTAGTGATATTGGCATATCTTCAAATAATTTTTTTGGGTACCGGCACCGGATATCCCCTCCAAATTATTTTTAATAACTATATTAGCCCAGAATTTTGCAGTCATTTGTAAAAATGTTCATACCAGTCATTCAGACGTGAATTCGATGGTTTTACATTCCTTTGTTTGTGTAAACCAGTACCACCAGTGTAAAATCCAAATATCACAGAAAAGCTACAAATCCTCACTTTTGAAGAGCTGGAATTAGCCAATGTCTGTTTTCTGTTTTATATTTGCCTTAAAACAACTTCCTGTTTTTTACCTGTATTGTTTATTTGTATATATATATATATATATATATATATATATATATATATATATATATATATAGACAAATACACATCATTTACAGGCTAAGCTGATTTATAGTTGGTCATTTTTTTTATTTTTAATTGAACACAATAAAAACAGACAATGGAGCACTTAACAAAAAACTGAAGTACAGTGAAACTATGTCAGTTGAGAAATTCTTCTGTTTTTAGAGTCTGTCAGACTGATTCTTTACATTTTGAGCTCATTACAGCTACACATCAGTTCTAAGGTTCTAGTGACATCAGATGACGGTTTATGAATCCATTTTAATGGATTCTCTTTTCCTAGTACCTTATTTGAAGTAACAGTAAAGTGTAGTCAACATGAGTTGGGCTGTTTATGCTTTTAACTGTAATTATGTTAAAACCAGAAACATTCTGCAACAATATTCTTTTATATAATTCTTTAACTGTTATACATTTGATCATAATACATAATAAAACCCGATTTAATCCTGTTTGAAAAATACTGGAAATAGTAACATACTTGCTGGTAGCCTGTTGAATTAATGCATCAGATCAGAACGTGCACTCAATAAAAAATATAAACATCAAATGCTCAATTTATATGCAAGACATTCCATTGGGATTCTAAAATGTATATCTTTTCTGGGGGTTTTTGTTGTTGTTTTTGTTGGATCAAGAAATGTTACAACGAAATGGTTTTATCTGACAAAACTATTTTAGAGATTTAATGGAAAGTCTTTCATTTGTGTCTGCATTTTCCAGCGCTGAGCCAAGGAAGGGTGGTCACTTGTTAGTGGTTCTGCAAAAAGATCCTAAACCTTGAAGCTTCCATACAGATTAGAGCCAACCCTGCTGTTTGTTAGTGAGCCTCCAAGGAAAACAAACCTGCCTTTTAAGTACTAGAGAGAGAAGGGTTGGAGTTGGTGGTATTGAAGGCGGGGAGGAGGTCATGGTTGGAGGAGACTCGAGCAGGACGAAAGAGGCTAAATCTGTTAATGTATCATCATTGTTTGTTGGCCTCACTTGTTAGAATTAAGTGGGGTATCATCTTAAGGATCTTAATGCCCCCTAGAGGCTGATACCTCTGCAAGTCTTGCAGAAAATGTTGCCTGCCTCATAAGTTTCCAGTTGGAGATTAAGATTTTGTTTTTCTTTTCATGCTACTTTAAGGAAAATCCATTCACAGTGAAGCCTCTGCCCGTATGAAGTTATAGTTTCTATTACCTTGTTTTCAGTTTATTTGTAGTGGTGCATGACATGAGACTTGTGCAGAGGTCTCCGTAGTTTCTGTGTGACTCTGTGCATCGCATGTGTGTGCGTGCACGCTGCTGCTATAGAGAGGGGTCTGGGCAGTGTTCCCGTGTCCATGCACAGCCCCCAGAGTAAAGTAAACACAGCGGCTCTTTTCTCATCCAAGCCGTCAGCAGGCTCTCCCCAGGCCCGCGCCAGAGACCACACACCCAGACCACACACACACATGCACGCACACACACACACACACACACACATACACACACACACACACACACGAGCTGCCTGGACCTCTTTGCAGATCCTTCCACACACTTGCATACGCAGAGACCACACAACACCAGCTCGGGCCCCTCGCACGCAACCTAGCTGAGCTGTCATTCTGCCCAGAGTGTGTGTAGGTGTGTGTGTGTGTTTGTGTGTGTGTGGGGCCAGGCTATCTGTGTGTTTGTGCACGTGTATTTCCAAAATTAGTGGGGAAAGGATAGAAACACTCCTGAATGCAGAATTAGAATTATAGAAAATAAAGAGCTCTGTCCTCTGCACCCTTGCTGCTCCCACTCTAAACATGTGGGATTGATGAAGGATATACCAAGCTCTTGTTTTAGACCTGTTAACCTCTTATCTTCTGCATGTCACACCCATAGCCCCTCCATTTCCTCTGACAAGCACAGGGCAGCAGCAACAACATGAGGTAAATCCCGCTGGAGGTTTTATGTTAACTGTTCGATGTCAGGGTAATTGGGGACAGGGGCTGTAGTGTGTGTGTGTGTGTGTGTGTGTGTGTGTGTGTGTCAGTGGGGTGAGATGAGGTTGCTTTGTGCTCCTGTATTTTTGCTTTTTCATGAGCCATTTTTTAAATATAGTTTCCTTAAACCCTAGTGCTACATGTCCAATATTCAGCAACTGTTGAGTTGTGAGTTGCATGTGATTAGTACTGCACTGATGCGTCTCAACCGTAATTGCTGCTACAGAATATGTATAGACATTAATTTAGGTTATTGATTATTATTATTATTATTATTATTCCAGGAAGTTTCACAAGTTTTTAATGCTACATGGGCATTTTCCTGAGTTGGCACAGAATATTTTGCTGTTCAATGTAGGACTGTCACCATGTCAGATTTTTACTCTAAGTTATTGAGTTTGAAAAAGTGCTTGGATGTTGCAAAACGGTCATTACTTTACTAAACCTCATCAATTATACATTTATTAACAATATTTAATAATAATTACTGACACTGGCTATCATCAGTACACACATGAAGCACATGTTGAAAGAAAGGTTTATTTGCACTCACCATGTCAAATCAAAAGCAATTGTGAATGTAGATATAACTAATGATAATTGATAAATATGTCTTTAGTTGAATTAAATTCAACTAAATGAATAATAAAATTAATTTAGTTGAATTTTATTATGTAATCTTTTAAAAGACAGCAACTTGATTAGGTATCTTCAGCATACATATCAATAGCATATTATTATTATTTTAGGATGGTTTTAGATTTTCAGATTTGAATAAAGAAGTTTGCACACTTTAGATTTAGTTTTAGATTTTCCATATTAATGAGAACTTTAAATACAAGTGAAAAAAAGTTTGTGAGAGTCTGTAACCTGTACAAAAGCATACAAAAAGAACAGTTAAATTAAATTAAGATAAGCACAAGCTGCACCCATAAATGTAGTTTATGGGTCCTGATGTAGGGTTTCTGCCTTTTTTGGCCCCCTGCCAGGATTATGTGTGAATATTTATTCATGTTTTTATTTTTATTTAGAACAAAACTACAAGCGTTAAATTTAACTTATCTTATTATCTTGCTATTCTTGATAAACTGAGGTGAATAAAAAAACAGCTTTAAAACTTTAAAGAAATTAGAAATGGGATTAAAAAACAGGCAGATGTTATTTTATGTAGGCTAACAGAATAAAGTAAATGCTGGAAGTGGGAAATCATCATCTTGTGTCTAACCACTAATAGTTAGCGTTATAGTCATAGTTAGAGTTAAATTATTTGAGTGCAGTATTAAATCCTAGCGAATCCCAGCCCATTGCCCCTTGGTGTTTCAGGGCTAACAACTTTTCTGTTGGAAACCTTGTGTCATATGCAGAGCCTGCTGCAGGTGTTGAAAGTTTCACTTTTTTGTTGTAGTCTTTATAACAAGCAGAGTAATCAAATGTTGTGCTCTGTCGATTTTTATTTCCTTGACTTTAAGAGCCTCTGTTCATTCTTGGAAGTCTAACTTGTACACCTACAACTAATTATTGGCCATATAACTGTGCAAAGGGTTACCAGCATGAACACACTGAAGGTCCAGTCCATGTGAACTCCTGAATTGTTTGTGGAGAACGTGTTTTGGCTGCCGAGCAAAAGGGCGGAAGCCTTTCTCAAGCTGTTTCAGAGAGTCTTGACTGGTCAGCCTTTTTGAGACCTGGCAGTAATTTATTAGCAAACATCTGTGCTGCTGAAATACATCCTTTCATATTTTTTTTTCCTTCATTTGGAACCTTTCCTTGTCTTCCTTTACTCAGGCCCAACATGAACTGATTTGCATGGGTGCTCCTTCTTTGGTGCCATAATCTGTTCAGCATTGTGTGGGCTTATGTGGAATGATTGGGGAGGCCAGGTTTATTTATCCTGTTCTGTGAGGTTTACATTCTTCCTTTCCTCCCTGCTCTCTGTCTGCTCCTTCATTCTTGGCTAGCGTCTCTATTTTTCCTATTATCTGAGAGATAACTGCTGCAATGCATACATTGTTTGGAGAAGTTCAGGGTGGAAAATGAACCCTAGCTGCCAGCCAAAATGTTACTCATATTTTGCCAACTCTAGTCAGTACTAAATAACATAATATTGGGCTGCCTGGAAATTTAGTAAGAAATGTTTGGGGAATTTCATAAAAAAAAAAAAAAAAAAAGCTTACATTTTTTGTTATTAGGATAATGTTTTTACATTCACTTGCTATGGTTCTATGTTGATATACAAAGATGTTTTTCTTCCCCTGATCTTCAGATTCATGCTGGGAATGCTTGTACACTGCAGTCGTTTGACAATACTTTGCCCAGTCGTGGGGCAGTAATTATTTAGTATTATAAATGGTAAATATTTTCAGTCAGTTTAAATCAATATGTTATGCTTTAAATATGTCAAAATGATAGCAGATTGCTTTTACTGTACATTACAAGCTGACAAGCTTTACATGGTTTTTATGATGAATAAACAGTGGTTAAAAAAAAACAGAAAGGTGTCAGGCTAACAGTAGAAAATCAGGCAAAAAAAATCACATGTTTTTACTTTAACACTGTTTTCGTTTGAACTAATTAACGGATTGTCCAAACCTCTGTTTAATGTTCGGTCTGTAGGCTGCTTCATTGATTTTTACACAGATTGCTCTGTCAGTGTGCAGCGTTCCGTGTTACTGACCTCATTCTGTTGTATATGCCTCGCTTTCTTTTGCCATGTCCAGGTGCTGATTGACCCAGATTACCTGTTCACCTCAGGTCACCATGTCTCGTGCCCGGCAGCCCCCGCTCGTCACGGGCATATCGCCCAAAGAAGGTGCAGCCTGGACCAAAGTCACGATCCGTGGAGAGAACCTGGGCACGGGCCCAGCCGACCTCATCGGTAATCCGTTTTCTAACCACATAGCTAACCACACAGGCGGCCCTGTCTGTACTGTACTGTGTAACATAAATGTCTGTTACACAGTATTGATATTTTTATGGAGAGTGACATCCATATTTAACTTGGTCCTGTTTTGCATGCGAATTATCCATATTTCTTTTGTTTTTTTCAAATGTGCACATGTGTATTTCTACAAATGAATATAATACAGAAATATACAGTTTATCAACATTTTTAGATCTGTACACAGAACTGTCTACACAAGATATCAACACATTAACTAATTAATTAACAGGAGTGAGAATAAAACTATAAATAATGAATGATGACTTATTTTCATATGTTTATTTACTATTTGTATTACTATGTGGTTCACTGAGAGAAAGTTGCTGGCTTGAATATTTTGTAATTGTCACTTGCATTCGCTTCTTTTATTGATGTAGCCCCAATCCCTATTTTTAAACAGCTGCTGTAGAGTTTGTCTTTCATTATTTATTATGTAAAACAGGAACTATACCTGTTTTTTTCTGCTCTGGAATAAGAAATTCATGACCAGTTCACAACAGTTTCATAAGTTGAGCACAGAGCTGTTTAAACTTTACTCATTTAATCCCCAAATATGCAATCAATATTGTATCAAATTTTTAACACATGTGAGCAACACTCAATTGTTAATTTCTGACAAATATTGAAAGCATTGAAAAATATGGAAAAATAGAAGTCTTTCCAAAAGTAGACCAACACCATTCATAAAGTCCTTAAAATATAATACCTACTTTCATTTTTGTTGCAGTTGTAATCACAGTTTCTTGTACTGTAAATTCTTTATACATTTAGAATGACCTTTACTTTTTTCACACAAACGCACATATAGAAAATGCCCCATTAAAAAAGTCCAAATTCGCCAGATAAACTTTGACTTTTGTTTTGCTTTTTGTGTGACTGATTACACTCAAAAAACATTTTACTGCGATCATTTTACAAATCTAGCATACACTAATGTGAAAATTAGTTTTCACGTTATTTTTCATTAAACAAAAAACATAATTCTACAGCTATACAGGTGGGCTACCACCATCTTGTTGTCATCACACTGATATCCTACTTCTGTGATTTTACTGGAGGTGAGGAAAGGAGAGGGGCAGTCCAGAAGACTCACACACTTGGCAAGCCGTGAACTGGCCGGTGATAGAGGTCTATTTCTAACCATGAATGCCCCAGGGCCTGGAATTATACAATTAGATATGCACAAATGTGTGTGAGTGCTTATGTATTCAAACAAAGTGGCCAGTAGAGAACAGAGGCAGGAAATGGGGCTCTAATGGGCATATTATTCACGGTTTTATGGGCTATTTGTTGATCGGCTCTTGTGGGCTTTTGTAACATTTGATTATACACACGTGAAGCTTTCTGAATCCCCTCAGCTGGAAATATCAAACTAATCCTTGTGTATTCCTTCTAGTGCCTAAATAGTATTAGTTAGGGGTTTTAAAAAAGGATGACAGATGCAGGGGCATAGTGCACATTGTGAAAGTAATAAGCCACTTAGCACTGAAGTGGCACTCATTAGCTTAAAGGAGCTGAGTGAGAGGAAGGAAGATCAAGGCCACCCACACCCATCGCAACCCCAACTTGAACTTTGACCCCGGGTGACTAAACTCGCTGATAGACGTCAGAGCTGCCTAAAGTGAGCTCCTCTTGTTTTAGATTGTGTGTCTGCGTGTGCTGCAGTTTGTTTGTTTGCACTGTCACTGCATGTCTGTATCTTTCACTCCTTCCACCTTTTCCCTCTCCCTTCCATCTCAGGCCTGTCCATCTGCGGTCACAACTGCCTGCTGACAGCCGAGTGGATGTCGGCCAGCAAAATAGTGTGCCGCGTGGGACCTGCCAAAGACGACAAGGGAGAGATCATCGTCACCACCAAGTCCGGAGGTCTCGGCACCTCTACGGTCTCCTTTAAACTAATAAGGCCAGAGAGGATTGGTAAGATTGAGATATCACCCTCATGGCATTTGTTATGTGCTAGCCTGGACAAAAAGAGCTGATGCACGTTTAAACAAGGGCTACAGCTAATGATTATTTACATTAGTTTAGCATTAAATTCTCTTTATTCATTGTGTTTCTCTTTTTGTATATAAAATGTCATAAGATATTCAACATTTGGGTTATTTAGCCAC
The DNA here is from genome assembly GCF_051167445.1 of Perissodus microlepis. Taxonomy (NCBI): domain Eukaryota; kingdom Metazoa; phylum Chordata; class Actinopteri; order Cichliformes; family Cichlidae; genus Perissodus; species Perissodus microlepis. The sequence continues at coordinate 26,466,788 of NC_140477.1, read as the reverse complement.
AAATGGCACGCTAAAGCATTTGAGTAAATCAAAAAACAACCTTACATGGAGAAAAATGAGTGACCTGAGGGAGAGGACATTAAAAAATAGCTGAAATAACTGAAAAAAACATAATAATAATTTTGACAAAACAATTAATGATTTTTAAGAAAAAGAATAGGACTAACTGGGCATGTGTGATTCTCTAAAGCCAGCCACACATCAGTGATGTTTTTTAGATGAACTCACATTGTTTATTTGACTTGAAACATTCTGACCAGAAACTGATGAAAAGGCACAGGCACGTGTGATTGGCTGAAGTCGACCACACATCAGCGATGTTGCTCAAATGAGCAGACTGTGTTTATTCTTTTGGCTGTAAAGTTGGCATTAGCATTTAACTAAGGCCGTCCATGTTCGTCAGTTTTTCATACCCCAAAAGAATGTGTGTTTTCAACACATGCTTTGTGCCATGTATATGTTGCATGTTTTTAGTGAAGTTGTAAAGTTTTGAGTCACTATAAATTCCTTGACAAGAGCCTCCAAGTGTACTGTGTAATTAATTAGGTCAGGTACTGTATCTTCAGAGTACAGTGGTCAGAATTTGCACTAAATTTAAGTTAAAATAATTTACAACTGAAAAATAAATGCATATTTGTCGTGCATTTGCATGTTTGAGTCACTGTCTGTGTGTGTGTGCGTGTGTGTGTGAGTACATCTGTATTATGGAGGATATCTCGGTCACAGCGTCTCGCCTGTCCTGTCCACAGGTATCCTAGATCAGTCTGCAGTATGGGTGGATGAATTAACCTTCAGGACAGACCGCAACAAAGGAATCTCTCCACTGTCACTGCGCCCCAGCAACCCCCTGGGCATCGACATAGACAAGTATGAACCAAGAGCGTACAAATACACATGCAGAAAAATGGCTCGGCACAATCCCACCGCCATAAACACAAGTGCTCCAGCCATTGAGTCATGGTTTACATCCCTAAACAGAAACAAACTCTCCCCATATGCCAGCGTTTGAAATATTATGCCAGCACAGCAATGGCTGAACAGCCTCTAACCGCTCACACAGGCAGTGGAAACACAATAATTGTGTATAAAGCAGACAGGATGACGATAAAGAGATAAAAGCTAAGGCAGCAAACCCACACATTTGTAGAGCGCCTGAGAGCAGCGAACATGCTGCTGCCTCCCACGTGCCTGGCAGGGAATACACAAGTTGTAATGTATAGTTTGCGTTGTCATGTTCTGGCATTTCTACCTTAGTGTTTGTTTGGTTTAGGGGCCGGGGGCAAGTGACCGCTCATGGTCAGGAGCAAGACCCCCATAAACAGGCTGTAGCATTCACTTGCTCCTAGGGATGCATTAAGCAGGCACTATGTGAAGCATATAAGATTCTCTTTGATTATAATATACAAACACGCTATCGCTATCTGTGTCCCAGCAGTTGCTCTTAATTTGTTACACAAAGGCACTCAGAAGGTAGAGATGGTTTTTGTTCATCATAAAGCATCACCCTGTTGTCTGTCTGGTCTGTGTGTTTGTGTACATTTTTGTGTAGTGACGTCCCTGGAAGGTTACTCAGCTGGGCTGTTTGCACCAGCTGTTCATAACGTAATGCTTGTACTAGTTAAAACTTCCAAGTGTTTGAACAACTTCAGACAGATTGAGCATTAAATGGTTACACTCACTGAATATTAACTGTTTGTTATGTGTGCTGTATTTCCTACCACGGGTACAATGCTTGGGTAATACCTGTTAATATCCAAGCTTATAAAAAGCTACCTGTGGAGCATTAAAGACCAGTAAATTAGGGGTTCACCAGCTTTGTTGACTGAGCATCTTGTCAACATATTGTCAAATATAACATTTACTGTTGTCAGTGGTGATATTTCAAGGTTTACTAACAAAGTTGGCCCTAGCTAAATGTTCAAAGGCAACTTGATGAGGAGCTGAAAAACTGCTTGTTTAGTGTTTGCTTGCCACAAAAGATGGAGAAGTTACAAAGACAAAATAAAAGAAAATGGTGTCGGCATCTGCATGTGGTCAGATTCCTGCATACTTAAATATTAGCATTAATAGCAGAAGTAAATTTTATCATTACAGGATGAGCACGGAGCTGAGCATAGGAGTTGAAGCCAGAGCTGCTGCAATCCATGCTCCGAGTGGAATCAAGCGGGCTAGGAAGTAATTCAGTTTTAAGTAGATGTCATGCCCGTTCACCGCTGTTTATGAGAGATAAAATTTCCCAAGCCATCATACAGGCCCCCAATGAGCAATGGATGGTGCGAAGGGAAAAACCCAGATTTACAGGAAGAAGGCTCCAGCTGAACTAATAAAAGAGGTGCATATAAGGACAGCAAACATGACAAAACACCAACTACAGCAGAGAATAGGAACAAATTATAAGACATGCAAAAGAAGCATGCATATTAGATATAAATAGGTGCATAATGAGAGCAACGTGGAGTGTGTGTATGTGTGTGTGCACGCCTGCGTGCGAGTACGTCACCGAGTGTGTTCTTTTACATGGATTTTGTGTTTCTGTTACTTAAATGCTGCACTGTTTATGTGGGTTTTGTACATATGTGTGACTGCAGAGTGGGTGGTGGTGGTGCTGGTGGTGGGGAAGGGTTTAGTTTGTGTAGGCCACAGGTCATTAGTAAAGATCAAGCTTCCTTAATGAGTACTGGGTCCTCCAGGGGGAACCAGGCGTCACACACTGCACTTCCCACGCCAAGCTCTCCCAGCCACAGTACATCCCCGCCGGATACTGCCCCCTGCTGGAGAACTTGATCTCCCACACGTCACATTTAAAAATGACTTCAATTGTTTTACGAAGGTCTGCTCACACACAGTTTACTATAAAAACATTTATACGGGTATTTTCTTTATTTTAATTCCACCACAGTTTTTACTCTGTTCTTTTGTTTTATTTAACTGTCGAGTTTTATCTTCATCTTTTTTCTCTCGGTCTTCTTTCAGAGGCAAAATCTCACCTAAAGATTTGGAGCTGACATTTCCAGGAATGAGCGCAGACTTCACCAGTGAGAACTTCTCTGCGACCTGGTACCTCATAGAAAACCATGCTGGCTCCAGGTACACAAGCTCCTACTTTGTCACTCATGTTAAGCTACCATCCCTCATAACTAACGATAGGAAGGAGGAAAGGAAAATAGAAAAACAAGCAGTAAAATATCTCTACCTTTCACAGAGGTCCACCAAAAATTTAAGCTCATATTTTCTTTAACTCAATTAATTAGACACAAAACAGGAGCTTACGGCGTAATACATAAGGTGCATCAGTAAAACTCACACTAATCCTGGTATAGGAGCAAACTCAAGGCTCGTATATCATTTTCAGCAACTGCTGCTGGTTTGTTGTGCCTCTTTGACTGAACTCTTCCAATATTACTCCTTGCCAATAGGTGTGATTAGTGCTGCTATGATCTTATGACTTTACTAACTACTGACTTGGATAAAATAATCAGAGGGCCACACATTACTAACACTAGTATGTTAACAGCTAATTTAAAATATGGTTGCAGGTTACAAGGAAAAATATAACATTCCAGTGTAACAATCTGATTATTATGTTGGAATTGAGTTAAGTAGTAGTTCAGGCTGGATTTAGGTTGTCTGCAGGCTAGTCCCAGACCCCATCATGTTTGACAATTAGCTGAAACAATTCAAATATTCCTGTATAAATCAGTGCAGTAATAAAATATCTGATAGTCAGATGATAATGATCATAATCTGTCACCATATAGTGCAATCTAGGATGGCAATGAATAAACTGAAAAATGTACACATGGGCTGAATCTGAAGTCATTGACTATTTACTATATAGTCAGTTTTGTTAAATAAGTTTAATGTACTGTTTACCACAAAATTGCATATCTGTCTTTTCTCTTACTGATCATAACCTGTTACGTTCTAATTGTGTGACAGTAACAACATAATTATCATAGAGAAAATTACCTAAGAAGATGCAAAAGTGGGGTGGGTTGTTTGTTTTTAATTTAACAGATGAGATCACCACAGAGTAATTTACATAAATAGGTAGTAGCCAGTAATGAATGATTTTGTTTTGTGCCATTAAAATGAGGTTTAATTTTCTTCACTAAGTTTCTACATGTAGACAAGGCAGCCTGCTGACCCAAAAGGCTGTCAGGGCAGAGAAGAGGAGAGTTATTTTGGACTCTCCTGGCTTCCTCTCCCCCTGCTTAGCCTTCCAGTAACCCAGACCCCGGGATTCAGCATTAGCAGGGGCCTCTGTTTGGACCTCACTGGGTGACTGTTTCTTCCTGCGGAGGAAACCTCACCGAGGAGACTGACACACAGACACACGCACTCAAAGTGCCCCCAGATGTGCGTGTGTCTCTGCGCATACAGAAACACACGCACAAAGTTTCAAAAATATGACTGTTTGTTTTGGACTGTTGGTTGCACAAAACCTTCATAGTTTATGTCTTTATTTAAAAAAATGGAAAGTAATCATTAGTTGTAGCTTTGATATACTGACAGTGTCATTTTGTTGTTTTCACAGCTTCGATCAGTTGAAGATTGCAGCCAGTAATCTGAAGAAGCAGGCTACTAAGAAGAACGAGGGGAGTCTGGCCTATGTGAAAGGAGGCCTCAGTACATTCTTTGAGGCTCAGGACGCTCTGTCAGGTGAGGGAATTAACACATTTTTGTGTGCTGTGGAAGTGCCCCAAATGATGTCTGATTAATACACTACATTACAAATCATCACTCTTCACTCTCCTCTTAGAAAATGGCTCTTGATTTTTGGAAGAGTGTGTCTTTGGATTTTTTTTTTTCCCCACATGCGGTTTAGCAGCAGTTGATTAAAGAGGCTCATTTGGATGCCGTGTGAAAGCCCTCTACTTGGCACTGAAGTTGCACTGGCCAACCACAACACAGTTAATTCACCTCCATCAAAATGAGATCAGCTCTCACCTGTCACACACAGTCTCTCGCTTCACTCTGAAAAGTCGACGTAAACACACACACATGCACACACTCACTGACCTCTGCATGCAAAAAAGATTTCAAGGTAGCAGAGACCGACGGCTGTCGCTCTGCCAGGTACCTCAAATCGATTGTTCACTTCATCATTCATACTTTTGTCTGTTTACCCTTTGCTCCCGCCTTAGCTGCTCAGTTACTTCCCCTTACTATTTATATGTACACTTTTCTGCCTCCATCATTATTATTATTGCTTTCCGTATGTTTGTGCCGCGGTTGGAAGAGAGGCAGTGTTTTCATTGTTAGCGGCTGAATCTAAATAAACGGAGCAGCCCAACACAATGCACGCCAGAGTATTAGGACTGATAGTGCCGATAACAGACCCAATATGACCAATGGCAACAATGCGCAGTCATTCTCACGTTCAGACTGAGCGTGCCTACTGTGTGCCAACTGCACCAATGGGAAATGTACAGTTTCCAGGGGTTGAAGGGAAGCAGTGCTCCATGGATGGACTCATGTGACCTGTGACTCACAAGCACATACTATTGTGATGCTTTCTGGCTTGTGTGAATTTTCTGAGATGGATATAAGGCAGCACCTACCAAAGACTTTGTGTCAACTGTATAGAAAATTAATTTGCGTGGAGCCAACAGAGAATTCAGGATGACTAAGTTCCCCTAAACATTCTTCAGATGTCCTAAATGGACCTTTAAAATCTTAAATGCTTGTAGTATAGTCACATTACCACATGAATTTCCAGCACATTATACCTTTCTAAAACAGAAATAGAAGAATCTCTTTATTGTCATTGTATGACATTACGGGTGGTGCTCCTGGGTGGTGCATCAAAACACATTTAGATTTCCCAGTAGGACTGTGTTGTTAAGCTCGTACTTCATAGGTTGACTAACTCTTTCTGGCTTTTTACTTATAAACAGAGTTAACAGTTGGCTGACAGGATAGATTAGCCAATTAAATGATTGTAGCCAGAAAATTAACCCCCAAAATACTAAAATCCGTCATGATTTGGTTTAGTGGGTATCAATAGGCCTCTGAACTTGTTTGCCACCTGCTTGCTAATCTGTAGAAATGAGAAGCATCACTCTTAATGACAAATGTCTTGAGATTAACATTTACTTTTGTTGGTTAAAGTTTTGAAATGCTGAGTAAGGAAATTGCTCTGTGTGCCAGCCAATGATATTTCTGTTCTTTGATATTTCTATGACTCCCCCAAAAATGTCACAAGTTCAATTTAAAAAGTGCTTTTAATAAGTCTTAAATTTGACTTGGTGGTGACCTTTGGGCACCCCGGGATTAGCACGGGGCTGTCTTCAGCTCCAGAGAACTGAAGACAGCTCAATATTTCAGCTCACCCGACGGTACGCAACATGGCTAACCATTTCATTGCATGCAGACACACCAAGAAACTAATTACTGAATGTAGTGGAGCATTTCTAAGCTAACAGAAGGTCACAGGTATTTCACTACGGGAGTATGTGTCTGTGAATGTAGTATATATAGTGTTACATAATCAGATGGCATGAAATGTGTCTTCAAATTACTACTAATGGTGTTATTGATCTTCCTAATGTGTAAACTAGCAGTTTTTGGTTTTTGTCATATTAACTTTCTTCCAGTTGACTAAAGAACCTTTTTATATTAAAGAAATTCAACATCTGAGTAGATTTTTCAAGCTTTGCTAGAGATGTTTCTTTATGTTCAAGCTGTGTTACCACTGATTTTCAAAAGACATTTTTAGTGAACTAAGAACAGAAACTTTCTCATGTTTGAAGAGGAATTATGACTAAAAATTCATTTTTCAACTTCCTGAATCTTGTCTGCTCACTATGACTCATTGCAGGCCTGCAGCATCCTTTTTATGCCAAAATTTGGCTTTCAGTCATAAAAAATGAAGTGGAGGCCCAAAACGGATGGCTCAAGTGGAGCTATTTTGTACATTATGTATGGTCAGCCAAACCGACATACCAGCCAGCATGCTGCTTTTGAGCCTGCCAGCTATACTGCCAGACCTCGTTAACACAGCTGTCAGAGCAACTGTGAATCCTTTCTTTGTCTCTCTTCGATGTTTGGCAGCTCTCTGCAGTTCTGAATTGGTCCAAATGAACCTCATCTGAAAAGTGTCCATTAGAATTAGAAAAAAATTAACAGTGAATAGAAAAACTTAACAGGGCACTTATGTGTTCTCGTGGTTCAGAATGTGCTGCATTAGAAGTTGCTGAATGCTTCCAAGCCTCTTCGTCACCATTACAACATTCTCGTCTCCTGTCATGTTTATTTTCAGTTCTGCTTGCATGTGAGATTTTTATTGATGACTTTTAATAGGCGACGTCTGGAGCTCTTTTTTTTTTTCTTCAATGTAAGTGTACCGCTGCCGACAAGGTGGAAACAACGGAGAGGAGCCAAATGCAGGAAAAGAAATGAGGCAGCTAGAAAATGTTTAGAACAAACAGCAGGATTCTGACTTGAACATCTGTGGACTTTCTGCCTCTCCCTCTCTTCTTCTTGTCCAAAATAATTGCCTCTTAATTGCTCTCCAGTACAGCTAAGCTTCTCCAGCACAAATGGCAAAATAAAATCTCATATCACCTTATCTAATTTAGACTTTGGCAAATCAAGAAACAAGGTTACCCAGCAGAAAACGAGCTGAGAAGAACATCTAAACAGTGATGACGATAAGTGAAAGCTGAAAAGTAGTCCTGTTAGCTTGTTGAAAACAAAATGTTTCTTTAAACTTTACTTTGGATAAACGTCCTCCTTCACACCTCTGCAGACTAATCAGACAAGCAGCAGGTTCAACTCCAGAACCTTTTTGTTATGAAGCAGCTGTGCTGCACACTGCACCACCGTGCTGCACTAGCATATTGCAAGAGTGCATGTTCACTGCACAAAGGAGCTAAAAAAAAGCTCACCAACACATAACAAGACCGAGCGCCGAGAGAAATCTAATGTAAATAAAATGTATATAAATAGATTAAACATGTTTTTAATTTCCATTTGGTAATACTAATTTGTGAAGTCACAACCAAATAAAGTGTCAGTCAGATGCTGTTTAAAAAAACAGATTCATGTTTGCACTTTTGAAACAAAGGCCTTTGAACACCAGCCCTGTGTAGACGTAGAATTAGGTTAATAGGGTATCAGACACAAAGTCATGCTTAACTTTGTCAAGTGTGCTAGTTACCAAGAAGTGCAAAGGTAGAAATCTTACGTTCTGTAAAGGGAAAATTTCAGTGCCTCTGAAAAAGGCTTTACCAGCTTCAAAGGTAAATATCTTCCTCACTTAATGAGGAATAAAGATTTTCTGTTTCTTGTCAGAGGGTCAGAAATGACCAGAAATTGTATGAATTCCTGTCACATAAGCTAACAGTCTAATTGCTTTTACTAGGTGATCAAGCTTACTGCCAGATATACTCAGCTCTGATGTTGGAGGCCACTTGAGTTGGAATGCTGCAAATGTACATTTTTAAGCAGCTCTAAACCCTTGTAAATTTGTATGTTTCAAATTCCTTGACATGTATGAGCTCTGTTTTATAGTTAAGGTAGTGTTTTGTGTTGGTGTTATTTTTATGCTGCTGAAGAAACCCTGTTCACTTGTACATGTTTGTTTGTTTTTTGGGTTTTTTTCTATAGCACCAAATTTCTGTGGATTACAAAGTATTTTGTTTAAGGAATTGTTTAGCAGTTTAAAAAAAACAAACAACAAAAGAAACCCACTGCTTGTGAACCAGCACACACCGGTGAAACACATGGATGGGGTTTGGCTGTAGTGAACATTTGGTCATGGAGCCTCGGTGACAAATGTGACCAAGCCATCAGCCAGACACACAGAGTCAGCCAGTTTGTCTGCGTGCTTCTGGGACGCAGACAAACTGGCTGATTGACTGACTGACAGTCCGTCAGGGACTCTGGGGTTGTTGCCACTAAAATGTTGAAATTTGTGGTTTTTCATTGTTGTGTGAAAAGGAAGTCTCCCATTGACGCAGGAAGCGGAATAGCTACCGTGTTCCAAAAATGCACGATTCCCAGGGCCTATTCCCCGAGTCCCCATCCCCTGCTGGAGTCAAAACATCTCCGACTTTAGAAACCAGGGACACTGTATTTTTATTCTTATTCTTTTTTTTGCCTCGATGGTTCCAGGAAGTTAAGCAGGAGCTGCAGCTCTTCCTCAGGTCCTGGCTCGTGTGTTATCCGGACCCTGACCTAATGTTTAGGTTAGCTGTGACGTCATGAGATCTTCAGTGTGCGACACATGCAGAGGACACGCAAACTGGCAATAGGGCAAGGAGGAGTGTGGAGACATGAAGCAGACCTTGAGTGTATGCGTGTGTCTTCTTTTGTGTTTAGTCCTATTAATTCAGCCATCTCCCGTATACACTCCCACGTCTCTGAGCTTTTGACCAAACCGGCATCTGGCCTCATTTTCTGCTGCTCAAGAGCAAGAGGCCAGTGACGTCCATACTGATTAGGCAATGGCATGTTTGAACTGGGTGTTTTTAGGAATACCTCGGTCTCTGCCTTGAGGCTTCTGTCTGTCAGAACGGACCCATATATTTATTTTCAGAATGCTCCCCCTTCACTTTGCCTCCCGCTCCCTCTGCTGTCAAGCTCTGCTAACAGCCAGCATCAGAACAACAGAGGGAGGACAGAGAAACGAAGAGAAGGAGAGGTGTACTGTCCTTTTTTGCCATCCGTTTCTATCTTGTCTTCATTCTTTAGGTGTCTGCTTGTCACATATTTGAGTTGCTTCATAAGTGTGTATTAGAAAGTCTTCTAAACCCTCTCCAACTCTCTTCTACTCTGTCAATAAACCCACACTGCAGCTCTCACCACCCAGCTGCCCACTTCTTTATTTATATACTGGGGTAGCCCCACTGCCTTCTCTCCCTATTTTTTTTTCTCCTTTTCTCCCCACGTTCCTTTAAAAAAAAAAAAATCCCTCTCCCGTGTAAAGCTCTTCTTGCTAAGTGATTGATACAAACCATCAGAGAGTTCCTGCTCCCCACCACGCTCCCAGTACAGTCATTTTTGGTATACAGACCTCAAGCTCTGCTCTTCCCAAAATTGGAAACATTTTAAGATTCACATTACCTCCAGGTCAAAGGGCTCCAAATGTCCCAAGACCACCACACTTTGTTGTTGATGGCTTTGGTTAGGTGAATTGATCCAATACAGTCGTTCGCTGGGACAAGGTCAGGTCCTTGTTGCGTGGGAACAACCATGGGGGTGTGTGGCTTCAGTAACAGCATCTGTGGGTGGAGAACCAAGGCAGTTATCTGCCATCTACCACGGGGGTAGGGCATGTTTATTTGTTTTACCTTTGGTTCCTGAAATTGAAAATGTTCCCGGGGATTGGTTACTCTGCAGCGTTGGGAACGTAAAGCCAGTCTTACATTTCTCACCCCTCTATGCTTTAAGTTATGATTTTTAAATTTTGTGAAATAAGCTAACAGTGATTTATTTATTTATTTATTGCAGCTATCCACCAGAAGCTGGAATCTGATGGCACAGAGAAAGTGGAGGGATCAATGACTCAGCGGCTAGAAAACATCCTCAACAGTAAGTATTCAATCAGTGTGCAGACGAAAACTCCACAAGGGCGCTGTGATGCTTTTTGAGGGGGTGTTTTAATTTAGAAATCTTAATAATACAATAAAAGTTCCAGAATTTGACAGCATCTCAGTGACACCGGGCTTTGGTAATGCTGCCCAGGAATAGCCTACATTAAAATACAAATCAAAAAGAGAATGAGTATGCGACGAGCCAGTGCAGTGCTGTAGATCACCCACCACCGCAGATTCTGATGCACTGTGCCGTCAGACCAAACACGTCTACATTGTTTCACCGTTGCAGATTGCTCTGTTTTTAGCGTGCAGATCCTGCGTGTGCGTGCACGTGTGTCCGCCATTTCATATCACACATGATAATGGGACTGCTTTAATGGAGGGTCAAGAAGCTGGTCCTTTCCCCTTTTCTAGTATAAATAAACCTCGTAGCCGGACATAGCTTTCATCCCAGACTTGAGGGCCCATGGCCCAGTGGGTCCAGTCTATCGTTCACCCCCAAAAACCAAGAGATTCAAACTACCATAGGCGCCAGTCAGGCTATCACGAAATAGTCTTGTGAAATGTCACAGCTAAGATTGGTGAGGGAAAAATGTTAGATGTTCCCCTGTTTGGTCTCGTGCTGTTTTTCCTTCAGGGGTTTTGTTTTGTGGGTGGAGTTTTGTTTTGATTAGAAGAAATCGAGTTTTTTTTTTCTATTTGACGGCACATCCAAGGCCACCCACGAAGTAAGTCAGCTGTGCAAAGGTCCCACCAAGCACTAAGAGATAGCCGTCACGTTCTCCTTAGCAGCTCAGTCTCTGCTCCTGCTCCTCTCTCTGTGTCAAATAACATCCAGAGCGGGAAGAAAACCAGAGACCAGCAATAAGAGGGAAATGTGGTATCAGCATTTATTTATATAGGATCCTAGTTTCTCATTTTCTCCAGCCTCCTTCACTCTCTCTCACTCTTTCTCACTTTGTCTTTCTTGTAGGAGCGAGCAATACTGCCGATACTCTCTTCCAGGAGGTCTTGGGCCGGAAAGACAAAGCTGACTCCACACGCAATGCACTCAACGTCCTGCAGCGTTTCAAGTTTCTCTTCAACCTGCCACTCAACATTGAACGGAATATTCAGAAGGTACTTAACCCTGTTTTCAGGTGTTAATGGGCACATTTTAACCTAAACCGCAATCATTTCCTAAACCAAGTACTCTTTAGTTCTTAAACCTAACTAGTGAGAAAGAAAAGGTAAAAAGCCTGTGTGGACAATGTGAAACAGCAAAACAAGTGCAAAAAATACACAGCTCTAAACAGGACGTGAACCATCCTCTGGGTGATAACCCACCTTTACTCAGTTTGTCTGCCCTCAGCACCAACTTTTGTTTTTTGTTGAGTTATGGATTAGATGAAAATCTGTTTTATAGTCTGCACCTGAAAACTTTGGCCAATGTTTAGGACTGGTTATTTGTTATACCATTCATTTAATCCTGTTTCAGTTAATGTAGCTATCAAAACGTAACAGTCTTGTGACTTATTATTGTTTAGTTGGTGGAAAAATAAAAACTAATGCCCCCCATGAGATGCGCTACCTCATTTCACTTCACTTAAGCTATTTCCTCAGATGCAGCCCTTATCAGCTGAGCTGGATGTGGAAACACAAGCGCCTGACTTAATGTATGCCATAGCAACATCATCACCACAAACTCCTCTAAAACCCTACAGCGTAACCTAACGTGCACCTCTCTAGAAATGTAACTACACGTTGGGTCCAGGCAGTGCACAGCTATTGGGATTAGCCTGTTCACCAACATCAATTCTTCCTGTGCATTTCCATCTGCATTTTTTTTCATATATCAGTGAGAGAAGCACAATCACCATCTCAACTTAAAAAACTCAATATTAAAAAAATGTGGGGGCTTACAAATGTTAGGATATTCCTGGAGGGAGATTGCTGAAACTATCAGAATATATGTGAGGAAATGTACACAAGCACAGGCGTGAATGCTGCCAATGACACAGTGCACTCACATGGGTTACATCATAGGCACTATGAGGATTCGTCAGGCTGTAGTTGAATCATACATTAAATGATCTTAAAGCTGCCAGCTGTCAGCACATCTGGAGATAGAGAAGGTGAATATCAGGAGAAGTCACAGGAAGCCAGTGGGCTGAAGATTTTTCTCCCTTAGCCTCTAATCAGGCAGTTCCTATTTCTAAAACAAACAGAGTACTTGGCACAGTGATGCAGTGGTTAGAATTGTCACCTCACAGCACTCACACTCTGTGGAGTTTCCATGTTCTTCCTGTGCCTGGATTTGGATTGGATTTGGTGTGGATGTGACAAGAATAAAGCAGGGAATAGCATAAAGTGCTGTAATAATGTGTGAGTAAATGCTGCTTGTAGAATAAAGAGCTTTGAATGATTAGTTAGAGTAGAAACGGTGCTTCATTTTCACTAGTAAGTGTGGGACAGTGCGCCCTGCTGTTTTCTAAATGAAAGAAAGGACAGTTTGGGACATTGTCCTGATTTGGTTCTCCCGAAAAGTTTGAGTTTGAGTTGAGTTTCTGTGGAAATGTCTGTAGTAGGCAGCACATAAGCATATAAATATGTAGAGCAAAACAATGGCTCTTCTTAACAGTTGAAGCCACATAATGGCACAAAGTACACAATTTTTTTTCCTCTACTTCCTGATTTCCATTTTTTTTGTATAAGCAAAGGTTTTAATTAAAGCAGTTTTGATCTTTACAAATGTTTATTATTATTATTATTATTATTATTATTATTATTATTATTATTATTATTATTATTATTGGGGTGTATAGGTGTCCGAATCTGATTTATAAACTCTCCACAGGCTTTAACACGCAGCTTAAATGATTGTCAACCAGAGGGTGGAGCTAGAGTGGCTTAAATGCAAAGTGTGTCTCATGATTGATGAGTTAAAAAACTGTACATTATGAAATGAATTATTTTTTCTTTCCAGGGAGATTACGATGTGGTGATCAATGACTATGAGAAAGCAAAGTCTCTCTTTGGCAATACTGAGGTCCCTGTTTTCCAAAAAGGTAAACTGCTTTAACTTCAACAATTGCATGAAGATCATGGCTTTTTCTAAACTGATTGTTATGGTGATTACCAATGTTTTGACTCTACTTTTCTGCAGTGTACGCTGAGGTTGAGACGAGGATTGGAGCTCTACGGAGTCTCTTGTTGGAGAAACTGCTGCAAACTCCGTCTACGCTTCACGACCAAAAAAGATACATCAGGTCTCTTTACAATTCTATGACCCTGTTCAAGTTTGGATATTTTTCTTTACACGTCTACGCTGTCAGCATCCAGCAGAAAGTCATGACAAGTCCCTCCACTCCCTTTGGTTTCTTTGATGTCTGCTTGTGTCATCGTTTACCAGAACTTCAACCTCCTCCCCCCACCCTCTTTCTTTTTTTTCCCCTCTCACTTTCCTCAGTTCACCAATCATATTTCTGTTGTCTGGCTCTCTTATTTCTGCTTCTATTTTTCTCTCCCCCTGTCTTTCTTTTCCTTCTTTTTTTCCACTTCATCCATCTGTCCATTCATACTTGTGGTCTCTGCCTATTTATTATTGTGAAGACCAACCTGTCAGGATCACAGAGACCAGCTCTCAACCACATGGCAAATGGCAACATCTTTCATCCTGGTACATTAGGCACAGCTCTGAACGCCCACTCAGCTCCTGTTTACTCTTCACGTGGATGGTGGAAGCTGTGTGTGTGTGTGTGTGTGTGTGTGTGTGTGTGTGTGTGTGTGTGTGTGTGTGTGTGTAAGTGTGTGCGCTTGTTTTGTTCTTGTTCCTCAAACTTTTGAAAGATACCCTCTAATGAGAAACAAATGAACGGCTGGTTTTTAGAGTGACAGCAGAGGGGGTCAGGCCACAGCTTTGGGGGTGAATCATCTGATGTCTTAACTTAAAAGAGCCTAGCTATTCAAACCCCCCTTTGTTTTAATAGAGGATGATAAGAACACATGTTGGTGCTCGCAAGGTCAGTCTCTCAGAATAAAATTGTAGTCTTTTTGGTTTTTTTTTTACATATACATATACATATATGCGCTTATGCTCATCTCATTTTCATTTCTGGACTCTACCAGAGTTGCTCTGCATGATTCAGAGTTCAAAATGTTCCTCAGTTATCTTATACTGAGCCTTTGCCAAGCCTCTCAGTTCATCCTGTCTTTGAAACAAGCTTGTTTTTGCTTCTGATGCGGTGCCCCATGTCAAGAGAAGGTTTGTACATTAGGTGGGCGGGGCTTTGTGTTGACAGCCAGACCTCTACTCTTATTGATGTCATATAGAATCAAGAAATGAAGCATTTAGAGCAGAGGACTGAGCTTTTGTCTCTGAGGGATTACTGAGTGTCATTATCTTGACACTTGGACCGTGTTTAATATGAGCATCCACCATCCAGGAAAATCAGAATTGCATATCATAAAAAAATATTTTTTATAAATGTCATGATGTCATTGTGAATTTTTTTTTATTCTGATAGTCGAGAAGTAAAAAACGGATAATGTGACAGTCATATCTTATGCTTAGTGCTTCAAACAGCTTTTCATTTAAATGCAACTTTCCCTTTCTTCCTGCTTGGTGAGGAGTTTGTGGTGGAATTTTTTTTTTTAAAGAATTGTGATTTGAATTAGCCGTCCTCTACGCTTTATGCAAAAAGACAAAGTGCAGTAAAACCTAATGGGGATTTTAGGCTGACATTAGTGGGCTGTCCTGCCCCGACTTCAGCCAGAGCTTTTATTGTTTTTGGCCACTCGTTATTGTCTGACCTTTGATTTGTCACCCATTTAAGTGTGGATTTTAATTTTGTTGATCTTTTTGTCCCATCTCATCTTCCATCTCCCTGTCCCACGCTTTCGTAGGTACCTGTCTGACCTACACGCTCCAGGAGATCCAGCATGGCAGTGCATCTACGCTCAGCACAAGTGGATCCTGCAGCTGATGCAGAACTGCAGAGATGAGTTCATCAGTGGCCAGAGAGGTGACTAAAAATGCACATTTGTCTGAGTTGACTCGTTTTGCACATGTAGTGAAAAGCCCCTATTTAGTATTTCCAATCAGGCAGCTGGTGGATGTCGTGAGCTGAGGGAAGAGAGCGGTGTCTCAGTCGTTCCAGAGCTCTGCCTACATTCCCTGCTCCTTCGCCGGCCTCCTTCACCCCAGCCTGTGCTGCTTGCTTGAGGCCTGTGTGTTTATTTTTTCATGAATGTATGAATAAGATGAAAGTGATGGAGCACTGGCTTTGGATTTAGGTTTCAGCGCTTGAAACTGCACACACACAAACCCCCTTTCTCACTCACACACACAGCTTCACAGATGGATTGGAACAATTAACCCCAATTAAGCTGTTCCTCTGTTAAATCAGCCAGCAGAAAAATGTGGATCTGAAACCGTCCACTCAGGAAGACCAGTGATTCGCCAGCCCTTCTTAGACACATGCATGCACACTCACACTGAGGCACCCGCACAAATGCATTGTGGGGTGGGTGGCTGCTTCACATAGCACAGCTGGAACATAAACATGTCTAATGCTAAAAGTAACAGTGGTTTCCGGGGCTCAGGCTTGATGGATCTGGGGATTGGTTCGTTCCCCACTTCTCCACATTTAAATTTCATCTTGATGATTATGTCAGGGATGGCCCCTTTTACTTCACACTTACATTCCACTGCAGAGCAACATGTGGTGGAGAGGGAGTCTGAAATCTCATCCAACCCAACTGTGCAGAAAATTGCTAGTTTGCAAAAAAGAAAAAAGAGCACAGAAACACACATGCTGGCATGGACATGGATGGTAACTTATTGATAAAGTCCTCATACCTCAAAGCATCACATCAGTTGTCAGTGTGTCAGTGTCATTTTTTAAAAACCAGGCTGTAAACAAGCTTCTTAGTGATGTTAGTGAAGTTGGGCCTTTTAATATTGAGGTCTGTAAGATGGCTTGCTTATTGAACCAGCCTCAAGTGGTGATTCCAGGAACTGCATTTTTGGACCCGAACTTTGAGAGTGATGTCTGTTCTTGAGGTAACATCATTTAAGATTACCGTCTGCCTCTGAGAGGACAGTAGTTACAGTCAGTATGTGACCAAAATGACCCACATTTAACTGTGCAGTCTTCTCATAGATGTGCACAGTTCTGTTGAGAGTTGGTTGAGAGCCTCCTGCAAACCCAACTTTTTGTCCAACCTGCATTCTTTAAATCCGTTTTTACGTTGCCTAGAAAAGACTTGCATGTCTGCTTGTTCCTAGTCCACTGCGAATGGAATCAGTGAAATGACATGCAGCACTTATGTGCGATCAGTTAGGGTTTGTATTTTTTGGGGAACAGATTTATATTGAAGATTTTGAAATTCCAGAAAAAAGGTCTTTACCTCAGCTTTTACAGGTAATCCCACTGACACCCAGTGTAACAACCTTTGATAAGGTGGGGGTTCATTTGGTCACAGTATCACCTGCAATTCAGACTGTGGCTGCTGAATGCCTAACACCTTACAAGGGGATATATTGAGGCTTGGTTAGGGTGCCAGCAAAGCACACGGTCCAAACAAGTGGAAAGCCAAGAGCACCACTACTGTGAAAAAGCACTCCGTTGTGTTTAAACAAATTACCCATGCTGTCATTCTTCTGGTGAGCACAGTGTTCACACAGACATGCTGAAAGGTACACCCAATCTTTCCTGTTTTTCTCCCTGCTCTTGTTCTTTGTTACAGCTGTCTCCTGTCTTCTCTGTTGTCACACAGCGCGCCTCTTCCCCTCACATACACCTCTGGCAGATATTCAGCATCTCTGGTCTTCTCTGCTCACTTCTGGCCCAAGTGTGAAACCTGTGCCTCCACCCAGGCAATGCTTCAGCAGCCATCATTATAAAAACCACATCCACTGCATTCCCCCAGCTTCACTCTTCCTCTCCTTCCTTCCCACCCTTACCCTTCCTTCTGTATAGGACCCCCCCCCCCCCCCCCTCAATGGTACCTCACAGCTACCCACTCTTCTGGTGGCCTCCTCTTCCCTTCATATAGATGCATTCACTAGCTTTTATGCTATTGTCAGCATCACACGTGGCAGAGATTATTCCGCTGTAAGCATCAGGCATATTTGCAGTAACTGGTGTCATTTTCTCTTTGAACTGTTGTTCCTAGCCAGCAATATAAGGCCAGAGGTCGTTCTGGTGTAGTCACGATTCCATTAATTACCCTATAAAATGCCTTAAATGTGAAATAAAACCATCCATCTTTGTTAGAAACAAAGGCCTGAAAGCTGAAGTTTTTTTGTGAGGGAGCATAGCAAGTTGCTTCCGTATGTCTAAACACTCCCATCATGCCCCAGTGTTGCAATCTGACTCTGCCCGATCCAATTAGAAGCTGCAGTATTTTTATTTCTCGAGCGGCACTTCTTCTGCCAATGTCAACACAATTAACGGGAGTTTTTTTCCCTCTGGAAAAATAGGTTTTCAGTGAGTAGTTAGTGGGAATTCACTGTTCAGACACTTTGACGGTGTGTTTGGGATTTTATGCTGCAGAAATGCTGCTGTAAGAGCAATGCCGTGATAATACTGGTTAACGTCTGACAGGTGTTTGCGTGGTCGTATTGACTGATTGATTCATTAGGGAACTTTTTTACTTGTATTCAGAAATTTTGTGATGATTGACATCATGTACATAAAGCCTGGAATTTCAAAACTTTAAGTCACAGATTATTAATAATAGTGATTTTATTGTAAGTCCCATCTTTACTTTTCCTGACAAGATGTCCTGTTGTCTGTGCGCACATAAAATCTGGGTGAAACACTGGGGTGTTTTTCAAGAGAAGAGTGGTGAAGCTTTTGTATTCTGTAGCGTGGGAATAAGGTTTGTGTCCTCTTAGACAGAAAGCAGGTATGTGTGCGTGTGGTCAAGGTCAGTGACCCCTCTGGAAGAGGAACCCATCCAGCCTGCAGAGAAGCCCCAGACCCGATGAGGAAGTGTGTATAGATGACACACATTGTCTCAGTTTATTCAACACGCATACACAGAGGCTTCTATAGTTTCCCCCTGTAAATTTGACCAAGAAGCAGTGCAGCAGCATAGTAAATCCTTTGAACGTACAGAACAGCAAAACACATGCAGTCCTCAGAATGCAAGTGCTTGTCCATTCTGAGGATTCGGCGGCCACCTGGGTCAACAGCAGCTCTCATCCCTGTAAAAAGACAGGAAAATTTCACAGAGACAGAGCCTGCATTGCACCATATGGTGTGTGTGCGTGTGCGTGTGTCTGTCTGTGTGTATTTGCGATATAAGAAAGCCTCGTCTGTTTACAGATAGTCTGACTCAAATGAGAATTTCCTTACATTTTCTGGCCTGGATGGGTGTGTTGTGTGCACAGCCACCTCAACCACAATTTTCTCCTCTGCTTGGGGATTTCTCAATTCTTGCTTACACACTACATTCAACATTGTGACTCACCAGTACGCTTTTCTGTGTATGTGAGTGTGTGAGAGACACATGTTTTGGAAATGTGGCTCATCAGTCTCCATTGATTTAGACAAACTGGTGTGGGCGTAGTGCAGCGTTGCACGAACCTGTCCTTAAAGTTTCATTTTCATTGTAGCAATTTTGATCCTCTTAGCACCGCAGTCTTTCACTTTCATTCCTTTTTGCCACCCCTTGTTCTGTTATCATTAAGTTATCTCACAGATTCAATTTGCTAACGTTGTCTCACATGCAGAGATAGGAGTGTGTGGTTGCAGAACTTTCTCATTCATTACCGCTGCATAGCTCCCTGTTGCCATCTAGAGGAGCTCTTAAGAATCAGATGTGACAGAGCACATTGTGGCCAGCGTAAACCCACTTCACCCCAGCACTCGCAAAGACCACTGCTCTGTTTCCCCACCATGAAAACAAGGGGACATTCTCTCCACTGAGATGGATCAGAACACAAATAAAGAAAGTAGGGAGGGATTGTTTGGTGTGAAAGCCCGTTAAGCTTATTGAGGAATGTGGAATTATGAAAATGTGATTATTTAATATGTGGAGTATGTGTTTCTTTTCCCTTCAAGCTCATTTCTCATCCCTCCCCACTTTCGTTATGTCTCTCAGTGGGTGCGGGAGCTCTGGACCCAGAGGGGGATACCCGTCCACCAGCCCTCGGAAGGCTCAGCCACACCGCGTCTCTGAAGAGAGGGGGCAGTCTCCGAACGCCACGATCCAGCAGTGAGTAGTGCAACACTTCACAGATTCGCCCACACACTGAGTTCTAAGGGGGGGCTTCCCTGCCTGCGCTAAACTCTGTACACACGTACGTTTGTTTGTTTGTGTGTGTGTGTGTGTAACACTTTTGGTCGTGTACAGTGTTTAGGGGAATCTTGCATCACACTGTACGGTAAAGGCACAAATAAAAAAAACAAAGATCTTAAGCTTTATGTGCCAGGAATTAAACCATTCTGATATGTGAATATTTGAACTGCACAGTCATTATGCCAATATCCTCTATCATATCATCTGTGTGTCCTTTTTTTCTAGATTGGCACTTTGAGACCCCGCAGCAGGTGCAGTTTGTGGAGAAGCTTTCAGATGTTGTGATCGGTCAGCTGCCCAATTTCTGGAAGCTTTGGATCTCCTACGTTAATGGAAGTCTTTTTAGCGAGGTGAATACTCACCAAGTAGACAGAAATCCTGCATATAGCATGTTTTTATAGCAACAGTGGTCACTTTGCCACACAAGATAATCCAGAGATGAGCATGGCCCTGTGGAGCTGTGGCCCAAAAATGTAAATCTTTGGGTAAATATTTGTTTGTGGTCATTTCCATTATTTTTGTAAATATAGGGGTTCAAGGCAGTGATTGTCATTTGGAGGGTCAAGATTAGAAGTGAGTCAGAATATCTCAAGTCAGAGGGGCAATGCTGAGATGGTGGTAAAAAGCTTTGTGTAAATACTGGGAAAGTCACAGCACCACAAACCTCTCCATGGCGTGCTGCATTTTGATTTCACACATCACACAACCAGCTGCTTTATAACGCACAAATTATAATCTTCAAAAGTGTGGTTAAAGTGTAGTGAAAGCAAAAATAAAATTGTGTTTTTGTTGAAATTGTTTGGAAAGGAGTGCCATCAAGGGACCGTGTCCTGTCGAAAATCTTTAACCAGTAGATCGATACGCGTGCTAACACCACATTATGGACAACATCTGCAAAAGAATGAAAGGGACATTAGTTTTGTCACATAATCAATACAACAATTGAAATAAATGACAATAAAAACTGGTATAATAAATAAATTGCTATAAATTTAGCTCCATAGTTCAGCTTTGTTTCACTCATATTCATTGAGGATTATCTCATGAAATTCCTTTGGTGAGTTAGGTATTTAATTTGGGATTAAGAGAAGGGGAATGATTTTCCATGAGTCAACTCAGGTTAATGAGTTTCTACTGATAGGCCAAAACGAATGGTGTTCTTAGTAATACACAAATGTCTCCGTGAACAAGAATATTTCCCATGAAAACTTTAGGCTAGGCTAATAAAAGCTTTTTCTTAGAAACTCAGTTTTTTCGAAATCCTCTGCAGGTTTACATTCCATATCTGTGTTTTTCAGGATTTCCATTTAAGAGAAATTATTTGATTATTCTCAAGAAAAATTGAAGGAATGTCGTTTGCATTATCATAGTTTGCTCTAACGCAGGCACAGAAAGCAACATAAAATCTATTTTTCGTCAGTAATCTGGACTTCTCAGAGGTGACTAAGTATTTGTGTCTTCCCCTACAGACTGGAGAGAAATCTGGGCAAGTGGAAAAATCCAAGAAGAATGCCAGACAGAGACAGAATGACTTTAAAGTATGAGGATTTCTAACTCCAGTTTACTCTAATGTTAATTTGAGATAATGTTTTTTAAAGACAAATTCTGCAGTACATACTGTATGTTGTCTGTTTTATAGAAAATGATTGAAGAGCTGACCAGTCGGCTCGTGAAGCTCATTCGGGGTGCTCTCTTACCCGCCACCTTGCCGCAAGGGGAGCTGAGTCTTTATGGAGGCTGGGAGAGCAAGACAGAGTTGGCTGGATCATGGCTTACACAAATCATACACACTGTCAGGTCCTCACACTTTGGCTGCAATTAATTTGCTTACATGTTTGGTTAAATGGAGGCATTTGGGAGCCGCATGCTTACCTTGCCTTTAATAACAGACCTCTGTTCTCTGGCGTTTCTCATCCAGGGGTTGTCATGAGGCTCTGTCTGCTATGGAGATCCCAAATGATTTGCTGCAGGTGATCCAGGATCTTCTGCTGGATTTGAGAGTTCACTGTCTCATGGTGACTCTGGTGCACACAACAGAAGGTGAGAGAGCTCTCAGTAATGAACAAAACATATTTTCATCAAGATCTTCATTTTAATTGACTCCAAGTTACCAAACAGTTTATTTTGTTTTCAATGTTCAGTGTGGCAGGATCATAAAAACTAAAAGCAGCTTTTGCTGTGTCAATGCAATCTTCATGTGACAGAGCCAATCATTGGACTGAGCCCATTATTGTCCAGAACACCCATCTAGTATATAGATAATGTACAATGGCTTCCTAATGAGAGCCTTCTCATCCAGTTATCCAAAATATCACAATTTTCAGGCAGCAAAAAACATCTAACAGTTTCATATTATATGAAGTATTGAGAACTAAAATTAGCACCAGTAATAAACCTGGAGGTAGGTAGGTAAACGACATCCAGTTGCTTTAGATTACAGCCAGATAGATGCCTGTAAATCACTCTAGTCCTAGACTGAGAGGAAAACTGCTTCTTTTCTTTGCGGAACCTAGAGAAGCTAACATGCAAGAAACCAAGGTTTTGTCAAAGTTTAACAAGATCGGTATGATATTTGAGGAGAAGCTTGGCATCTGCTAGTGTGCTGATGTACAGTGAAACATGAAACACTCACTCTGGAGGGGCTCATAACATCCTTAAAATCTTTATTTCTAGTGTCTACATTTTACCTTGTTTTTCTGGGTTTTTAAAATAAAGATATGTATAGTATTTATTCATGTATGTATTTGTACCTAATTTATTATTGTACATTGAAAGGCTTTTAAATGTGTTGACCGAGTGTGTTAAGAAGACGTTTACTGGAAAGTATGCCTGCTTGTACCAGATACATGGGGCAAAATATGCCAGGCCCTGCTTACCCTTGCAAATAATGTATTTGTTGGTCTAAGCAAAACAGCATTGGGAATCTTTACCAGTAGAATAAAAAAGTTGTCACCATAGACACGTTATTAATCTCCACATGAGAAATAAAAAGCTGTGTCATTCTGAAATCACACTTTGATTAGCATCCGTTACTTGTGTAATCCCCTGCTAGACAAGAATGCGAAAGGACATGAACTCAAAACCTGCAGAACACGACAGATTTTTATAAAACCATGTGAATTTGTATAATGGTAAGCGCTTAGTGGTCAGTGTCCTCAAGTGTCACTTTTAGCTAATTCAACTTCCAGGTTAGTAATGGAGAAAGTGTTATGAGACTAAAACCAGACAGGCTGTGTTTCACTTGTGGTTAGGTATGGTCATTTTGAGAAGAGTGACTGTTTTTTTTTCTTAACTCCCCCCACTCACACGCACATTCTCACACACACACAAACACACCACACGCACACACCAAATTGTGGTCTGGGAAGAAAGGGTTTGATTTTATATCATGCGGTTTTCCCTCAGAAACCTTTAAATCTGTTCATATTTCCATTACTTACGACCCCTTATGAAAGTCTTCACAATCCACATGTAAACGGCTCTGAGTTCAAAAAACTGTAGCACAGTTTCAAGTGATGGCCCTTTCGATTTGTGCTTTTTATACCCGTAGATGTCAACAGGCTTGCTGAAAAGGAAGACTGGTTGGTAGATAATGAGGGAATCACCAGCCTGGTAAGGATGGGTTAATTTATCAAGCAGCACTCTGTGTCTTCATAGAAATCAATGCTTGATGTCTCACAGAAAGTTTAATATCTATGAATACTTTCTAGCTGGCAGCGATTCATTGCATTTGTTTAGTCCACTGAGTACTTGTGGGTCTGTTTTAACTAATCTGTGTTGAAGTGTGATGTTATCTAATGTAGCCCATGTTTGTAATCTCTGTTTTTAATGTTTTTGCAGCCTTCACGGTTTGAGCAGTGTATGGTCCAGATGCTGCAGTCACTCAAAGAGCCCCTGGAAATCAAACCCGGAGAAACAAATGTTCGTTCATACCCTGCAAACATCAGAGCTACAGAAGTTTTCACATGATAATCAATAGTAATGAGTTTCTTCATCCATTAAATGAACTTAAATAGCTGACACTGACACATGACAATTACTTGTCATCTGTTAGACACAGGCTGTTATGGGGCTGGCATGCCTCCTTTCAATTGCAGTAATTGTCCCTCTGAATGAATGAATGAAGGGGAATCCTGCTGTTCCTGGCATTATCACAAACTTTAGCATCGCTGAGGTGATGTTGAGTTCGATGGCAGCAGCATGTCTTACAGAAAGAAAAAGACTTCTGGATAAGAGCATAAAACCTGTGTATAAAATCTGTTGTGCCTTTCCAGATGTGCAATGTGTCAGTTCCACTGACTCTTAACGCACACCCATACTATCAGAGGTGGATACCTTTTAAATATGACTGGTTCATCTCCTCTTTAGCTGAGAGTACGCAGCATCAGTGTTCTACTAAAATAATTTCAAATTTTCATTAGTCTGACCTGAGCTTTGTCCCAGAGATGATGGCAGTGTTTCACACAGGCTTCTTCTTTTTGGTCGATGATATTGTAAACTGTTTTCTAAAAGTGTGCCTGAGCCCATGCAGTTATTTTCATTACAGAATCATGCCTGCTTTTACTGCAGCGCCACCTCTGAAACCAAAGAGCATGAGAGTCCAATACTGATTTTCAGACTTGCCCCTTGTACACAGAGATCGCTCTGTGTTTTTTGGTTTTTGTAAATGATAACACGCAGCGTAGATGATAAGATATTCAGTCTTCATAATTTTACAGTAACAAACACTATTCTGTAGTTGGAGTTGTTTTTGCAGATTGGTGAAACTTTGCCTCTCTAAGACATTTATTATTTTTACCAGCTAACCTAATTAGTTGCAAAATGTTCCTCCAGCTCCTTTAAGTACCACTAACTTTTCAATTTTTTCGTTTCTCCATCCTAACTTTTTTTGAGGCATGTTGCTGCCATTACATTCAAACTAACTAATTTTTTTTCATAAAGTAGTAGAACGTCTCAGGTTAAACATCTGATATGTTTTTGCTGTCTTTTTGTGAAAAATTTAGATTTATGAGATTTGCAAGTCATTGCATTTATTTACATTTTACACAGCATCCAAACTTTTATAGAAGTGGGTTTGTATAAAAAAAGAAAATTTAAATTTTGGTGAATATAAATCAAGCTTAGCCACATGTTAAAAAATGATGCTGATATCATCTTTAGTCATGTTTTGAAAACAGCAGTCTTTGTTGCACAATGAGATAGGTTTAAAATTAAGATCCCTGTTGGAATTGTGAAGAAAAAGGATGTAAATAGATTGATGTAGAAAACAAAACAAAAAGAAAAAATTAAATAAAGAAGAAAATGTAGTTAGTTTGTTGTAGCAGAAGAACAAGTAGTGGAGGAATAACTGCTGTGCGTCCTGGCCTCGGTTCAGTGGGTGCTACATTCATCACTCTTCTTGTCCTGCCCTTGTGCATGTCGCACAGTGCAGTAAACTTATAGGAATGAAATTTCACTCTGTAGAGTTGCTTTATGTGATGATCTTTTATTTGAAGCCACGGTACTTCTGTTGCAAACAGAAATGATATCAAAACTTGGATGGTTT
Source organism: Perissodus microlepis (assembly GCF_051167445.1). Taxonomy (NCBI): domain Eukaryota; kingdom Metazoa; phylum Chordata; class Actinopteri; order Cichliformes; family Cichlidae; genus Perissodus; species Perissodus microlepis. Next base: position 26,441,408 of record NC_140477.1, on the reverse strand, counting down.
TAATTCAGCACTTCGCGAAGTAGTATAGTATAAACCCTGCTGTTAACAGAAACTATGAAATAACTATCTAGGGTTCAACACAAAGAAATCCTTTATGAATTTTAGAATAAACAGCTTTGGTCACGTCAAGAAAGCATTGTTACCGTTACGTTCTTTTCCACAGGTGTTGCAGTTGGAGCAGGTCCAGGACCAGGCTGCAGAGCTCAGTGTGAGGATCATGAAGGTAAGACGTGTGCACTTATTTTGAAGAACATGCATAGGATTTCGTTATGAACAAAGACTGTTTGCATAGGATGGAAGTAGCCACCATGATGTCTGCCACTGGTTTTGATTTCCACATTTTGAAGCCTCAGCCTTCATGTGTTTATGTTGTTTATCGAATACAGAAGTGGCCAAATCTGGATGAGAGTCGGGGGTAGTCAGCTACTCCTAGCAAGCATTGTTGGCAAATAAAGAGATACATATAATTAGTGCTAAATAAAAACAATAAAATTCTATAAATGAACTTACTAAAACTTACCTTTGATGATCTGTATCATAAGGCAGGTATATATTTTTAGACAATTCCTTTAAAATGCTTTAAACGTAGCAACAGCAAAAACGCAACCATCTGGCAGCTACCAGTCACAGAAGGCTTCCTGGCAGCTCTCGCTTTGCGACTACCAGGAGCCTCCACCAAACGGTCAGGAAAGACATCATTTTCCTCTAGTAGTCAGAGGTTGCCAGGGGCGTTGCTAACCAGTCTCTGGGCCTGTTTGACTGAGGCCTACTGTACTTGGATTAGTTGAGGTGGGTCCTAGCAGGCAGCTGTAAGCTACACCTCACTGTCTTGGCTCTCCTGTCAGTCAAAGCAGCCACATCTCTAACTTTGAACATTTAACACTTGAGCACTTCACATGAATAGAATATAAAAAATAAATCAGCTCCTTGTTTAGAAGGAAGAGAATATCCTTTTAATGCTCTAAGTTGGGCATTTTAGCACAGGAGACTCAACTGGCCATTGAGGAACTGCAGTTCATTTTCTGTGTGGAGTTTGCATGTTCTTCCTGTGTCTGTGTGAGTTTTTCTTCAGGTGCCACAGATGGTCCAGAGATGTCCACTTAGTGGGGTTAGGTTAATTGGTGATTTTAATTTGCCCATAGGTGTGAACATGGTGTGCAAATGATTGTCTGTGTTAGCCCTGCGACAGATTGGTGATCTGTCCAGGGTCTACCCTGCCTCTTGCCCTGAGACCCTGTGCACTGATCACCAAAGTCATATATAGACCTGAAAATCTATGTGTTCTATATTTGTCTTACATCTGTTCAGTCATAGAGCAGCTGCTAAGATTTTATTTGGTCTTTTATTTACTGTGAGGTGAAGATAACCCTACATGTTGACATGCACACACTGTCCACTTTACTGTGTTTCAGTGTACCTTAGATCTAAGTCTGTACTAACCTGTTTTGATCACAGAGTAAGATATTAGTGATGCACCTAAAATTGTCTTTTCACATGTCTGATAAATGCGTCTCCATAGGTCTTTGTAAACAGTTTGGAGCAGCTGAGTACTAAGACAGATGGAGACATTAACACATCTCAGTAAGTATTTGGATGATTTTTTTCTCATCTCTGTGATTTCTGTGCTTCACTTGAACAACATTTTAAAATCTCTCCCATGTGTACAGCAACATTTCAGTGGACCTGTCCTCTCCTGATCGGTTTACTGGCATTCAAGAGGGCTTTACTCCAACATCTGTAAGCACAGTGTTTTTCTTTATTACATTCTTTAAATCGTATGAGGTTTAAACACTCGAAAACGCACATGTGGCAACTGCCAGCGTCACACCAGAGCGTGGGCTCCCTCCTTTACACAACTAGACAAACATGTGTCACTCATTCGAACCACAAAATGTTATCAGTCTGTTTCCTGGTTGTGGACAAGAAGTAAAGACGTCCTTATTTCCTGTAACTTGTTTGAGATGTTAGCAAAGGGGGTTAAGCGCAGGGGAGGACGAGGAGGAGGAAGAAGAGCAGGGCGTAGAGTGCTTCTGGTAAGGGGAAATGGAGCAAGGTGCAGAAGGGGTTTCCCCAGCCTGAATATGCTGCCAGACTTGACTGAGAGCAGATGACCAGAGTTAAGACTGGTGTCAGTCATGATACAAACGGGTGTTTTTGTGAGTTGGCAATCTAGCAACCAGCACATGCAAACTTGGACAGTGCCTCACTGCTATTAACACAAAGACATCAGTTTACTTTAGGCCACTAAGCTTTTGGAGCATGGTTGGTTTGCTTAATTTTGGACAGCAAACTCCTGCCAGTGATGTTGTAGGCATCAGAATGTCATTCTGACAGTGTCTCTGTGCACACGTTTAATTGGCATGCTTTATTGTGTGTTTGTAAGGGTGAATATTAAAAGCACGGGCATTTTAATGAGTGAGAGCTTGTTAAAAGTAGTTTCAGGTTCCTACACTAAGGTAGATTTGTTTTGCAGTTAGGAGGCCAGGCAACCATTCTGCCAGACATCAAACACAGGCACTGGACAATATTCACAAAGACATTGTGAGAAAAAGAGTGCTCTAAGCTTCACTGAAACCACAACTTTAAACCAAGGACATATTTTGGAAAGCAAAGCACATTGTGGTTGTAAGAACCTCTCCAGAATTGTACGAGGATTAAAGGTTTGTCATAGGTTTCAGGTTAGGAAGTTTAACCACAGGCTACAGAGCTCAGCCTGAGCATCATGGTGGTAAGAACGCCACATACACTGTGCTGTGTATCTTTTGAACATAAATGATGTGGATTGCAGCTGTCATTGGTTAATGATGTCCCCTTGAGTCAGTTGTTGCTGGTTTAGCGTTTTAAACTTTATATCAGGAGAATGGAGTGAATGTCATGATGCTCAAATGCTAGTGTCCCAGCCTAAAGTGTACCCTGCTCACTGGTCCTTGAGCACACCATAATTTATAAAAATTAACGTCGTGTTGTATTCAGTAAGACTCGAAACTAGCAACTGAGACCCGAAACTCATCAGAGAGTGTTTGCTGAGGTCAAAGAGCGAGAAAGGTGAGGACTGTTTTCCAAGAGATGTCTATTCATTGGGGCTGCTTTTTGCAACTAGAGGAGTCGCCCTCTGCTGGCCAATAGAAACAGGCTTGAGGCACTTCTGCACACACTTTTACATCCAAACATCCAGAATCCAAATTCAGGTCTACAGTCTGTAAGTTGAACCTAAGCTGTGACAATGTTGTGTTGTGGCAGTCAAAGCATTCAAGTGTGTGTGTGTGTGTGTGTGTGTGTATGTGCGCGTGTGTATAGGAGCAGCGTCTACTGATCATCCTGAGTAACTGCCAGTACCTCGAGAGACACACATTCCTGAACCTGGCCCATCACTTTGAGAAACATAGCTTCACGGGGACAGAGAAGATCACACGGGTCAGTATCAACACTTCTAATCTGCAACTGTGCTTTGAAAAAAAGACTTCACACGAAGGAAGGAGTGCTCAGTGTTGTTGGCGAGAAATGCGTTGCGGTGTCATTAACAACAAAGCTGTCCCCTGGTCTCTTCTAAGCAGAGAGATGACTCTTCTTTAAAAGAAAAATACAACAGAAAAAATAAAGGTCGTGGTCTTGGAAGCTCAGTTCACTGTCACCCTAGTTTTTTTTTCTTTCACACGTACACACTCATCCAGCTGCACACAATGACTAATGACTGAATCACAAAGCAAAGAAGCATTCTGTTGGTTTTCCAGTAAAAACTGTTTACAGCCATTTTCTTTGAAATATCATTTTTAAACCGATTCTCATGTGTCATTTATATTTAGATACGTATGGGTGACAGTTTGTCTAGATTGTAATCTTCAAACGTTAAAATAGCTGCAAAAGCAAATCTGAAAAATAAGAATTCCCACACAACACATCTGCCACACAGCTGCCGCCTCATGCAATCATACTGTAAATAGTCAGAAATGCAATAAACTCTCAATGAATTCATGTAAACTTGAGAAGTCACTGATATATGCACAATCTAAATGTATTCATGCAGTTTATGAAGGATACAGGATTTCAACATGGACTGCAAAGTAAGATTACTCACAGCTTCCACACTCCATAATAAAGCCTTTAACGCCACTGCCTGCAGTTTAAAACAATAGGCATGGAAATCAGAAACTTCACTGTTATGTGTTGATGTAAAGGAGAATCATGCATCCTGTTACAGCAGGTTTTAAAGTGTTTCTTTTGTTGTGTGACTTTTTAATGTTTTCAAAAGTAAAGCCATGAGATAGGCAACATCACTGGCTATGGTAGTTAAATATTGATGAAGCTCTTGAGATGCTTTTACATCGGTGTTCCTCACTGCTTCAATAAAACATATCCGCCACAGAGACAGAGAAAACTTTGAGCAAAAGCCTTGTTGTATTTGTAACGAGTGAGCAACAACTCCAGTGAAGAGTAGCCACAATTCTGAGCACCTATGAGCAGTCTGGATCGGAGAAGGTGAGCATGAATCCTTGAGGAGTAGTTTCATCTTTTAGGCGTCTGTATGCATTCAGACCACTGTTAAACTGATGCATACGGCTCACAAGACAACCTTGGCAAGATTGTCATCGTAACTTAAAGTAAAAGGCAACAGGAGACACTGACATCTTCACGTTATCAACGTTTTAGTGTTAATGTTAGAACCTGCTCACAGAGATGGAATCAGGTTTCTCTGCTCGCAGCTCTGAAGCTAAAATTACAGGCATGTAAATAAGCTAACACAGCAAAGATTCAGCTAATCTGTACAACTAAGATAAAAATGCTGTATTAAAATCCAAACAAGTAGTGCGTCATTGCAAAGAACGCTGAGTAAATAGTGTATTATAATATGGATCTCTTCTTATCGTGTTGTGCATGTCTAATGATGTGTGGATTGGGGATAGAGAATCTGTTACCTAGTATCTAATCATTGCAGTAACATCGTGTGTTCTTGACCTGCCAGGTAAGCGTGGACGCAGTACGGGGGCTGGACCGGAAACTCTTTGAAGCCTACATTGAGAGACGAGCTGATCCGATCGCAGGCTCCCTGGAGCCCGGCATCTATGCTGGCTATTTTGATTGGAGAGACTGCCAAACACCTACAGGTACCCAGTTACCCTGCGCTGATAAAACAGAGCAGGAAATCACCGTCAGCAACCACTAACTGACCCTGGTAGAATCATATTTAAGCCCCTAGCAGGGCTGTGGGATGACAGCTCAGAGTCTCTCATGTCTAATCTTTCTAGCTGTGGTTCACATGTGTCATGTGTAAAGTACGGCTCTTTGATGACTTACTGTAAACACCACTAACATCATTTAATCAGTCTTCCCAAGGCGCTCATGGCCTTTGTGTCTAGCTGTGGGTGTGCAGCGATATGTGTGTACGCTTGAGTTGTAGCTTGACTTTTTTCGCTCACACAGTGCACCCCAAACCCAGGTGAAACTTGACTGTGAATGCGTGGTCTACCTTAGTACAGGATGTGAAGCAACATGTCAGACTGTGTGAGAGCTGCGCGAGTCGTCTCAGGTGGGCAGCAGTTCATAGTACGGCGCTTAATCTTGATGAAAAGTTGTGAGCGTTGATCTGGTTTGTCGCCTGTGAGTTTGTGTGTTTGGACTACATGTGAAAGAGGAACATTTTGGACAGAAAACCACAGTTCTAGGATATGATACTTTCACTTGGTGCATTTTTTTGTGTGGGATTCAAGTTTGTGTGTGGGGTGCTGCAAAGCATTAAGAATCCGGTTTCAGTACTTTCTTTCTGTTTTTGCCTTTGACTGTTTCACCGTCAACGTAATGTTATATTTTGAAGCTTCCACACAGCACACTAACTCATCTGCCCCTTATCCTCCTCACAGACAAGGGAAATTAAATAATGGAAAACGTTGCACTGGCACAGTGTTAGCTTGGCTAATAATGAATCCTGTTGGCACATTTCTATCAGAAATCCAGATGGACTGTTAATCAAACAGCCACTTGGCTCTGCTGTGGATGGGGCTGTGATCTTAGAGAAACATGGTTTTGCAGTCTTGTTGAGCTGCTACAGGTTCTGGTGAAAACGACTCTGCCCTGAATTTTCAAATAAAGAGAGAAAGATGAGTTTTCAATAGTCTCTTCTGCCAGAGATATAGTGTTAGAATTGCAGATGTTCATCTAAACATGGCCAGAGTTTCAAATCACAAGGTCAACAGTATGTACAAATGCTCAGGCTCACACTGCTGAACATGCTCTCTCACATTTTCTTTTTTTTACTGTCGCTCTATATGATGTCAGTGAGAACAGATATCCCAAGCACACAGATGTGGCTGTGAAGCCCCACCCACCTGCTGGTTAAACCTTTTGTTTATGAGGGGCAACCAATCTGAAGAAAGCTGGCTTAAATTGAGGGGGAGAAAGCTAAAAGTGGGGTTAAACTGAGGAAACTGTGGCCAAGTATAAGATGTATAGTTAAGATAAAATATACATATAAGATATAAGAAGCTGGAAATAAACAAAACAGATCCACTTTCCTTTCATGGCTAATTGTTACATGTCTGATGTTTTGCTTTTTATCTGGATCTTTGTTTGTTCACTTTGTGCCTTCTTCTTTCACAGGTGTAAGGAACTACCTGAAGGAGGCTCTGGTCAATATTATTGCAGTTCATGCCGAGGTGCTTGAATGCCATTAAAACTCATCACTCATTTGTCAGACACTGCTTCTACTAGGTGCTTTTGCCACCTCATTCCCCATCATGACGTTTTTTTTTCTTTCTTTCTGTGTCAGGTGTTCACAGTCTCGAAGGATCTGGTTCCTCGGGTTTTGTCTAGAATCGTTGAGTCCGTTGCGGATGAAATGTGCCGTCTTATGCAGTGTGTGTCCTCCTTCAGCAAAAACGGAGCCCTACAGGTAGGTACACACTCACACGCACATACCCGCAGTCGCAGAGCAGTTTCTCACTCATAGTAGGACCCTGACTCATAAGTCGACCACCGCACTTGGGGGGAATTACCTGTCATTTTTGATAAAGCCATATTTCAGTTCAAGGTACCATCTGGTGTCAGTTGATGATGATTACATGATTACATCTCCGTTGTTGCCCTTTTTCTGTAAACCCCCATACAGGCTCGACTTGAACTGTGTGCTCTGAGAGATGCTATAGCCACATACCTAAACGCCGACAGCAAGTAAGTGCGACAAATACAGATCCACACAGTGGCAGAGACAGGAAGTCCCACATATGTGCCCTGTGATTTATGGCTGTGGATGTCACGGACATAAATCTTAGCAGTCACACATCCCTCACTACAATCCCTATTTATGTTAGTTGGAGGGTTTTGGAAAGGAAGTGAAAGTAATCTGGTTCTGTTGTGTGCATGCACTGTGATGTGCGCCTCTGTGTGTGTGTTTGGGTGCGCGTGTATGTTCATGTATGGCAGGTTAGTGTGCCCGCATACACACACAGACCCATCTTGAACTGTGTTTTCTAGTTCTCTATCGTTAATAAATGGGTTCCTTTATGTGACATTTTTAACTAAGCTTCTCATTTTCAGCGCCAGCTTCAAACTGGCTTTGGAGTCTCTGCCTCAGTTACACAGCGGCGCCGATAAGAAGTGAGTCTGATTCCGGTATATGTTACTAATTGGAGGGACTGTGACCTTTTGGCATTTCCTTTGTGTCTTTGAGATTAATCTTTTAATTTTAATATTATCTGCAGGTTACTGGAAGAGCTGCTGAACAAGTTTAAGAGCAGCATGCAGCTCCAGCTCACCTGCTTCCAGGCCTCCTCTGTCCAGCCCATCAAGAGATAAATCTCATCCACTCCACCACCCAAAACAGGAGTCTGTGTCTTATCTATTAGCTAATGAACTTTGCCTGTATCTCTTCAGTTATCACTTTTTTGTTTACTCATCACTTTCAATTTCTGCTTTACTCGATTAAACACAAGTGTGTATTCATCTAATCTCGAAGACACTAAATGAGTCGATTTCATTGTTACTGTGCAGGACAGTCCCTGTTACGTTGGGTATGCTAATTATGTACGGCCACTCACGTACTGACAAGTAGTGAGTGAGTGGCTAATGTGCTTGTTTCTAGAAAGTTCAGGAACAGTCTGTCAGTGGGATGTGGAGCTGCAGACTCTGAATGAAATGTGTGCCAAAGTAACAAGATTTTTTTAAATGATGACAGAAAGATGGTTTTCATGTACTGTGCCATCTGTATTGCTCAGTAAGTTAACTAAACATAAGCCTTCAGCTAGGGCTGCAAAATCTCAGTCTGTGAGCTACATGGAACTGGATCAGATCCTGATCCTGTCAGGATTTTTAGACATGGTTGATGGTTTGTTTTTTTGAAAGCATTGTACTGCTTTAATCCTTTTCACGCAGCCTTATTGTCCCATCACATTTCATTGAAATCCAGCATGTTTGTCAGTAAGCTTCATCTGTGGAAACCACACTGATGTAATTGTGAGTCAGTTATATTGATGCTTTTCTTCTAATAAAGCACCATCATTGGAATTTACCATCAACTCATTTTTTTTCTCACCTCATGAGACATTAATACAAAAATGCTTCTTTAAGACTGCAGTAAATTCTTTTGTATTAACCTGCCGAAAACCCAGTGATACACGAATGCTTGATTTAACATGTGTTTTAAAGAGGGTGTACTAAACAGCTTTATTTAACTATGTATAAACACAGAACCTGCATGTGGCACCATATACATAGATTCGTACAAGCTAGTGGGATCAGTGGGTTGTAGAACCACCTTGAGAAGCAAAAACTTGATATTTTCTGTGTAGCTTTATCAGTGTCTCATATCATTGTGGAGGAAATTTGCTGCACTCTTCTTCCTAACATTGCTTCAGTTTATTGATATCTGTTTACGCACAGCACTCTTAAGGTGAAAGCATTACAGTAAGGTTGAGGTCTGGACTTTTGTGTTTCATTGTAACACCGTGATTCTTTCCTTTTTCAGTCATTTAGAATACTTTTTGTGTTCTTGGTTGACTCAGTTTCTGCAAGGTACCTGGGTCCTGTGGCTGCAAAGCAAAACAAATCCAAATCAACACCCCTGCACCACTCGGATTTGACAGTTGGTATGAGGTGTTTGGTTTTCACTAAACATGGTGTTGTGCATTATGGCCCAACACCACCACTTTGGTCTCATCTGTCCAACATTTTTCCACAAGTCTTGATGCAATTTTGCAAACCTTTCTTCACAAGCACAAGAACCTCACGTTTAAGCCGTATATTCGGTTTTGTCATAAACAGCAACCAAATACTGTTGAGCTGCGTACACAGCGACTTAGGTCTGACACAACAGACAATCAGTTATAAAACATTTATTTTGAATTGTCAGAATGATGTCACTCATTGTATAAAAGGAAACAACTTTAACAACTGGTGAAATACATATCTACATACATCGTGCTTACCTTATGCAAGGACTAAAATCATGAAATTCATGCAAAGTTTAAATGAAAACGTACAAGAGCTTTCATGTCTTTAATTCGTCTGACCAGACTGACCAGTTCCTTTTTTCAACAATGTCTTTATTAGTGTTTTAAGTAATGACAAAATGAGAACAGAAATGCAAGCTACACCTCTACAGATGCATGGACACTAGCAAGTGTGGCAAAAAAGGCTAAACTCACATGTAAATGTTCCTTTAAAAGGTGACCAAGCATGCAGGCATGTTTTACAACTGACTTCATAAAAGCTGTTGTAAACTTTGTCTTTTTTTTTTTTTCTTTCTAAAAATAGAATAGTCTAAGGAACATTATTCTTTCTTTATTTAATCTTTGTTCTGTGTTTGTAGGAGGTAAAGTAAAATACCCTTACTGGCCACTATATAATGTTTTAAGGTTTCTTAACCAATGCCATGCCTTGTCGGCCGTATTGGATGTGATACAACTACTGGATGCTAAGGATAAGTTTGTATTCCCCAACTGGTTTGCAGTGGTTCCTGGACGTTGCTGGGTGAAAGTGGTTGCAAAGAAGCTGCGCCACTAAAAAACCCCTAGCGTTTGCTATTGCTAGCAGATTGCCTGTAGTTGGTCTGCAAACATTTGCTAACTACTAGTTGAGTGGCAGTTTGCTTGCCTTCAAAGTTGTGCCCCAGCACTGCTGCCAACACAATTAAAAAGGCACAGCTTTTATTTTGAAGGCAAGCAGTCTCTATTTATTGTTTTTGTTGCACTTTTCACAGTTTAACTACAGCTCAGAGAGCAGCTGGGCAGGGTTTGTCACAAGTCCATCATTTTAAAAGACAGCTGCAGCAATATGCTAGCTACTTAACTAATCACAAGGGGTCTTTTATGAACTGATTAGGAAATACCCATTTTCCTTTGCAACAGGTGGGTTGTTAGAGAAAACAAATGGGAGTTTGCAGACTGCCATCAATCTCTAGCAACTAACCAGTCAATGAATACTCTGCCTCACCACCCCAACTGGTTGTTGCCAAATGATCAAAGACCAGTCTCTAAGCGTTTGTGACTGGGACCTTATTAATTTGACCCAACAGTGTCTCCGTGATTGTCCAAAAGTGGTCTGCAAGTTATCACATGGTTAGTTGTCAGACATCTGCAATATCTCCATATCTGCTGTGCAGGATTTTCCCACTCAAACATCTCTAGGGTTTAGAGGGAATGGTTAAAAAAGAGAAAATGTCAATGTCAGAGCTCATTACAACCAAGGAGTAAATGAAGAAGCACATCTCTGAATGTACAACACATTAAACCTTAAAGCAGATGGGCTATAGCAGTGAAGACAACTGAATGCCACACCTGTGGGCTAACAACAGGAAACTAAGGCTACAGTTTGCAGAAGTTTACCAAAATTAGATAACTGAAGATCAGAAAATCATCTCAATTACTTCTGCAACATTCACAGAATTTGTCCTATATAACATCAAACTTGGATCTACTCTATTTTGTATCAGCGGTTTCTTGGTGCACACTGAGCCCCTCAATACTACCTGAGCATTGCTTAAATGCTACAGTCTGCCTGAGTGTCGCTGCTTAACATGTCCATGTCTTCTTCTAGCAAGATAACATGCAATGGCACAAAGCATTGAGGCAATTCTGAAGGCTACTGCAAAGTGTCTCTATAGACAGTTCTCTATTCAGAATAAACCTCTACTGAAGTTCTTCAAAGATAACATCAAGCATTGGAAGGTGTAAAATCTTTCCACTTAATTGTAGGTCTGTGAGAATGAAGGGACTTAACCTCGATTTTAACCTCAAGAGTTCATGCAATATTTTTTGTTAAAACCCCCTGAGTAAAAGCTGAAAGTTTACACATTAATCACATCTTGGTTTTGTCATTTCGATCCACTGTGGTTGGGTATAGAAACAAAATTGTGACAACTATGCTTCTGTAAGACAAGTATTTCTGAATCAGTCGGTATTGATACTCTCAGCTACAATGTAAAACAACTAAAAGCACTGCAAGGGAGGACTTGATTGCAAAAAGCAGCTTGCTGAGCAATTGTTGGCTTGGAGATGAGATTGTAAGGGTGTGACTGATATTTTTGGTCCAAACGTGATGTATGGTGACTGTTCAACTATAGTCGTTAAACTTATCTGCAGATCCAAATGTCACGCTCAGTAGTGGAAATTCTAACGAAGGCACACTTGCAGACAGTTGGTTTGTTTGCACCATGGCTCAGTAGCGGGTTTAGCTATTCATCTCTGGAGCTGCAGCTCACCAGTTCACTCATTCTGTCTGGCATGTCAGCATCTAGCTGTCAGGGAGGAGCATGAACACAGGGCGTATGCAGGGTGGGGACGGAGTGGGCCGTTACTTGGGGCAGCGAGCAGAAGACACAGATCCCAGAGGAAGAGAGCGACAACAGAAAGTGTGGTTCTGTGTGGGTGTAGGGACCTAAGCGAGCAGTTGTGGTAGGTCTAGTCGCCCGGGCAGACACGCCCACAGCTCACATGAGAAAGTTTGACGAGACATAAAGGGTTAACTGAGGACACTGTCGAGATCTGCTGTTGTGTTTTCTAGCAGGAGATGACCCATTAAATTTCAGCTTTTGAATGTACAAACCACACCTGTGCATTTCTGTCTACGTTCATCGACCTCAGACTTTTTCTCTGACTTGGTTTCCCATCTACAAGTAGGGGAAAGCCATAGAGAGCAGGCAAGAGTTGTTTTGATTCTCTGCGTTCTAAACTTAGCACTCTGCCTCCCACGGATTCATTCACAAAATAAGTTCAAAACCCCAAAGCCTTATCCGCTCTCCACCAGCTCTCTGTTTACAGTAACAGAGGTGAGAAAGGGGAGTTTTTTCTCTTTCTTTTTTATTTCTATTCACCAGTATTCTGTTCCATTCTGGAGACAATATGACAAGACCTGCTTTAAAAAACAACAAAAACATTTTTGATCTGCAGTTTTCTTTGCTGTGAGTGGGTAAATAAAAGGATGGAGAAATTTGACACATCACAGAAAAGTTGTCCCCTCGATTGTACCTGTTTTTAAGACAGATGTTTTACAGCTGAGCTCAAAAGAAGAAAACATTTTATAGAAGTGGCCAAGATTAGTAAGAAGCAGAAAAACACTGGAACAAGACTGGAAAAGCATGGCATTTAGACGTGTCCTACTTTTTCATTTGTTTTTGTTCCAGGTAATAAGATGCTGTAGCTATTGTGATTGACATCATGATGTTGGCCTATGTACTGTACATAATTTTATATATAATGTGATGTGATATTTTAGCCCGTCACAAAACCTTTCACTGATTACAACCTCCATCGATTCTATGTTAGGATGGTGTGTAAAATGTGATGGGAACTTTAGCAGTCTGGACTGTTTTTGCAACAAATGCTGTGCAGAATACATGTAAGTTGTTGCATATATGGTCTTGCTGAAACAGAGATATGTTTGACCGCTAGAGTTTGGACAAAGTTGATTGTGCAACAGGACAATGATCTCAAGTGCACCAGTTAATCTACAACAGAATAGCTGAAAAAGAAAATCAAGGCGTCGCAATGGCTTAAAGGCCAGACCACCACCTGACTGAAATGCTGTGACGGGACCTGGGCATAAACAAATGCCCGCAAATCCCGATGATGTGTAGTAAAGAAGAGTTTCACAAAATTCCTCCACAATGATTTGAAAGATAACCAACAGTGACTTTGCAATTAACTGATGCATCTTTTGCTGATACATTTTTAAAAAATATTGAAATCAGTTAAAATTGCATCAATTAAACTGAACTATAATATCTTTGGATTTTAGGAGAAAACAAAAGATGCAATCAAAAAGATTGAGTCCAAAGCCGTGTAATTACCCACCCTGCCCTTCCTGCTGAAAAGGCATTTGTTTTCAAAGTAAGCTTTCTGAGTTGTTTTTAACCGCAAACTGATGACATCTTCCTTTCTTCCTTGCTCTTCTTCAAAAAATATTTTGTGGCAGTTACAGAAATGTTGTTGTGGGGTTTTATGGTTGTTTTCCATGAAAGTGGAAACAGACTCTAATCTATGAGCAGAAACCAGGAAGGCTCTCTCGAGCGCTGCACGGAAAACCAACCTCTTCCTCTCTCTCCGCCCCTCTTGATGTCATCATATTGTTTGTGATAACCAAGTGTTTGATTAACCAGTCACATCCTGCATCTGAACCACATTTCCTGTTCAGACGCTCACGCGTAGTGCTGATGTTACCATAGAGCTCACACAGTTATGAAGAGATCTTGTCACTTGTTACGTTTTTAGTCATTTATTTATTTATTTTTGAAGGAAATGACACTTTTAAAAGAACAACAACAAATGTTCACTTTAACCCTTTCTCAGATCCGCTATATAACAGTCACATTTAACATCACTATTTGATATAAAATTGAGTTAAAAAAGCTTATCTAAAATCAGCTCCCTGAGTTGCTCTCTCTCTCTCTCACACACACATAAACACAGCCAGGCACAAGACTCCATTCATAATTTACTAAATGATGGTGATAGTGTCTCCTAACAGAAATGTATTTACAAGGAAAAATGTTTTTAAAAATTAACTAAAAAATACAAAAGCTCTTTTGCTTCACTTTCTTGCAGACAGTCAAATGAAGAAGTATGATAACAGACAGTTGAATACAAAAACAACAACATCAAACTGGAGCCAGTAGCTCCTTAGCTAGCAGGGGCTAGCTATGGTTTTGGTTATTAGCTTATATTACCTTAGCACAAAGTCTGAAAATTCTTCCATAGTTTTGTCCAGATATAAAATTAGATTCTTGAGTTTAATTATTTGAAGGTTATGGGCCAGATTTACTAAATGTGACAAAATAGCACATGTGCACAATCTCCAAATAGACACCTCATTGGTGTGGTTAATTTTACAGGTGATTTACAATTGTTGTGCTCTTCTCTGAACATAGGTGCAGTTTCTGCGCTAAATAACATGTTTACTGGTTTTCATTAGAAAGTAACAGAAGGTACATTTGGTAATTTTCAAACAGACTCTGTTTCTCTTATTTTTTTCCTAGTCTATAACTAAGCCAAGCTAGGCTAATCTTAGCTAACCAGCTACTAGTTGTTGTCTGGATTGGAGTGGTTTGTGAATGCTAGAGATCTAATATAACTATTGGCATAGAAAGTGGTTAGGTTCATTTGCTAATTTTTTTTTAAGGCACAAAACTTTCGCTCACAGTTTTCTATGATACAATCACCTCAGCTGTCAGTTTCATTTGCATAGTAAGCACATAGACAGTACAAAAATACGACCTCTGGGTCCGAAAAAATGAAGCTAATGCGCAGTAAACTTGCATTCTATCTGAAAGGCACCAGGTGGCAATACTTGCGACTGCAAAAAGACTTCCTATTATATCAAAGTCTTTGGGAAAATTGCTTTCTGTCTTGACCTCTGGAAACACTTTCCTGATGTGTTTATGGTCCTAGTCACTTATTTTGGTTCACATTGAATAAAAAACATGACATTTTTTTTTAGAAATCTTGATCACTAGGTTTAAAATGGTATGCTCATTGGCTAACAGCTTATAAGTGACAAGTTGTTAGCAAACCAAACTAGCGATAATGAAAATGTTCATCGCGAGGCTTCAAAATGTAACTTTAGAAACCGGTGGATGACATCACAATCATCTTTAATACTTTAACACCTTCATTTTTAATACTGTCTACGAGTAAGCATCAAAATACTCATTATGCCCAAAAGAATACAAAAAGGGAAAAAATAACACTGCATTTTTGACTTAAGACATACACACACACACACACACACACACACACACACACATACACACACATACATGCACACACAGATACAAAAACCATACAGGGCAGATGGTTGCTGACTTAATGTCCATCATTTTTTGTATACCACTGTCCACTTTGTCCTCATTTCAGAGTTTTCTCGCCTGTCGTGTAAAATGTCATCGTGACATTTCCAACAGTCACTTAAACCCGCAAAGTTCACTCCTGCAGGCTGCTGCTGTGGTGATGTGTGATGGCCCTCTGGTAGTCTTCGGAGGCGTTTATGTGCTCTGTGACTCCTGGGTGCTCATAGCTGCGGTAGTAGTGGCTGCCCGGCTGCTGGGCATAGTACAGGAGCTGCCTGGTGAACAGAGGCTCCACCTGCAACACATGAGAGCCAAGGAGGTCAGCAAAATCCATTCAACATAGCACTATTTTACACAGCACTATTTATTTATTTATTTTTACAAAAAAAAGTGAAAAAGTAGTTGGTATTTTTGTCAAACTCAATTAAAAAAAAGAAAAAAATCAATACACCCTTTCATTTTTCATTTAGGGCAGGGGTGGGGAACTCCAGGCCTCAAGGGCCGGTGTTCTGCAGGTTTGATCCAACACAGATGATATAAATGGCTCAATGGCCTCCTCAATATGTCTTGAAGGTCTCCAGAGGCCTGGTAATGAACTAATCATTTGATTCAGGTGTGTTGACCTAGGGTGATATCTAAAACCTGCAGGACACCAGCCCTTGAGGCCTAGAGTTGGACACCCCTGATTTAGGGTGTTAGAGTTTGGGATATATTGAAGCCTTCTGTTGCAGTTCTGTGACACACTCCCAAGCTGTTTGGTTTTTGATAGTTTATTATTTATGGGCGTTTGACTGTTGACAGAGATCCAGAAAGGTTGATTCGCTATTTCAGCTTTTCCAGCTTTGTTTTATGAAACCATTTTGAGAAGTCAAACTAGAGAAGGGCAAACCATTCCTAGTTTGGTTGAAGCTCAGCTACGTGGTTAGTTTGATAGTGTGTCAAAAATCTGTAGCTAAAAGGCATGAACCTTCACTTGGCTCATCCATTTTCACTTTATATAGAAATCTGAGTCTCGGGAGGGTGACAGTGGAACCAGGCTGGCCCTGAATCTCAGTGCGACTTATTTAGAAACCAAATTTTGTTATGAAACACTGTCAACGATATGACTATGAACAAGGTCCTACAGACTTTCAAATCTTAGGTTTAAACTTTCAAATCCTATTTTTCACTTTTCAGTCCATACTTTAAAGTTTCAGCACTCTACTTTGAACCTTTCAAATCTTAGTTTTGATTTTAAGAACACCAGTTCGAACTTATTGTCAGCTTCCCAGTAAATATTAGGCTTCACTGATCCTCATAAACAAAATGAGAAAAAAATGAAAGATCTCTGGATCATAATCAGTGGTTAAACTCGGGGGCGGCAGTCACCTGCACAGTGAGGGTCCTTCTTTGTCTCTGTGGGTCCAGACACTCATCTCCGAAACACAGGAGGACCTGGAAGCGGGACGGCGGCCTTAGCCCATAGCTCTGAATCTCTGCAAGTAGGCAAAAGGACAAAAATGCATCAGTAACAGCTCTGACACCTAAAACACATCAGAATTGATGATTTCAAGTGAATTTCACTTGAAGTGGTGTGACATTTAGAGTGATTCGAATGGAAAGTCCTGGTCACACCATGTATGCAAATACAATTAGCTGTCACAGCTGGAGCTGCTTAGCATGTGGGCGGGATGATGTGGCTGTGTAGACTTCATGTGACTCTCGGCTTATCATAAAATACTTCTTTAAGAAATTATTCTTGGCTGGCACAGTATGTCATGAAGTGACTTCCAGAAAATCAGCTGAGTAATGAGTCTCAGTTTGTTCTACTGCTAATTACATTTAGTGGATTTAGTTTTGAGTTGAGGTGGATAGTTCTTGACTGAAATCCAAATTTTAGACCAGTTGGTGTTAGTCTATCTATGTACAGCAAGGTGCCAGCTGGTATGAGTTCTTAAGTGAATCAATCAGATTAAAACATATCAACCAAGCTCTGTCCAGTACACCGTGCTGATGATTAAGATACAGGTCAGGGACTTGGCGAATTAGGCATGGCACCATAGATAGGCCTTTATTTAAAAGAATAGTAACATACTAACCCAAAAAAGTGAGAACTTTTTAGTCTTTCGAGCACAAGTGATTGTTGATCAAAGATCCTGAGCTGATTTGAGTTTGTGTCCTCTCACCTGTGAGGTAGTCCTGCGTGTGGAGCAGTTTACAGGTGACGTCTCTCTCCAGCTTGTTGGGTTTGTCTCCGTATGGCGACGGGCCTCCCTGCCAGTACACCCTGCTCTGGCACAGCCTCCGGGCATAGAGCCCATCTGCTCGCATCCACAGCAACACTCCCCTCTCGAGGCTGGCTGGTGGACTCGGAGGACACTCGTCTGGCCTCCTCTGGGATGATAGGCTGTCAACAGGCAGGGGCACCAACTCATGACCTCCAGGCGTCAGGTAGTGCTTATCTGGGTTGCAAGGAGTGATATGGCAGCCATCCGGGCTGGAAGTGGTCACCTCTCTCACCAGAGAGTCCCGGAAATATACGGATACGTGCAGACGGAAGTCTAGAGGAGGACACAGGTAGAAGTTAGCTGAAATTTCTTTTTTTTAAAACTCTTTTATGGACTGTCTTTGTTTTATTTTTTCAAAAAATGAAGCACGTAAGGTTTTCAATGTTCACCACAGCCCAAAGTCACAGGGTGCTGCTGTATATTATTATTTCAGCGTTCTACATGCTGCTATGTCTTGTACTTCTATAGGAGCGTTTTGCTGAATCTGACAGTAATCTGCATTTTTTTTGGAAATGGTTTTCTGTGTATTGTTTATATGATCAAAATAAACACACACAAGCAAGAACGATTTGCATCAGATGCAAAATTCCTTCACATGTCACTAAAACTAGACCAAAAAATGAAGCTAGTTTGAACACGCTCGGTCGTCAGCTTTGATTAAAGTTGCGTTCCTTTTTTTCCAGCCTCTAGGGGGCAGAGTAAATATTCAAAATTAGCCGCATGTCTGTTGAATCAAGCTACCAGCTTTACCTAAAAATAAATACATTTTAGATTATAGCCACCTCATGAAATTCCACTGATAGCGGCTCTGTAGTTGCTAGATATTTAACTTTATTATTAAATTTGGTGCTGATTTTCTGTCTGCTGTTTGTTATGGGCAGTCAGAGTACAGTTAATAAAATGGCAGCCTGCAGCATGATACAGATCCATACACTAAATGCAAGAACTGAAATTAAACTGCACTGAATAAAGCCAAGGAACAAAGTCTCAGGTGAAATTAGTAGTTTTCTGACTTCTGCACAGCATTACGCAGTTTCAACCTAATTGTACCTTTAAATGCTACAATCTGTGTCATACCGTGTCATTTTCAGCTGTTTTGAGCTTATGTAAATATGCATTTGCTGCTTGTTCTATGTAGATGGATTTTTGCTTTTTTTTAAAAAATAGGACCTAAAGTTTAATTCTCAGCAGAGGATTCTGGTGAGAGTTCCTGATTTTATAGCGTGAGGGGAAAAAGTGAACTGAAAGTATTCGTGTACCTGAAAGTGCCTCTGCTGATCTGATGCTGGCGTCCAGTGTGAAAGGCGAGGGCTGACTCTCAGCTGGACCGTATGAGTAAATTGAGGCTCTTAGCTGGTATCCTGCACACAGAACAAACTATGTAGGCAATGCTAAAACTGATAACAATGCTTTTATTTTGCACGCTAAATAATAAGCCGTGTACCATTTTCCATGGATGAGCCCTGCCACGGCAGGGTGCGGGGCGGACAGGGACACTGAGTGAAGGGCAGCTCGGGCAGAGAGGCCTGCTCCTGACAGTAATCTCTCCAGCTGCATTCTGGACTCGCCATGTACTGTGGCATCTATAGAGAGGAAAGCAGTTAGCTGAGTGCACATCTTTGATCATAAGATACCAACAAACAGTCTTTGCATGGTCCTTTTGTAATACATTACTCTTTTAGTAGGCTTATAAGGACTTTTTTGCAACTTGTTTTATATGATCATTGCAGAATTCTTTCTTCATCCATAGATTTTTGCTTAAGCTAGTGGTAAAATCCCTGCACCATAAACTCTGATTTGTTTTTGCATGAAACGATAACGCCAACTCGCTGACTCACAAAAATAACTTAAATCAACTTGAGAGGAGAAAGCTGATTTGTTCATTTTGAGTGTGTAGTACTTTAAAAGGGTAGGTCACAGAGATTAATCAGTGCAAAAAAATCAATTATGGTGAGTAACATCTGAAACTACACCATGTCCGAGAAACTGAGATCTAAGAAATAGACATCACATTACTAAAGTACGGATTTAAAACTAAGCATCTGCAGCCTTTGTAGACGTGTTCCATACTTTATGAAAACAAATGTAAATTATTAAGTAAAGCAGAGCATAACTATACTCTTCATTACCCAGGCAGGAAGTACAGATAACTTTACATAAACTAGGATAGATAAAGTTAAATGCATCAACATTTAATTTAGTAAATGAGAATTAGCATTTACAGTGTGGCAAAAACATATTTTGCCATAAATTGTGTGCCTTTTTTAATCAGTTGCTGCCAAGAAATCTAAAAAGGACCCAAAAAGTCCAGAGTTTCTATCAGCCCCTGAAGTCAGCACAAGTCATAGTTGGGGATGCACATCATTACCCTTCACTTGTGTTTGTAAGGTCATCCATGCATGCACAATATGACACTGTCTGTGTCTTCAACCTCCCTCATTCTCTCTGTCTTACTTTAGTCCCGCCCCACTTGTTTCTATGTGCAGGAAAATCACCTGAGTCGGCACAGAGGGGTAGGAGGGATGCATCTGAAAGCTCCCTGGGCTCAGAGGACTGTCCTCCTGTCTGGGTCCTGCATGCGGGAAAGAACATTTTTATTAGAAAAGCGCTCTAGAAAATGTCTGAACACATTTTCTGTCAGTACATTTAGAAAAGTCCACATCGATGCAAGTACTTCAGCATGACTTTAGCTGGTGCTTTGACAGTTTGAGGAGTCAGAGAATTTCCACTTTTTGTCTGATACACAACTAATTATCAGATTGTGATCATCTAATAATAATAACTACAATAAAACACATCAGTAAAACCCTTTATCCAGTTTGGTTATTGCCGCTGTAGCCCAATCAGCTTTCAGTATTACTACCAGCTTAATTCATGCTGCAGTAAACTTTTTTTTAACGGTTTGCTCGAAGGGGGACTGACTTTTCTTGGCGCCCTCGGGGATGATGCGGTAAACTTTGTAGGGGTCCGAGATGTCCAGCTGGCTCCTGTCCACCAGTTCCTCAAAGTCATTGCTCTTGTTGAGGGCGCAGCGCAGGCGTGTCTTCCATGTCGGCGGGTCGGGTTTGTCGATGCCCTCCCGAAACTTGCCTTTGAACAGCGCCCAGGCCTGCAGACAGGTCCGCGGGGAAATGTTTAGAATACCTCCCTCAAGTTTAGCGAGAGAATCACACAGCCTGGTCTCTCCTAACTGCGACTGCACGGCCTGTAGAAGGACATCCTCCCGGTGCTGATAACTAGTTACTAACCCTTCAACAATAATTATAAAATAAAACTTTCGTTTATTTTCGTTAAGTGGCTTCTTTGGAGCACACAGTCATTTTAAAGAAGTTGTTTTGCGTCGCTCTCCCAGTAATGTGTGACTTTTTTTTTACAGCATGGTTAAAATATTCTTATATGGAAATAATCGCATCCTAATGTATGGAGCGAATTTCATGAAAGACAGCAAAACCCTTTTTTATATAATGCATCAGAGAATATTCAAACGCTACTAAGACGCCTAATCGAGTTAATTATTTTTACACACATCATTAAAAGGCTATAAGAGAGTTTAACAGCTCTAAAGTTTGTAATACTTTAACACATATTGCTGTTGTTTTATTCTGAAAGTCGCAGCTCGCTTGTGGCTGGCGGACCCCGGAGGATGCGGGTCTCTTACCTTAAAAAGCGCGGCATCCTCATCCCGGTTGTAGTCCTGTTTCCCGGCGTGTTTCCACGGTATCCTGAAGATGGTCTTCTCGTCGTTCTCCCAAACCAGACCGGGATATTTCCCGCAGTCCACCTGCTCGATGAGCCACTGGCGCAGCTTGCCGTTGCCGCTGCTCCCGGAGCCTCCGTAATCCACGTCGGGGTTCATCTCTGACCAAAAAGACGCACGGGACAACTCCACTGTCTGCTCCTGTAACGTAGTAATATCACACGCTCTCGTGTTTGTGTGTGTTTTGAAAGTAGACTTGTGTAGGTTTAGTAAAGAATGATTAAGTTAAGTAAAACTACTAAAGGTTAACCCACTGCGCTCCCACGCAGACTAACTTCACTGTGCGCTTCGCAGGCTGATCGAAGCCGTCTTACCTGTGAAACTTGAAAGCCGTCGAGTTTTGATATCAGTCAGGGTCAGAAAGTCCTCATCATTCCGGCGGGCCCGCTTAAATCCACCCAGCCTATGGTGAGCAGAGGGAGGGCGGAGCCGGGATGCTGAGGAGGGTGCACCTGCTGCTTCTGCTAGGCCCGCCTGCTTCCCTCCTGCGAAGCTTATCAGTGCGCACACAGCGGCCGATCTACAGTAATACACTGGGGAAACCCTGCCGGCGTCAACCCGAAGTGTCACACACCCGCACACGTGGAAAATGATAGGACGGAGACGAAAACAATTCTTTGAAATTATAAAGCTTTACGAAAAGTACTCTAGAGTGGTCCAGAGGTAGAAGCGACGCAGAAAAACATCGGCAGCAGTTTTCCCACTGGAAGATTATTCAGAACAGCTGACATAACGCCCCAGACAGGAACACAATACCACATAAGATTATCATTTGCCGTGTCAGAGCTTTAGGAGGCCTGTTAGGAGAATTCGACAGAGGATCAATTCTGCAAAAGCAATGCGGTCCAGGAGTCCGAGAAAACATGGTTTTGAAAAGTTCCCACTCGTTTCCCCTCAGTATGATTTTCAGAGTGAGTCTGGCTCCAGTGGCAGTTTTGCAGTGCTGCAATAAATATCCATCAGTGCTTTCATTACTTAAGTGAAAGCAGTGATGTGAGTATAAGACAGATCTAAAAGTGTGTTAGCTACAAACTAACAACTTTTCCCCCCTTATTTGCTTTCAGTTTTGCTGGGATAAGTACAAATACTGATGTGTTGCGTAACCTACAACTGTTTAAGGTACTCAGTTTGTATTTTATATGAAATATGAGAGAGAAACGTGCCTAGAGAGTCATTAGTCATTATGCAGCAGACTGGTTCCTGTCAGTCTTATGCTGTCAGCATTAAGCAGGAATACACAAACTGTGACATTCTGGGCTGATAACCTGTAGTTATCCTTAAAATTTGTGGATATTTTTAACTTTTTATATGTTTTTTAATTATTCTTATGAACATATTAAATATTTATGAATAGATTTTATTTTTGTATGTTTTGAACATTTAACTCTTGGGACATGTATGTGATGGAACAGATAAATGTCAGCCTCTGACAATGGCCGTTAACCAGGATACCGATATCAGTCTGATACCTGTACACGCCTATTATTAATATATGAATTTACCATCAGTACTGATGCATGAAGCGACATTATAATGTACATTGTAGAGCTTAAGCTCATCTCCTATTGATGTCTTTAATGCTCTCCTACTCTTAATCTCTCTCTCAAATTCAGAAAAGTAAGTACAATTTTGTTCTAATGTCGTGAAGTAGAAATATAAAACTTTGAAAGTAGAATTATGAAGTAATATTAGATAGGTACAAGTACTTATTTGAAGCTTTACCTACTTATCAGCACGAGAACTGAAAGGAACTCATTATGCAAATGCTTCCCATCAGCGTTATACCATAGTTGATCCTAATCTGTAACCGGTTGCCAGGTTACAGAAATCAGTCGTGTTTTTTTTTTCTCTGTAGTGTTCATCTTTAAAATGACAACTGTGTGAAAAATGCACATGTGGATGTATGATGCACTTCATCACACGTAATCTCAGTGCTGCTCTACATTTCACATATGGCACTTTTAAACCAACAATATTCAGCCGACAGCTGTAGCTGAACAACTTCTCATGTTGAGATTTTAAATAATTCAAAAATGAGCATATAAAAGTGACCATGCACTGTTATATGTTAAGCCACTTGGGGAGGATTTACGAACACGTTCTAGCTCGTGGACCCCACTAAAAGGTCTGGGCCCCTTGGTTATTGTAGTTCTGAGTTCCTCTGAGGAGTGGTTTCCACTTTTCAGCTGGTGTCATTTAAATAACTGAAAGAGGCCTGAAGAGGTAGAATTGTGCAATATTTTAAAGGGCAAAGACCTGTGACGCAGAATTTTCTCACCACCAGTTATCTGGTGACCTTTGAGCTGACTGCTACAATGTAGACCACTATATGAACAAGTCAAAACTAATTCAATTACTGTGGGGTCATAATAATGTCAGAATTTCATCGTCAGCAGAGATACTGTTCTCCACAATATGTGCGATAAACTTCTACTTAAGTCATTTATGACCTTTACCTGGATCTGAATACTGCTTTTATCCAGAAACCAGGTCAAAGATGGATTTTAGTCCCTCGTTTTGTTTCTAAAAGGCTTGAAATAACAAAAAAAAAAAAGAAGATTAATACATTCCTTTGTTGCATTATTACAATCTAAATATTTTCACTTGATGAGTTAAATGTCATCTCAATTCATGCATAATTAAACAAAATACGAAATGCAAACTAACATGAAAACGTTAACATAAAAACTCTACATATATAACTGCATTTCCACAGACTGTGCACATATTAAACTGCACAAATAACATCAAATGAAAAGTTTACATTTAGGCAGAACAGCACAATAGTTAAAAACAGCACATCTGATATTTTTTTTTACTGTAAAATATAAAATAAAGCGTTCTTTAGCTCTCACACGGTCTCAGAAAGTAATAGTCATTTTTCAAGTACAAGACACAGCATAACATAACTGACAGGGGACGGCGGGGTGGGGGGGTGTACAGGAGGAGTATGTGTTCACACTGTGGACTGTATGTACATATATTTCCTTGGTGTCATGCTTGACTGCCCTTGCATGTTGTTTTGACAGTTAGAGGCAAGGACATGACATGACGAAGGGAACTGAAGACGGTGACATAAAATCCCCCCATCACATGTCTGCTTAGCCACTCCACGCACACGAGACTGAACTTATCATCCTGACACTGAACTTTTTGTGAGACAGGTGTTCCTGACGCAGTGCGAGGTCGGGGGCAAAATGATTTTAAAATGTGCACCCGGTCTCTGTGGGATTAAAGGGCCAATCAGAAGCCCGCTGTCCTCTGCTTCTTAAGTTCAGGTGAGAAATGACTGAAGATGCAGAAATGAGTTTCTTTATTTGCTGCTCGTGGCCAGCGCAGGAGTGATGCTGGTTGTTATGGCATCGCTGGTGCTGGATTTCCGGTTTAAAAGGGCCTCGATCTCCTCATCATCACTGAACGTGCTCTTCCCGTACAGCTCCTTCCACCAAGCTCGATACTGCGGGGAGCAGAGTCAAAGACAATGTCTCTGTTTAAGACAGGCACTGGACACGTTTTACATCGGACAGTTACTTAAAACAACACCTCACTGCTGTATAAAATCAGCTTACAGGCTGCTGATTGCCTTACACGCATCACTGCACAGCTTACAGATGAAACGCTGCGTTATGTTATAAATTTGGATTCAAGAGTACATGCCTGCATGAATGAAGCCAAAAGTAATAAAAATCCACAGACATTAAATACAAACGATATTTCTAATTAAAAATGCAATAATTATAATCATAAAAAATAAGTCATGACTCATCCTTTTCTGTTATTTGTGTAATATTTGAGACTGTATGTACTTTTGTACACCTGCATTAGTGAACTGATGAAGTATCAGGCTAATTACTATTATTATTCATGACTAATGCACTGTTTTGTATGTATTTTATATATAATATATTTTAATCATTTGAGGGAACTCATCATAGAGGCGGAGCATCTTCAGTTGTGTTTGTAATAGCAGCACTATTCATTCCTAAGTATTCATTACCACCGTTGCCTTTTATTGTTTTTTTGTGTGTGTGATGTGATTAAAGTGCAGACTTTATTTAAGGCTTTTACATTAACTGTTTATGAATTACAAAGCATTTTATACCCAGTCCTCCCTTTTTTCAGAGACTCAAATATAATTTGATACTAATATAATTTAAAGTATAAGGATTTTTTTTAAATACCTTTATGAAAAGCCTTTGCAGCTCATGTCTGCCTGAAGTGTAGAGCACACGGATATGACATCTCCCTGGAGATGCTCTGTTAGGTCTCTACTGCCACACCTTCTGCTGCTGGTTATTTGTAGGTCTTTGCCTTCAGTTTTGTATTTAATAACTGAAAAGCGTGCTCGTTACCCATTTGCACTGTGAAGTGAACTCTATCAACAGTCACATCGATATTAACCACCGTTTAAACTGGCAGCCATATGTGATGTGGTATGTTCTGGATCATGAACTGTTCTTTTTCTTCTCCTGGTTTCATCTCTCCAAATAATTTTTTTCTACGTTTCTAAGTTTTTCAGATGTCTAATCTGTTCTTATTGTTCTTGATTGTAACAAGTGGTTTGAGCAGATTGTTCATTTGGAAGCTCTTAAAGACCTCACATCCACTGAAATCTGCTACTTTGCTAATTGTCCAGGTACTTTTGAGTCTCTGAAAATGGTGTGATGAGTACAAAAATAACTATAGTTTTCAAAGAATTTGTTTTAATCGCCCTGAATCGGAGCTCAAAGTGTCCACTGTTTATGTTTAAATACAACTTCATGTACGGCACATTTTAGTGCTATTTGAGGTACTTCACAAAAAAAATTAAAAGACTTTAAAGTGAAATGAGCAACATAACTGCACCAAAATGCAGTGCAGTTTACGGAATGCATGCTAATTTGATTTAGGCTGTTGTGAAACTTAACTGAAAAAGGCGAAGCATAACCAAAAACAGAGCTGAGGTATCAGTCGTAGTGGTAGCAGGGCCCAGTCCCACTGACAAGTTTATGAGAGCTTTTCGGCAGACGTTCTGTGCCCTTTATGCACACTTTCAATAAGTCTGCATTTTTGCTGACTTTGCCCACAGCTCATAGCATCTTGACTTAAACAGGGTTACTGAAAAAAGCAGAAAACAAGCATGTGATGAGCAGCCTCCTAAATGTTCAAAAATGCTACATGATATTTATTACACACCTGATTTAGACTTTTTTTAAGACTGCTCACAGTGCACATACAGCAGGGGAAGTAATTATTTGACACTTATTTCACTCAGTGATGTGTAAATCAATTTCTACCTTTTTTTAAAAAAAAAAATAAATGTGTTGATGTTCTGTCTCGGTCCA
Source organism: Perissodus microlepis (assembly GCF_051167445.1). Lineage (NCBI taxonomy): Eukaryota > Metazoa > Chordata > Actinopteri > Cichliformes > Cichlidae > Perissodus > Perissodus microlepis. The sequence goes on along the minus strand of NC_140477.1, from coordinate 26,414,792 downwards.
AAAATTAGAGACTGTTCGTTTCTTTGTAAGCGAATAAACTAAACCAGCAGGGGGTCAGGTATTTCATTGTTTCCCCCACTGTAAGCTGGAGTTTTAGGCACATGTGGCCTGGATCCTTGTCAAGCTGAAGAAGTTTAGATTGAGCACTTTTAAAACTTATCCGAACACATCTGACATCCTTATACACAGATATCATTTTATAATACAGTTCTGCAGCTGTTCTATATTTGTTTTTGGACTGAATACTACAACTGCTCCTTTTCCAATAACTGTCCATGTGGGAAATGCTTTTGGCCCATGTCATGTGATATGAAGGTCATTCCATGCAGGACAGCAGCAGAGTAATCGTCCAGCAGCTGAATAGGATGAGTAGTCTTCAAACAGCGGCATGCACTGCTCTCGTCACAAAACGGTACCAGCTCTAACAGGAAGAGAGGGTTAAATGGTCCAAGTAAGAGCATAAGGAAAAGTACATGTGAAGCATCTGTTTCTCAGATATGTACTTCTCACACAGGTCCTCATTTAGGAGCTTTACTAACACCCATATAAACCAGACTGGGTTGGCTTTTGAAGGGAGTAGTTCACACTGTTGTATGAAAACGTCAGGTTTTTGTTTTGTTTTGTTTAGTTTTTTTGCAATTTCTCATGTCATAGCCTCCAGCTTTTAGACAAAGAATGCTTTGATGAGCGGTATATTGAGACCAGGCTGTACCTGAACTCACAAATTAAACCCACACACTCATCTGTCCAAATGTATTGCATCTTTTAATCCACATAACCGTTTTCAGCTGTCCCAACATAACTGATTTTTTTTAAATGAATAATCAAAAGTGAAATTAATTATGATGACTCACTTCTGTTAGTTCTGTGTTTTCAAACTCCTCCAGCTGCCGCAGGAAGCCCAGGTTGGGCCCCGCACACGGCCTGACTGACCGAACCGCTGCCAGGGACTCTACCCATCCATGACCCGTCACCGTCATGATGTAGGCCACCACCAGAGTCACGCTGCGGGACACTCCTGCCATGCTGAGAACACAGGCCTTCACAGCTCAGAGCAAGATAATCACCTCATATTCAGATTCTCTGCTTTAGTGTACAAAGAAGTGAAACCCCTTCTGTCCCAAAGCTGTGGTTAAATGCCTGATTTTGCATGTTTGATATGAGAAAAGATGAAAGGTAATGAAATGTGCAATGAAAGCTTTAACCAAAATTTTTGGCAGACAGCTTCTTTTTGGTGCTAGTGATGTGGTTGAAAATGAGAACGGGGTCGATAAAATATGAGGACCTCCGGTCTGCGATCAAACCCGGAGCAAATTCTCATGATTATGAATAAAAATCTTTTAGATCTTAATGTTGAAACTTTTTACAACATCTCTATGTCAAAATACGTAATCTAGTCTACCATATATCGTAACTGAATGTTTTTTAATTTAATCAAGTATCATTTCAGATGACATGTAAAACAGGACTGAGGCGTTCCACTCACCAGTGCACGAGGCAGCCTTCTCCTTTCAGTCGGGATTCATGGATGAACATGATGCTGTCTCTGAAGTACTGAATCCTGGTGAAATGAATCACATTCACAAGATATACAACATAGTGAGGATCATGCCTTTAACCTTAAAACTGTATTATTATTATTTATTATTATTTACCATAGCTGTACAATTTAGTTTGTAGTCGGTAAAGAGATCATGTGTTTAATTATTTAAACCAACCTTTTTAAAAAAGGATACATTTGGATAAATTTTCTATTTTGCAAGCTGTAATTCATTTCTTTTATTTATAGAAATGGGGCAAAGAGCTCATACATATATGCATGTTTTATATATATTCAACATTTATTCAAGTACTCACAGGTTTTGCTTGGAATGGTCAGCTGCAGATATACAAAGGTATGTGATGCCCTGTGGGAGAGGGAGCAGCTTCATTAAAGAAGTGAATACTTTAGTGGCAAAAGTTAACATGATAGGAAAAGGCGAGTGCTCAACTATTGAGCAGGGGTCATTTGTTTGAAAACTGGAACTAAACTCACTTCTTGTTTCTCACTTCCTATGGGACAGCCCCTGAAACCTTGCCCTTCTGGCCCTGCCCATGTGGTAGGTCACGACATAACGATGTTTGCTTGTGTTTGTCTCTGTGCTTGTGTGTGTGTGTGTACTGTGTTGTGCACCTGGCAGCTGATGGTACATGCAGTGGACAGAAACCACCTCGTCCTGGTATGACTGCACCACTGCAAAAACCCCTGAGCCCTCTGGGACAGACCGAGTCCTGGAAGTGCTCCAGACAGGTGAGATTGCACGCACAGAGCCCCGACAAATACAGACACATTTATAAATACCAATGAAAGCGCCCATATTAAAGACTTGCCTAAGGTTCATGAAGGCTAAATTATTATTTCTGATAGAGAGAGTCAGATTATGCAAACGGTTACCGAGAAGTCCTCATATCTTCACACTATCACTCTTATAGCTCATCATGGCCTTGACTCAGTGGTACTGTTTGTAAAATCATGACTACGCTCTAAATCAAAATATATGAAAATTGTGGATAAATGCAGACATTTATTTACTTTACTTGCAAAAGGAATATTTGGGGCTTGGAATTAGTTCCAAAAGATGACCTTTTATTTTGCAGTATGATAATTAGGTTCATATACAGTAAATGGCACATTTAGAGACTTGGCCAGATGTAAATGTGCAGACCACATCATCGTTGCAAATTCTACCTTCCTCTCTCAGGAACCATCACGCTGTCTTCCAAGAAATCAATCAGTCCGCGGTTTGACTGTTAGGTATGCAAATAACCCATCCCATCTGGCCACTTGGTCTAAAACAGACCTGAGTCATCATTTTTGCCTCAAAACTCAAAAAGTTGCATCACACATGATTTTGTATGTTTTAAAAAAGCAACTGAATAACTGTCATCGCAGTTCAGAATGAGTCCGTAGGGCCAGACTTCACTACAGGCCCAAAACCTTGTAAAAGTTTTGGTGGTTGACCAGTTTGAGTAGTGATACTGTAATACAAGTTGCTGTTTCTCTTCACTGTTCAATGAAACATGCTAACATGGATGGAGAAAGTGTAGAGAAATCGCTGAGCGCTTTTCATGTTCGCTTTCAACAAGAAAAGATGAAAGTTGTGAAAGCGGACACTGAAGATGGCAAGCGGATTCAAGATTTTCAAGAGACGAGTCCCAGTACGAAGCCGACGGGAGGACGTAATGTATTTAATGGGCTCAGATGAGATCAGCAGACTTAAAGTCAAATCATTCAATCTGTAAATAATTACAGGCTTGTACACATCAAAAGTGTGCATCATTTCATAAACTCTGACTCAAGGTATTGTGTATTTACAGAAAGATACCTCAGAAAAACCTCAAAATAAAACTATTTGTTCAGTAAAACTTACATCTTCAGACATATTTTATCAATCTATCAGCTCCTCACATTCACTAACACACACACAAACACCTTTCCTGCTGTTTCATACACAAATTGCCACATCTAAATGCAGCACTGAAAAGCCAGAAACTTTTTTTTGCAAAGTTCCACTTTCAAGACTTTCTGGACCTCAAGCTGCTGAGCTAAAAGCATCTCGTGTGAACAATACTGTGCAACATCCACTAACCTTGGCTTGCATCTGCCTCACAGCTGCATCAACTGAAAACAGCATTCAGATTTTCATATATATACTAGAATCCCACACAATATCGAGGACCCACAGTCAATTAGAAAATTGCTTCTCTGGTGAGAACTGGTGAATTCCAGGTCTTATGACTGAATTTAAAAAAAGAAGAAAGAAGACACATGTGACTTTCACACTAATTGAAGTGGTCTCTTTCAATAGCCTTTGATAAAGATCTGATGCTGATAATGAATGATCTGATGATCATTCTGCCTTTAAAAACACAAGGTGACCTCAGAAGATTAGAAATGGAACAATTTATTGCTATTAACTGTGTCTGTATGCAGTGTATCATTTCAAAGCATTTATTTAAAACTTGTCCTGTTTTTTCATAAACTTGTTAAGGTAATAACTATATTTGAAGCAGCTCTGTAAACATATTAAGGTGGGAAAGAGGCTCTGGGCTGACAACAATATCTCACAGTTTCAGAATGAGTATTAATCAGCAGGGGGACACAGCAACCACAGTCGTGCTCAGAGGAGCTTATGTACTTTATGGTTGGGTTAATGTTGAGGTCAGGGGGTCGTGCAATCTGATGCAAGACATTAAAAAAGGCCTCACCTCCAGAACGGGCGCAGCTGTATCATGGATGGACAGGATGTGGGTGATGTTGTGCTGAGCCAGCAGCTCCCCGTCTCGAGCATCTGTGGAACGCAAAGAAAATCGAGAAATACACGATACACCCTGCATCCAATCACCAATCACACCGTGTGAGCTCCAAACTAAATAAAGCATCTTCTGCCCAACAACAACCCCCCCTCCTGAAGTGACTTCCAAGCAAATGTGGCCTTAAGATTTCAAAGTTTTGCTCTGGTTTTGAACTGAAAGAAAAACCGGAAAACCAGTGTTTCTAAAACAGTCCAACAGCTTGGCCCAAAAGCAAGAAACAGTAATTGTTCTAATCAAATTTTGTTCTTTGAAAGGAAGCCAAATGTTTTCTACCTTGGACAGATGTGCCTTGAGCATTTTTTCTCATATGCTTTGCAAGTTTGCAGGATGCTGATTGGGGCCACCTATACAAGAGCAAGATGAGTTTGCACTGAAACCTCATTAAAGCTAAATTCATTCAGTAATTAAATGTTTTGTCATTGGAACTCTTATTAACTGTAGGACACAACCAACCAATTTCATCATACAGTAAGAAAACTGTGTGAGTGGCATCAGTGCACAGAACACTTGCAGAGGAAATACAACCCTAAATCACTGGATGACCGCAGCTTCACTGTTATGCAACAAGTGCTGCAGTGTGTCATGAGATAAATAGTTTAGTTGAGTGTCAGGCTGCTGATATAACAGTGAAGTGACGAGAGATGCTTTTTTGCTTAGGGCTTACAGGTTCAGTACCACTCAAGGTTTCTAGGTGCTGGCCTAAAACCTGCATCCTCCCATTCAAATCCGTCAGCTTCCTTCGTGAAAGATGAAGTTTTTCTTTTTTTTCTCCATTGTTAAATATTAGTTCTCAAGGAGAGAAATGTTTCCAAATCTGGTCTCTTCTGATTTCTGAAGTGCTAAATTTAAGTGTTTTCATCATGGCTACCTTTACTTCTTTTATAAAGTCAGGTTGTTATGAATTCAGAGATCAAGCCTTTAGTAGTGTTGATGCTGATGAGATTGGGACTAAAGATGTGGGATTAAGCAAAAACATAGAAGATGTGATGAACATTGAAGAAACTAACAGCTTAGTTTAGCAGACTAGCGAAGCTAAGCAGAGTACAGACTAGCTCAGAATAGTAAGAGTAGAACAGCAGTAACGCCTGTAAATATCCAAAAGTGGCATTGATGGAACTTTCGCAGCCAAAAGCTCCAGCTCGCTTTATATGTGCTAAGTCATGTAGATGAATGAAGATCAAAGGCCTGCTTAAGAATAAAAAGGTGTCACATTTCCTATTTGACAGCAATTCCTTGAACATACTTTATTTCTAAAAAAGAGCTGTCTGCATTTTAAGACGTTTCCTGTGTAGTCATGATTCTTAACGTGTGCAAAGATTAAAAAAAGCAGCCCAACAATTGCATTTGGTGCTTTATGGAAACGTGTGGAATGTAGTTCACACCAAGGGACACCCCCGCGCCATGGGGCATCCCCTCCCACACCACCGCTCAAATATTCACATCAGCGCTCAAAGTAATGTTTCCCCCAGCTGCTGGCAGATTTATACCTACTCAGAGGGTAAAAAACACACTTTTTTTTTTTTGTTAAAATGCAATATTTCAATAGCTCAGCTTTACACTGTGACCTCTCGACTCTATAGAAACTGAGCTCAGTGTAGCATCTCACCACATGCCCCTCCGTATGAGGAACTGAAACAAACTACTACTACATTATCCGGAAAATAAATCAATTTTTTTACACACATGACAAAAGGCACCGCAGCCTACCTTTGATATTTCCAAGATAAAGATCAGGCAGGACCTAAAAACAGTTCGAAATTGTGTAAAATGGAAAATGCAGAAGTTAAAGAAAAAACAAGATCTTGGGGTTGTTGTTTTTTTCTTTTTTAGAAAAATATCATGGCAGGCTCTGAAGGTTTGATTTCCTAGATATCGTTGTTGATACTGTACCTTGTTTATTCCGTTACCCATCTCCGCCAAAGGTGTGTAGATAAGCACACTGAATTTAAGAGGAATTTGAAGTCATAACTGGAAAGTGATTCCTTTAGGGAGACGCTTAAAGCAGCAACTTAACCGTCTCTAGTCACTAACTGCTACTCGGTTCAAAGGAACCCTGACAACTTTTTAGTTTAACTCAAACTGTCATGAAGACCTCAGCTCGTCCGTCTCCCAGAGTGCCACTTCATTGAGAGCACATTTTCCTCAGAATGTGACCTTAGCACATGTTTATATTTAGACCAGGCGTTGGTCATGGGACCATGGATAGGCACATAGCAACCAGACAAAGATGGTTGAAGGCCAGAACAGATCCGATGGCCCAGCTATCACTATCTGCTGAGCTGTCAGCACCCTGCTAAGAGCACCTTTGAATCAAGCTCAAAATCAATTATCTGTGTGTTCCTGCTGTAAATGAGAGGGCAGCTGTCTTAAAACCAAGATTGCAATCAGGATTCTTTCTCTGTGTTTATCCATTCAGATCAAATTCAGTCTCTATTTCTACTAATATCTGTGACAACCTCAAGCCAGTGTTACACGTTTGTGCCCAAGAGTTGCAAACCAGTGTGGCAAAAAAAATCCCCACAATTTTCTGTTTCCTAAAAACAAGTCGTACTTTTCAAATACCCGTTCTAATATTTTCTAATAACAGAGTAGTGCTTTTAAACCTAATTTCGTCTTCGATTTCAGAATTCCCCCATTTATGTCTAATTTTGTGCTTCTCAGTGGACATCCTCTTAATTCTAACTCGCTCTTTTCATTTCCAGTAAATCTGGCTACATCTTCAGTGCATTGCTCTGAGCCGATCGAGGTATTTTTAGCCCAGCTTTGTCTTGTGTTCCTCTGTGTGGTTCAGTGTGTGTGTGTGTGCGTGCGTGCGTGTGTGTGTGTGGCACAGAGACAGGCAGGGGAGAGTGGAGGCGTTTACAAAAATCTGCCTGCTGCCTGCCTCAGAGAACTAGGTGGAACAGCTCATCGGCACCGAAAACTCAAAACCATTGATAAACAAAACAGCTCACACATTAGAAACCATGATGATACATTAAAAATACACCTTGATCAGAGCTGAGAGAGTGCGCGTCTGTGTGTGTGTGGGTGGAGGGGGTGGGAGATTGGGTTTCACAATAAAACTGTCTTTTTAACAAGAAGAAGAGGAGTCTTTCGGGTTTGAGGAAGGTTTGCACATCAAGCCATCACTTTATCGAAAGCCGTTTTTGGGCTCCAACTTAATACTTACTTTTTAAATTTACTTAATTATTAGTTTGCTTATTAAATTGCCTCTTAATAGTGGGGAAACACGTTGTTGTGTGTGAAACAGTCTAAAACCTCAAACTATCTCATTTATGGCGAAATAACTGAGAAAATCATCACATTTGAGAAGCCGAAACCACAAGACCTTTGTGTCTTTAGCCACAGGTCTTTGTAGCCACATGCAAGTCTGTCTCTCTGTGGTTGGCTGTGTTGTTGTGCTGGCACACCACTTCAGTTTAATATTGCCACAATTATTCCACGAGTTTCTCTAAAATCCTATACAGACGTGTACAATCACCAGAGGTTGAAGCCTACTCATTTTGGTGAATTTGGGACTTGTCCTCTACAGCTACCATGAAGTTTATGGTAGTGGAAATATCTGAGAAATCACAAAATATTCAGCGTCTCTTAAGGATGAATTCCAATAACTTTGGTGCAAAGTTTTCCTCTCCAGAGGGTCAAAGATGTTGCTTCATTCATTCAAGCCAACATCAGATAAGGGGTCTCGTACACATATTCATATTTCCCCATCAGTCCATCCCCTGCCTTTACCTTGAGGTTGACATTTGACAGATATCTGATTACACACCCATGAAATTGCGTGAAATACTCAAGCTCGCTCAAGGATTAATGTAGGCCTTTCGTTACATAAACAACAGTAGAAAGATGGCAGGAAATGAGGGGGGAGAGAGCAAGAAGGAAATTGATATGCAACAAAGCTTCCCGTGAAAGGAGTGGTTTCAAAGGGCTGTAACATTTCAGATGTCTCACAGGGATTAACCATTCTGAGGTCTTACTGATCCAACACACAGTAAGTTCTGTAATCAAGTAAAAGAGGTTTTTTTGTCATATCACATATAAAATCTGGAATATTTCCATATGTAGTGTAATGTTGATGCTTTATGGTAATTTTTAAGTGTGTCACCTTCCTCAAATAAAGTCCATTAAAAGGCAAAGGATGAAAAAGGAAAGAACGCTTCCTATAAAACAGAAAAGGAAAACCCTATATGAATTCTGAGTGTATATTTTGTCGGGCTTAAAGGGGGGAGTCTTTTTAAAGAAAAGCCTCTTGAAATCTATAACTGCTTATGAAGACAAACTGTACAAAATAGGGCTGAAACCTTTGGAGCTGAATCTTTTAGGGACTGAAGTTAGACATCTGTATCTGTCCACTGCGATTCTTCTGGCATCAAAAATGTCTATGATTATGCTATAACTCATAATTCCCACTCATTCTTTTAATATCATAGGGGTGTTTACGCAGTAGTCCAGAAGGAATTGGGCCCAAAGAAGCTCAAACCCAAAAATGTCAATGTGGTGGAGTAAACATTTTTCTTCTGGAAATTTAAATTCAGCATGTTTCAGGCGTTGAGACAATATTTGATACAGTTCCATTTTTTATAGGTTTCAGTTATAGGAAAACACCCTTCTGTAAGTATTAGGACTATTACAGCACTATAAGGCACTTTACAGCATCCACCATCTTGATTGGATTGTAGCAGCAGCTTCAAATCACTTCACACAGCTGCTTCTAATACACATGTGGAGGTTTCTGTTGCGGTTCGGCTACGTTTTTAAACTGTTATCATCAGAGGAGTTCTTTCTCGTTGTAAAACCTTAACCAATCAGCATGTATATACAACACAATACCAGCATTTTACGGACAAAACTGACTTCAGAAGTCCAGAAACAAGTGTTTTATTTTCATTCTCTTCCGCTTATCGATTCAGGGTCGCGAGGAGGGCTGGAGCCTATACCAGCTAGGACAAGAGGCAGGGTACACCCAAGACAGGCCACATAGGGCCAGTTTGTACAACTGATCAATTCTGTATTTTTGAGAACCAAAAACAGATTATAGCCATACACCTCTATTTGCATCTTTGTATTTAGGAATATCTCATGAGTACCCCCTGCTGCAACCCGGTTTAACTGCAGCTAATTGCTGTACATTGGCGTTAACAGGATGTGGAAAAGCTCTTGTAGACATGTTGAGTTTCTTGGTTGTAAAAGCAGTCAAATGAACACTGCAGAAAGACATCGTTCAGTTAACCTGCACCATGGGCGGGACTAACGACAATATCGAGCGGATCTAAGCCAAAGTCCCTGACATCTCTTTTGGGTGGAGCGTCATAGTTTCTCTTTTCTGCGCTTCTTGTTCATGTCTTTTCTTTTCTTTACAATTTGCAAAGCTTCAATCCTGACATTGAATTGAAAACATGTGAGACACTCAGTCACACACTTGGTCTTCATGGGACAATAACCCAGACATCTTGGAAACATTCACTTAATGACCTCCTTTTCATGAACGAGTATATTTCACAATGACTGCGTGTGCTGTCAATATCACTGAAAACCATAGTTTGTATTTACTTCACTCCACTTGTTAGCTCTAAAAAAAAGAAAGAAGAAGCAGATTCCAGATCTGAAAAGTAAAGCCAATGTATTCCGCATTCTTTATAATGGCCAGCAGGGGGCAACTCCTCTGGTTTCAAAGAGAAGTCTGGATAAAAACAGCCCTGGGCTCTCATGCATATGTCCTCAGTTCACAGTCACATAAATCTCTTGTTTGTCATGTCCATTCTCAAAACAACAACGTGGTGATGACTAAAGTGATCGGCTTGAAATTTCACAATAAAGCGTCACCAAACAACTGGAGAAGTCCATCTTTTAAATACAGTGTATGGCTTCACCCCACTTCTAAACACACAGCAAAGCCAGTATCAAAGCAGACATGCTCAGCTGATTTCTATTCAGATTAATAACATGCTGATCCATGAGAGGTCATGTTAACAGAAGCCTGTTAAAAATCTGCTCTGCCATTATTTAAGACCTGCAGCCTGCGCTCAGACTGGTGGGTCACCTACTTCACTCCAGTGAGCCTGACATGTCAGAGTGACGACGGAAAAGTACAGTTTTCAGATCAGCTTGTGATTTTGGATTCGCCTTCGTACTTTCGCCTGAAAATATTTCACTGGATAAACGGCGACGTTGAAAGTGCCACACTGATCCCAGCACTTCCTTTAAAAACAAACACGCAGGACTTTGGTCCACTTCGGAGAGAGACTGTAGAATTGTTAACCAGCCAAATCAAACCTGCGGACTGACTGAGGACGTGCTGAGTGTGCGCACCGATCATACATGGCGCTGTTTTTACTCGGGAGACGTGGCTTTCAGAGAGTCATGACAGCGATCCGGCCGTACTGGTAACAGTTCTTACTGTCTTCATACTGTGTGCACTGTGAAATGATCTTCAAAGACAAACTGCACAGAGCTGCAGAGACCACGCAGGAAATGCGTTGGGTTTTCTTGCAGTCGTAGTTTTTGCCTCGAGGTTTGTTTGATTCCAGTCCACTAGATGGTGTAGTATGCCCACTCACTACAACATAGTGTTTATGAACCGACTGTGATATTACGACAGTATCGATGTTATATATACCTATAAAAACTGATGTAACAGCCATTTATATTTAATGCGAGTTTAATGTCTGTATTCGTCTTCATCGTGGCCACACTGTGTCCTTTATCTGTCACAAATATTACATAAATATAATATTCTAACACGTTTTAATGTCGTAAATTATACTTTGCAAATATTTTAAATGCAGAAAAGGGGGTTAAATTATTATATTATATTATATTATATTATATTATATTATATTATATTGTCTATCTGGTGAATAACTGTTAGGGATGTTTTTGTTTAATAGCAAATAATAACAATAATGTCCTTTTTCATCCTTTACCCTTCCGTGACTGTCTTTCAAATTAAAGCTAAACACCTTGCTTGTAGACGGATAATATTTAAAATGATCTCATCGTCATTTAATGCATAAAGTATTTGCCTCGAGGCTTTTGCAGGAGTAAATCGTGATACTATAGATGTGTTAGACTGCAAAACATTACTTTTAAAAAGATTACTGCGGCTTTTTTTGTTTGTTTTTGTTTTGTTTTGTTTTGTTTTGTTTGTTTGTTTTAAAGGATGGAGAAATATCACAGTCGCGTATATAAATATATGACTGCCATCACGTGATGGTAAATAACCACCAGCAACTATGAGCTCTTGCAAACACTGTTATCTCTGAACATCATGTAATTTGCCAGTAGGTTAGTTTTATTCAGTAAATGAATAATTGCTGCTTCTGAACTGCTTATAATCAAAACTCATATGAGTTCATGTACACCTTTTGTTTTATTCAAGTACCGTTGTTGGCGCACTTTACTCGGAGCCTTTGATTCTCACAGCTTTGAAATGTGTTCAGCAGTAATGTAGGCAGAACCTTTACATTTATAGTTCATCCCAGCAAAATAGCTTTAATAGTAACAGAGACCAAGAATAAGACCGTGCCATACATCAGCATTCTAAATCTACAGGAACAGATGCTGTCAATGAGGGTTAAGCTGAACAATGGTTGCACTTTTCAAACCTGCTTTTAAGGGCCCACAAAACCCAAGATTCTTCTATTCCCATAAAAGGTGGACAATGTGATTGCTGTAATTGTCCTAACAAAGGACGGCTTTGTTATCTTTGGTTGTAACATTCAAAGTAACTATCCCACCTTATTCTGCTATCCACGGCTCATTTTGACTACTACCGTCTCCTCGTGTGTTTCCCTGCAGCTCTTCAGTGGCCTCAGGCAAGAAGCCTGTTAATGGAGCAGATCTGTACTACGAGCAGACAGGCAGAGGAAAACATCCTGTGCTGTTGCTTCCTGGCGCTCTGGGTAAGTACAAGCACACGCCTCCTTTTAATGTAGAAAAAAAGTTTGGCTATATGGGAAGACATCAAAATCTTTTTCTATACTCAAAATATCTCTGTTGTAACAATAGCATATCGTTCAGTACAGTTTGATTGAGTCCTTTAAGCATCTAAAAAAAAACTGCTATATTTTCTACCACAGGAAGCACAAAGACAGATTTTGGTCCTCAGCTTAAGTCTCTGGCCAAAGAACGCTTCACTGTAGTTGGCTGGGATCCCCGTGGGTATGGACAATCCCGTCCCCCAGACAGAGACTTCCCCCCTGACTTTTTTGAGAGGGATGCGAAGGATGCAGTTGATCTTATGAAGGTTTGCTGATAAACTCAGGGTGAAAATGATTACCAATCTGACCTTTGCAGGTTCCAGAGAAGCCCCTTCTCTGGGGTCATGTGAAAGAAAGGAACATATGGGGACTGATAAACTTCATGCTCAGTTCAGCGTGTCGTAAAATGATAAAGGTCTAGAATTCATTCAAAATGGAAAATAAGTTAAATTCTGCAATCCAAAACCTGCTAGATTTTACTACAGTCTAATATCTGGATAAATATTAGAAAGCAATACTAATCCTAATTTTTTTTTTTAGCCACAGATCTAGTTTTACCATTTATGGAAACTCCCATAACAAAACAGATAATGTATTGGCAGGAAATTACCTTAAAAAAATTACCTGGACCTTTTCTTTTTGTTCTTTTTGTTCTTTCTTTTCTTTTCTTTTCTTTTTTGCACAGTTTTATAGGAGAAAGTGTTTAAAGCACAATTAATAAATTATTATATACAGTTAGTGTCTATGCCTCCTCTATTCTCTGCTTTGTGTTCTGATCAAAATTTAGGCAACCCTGACTTAAATAATGTCTAATCCACGGTTCGATTCTAATACTAAGACATGTTATTTTCATACACCAATATTAAAATTCCTGGTTTATGAAGCTATATCCTTCTTTTACCCTTCAGTAATGAACATGACAAAAAGCCCCTGTCTGGGGTTTTATAGTTTCCGGTATGAGGCTACAAACAAATCCCCCTTCTTTCAGTACTTATTTACTGCAATATTTTGTATGCCAATCAAATTGCTTTTTGACCATCATCATAACTCTTATGCAAATATACATTTCGAAATCACTGGCAACCTATGAGCTACATGTACAGTATATGAAATTAGAAGACTGCAGAATCCAACACAGCTGTTGTATGTTGGTAAGCTTTAATAATATTTTAATATTCTCTTTGATTTTTCTCTTTGATCTTGTTATGGTATACTATATGTTCCAATAGTGGATACTCATGTTACACACAGCCAAAGTTGCGAAAAAGATTGTAAATACTAGATGCATACAAGTAATCTTCACAGGCACATTATTCTGGCCCCGCCCACCTGTTATTCAAATTTGAGTGATGATTCAAAACAGAAAATTGAAAGGCCACCCCCACCCCCCACCACCAACCATTTGCATGCTTCACTGTTCAAAATGTCTTAGAACTGTGAATCACGCAGGAAGGATTCTGTCAAATAGGTTTCTCACAACATCTGTACATTCAGAAGCATGAAGACTAATTGTCTTCTGCATTATTTACTGCATTTCATGATTTATATATCACAATTCATACACAGATAAATGTACAACTGTCTGGTCTTGCAGTTAAAGAAAGTTTTTGCATTTTTTACAACAGCAAGTTGTGTTACTGCTTTGACACAACCTACTTTTTTTTTTTTTAATCATTTCTTTGGCAGACACTGGGATTCGGCAAGTTCTCCCTGCTTGGGTGGAGTGACGGGGGAATCACGGCTCTGGTTGCAGCCGCAAGGAACCCCGATCTGATCAACAAGATGGTCGTGTGGGGAGCCAATGCTTTTGTTTCCCAGCAGGACCTCAAGCTTTACAATGGTGCGTCACGCTTTATTGCCTTGGACAAGTGGCAAGTTATTCGAGTTACAAATTGGCTTTCACTTGAATATGTGCGCGTTGTGTGTTTGTGTGTGAACGGTTATGTTGTGGGAACACTCAGAGGTGCGTGATGTCTCCAAATGGAGTGCGAGGATGAGGCAACCCATGGAGGAGGTGTATGGGGTGCAAGTCTTTGCTAAACTGTGGGAGGCCTGGGTGGATGGAATCGCACAGTTTGTCCACAGATCAGAAGGTGATGGCTCTGTGCTGTTGCAGGCACACTAGACAATCTGAAAAGACACTTGTTAATTTTGTCTCTTACTAATGCATAACAGCAGATAATCTGAATGTTTCCTTTTTGCTCTCTGGTTAGGAAGCATCTGCATGGAACTTCTGCCCCTGATCAGCTGTCCAACCCTCATCATCCATGGAGAGAAAGACCCCATGGTGCCAATTCTCCACCCTGAGTACCTCCTCAAACACATCAAAGGTTCACGGTGAGAACGCACAATAATATTACCACAAATTGATGAATTTCACTTTTAGGTACAAGCTAAATCAAGATTTTCATCCCCAAATCTAGATTGCATTTAATGCCAGAGGGGAAACACAACCTCCACCTGAGGTATGCTGATGAATTCAACACACTGGTGGAAGACTTTCTAGAAGAGTGAAACCACGGCTTCATTATTCGACTGTGGAGAAAAAGAGTTGGTGTTACTTACTTTAAAAATAAAATGTAGAATGTGAATTGTAATGTTATTTTGATTACTTTATATGATGCAATCTTCATTTGGAATGTTAGATTTAATAAAAATATAGAAATATGCGAAACAGCTTTTTACACTAATTAAAGTTACAATTTAATGTAAATAAATTCCATTTGTAACAAAATCTGGGTTCCATCCAGCTACAGACCTGTGACAACTGTCTTTAACAGGATGCTCTGAAGCAAAGTTTACTAAAAATGTGTCAAGGGCTCAGCAGGTCAAAGGCTTTATTTGAAGAGGAGAAACATTATTACCATCTCTAAATATTGTACATTTATTTGACAAGGAAAGCTCAAAGCGTCACCTTCAAGGGCTGAAGCAAAACTTCAGTGGTAAAATCCCAGAGGCCCCAGTGTTAAAATGCTTAAGCTCACAGCAAAATAAAGATTTTTACAGTCCGGTACAAGAAAACGTTTTGGCCACAAGAATAAAATATTTACCAATAAAACTCTTATAAAGTCTCTGCTATTTCATAGAGGGTGCCACTGTAAGAAAGTGTCATTAAAAGCTAATATATGTGTCTTAATTCACACTGAATGTGTAATAGGGATCTAGTGCGGCACCAAGATCAGTTGTGCTGGATTCTCACTCTAGAGCATCGATGATCGATTGCTTTGGCCTGCCTTTTTTGCTAAACCAGGAAGTATTCCATGCTGTTTATAGTTAAGCTAACGCGGCCTTTAGATGTTCATCCAATAAAGAGTGAAACAAAATTGGCAAAATGCAGAACGGTGCGATATTTGAGGGAATTTCCGTTCACAATTTCTCTGAAAAGATTCTGGAGCAGGTGGTACACTTTCACGTCATGAAGCTCAGCGGCGGGTTTTTCCTTTGGGTCGGTTCGGCTCCGGTTCTGTCCAACTTAGCAGTGTCTATGAGCAGCAAATATGTAAGTACCGCACAGCACACCTTCATTCACCAAGTACTGGTAAGCTGTTTTCCAGAAATAAAGAATATTGGGTATATTCGTCGGGTGAAGAATAAGAAACTTGGAATTTAAAAGCGCAGGTGTTCAGTTTTTTTTAGGAGGATTTTCAAAGTTTTTCATAAAGAATATATATACGTTAAAATTAATAAAATATGAATATTGTAAAACAGCATAATTTTAAAAAAAATCTTATTTTGCTGGGCTTTTTCCTAAATGTATGTATAAAAAATTAATATTTTTCTTAAATTAATTTGGCGGTGTTTTCGCACACACACACACACAGATATATATATATATATATATATATATATCTGTGTGTGTGTGTGTGTCTCAGAGTGAGAAAGCAAGTCTTCTGAAGATTAGAAGTGTTTCTCTATTTCCCTGAGTTGTAAAAAAAATTGCCTAGGCCTATAAACAGGTATTAAGTCACTTACATGTTGATTTGGAAAGGGAAGCTAACAGCTTATATGCTTTTGTCTGCAGGATTCAATGCCATTATCTACATTAGTTATGGGGGACCCATCCAACACAGCACCAAATTCTTTGGCACAAAGATTAGGTAATGTTTAACACTAGTTTGCAATATGTGTTGTATGTAGGAGATGGCTACAGCAAAGTCTTAAAATGCTCATTTAAGTTGCATGTGCTTCTTAATTGTGGATTTCTATTATATTTTAGAATTGTACCATTGATGTAATTTTGAACCCAGAGTCACTAGCACGCCTTTTTCTTGCATGTGTTTTTGGTGTCTACTTGACCTTCCTTCCTGAGGGTCAACAGGGAGAATTGAAACTTGAGTAGAGTGATGCTTCAAAGTAGCGTATCTGTGTATGGAGTATTCAGAGTGTGTGTTAGTACAATAACTAGCGTAACTGTGAAACGATAGATTTGAAATCAAAAGTGATATTGCATTTAGTTACAGAAGCAAGGCAAGTCTCAAATCTCCACAAATTCTATCGTCAAACTTAATTACAGCTGGCTTGGAGAAGTGTTTCACACCTCTGATATGCTGCGGAGTGTTAAATAAAACACTACATTTAACTTGGTTCAAAACACAACAGCAAAGAATAGCCATTTATCTTTGTTTTGTGAAAACACTTCGCTAATCTCAGTGTCCACTGTAAAATGACATCCACACTGGAAGACACTACGTAATATCACTGAAACTCAGCAGCTTGCAACAGGTGAAACATTGACAATGTGAAGTGAGTAGGAGGCAACTAACCTATTTCAGTTTTGAGGTGACTGGTTAATGTAACTACCAGTGTGAACAAAGGACTGCTGGTTGACTGTTGACTCAGTGTCAACTGAGTGTTGACTCATTAGCAGTGTACCTACACAACGAGAACTTGGTATGCTAACTAATGTTGTAGTGTCTATTCCTGGAAATGTGCAGGGTGATGCAGAGGGCAATTGTGAGGCTAAATGTGGACTTCTTTTTACCTGCCAGCTCATGACTGGGTAGATTTGTCTGTGGAGACTCTATTATACAATACAACAACTTTGTTTGTACACATGCCTAATGCAAAGTCTACAGAGATGACTACTCATCTATGGTGTCTTTACCACATAATGTTGCCTTGACAACTAAACAGGAAACATGGGATTTTTTTTTTCTCACCCACAGCCAATGAAATTAGGGAATTGACTGGCTGAGGCATGCTTGTAAAGTCTGCAGGAATGCAGAACTATAAAATATGTGCATAAAGAGCTCAAATTGTCTGCCAGGGAGTCCTTGTGACAGTGGGACAGTCCTTATAGGCGTGTTATAGTTTCATATCTAACTGACCAGAAGTTCGGGATACACATGTTGTTCAGGCAAACTGTAACCAGACCTCAGAGAACAATAACAGGATTGTCTGCAACTGATGATTAAGTCCTTGTGGTCTTTGCAGCTATGTGCTAAGTTTATAAGTCTTTATAGACATTAGAGTTGGGCCACTGCTGACCTTAATTTATTTTTACCATTTTGTGTTTTGTGTGAACACAAAGTTAACTAATGTTGTGTCTCTCCATATTTCAGCAAAGAAGACCAAAAAACAAGTATTTGTCAGTTACAGTCTTCCAATGACAGATTCCAGCCTCAGTCTCTTGGTGGAGAACAGGATCAAAAAGGAGCTGGAGCTGCACCCTGAGCATTTTTGAGCACATGTGACCCTTTTGTAGGAGGAGGGCAGCAGTGTAGTACTGGAGTCATACTCAAATGCAATAATCAGGACAAACGGTCACATCAAGTGTTTTTTTTATTGACAATAAATTAAGTAGTTTATTATCAAAACATGTACTATAGGCCTGTGGCTTTGTCTGTTTGTTTTTTTACAAATCCATATTAAAAAAATAACACTTAGAAAACAGCATTAGTGGTTGAGTTTTTTTTTTCCTTCGGTTTTCTTAGAGTATTTTTTTTACTGTTGAAAACATACAAACTACCAAACCATACTGAATGTCTAAAATATGTGCTGTGTGCTAAATATGACTATAAAAATGGAGGATGCTCGGGTTCTGGTGTATCTGCACAAAAATGCTTCATGGGATGGTTTGTCTATTCAGTGTGTTTCACAGTCTATAAAAGTAAGGTTATGTTCCATATTTTATAAATGAATGGCACATGTATACATACCTTAGATTTTTATGCAGTCCTAAGGGATACCTATATAATAAAGTGTATAATGTACACCAATCACAACTAAACCAGGTCTATGCAGACTATGCTGCTCTATTCTAATCTTCACACATCTCAAAAAACTGTAAAATATTGTGCTTTCTGTCTAAAGTTACACACTCTAGGAACAGGATTACAGTATTAGCACAGTACAGAGAACGAGGAGTGAGTTTGGAAATGTTTGCTAATTAAGGAGGTATTTCAAGCAACAAAACTTTCCCTTGGCAGCATGACAAAAAATAAATACAGTTTTTTTTTCTTTCATTACATCGTATCTTCTCTGTTTTGTTAACAGAACAGAGCGATAAAGCCATTTAAATTGCTGAGGTGCATCATAAGACATACAGTAGTGCACTAGCAGGTCACGCTCATGTCCGTTCAGCTCTCAGATTTGTTTAACATTATGCACAAAGTCTCTGTAGGCTACACATATGGTCTGCGAGAAAGGTCTCCGGCTGTTTGTCTTCCAACAACCATCATACGCCAGCATCAGCAGTAGTAACGTAGTAAAGTAGTAGACCTCTCAGCTGAGGATAAAGTGCCACATTGGACTTCATATAAAGAGACCACAAATGAGGAAGTACTTGTAGCAGTTCACAATACAGCCCGCAACTTATTGTCCGGTTTCCCAACATTTGCCATGTATTATTTAGTGAATTCAAAGTGGATTTTTTGTGTGTTTGTGTGTAAGTCCTTGGAACTGGTTCGGGAATGGGCATCATTAAAGGAGGGGTCGATATGAGTTCTTTCTTTTATAGGTGCAGTTCCTGGCACCTTGGTAGTCTCTTGCAAACCGGGCAATAGCTCCAATGTTGCCTGCAAATACTTACTGGTTCTGTAAAATGTTGTTACAGTAGATTAAGGGAGTATAAAGGAAATGAGAAACTAATTGTACGTTGAGCATTTTAATCTTTGAGTACCTTTCAAGTGTTTTAGCAGTAAGGTCGAAATTTTATCTTTATGAAATGACAATTGGGGGTGTTTTAGACTAAAGGCCAAGCGTGTAATACCTAGTATTACACTGGGTATGAGGTATATTAAAGAGTAGCCTAACATCCACTTATTTTTTGATAATGCAGTATTATTGTGGGTATAGGCTATGAGATACAGTATGTTGGCCTCCACTTCTGACACAACAAATACCTAAAAATAACTACAGTGTAATTCATCCATCTTTGTATCCACTCTGTAAGTGGATACAAAGAGGTTACAGAGGGGCCTGTCCCAGCTGTCATAGGGCAAGATGCAGGGCACACCCTTGACAGGTCACCAGTTTATCACAGGACTAACACAAAGTAAATGGTAAATAGACTGGTTCTAAAATAGGGCTTCTCTAACTGAGAACATCACTCTTTCATATTCACACAGGGACTTTTTCTCTAGATCTAAGTGCTTTCTACCAAACATTTTTCCATGTTAGGAGCAACTTGGGGTTCAGTATCTTGCCCAAGGATACTTCGGCATGCAGACTGGAGCAGCCAACCACCAACCTTCTCTACAGCCACCAACCATTCACACCTAGAGCCGATTTAAATTCGCTGATTAACCTAACCCTATGTGTGTATGTCTTTAGGTTGTGGGAAGAGTTCCCAAAGAGAGCATGAAAATTCCAGTCAGAAAGGTCCCAGACTGGATTTGAGCCTAGATACTTCTTGCTGTGAGGCAACAGTGCTAACCACCCCACAGCCTGTTCAGTTTTTTCCTTTAAAACTGCTAACTGTTGCCCCATAGTTTTACTGTACCTGTTGGTAAGTATTGTAAGGTACTGAAAATTACACTGTCAATTGAGAATTACTTGATAAATGCTGGGGAATTGCACAGTGAGTCACGGGTTGTATTAACCAATGCTACAGAACGAAACAAAATTAAAACAAAAAACATTTGTGCCCTTTTCATGCAAAAAGATAGTGGCTTTAGCCAATCCCTGGATCTCCAATGTGTTGGCTGCAAATCACAAACACTTGATTGTGTCTCTGACATTTAGTGCAAAATAACCTACCTACAAAGAGATCTAAGATGTAGTGAAATCCAGTTTCAACGAGTCAAAACTACAGACAGTAAACTCACAGAGCACACGTTATTGAAAGTTATTCTGCTGTACTTTGTCTCTCCACTTGTGTCTGCTTGTACCCTCGAGCAGAAGGTGGCTCAAGAAACTCACCAACACCACTGAAGACGCTCATATTATCTGACATACACTGGCTTCAATACAATATATTTTTGGCAACTCCTGAAGGAATCATAGTCACTACAAATGACACAAATTTACTATCATCATCATCTGAATCCTCAACATAAAAAGAGTTCATATGAACAATTAGTTTCCCTTAAAGTACAGGAAGTTCAGTCATCACTTGCTCAGGTTAGTGCTTGGAGCAGTTATTAGCACAGAAGACAACTTGCAAAGCTGCTCACACTCCATTGGCTATGGCATGATTCCCGATCACCTCCCCACCAGTTGCAAGGGCATATGAGGCAGGTACCGCTGCCAGAGCGGTGGCTGCTGCCACTGTAGCGCCCCCAGTGGCTGAGAGATGTAATGGTGTGTCGTGAACACGGGAGTAGTCCCTATCACTCTTGGCGAGAAGGAGGTGCTGCTCTCCCGGATGGAGCAGGATCTGACGGGTAAAGGTCTCTCCATCAGCCAGGCTCTCCGGCAGTGGCTGTCCCCGTGGCTCAGGCAGCAGCAGGAGGCAGATGATGCACAGCAGGGTGCAGCAGGCAAAGATCACATGATGCAGGAAGTAGCCCTTCTGGTTGTGGAGCTCCATGATGGGTGCAGTGAGCATGCCAAAGCCAGCGCTAGCCAGGACCAAGCCCAGTCCTCCACCCCTGCAGAAAGAGAGGTCAGAGCTGATTTATTTCCAAGGTGTTCTGACGCACCTTACACTAAAAACAGCAGCATTCTATAAGCATTCTTCATACAACAGGATTGGGACATCATTAAAAGTTGACTTCTTATTTTTTGAGATATAAACATGGTGAAATAATGTTAAATGGACTGCTTCTTATAAAGTAGCTTTCTACTACAGGCCTCACTTAGCTTGTCTCGTGCAGCACTTTTTTAAACTATACCTAAAGGCTTTCTAACCTCCTAAATTACCTAAATTACTTCCTTGACATGTCTTGAAGGTCTCCAAAGGCCTGGTAATGAACTAATCATTTGATTCAAGTGTGCTGACCCAGTGTGATATCTAAAACCTGCAGGACACCAGCCCTTCAGGCCTGGAGTCCCCCAACCCTGATGTAAGGAGTCACAGATTGATCCACGACTTTCTAATTGGTAGATGACCCAGTCTACTACTCGAGCCACAGTCACCACAATGCAAATAAGGAGATCAGCCTACATACATACCCCTTTTTTTCCTATTTTTGTCTCTGTATTATATTTGTGAAAGTAGAACACATCACCTGTTCATGTCATAAAAACAGCTCTAGTTGTGAGCATAGAAGCCCCACCCACCTGCTGTTTGGACCTTCTGTTTGTAAGGGAAAGCCAATCAGAACAATTGGAGGCTGGAGTGAAAGGGAAATGAGCTCAAATGGCTTTTTTTTTTTTCAGATGAAGAGGTTGCACCAAAGCCTAATGTAGGATATTTGTGGATTTTCTGACTGGTGAATCATACGGTGCTAATGTATTAGGAGTACAGAGCTGAAAGTGGGCAGGATACATCCCACTTAAGAGTATTAAAAATGGCATGCTTTATCCAGCCACTTTTATCACTTTCTTAAGCTGACAACGGTCTTCACTCAGCATCTGGTCAGATCTGTTGATCTGAACCTCCTTCATAACCTCTTACAGCCCTTTTTCCATAAAGCCACGTTTTCACCAGTTTTCTGTGGAGCCATTGTAATCAATAATGTGGCACACATTTTTCTTTCCAAACACTTGTCAGTCATAAACACACCACAAGAGGGAGCAAATATGCAATTTGAGAACAAAAGCTGTGTGCAGACACTGTCATAATAGACAATATTTTTTTTTAAGTAATAAGACTGTTTTCTTTCATAAGATGTGTGTTGTGTTTATGACTATGCAGGCTCACCTGATGACAGTAGGAGTGATTTCAGCACAAAAGAAAATGCTGAGTGTGCTGACAGCATGAGAAGAGAACATCCCAATTATGGAGAAGGCCACAGAGAATTTCCTGTTAAGAGTGTCTCGCAAAACTGTTCAAAAGAGAGGAAACAAGCAATAAAAATCAGCAACAACAAATGTAACATGATTCCAGGGACATAAATGACATTGTTTACTGTGTATCGCTAAGTTATCCTCAAACCAGGGGAAAGGTTTATCATTTTAATTGTTTTAGATGATAAATCTCGTAACTGCAAATGTACCTGTGTCATGGCGAAGGCTGTACTTCCCAATCACTGGATTCCATTAGTGAGCATTGGAGGAAAGAGAGATGTCATTAGTAAGCACGAAGAGCAGCACAGCACTGACTCAAAACAAGCAGAATAAAAGCCTTCAGGAGAACAGTTTACCACTGAAGCCTGAAATAATGACTATATGCTGCAGATGTAGGTCAAAGAGGAAGAATGAGGGGAAGCTCCTATTAGAATCAAGGTTGAGCTGCAGTTGGTACTGTTTTAATGACTAAGGGAAGGAAACCGATGTGTTTGAGAATTTCAGCAAAAGTCTGGCTAGCATGGCTAAACCTTTTCAGTTACAGTTCTCAAGCTAACTGCACGCACAGCATGTCTGACAAGCTTCAAAGTCGTCAAACTGTCAGATAAACAACAGGAGGAGGGCACAACTAATTTCAAGATTAAAGCCGATCCAAAGAGGCCATCCAAAGAGTTTCAAGGATATATTCATGGTATTTTCACCAGTAAAAACAAGAGGTGAAAAGTGTAAAGACTGGATTAACAATGTTTCTATTAGTTTTGAGAAGAGAGGCTAAAGTTAGCATGCCTAGCTAATAGCTTGCTACTTATTTGAAATATAGTTTTACTTTGAAGGCAACAGGATAGTATAACATTACAGTCATGGTGTCTGTACAAAGTTGTTAGTATTTTAGGCCTTTACACCAAAGTTTTGTTTGAGTCAAACTTTACAGTAACTTTAGTAGCTATAGAAAAATTCTGAGTAATCACTTTTATCCTGTGATAAAACCCTTCTGTCATGATGGTAGTGGTCTCCCACCAAAAAACATGGCCGTAGATGCATTACAGTGCATCTATGTAACAAAATGTGATTGTGTAACAAAGGTGATTGTGGTTTGGAGCTATATAAATAAAGTTGATTTAAATGGTCTACTTGTGCATTTTTTTATTACTTACAGTTAAGCAAACCCAGCTGCAGCAGTGATGCCAGGGCTGTTATGATCATGAATGTGAGCAGCCCTCCACGCCGACCCATCAGCCCGACCGCAGGGCATAGTGCTAGACAGGTTGCCACGGCGATGCCCGCCATGGTGTAATAGTCAGCATGGCACAAAGCCGTGGGCTGAGCCTCGGGGTCCATCATACTGCGAGCGAAGCAGTGGTGAATTCCATAACCTGTCAGACTGTACATCAAGACAAAACCACAGAATAAGAGAGTGGCCAATGAGGTGCCACCTAAAACATGCGTCCGCCACAGGGCACGTGAGGTTTGAGTATGTCTTCATTCTCTGGAGACCAGCTCATGTGTAATTCATGCTCTCAACACAACGGATGTTGGCTGTTATTAGCAAAGGAACTGTACAAGCCGGGAACACAAACGCAACACACTTACGAGTTGACACACAGCACCACAATGTTTTTCCACAGGTTCCTGGTGCTCATCATCTTGACAATGCAGCTCCTCTGGGGTTTCTTGTGCAGCTCCTGCTCCAGCTCTGGTAGGAAACATGAAACGCACACCTTGAGACCTTTCCTTTTCAGGTGGTAATGAGCACCCGGCCATAAGGGATCTCTCGCACGGAGAAGCTAAAGAGCTTTGGGGGGGCTTTAGATAGATGTAGGACATCACTGTGCCCACTCTCATCATCCCTCTGACTGCTTGGCTACTGGGAGAAGCAGCGACAATGAATCAAACACCAACTCGGGGGAACAAGAAGTATCGTAGCAGAGAAAGGTGAGACACGTTAAATCTGTCGCAAGACAATTAATAGCCAGGGATCTCATTTATAAACATGGCGCACGCCGAAAATGAAGTCTGAAAAAGGCCTGTGCAACTTCCCACGCACAAGTTGGGAGTTTTCAAAGGCAATCTTGACGTGCACACTGGTACAGAGAGTCCGACTCACGCTTATGAACATTTTGGAGACAGACAGAAATTAGCAATGCACATTGTGAGGTGCTAAATTAAAGGCATGATGTAAAAACCAATACATTATACTTCACCTCATACATTAAGTATGATTTCCTATAATGTAGTACTTATGGATCTACTTTATCATAAATATTGAAATGCCAGTAAGCCACGGCAGCACTGAGATGAGCAGAATCAAATATTTCTCCAACTCAACATCATATTTTTCATCATCCATTACACTAAATATCATCACAAGTTATTATAAAGTGGGCTAAGTTCACCACAGCAAAACAGCTTTTTGAGGGCAGGGTAGAAGACTGATTGAAGTGCACACATTTCTATACTGACCGTGATTTATAAAGGGAAGCTTCTGAGCTGGTGAGCATAGGAATGCTCTATAATTATTATTGTTATTTTTTGTCCACACCATCTCAGCTTCTCTGCTCAGGTATAGTATGGATCCTACACATTCTTTTTAAATGAGACCCCAGGTGCTTCGTACTCAACTGAGATTTACAGGATAACAATGTTGTTGTTAACTGACAGTGCACATGCTCTCAGCACTATTTGGAAGTCAGACTTTGTGTATATTATAATAAAAAACCATTAACAACCTAAAGGACTGTGGATCTTTACCTTATTGCGTTTGCATTTCATCATATCAATGGTCTGAGCAGTTTTATATGCATGTCAGTGTCTTTGTATTCGTTGCTTGCTCATTACATCACACCGAGCAGCAGCTGTAATGTAACATACTGCAGACAATTTAAATATATTGCAAAGTGAAGAGAATCGAAGGAAACCAACAGAAAGAATAGAATTCGTGGCCCAGTGGTTGTGGGATCTTTCATC
Organism: Perissodus microlepis; assembly: GCF_051167445.1. NCBI lineage: Eukaryota > Metazoa > Chordata > Actinopteri > Cichliformes > Cichlidae > Perissodus > Perissodus microlepis. The sequence continues at coordinate 26,389,155 of NC_140477.1, read as the reverse complement.
TTCTCGCTCCCTCTTGAATTCATCCTCACCTGTAAGAACTCCGCTTGGCTCAGTTGTCATGTCAACTTGGTTCTTCCTGGCGATCCGCAGCATCATGGCTTTGGACCGCCGGTAATGCTGGGTGGCCAGCAACCAGCGCAGGGATTCGGGAAAAATCCTGTAGAGGGAGTGAAAGAGGGGGATGGCGAGGAGAAGCAGACAAAGGATGAGCAGAAGATTTGTAAACGCAAGAAAGAAACAAGTGAGGGCAGAAGAAAACAAGAGGAGAAAGAGACTATTGTTTGTAAAATCAGAGCGAGCTTGTGTGGTGCCGTGTGTACTGTACAAGCCATCGCCTGGCTCAGAGCTGTGGATTTTCTTCAGAGGGCGGAACTCACCAGACGTACGGCAGCATCAGAACGAAAGGACTGATTATAACGATCTGCAGGACCTGCCAGTCATCCCGGTTTGGCCAATGGCGACACAGAGCGGCCACCCCTGGCATCAATAGCTGCCCGCCCACCATAAGAAAACTGGCCACCATAGTCATGGAGAAACGCCAACCTGGCAAACACAGCTCGATCCCTAAAATAAAAAGACAAGCACGAGAACAAAAAGACTTCATCTTACAGAAAACATGGCTTCCTGTGGTGTCAGTGCACCACGAGAGGCGAGTAAATTATGTATGCGCTCTGTGTGTTTGGATGTGATTACCATTATAAACTTGCAGCTGTCTTAATGGCCTGAAAGAGCATGTGTTTGTTTAATGGTGAGGTAGGCACTGAATTTCCTGTCATGAATTATTGAACACTTATTGCTGATCCTTCCCCTGAGAGCGCACTAGTTTAACACCAGGCCTCTTCATTAAGTTAGGATGGACTGCATGTGGAAGCATGTGAGTGAGTTCAGCTGCTCGGTGAGCTTTTCGCTGGAACCGTCCTTTAAGTCCTTCCCACGTGACTGGGCTCCTATCCTTTCCCTTACTGCCTGTAACATGTCACAGTCCAGATGGCCTGGCCCATATGGCAAGGGCCTTTTGAAGGTGACCATTGTTGGTGGATGAGAAGGGAGGAAGGGGGGGATACTCACTATACTCACTAACCTGTACTGTCACTTGTTATTGTGAGGCAGAGAGAGAAAGCTGGGCTGGGGGGTTGACAGAGTAAAGAAAGTAGAGTAGGGACTGAATACAAATTACCTAACCCTCCAAAAGTCCCTCCATTCATCAGTGGAATCACCAGAGGAATGATAATAAAGACTGGTGTGTGAGAGAGAGAGAGTGAGAGAGAGAGAGAGAGAGAGAGAGAGTGAGCGAGAGGAGGAAATACAGAGAAAAACACAATGAGGAAGAAGGAGGCGGGATGGAAAGATGACTAAGATTTTCAGATAAAAGAATGAAAGGAAAATGATTCAGCTAGAGGTTAAAGGTATTACTGAAATTCCCTTGAACTGTTTTTCTTCCCTAGACCTGAGTCAAAAATCTTCCCACACAAGGACCAAAACAGATGAAGGAAACTGCACTGACCCATAATCCTTAACCTGGCCGTCTGCTTCTACTTTTTCTAGCCAAAAAGACAGTGTGAGTCTGTCTCTGGCCCAGTGATGGGAGCAGTATAAAGCTTTTCACTATTTTTTAACATAGCGGTCTAAAAATATAGCATTAAATGTAAATTATCAAATCCAAATGTTTCCAATGTAAAAATAAATAAATAATAACTTTATCTCAAATCACAAAAAGGAAACTGAGAAGTCAAACCACAAGCCAGAGTTGACCCAGGATGTGAATATGATGGATGCTTAGTTACACTTCTGCTGATCGGCTTTATTTTCATATCGGTTTCTTGTCCTGTGTGTTTAGTAACCACACGCTGTTCCCAGATCTCGGTCAGTCTGTACAATTAAAACTGCACAAATCAATAATTTACTCAACAGCAGATCGAACGACTGAGTCTAATGTGAAAGAGGTCGCTAATGGTGACAAACAGACTGAGAAAATCACCCAACTCTGCTTTTTATATCCACCCTGCTGAGCAATATAGCATTGTTTATCCTAGAAAACTCAACCCTGTATAAGGCAGCAACAGGTGGCCATTATTAAGCTTCAGTTAAGCTCTGTGCACTTCATAGGAAACAAGACCAAATGACAAGGATGATGCAGCTAAAAATACAAGTCGCTGACTTTAAATAAACAAGCTTTGTTTCAGCAGGATATGTATACTGTACGATAACTCATTACCCAAAACAACAGTGAATGCAACTTCAGCTTTAAGCATTTGCCTTAACCCATGTCAAGCCATCAGTGCTAAATGTGTCTAATATGTATTAGCTTCTTCTTCTCCTTGACTGTTTTTTAATATCCAAGTATGCAAGTTTTTACTTGTTTACATGCTAGTTTGTACCTGGAAAGTTCATCCGGGAGTCCAGACTTCCCGAGGACGTGAGACGCAGTGCGATCATTCACAATTGGAACGGCAGTGATGGTATTACAGTTCAGGTCCAGTGTGTTTTTACCACATTTTCACTTTAATTTCATTGTGATTTTTATTTACAATATACATTTTCCATGATACACCTAATTACTAGATTTCTTTTAAAAAAATCATGTTTAAAAAACTGGCTTTAAGCAATCATGCAAAATGCTTGGCTATAAAAGGACCATCCATGTGAAATTATTTGGCAGTAAAAACTGGACTGATTCCTTCATTAATTTACATTGGAGTGATCTGAGAACATGGTAAAGAGTTGTTACATGCCAAAGTACATTGCTCTGTTTTTCTGTTGCTCCTGTCTTTCAGGTGTCAAACCTCCACCTATTGGCCAATTCAAAGTTAATTGGTCAGGGGGGACGCAACACAAATGGAGGCCCGTCCAAGATTCGAACCCAGGACCTTTTGCACCTGAAGCGAGAAGCATACCCCTAGACATGATTCTAGGGGTATGCCACTGTTCTAGACATGCTACCTACTATAATATTAATTTTGTCTTTAGCTAAGCACAAACAAACAGCTCATCTGACTCCATCTTATCTTATTCTTTGCATCTTCTTCTGTCAAATCAAACCCTTTGCATTTTGTATTCTACAGGTCTGTCGAAATACAAAAATTTGCTTTTGTAAGGTTAAAAAGTTTTGTTTGTTAAACCTTAATTTGCTTTACTTACAGACAACACTAAACACCAAACTTTATCATCTGGAAACATAAAATTATCATTGCATTTTTACTCAGCTAGTATGCACATGTAGTCAGTTTGAGCTGCAGTCACTCAATATTACCTCTGTTCACAGTCAATAAGACTGAATCACAATCGAAAAGAGAAAATCAACTGTACTTTGGCAAAGGCAATGTATCCCTAAAGTAACCTCACAAAAAAAAAAAAAAAAGCTACCCAACTCTCTGGGGAGGAGCCTGATCCTGCTGACTCTACTGGGATATCAATACGCACACACAAACAGGCATGCTGGCAAGGACCTTTTGTTCCAGCTGAGTGGGAGAATGGCTCTCCTTGTGCTGATTATCTCACTGCCCACTGCCACCCTCCCTCCTGTGTGCAACCCCCCCCAATTCCCTCTAGCTCATCAGTGTGGTTGAAGTAGCTCTCACACCCTCCATAAAAGCACCTCCACCCCCAGCACCACCACAGTTTTTTTTAATCCCCCCACAGCTTCTCATACTTTGCATCTAAAAGTGAACAGTCATACAGAAAGAAAAAGGGTCTGAATGAAAAGAAGCTGATGGAATGGTCAAACTAATTTTCAATGATGAATGGTTAGATTAGATTAGATTAGATGAAACTTTATTAATCCCTCGGGTGGGTTCCTCCGGGAAATTCAGTTTCCAGTAGCAAAGCACCGTAAGAAGTTGCATGTTACAGATACATTAAGGGGAATGAGAGTAAGGATATAAGCATAAATACACCATATATACACATATACACATATATATATATACAGAATATACAATATGGATAAATAGGATTGCTCATTTGAGTGAGTATATTGCACAGTGATTATTGCACAGTCAAATATAAGAAAAAAGACAAAACAAAAAACAAATATTGCAAATATTGCACAGTGTAGAAAAGCCCCTACAACTCAGTTGTTCCCGCCCTCCCTTGTCCCCCTGTTTCTCCTCCCTCTCCCCTCCAGTGAGGAGTTAAACAGTCTGATGGCGTGTGGGACAAAGGAGTTTTTAAGTCTGTTGGTTTTTGACTTTGGGAGAAGCTATAGTACTACCACACACACACACATACACACACTTTTATGTTGTCTGCTGCTCCCTGGCTAACCTTGCCTCCGGCATGAGAACAGCATGGAGAGACAATTAGCTTCCTAACAGCATGAGCTCAGAGTGAGAACCACAGTCTGTGTTTGCGATTATGACGAAGATTTATAGCTCAGCTGGTGATGGGAAAAGATATTGTTGAAATTTTGGAAAAAGGGAGTGTCGTGTTCCTGAAACAAAAAGCTATACTGGAGCCAAAAAACAAACAAACACCCAAAACTATTATAACAAGCTTTCATTAACTGTTCTTAATTGTTTAACTTACAGAGTTGCTATAAGTTAAATGCCACTGTTAGTATGCTAGCTCGCTCACAAGCTAAGCTCAAGCTAAGCTCTAAGCTCACAAGCTCGCAAGCTAAGATGCTAATTAGTGCTAAGCATGAAATAGAACCAAGAGAGATGGGATTTGTTAGGTTGTAATTGAACACTAAGAATCGCAACAAACATTACAAATTGACATGAGACGACCATGCAGTGAAAATGCATGCTATGCCTTCTGATGATACTGCCTAAGGGAAGCATATATAATGTAAACAGAATTGGTCTTAGCACTGAACCCTGTGGAACTCCATAATTAACCTTGGTGTGTGAAGAGGACTCTCAGTTTACATTAACAAATTGGAGTCTATTAGATAGATATGATTTAACCCACTGTGATGCAGTACCTTTAATGTCTACAGCATGCTCTAATCACTCTAATAGAATATTATGGTCAACAGTAGCGAACGCTGCACTGAGGTCTAGCAGAACAACCACAGAGATGAGTCCACTGTCAGAGGCCATAAGGAGATCATTTGTAACTTTCACTAAAGCTGTTTCTGTGCTGTGATGAGCTCTGAAACCTGACTGAAACTCTTCAAATAGTCTATTCCTCTGCAGATGATTAATTAGCTGTTTTAGAACTACTTCAAGAATTTGTTAGATAAAAAGAAGGTTGGACAAACCCCCCAACCTGCTCGGCCTGTTGATTAATTTAAACTAACATAATCATCCTGTTGCAACCAGGTTTCTAACAGGCTGAGTAAATTGATTTGTTGATCAATTATTAATTCACACTTAGTTTTTAGTTTATTTTTTGTCTGTTTGGGAGCTGACACAGTGGGGACTCTGTGGGGATGGGGTTTTGGGGGGGGGTAACAGGAGGCGAGAAGCAAGAGGAAAGGCGTGTAAGACTGCAATTCTGCTTCCTGGTGCCAACTCTGGATAGTCACGTTTTGGGTGTTTTAATAAATTTGGCCAAATTTCTAGAAATGAGAACTGCTCCATCCAAAGTGGGATGGATGCCGTCTCTCCTAAACTGACCAGGTTTCCTCCAGAAAGCATCCCAATTATTTATAAAGCCCACATCATTTTATGGACACCACTCAGACAGCCAGCAATTAAAGGAGAACATACAGCTAAACATGTCACTCCTGTCCAATTGGGGAGGGGACCGACTACAGTAAACTACAGAGTCCAACATTGTTTTGGCAAAGTAACACACAATTCAATATTGGTTTTAGTGACCTCCAACTGACGTAACCCGGTGTCATTACTACCGATGTGAAATATAATGTTAGAATTTATTGAATTTATGTTTACCCTTAGCCAGCAGTTTTAAATTTCCCTTAACGTCGCCTGCTCTGGCCCCTACAAGACAACTGACTATGGTTGCTGGTGTCTCTGTCGTCACGAGCCCTAGTTCGATCCTGGGAGGAAGCACAAATCCCTTTGGGTTGCGTCAGGAAGGACATCTGCAGTAAGGAATTCGCCGAGTCAAACATGCAGAGCTACCCACTGTTTTAACCCTTTGTGAATAGAAGTAGCTGAAAGTAGCTTTTACTCTCCAGTGTGAGGATTTGTGACTCTGCTTTATATGCTGTTTTTTTTTTTAATGGACTGGTACTTTTATAACACTGTTCACCTATTCACACACACATTCATTCAGCACTTTCTATTTCTTTTTAACTAATACATACAGTCTCTCTCACAATAATGAATGTTTTGGGGGAAATGTAGGGTTCAGTATCTTGTGCAAGGACACTTCAACACGAGACTGGTGGAGCTGAGGCTCATACCATCAATCCTCCACCTGAATTTCAATTCAGTTTTGTTTATATGGCACCAAATCATAGCAGTTGCCTCAAGGCCCTTTATACTGTAAGGTAAAGACCCTACAACAATAAAAAGAAAACAGAAAACAGTCATGCTGTTAGCATGTGAGGATTTAACTTAAAATAAAATACCAATTGGAATTTGGACAGACCAAACAAGCACTATGTAGACACCATATGGGGCTCCTGAAACCCCGCTAGGCATTTTTGTGGCATTTTATAGACTACACAATATTAATCAGTCATGACACAAATCTGTTTCAGCCTAAGGGGGTGACTTCATAGACAGCTTGACAAGGGCACAGCATCTGAGTCAGCAGAAGTCCTCACCATGAGCTCAAAACTGCACACACCTGCATACACCGTATAGTGCTTGTCTTTGTCATTTCCTACAAGGAAATCAAGGGGCAGAGACAGAGAGGAAAAGGCAAAGGCATTAACCTTGTTCCACTACTCTAATGCAACTGCAGCCTAATTCTTCTGGGCCCATGCAAATTACATTCACTGAAAATCTTTTGAGAAGCGAATACCAATCCCCCTCTAGGATTCAGTAATGGTACTAAAAATTCTGCAGCTTTCTACAGTTGCTCCAGCGAATCTGCTGGGATTCATATGTTTGATTCACATGTTGACCCAGTTTATGGAGAAAAAGAAACTTACCAAATGTGTCTGTATAAACTTTTCAAATGACTCCTGCAGCATAAAATCCACTTTTCTGCCGCAGTATGCTGCAAACCAGAACATTCAAGTCAAGTCGGAGGTTCGTCAGTACAAGAGAAACTCTTTCGTGTCGAGTCTGAATCAAGTCTGGAGTCCTTATTTTTACTTGAATGTGCCATAGACATTTGGACACTTTGGGGAGGGTAAACAAGTTATAAATAGAGCTGACTATCAGTCATCATTGGTACTACTGAACAAAAATGTATTTCTCCAAGCTTAATTGCAATGCAGGAAGGAACAGTATGTGAAACAAGATATACAACGGCTGTTTAATCAGAACTTACATCTATTAAAGGTGAAATGGAGTCATCGGGCAAACTTAATCAGGAAATAAAGCAGGTGTTAAAAGGAAGAACACGAAGAGCTAATCAATGATGAGAAATAAAACTAAACTAAATAAAACTCTCGTAAGCTTGTTAGTGAACATTTGCTTATTTACACATCCAGTAGATACATTTTAAAACTGTGTCTGTGTCCAAAGAGTCCTTGGGGAACTATGTGGCTCTTTAGCTGTTAAATGGTGCAGTGTGTTCACACAGAGTGTGCCAAGCTTTTGTTGAAAAAAACCTGCCAGCTGTGGCTAAAATTTGCACTTTGATACTGAGCTAAAACCCACACAAGGAAATGTAGTCTGAAAACAAGGTGAAAATACTTTTTTTAGTACTGTACTGAAGTACCATTGGGCTATACGAGATATCAAAAAAGTACATATAAATACAACACACCATGAGGCACCGTGCGTTTTGTATTTGACAAAAATATAAAATCTCCCTACGTGCACTGAAGGTGCTCTATATTTGGATATATTCAGGGCTATATGAGAACTATAAACTACATGGCATGTTCACATGGGGTCTATGAACCAGTGAATTTTGTCAATAATTACTGCTGGAAAAAAGCATATTTTTGTACACTTTTTCAAGAAGACTATGTCTCCAGGATTGTTTTCAGTGTTTGAGCAAAAAGATAATAATGCCTGAATTGTAAGTCCAAAATTTAACATCTGTGGATGTTGGATGCTTGGTGGGTTAACCTGCTAACCAGAAAATCCAAATTTCAAATAGAAATACATCATGATGTTACGCAAAACTGGAGGAAGGATCCCACTCCAGTAGGCTGGTTATTATAACTATTAGAGACTTATTGTATGTAAGCATGAGTTGGAACCAAGTCCACCAGGTCTTGGATTCAAACACCCAGTTTCTCAGTTTTGGGTGGCTTACAAATCAGTAACTGCATAAATGGTTTGCAGGCTCTCATTCCCAGCAGGTCAGTTAATGCCAGGGTGTTGGTGTGGCTCGTTACACAAAAGCAGACACATCAAGTTATGGCGTCAGTGTTGTTCTCAGCGTGTAAAGCAGCGAGTAAAAAAAAGTTGTAAGAAAAAAGGAAAAGCAAAGTGCAAAACGCAAAGGTAACAAAGTGCCTGGCGTCTGACTGAATGCCTCTCTGGCAGTGAGTTGACATGCTTCATTAGATTTTGTTGGTTTTAAAAAGACTGTTTCTCATTGGAAGTATAGCAGCTAATGTAAATATAACCATCTCCTAAATAAAATCCATGGCCCACAACTCAAAAGTTTAAAAAAATGTGGAACAGAGGTCTATTTTAAATACTTTGTCCAAAGCGTGCATAATCGTCAGCCATGTTTTCATGACCTGGCTCAGCGTTCTCTTCTGAAACAGACAGAATAAGAAGGAAAAAAGCACGAGGAAAAGGAAACGCTATCCCCTGCAGTTCCCAGAGGACAACTCAGAGGAAGGTGCCATATTACAAACTAATAAGCCCGTGCAGAAATTGTAAAACAACCAAAAACGCACTACAACACATTACAACGTGCACGTGAACACATTTATATTAGGCAAGCTTCACGGCAGCTCAGTGGATTTTATTATGTGCTGTGTGCTACAGAGAGATAACTAAAAGATGAGAGATTTTAAATGAGCCTCCAGAAAATGAGCGCGCGATTGTGTGAGCGCTGGTAGTAATAAGGATGATGGGGTGAAAGGGTGAGGGAGAGAGGGAGGAGGAAGAGGATGGTGTGAATGGGGGAAGTTGAGGTAAGCAAAGAGGGGGGAAAGGGAAAGGGCTGGAGAGCTGCTGGATTTAGAAACTGGAAGTCAGCGCTGCATTCACAGTAGCAGAGGGTGAAAGGAGGTGGAGGATGAGGCAGGCAGAGAAGAGTGTTTTTAGACACGATAATGCAGACAGAGCAGTGCATCCACAGCATGGACAAAATCATCTATAATACAGAGCACACGTGCTACATGCTTATTTTTGCATTTCTCCTTCCTGCTGCATGCTATTTCCAACTCAGCAGTCCAACAGACACTGCAATTATGTGCCTCTGTTGTTCCTCAGCATCTGTTTTTAACAGCACGTTCAGAACACTGAGACACTCTATTATTTTGCTTCCCTACTACAGCTCATTGGGTTTGAAATGTAACATGACTTTGGGATTAAAATATTGCCTCTGAGCTTTAATTTGAGAATGTTTACATCAATGACGGCTGTAAACATCTGGCCCCTTTATGCACACGGTTCCCCTGTTATGGCGCAGTGCAGCTGGATAATAATACTGAACATTACAGAATAGCCAGCCATAGGGGGGGTTATGATAGAAAAGGAGCGTTCTTGACTGGTTAGTTCAATCACATGACCTTAATTTAGTTTCACCTGCCCCCAGCCTATCAGTGAGCAGTGAACATAGACACAATTACTCACATTCACAGCTAAGGGCAGTGTAGAATCACCAGTTAGAATAACATGCATATCTTTGGACTGTGGGAGTATCAGGGTACTCCACAGAAATGGCTGTTATAGTTTCCGTCTGCAGTGATAACTGATGACTGTTTAAGTGAGCGAGTTAAACTAGCCTTTTGAAAAGTTCAAACGAAACGAAATGAAATGATTTGCAAACTTGGAAAATGGACGTGTTTATTGAGCCTCTAATTGTCAGCAGTTGACTGAGAGTAAACCATTTTCTAAAGCATCCTATGCAATAAAAGTTGTTAAAAAAGCAGGAGCTCAGCCTGAAAGCTGTGTGGAGACAGTTTGGATAATCGGTTTGCTTTGACTGCTTTCCACATAAGATAAGATGCAAACTTAGAAAGATTCCCAGCTTGTCCGATCGCCTGGCTTGCTGTGTTTCTCTTGCCCTGCAGGACGTCTTTCCTAGATCTCAGAGAAGATAGCACAGTCACGGCATCATTAAGCTGCCTGGGGAATACCGGGTGCTTCGATGATGAAACAAAAGGAAACGACCACTTAAAATTAAATCCAAGGTAGCGATTACAGGCAAACGAACAAAACAATATCTCGTTGACTGACTTCACTATTTCTGTCCTACTCTACCTCTCTTGGCAAACAACAGAAGGTGATACCAGTAGAGTATGAAGAAATTTTCTATTAACAGTTCCACCTGTATGTGTGTGTTTTTAGCTTGCAATGAAAACAACTGCAAACTGTGTTCCACTGTTCTGTTGTCAGGTGTAAGTACAGTATGTAGTCTTTACTGTTAATGGGATGCCAGCATCTATTTTCACTGTCATAGTCTGAGTTCACTTCAAAGAGCACCAATCTGTGGCGGGGAGCCGACTGTTCCTCCTACTGCATGCATCCACACCTCACACAAACACCTTTTTTGTTGCACTTCAAAGTGCATATAGACAATCTGTTGTCTCACACACACACACACAAAAATAATCCCACACACACAGTTACTTATCCCATCATTGTTAGCTTGGAACACACAAACAAGTGAAACACAGAGAAACTGCCCCACGCTACAGACATTTTTCTTTAGTAAGCAGACTGTGAAAACAGCAGCAAAAGGGGTGAAGCAATTCATTAGCCAAGTATAGAAACAGAGGATCAAATGTATGCTGTGTGACATTCACAATGGCAAGTATGTGAGAAAAAAGTGCAAAAATGATAATGAAACAAAAACAGGCTTCTGACTTTTTAGGAACAAGGTGGGAAACAACGTCTTTTTTTTTAATGACATTTTTAAAAATTTGACAGCCCACGAACATGACGCCCCGAGAAAAAGCTAAGCACATCCTTACTGCTTCCATAGGAAATACAAGTATTAAAGCGGGGATCATACTTTCCACGGCTGCGAGTCCACTAGGGTCTGCTTGGGTCCCAGTGACGTACATTTAGTCATCAGACTGTTAGTGCAAGGGTTTGTGTGAAGGTCTGTACACCTGCCTATTTTCTGTGACCACACAGATGTTTCCTCTTCTCTGTAACAAGAACTTGGCAGCATAGCTTAGGTTTGTAAAGCTGCAGATGAACAAACCACAAAACTTGTGAAACAACGTCCTTTGGACAAACAAGACCACATTGGAGATTTGGCCACAGTGCACAGCACATCACCACAAACACCTCAAACTAACAGTCGAGTACAGTACTGAAGGAGTGAGGAGATCATATTCTGTGGCCTTTCATACATTTTCTATTATATCATATTCTTTGTAACGACCCAAACTCCAAGTGGTTATCAGTAATATTAAAGCGAAACCTATTATGTTCATTTCCATTTACACATTTTTATTCTTGGACTTGTTGATTCACTCATAATTCATAGTTCAAAACAACCCTAATTCATCTTATACTGGGCCTTCATGCAGCCACACAGTTCATCTTTTAGCTCCCTTCACCTCCCTTTAAGACTTTGTTTCCTGATCGTGAGGGGCTTCTGTGCTCACAGCAGAGACAAGACTACAAAAAACTACCCGAAAACAGCATTTTTAGAGCAGCCTGAAGCCCGAGCTGTTGTTTTACAGGGATTAATAGCATAGGGACTGATCTCGCTATTTAAAACTTTGGTCATGTTTACAATATGATCATCTTCCATTGGAACAGTATATTCATGCAAATAAGAAGAAGCACAATAGGGAATCCCAATGAGTGCAGTTTTCCCATTTCCATGTCTCCCTCACGACTCCCAGTGTCTTGGATTTAAAAGCCATAAAAACAAATATTCTCATATCCATCACAGATTAAATCTGATTCCTCACAAGGCTCTTGGCAGACAGCTCAGGGGAATCTATTTTGCTTGTTTGTTTTCAAAAGCAGTTCAGATGAGATTTATCCAGGACCCCTGCAGAGAGGGACAAAACCCACCCCAAAGCCTTATCTTCATAATGTATGACTAATCTCACTGTGGCCTGAGAAAGAGGGGGCCAACAGAGCAATGAGAAAGAGTGAGCGAAGCGGTGAAGAATGCAAAGGGGTCAAATTGAAAGTATCTGGTGTCGGTTTTAAAAACCTCTGACTCTTCTGCAGAACGTGACACAAGGAGAATATGTTTGGAGTGAAAAAACAACCTTACTGTAAAACATATTCCACTTTAACATTGAGCAACAGAGTATCATGGTGTGCTGTAGCAGCTAACTTTAACAATAAAAGCATATCATACTTCAGATTCAGCCACCAGATCCACTAATGGAAGCTCCTAATAGAGATTCAGGGCCAGGGTTAGTGTTACTACCTATGATGACTTACACCTCAGAGAGCTAAGTAGCCGAGTTTAAGTGCAGTTAGTTTTTCTAAGCATCAAAGTTGAGTTATATGATTCCCTTGACTGTGTGATGTTTTCCAAAGAGGTCAAGGTGGAGTGTTTAGAAATGATCAATTATGCTGGAGTATTTAAACTTCCACCCAAGATATCAGTCGATACATTTAACTGTTGCTGAGTTATGATCAAATTCATTTCGGCTTTAGCAGATTATTCTAGGCTTTCATAATAGCATTACTGCCATTGCCAAACACAGCAAAGGATACACCAGGAAAGAGAACAGAACAGAAAAAGGAGAGAAGAAAAAGACCAAGCAAACAGGCATGAGAAGGTGAACGCTTGTACTTACTGAGCACGTAGAGGGAGAGAGCAAGGCCCGCCAAGCAGAAACCCTCAAAGAAGCGCAAGGTGCTGAACATGGTGACATTTACAGAGAAGGCAACACTCAGACCAAACACCAGCATGAAAAGCACCGAAAGGATCAACACTGGGTGTCGACCAAACCTTAGAAACAAGAGAGAAAGACAGGGAGATAAAGACGTAGCAAAGAGCTTAAAAACCCAGTCAAACTGAGAAAGAAACTTTTCATGTAAAGTCCGGAGAAAGAGAACATTGCATTCATCGTTTCCTTCAGACTCTAAGCACGTCCTGGTCTGGAGGGGCGGGGGAGGGTTAGGAGGTCACTGGGTCAGGTCCCAACTGAGGCCTCATGGCCCGCGTGTTTCTTTACATTGTTTTCTTTACATTGTTGTGCATAGTTGCTGATCCCTAACACAATGCAGGTGCTTATTTTCCCACGATGCCACTCGGGCGGCTTGCAGACGGCAAAAGTGACCGTAATTAACTTGGTGACAGTGGCATTTTGCTCAGTTACAAAAGATATTGTATCATTTAGCTTTGCAGATAGTTCGATGTTTAACCATTAAGGCTCTGCGATACTGTTCTTTAAGCTTCCTACCACTCCTAGAGAAGCTGTCAGACATTTCTTTTTTCTTATTCTCGATAACTCTGGATAAACCACTTTTACAATCTGGTTAATGCCAATTCCACTGTTTGTCTCTTTAGTTTGATTTTGCTGTTATTGATTTTTGAATGGCTTTAAAATCCTCCTCACACAATTTTAGACATTTTTAAATATCTAGCCAGCTAAAGATTGATGTCACACGACAGTCAACAGCTGATGCTGATCTTCACCCAATCAACTGGTCCGTCCTTCGATAATACATTCACTGGCCTTTTTTTTGTCACCTCGCTAGTTCCAGGTTGGACCCTTACACCACCACCAACCTGAGCCATTACATGCAGGATGGATCTTTGCTTTCATGTTGCTTATGGGAAATTCTGACAAGATTTGAATGTAGCAGCAGAAACAGAGGCTCATGTTTCCATGTTCTATTGTTTAATTTTGGGAAATCCATGCAAACTGTAGCCTCATTTTCCTGTCATTTGCTGACAGCAGCAGTATTCAGCATGGTCTTCTGCCCGTACAGTCCATCTGCCTCAAGGTTCAACGTGTTGTTCAGAGATGCTCCTCTGCATGCCTTGGTTGGAACGAGTGGTGATTTGAGTTACAGTTGCCTAATAATAGCTCTAAGCACTCTGGGCATTCACTTCTGACCTCTGACATTAGGAAGATATTTGCACCCAGGTAACTGACCATTTTCTTTAAACTCTACAAGCTGTGTGGGAAAAGCCCAGCAGATGAGCAGTTCTGACAAGATAAACCCATCTGCTACCAATAGCCAACATTCAAAGTCACTTAAATCACTTTTCTTTCTCAATTTGAACTTCAGCAGGTCATCTAGTCCATGTCTAAAGTTCCTGCCATGTGATTGTTTGATTAGATATTTCAGCTAACGGTTAAACAGTGTGCCTAATGAGTGACCGATGAGTGTATATTCTTTGAGTTTATTGAAACAATAATGCAGCACAAAGACATACTGCAGCGTGTTAAAGGGAAAGAAACAAGGTTTTAAAAGAATGGGCAAATTTGGTTAATCGTTGCTTACACTTTTTTTTCCTTCTTCTAGATATGTTTGGCTTTTCTTTGGGAATTTTTTTCAGCCTGCCTGACCATGTTTTTCTGATTCCAAGCAGTGCTGAGGACACTGTTACCATACTGTTACCACCAAATGCAGATCTTAGTTGTGACACCTGGAATTATCCTTACAGTCTAACAAAACAGACAAAGAAGGAGGCAGCGTACCAGTCAGCCATGACACCCATCACTAGGTATCCAAATATGGAGCCCACAAGCAAAGAGAACTTGGCAATGTGAACCTTCCAGGCCGAGTCACACACTAGGTTCCACTGGAACAGAAACAAAAAGAATGAGAGAAACATCAGTCAGATATTGTTTTCAGAGTAAGGCACTCCCAACATGTTAAAAGGGAATAAGACATCAGGAGGAGCTGAGACACTTCTAATATGAACGCTGCACAGAAGCCAAAAAAGAAACGTGGGCTTCTCTCATCAGAATCCTGTCAAACTCTTCTCACTCTCTGACTCACTGTGTTGATAATTCATGAAGTCGGACGCATCTGCAGACATGCTACGAACACTTCTGAAATATTCAAGCGTTCATCCCACATCTATATTTATGTGTGTTTCTGAGAGACAGAGAGAGAGCAGACACAGTGCATGTGGGAAAGCAGCTGTATGTCTGTTATAACAACAATCAATAGTTTCCCACTCTTTCCTCTAAGCCAGTGGGTCAGTGCACACACCACTGCAGCACTCAGCATCTGAAGTTTAGCCAAGGACACATGCAGAAGCACTACGTGTGCACCATACTTGTGCATAGCCTCGACAGCATCTGCAAGAGAGCCCAGTGGAGTGACTGAGCTGTGTGTGAATCCAGTGTTGGTGTTTAACAAAAAATGTACACATCTCCCTGCTGAGCATCCAACTGCACCACGAAGAGTGAGTAGAAAGAGACAGTTAGAGGTTATGCTCTATGATGGCTGGACAACACAGCCACTGTGAGTTTATTAAGTCTGGGCTTTTAGCACCGCTTTTATCTGAGAAAGCAGGTGTCATTAATGCACAAATGCAGAAGCAACGATCAGCATTGTTGCTTATTAATGTTCAGCCTCTTCTTGTCACAAGGATTCAGTTTGGTGGGGGTGTTTTTCTGAATTCTGTCTCTGTAATTGGATTCCAAGAAAAAATAAATAAACTAAGGTTTGAACATAAGCACATGTCAGAATTATCCTGCTTGAGGACCCCGGGGCAAATATGTCAAACAGAGTCTCATTATGCTTCTGTGTTTATTGTGCTTGAATACTGCCTCCTCCCACTACCTGTAGAATAGTATGCTAATGTGATCATTAATGTATTATCTGTGCGCTGTGCGATATAAATGAGTCAACCAAAGTTTTCAGCTATTGTGACACAAGATATGGCTTCAGTATTAGTTTATTGCCATAAACCAGTTGACACTAGCACCAGCAGAGCTCTGGGTAGGAATACTAGTCTTAATGTATGTGCGAAAACCTCCCATGATGCACTGAGCGCTTCTCCTTCATTGGCCTCTTTTGACTCGCCATCTGTTTATACACAACTTCATGTCATTAACTCTTTTTCGGCTCTGTCCTGTAGTTTGTGTATGTGTTAGGCTCTCCCGGCTCCTATTTTCTCTCTTCTCTTTCTCTCTCTGCACACTCCACTCATACACTCTGGAATTCAGGCGCTTAAGTGTAAGATGTAAAAAGAGTCTCATTATTCTCTTTGAACTGATGTACCAGGCAGCACCAGCTCACTCCAAAGCACAATAAATAAATAAATAAATAAACAGTACGCGGGTCAGTGGGTAACGTGTCAATCAACTGTCTGAGGCTGGCAGTAGTGATGATGACGGCAATCCCCCCCACCTACCCACCCCTGAATAACACTATGGGTCTATGGCGCTCACTCGTTACCTTGGTAACCACATTCTGACTAAGTCCCGTCTGCAGCTCCAGCCTCCACTCCTTACAAGCGCACAGCATTCCGACGCCGTCGCCGTATCCGTGCCCGGTGCCGTTGCCTGTGGGCTTCAACGAGGGCGCGATGCTGGTGACGGTGACCGGCGGGGTCGCCGCGGTCCAGTCGCTTTCGTTTGCCAGTGGCTGCACGCAAGTGCCATTGGGCTGCGCCAGGAGGAAGTAATCCGAAAACTGGCTAAAGCCGATGAACAACGCCGGTATCCAGGTCAGGACCACGAGCTGCTTCTGGTGTTTCCCGAAGCCCCCGAGAGACGGCAGAACGGAGCCGTCGATGTGCGGCAGCAGCCGGGGCGCCGGGCGCTCCACCGGGGTGAAGCCGTTCTCAGGCGTGTGGTCCTGCGCCTCCGGCCGTCCCGCTGCCATTACGACCCGGCACAAAGAGAGCAGCTGTGCGCAACAGCAGGCGAAGCGAAGCCCCCGCTCTGTCGCCCTCCGCGCACTCTGCGTTAAGCCCTTTGACA
The DNA here is from genome assembly GCF_051167445.1 of Perissodus microlepis. Lineage (NCBI taxonomy): Eukaryota > Metazoa > Chordata > Actinopteri > Cichliformes > Cichlidae > Perissodus > Perissodus microlepis. The sequence goes on along the minus strand of NC_140477.1, from coordinate 26,372,114 downwards.
CAAAGGAAGCTCGCCGCACAGATAAATCCGGTGTACGGCCAACAAAAGCACAAACCCCAAAACACACACAGACAGAGAAAGAGAGAGAGAGAGGGGGGGGGGGGAGGTCTCCGGTCCGTGCGGGCGCGCAGATGCACCGAATCACCGAGCAGTCGTCCTCATGGCGACGGGACTTGAAGTGACCGGTGGGTGTCCGAGTGGAGCGGTTGTGTCAGGAGGAGGATGACGCTGTGGAGAGGCTCCCGGAGAGCGGTGGGCTCGGACGGGCATGCTCACGGGCTTTGTATTCCATGAGTGCAGCCGGATCCATCCATGCGCCAGGCCCGGTGGTTGAATGGAAGTGTGATACTGAGGTGCATTCAGATCTTCGCAAGATCTGCCGGTTCCTCATCCGCGAGTGCCACAGGTCTCATACCTGTCCAAAACGCGACCCTCTGCAGGTGCGCGTCATTTATCTCCTCGAGCCCAGAATGCGCGTCCTCGCAGACATCACGAGTCCACTTTTGAGAGCGCTGAGTTCAGAGACGCAGTGAAGCACTGCTCGGTTTGTCACAGTCTAGTCAATGGGACGCTGTGCCAGAGAGGGGCTTGGAGCAGTAACGGGGGACGGAAGACAAACCCCGCCCTCCTTCGTCGCGCTATGCGCTGCGATTGGAGAGCCTTCAAAGAGCGACTGCACCACTGACGGGCATCTGCAGGCAACAATGATCCCCTTTGTGCTGCCTGTGCCCTCTGCACTGAGGAGAAAGCGTGTCAGGATTACGCACTCATCATGTTTTCCGCTGATTCCACATGATTCACGGTGAAGGGATCAAGTAGAGGGCTCAAGTTTGTGTCTTGTGTTTTTTTAGTCGATTTGTGCCGAAGTGTCCACCGAACAGCCCACTCAGGCAGTTTTGCGTCATACAATCTTTTTCATAACCGTCATATAAATAGGCAACGTTACTTACTGGTTTGGGGAGACAATAGAAGAAGATGGCAGGGGATTGGAGGAGTGATGTGCTGCACCTCAGACGCGAGGGGGCGTTAGACGATCGCAGGTCGGTTATATCAGCTCTAGATCAGGCAATCGGCAAAAATCCAAGAAAGGGAAATAAAAAAATAGCCCGTATTTCTTCAGAATGGTGCACGTTGGGACATAAATGAGGGCCAAGGCTCTTTGGTCTTCAGATGTGGCTGCTGATATGGTGATGTGCCAGCGTCTGTCGCACATGTTGTGAGTGACCTTGAGATTCCAGCAAGTGACAGATTTTGTCTCAGGACTGGGAAAAAAGTGTAATGTGTGAAAACTAGTGTGACTTGCGTGAAGCTGTGAGCAGTGTACTCCTGAATGATTTTGAGTGACATGAAGCTGGTGTTCAGGCTGCGGCTCACTGAGGTGACAAAGAGGTGACAACTTGTGCTCAGCCCCAACTCATTTCTCACCTCCTTCTTTATCCCCAGAGCACTTTGTTACGGCTCCACGCTGAGGAGAAGGAAGAGGCTTAAAAAGAACCCAGGAGGCTGTTTTGTCGTGTGTGTGTGTGTGTGTGTGTTCCAACCACACCCATGTTGTAGCACATACCAGAGCTGACTTGTGCTCTGCCCTTATTAGAATGCAACCCCATCAGTACATCCAAAAACAACAACAACAATAATTATTGAGTTTGATTTTGCAAAACTACACCGTGTGGCTTAGTGAGTTGAACTTATGGTCATTTCATTTAAAGTAATGCAGAACCCCATCTATAGAGGATAACCTTTGTTATTTTGTCACAGCTACAGCTGGCAGATGTGCGGTGCACAGGGAATTGCCAGGTTTCTGTGATAGACTCGCTGGTATGTAACTGTGCCTGTGTAAAACGTGCGGCTTGCAGTTTTCTCAAGGAGTGCTGATCCAAACCACCCGAGTGAGTGACTGAAGTCACATTGTGACACATTTGTTACATTAAAGAAGAGAATAAAGAAAAAAGAGATTTTTTTAAAAAGTCAGTAAAAACTAAAGGAGTCTGCATGTTCTCCTCACATCTGTGTGGGTTCTCTCCAGGTACTCCAGCTTTACTCAAAGGTGTAAATGTGAGTGTAAATGGTTGTCTGCCCAGGATGTACACCGCCTCTTGCCCTGTGGCAGCTGAGATAGGCTCCATCAACCCTGCAGCCCTGAACTGGATAAGCAGAAGAAAATCAATGGATAGACGGTGCTTTATTGAGACATTTAAACTTAGAGTAAGTCATGAGAACATAACTGTTAGAGAGTGTTCTCATGAACAGAGAGAAAGTTTGTCTGTATCCCTCTCGCCAAATACACACAGAGTGGCGCAGGCAGCAGTCACTTCACTCCATTAAATGAGACCCGCTCATCGAGATGGTCCCCAGCAAAACACTCTCCAACTCTGAAGTGGTGCAGACAAAAAACTGTTGAGACAGAGAGATGAAAATAGAGAGATTTTACACATTATTATTAATATATCCAAAATAAGCATTTAATGATTTCCTATTGTTCAGCCTGTGGGCACATCTACTCCATAGGAATCATTCACCATAAACAATTTCAGAGTTAAATGATAAGAGATATTGATCTAACAGAGGCATAGGAATGGTACAAGTGCAGTAAATCTGGTGATTTCTAAAGTAATTCTTAAATTTATCAAGTATCAAAACAGTCTCAGCAGTCGGGTGATTAAGCAGACTGTAACCAAGATCATTTTGGTATTTTTAGCAGCTGATAAAGCACAATGTGGTGGGATTACCAGCTTTTAGTTCTAGGACCACAGACTTCTTCAAATCTAATCTTCATTTTATGTTAATAGCAGGCTTGCACAGTTTTATTGCATGGAACTTGGATTGTTATAAAATCTCTCCACTACAGACAGACACACCTGCCAAAGCAGTCAGAGTCACCTTTGTGATTGTTCCTGCTGCAGTGGTTTTCATTCTCCAGCGCCACTTTTTGCCATAATGAAACGGACACGTGGACAGACACAACCACAGAGTGAAAACATTTCTAGCTACACTGTGTTAGGTAAATATTACATCTTCTCACCCTAGATGACAATACTTCCAATGAAAAGCTACAAATCCATTAATAAATGTAAAACTGTGAGATCTAAGCCAATGTCATGATGACCCTGACCCTAAGTTCATGGTAGTCAGTCATCATTTTAAGTGACAGACATCAAGTAAAGTCAGGGTTAGGGTCACTAATGATGATTTAGATTCGAAAAGGTTAAAAGGATGTGGCACTGGTGTGCCCTCTTCTTCAGGTGCCAACCCGGGGATTGGACCACACCTGCACATTTTCATAACAATCCAAGGCGACATTTAAATGCCTGCCAAAGTGCTCAAAACTCCCTCTGTTGTAGTCCTGCCAAAGGACATTTCCCAAACACAAGGAGAGATACAGAAAGACTCACAAGGCGAAAACAATACCAGCAACACTTTCATAGCTAGTTAACAGAAAACCTGTTTGTGATTTTCCCATCAAAACCAGCATTAACAGACAGTTAGTCATAATCTGTCAGTCATCTCATTAGGCTGACTCTTTGCACAGGTAAGAAAGATGCAATCAGCACAATCGTGATCACTTAAAGTAAAACACAGGGAAACGCTAATGGCCCACTGACTCCAGCAAAACTGTAGGTTGCCTCAAAATAGAAATGCAAAAAGATATAAAACTTATTGTGAATCAACCACAGCTTGCTTTGTGAGGCTTCCCACCTAACATCAGCTTGCTGAGGTGGGAGAAAAGGTTAACTGTTTGGATTTTGCGGAGGAGCTGAATCGGAGCGTATTTGAGCTGGCGGTTCTCACACATTGACCGTGAGACTCAGGAAACTTCAGAGAGTACTTTTCATGCTCCCTCACGTCACACATGAATGCAGGCTGTTCAGTAGGTTATATGTTATGTAATTGCTGAGTTGTGTGATGCTTAGTGCCACCTAGAGGTAATTTTAATAGACCAAGTTGCAGAAAAATACTTTAAATTAAGGCTAATTGGTCATTTTAAATAAGGGTGGCTGCAGTGTCTCATCCCGTTCTGCTTGTGAGAGAAGTGAAGAAAGCAAAATGATGTTTACACTGATGTTTAAGTATTTCTTGAACCCATTCTTCATTAATTAATGAAGCTTGGCAACTGGCGTGACTGCTTATGTTTGTTGTTAAAAAGTCCAACAGTCTATCACAGCCGCATGTTTATGAGGTAAAGTCTGGAGCTAATGACTCAACTCACAAGTTCCAGTCAGGTCTGTGCTGCCTTTCATAAGTCCCTAGAAACCAGTGACCCAGACTGGCTCAGGTGTCAGGTGGCATTCATCACTGGCTCCTCCCTCTCATTCATCTCTCTCTTCCCCAGCCCTGTCTCCATGCACCACCCCCAGGAGGCATATCCATGTCAGCCTGCTGCACAGGTACACCACTGTCACAGGATGACTGAGCTGCAGCAGACTGTTCTCCTGCTCTGTCCTTCCTTAAGGTAGACAGCAAGCTACACAATGTACTACATAATAATATTCAAAGCTGCAGGTTTATACCAGCTTAGATTTGACTGTTTATGTGCAATCTGAATGTTTATACATCAACCTGCAACCTTGCATCAACCTGAACAACAGGTTGATGCAAACTGCCTCAGTCAGTTGTGTTTTTATCTTTTCCTTCCTTATATATTCTCCATTTTATTCACACACATCTGCAGAGGTGCAAACAGAAGAACATGAGAGCTTTCTTTCACTTCCTTGCTTCCAAGTCTCTTTTTAACATCGATTCAATGCCCTTCATTAAAAATTTATGGCTGCCAAAGCCTTAAGAATAAAACCTAATTCTTCTCTTTGAGTGTCAGTTTGTGTGTGTATGTGGTGTGTGTGCACGCCCATGTGTGTGTCTGTGTGTGTGGTTGCCACATATCCAGCTCCACCCATAACTCTGCACCAGCACTGGTATCAGAAAATTCAAAGTGTGTGCAAACAGAGTCTGCACACAAAGCAAATCCAAACGAGCAAAAACACATAAATTAGCCATGCGCTAAAGACATTTCAATTCAGCTGCTCACTAATGTCTCTCTATTGTATGTGTTTGTTGCTGTGAGGCTTGCGTGGCTCTTCTTTTGGCTTTACTTGGCATGAACTAGACTAGGCATTTAGGATTTTTACAGCCTGGGTGTGAAAATGTTCTCAAAATGAAGTGAGTTTCTGAGAGCTGCAAAAACAAGTCTGCTTAGGTCTCAAACCCATCTGTCACTACTTTCCTATTACAAAAGCAGATTTTCACTTTTGGACTTGGTTCCAGCAAAACTATTTTTAGAAGTATTTTTGCAGAAAGCTTCGGTAAGAACAAGGTGACCTGACATGCAACAAAGTTTCCCAGCAAGTATCAAACACTGTGTTTGAAACATGTGATTCGGTATATAGATTCCATTTGTAGTCACCTCTATAATGATTTGTACTTGTTTTGCAGGCACAGGACCTGGGCACCTTGCAGTCACTGAGTTGACCATGAACTCTTCTGTATACCAAAGTACTCTAAAGATAAATGTGAGACATATATCTGACAGCTAAAGCTTTGCCAAAAGGTCGGTGACGGGACAATGATCCCAAGCACATCAACAAATCTTCAACAGAATGGCTGAAATAGAAAAGAATAAAGGTGGCACATTGATCCAGGCACATTCCAGACCTCAGCCTAATTGTTGCTGTGGCAAGACTTTAAGAGAGTTGAGCACAAACGAATGCCAAACTTAAATGAACTGTAGCAACAGAAAAAAAAGCAGGAAAATATCATCCACAGTGAAATGAGAGACAGGAACCACTTATTTCAAGTTGTTTCAAGTTATTGTTGAGAAAAGTGGTTCTACAAGCTACTCCGTCATAGCATGCACTTACCGTCTCACATGAATGCATAGAATCCTAAGAAAACTTTCTTTCTCATGGGAGAGTTTATTCAAAATGCCAAACCATTACTTCCATTTTCAGCTCATTTAGTTGAACTTAGTTTCTCCTCACAGCACGTTTGACCACACAAATACTGAGTTATTCATTAGGATGATTTTTTTTGGGGGGGGTCAACATTTGGTAGTTTCTTTTCTCATTTTTTAAATGTATTTTTTATTTATGGAAATTATTGCTTTCACTTTTGTATAAGTCCACTTTGCACCAACTTGCACAAGTGCAGGCTTTAACATGTCACATGACATGCCTCTAGCCTGCAGGGTGCAAAGCAGAGGGGGTGTTGCAGGGCCACGCCCGTTTTTGAGTCCATGATCAGCTCTGCACTTTGGTCTTTGTTTATTCTGTGAAGTCTTATATCGACAGCGCAGCTTGACACATACTTGACATCAAGCGTGTGAACTGCAACAACATTTGGTGTCAGTTAATTTAAACGTAATCAAACTTCATACGTCTTACTTTTAATCTGCACTTTAAACTACCATGGAAAGCACTGATTTATGAAATGCAGATCAAACGAAATTCAGATCAGATTAACACTGATTTCCTAATTGCATATCCTAATCGTTGCTCCAAACATTGTACTTGTGTACTTTTATAACACTATTTCAGTGTGATGCAGGTTCTAACTAGAAAATGAAATCTAGTCACAAAGACAATTTTCTTCATGTTCATCATTTCTAGTAATAACTCGGAGAGCTGAGAACAATAGTCAGCCAGCAGACACACCCTGAACTCTGACAATTATCAACATTGCTCATCGCCACTTTTAATCCTTTATCGTGTTGACTGAAAACTTTCCCTTGGCACACACAGGGATGCACACTCACTCACATACACAGATGAGGACATGGAACACTGAAGATGGGACAAGATGAGACAGCCCCTCAGACAGTAAAAAAAAAAAGCAAAACAAAAACAATTAACATTCTCCTGTTAGAGGGTGTCAGTCAGAAGGTATGAGCTGTTTGTACATGCTGTGTTGGCACACCAAGCAGAGATGGTTGTGTCTGTAAAACCCTTGAAACCAACCATACATGGGTGTGGTCCTGGGTGTGGAGTATGTCCTCCACTGGGTGCTTCCCAGAGCTTTCCCGAAGGTGTTACAGGGCGTTGAATATATTAATATTAATCTGAAAAGCTGCAACGGCTCAAGGATGAGTCAAGCTTTACTCAGTTAATTTTTGTTACTTGAAATACCCTCTTCTTTTGAGTTATCTAAAAAAAAAAAAAAAGCAATCACTGATCTGATAAAGCCAGTTTATATAAGCTCTGCACTGCATTTAAAACCAAGTAGTTGCATTTGAAATAATGCAATAAGAGTAAAACTAAAATCGTCACCTTCTCTTGGCTGCTGTCCTTACGGGTTGGCTCACTGGACCATCTCCCTCCATTTCACCCTACCCCTAGCATCCTCTTCTTTCACACCAACCCTCTGCATGTCCTCCTTCATTGCATCCATGAATAGTCTCTGTGGTCTTCTCTGTACAAGTCCAAACCATTGAGCTCAGCCTCCTGTCTTTTTGTCAGTAGAGACCATCATAGCAGGTCTCACTAACACCTTGTAAACCTTCCCTTTCACTCTAGCTGTTATCCTTCTGTCACCAATCAAGTGTAAACTAAACAGATATACAGACTGCATACAAAAATGGATGTAGCTTTACGATTGTTATGTTCTGATGATCACAGGAAATAAAGTCAATTAAAACAGTGTCCTCAGAATAAATGCTCACATATGTGTCTGGAGGCATTTTAAAGAGGTCTGTTGACTTCCAGAAAGACTTTCGTGTGTAGAATACATTTTTTCAAGCATAAAAGTTGACATTTTGGGTTTTGCTTGGTTATTTTTTTGGAAATGCCCTGCTGTTATCAGCCAATACTATCAGACTTGGTTAGCATAAACTGAACAGGTGTAGCATTCATAACTGCCACCTAGTACTAAGTAAGAAGACAGGTAAAAATACTACAGGATATAATTTGTGGACAGGCTGTACCTCACAGATCACAGTGTCAACTAACTGAGTTGGTGAGCCAGCAGCACAGTAGCAATATAAGCTCTGGAGATTTGGTCTCAGGACTTGTCAGAATTTCTTTTAACTGATTGTTACTAAAAGTGGATAAACTCTGTTAGTTAATTCACTCAAGACGCAGAAAGTATTTATGTATTAGAATCATCAACACTGGTAGACGACCTGCTTCCAAAAGAAAACAAGTTTGCTGTTGGTGCACTGCAAATGCATATTTAATAGCTCAGCATGCACACACAAAATGTGAGGCTTTACCTGTCTTCCACAAACAAATCCACCAATTTCCACTGAAATTAAATTCTATAAAATTATATTAAAAAAATAATAAGGGTTGGGCCGCCCAGCCCTTATTTTATTTGATAATTTTATACAATAGGCAGCTGCTTTGAGTTTAAGGGTTGGGCACACGTGTGCCCAACCCTTAAACTCAAAGCAGACTCATCACTTACATAAAGATGAATGGAAACACAGAAGAGCATCTGTCTCCTTTCCTGTTAGATGGCCCCCTTACTCACTTTCAAATTTCTAACTTTGGCATTTGTGGCCCTTGATGTTTACGAGAGATTGTTTTCTGTAAAATTAACCATGCCGTAAATATCTAAAATATTTCAATGTTTTAGTTAAAAAAAAAACAACCCAACATTTTAAATAATGGAATTCAGCAGCAAAATACACCTGATGTTTAGGCTCATCATACTGTGGAAAATACATGTTGCATTGCCCCAGGACCTAAAGGTGAATGTTGGGTTGTGGAGAGGTTAAAAGAGCAGCAATGCAGGGAAGGAGCAACACTGACAGTGAAAGGGACAGATAGGAAACTCTGAGAAATTGGAAGGTTGAAATATGAAGTTTATGAAGTGAGAGTCAGGATTTTTTTCAGCTTGAATGTCCTGAACTAGATGAGGTCCCACCAGGAGAATAAAGATCAGTGGAGTTGTTATGGTTTTAAAAATGACAACATGAATAAGTTTCTCAGGTCAGACTAATTACTGAAAACGAAGTGTCTGCTCTTTGAATCTTATTCAGATTTAAGCATCTTTATTCTTTTTTTAATGTTTGAGCTGCACTGACTCGTTTTCTAGGATTACACCTTTTTTTTAACATGCTTCTACATATTTTGGCTACCGTAGAAACTTTTTATGCAAGCCTTGTCCTGTCTCCAGAAATATGGAATGAAAGGAGATAGAGGAGGGTGGAAATTCTCACCACGCCTCAGAAACATGCCCTAAAATGATTTCACTGATTCACCCAGAGGACAAAAAAGGATCAAACGCTCACACAAAACAAATGCGGAGAATTTAGTGGCTGACTTACAGAATCTTACATGCCTTTCTTTTTTAAGAAAATTACCATGGTCACGCACACCTGGGGTTCTATGAATTATCATTATCAGTCAGGACTTCTTTTCTCTCTTTTCCTTTATCCTCACCCACAGAGGTGAGGCTGATGACAGTGTTTCCTGAGCCTGGTTCTGTAGATGGTGTTCTTTTTTTTAATACTGTCACCAAAGAAAATCTAGTTTCTCTCTATAATATTGTAGGGAATCTTCAGATTACTGTTCTTGTGAATTAGACCTACACAAATAAAGTTAATTCACACTAAATAAGTGACAAATGAACTTTCAGGGCTGAAAAGGGTTAGCTTTAAAGATAGGGGAAGGGTAGTGCAGGAATGTCATTTTGGCAAATCTGTGTTTATGTGCAGGCAAAGGTGTGCTCTTGAATGTCATTCGCCAAAGGGAATAACATGAAGTTAAGGTGGGACTTCTTTCTTTTTTTTCCCAGAGAAAATGTTAGACCAGTTCATTACCTTTGAGTCACTCACAGAAAGGCAAGCGCACATAAGCTCTGGGAGTTGTAAGACCATCCTGGTGTGTCATTGGTTCCCAAAAATTCTTTTCCACTCTATCATCAGCACCAAGTCTGCAATTAGACTTGAGCTAATGGAAAACAAGTCTTTGTAATAAATCATACCAGCAAACAAACACTACTGTTCGCTCTCGCTTGCACTTTCCCTCCTGTTTGCTCGTACATAACTCACAATCCCACACATTTCCAAACACATACATGCTACATTCCGCAAAGGTTGCTGAGTTTATAAGTTAGTGTAGGGAGACTCTCCTCAGGCTGTAGGGTGCCAGTCCATATCATCAGTATTTATGCTTGCAGACAGCCTTAGGTCAAAGTCATTAGGATGTTCTTTCCTATGAGTGAGCTCCTTATGCACAAAGACATATTTCTGAAACATGATTGTCGTGGCTCAAAAACTGCAAACCCACTAAGTGGCTCTCTCTTCATTGTTGGTATTTCTGGCTTTGAAGAGAGTTTTTTGGTCATCATTTCTATCTCATACTAAATTTTCCTTAATGCATAAGATTTTTGCTGCTGGCTAGGCCTCCCTTTAAAAGACTGTGATCTGGACAACCTTAATTTAATCAGGGGAAACTGAATCTGAGGAAAGAGCACTTTTATTTTAGTGTCATGTGACTAGATTACAGAAACACACACATATATATATGAAGTCTATAAAGTGACACTGTGTCGTTACATTAGCAGAAAAGCAATGCAAAGGCATTAAGAAAAACAAGAGCATTCAGTATGTAAAACATCTTTAAACAGAAATTTTAAATGTTTCAAGGTAACACAAAACCTGTGGTGACCCAGGACAGTTGTTAAGCCTGCTTCATGTGTCAGGTACAAAATTATTAAATACAATTTCCAAAATAATGAATTTAAAGTAAAGCAGTTTAGCCAGATGAATAGACAATAGAATAGAAAGCCTTTGCTGCTATTAGATTACACAGAAAACAATTAAATCAGGCGTGCTACACTTGATTGTATTAAAACACACAGTAACTTTACACAAATTCTATGTAAAAATTAGATAAGTATATAAACTAAGAAATATATGCAAAAAGTCTCAAAAAACAAAATAGGCATCTGCAGAGCTACAAAAACATATTATAGTGTTTATTCTATAAAAATAAAAAGGGAGAGGAATGCTTTAACACTCTTGATTAGTTTATAAATGAAAGTCTATGATTTAAGAAATTTCTTTGCATTTATTCACAATTTTCCACTTTGCTAACACATTTAAAGCCAAGGCAGGTCACACCGCCTACTTTTGAACAAAGACTGTACATTAGTAAAGAAAGAAAACGTGAGCAATGAGAGCAATTTGTATCTCTGCTGAAACTCCACAGCAAAGAGTTCAAAAGGCTTTAAGCTGAGCTGGTGAGTCATTTTGAAAGAAAAGAAACTTACAAAACCAAAGTAAGCAGCTTTGTGGAGCACTGGCGATTGTGCAGATAGACTGGGACTCAAAGTGACCTGTAATTCACTGTGAATGCATCTTTAAAATGGGGAAATGTGGGTATTGCTTGAAAAAAAAAAATATTAGTATATTACCAATAACAGCAAATAAGTGACTTGTTGGGAAAAGAAGTACACAAGGTGGTCCGACTGTGATTATGGACATCCCAAACACTGATAATAAAATTTAGTGTTACTGTCGTTACTGAGTGGCTGCTAAACCTGTTTTTCCAGTGAGTCCCACCCATTGCCTGCAGGCAGTTGTGTGAGCAATGTTAAAGTGTGTGTGAGAAAGAGTGAGTTTCTTCTCAGTTGAGGACGCAGACTGAAAGCAGATGGGAGGGGCATGTAAAGACTTAAAGACACCTGTGGAGAAGAGGAGTGAGCGATACCCCGGCAGCTGTTTTAATTTAAATTTCAAAAGATGCATCACCTGGTGTACTGGATGTATTATCTGTACTTTAAGCAGTTTGCCTTTAAGGCCTTTGATTATTACAGCCATTACTTTACTAGTTTCTGCTTAATATGACAGATGTTGTTAAACTAGGAATGTAACTAAAAGCAGTTGTTTTTATATCCTAGGCACATCTGTCAAGGGAAAACCATACTTAAAAAAAATAAAAATCTAAGCACTGATCGCATTAGTATATAGTCCTATCTAGTCCTTTTACTGAATCATGTATTGTATGTTGAGCATATTGTATATACAATACTTTTTTTTTTTTTTTTCAAATAATCAGTGTGTACATTTGAGCTATCCTGGCAAATACAAGCATTTCCTTCTTCTGCTTTATAATTGTGAGGATGCAATCGACTTCATTCCTTAACTAGAACTGCCACCATGAGTAATCCATCACCTTGACACTAACTAACAAGTTGTAAGTTTCCAGCTTCCAATTTGGGATGATCTCTAACTCGCTCTCATAATCAGTCACTTTAAAAATATCCCCACTTTACTAAAGCACACACATAACCTGACTTTTCAGAAACATCGTTATTTTAAAAAAGAAAGAACTGCATCACTTTCCAAATGCTGATCGCCTTCTGTTCAAATGCTATCTGATCCGCTTTCTCAAACTGTGCTTTTAAAACTGTCGCTGTTTGCCAAATGCTCCTCTCAGACTCTGATTTCCATAACCGACCCATGCTTTCCAAAAATGAGCTGTCTTTATTGAAGCCTCCTCATCATGTAAAAATGTCATAATGTTTCAAAACGTCCTGCATTTGCGAGGTGTTCAAACCTGTGGACCTTAGGGTCTCACACACACACACACACACACACACACACACACACACACACACACACACACACACACACACGCACACTGTCTCCAGCTGAGTAGACAGGGGAGTGGCAGAAAGAGAGATAGAGAAAGAAAAAAGTTTTTGGCTGACAGACGGAGAGGTGTGGTCACAAGGCTCCAAAAACGGTCCCGTCCTGCTCTCGGTTTGCAGTCTGCACCGGAGGGACCAGGGCGGACAGGGTGGAGAGAGAGAGAGAGAGAGGGCGGCAACCTGTCAGGTTGTTTCCGTCCACTTAGTTTCGTCCACTAACTTCTGTGGAGCCGCCGAGGCTGCCGTTCTCTGGTCACCATGTCAGCGGACGGGTCTCAGCAGGCCCTGAACATGCTCCGCAGGGCCAACTCCAGGGCAGAGTTGACTGGAGAAACCACCTACCAGTACGCACGGAGCGACGGCTTCCACGGAGGGGGTAACGGATACGACCAGTACGGATACGACGGACACAAAACCTCCACCCATTCAAAGTCCGCGAAGGGAGATGGGACCACGATAGGACTGACGTGGCTTGAGGCCAGCATGGTTGGGGGGGCGATGAGCGGCGCCGGCCGGGGGACGACCAGCGGAATGGGGTATGAATTTAAACTCTATCTTCCACAAGTTTTGGGTTTCTTTTTGCACCTGTGGCCAATGTGTGAACTGCAGGGCACGATAGCTTATTAAATATTAACCGTGACAGCCTGTGTTGTTTTTTTGGGCCCTGCAAACACTAAAAACACCCGATACTCACTGGGCTTTAAAAAAGTGAACAAAGCAATTAAATGCACATCAGCCCGCAAGAGTATAATTGCAGGGAAATGTTCTTGTTCTGCAAAGTAACAGCATTTCCACTTGTTTTGTAACACTGAAGCAAAGCTGGTGGTAATTGTGTATAAAACAAAATAAAGTGACGTTTAATTCAGATTGGTTTGCAGAGTCACGTCAGTGACATAACTGATCATACACACTGATAATGCGCAGTGATACACGTCGTGATGCTGACATACAGCTGTTGTCTTTGGCACATCTTTTCAATTGTTCCTCAGCTTCTGCTCTGCACAGGAGTAAACCTCCCCGGGGAGAAACGAGATTTACAGTCCGCGTTAAATTGCCGCCTTCCCTCTGCTGCTTCACAGACCCACGGACACGCGTGTCGGTTTAACGCATGCAACTCTATCAGCAGCACAAGGATTGTGTTTCTGACCCTGCACTTTGAGGAACGTGCAGATTTATTTAATTCGCAAACATAAGTTGTGAGTCAAAGCAACTTCGTTTATGGCTTTGATAGTTTTATATCAGGGAGTGATGTTTGAGATAAGGTACTCATGTAAGCCCTGTGATTAAGGGAAAAGTGCCTGGGGCAGCTTATGGCAAATATAAGTACATTTATTACATTGTTTATTATAGCTGGTAGCACTTTTTTCTGGATGGTAAGTAAAACAAGAAATACAAGTGTAGAGATGACAGAGATATTACAGGTGTTATTTGGAAACAGTGCCCTCATTCATAGCTAGTTAAATAAGCCAATGTCAGCATAGATTTTTAGGGCAATAGTTATGATATATGTGATAACACAAGTATATCAAAACTGGTCAATAAAATTGATAATAGAGATACATAGAGTGGGTCTTTATGCATATTTTAGAATGAGGTTAACATTTTAGTTTATATTGTAGCGTCCCTCGACAGAAGACACAGACGATCAGCGTTCCAGTTACCGGTGTTTATTCAGAAGAGTAACACGGGCTACTGTGGGCCGTAGCCAACGCCAAAACAACAGCGAAAAAGTGCGCTCTCAGCAACAGCACAACCCCCGACTCTCTGTCATTGGTAGCTGATCTGATTGACAGGCCAACCGGCCTCTAGACTACTGCACATTCAAGGACACTCAGTAAATCACCATGCTGCGGGTGTGGTCCAACTATGCCATAAGTAACTGGCAATTCTGAACACAAAACACTGATAACACAACAGTCAACTAACTTGTAACCCAGTCCGTTACAATATGTTTGTTTGTGAAAACCAGAGCAGGTTCCAGGAAAAGTGTCTTTTGTAGAAATTTGGATGCTTATCTGAGTTTCAGCTCAGACTGTACAAAACATTTTGCCCATATACAGCCAGCATAAATAGTTTAGTACCTCAGAATTGAAAACACGTACGAAAAGCAGCAGTGATAGCTGGTTATCTGGGGTGATAGCTTTTTTCTGTCTCTATATCTTCTTGTTTCTAGGAAACAGAGAGATCTCTATGATAACAACACTTATTTTTCTAAATTTTTAGATTTGTGGCTGCTGCCACAGCTCGTGTGTTTGAGCCCATATACCAAAGGCCCCACTAAAGATCTGTGTTCAAGTCTGCTCCAGACTTTTGCCCTCACTTTCCTGCGTGCCTGAAGTGTTTTCCTATCAAATTAAGCCTAAAATAATATTAAAAGAAAATTGTAATGTTTATAATAGCAGTGAAAAGAGTTTCTTTGGCACATTGTGTATGAATGTTGACTATACATACCAGCTGTTGAGCCCGTACTGATGTAATCCGTTGCAG
Organism: Perissodus microlepis; assembly: GCF_051167445.1. Classification (NCBI taxonomy): domain Eukaryota; kingdom Metazoa; phylum Chordata; class Actinopteri; order Cichliformes; family Cichlidae; genus Perissodus; species Perissodus microlepis. The sequence goes on along the minus strand of NC_140477.1, from coordinate 26,357,039 downwards.
TGTATTTTTTTTAGCTAATGTATTTGAAAAATCTAGCCATAACCATGACCATATCTTTTCAGTTTGTGGATTATGATGATATACATATACAAGGTTCCACACCTGCATGATGATACAATCACAATTCCCAGATTGCTTGTAAATGAAATGCATGTCTGCAAACTTGCAACAGAAATGAAGTTAAAGGTTAACAGAATTCCCTGTCTTGTCTTTTTTTTTTTCAGTTTTCTAAATTAAAACAGGTGGAAAGAGAGGCGGGAGTCTTTGCCCCTACTTAGACTGGGGTTAGGACTTATCCATGAAAAACTTTAACATTTATTTAAATAACTAATGTACAGTTTTATCTTTTCCTAAAAACAGCTACATTCAAATGAAACAATCTGAGAAGGGAAATTCACTCTTTGATGATATTTTGACAAAAAGGGCAAAAGGAGACACTGCTTTGTTTTAGGGGAACACACGGTGAAAAAAACTGGGAACCGCTGTGGTAACTGGGAATATTTTGGTAATAGTTAAAGCTGAAGATCTTAATGTTAATGAGTTTACTTCACTGCCCTCCACAGTGGCTCTATACTTACTTCTACCAACCAGAAGGCCGCTATCCTGCAGAGCCAGTGCAACGAGTACCTGCAGAAAGCCGAGTACTACATTCAAGTTGTGAGTTGTGTTTTCTTTTCTTATTTGTGTTACTTATTGCGCTTTTACTGCTAGAAGTGCAGATAAAAGTCAGTTAGCCGAGTCAGGAGGGTTTTTATTTCACATGAAGAGTGTAGTGTTGTAGGCTGTCCTCTGAGGCAAAAAGAAACAGAAAGAATGACAGAAATGTTGTGTGGCTGTAATTGGAGTAGCTGGATGTGTAGGCTTTTGGTGTACGGTCAGAATCTGTGACAGACACCAGATAGATAATGTTTAATTTTTGTTTAGCTCCCTGTTGGATGTGATTTTTAGAACTGGCCCCTTGAGCAGTATTGCAACTGTCAGTCCACTTTAAATTTACACCCTTCCTTAGTTTAGCTGTTAAGCAACCTATCATGAATTATTTATGTTACTGTGAAGTTCATCGCAAGTGCAAAACTCAGCTTAAAATTTGTGGGCGTGTGATTTATTGTCTTGTTGACTACTTATATCGGCAGACTATCACAACCGCGTTGTCCTTGTCATAAATCATCTTCTTCCGTGGGTTGTAAAAGTTGTTTTTCTGAAGTTTTAACATTTTTTGGCACTTCTAAATGGAAATAATTCAATCTAAAGCACAGCAAGGACAAAAGACATCTATACTCCAAATGTGCCCATTCAGTTTTCTGGATTTGTACACCTCCCTCGGGGTTGTGTCTGTGTATTGCAGGGTGGAAACCCGAGTGAGGCTGAGTACTTCATGGGGAAGGCCAAAGACGCCATTCAAAATCTGAAGAGCTGCGGGGCCGACCTGAGGCAGATGGGACAGCCTAATGAGAACGTAATGAGAAGGTAAGGAAGGCCAGATTTCTCTCTCTGTCTTAATGATCTGTGTTCTTTTACTAGAACAGTGCCCATCCGAGGTCAGTGTTAACCATGATTTTGACGCTGAAATGTAACTGTCTCTTAAATGCGTCATATGCAGGTAATTAAGTAATTCAGTTGCTGTTCAAAAGGATAGTGAATGTATCTCAAGCTTTAAACTTAGTCCAAATTTCCTCAGGCAGTCAGTAATTAATCTCCCATTTTTAAAGCAGATTGGATGAATGTTTGTTGACCGGACAGATGGATGGACAAACAGAGATTTCATGAATTTTTATAAAAATATATTCTTTGTATAGCATATGCTGTTCATTCCAAGTCTCATCTTTTTCTTTTTTCTAATCCATAGTGTGGAGATGTACAATAGCCAGCTGAAGGGGGTCCACATGGCCATCTCAGGCACCACGCAGAGAAGGAAGAGCACCAGGGGGGGCTCCGTTGGCTGGGAGGAACCTGGAAGGAGCTATCATGATGCTATGGGCTGGATTGCACAGCAAAAGGCGTGTATAGACACACCCAACTTAATACCTAACGTGCACCTGCAGCTGCTTTTGAAGATCAGTCTTCTGACATTCATGAGCCCTTTAAGGAAACCTGTGTTAAGGTGTCTTGGTAAAGCTTGAGGGGCATTACTACAGTGTGCATTAAACTGTGCGTTACCTGCAGTAGATGGTGGTCAAGCACAACCCCAACTTGGGGGAGTCGAGAAGAATATACTTAAAGGCTAAGAAATCTACTAAAAATCAATATTTGGTGAAATTTAGGCAACATTTACATTTTAAAAGATTTGTTGGAGGCTTGTTTTTTTTTCTTTTACATTTTTTACAGGGTTTTTTGCGCATTTATTTCAGTCTTAAATACCCTAAAATTGTTGCATTTTAATCACCTGATTTCGGTTAACACCAGCCTTCATTCTTTCAGATTAAGAGAAGTTGATGTAATTTGTCACATTCGTAAGTCAGAGACGTTTGTTACACACAACAGATAATCAGCTCATTTCATATCATAGCACATTTAAACACAACGGAAGTTAAAATGCTCCACAGTATATTTAATATATTATAGTTCTTTAAACACACTAAAAATGTGAACAACTACATTAAAATAATTAAAATTGTTAAACAGTTCAAGAAAAAGTTTTTTTTATGTTTAACTGGAGAAACAGACACTTTACACAAAAGAAATCTTTGTGAAATAAACCTAAAGTGAAAGAAAGACCTACTTCTTCAACAACAAAAGTGACATTAATACCCACTAACTAGATGGTTAAGTGCCGTGTCACTTTATGACAGTGTAATAAAAGGTGCCAGTAAACCAAATGACAGATCTCGCTGAACCATGATCGCTATGATAACACAACATTCACAGCATTTAACACAGAGCATAGAGAAGAATGCTCTGCTATGTTGGTGTAGACACAGTATTAAGGGATCATGTGGTCATTGTGGTTAAGTACAAATAGAAGCTAAAATGAGCTATTGTTTTACACTCAGTGCTAAATAATTTCTTTCTGAGTGGATTGCTGATCTTTGACCCCAAGTGGTGCATGAATTTACCAGCAAATTGCTGGTTTAACTTGTATCTCTGCCGCCACCTGCTGGTGACATGAAGTGCCTGTGTCTGAAGTCCTCTCTAAAACTCGATCTACTCCGTGCAGCGTCTGATTGAAACAGCTTCATGGGGAGACGATCCTGCAGCCATCGAGCAGCAGCTCATGAGCCACCAGAGGTTTCACAGCTCCATCCAGAGGAGCGTCGTGTTCGATCGAGCCAGAGATGACCTGGTGGGTTCAGTCAGCAGGTTCAGTATCAATGCTGTGATGATGAGACGATGCTGAGATTCACTGTTGCTTCAAACAGAAGCTCCGTTGATCTATTGTTTGGGATATACAAAGTCACAAAACTAAACCAGTGTTAAAGAAGATCACAGGGTAAAGAGATAAATAACCTAAACAAATAAAAATGATCCGCTATTGGTCAAATAGCAATTTGTTATTATTGGTATCTGTTTTAATTATTAGCATTTGCAAATATTGACACATCACTTTATTTTGAAACACATAATTTGACTCATTCTCTTCCCCCAGATGAAGACAGGAGACAAAGCCAATCTTAAGGCTCTGGAGCAGGAATGGGACAATCTCCAGGTGAAGAAACTAAATATTATCTCTGTGTAGTGTATTTTCCTGTTAATCGCTAGAGATTTGTATTAAATTGATTCACTTTAACCCTGTTTAACCCTGCTAGAAAAAGTCCCATGGTCGGACCCAGCAGCTGCGAGAGTTCCAGCAGATCATTCAGGAAATATCCAAAGAGATCATGTGGGTGAATGAGAAGGAGGAAGAGGAACTGGTGTTTGACTGGGGAGACAAGAACATCGACCAGTATATCCCCAGAAAGCAGGAGAGCTACTCGGTTAGTCAAACATCAGATCACAAGGGAACAAGAATAGAGCTGGATTCAGTAGATGCTGCAAAAAATCCACTTTTTAATTTCCAATTTTACGAGCTTCACTTTAGGCAATAAACATTCTTGGCAATCCCTTGAGCCTAAATGGCGCTGATGTCTTTTATGTAGTAATCTGCATCTCATAAGGGAGCAATCATCTGGGGTAGATTGGATTTTGGCAGCTGCAATTAGTCATCCACTTACAGCGAAGCCACAGAACTTCCCTCTTGCTGCATCCTGATGTTTTTCCTGTGTCCCCTGTGATTATCCACCTCTTCTTATATAACAGAAACTGATGAGTGCCCTGGAAGTAAAAGAAAAGGATCTGAATAGGCTGAAGGCCAAAGTGGACAACCTCCTGAAGAATGACCACCCTGCATCGGACAAGATCGAGGTCTGGAGCGATCACAAGTAGAAATCTCAGTCCAAAAACAACTATTTATAAACCTGCAAATGTAAAGCTTGACTTTTTTCGTCTTTGTGTGCTTGTGCATTCTCTACAGGCTTATAGTGACACCCTGCAGACTCAGTGGAGCTGGCTCCTTCAAATAACAAAATGCATCGACACTCACCTGAAGGAGAATTTAGCGTACAGCCAGGTAACTTAAAGCTACTCTAATAAACATGAACCTGCAGGAGTCAGTCACACTGACGGACACTGTGAATAAGAGTGCATGGAAAAGATGCACCATGACACCTCTGTTCCTCTGATTTGTTGTTGCTACATTAGCATTTTGATTCGCTTTCAGCTTTTCAGTTGTTATGTACACATAAAAAATGCTTGTTTACTTATCATAATGAGACTGGGAAACTACAATTAACTTCATGCTAGATTTCACTCAGTATTTCACAAATTGTGTGTGTTTTCTCCTGAAACTCATATCACGTATGCTTACACACGTGTGCATTTAGTTTTTCAAGGAGGCCAACGAGACGTACAGTGCTCTGCAGAAGGAACACGAGACGGTTCGTAAGAATTTCATCTGCGACAAGAACACTTCTCTGGAGACCCTGCAGGAGCTCCTCAGAAACCTGGAGGTACGACAGCGTCATTACAGCAGTAACACATCAGCTGGGCATCAGGAGCTTGATCACGTGTTTAGACGTTTAGCATAGCGAGATAAAACTGATTAGACTGAACATACAATAGATCTTTCATGTAGGATGAGCTTTTGAAAATTTCATGTCTCAGGCACTACAGTAAACAACAACACAAAGCCTGAAATATATAAAGTTAGTGGATTATTTAGCCAGATAACTCATCAGGAGAGTGTGCTCGGAATAAATTGAATGTAAAAAAAGTTTTCTTTGAATTTAACATTTTACTTATTGTACTTATGTTATAAAATCACATAATTGCTAATAGTGAAGCAACTCCAATACCATTGGATAATACCTTCGAATGATCATCCAAATGTTTCTTTTACTCATTCTGGACCAAACCCCCAGTTTTTACAGTCCAGAAGAAACACGCATCTTAGCCTTCAAACTTTTGCCAAACAATAGAAAGTACTATTCTGTTGGTGGCATCTTGTTACGGACATGCTCAAATTCAGCCCATTCTTTTAAAAGAAACATTATTTGTACTGTAAAGGCAGACTGCATGCCTAGTAGTTATGGCGTTAGTTACAAAAATGGAAACAGAAGTCTCAAAACTAAAGTTTTGTAACGTTGGCATCATTAAATCAACTAATCTTGGTCTAGAAATATCTTCCACTCTTGTATAATAATGTTATTGTTATTGTACCCAAACCAGTTCTGGATTGCAGGTCATATGTTTCATACAGGACAGGCCATTCTGTGTGACTTCATTATTTACAGAGAGACAAAAATGTTGGCGAATTAGAAAAGTAAAGCAGTTGTTAATGGCTAAACAGTGGCAGGTTGACTGAAACCTTTTTTGTCTTCAGAGGGAAAAGGAGAAGATTGTGGAAAATAGGAGGCAGGTTAAACACCTGGTCAGCAAGTCCAAGGAGATCGTGAGACTGAAACCCAGAAACCCTGAAGAGAAGAACACCAGCGGTGTCATTGTCAAGGCTCTGTGTGACTTCAAGCAGGACCAGGTCAGTTTTCAGATGTCAAAGTTAAACACATAATATTATTTTTATTTTTTACTTTACGTTGCACCGACATTCTCTCTTCCTTGTATTCTAACTTGTGTTTCATGTGTTTTATGTGTTTTATGTGACCTTTGGGCTCACAGAAGGTGATCCTTAAGGGCAATGAGGCTATCCTAAAGGACAACAACCAGCGCAGTAAGTGGCTGCTGACTGGCCCGGGGGGTCTGGATATGTTGGTGCCCTCTGTGTGCCTGATTGTACCGCCACCTAATCCAATCAGCATCAGTCTTGCCAACAAGTAAGAAACAAAAAATGCTTTGATTTGGACATATACTGTTAAAGATGATTGTATAACTCTTGCTCTGGCTGGAAAGATAATCCTGAAACCTTTAAATTTCACGTGCAAAGAAACGAGCAGTACTACGAAGCAATCCTGTCAATCTGGAGCCAGCTTTATATCAACGTCAAGAGTCTCATGTCCTGGCAGTACTGCGTCATGGATATCCAACGCATCAACTCCCTCACCATCCCCATGGTAAGCACCGACGAGGTCTTGGAAGTCGGCCTCTGCTGTCTGTAAAAAAATATTTAGTCATACGTCAAAGTCAAACTTTTGCTCTCTTGCAAGGTATCAAAGGAGAAAATGAATGGTCATAATAAAAGTTGTGACATAGTGTTAATTAACTTGTAATTATTTGGTTTTAAAGGTGGGTTTTTGCTTTTACAGTTTGTTCTAAGCCAACAGCTGTAGTCTTCCATTTAATATGGGCTTAAAAAGTGTGTAAACGTCTCTCATCCTGAGCCACCTCCAGATGCTGGGAAACAGCTCCCATAATTGCACACTTTGGAGTGCTGCATAACTCTGTGGCATTCAAACAGACATTTAAGCATCTCTCAAAACCAGCTGCTCCAAACCAAAGTCCCTTTTGCAACTTTTTACTGCTCCAGTTTGTACTTTGTGTTAAAAAACACACACAATCATTTTACTGCACTGTTATTCTTCTAACATTTGATGATTTATTGGTGGAAAATTAATTTATAAACATAGCCTTAGAACTTAGAAACTATGGTTCTTACAAGTGTGGTGAGTATCGTCAACATAAAGAAGGTACCAAAGATTTAAAATATCATGTCACATTTGACCTCTGACCTCTCCTTTTCGGTGAAAAGATCTGTTTGGGTCCAAATTAAACTTAATGTTTCTGTGTCTTTTCAGTTGGCCAAGATGCGCCCAGAGGAGTACCGGAAAATGATCAAGAGCATGGAGACTCACTATAATGAGTTTATATTGAACAGTGTAAATTCCCAGATGTTTGCTGATGAGGACAAGAGAAGCATAGAGAACCAGGTCAATGATGCCCAGTCCCGCTATGAACAGCTAGTGGTGCAGATACCTACTTACAGTAAGTGTTTGTAGTAATGATCACCTCGCAAGTACACGTTCTGTTTGTTCTGTACATTTCTATTCAGTCTCATATATCAGATGGACCTCTTGCGCTCATTTTCAGCTCCATATGTTTATTCTTGCACTTCTTGGCTTTTGTTTTTTTAGCCGGATGTCTCTTAGACTTGTCTATCACTTTGATAAACAGGGTTGTAAAATGTCCATCCAGAGAATGCATTTATGGGAGCATGAAAGAAAAGATAAAATTTCCCAATTACTGTATTTGTATAGTACTGTATAAAGATTTAAATGCTACACTTTACCAGTTATAGTGTTTGAGCAATATGAACATTGCTCAAATTCAATATTTTTAGTACGTATTTCAGTATATTACAGTAAAGTACAGTATACAGTATGCATTTGAGTCTGTATGCTTGATAATGGAATAATTGAATTGAATAAGTGAATCTAGTGAACTTTTGAAAAAACTTTTATCTGTTTTTTAAAAATCGTTTTGTCCACAGTTGTCCAGCAGAAACAATCACAGCAAACAGCTGGGCAACAACACCAGCTGATTATATTACAGCAAGTACAAGCTGCTGCTGCAGAAGACACAAGGAGGCTTGAAGAAGAGGCCAGGATGCGCCAAGAGGAGGCCTGGAGGCTTGAAGAAGAAAGACGGAGAGCAGAGCTCAGAAGACAGGCAGAGAAGAAAGCGGAGGCAAAGAAAGAGGTGGTGAAGAAGGAAGTGACAAAAGTGACCAAGACAGATGCAGGAAAGAGGAAGGTATCCACATCATCATCATCATCTCATAGCTTATTAGAGCTGCACTCGCTCAGATTGAGGCTGGAGGCCGCTGAAGACATGCTGAGTCAGCACATCCATGTCTGCTTCAGAGACAACGGCGTGCAGGACTGTAGCCTCAAGATCTCTCAGTTAGAGGTGAAAGCATAAAATATAAGAATAACAGAAATGCATGTAGAATGAAAACAAAAACGACCCTGTATTTATCGTGACACATATATGTGCATCTTTCAGACTGTGCAGCGTGATGTGGACTCGATGGGTGCTGAGTACTTACTTTTGAAGGAGCGCATTCTAAACGAGCTGGAAAGCGTGAATGATTCAGACAAAGCTCAGTTCCTCCGCAGCGAGATTGGAGTGATTAACCAAAGACTGGGCAGCCTGGAGAGCAGCTCATCAGCTTATGTTCAGCGGTACGTAACACAAGGCAAAACCTCAAAACGATGGCGTAAAGCTTAGTGTGTTCTTCTGATTAATTTAAAAGTACAGTTAATAACTGTGCACTGTAAGATCAATTATTATCTGCAAAAAAATATACTTTTACATACAGATAATCTACATTATGACAAACACACATATGCCTTGCATATTTGCATATTTGATTATTCCATATGCTGGTTTTAGGCTACGAGCTCTAAGGGACATGCTGGAGAGTGTGGCACGAGCCGAGGACATTGTGAAAGTTTATGAAGCAAGAATGACAGAAAAGGAGACCACTTCTCTGTCTCCTGAGGAAGTGGAGGAATATATGTCGACTCTGAAGGTATTTTTGCAAGATAATGGTGTTTTCCTACTCTTTGATAATAGTAGACAAATCATTTGTGAATACTGCCCTATTTTTCTTATATCCTTTGTGCTGTGACATATGCTTTAATTCCACTTATCAGGCTGATTTTTATTATACGGTGGATCCAGTCGTATGATTGATGTTGTGTCGTGTGTCGATGTGCAGAACATCAAAGCAGAGCTGGTTCAGAAGAAAGATATTCTAAATGCTATGGAGGCAGAGTTGTCCAAGGCGAGCCACTGGAACAGCCAGGTGGGCGGATCCTCCCACAGGTGTGACCTGATGCTAACAAAATACACAGAAGATGTGAACATGCTGTCAGACCGCTGGAGACGAATCCAATTACAGCTCGATACGAGGTATGCTGCTCTGTCAGTTTTTAATAATAACTGTCTGTTAATGTCAAATTGAAGACTTTGCAGTCATGCAGTAAATAACTCATTCCATATTCAACCATATGAATATGAGGCTGCCAGTACACATGTGAATCTATTTTTAAAACATCTTATTCACATACACATATGTCAATTTGTGATTGGCAGAAAATGATCAAGCAAAGCACAAAACATTTGTTGCTTCAGTATTTTAAATGTTATAATAAATAATATAATAAAAAAACAATATTAATCTGTAAACTTTGCATGAGAGCGTTTGAGTAAAAGTGACATAACTCACTTATGCTGGTGGCCTCTTCCACTTGCTCAGAATGCAGGACCTTCGATCATATCTGCCTCAGCTGCAACACTACAAGCAAACCAGCACTTCCATTCTTGAATGGATTGAAGCCACTCGGAGAAAACAGGTGGCTCTACAGGCCACCAAGATAGAAAATGTTCAAGCACTGGAAGACCTCATTAACAACCAGAAGGTAATATGCTGAACTTTTGCTATTATTAGAGCTACTTCCAATAATTTTCTGTGAAGGCATCAGATACCTGACATCTGTACTTTGTGGGTTTCTCTAGGCTCTGAATGCAGAAATCAAGGTGAGGAGGGAGACAGTAGATAGTGTGCTGAAGGACAATGAGGCCTGTGTGAACGCTATCAAGGTAAGTAGGTCAATAATCGAGTGCATTTGGCCTCAGATTCATTAAAAGATCAACTTCCTCTATTTATTTATTTATTTTTATTTTTAACAGGACTATGAAACAGACCTTGCAGCTTACACCTCTGGTTTAGAAACTTTGCTCAACATCCCAGTGAAGAGGACAATGCTGAAGTCGCCGTCAGTGGATCTCAATCATGAAGTAATGCAACTGTAGTAAAAACATTAGACATGTAGTAAACCATTAGTATATGACATGTTTTTTCTTGTAGGTTAGAGTTGATTTTTCGGATGTTTTTTTAAAATTAAATTTAAATTTGTCTCTGTTCCAGGCTACCCAACTGCAGACTCGTTATATGGAGTTGCTTACCCTTTCTGATGACTACTACAGATTCCTAGGAATCTGTAGTAGAAACATGGAGGAGCTCAAGGTACGGATCTCCAATGCTGAACATCCAAAAATATCTTGTTGGATGTAATCATGGTTTTCTTTCTTTTTTCTTCTTCTTTTTCTTTCTTTCTGTTTATGACATCTTATCATCAAACTGCCCAGGGATTATGAATGAGAATTTGGGGTAAATCTGTCACCTAATCTTTGATATAACGTTAAAGTTAGAGGAACTCCTTTATACCTTCCACCATTGTTGTTAATAACATCACCTGCAGTGAGCATTGTGTTGCTCCCATTTACATGCGTCTTTTGCTCATGAACTCTGTGTATTAATATCCATCAGCTAAAAGAGTATTAAGACACACATTGCATGCAATGCAATGTTACTGACTGTCCAAGAACTGACAGACTACAGATGCTATATACATGAGTTTCAGTATAAAGAGAGTAAAGTTCACTTAGATATTTTAGATATGACCAATGCCAAGGACATATGTTGTGACTAAGTTGCAACTACCCATAATAAGCAACTAACTATCCACAAGGAGGGTTGGGTCTTACTGTGAAACCACACAACCACACGTCTTATGATTGATAACCTGTTAGCCAAGTGTGTGGTTTCATATGGATAACCTTCTATAGTATGATCAAGATTTTGAAAAAGCAGTTTTTTGTTCAATAAGACCTAAAAGACAGAAAAGTTGGTGGAGAACGCAAGAGACGTGAGATAACTATAGTTTTTTTTTTTAAAATTCAATTAATTATAATGGCAAATGAAACTCTACAATAACACAGAAAAACCAAACGATCCGATGAGATGACAACATCTCGCCCCCTCCCCCACTCCCCATAAACAAGCATTTGGTGACAGTGGGAAGGAAAAACTCCCTTTTAACAGGAAGGCATAGGTATCTGTCAGAACTGGTTGGGGGTTTTCGATTTGCCTCAAACTGAATGGAATGTTTCTTCATGGCAACACGATATGAATGTGGTGTTAATAGGGTTGTGCTAAGCAAATGTTATGCTGGATACTTGTTAACCACAACACAAGTGGGTAAAAAATAATAATGAAAGCTTAATTTATCATTTTTAAAAACACATTTGTCTTTGTCTTTCCTCCAGATTCGTAACACCAGGATTGACCTGTTAGAAGAAGAACTTCGCCTTCTGAGAGACGATATGAGAGACCGCAACGCCAAGAACAAATCACTGGAAGATGCTCTTACTCAGTATCAATGGGAGCTGAACCAGTCAAAAGAACAGTTGCTGTCAATGGAGGCGGTGAAACAAACTGCATCGCATGCCACCAAGGAGAACCTAGATAACACACAGAGCCAGCTGGCAGGCCTCAGAGATCAGGTGGAACGTCTCAACTACTTGCTGGATGAAGAAAAGAGGAAGAGGAAGCTAGCAGAAGAGCGCTACACTCAGCAGCAAGAAGAGTATGAAGCAGTGCTGAGAAAGAGGCAGAACGAGCTGGAGATAGTCAGTTGGTCCAAGGTGGAGGTGGAGAAGACTTTGTCAAATAAAGAGCTTGAGATTGAACAGCTCCGGCGACAGCTTGCTGACGAGACAGCAAGGTTCATGGAGCTGCAGAAGGAGATATCAAAGGTAAGGAGCCAATACAGTACGGAGATCAATAACTTAAAGCTCAGCTACGAATCTCAGATCCACGTCAGCCATGCAGACATGCAAAGGCTGGCAGCTGAGAGGGACGAGGATACAGTGGAGCTCCAGCTGCAGTATGACAGGATGGAGGCAGAGAGGAGGAATCTTGAGGAGGAGCTACGGAGACTCCGAATATCTATCAGCCAGGTTGAGGAACAAAGGAAGGCAGCAGATGAGGAAGCTCACACTCAGCGGGCTGTAATCATCGAGGAAGGCCGCAAGAGAAGAGAATTGGAAAGTCAGGTGGAACTGTTGATGAGGCAGAGAGACGAGCAAAGTAGTCAGTATAGAGCAGAGCTGGCTGAGGTTAGGAAGGACCTGCAGGAGACGAGTGACCGACTGGCTTATGTCACACACAGTCTAGAGGAGGAGACCCGCAGAAGACAAACTGCAGAAGAAGGTCAGGGTGTGCTTGAACAGACTCTGTCCCAGCTGCAAGTGAAGCTAACTAATTCATCAGTGGCTGTAACCCAGGGGCGGGAGTACAAGGAGGAGCTTCAGAAACTGCGATTGGAGCTGGAGAGAGAAAGCAGGGAGCGAAGCAGAGTTGAGCAAAATACGAAAAGCTTACAGGGACGCATCAAGGACCTCCAAGCTGTAAGAGATGGACTTGAGAGCCAGGTGGAGAATTTGCGGCAAGCTAACCAAGAAGAAGTAGCCAGAAGAAGGCAGATCGAGTCAGAGCTAGAGAAGACCAATATGACCCTGGCAGAACACAGCAGCACTATCGTTGCACTACGCCAAAGCCAAGAACAAGCCAGCAATTCCGAAAAGAGAGGTGAAGAAGAGCGTCTTCAGTTGCAGGAGGAGCTAGAGAAAAGCTTGAGACAGAAGAAGACCTCTGCAGAGCACATCACACAGCTGAGCTCTGACCTGAAAGCCCTTCAGCAGCAGCTGCTTGAGGAGCAGCTCAAAGTCAAAGAGGCAAACCTCAGGAATGAAGGTCTTTATAAATCTATAGAGGAGAAGAGCAAGATACTGAATGCGAACTCAGTTGAGCTTCAAAGGCTGAAGGAGCTGACAGAAGCTCAGACCAAAGAGAGGCTGAGCCTGGATGAGGAGCTAAGGACAACACGACATGAGAAAGATGAACTCTTGAGGGCCAAACAGGGAAGTGATGATGAGCTCTCCTCGCAGATTACTGCGCTGGAGCTGCAGCTACAGGCCAGTGAGCGCGGTAATTTAGACTACCGCAACCTGGTCTCCGAGCTCTCCTCTGAGAGGGAGAAACTCAAAGTGGAGACTGAGAAAATACAAACGCAGGCCACCGAGGTACATGGAAGTTTGGTGCTTAGTCCTGGACTGTTCTCGTCTTTCCAAATCAGAGTCTTCACCACTTGAAGCATTCAAGTAGCAACTGTAGCTCTAGCTAGTCTGAAGCAAACCCTTTCCTTGCATGCTGGAGTGCCTCTTGTAGATGCAACTCTGATTTGAACACATACCGTCTGTATGTGTTTGAATAAACTTGCATGTGTATAAACTCGCATGCAAACATAATCTGCGCCTCTCTACCTGACAGCCTTCCTATTCCACTGTCTCCCTGTACACACTGTGGAAAGATGGGGAGTTAAGGGTTAGAGTTAGTGCAGTTCGCTTGCTTTTTTGGGGTCACTTTATTTGCCCAGAATGATCAGCACCATCACTGCCGCTGGTTTCCTGGTCTACTAGATTCTGATCATTGTTTCTTATATTTTTAGTACATCTTAATGGGCTTAAAGACACCTTTTGGAATCTTGTAAAACAGCACTGGCATGACTTCAGAAATTTACAGTTTCCAAAAATGCTTATGACAACTCCTCTTGCAAACTAAAATCAGGTGATCACGATTGGCCCACATCTATTGGTTTTATGTATCTGTGCTGTTTTGCAAATTAGTCTTGCTTTCTGGTTGTTAAATAGAATTAGCCATTTTTTGTTATATCACTAGTATAGCAAACCAAATGACAATTTGGCAGAACAGGCACAGACTTGCTTTTTATATTTCAACTTTTAACACTATTGCCAGCTGTTTTTCTTTTACAAAAACGTAAAAAGGCTTGAGTTGTAACGACAACAAAAAACTTTTTTTTGAGAAAATGCTTTTATTGTTTCTAAATAAGCTGTGCACCCAAATATTCTTTCCGCAGAAAGAATTCTTGCACTGTGAAAGATTGAAAAGAGCAAGAATGTGCGCTGTCCTCAATAACCACTGGTTGTATACAAAAAATGAAAAAGAAATAAATGAGGTTCCTCATCTATACTGTTAATATAGGAGTATTTTTGAGTTGAGTAACTTCTCGTCTCTTTTCTCTCTCTTTATTTCCTGCAGATAAGAGCCACCATGCAATCCCGTCAGTCCCAGTATAATGAAATTGTAACCGAGAGAGACACTCTGTTGCTGAAATTGCAGTTGTCAGAAAAGGACAAAGACCACATCTCAAGACTAGAGGAGGAACTCAGCCGCATTAAACTGTCCTTAGAATCTGAGTATCGCAATAAGCAGCGTCTACAGGAGGAGAACGAAAGAGTGAAGAGGGATTTAAGTCACTGGACGGACCAGTGTGATAGCAAACATGGCCTGATTAGGCAGTATGAGACAGACAAAGATATTTCGGAGAGGGAAAAGAAATCTTTGAAAAGTGAGATAGAAAGGCTGATGAGAGAGTTACGTGAGCTTGAAGAATCATATAAAATTAAACTGTCAGCCACCCAGAAAGAATTACATGAGGTCACCATTGTCAGAAAGAACATAGAAACTGAACTGAAGACTGCCAGAGAACCCCCAACCTTGGATCCTTCCACTCTGATTTTTGATGGAGTCCGTAAGACAGTGACAGCAGACCAGTTGCTCAATTGTGGTGTTTTGGATAAACAAACATGTAACCAGCTGGTGAAGGGACATAGGACTGTCCCTGAAGTGTCTGTTGACAAAAAAGTCAATTTAAAAGGTACAGGCCCAATAGCCGGGGTGGTAGTTGAAGGTCTAAAAGGTCCAGGCTCCATTTCTGGACCTCAGTTTGCAAAACTGACTTTCACTGAAGCCAAGAATGAAAATCTCCTCCCAGCAGATGCCGTCAATTTGCTTCTGGATGCTCAAGCCGCTACAGGACACATCATTGACCCCAGAACTAATCAAAAGTTGACAGTTGAAGAAGCATGTAATCATGGTGTGATTGATGATAAGGACAGAGAGAGGTTGCTAGCAGCAGAAGCTGCAGCTGTAGGATATAATGGACCTGGGACAAATAAACCTCTTTCAGTATTTCAGGCCATGAAGATGGGACTAATTGACAGAAACACAACACTGCGTCTTTTACAAGCTCAGGAGTCTGTGGGGGGCATTCTAGATCCAGTTCTCAGTGTGTTCCTTCCCAAAGACACAGCCATTGAGCGTGGCCTAATTGATGACAACTTATGCCGTGCTTTGAGTCAAAGACCTGAGCTCTACCTGGACCCAGAAAATGAGGACGGTGTAACTTATATGTCAATGAAGAGAAGATGTAAGGTAGAACCACACACGGGCCTTCTTCTTCTTCCTGTCACTGAGAAGATAGATCCCTCCAAACTTATTTTTGATGGTGTTCGAAAACCTGTCACAGCCAAGCAGCTGCTGGATTGCAGTGTCCTGGACAAGCCAACATTTAAAGATCTAGAAAAGGGGAAGAAAACCATCCCAGAAGTGTCTGTTGATAAAAATGTCAATCTGAAGGGGACTGGGCCAATTGCTGGGGTGGTAGCTGGGAAGCAAGGCAAAATGTCCTTGTCAGAAGCCAAGAGACAAATGTTGCTACCTGAGGATACTGCAGATTTGCTACTGGAAGCGCAGGCTGCAACTGGTCATATAATTGACCCTCAAACAAATCAGAAGTTGACTGTAGAAGAGGCATGCACCAGAGGAGTAGTGGATATAAGAGATAGAGACAAATTATTGGCAGCTGAGGCCGCTGCTGTTGGCTACAAGGATCCTAAAGTTGCCAAGCCTCTCTCAGTGTTTGAGGCCATGAAGAAAGGATTGATTGACAATAAGACTGCACTGCGTCTACTGCAGGCCCAAGAATCAGTGGGAGGAATTCTAGATCCCAATCTCAGTGTGTTCCTGCCTAAAGACACAGCTATCAGGCGCAACCTTTTAGATGAAAACCTTCGCCATGCTCTGAAACAAGATCCTGAATGTTACATTGACCCGGAAACTGAGCATGATGCCAGCTATGAGACTTTGAAAAAAAGATGCAAGATAGAGCCTCATACTGGTCTGCTACTTTTGCCAGTCTCAGAGAAACTAGATCCTACTAAACTGGTCTTTGATGGTGTACGTAAACCAGTAACAGCAAAGGACTTGCTTGATTGTGGGGTGCTGGACAAACCAACATTTAACCAACTACTGAAGGGGGAGAAGACTGTCCCAGAGGTGTCTGCAGACAAGAAGATCTCTCTAAAGGGGACAGGAGTGATTGCTGGTGTGGTGGCTGGACCTTTAGGGAAACTGTCTTTATCAGAGGCCAAGAAACAGATGCTCATGCCCTTAGACAGTGTAGATTTACTACTGGAGGCCCAGGCAGCGACAGGTCACATCATTGATCCCATATCCAATCAGAAGCTGACAGTAGAAGAGGCATGTGCAAGAGGAGTAGTGGACAGTAGAGATCGAGACAAACTCTTGGCAGCAGAGGCTGCTGCTGTTGGCTACAGAGACCCTTACACAACCAAGCCTCTTTCAGTGTTTGAGGCGATGAAGAAGGGAATAATTGACAAAAAAACAGGACTACGTCTGCTGCAGGCCCAGGAATCTGCAGGTGGGATTCTAGATCCAAACCTTAGCGTGTTCCTTCCGAGAGACACAGCTATAAAGCGTAACCTTGTGGATCAGGAACTCTGTCGTGCATTAAATCAGAACCCCGATTGTTACCTTGATCCAGACACAGAACGTGATGCCAGCTATGGGGCTTTAAAGAGAAGATGCAAATCAGAGCCTCACACAGGCCTGATACTTTTACCAGTCACCGAGAGGAAGGACCCTTCCAAACTCATGTTTGATGGTGTTCGCAAACCAGTCTCAGCACAGCAGTTGCTTGATTGTGGGGTTCTTGACAGGGAAACATTTAACCAGCTAGTAAAAGGGCAGAAAACTGTCCCAGAGGTCTCTGTGGATAAAAAGATCTTTCTAAAAGGGACTGGTTCAATTGCTGGTGCAATAACTGGGCCTTTAGGCAAGATTTCTTTAGCAGAAGCCAAGAAACAGATGATCATGCCCCCAGATAGTGCAGATTTACTTCTGGAAGCCCAGGCTGCTACAGGTCACATTATCGAGCCTACATCAAATCAGAAGTTGACAGTAGAGGAGGCATGTGCAAGGGGAGTAGTGGACAGTAAAGATCGAGAGAAACTCCTAGCAGCAGAAGCTGCTGCCGTGGGCTACCAAGATCCTAACACAGCCAAGCCTCTTTCAGTGTTTGAAGCAATGAAGAAGGGAATAATTGACAAAAAGACAGGACTTCGTCTGCTGCAAGCCCAGGAATCTGCAGGTGGCATTCTAGATCCAGTCCTTAGTGTGTTTCTACCTAGAGACACAGCTATAAAGCGTAATCTTCTGGATCAAGATCTGCTTCGTGCATTAAACCAGAACCCTGATTGTTACCTTGATCCAGACACAGAACGTGATGTCAGCTATGGGTCTTTAAAGAGAAGATGCAAATCAGAGCCTCACACAGGCCTGATACTTTTACCAGTCACCGAGAGGAAGGACCCTTCCAAACTCATGTTTGATGGTGTTCGCAAACCAGTCTCAGCACAGCAGTTGCTTGATTGTGGGGTCCTGGACAAATCAACGTTTGACCAACTACTGAAGGGAAAGAAAACAGTCCCAGAGGTCTCTGTGGATAAGAAGGTCTTTCTAAAAGGGACTGGATCCATTGCTGGTGTGGCAGTTGGGCCTTCAAGGAAAATGTCCTTTACAGAGGCAAAGAAAATGAAAATTCTGTCATCTGATAGTGCTGACATGCTACTGGAAGCTCAGGCTGCCACAGGTCACATCATTGACCCCAGAACTAACCAGAAACTAACAGTCAAAGAAGCATGTGCCAGAGGAGTAGTGGATAAAGAGGATGAATCAAAATTGTTTGCAGCGGAAGCTGCTGCTATAGGCTACAAAGACCTTACTACTGGCAAACTTCTGTCAGCTGGCCAGGCCATGAAGAAGGGGTTAATTGACAAGGACACAGCTCTGCGTGTGCTTCAAGCTCAAGAGTCTGTAGGGGGTATATTGGACCCTGACCTCAGTATATTCCTACCCAAAAACATTGCACTAAATAGGAATCTCATAGATCAGGATCTATACCATGCCTTGAGTCAGGGTCCTGACTGTTATCTGGACCCAGACACCAAGCAAGGAACTCCTTATATATCCCTGAAGAAAAAATGTAAAACTGATCCAAGCACAGGTCTTTTGCTTCTCCCTGAACCTAAAAAGCCAGCAACTGTCCAGGGGCTTAGAGGCCAGGTGTCTGTTGTGGATCTAGTGGATGCAAACTTGCTGCAGCGGTCTGATATTGACAAGTTGAATCAAGGTAGACTGACTAGCCAACAGGTTGAAGAGCGTCTACGCTCCTATCTGAGAGGTTCCACCTGCATAGCAGGAGTTTATGATCAGGCCAGTGATAAAGTACTGACAATTTATCAGGCAATGAAAGATGGACTGTTGAAATCTGGGACCACTCTTGAACTGCTTGAAGCTCAGGCTGCCTCAGGTTTTATAGTTGATCCTGTGAACAATCTCTATCTAACTGTTAGTGAAGCCTACAATAGAAGACTGTTTGGGCCAGAGTTTAAAGATAACCTGCTAGCGGCAGAAAGGGCTGTGACTGGTTACAGACTGCCTGGTACAGACAAGACTATCTCTCTCTTTCAGGCCATTGAGAAAGGTCTAGTGGAGAAAGGCCATGGCATTCGTCTACTAGAGGCCCAAATTGCCAGTGGTGGTATCATTGATCCGGAACACAGTCATCGTATTGATGTGAATGTAGCCTACAAAAGAGGCTACCTGGATGACGGAATGATTAAGATCCTCTCTGATCAGAATGCTGATACTAAAGGTTTCTTTGACCCTAACACGGAAGAAAACCTAACGTACACGGAGCTTAAGAACCGCTGTATCCCAGATAAGAAGACCGGCCTCATGCTTTTGCCTATAATCGACAAGAAAAGTCAAGAGTCAACACAGAAGAACACTCTGAGGAAGAGGAGAGTATTGATCGTGGACCCAGACACCAATAAAGAGATGACAGTCCAAGAAGCATATGACAAAGGGTTTATTGACTACGAGACCTTCCTGGAGCTGTCCGACCAAGAGTGTGAATGGGAAGAGGTCACTATTACTGCTCCAGATGGTTCTGTAAAGTTTCTTATTAATGACAAGAAAACTGGAAGACAGTATGACATTACAGAACTGCTTGAAAAGCGATTAATTGATGAATCAGTTGTAGCTCAGTATCGTGCACGAGCCATCACCATTAATGAATTTGCTGATATCATCACCAGTAAGACCAAACATAGCTCATCGTTTGGACAACCAGCTGCCTTGGGCACATCTTCAGTGAAATCATCATCATCATCAACAACTTCAAGAACACCTTTGGGAATATCTTCAGTAACATCATCATCAACAACTACAAAAACATCTTCATCATTAAATTTAAGAACATCAGAAGCCTCAGTTCCCTCTTTGTTGACATCATCCTCACGATCATCCTCACTGGTGTCAAGACCCTTATCTCCCACTCTCGCTAAAATGACCACAACAAAGATGACCACTGTCACAGAGCGAAGCGCCAAGCTTAGCAGTGTTTCGCAAGATTCACCTGATTTCCATAAACATATGTCCAGTGTATCTTTCACTCTGTCCTCTCCTGTTGAAATAGTGGGTGAACAGGAACCTATTGGTGCCATTTTTGACACAGACAACGTAGAGAAGATATCTGTCACAGAGGCATTAAATCGTGATCTAGTGGATTCCATCACTGCCCAGAGACTGCTTGAGGCCCAGGCGTGCACTGGAGGAATTGTTGATCCTGCAAGTGGCAGAAGGGTCAGCATCCAAGAGGCATGTCGTATGGGCATAATAACTGAAGACATGGCCACTAAACTTAAGCCTGCTCAAAAAGCCTATATTGGCTTTGAAGATGTAAAAATGAAGAGAAAAATGTCAGTTCCTGAGGCAGTTAAGGAGCTGTGGCTGCCATATGAAGCAGGACAGAGATTCATGGAGTTCCAAGTTGTAACAGGAGGTCTGTATGACCCAGAAATGGGTGGTAGAAGAACCATAGAAGATGCCTTGAAAATGGGTTGGCTGGATGGGAGAGCAGGCCAGAAGCTCCAAGATACAAAATACCACACAAAGAACCTAACATGCCCCAAAAGTAAACTTAAGATCTCTTACAAAGAGGCTCTGGATAACTGCCTGACAGAGGAAAGCACTGGCGTTAAAATGCTCCAGGCGTCATCTGTGTCTTCGAGAGGCATCAGTAGTCCATACAATGTTGCCTCTGCCCCAGGATCCACCACAGGCTCCCGGAGTGGCTCACGACGAAGCTCCCGCAGGAACAGTTTAGACTTAGGCTCTCCCATATCCTCATCAGTCAGTCGCTACAGTATTTCCAGCTTCAACTCCTTCCAAACCAAAAGCTAAATTGATAAAAGAAAAAAGCTGAGTTTGTGCTTTTCTTGCACACAAATCAGAATTTGTCAAAACTATTTTCAGTGTTTTGGAAAAAAGTTGTGGAAAAAATGAGTGTTCTGTGTGAGGAGAAAATTTATATTTAGCAGTCTGAATTGTTAAATGTTCGCATATTTTTAGAGTAAGCTTTGGTGTTGATGTGCTTAAAAATCTATAGTTCAAATTATACAGAAAAACTGCAAGATGTTTGTTTGTTTGTTTGTTTTTTAATGGACAAAAGTATTAATGGTTTCTAAAATAAGGTGTGTGGATTAAAAATATAGTTCATGTCATTTAATTTGTTTTTCAAAAATTAATGAAAATGTCATTTTGTATGCTTTGCATTTGAAAAATGATAGAATAGTGTTTACAGTTATTTGACATGTTGTGTGTTTGGTTTACAGGGAGGGATTTATAGTTGGGTTGCATTGGCTTAACTGCTGTTTTTCATCATTTTCATAAAGTCATCATTTATTCATTCATTGGTTTCTTGCCCAGTAGTGCTTCCACTTTTGTAACGTTTTTTTTTTCAGTATCTTAAAATAAAAACTTGAGTTTTTTGCTCATTACTGACTGTTCTTATTTGTGTTCATCTAAAATACCCTTTGTTGCTGCCATGTAAGATATGTTTGTTCATTTTATTTGTTGTTTTTTTTTTGTTTGATTTTCAATTTGCAGCACAATACATTTGTGCTGTGGTAATTTCATCTATATAAAATGCTAAATGAAAGATTAAAAATTAGAGATATTTGTATTTTATTGCTTCAGCCTTGGCATTATCACAAGTAATCAAATGCATTTTTCAGATTAAGGTTTGATTTGAAAGAAATAAAACTGAGCAACTGGTGTTAGGGCACCCAAAACAGTTAACACAGCCAATAACATGGTAGATGCATAAAGTAGAATAGTATGATAGAATCTGACAAAACAAAATGGCTCGAAAAGGCAAAAATGTCTCAGAAAAGTTCAATAAAATAAAATAAATATAGGAAGTCTAAAAAGTAGCAATCTAAATCTAAATAGTATTCTAAGTGGGTTATGAAAGCTGTGACACACCTTTCCCTTAAAGAAAGAAGCTTGTTGATTTTTCTTTATTAGTTATTTGTTTATAAATAATGTAGTATAAATAATGTAGTATAAATAACCTGCAAGATAAAGATCAAGAAATGCAAGGCAAGCAGAGTTGAAAGTGCAATCGTATATGAGGCGTAGCATGGTAATATATATTTGCAAAATAAAATTATTTTCATATTTGGAACGTTGCTACGGATTTTATTTTGATAGTATCACCCGGAAGGGTTTTCATAACAACATTGTATGGCATCCGGAGGAGGTTGTCAATATATCTGTAGAATTTTTATCTGTTTAAATTGTTCTCATCACTAATTGTGACGGCCACTTTAATACTATTTAGTAGTATCTCAGATAATTTTTACTTTAGAGTAGTTATGCTTTTAGCTGGTTATCTGTTCCTAAGCTAACACTAGCTTGTTTGCTGACGTTATGTAGGAAATAGCTGTGGGGCAGCTGTCTCAGGGTCGCGGGAGCCCGAAACGCTTTGAAACGTCAAGGCAGGAGTCTTTGTGTTCACTGTGTTTGTGTTCCAGCAAACTGCAGGGCGTCGTAATTAACTTTTTTAGTCAGCCAAATTAAAAACATTCTTCTGTTTTCCCCCAAGCTGCACGTCTGGACGAGAAACTTTGTCTTATGTCCATGCAGGCTAAAACGGGCTAATACTTAAAGTTTGCTTTTCTTTAGTTTGAAATGCACATGTTTAACTGTCCAGGCGGCACCATGGCTGACGACCCACAGAGAAATTTTCGCTCTGCATACTACGAGAAAGTGGGTTTCAGAGGAGTGGAGGAGAAGAAGTCCCTGGAGATACTACTCAAAGACAATCCTCTGGGTGGGTAACGGAAATTATATCGTGCTAGCATAGGTAGCATAAGTGTAAAGTCTCTTGCTAGCTAAGCGTCCGCACTACCATGACAATAACAATATACCTGTAAGCCAATGCTATGCTATAATGTAATCTTACGAACACTTTATTAAAGACACCTGTTCAGCTACTCATTACCGCAAAGATCTCATCAGCCAATCACGTGATAGCAACTGAATGCATTTAGGCATGTAAACATAATCAAGATTACCTGCCGAAGTTCAAACTGAGTCTTGCAAAATGAAGAAAGGTGGTTTAAGTGATTTTTGAATGCGGCATGGTTGTTTGCATCATCTGATTTGTCATCATCGGAGTGGCACAGGTCACTCAGGGGTTTGCAGAGAAAATATGCACTGTGCAGCAGTTCTCTTGGTGAAAATGCCTTGTTGATGGCAGAAGTCAGAGGAGGATTGCCAGGCTGCTTGAGCTGATAGGGAGGCAATAGTAGCTTAAAGAACCACCCATTGGAACTAGTTATGCAGAAGTGCCGATATGAATGCACGGCATGTAAAACGTAGAAGCAGATTGGCTACAGCATTAGAAGGTGCCACTCCTGTCAATTGATAACAGAAAACGGAGACTCTAATCGTCATGGGCTGATTGGAATTGAACAGTAGAAAACATTGTCTGATCTGATAAGTCTTGATTTCTGCTGCAGAATTCAAATGGTAGACGGATGAATGGTTAAAATATGGTGCACATAACATGAAAGCATGCATCTTGCCATGTGTCAGTGGCTCAGGCTGGTGTTGATGGTGTGTAATGGCTTGAGATATATGTTCTTCGCACACTTTGGGTCCCTTACTAACAACTGAGGAACGTTTAAATGAAGGGCACCTTCTTGGTCATGTTGCAGGTTTCCAAGGAGGAAAAACATTCCAGTCTTAACATTTTCCTCTTTTACTGCCACAGATCTCAAACTTGAATGAATAACTGAGCAGGATTGTTTTCCCGAGTCATACACTGTAAAATGGAGTATATCTTTCTCCTTCTCCCTCTCCCTTATCTTTCCAGCTTGGCTTCTCGTGTCTTTTGTATAGTCTCGCTTATTCTCTAACCCTAAGAGAGTCTCCCAGACTTGTTCTCTAAAAACCTTACAGAAGAATTATGGATTTGGTCCCTTAACGAAACTGACAACTCCTGGGCCTGGGAGAGCCCGATTGTCCTGTGGAGACGTTTGCTGCCGGGTACTCGATGGTTGGTTGCATCATGTGTCTGACGACACTCTCGATGGAGGACATTGAACGACATCTACCAATTTGGAACCACAATAGCAGAGTTCTGGCTGATTGGAGCTGGCTCGGGCCTGGCTTATTGAAGAACAAGAAGCGGCTACAGCTGTTCAAAATCCCACAAGGCTGGTTGTAAAATTGGAAGCTGTTTGTTCCGCTAACCAAAACAACTACCATCTTTATCTCATGCGGCCCCCCCTGGCACCAGCTGGATGCTCAAGGCAAAAGCTGATGGAAATAAAAAAATTCTCCCTTAGATAACAAGACTGTGTTGTGACTGCCTCCCCCCTCATTCAAGACCACCTGTGTCGACCAAAGATTGCTGACTTTTGCCTAACTGAGTGAAGGGACACTTTCTCTTGGCTGAACACGGAACACACACACACGCACACATATGCATGTACACTGACACATTTTTCATGTTTTTTTGGTCTGGAAAAAGCCAGACCAAAAAAAAAAAAAAATGTATTTTTATATATATTTTTTTCAATTTCCCTTTTTTAAACTTCATACCTGAAGAGTTTTGCTCTCTTACAGATTTAGAAAAGCTAAGCACCTTCAGTCAGAGGTTCCCCCTTCCTTCCATGTACAGGATTCATGTGTGGAAGGTACTGCTGGGTAAGAATCACATGCGATCAGGTGTTCACCCTGTCACCCTCTTCAGTTGTGCAGATATGACTAGATGGGTAGAAACAAAAAATACGGGAGAGAATCACTTAGCTATTGTACTGCACTAGTCTTTAAAGATTTTTTTAAAAAACTATATTTAAAATATTCATTTTCAGTAATTGTGATTTGCAGTATAGACATATGCAGCCATGTGCAAGGCTAAGAGCTGCATGTAAACACATGTTTCGTTTACTTCGATTTCTCTTGTTTGGAACGTATTTATGCTAAATAGGTTAATCTGACCAATACAACTGAACACTGCACTCCTTTTTTAAAATTAACTCAGTTTTGTTAAATGTGTATGTATACATTTCTTAACTAGAAGTCATCTGTGCCTGCAGGCATCCTACCTCCACACAGTGACTCTCATGCTCTGGTTGGGGGCTACAGGAAGGAGCAGTATCAGGATATCCTGGAAGCTCTGGAAGTGATGAGATACATCAACTCCTCCACACCCTCCACCCATGTTTACTTGCGCATGTTCCAACTGGAGAGCCAGACCCTCCCACGATGCTCTGAGACTTCACCCCCGGTAAAATAAAGTATATCAGTCGATAATAAGCAAAAAGTATGGAAATTTGTGTTTTGTCACATATTTCTTTCTTGTAACAGTGAAGAAATAATTCTCACACTGTTCGAAAGCCTGTTGTTTCCCCTTAAATGGTGCCACATTTGTAAAGAAAATGCATTTGTGGGTTGAGCAGCAGAGTTCAAGATCAAACAAAAGATCATAGCAACAAAAAGTACATCAAGCAAGAATTCACAAGACAAAATAAGCAATTGAAATTATAATGTCATGCGTATAACATCTAAAAATTGGAAAATAAAAAAATGTGATGATATCAAACTACAGAAACAAAAGTCTGGATAGTGACTAAAACAACTGCCCAAGAACAGTCACAGGTATCACAGATGGTTTATTTAACTGTTTTTTTTTTTTGGGGGGGGGGTTTGGGTGTGTGGGGAGATGTTGACACGCGGAGTCTTGGTTTTGCAGTGAACGGGGCCAATCTACAGGGGTGGCATGGTGTGGTATGTGCCACCCTAAAATAATCTTTTGCCACCCTAGTTTTACTTATGACAATGCTGTTGATTAAAATAAGCTAGCGTTAACAATTTGAACTTAGCTACAGTTAACATTGAATATAAATTCTAAAACTGAATTTATTCCCTCTGGTAACTTTTTCCTACTAGGTTTTTATGGGGAGTTTTTTGTGTGTAATTTTTAGATCAGTTGTGTTAATACAGTATGTCAATGAAAAAATAGCTGTAAATTCAGACATGTGAGATTGAAAATAATGATACTAACCAAGGCATTGTCAATAGTATTACACACATTGTGTCACACACATTCCCTGAGTAGATACCCCTAAAACCTATGCCTATTTTTATCTTCTTCTCCTGTCCTTAAACAAACTGAATGTAAATCTACATGCTGCCAACGGAGAGATGCCAAACTGTGTTTCATTGTTCTTGTAACAGTGACAATAAAGATTCTGTTCTATTCAATGAAATTGTTGTTGTATAGCTGTTTGATCGTTAAGAAACAATGACCACATAAAAAGTACAGATTTTATTTTAAGTGGTTTTTTTTTCTTTTTCTTTTTGTTTCTTTTCTTTTTTTCTTCTTCACCAGGATGAAGAGAATGAAGACTTCCTCTCCATCAGCCGAGCCATGGAAGAGATTGTAGATGATCCTGTTGACTGCTACTGGCTCGTCAAGTGTTTTGTCAATCAGTACCATACAAAGTTTGGAGACTCAGTACCTCACCTTGTAAGTGTTTAATGTTTAGTTTTCATCATTTCACACACTGTACACCATGCCGAGATATGCCAAGTTTCCAGCTGCTAGCTCTTTGTGAAGCACCTTTTTGGGGCAAAAATACTATAAGCCTGTCAAACTGTTTGACATTGTTAATAGATTAACTAAAAGAACGGGAATAAATTGGCGTTAGTGCAGCTTTTAGATACGTTTTGTGATAAAGGTACATATGCAGACACTGCGTCGCTCACAGACACACCACAAGAAGATTGTTGAAAAATGACAAAGCAAAAACTATAACAACATAAGCCTCATTAAATGGTTACATGAAGGTGTTCAGTAGTCAAATGAAGTAACCCAGGCTTTAGCTATCTAAGTGAGCCCATAGTTTAAATTGGAAAAATATGAAGAGCTTTAATGCACAATGCAGGTGATACAATAAATCTAAATCCCTAATCCTGCTTCATAGTACAGGCCTCAGATGTTGACCAGAAAAAAGACAATGGTTAGAAAAATTTCTTCAGTTAAACTAAATCATTTTCTGGATAGTTTTGGTCACAGAAAGGATAAATTGCAGTAAGAATTGAGGACAAATGATAAGAACTAGGTGATGAAAGTGTGTTTATGTAATTTCTTTTCCTGTACGTCAGTTTTTAATGAGCAGTGTGAATAAAAGACTGCTCATCTTTGTGAAGTTTAATAATGTTGGAGATAATGCTGCACTGATAATGTTGTTATAAATAACCCTCGCAGCTGTGTGCATACAGACAGCTGTTCTGCTGAGTCTAATGAGTTTTTTTAAAGGCTGCTTACTTTCTATTTAAGGCGAACTGTCAAAGTAGAGCTGAGGCCCATGCACGTGTGCTCCGTTTCACACAGTTGAGGATTTTAAAACAGTGACAGCTGTACTTACATGCAGTGTTGGGGAGTAACAGAATACATGTAACGCCTTTACGTATTTAAAATACAAAATATGAGTAACTGTATTCCGTTACAGTTACCTTTTAAAAAGGTGGTATTCAGAATACAGTTGAAATAAAGGGATTACACGGCGGTCTTTTCCTGTTTCATATGTTAGGCTATATCCTCTCTATTTTTGGTAATTCCACGCTGGTGGAAACGCAAACAAAACACCCATTAAGAGGCTCTAATGCCTGTGTCTCAATCTCGTGGCTCACGTCATCTCTACTTGCAGCCCACATAATGACGTGAAGAAATATTGTTAAAAATTATTGTTCAAAAAATTATTCAATATGAAGGCAATAGACAGAGTGTTACAGGCATAGGCCTAAAGAATGTAGCCTCATGGGCAGTGTAGCCCAGTTGTAAGTAAGCTATTAAGAGTCGACTGTAGACTCGCCTCTCTCTGTCTCTCAATAGCAAAGTTGACCTAGACAACAAAGTAAAGCTAGTTTTCGGCTACGAGCCCGACACGAACCCGACGTATTAGCCAGAGGTCCCTTTACTACGGTTCGGAGCTGTGGACCTGTTTTATATCCGCGCGATTAGTTTTCTATACGAGATCGCTGCAAAAAGTGCAGCCTTACCTAATGTCCACCTACTGTTACTCATTTATATTAAGATTTAAACATCTAGTTGGTATTGGTATGGTGAGTAACCTTCAGTAATAGTAATAAATCACACAGCAATAGTACATTCATGTAGTTGTAAAAAGCATGATAATATATTAAGTAATCCAAAGTATTCAGAATACATTCCTCTCATTGAGTAACGTAATGGAATACGTTACAAAATACATTTTGGGGCATGTATTCTGTAATCATGTAATCTGTAGTGGAATACATACACCTTCCCAACACTGCTTATATGTTTATAAATTTGTGAATCTACATATTTTGATCTATTTTTGACAGAACGCTGAGACACTGAGTGAGAGTGTATCTTGGTGTAACTTCAATTTGTACAATCTGTATAATGCATAATGGTAAAGTTCTCATGATCCAACAATCTGGATCACAAAGATCTTAAAATAAAGACTTTGTTATTTTCCTCCCGGGGTAGCCAAAGAGCCTGGAGCATTATCTGAGTCAGGAGGAACCTCGACTGCTAAACCATCTGAAGAACAGCGGAGCCCTGCATCAGCTACCCTACAATCTCTGGTTCAGATGCTGCTTTGCTGGCTGCTTGCCTGAATCCAGTCTGCAAAGGTCAGTTAACTGTTCACTCCCGAAGCTGCTCATTTCACCATCTTTGGATTGAGCCAACAAAACAAGGATAGCTGCATTCTCATAAGCTAAAGGGCATTCTTGCATTTCTTTAGCATGAAGTCATGGCAGCATGGCAGAAAACTTTTATATAGGGTTCCACATTGTGTCTTACTCAGAAGGCTGGCGGCCATCTTTTCTTCATCAACCAAAGCCACAATTTACAAAGAATGGCATGGCTCAACAAGCCGTGTAGCAACAGCTGACTCTACCCAAATGTCCATCTACAGGAACTGTTGAGTTTGTCGATTTCAGTGTTAATGAATAAGCAAACATTGTCAGCATAAAGGTGCATGAAAGCGGCACTTTGTCCAGATTGTCTTAACTGTTTGTCAAAGCGCACAGTTACTGTGTCATAGAGGTCACCTGAAGGCCAATTCATGGTTTCCACATTCTCAAGGGTTTGTGGAGTGTAGCCCAAAATTTACTTCCAGCATAAAATGGATTTTTGTGTTGAGGACAGATTACACAGATTTTGGAGGTACTTTCTCATTTATATACAATTTATTTACAGACCCAGAGAATAATGAAACACATCGAACAAATTCCCAAATTCCATAGCTCTTGGCTCACCTTGGGAATAATCTCCACTATCCTACAGCCTTAATTAGTAAATGTGAAGTGACAGCCAGTCTTTTTAAAGCATGTGAAGTATTAAAAAAAAATTCTAGTAATTGTATTAAATTTATGTTTATCAAACTTTAACTTTAAGTGTGCTCTAGGACGTGCTGGGTGGTATGTTGTTAGATAATTGGGAATTTGGGGGGGGGGGACCGATGTAAATTCAAATTCAGGCTCTTTTATTGGTCTGATTGTGGTCTTCCCTTGTCTTTAGGGTGTGGGACAAGGTGATCAGTGGCTCGTGTAAGATCCTGGTATTTGTGGCCCTGGAGATCCTGCTCAGCTACAAAATTATTTTGATGGGCATCAACCGGCCAGAGGGCATGGTCAAATTCTTGTGCAATGTAAGTATAAGAGACAACTGTGTCTCACAGTATGGGTCCAACAATACCTGGATTCTGATAAACAATAAACAATCCAGCCTTGGTTTTTGAGTTAGTACAGTAAATCAGATGCAGATACAGCAGTTACAGTTGGCAGGATTTGTAGGCTTTTTTCTGATGATATAATTTTGGATGAAATAACATTAAGATAAAAAGAATGTACAGGCGATTAGTTGTTCCTAGTTAATATTGTGCTAGCCTAATTTGGCCTCAATTAACATGCCCAAAATCTGCAAATTCATTTTTGGATAATTAACCAACATGTTTTAAATACACAAGTGAATTTGATTGATGTGCACTAATACAATTTAGTTAGTTTTTTTTTTTTTTAATATCTTACTTTATAAAA
Organism: Perissodus microlepis; assembly: GCF_051167445.1. Taxonomy (NCBI): domain Eukaryota; kingdom Metazoa; phylum Chordata; class Actinopteri; order Cichliformes; family Cichlidae; genus Perissodus; species Perissodus microlepis. The sequence continues at coordinate 26,327,089 of NC_140477.1, read as the reverse complement.
ATGCAGTTCTGCAAGTGTGTGTTGCTAACTTCCAGCTCTGTGATCCATTATTTCTGTAAAACAAAACAAAACAAACAAACAAGAAAACTGTCCACTGGAGTCAATGGAGATGATCGGACTCTTACCAATCGGGTGCTCTGATTCAACCCATTCAAGCAGACGTTGCAGGTTCTGGTTGTTACTGAATGACACTTAGAATGTATCGAATGAGTGAACACATTTTTTAATAAATCTGTGTTTCCTTGTGCTGTAGTTCAGATAGGTGAGAGACATCAACTGGTGCACTGCCAAAACACCTGCTGCAGTGTCAGAATGTAGATGTAAGACTAAACTGATAGCACTTGTTTGGGTCACTGGGTGTATTAAACTGAACGAGTCTCATGGTGAACTGGACGTCCTTGACCTAACAGGACAGATAGATGTACAGTTGGACCCCTACGTTGTAGCTTTTCAAGTCCAGACACATATTCTCTCCTAGCATGTTCTTTGTATGATCTTTCCCTTCAATCTCTCTTCCAGATACCGCAGGAGAACACAGATGCCATTGTCACTAAAGCCATTGATTTGTGGCATAAGTACTCCGGCACCCTGATCCATGCTATATAGCAACACTGAGCCAGACAAGGAAAATATCTGGAACCAGAAGTAATCTTCTTTCCTGAAATCCACCTGGACTCGCAATGCTTCACTAAGACACTGCGGCACTCGCCGTCCACGGGGCTTTGTCTCTGCATAACTGAACTGAACTGAAAACTCATCATGGCTGCTTTTGATAAACCAGGGGACCCTTTTCATACTGTTGATTTTCCAGGTTTCCCCTGCGACTCTGGCAAACCATTCTGGTGAAAGAGACTTGAGTTGGTGGTGGGTGGGGGGGGAAAAAACAGACGAGGCTGTAACTTATTATTTTTTTAATAAGTTTCTTTCTTTAAGAAACTGCATACATCATAGAAGACTCACAATAAATTAATACCCACATGCAGGTCTTTCTGCTTTACAAAAGAACATTTGAAAATCCTTTTAATTTATGTACATCCTCTTAGAATTCTGAGAAGAGTTTTCTCAAAACATTTTTTTAAACACGTACAAGCGACAGTAATATTACTGACTCTTGCATACGCACACACTCAGATACACAATCATAACCCACGCAGCTCGTTCTCACCAATAACATGGTAAAAACCTCCAATTTATGGACCCAATCTTAAGTGTAAACCATTAAAAAGGGAGAGAAAAAAAGGCAAATCGTAAGGTGGCAGGATTGACACGTTTCGTACCAAAAAGGCTCATGTCAGACAATAAAAGGTGAAATGCAAACACAGTCCTTCTTGTAATTCAGCAGAGAGCTCAGTAACGTTTTACTGTGTCTACAGATAATATTCTGTATCAAATAAACAAGGTTATTTGGCAACTTTGAAATCCCTGTAAACACGCCTGTAGGCACAGCGACACAGTGGGTTACTGAACTCTCGATACTCGTCACTCCAGAATTCTCCATTCAAGGTCACGGCTTTCACAACAGGTCAAGTTGCTTTGGTTTAAAATGGGAATCTGAAGTTTGAAAAGTGTTTGAACACTCGAACGCAGCCCACAATTAGATTGATGTAAAAGAGAGAAACTGACATTATTGCTCAGTGGATTGATGTGAAAGTGTTTGGAGACAGGAATTTCCTTTTGTTGTAGAGAGCACTCTTGGACTTTGATTAGAATTTTAGGGCAATTTGGCTTAAGCTTCAGCTGCCTGCAATAGTACACTTGTGGAATGTTTTCATGCCTCTGGCAAAGAGAAATGATTACTGAGATGTCATACGTGGAGTAAAATCAAGCTAACACAAGCATACTCAAAGGAAAAATTCTGCCCGATGAGAATATGGTACAGGCATGAAAACAGTGAGAGTGAAATAAAGACCCTGTGTTTCATCTTTTACCGTCCCCATCCTGTAAAATTGGCACAGATTCTGTGTTGGACCTCCAGGAGCCTTGTTTAAAAAAAAAAAAAAAAGTGCTGCAAAGTAAAGATATCACCACCTCTTCATCATAAAAAAAATACAATTAAAAGCTTTTGAATATCAAGAAGTCACCAAAATCTCCACAGAGGGGAGACAGTCATAGATCCGTCCATCTCAGTGTTTTTCTCCTGTTTCCTGTAATGGCTCAAACTCGTGTGATGAAGCCAACCTATCAGTTCGAAGTTGATGTTGGAAATCTGTAGCAGTCTGAACACTTGAGACTTCTAAGGGATTTTAAAAACATGGCTGAGGTCTCTGAGCCGACTTACGGCCTGTGAAACCTGTAGGAAGAAACCAGGAAGAGAAAATGAGCATGTTTGAAGAAATGTTCTTTATTCTGACACAATGAAATGATCTAAAAGGAGACAAAGCAGTCAGGACATCCTCATCTGACCTCCAGCATCAACAAGGCCTTTTCTTCCAGAGCACTGCTGCTCACTGGATATTTTCGCTTTCTCAGACCATTCTGTGTAAACTACAGAGATGATTGTGCAGGAAAATCCCTGAAAATCTGAACTACTCATAGCAGCCTGTCTGGCACCAACCATTTAAAGTTACTTAAACTACTTCATTCATGAGCCTGGAAGTTCAATCTTCAACGTCCTTTGTCCAACGTATCCACTATCCCTCCTATGAAGATGTCAAAACCATCTCAGCTGCAGAGTAATTTGTCGATATCCTGCTAGGTAGACTAAAATTCAAAGCTAGGTTCTACCCCTAGGTGCAGATAACTAGAAAAGCATTTATACAAAGGGCCGAAGGAAGACTCAAGGGATTTGGCTGATCGTACCCCGGGTTCAGATCGTAAGCGACGAGACTCAATCGGGATGTTTGATGGCTATGACAGCTGCAGCGAGGAGTCCACCAGCAGCGCTGGGTCAGATGACAGTGAGGATGAGGTGGCACCCTCCATCCCTGCCAGTCCGCCCATCAAGAACGTTGGACAAGTCCACACCTACCCTGATGGAAAGGCTGGAATGGCTTTTTACTCCGAAACCATGAGTTTGTACAGTGTCCCCTGTTCTAGGGAGTTATTCTTCAAATTTGTAAGAAGCTAGCATCTTGGCAAGACTCCAGGCCAAACCAGCAACAAAAAAGGCCAACATGGTGAAGGCCCCTGTCAACTTTTTCAAGCATGGCCCAATGGGAAGCCTTGCCTCCAATTTTGTCTCCAAGAAACTCAGCTTGAGCTTTCCCTCTGATATGCTCGCTTCTAATCCTGTCCAGTCTGGCCACTCCCAAAGAAAACCTCAACATATTTAACTCTGACACCTCCAACTCAGCCTCCTGTCTTTTTGTCAGCGCCACCATCTCCAAACCACACATCATAGCAGATCTCACAGTGTGTAAGAGCACAGCTCCCCCTCTTTTCTGCCATTGCTCTCGAAAACTGAGAGTAGGGAGACAAAAGAAGAAGCCAAAAAACCCAAATGACGAATTAGAATTTTTCACTGAGCAAATATTTGACAGGATACCCTGAAAGGAAAACCTTTACTTCCTTCCACTCAGCCTATATTTTTAATGGGAACACCAGATTTTAGCACCTGTGACTTCAGCATGATTCTACCAGTATGTTAACACCTCTGCTGGTTTACTTGCAAAGTAGGAGATATTGCATTTGCGTCAAAAAAACAACAACTAGGAAAGTAATTTGAAGATTTCACACTTGGCTGCTCATAATTATGGGCTTAACAATCTGGAGGCAGCGCAGCATGGTACAGCTACAGCTGACAACGTGATGCTTTAGCTGATAAAGGCTGAGGCAGCTATAAAAGTGTAATCAGACTTCTTAAAACTACTGCTGTCCATAGCAGAACTCCACCATGACCTTTACTTTGGCACCTTCCCCAACACACATCATTTAACAAAAAAGCAAAACAAAGAGTGCTTTGCTGTTTCGTAAGGCAGCTCATTAGCTGTTCTGTGCAACTTTTCCATACCTGGTCAAATGACGGCTCGACTCATGCACCTCCATCTCTGTGCTTTTAAACTCATTTAGTTCCTTTCTAATGGCAGCCTGAACAAAGAAACACACACTTAGATAAAGCACACTAGTACAGATTACTTGAATCCAGTCTTTGTGAGAAATGAACCTTATCTGTAGCTGTTAGCCGAGTCCACGGCTTGTCTGCTCTCCTGTCGTAGTCCTGAGCCTCGGCGACCTCCACGTAGTCACTGAAGCGGATGAGGATCTTCGCCTCTCTCAGCTCCTCGACTGTGGGTCTCTGGCTGAGCTGAAAGGTGGATGAACAGATGGGTGCTGTCCAATCAGCATTAAGTAACTTGTGCTCCTCAGTACAGTTAACTTTGTCTTTTGTACAGTTTTGTACAATTTTATAAAAAACTTTCCCTTTTTTTAATACCAGACCTTACATTCTTACGAACCAGGAGGGTAAGTGGCAGCCAGGTGCTGCTAATCAGATGCACCCGATTAATTAATTATCAGTAAGTGTAAGGATGTCTACAAAAGCAGAAGTTTTCGTAGTTTGCTGGTCTGGACTTTCAGGTGTGTACAAACAAGGACAAAATGATTAGCCCCAACTTACAGATTTCAATTTTTTGATGTTCTTTAACTTCATAATTCTTAAAACACATAAAATCATTAAAACTGCGGGTTGCTGTCCAATTTACACACAGTATAAAAACTTCAGCCAACTTGGGAAAGCATCATGCATCAAAAGAAATCAGTTTACACGAGAAAAAAATGTTTATGCTTACTAAGGAGCAGATAGACATACAAAGTTATCACAGTGTCAAGAACTGGAGTGAGAAATTTACTGAAATTGAAAGCCACACAGCACATAGCAAGCCTGGCAGAGGTAGGAAGTGAACGACTTTAAAGACTCTGGAAAGAAAACTAGTGAGAGATCTGCCTGATCCTCAGAACAACTGCCAACAAGTGACCGACTTAGCCAAGTGAGGAACTGTTGATACTTCAGTGCGTCTGGAACTGGGAGTCTAGTCAAGGAATCATGAGGAAAGAAGGATATATGAAGATTTTCAAAGAAAACCTCAAACAGCAGCAAAACTGGATCTGCACCAGTGCTTTGTTTTCCAACACAACAACAACCCAAAATACATGTCACTCCTGTGAAGATCTACCTCCAGAAGACTGAAATAAAAATTACTGACTGGCCTGCACAAAGCCCTGACTTGAATCTCATTGAAAATCTGTGTGGTAAACTGAAGACCAACAAATCTGGAGGAGCTTGAGAGATTCACCAAAGAAGAATGACCTGGGATTGCTCAGAAGATGTGTGAGACTTGTTGAAAACTACAACTCAGTTCAATTTTATTTATATTCACCAAATCACAACAAATGTTGCTTCAAGGTGCTCTACATTGTCGAGGAAAGACCCTACAAGAATACAAAGAAAACAGAAAACCCCAACAATCATGCGGCCCCCTGTAAGCAAGTGCCTTGGCTACAGTGGGAAGGAAAAACTCCCTTTTAAGAGGAAGAAATCTCCAGCAGAAACAGGCTAAGGGAGGGAGTGGCCATCTGCCACAGCAGGTTGTGGTCAGGAGAGAAAGACATGACAAAGATGATTAAATGATTAAACACAGAGTGGTGTATAACCACGTAGTGAGTGAATGACTGTAGGCTGTTTTTAAAAGGATACACAGCTGATTGTTAGCATCAGCTAATAACTTTCAAATTCAAATTCACCCCCAGCTCAGATGGTGAAATACTTAGATACATTGTCAAAAACCCTAGAGCTACATCTCAGACTCTACAGGCCTCAATTAGCATGATAATGCTAATTATGCTAAAATGCTAAATGCTAAAATGTATGTCAGAAGAAAAAACCTGAACAAGTATGGCTTGTTTGGAAGGGTTGCTGGGAGAAAACCTCTCCTCTCTTTAAAAGAACTTGTGGAACAATGTAAGTAGAGATGTTTGGAGAAAAGCAAACACATATCAGTACACACCAACAGACCAGGACTTCAGTCCATGGAGGTCACACTAAAACAAACCCACAGATTTATGTGCTCGATAATCAGAATGACTGTTGCTGTATGGTGGATCATCAGATATACTCTAATTTGACGTTTACTGTGTCAGGTGTTCTTTATTATTCAGTAACAGAGTTGTGAGATGTGACTGCGATGGAGATGATCTAAGACACACACAAAAACTACTTCTCAAAGGGTTGCAGTCTGAAGAGCGGTAGGTTAGTCTCCAAGGCAACCATGTTCATATTTCTAGTTGGGGTTATGAACCATCTCAGCACTGATTGATCAAAGACACGCTGTCCACATCTTCTTTGCCTTTACCTTTCTCGACAGATGCCTCTTGATCTCCCTCTTCTCCTCCTGCTCCTCCAGATCATTTCGAGCTGCAGGAAACCGCACAGAAAGCACACACACTCACACACAAATCATTTTTATCTGTAGTTTTTTTTCTCCTTTTCCTTCATGTTATGCAAAGTGACTTACGTTTCAGAATGTTCCTCTGTTCTAGCTCCTCTGCTGTCGGCCTTTGACTCAACCGTCTGAATAAAGGGAAGGAAAGCATCTATTTTAGGAAGGCTATTTTTATATGATTTTAATGTTTATCCGTGCAAGCTTTCAGATCATGCTTATTGCTCTCGACATATGCAAAAAGAGATTTTACTCTTGTGGACAGAAGAGCTGGCTGTGCACGGGAAGTCTTTTTTTTCTTATGAAGCAGTATTTTGTGAATTTATTGAGTAGGTACTGACTCAGAGGCACTGGAATAGCAGGATGACAGATAGTGACTGAGAACAGGAGGATAAGAAGCAGAAAAGTTGCCAAAAACCCTCCAAAAAAAACAAAACAAAAAAAAGAGGTGGACAGTGCAGAGAGGCTCAAAACATCAGCCAGAGGAAGATAAAGATAAAGATGATTCCTCCAGAACAATACCAACTAATGTTAAGATGTGGAGTTCATTAAGTAATACAAGCAGTTGCACACTACAAGTTGTCCTAATATTGTAAAAACCTATTAAGTGGGACCAAAGAGCACAATGAATATGTAGGGTAATGGCCCCGGCCATATATTACAGCGAGTGGTTATATAAGATGGATATTTACTGCAGTAATGATGTAGCTAAGTACTGTGTGTGTGCTTTAGATTTTAGATAAATTTCAGTACATTTCATATATAAAATATGGACTTGCCACTATGATATCAGACAATATTAGAGTAGAATTTTGCAACAGCATGGATTGCGATAGAAATATAACCAAGATGAACTCCTTTCTGCGACTGAAATTAGCTACACGGGCTGTAAACATGGTTAGTTTTGCTAGCGAGGCAACCTCTGGTCATGAAGGAAAAATGCTTGTTCCCAACTGGTTGGTGGAGGTTGATGTCAGTCACTGAGAAAATTACTTCTAACACAGACATACAGACCAATCAGTGAGCCCCTGGCCACCACCTGTCATTAGAGGAAAATGTGTAGTCCCCAGCCGGCTGGCAAAAGCCTCTTTATGATTACTTTGGTCACCAGCATATTGCTGCAGTCATAGTTTGAATGGAAGTGACGGACTTGTCTACAAAGACTGACAAGCTGCTCTTTGAGCCGTAGTGGAGCTGTGAAAACACAAACTGGAAATGAAAACTGGTAAAATAGGATTGTTTTCAGCTACAAGCTAAAGCGTTCTAAAAAATTTACAGGGCTCCTCTTGGCAAAGCAAAGTGTTTGGCACAACCTGATTCTGCTAGCTAAAGCTGTTGTACAGGACAGGGTAAAAAACAAGAAGAACTACAGGCAACCCTGGATATTTCCTAGCTACCAAAGTAATCACTCAGTTTTCTCACAGGTTTTTGCAACCGGAATAAACAGGAAGCACTACTAACGACTCAGGGAATACTCGCATTTCCCAAAAAACGGTGGTTGTGTGATGTGATATGATGGACAACTCTTGAGCAGTGGGCGTTTTTATTAGAAACCTCATTAAAAGTTTGGCACTTTAAAATAGGACTGTATGTGACCTCAAGTGGCCATTCATGGAACTGTAGCCTTTAGCATTTCTGCACTGGCTTAAGTTGCCACTTGGCACAGTAAGAATGATTCAAATGTTGTGTGATGATTTTGACAACATTTTGTTTCTGTACACATCTAATGTAGCCTGCACTCACCTTTACAGTCACGACACTATTCTCTTTTTTCCGTTTTATTTCGTTTTACACCCCCTGCTCTTCACCTTTAATCTTTCCCTCTCTGCTTTGCGTCATCCCTTCTTCTATCATCTGCTCCTTGCAGCAGCCAGGTCGCCTCTATCACACCTCGCATGGGTTGAAACACTTTGCAGGTGACTCGATGTGCATGTGATGAGCGATGTGGGCGTGTGTACCGCTCCTCCGAGTGGCTCGGTGCCACATCAGCATGTGTGCTCTTAAGTCGGAAGCTCACCTCGTCAGTTTGGTGGCCGTCTGTTGCCGGGATTCGAGCCGCTCCTGATCCGAATGCAGTGGCAGGATGTTCTTCTCCTCCAGCTCTCTTTTGGATGGACGGTTGCTCAGCTTGATGGCCAGAGAGTCTTTTCGTAAGACCTTCATGGCCAGTGTGCCTTTATTGAACATATTGGCAGAGGAAATCGTATCAAAGTTAAGCAGATTGAGGCTGTCGCAGCCTCCCAGTAAGAGGCACACAGTATAGATCTTCTTCTGCTGTAAATATTTTTGTAATTCTCATTAATGTACACGTCTCTGTCCTCTTTATTGTTTTTCAGGGTTTCAATGTGACCTTGAAGACCATGGTGGGTGTAAGCCAAATTTTAATAAAGACAAAAAGATGCTTACTTGTAAACAGTGTATCATCCTCATCCTCTTCTTCGTCTTCCTCTTCCTCCTCCTCCTCATCGTCCTCCTCGTCTTCCTCTTCCTCCTCTTCCTCATTCTTGTACATGCCCGGCAGGTCCTCGTAGTCTGCCTCGTTAGGGAGGTTCTCTTTGTCATCGTCGCACTCGATCATCACCGTGGGAACGGCGTGCATCATGGAGCTGCAGTTTCAGAATGAAATGGTAAACGTGTCACACAAACATATTCACATATACACGTTCACTGCTGTGTGAAGTGAGTTTAAGATGCAGAAAAACACATCGCATTTTTCAGCCACACAGTTTCAACAAAAGAATTGCCATCCAATCAGTGAAGAGAGATGATTCCAAAACAAAAGAAGGGTTACACAAAAAACAGGCACTTTCCAAAACAACAACAACAACAAACCCAAAAAACACACAGAACAAACCAGCCACCTGAAGCTAATGTTGCCTTAAGTTCTGTTAGCAAACCAACCAACAACCCCTGTAAACTGGAACAAATTCACTTAGATGTTTTCTTGGGTTTGGGACTCTTTAGTAGTCTTTTAGTCTTTACCTGCTCCTTTACCTGCTCCTGTTCCCTTCCTCCATGGTTATCAACTGTCTGTATGGCTGACTTATCAGTTCAGTTCAGTTGCCTTTATACAGGGTTATGGTTATGTCTGAAGGCCTCCACCATTATGGCATAGACAGTGTCAATGGAAAATTGTACTTATTAGTCAGTATAATCTTTCAGTGATATAAGTTCGCATATGGTAGAATACTGCATGTAGTTATTTGTATTAGGAAATATTTAACCATGTATGCTTAGAGGCGTATAATCAATTGTGCAGTGACAGGATGTGTGATCTCTAGCAGGCTGCAAAAGGCTTGGTGTGCATTCCAGGAATGCACACCTACATCCTGGGAGCATGGGAAGAGGTCGTACCTTGTTTTATTGTTTTAATGTAGCTATGTCTGTTTTAGTCTAAGTGCCTTTTGTTTAGATGAACTGCTCGACTTCCTCACTGTGTTATCTAGGGTGAACCATCTAGGGTGAGGGGGAGACTGCCCTCGTCCTGACCAAGGATGTTCCTTTTATGCTGTCATGTTATATGACCCTTTGATCAGCAGGACACACACACACACACACACACACACACACACACTGAAGTATAAATAAAGACCGGGGCAGTTTCTCAGTGCGAGTCTCAGTTCTGGAGGCTGCCCTTGCTAGCAAGAAGTTCTGTGTGTTTCTCTTCTCTGAGTCTCTACTGAAGAAGTGTTTTAGAGTATATTTCTTAACAGACAGCCTCAATGACTACAGACCTGTAGCCCTCTGTAGTCCTGAAGTACTTAGAGCAGATAGTGTCTCAGCACATCAGAGACTGCTATCCCCTGCTTTGACCCCCACCAGTTTGCTTACAGAGCAAATCCACATAGGATGTCATCACCATCACCCTTCACAGAGCGCTGAGCCATCTGGAGAACAGGAAGAGCTACGCAAAGATGCACTACAGCTCAGCATTCAACACCATAATGACAGACATCTTCATCCCCAAACTGGACCACCTTCAGATCCCCTATTGGAACCTGCACGATGGTTGGGCTCATCTCTGATATAGATGAGACAGCGTACAGGGTGGAGGTAGAAAACCTGTCCACTGGTGCTCAGAAAATAACCTGAAGCTGAACATCCTTAAAACGAAAGAACTCCTAATGGGCTTCAGGAAGCACAGACCGGTCCACTCCCCTCTTATTATAAAAGGAGAATGGGTGGAATCTGAGAAAGAATAACCTGAGGCTGATGCTGGTCTTCCTCCACTCCTGAGTGGAGGGCGCGCTCTGGATTTTTGGAACGCAGGAGCCACTACTGAGAACAGAAAGGCTGCGCAGAGGTTAATTAACACTGCCCAAAAAAATTATTGGCTGCCCTGTCCCTCCCCCATCGTCCGATCCTTCCCTCCTGCCCCTGGAAGATCGGGTGATGGTCTCTTGGGATGGGATCACCGGGCCATCACAGGTGACCCCTTGGACCCTGCTCACCACCTGTTTGACCAGTTGCCCTCTGGTCAGTGCCTCAGGCCAATCAGGTCACACACCTGATTGGCCTGAGGCACCTGTTAAAAAACATTCTCCCCCGACACCTCTCCCCTGCCCACCCACCTCACCAATCTGAGCCATGGTCTGAGTAACCCTCATCACTCAGTCCACTCACACACCGACTCTAATTCAGACTGTGAATAGACAGACTAAATGGTGATACTTAGACAGTGCAAAGACAAGTCTTTTCTTTGCACTACCTCCAAGCACTTTGCTCTCCAATGTGTGCCTCTCTATTGTTTTGTATATATTCCTCTAGACCAGGGGTAGGCAACCTTTTTGATGACGAGTGCCATCTAAAATTTCCTCAGAAGTCAATGTGCCATATAATTGCATTAGCAATAAATTTAATAACGATCTATATTAACAGTTGCTGTGCTGAGCGGAGAGCTCCTGAAGCATTTGAAGTGTCGGAACGTGGAAATTTCAACATCGCTTGAAAAAACTGACAGCTAGCAACGTCCCTCTCACCAGTAGGCTAAGTGATTTTTAGCCAATTACAAGTTGAATCTGGTAGTTGGGGTTGTTAGCTAAGATGCCGTCATTAAGAAGCGGTACAACTAATGTGTCTATGCGAGCTAATTTGCGATGTGCACCGCTGGCCCGGCCATTTATTTTTTAATGCACCCTCTCAGATTAATTCACTGCGTGTCGTGCCCAGGGCTGGACTGGGACAAAAAAATCGGCCCGAGCATTTTGACTAGAGACCGGCCCACCAGGTATTATAGGAAAAACCATAAAGCCTTTGAATGAAAACAAACGCTGTTGTGACAGTGATGTACACTGTCTTGTTGGTATGTGTATGATTTCTATACGTTGTACATCAGATAAAAACTTTGGTTGTAAAATTCAGATAATTATTTTTTAAAAGCTAGACATTTTAAATGAGAATAAGAAAGAAAAGTATTTCTTTGTGCCCCCCTTTCCCTGTTAATGCCCTGCCTGGCCCCCTGGCAAAGCTTTGCTAGACCCGCCCCTGCACAGTTACCAGCTGTCAGCTACTTAGAAAAGGATCCTGGTGTTATTTGTCTCTCAGAAACAGTTCATAACTTCCCTTCAAGTCATTCATGTCACCTAAAAGGTAAACCTGTTTCTCCATCACCTGTTCAGCTCTGATGATTCATCTTCATGTTTCCCTCTCACCACATATCCAAACCGATATCATGACCAGCAGCTTTTACAGCTGTGGCTCCAGCAAACATCAGCTGATACTAGAAATTAATAATAATAATAATAATAATAATAATAATAATAGATTGCATTTATATAGCGCTTTTCAAGGCACTCAAAGCACTTTACAATGCCACTATTCATTCACTCTCACATTCACACACTGGTGGAGGCAAGCTACAGTTGTAGCCACAGCTGCCCTGGGACAGACTGACAGAAGCGAGGCTGCCATATCGCGCCATCGGCCCCTCTGGCCAACAACAGATATCAAATACATTCTAACAACAGCTGATCAAGCTTAAACGCGCTGCTATTGTTTAGCGCGACATCCGCTGGTTTCCTCTTTCTGGCGCAAAGTCAGCGATAAACAAAGGAGAGACGGGATTTGCGTCAGAAATACCGATCAGCTGATCATTGATCAGTTTCATGATTGAATGAGAGAAGAAGAGGCAGCTGACAGCGTAAAGGCACAGGATAACTCCAGCTTTGTGTCCTTTTCCATCCTAGCTGAAGTACGGGACAAACCATGTTCCTTTTCAGCTCAATACGAATCGCGTGATATTTTCTCTGAATACGGGACGACTCTGTTTTTTACGGGATGGTTGGCAACTCTACTAACTAACCTTATGAATACAATAAAGTTCACTATCAGTAAAATCATAGCACCCACCCAGCTGTATAGAAACTCCGTCATGTAAAGAGCTACACCTACTTTGAAGAAAAACAACTTTTCACTGTGGACTACAGGCAACTATGGAAAGACCAGAACTCAATCTAATCTTTTCTGAATGTGAATCCTTAAAATGCCCATTCGGGTGGGAGCAGATAATACACACTATTCTGGAATCAGACACTCCATCCAAATCCAGAAAGACCTTTGAAAGCCAAACAGATGTTTCAATTTGTTTTTGTAAAAGGAAGGAAATACTCTGCCTTACTAAAAAAACAAATAAAAAAAACAAAACAAAACACAGCTCCTGTGGTCGTGTATGTGCTGCGCAGCCATATTCTTCCTAGACAACTGTTAAAAAAATAGGAATATTTCCCTATAAATTACACATTTGTGAATCTTAAAATGGCGTTGTGCTTTCCGTGGATGACTTTTGTGAGTTGGTGTGAAGGATTCCAACTCAGATCGTGATTCTATAGCAAAAGATCATCATAGTCACTGTATGAGTTCTTAAAACATTCGCATTACACGTCTCAGAGTATCACAACCTAGCCTGGATAAATGGGAGGTTATCTGGCTTCTGGGTCAGTTGGATCTGCTTGGATCCCTGTGATGTAAATTTCTTCATCAGACAGGGAGCGATGGTCCGTGTGGACATCAGCTTGCCTGTCTGTTTTTACATTACAACACACTACCTGTGTGCCCGGGCAGCGGACTTTAAAGAAGTATATAAGGAATGACAGCTGTCCATGTCCATGGTCAGAACAGAGTAGCATCTGAGCTTTCAACTTGGTGCCAAGTCAACATACAGAGCCATCTGCTTTTGAAATAAGGGGGCCAACACTCTTCCCTACTTTTTGTGGCACGGGGGTTGGTGCTTAGCAAAGTTGCCCAGGGCTGGATTTAGTACAGAGGGGACTGGTTGATTGATCAATTGGTCTTTCTCAGTTTTGTAAAACTACTATATAATCAAACAATATTTTTTTAATCATTTTTGTAATTTTTTGTTTAGTCAAAAATATGATTGTCCCAACTTCTTTATGTTACAGGCTCGTTCTAAACGATCAATTTAATGAGCCTTTTGACTTTTCTCTGATATTTTCTTGACTTTCTGGCGTCTGTGGTGTGATTCTCACCTCTCAAACCTCTGCATGGTGAGGGCCAGGGTTTTGTTCAGCTCCTCTATGATTCGGCTGGGCGGGTGGAGAGGAACAGGCAGGGTCCCGTACTGCAGTGAGTGTGCACCCATTGGAGCATGGCTGGGAGGGGCGGGGCACTTCTGGAAGGCAATAGAAGAGGGCTCCATGCTCCCTGTAGGTACGGAGATCATGAGCTTCTTCGGAGGTAGAGGAGGAGACAACTTAGCCGACATGCATGGCAACTTCACGGGGGCGCCGTCTGCACGAGGAGGTGGACGTGGGAGGATTAGGCACACGCGCACTAATGCGGTTGTGAGCACGCATGGAGACACACTCACCTGTAATGTGATTGGGTAGCCTGTTGAAAGGCTTGGGTGGCAGAGCGGGAGGTTGTTTGTGTAGCGTTGGAGGTCTGCAGAGGGTTGATTCAGCACCATCAGCCTGATATACAATAGACTTCTTTGTGGGCGGAGCCTGACTGGATTTCTGGGTGTGGTCCTGTTGAGCATCACTAGGCATTTGAAACTCCAGGGAGCCTGGGGGAAACAACAAAGGAGTCAGAGACCACTGTGAATCAAATACCTAAAGAGGTTTCAGTGGTTCTGAGGCTGTGCTGCCTACCTACAGCTGCTCCTGCTGCTCCCTCCATCAGCTCACTACCTTCAGACTCCGACAGGCTGGAGCCAAGCACCGAGGAACGACCATTCTCTATCTTCACCTCCTCCCGGATGGTCAGAGATGCACCATCTGCACAGAAAGATGCACATTGGTGTTCAAAAGTAGGTAAAAAAGGAAAAAACAGAGCAAAGGATCTCCTTATGTAGCATTTTTTAAAATTTTGCTTAGAGAAAATATGAATCACGTAACAGTGTAGTTTTCAAAGATAGATAGGGAGAATACACCCAGGTAGAGCAGCTGGATGTGAGGGAATGGTGGTAAGGATCAGACAGGCACACATATTCCTAAGCTCAGTCTTGTCATGATAAAGCTGACTGGTGTGCTGTAAGTAAACTTGTCACTGGATTTACTGACACTTAAAAAATGAGTTACAACTGTGCACAAGCTTGCGTGAGTCTTTGGTGCGCTGCAGCACTTAAACAGCACCACCCCACTGATGACAGAACAATGTGAGAGACTCAAACCAATCAAAGTGCAAGAGAAAAGGCATGAATCACAACTGAGAAGCTGCAACCGGAAAAATCTTACTTTACATTTTAATTTGAATCTAAAATCAAAATCAGGCCACAAACAAAGAGAATAACTACTACATATAATATAATACTACAACACTGGCCACTTTCTTTCTCACCTTCGCTGTGTGGAGCCTCACCTTTCTCATAGACCTCCTTTAGGAGTCCCTTCTTGATGAGCTCCTCTCTGCTCTGGCGAGTGGACATCTTCCTCTCCAACACTGAGGGAGCACAGAGGAGGAGACGTCAGAAACGACTAGAACAGGAAGAAAGCTGCTGCGCTGGATGCTAACAGAGTTATCAAGATCGAGGAACGAGTCAGCTGCAGCAGCTGTTTCTTTGGACTTGCTGCTGCTTCCATCACTGCTGCTGTGTGCCAAGGAAATATCATGTGACTGACCCTCTGAGCTGTGCGCACAAACACAACACTACCAGTTCACTGATCCTCTGACAGAGATGCCTACTCACCTCCTCACTCCTAAACATTTCCCGTAAATAACACTTTTTCATTTTCTAGCATATCCAGCATGAGCTGTGAAAACGTATCTTTTCCAATGCCATTTTGATTGGTAGGGTTTGAGACAATATCTGTAAAGTGTTAGGGTGGGGGAGTTAATAAAAGCAATATTACAATACTACAAGTCTTTTTTTTTTTTTTTTTAAACCCCGACATACAGTATATCTAATGAAGTCATTTAATGGCGTTTGTAATGCGTTTTTCTGTGTTGCTTTCTAACAGCTCAGTTTGGTAAACTGATATCTACACATCACCCACACACATAGTAATGCAGGATTATTGTCTAACTGATGCATTTTGTCTTATATAGCCTTTATCGAGCAAAAGTCTTGAACCACCCCGTGGAAAAGAGAATCAACAATTTATTAAAACGTGCACAAACACTCATGAAAATACAGAGTTTGTAAAATTCTAACGACCTTGAATGTCAGTATTTGGTAAAACCACCTTTATTCTTCAACAAAAGCTGAACTCTCTTAGGGCAGCTTTCTAGTGACTTCTCTTCTAGGAGTAACCCTTGAAGCTCTTTTCTGAGTGGTTTCTGTCATATTTCAGGCTGTATATCACAAAATCACTGGGTTTTCATTAGAAGTTAGCGAGCGTGGTCTCTGCCTATTCAGCTACCCATGAAAAAAAAACCCAAAACAATTCTAATGGTCGTCAAGCCACATCTTTATTTATGTATACACTGAGGTGTCGACACTCATTGTTAAGGGTACAGAGGCGCTGGTCTAATGTTGTCTTTATGGGAAAAAGCCTCGAGTAGTCTTCAAGAATAGTTCTTCAGGCTTTTTAAAGGACATTCAAAGCTCTTCTTTGGATGTTGCCCCCCCTTCTGTTCCGTTTCTGTTCCCACGTTGTTTGAGTCCAGGCTGTGGGGAGGCCAATCCATGACTGACAGTTCCATACAGGTATGCTTTTACTGGATTGGCAGTGTGTTTGGGATCGCTGTCATGCTGAAAATGAAGCTGTTGTAAAACAAATGCTCTCCATTCCAACGTTTCTTTGAGAATCACCTTGTTGATGCAATAATACTATTTTATGTCTGTCAAACTTTGTGAGATCTTTAATATGTTTCATAGATTCAGCTAAAGAAAGTGGAGAAAAAGTGCCCAGGGATACAATGTAAAACTGGTTCTGTATATGTTGCCCCAGTGTCAATGTATTGTAGTCATAACTGTCTGTGTTTCCTACAGTAAACCCTATTCAACCCCACAGCTATATTTTTACTTGAAGCACGAAAATCTGGATAATCCAATGCACCTTGACTGCATGACAGCAGGGTGCAGCAAAAGCACACGGTACACGCAACGTGTAGCACCTGTGCGCACGTACACATGCTATAAAACGTGTACTGTTCATTATCTGGGTGCAGAGAAGGGAGGAAGGTTTTCAGCAGGGTAAAAAAAATGTGTAACTGCTGTGACAGCTGGGGGAACAGCTTGGCTGCAGGAAGCCTCTCTTCACCCCTCTGCTGCGTGTTTGCGTCGCTCAGTGAGAACAGGATGTAAAATGATTCAGCCAGCTGAGAAACAACAACAACAGCGGCTATTTCGGCATCCAAATCCAACACTTTCCTTCGCTTCACAGCTTAGTACTCGCTGAATATTGTAGCCCCGAGCCAGACATATGAAACTACTTTCAAATTTGCTCACTGCTTTGAATGAAGTGTTAATTCCCTGTTAAAGAGACAACACGTCGGCTGGCAAACTCCATTTGAAGCTCACTTGTTGCTACGGCCAACATTAATGATCAATTCTTCCACAGCTGCTGTGTTGGCATCTCTGAACAGCAGTGGAATTAACAGCTTTCAGCAACAGCATTTAAAAAAAGTCAAGTATAAGTTCATTGTGTAAGAACACGAATACACTGATGTCTGGAATAGCAGTTTGGCTGATCCCAATGTTTATTGCATTTATGCATTTCATCACACCACCTGAGAAAAAGCACAAATTCAGTCATTCTGATTTATGAGGCTGGATCCCAAATATACAGGGGCACCAAAACTGAAATAATACAAATCAGTTACTATGTTTCCGCTGTGCTGACTATTCTTTATCTGTAGAAAAGTCTTTATGATGAAGACGGAGCCTGTAACAGCTCACGAATTTGACTAAACAAGTGGGAGGTGACGTTTACCTTCTTGCTTCCAGCTGTTAGCAGAAGTCTTTCTTCTGAGTTTATTACATACCTGCAGAATCAGAAAGCAGCAGGACCCTCTATTGAGTGGATACACATGTGAAAGAGCAGCCTCATTAATGACTGACAGAGATGGCACTACTGAGGATCTAACAGCAAATGGAGTTTTGCACTTTTCTTGACATGGATGGGCTGTCACACAGGTCAGCCCATCCATGTCACAGGTAGTCACAGGTCCAGTGAGCTCCATCACAGCTGTGAGGATGTTTAATTTTCAAAAACTCTTTTCTAAGGTCTACTAAAAAATGTATAGATAAAAACATGTATAATGTGGTCAGAGATGCACTGACCAAGCTCAAATATATGGCAAGTATCACAAAGGTCTGGCAGCAATCAGGACTGGGGGTGAAATTAAATCCACCTTTAACTGTGGTTAATTACAGTTAATTCATGAGAATAATTAATTCATAGGGCCAGGTAGGTTTGGATAACCTTTTCTCCCTTTATGAATGAAATCATCATCATGACTTAAAAATACTGGAGGCCATCAGTGCTGCCCCTCAGCTTCCCAGTAGAAGGACCTAAGCTATAAGTTTGAACATCCTAGGTGACTTCCTTCGTGAGTTATCGCATTCACAAGATTTTCAAAAAACTTGACCTCTGACTTGAGGTCAAGGTCACTGAACTTCAAACTCCAGAGTTTTAGTGGATGCACCTATGGTATCAATTTGAAAATTAATTATTCTTCACTTGGATTTTAGAGCTAAATAAAGATGCTGCATTCATGGTCTAATGGAAATGTCCAGGATTCCAATCCAGCTACAAACCTTTGCATTCACATTATGTATACTTCCAAAATTGAATTCAGTGGACAAATGAAGGTTAATATTACTTGTTCCTGCTTAATATCTACATACAGCCATTCTTTGCTTATATGACGTATCAGACTATAATGACTGGACTCATGAAATCTCCCTGTGCATAGCCAGACACAACCATGCACAGTAGACTTTTGGTGCTGACATTTTAAAGGACAGCGTCTCTCAAGGCTGTTGCTAGGTGTCAGAGATGGGAGTGAGGCAGAGAGGACAGAAAGGCGCAGAGCTGGCTGCCGACCTGCAGATGTGCTGTTTACAGAGATTTGGTTCTCACCTGCAGACGTCTGCTTAAACTTCTCACTCTTCTTCTTCCTCCACTTCCAGGGTTTGAACAGACGACCCAGGGTGGCGAATTTGCTCCGCCGCCGGATGGGGGGCGTGTGCGTACCCGGTACCAGCGAATCAGAGCGCATCGCTGCCAACCTCTCCACTTCCTCAGCTGAAAAGACAACATTAACAAGCAGATAAACAAAATGCATAAAAACATTGTTTTTGTGGTTTTGACTCACTTAATTATGCACTTTTTATTCCAACGCTTAGCATAACAATGTATTTGTTTGGATATTTGGCGTTATGACGACTGACAGTTGGCATCTCGGTGATTGATATAGTCTGAGTTCTTTTTTAGGAAGAGTGTAGCACAAATTTGAAAACCTGATGCCTTTTCTCATATAAACATCGCCATAAAAGGAAGAACTTTGGGTAATGACCCAAAAAATGTTTTTTCCAAGAAATCATTCTGGATAATGATCTGATTAATGACCATTTTATTAAAGCCTCAGCCAGGTGGGCACAAAGTAAATGAGCTATTATTTCTATAGCTTATTAACTGATAATGGGCCCCTTTTAACCCACAGTTAAGTAGAACAGATGATCGCTGCTCTCTGCTTCAAATGTCAGAGGACATTTTCTGCCAGGGGGGTTTTGCATAATCAAGTCAGGTAAAGCTTATTTGGATCGCTTTCAATCACAGCTAATGTGTCAGGTGGCCACAGCAGCAGAAACCTTATGTAACAAGGAGGAGAGAAAAACTTGGACAGAGAGGAGTTAGCCAGCTACAACACAGACCAAAAGGGGGGTTCGGTGGTGAAAATCTGATAGAATTATAACCTCTTCAACTGTGAGCCTTCCCTTTCCCATGTTTTCCATTAACCCTCTTCCTCTGAGCTACAATTCCCCCCACCCCACAGGGACTTTCCTCAAAGTATGCTGGAGGCCACTCTATACAGCATGCTCCGATTTTCCATTTGAAATTACACCTTTCCCATTACACACACACACACACACACACACACACACACACACACACACACACACACACACACACACACACACACACACAACATCCTCTACAAAACAAGGGCAGAGCCAGCAGCAATAGAGGGGGGAGGCAACATTTCAGCAGGCAGCAGAGGATGTAAACCTGCACACAAACACTGGCCGACAGAAGCATGCAGTGCAAGCAGATACTTGTCAGACAGATGAATGGAAAGATGGAAATGAATCCAAACACATGGAATGTTTCGAATTTGGGTGAAGTAAACTTAATTCAACTGGGAATGTTGTACAAGTAATTGAGGAATGACAGGGAAAATCTGGCAGTAAAACATAGGAATGTTTTGCAAAATCGTGTAAATATTTCATATCCAGATCGCGAAGAAGAAATCCAAGTGCGGCTCAGAGTCAAAGATGCTTGTTTTCCACATCAAAAGCAGACAGATGTGGAGGTTCTGGACGCCTCCTAGGTGAGGTGTTTCAGGCATGGCCAAATGGAGGCAGACTGAGGAGAGATTACATCTGTCAGCTGGCCTGGGAAAGCCTGACTGCTCCCCAGAATGAGGTGACTAAGGAGAGAGATGTTTGGACATGTGTGTTTAGATTGCTGTCCCTGTGATGTGGACCCCGATAAGCAGGAGACAATGGATGGATGGATAAAAGACTGTTGTATATTATCACTGCCTTCAGCTCTATTACAAAAATACAGTACGACTTGACCATCAGTCTACCTTTCAGTCAAAATCTTTGAAGCTGTGTTTTTGCCAGTGATTTCTCCTCTATTTGAAACATTATCAGCAGTTGATGGACAAACCAGCCATGTGTAAACTGGTAGGCAGCTGCAGACGGGAGGCGATGACATCCTTCAGGAGGCCTTGTTGGAAGAGAGATGTCAGTTCAAATCTGCACCAACACTGTACCTGCCATTGAGAGTTCCTTCAACAACATCCAGTCAGCCCCCCCCCCCCCATCCTCCCCTCCCTAACCCCTCAGTAGACACTCTGAGTCTGTGTAGCATCCCTGTGTGAACGTCAGAGCTCACGGAAACCTCCCTTGCACAAAGGCTCTCTCAATGAAGCGTCTCCAGCACCTAAAGTAAATTAGTGTTTCCAGGACAACAGTGACATCATTCGACTGCAAAAAAAACACCAAAACTATGCAGATTTTGAGGTGATGACATACTGTGTTTGTCTCATCTTTTGTCTCCTTACACAAAAGGTGTCCTCTCCCTCCTGGTGTAGTCCAAGCCCCCCTCGCCACAAGCAGTGGAGCGAGAGCAGCAGTGAGTCAGAGGGCTCAGACTCACACTGCAGGGAGACATTCTTTCAGTCTGACCTGGGGTCTGTTATCTCACTGATGCCTCAAAACACTGACTCACTGAACAACAAGCTCGAAAACAACTCGGTTCAGCCAAAACAACGATGCTGGAAGGCCCGTGTTACGACTGAATTTCTTAGCTGATTCATAGTTTTAGTTTTTGTTTCTTTCTCTCTCTTTTTTTAAATGGCCTTGTTACTCGGCATCAAGCAAAATAAGACTCGCCCCCCCAAACTGCAGTTCCTCTGATGGCCACTTGAGGCTGGCTCCAAAAGAGTGTCAGTCCCACAGACCATATAAAAGATGTGAGTAGCTGTTGTGATGCCATCCACTGGTTTCTTGACAGTGGATGGCATTAACATTTTCACCATCACTAACTTAGCCAATGAGCAAATGTTTTTGAAACTAACGGCTTGTTAATCACAAGGCATGAAATTCACTGACCAGCAGTAGCCACTGTCATCTTTTTATACAGTCTATGCTGGCACCAGCTGTTGCATCAATTGACTTAACTTGTGTTGATTTGTGGGGGAAAAACAAGAACGCCAACAGTCTGAAACATCTTCAAGTAAACAATAAATGAATAGGAAATGTTACCGTCGCTGTAAACCAGTTTCTTCATTACTGAGTTTACTGAAAAATGACGTTTTTCATCATCTGTTGAAGATCCTCTGTCAAGAAAACTCCAAACAAGTTCTGGTTATCTCTTCTCAAACAAATCGTGCCAGTAAAACCAGGTTTTGAAAGGGCTGCTCACTAAATCCCTGGTGGCTGATTAAGCAATTTAAATCAAGTGACTGGGTTTTATTAAAGAACAAAGCCTCCACTGATCCACACGCTAAGGTTTTCAAATAAAACCACAAGCTGATTAAATGAACAGATTCCATGATTAGCTATTGATCTCTGTTATTTAAGCCAGAGCAACTATTGACGTTGTGTGTGTTTGAGATTAACTGCTGCAGTGATGGCTCCATAAATTGATTTCTGTATTGACAGAAAATTCATCAGCATCAGTGCAGATAATAATCCACCGACAGTCTGAACTTGAAGTGATCGTTATAGCAGTTAATAAGGGAAAAGACTAAACCATACGATGATGTTTGGTTTGTGGAATCCAGTAAGACAAAACCAGAAAATTTCCCAGCTCTCTATATTAACTGAAACTATAGCGATCCGTGCGTGGAATGCCCTGAACTTCTGCTTTCACGATGCAAACAGGGAAGCAAAACAAAAACTGGACTTGAAATCATGCGCTTACAGTGAAGATCCCAGCCACACCACAGCCCCGTGACAGCGAAGAAGACTCAGCAGAGGCTTTCAAACAACATCAGCTATTGTTAACCTCACTGTAAAGTAAAACAGATTCAATACAGGGATCTGATCTGAGCGCTGACCTCGACCCCCACCAGCAGGCAGGGAGCGATGAGCACAATCATTTAAAAAGCAGGAGTACTCCTCCTCCTGCTCTCAAAGCAACCCGAAGCGTCTCACCGTCCAGCGGCTCGGCTCCTCGGCAGTTGCTGCAGATGTGTTTGATCTCCTTGCAGTGGATCATGAACGGCGTGTTGTTGTTGTTGTTCACGGCGGGCTCGTGATGATGCTGAAGCTGACGCTTCTCGGAGCTGTTACGGGACTTCATCCTGGTCAGGCAGAAAGCTCTCCTTCTCTTCCTCAGCTCCCCCTCTTCGGACGCCGGGGTTGAGGATGTGCCGTGGGTCTTAGGTCCGGACCACGAGCACATCACGTCTCCTCCACAGCCCGCCATGTTTGAGCTGGACTGCAGGAATAGACCCTCTCGCCCTCTGCTCCGCTAGAGGGGATTTCAAACGGTTTGCTGCTCTGTCCACCCCCCGCAAGTCAACCAACATACGACGCTGTTTCCCCTCAGTTCCTACAAAATAAAAGCCCACCAGCTGTGCTCTTCTTTTTCAGATCTGCAACCAAGCTGGTACCTTCACAAGACATGAAGCCACTCCCATGTCACCAGGTTACACGCGTCCCCGGCCACAAATCTTTCGGTGAACCCCAGCCAGCTAGTTTCTACGATCCCCCCCCCCCCTCTCTCTAATCAGACACATAAAGGAATGTGTACACAGGATGAAGAGTACTGACTGTATCCTACTGAAAAAAGTAACCCTCACAACACACCTTCACTCGCTTCTTCTGCTGGGAGCTGCAGCAGGTTGTCCTCTAGGGAGGGCAGCTTTTGGCACCTTCAAAGTCTTGTGATATAAATCCACTGTGATAGTGAGCTGCTGCTACTATGTTTTACCTCCCACTTAGCTTGAACATCTGAACGTCTCAAAAACTAACTGCAGTGTTTTCATCCTAAATTTGTTGAATAAAAAAATGCCAATTTTCTGGCAAAGTACTGGAAGTACCCAGCCCACACTAGCCTCAGCAGTGTAGGTGAGAAAGAGGCAGGAAAAATGAATGACTCCTGGTTGAACCAACTGCGCATGGGCCCCTGGACATGCCTACTGGATAATCCGGCCCAGGCCACTTCTTACACTTTATTTAAACAGCTGTAGCATCTAAACTTGTACTTGTTTTTGCCACAAGTTTGGGTCTTGTGGAATCTTATATTAGTCCATGTTTTATCCTTTGAATCCCCTCTTGCATTTGCCATTAAATTGGGAAGGGAGACACAGCAGTGTCAGAATGAGGCTCTCTGTGTTGTTGTACTTGTTTTTGCCACAAGTTTGGGTCTTGTCTATAGTCAGGCTAACAGAGAAAAAAAACTCCATTATGCCCTGACCATGCACCCCACCTGTATCATTTCCTATTCTTCCTAGGATAATCTCTCTCTCTCTAATCTTAAACAAACTGGAGCTTTCATGCAAAATATTACAGAAATCCCTGTTTACAACATGTACACTACAAAAAGCAATAAATCACTGAATGCAATTCAAGGTATCTGCAGAAAAATTGAATAGTGACATCAAATAGGCGTTACTGTAAGTTGTCATCTTTATGTGGAATATGTATTTGGTGACAACAAAAATGTTGCTCCACTTCAACCTAGAAAGACCAAGAAAAATAATCAGCCACATCGCCCCCTTTACCTATTAACTAAAAAAACAAACAAGCAAACAAAAAAGAGTGTTAAGTAGAAGGTGAGGTGGAGGTGAGCTGCAAAGGAGCTTGCAAGTTAAAGCTGGTTAAATAGCACTCCCTATATGGTATTTGTCAAATGGACGAGTAGAAGATTTGGAAGAGGAAAAGACGCATATCTACAGGCTGAAATGTTTGTGGCTCCACTGACTGATACTCAGTGTTCCATTTACTGTACCCACCAATGAACCATTATATGAAAATTCAAAATACAAGATGATTGTTAAAGCACATGATTAGCTTGTGTGGACAAAAAAAAGAAACAGCATTGACAGCATGCTTGCAAATGTCCATTGCTGGCTTACATAGCGTAATATGTATTAGTTTACTACTGATAAAAGAAGCCAGACTTTTAGCAAATAGGATTAAAGATCCAGGTAAAAATGGCTTACTACATTCTGAGAAACCTAATGCAAAATACATCTAAAGCTGCTTTTTTTGTTGCAGCTAATGAATTTCAAACAAAACTGATTGGTGGCGGAAAAATGACAAGGTACTCTGCATTTTTAAAAAAAAAACCACAATGTAGGCTTAGATGTGCTTTATTAACAAGAAAGCCTATAATCCTCTAGGCATCGTTAGTCTGGATATCATTCGTTTTTCATTATTTTATTTTGAAGGTCCACTTCCTTTCTGGGTTCCACCTATTTTTCCAGGCTTAGCTTTAAGTAGCTCCAGCCCCCATCTCCGCAGCCAATCACAGTCTGCACGCGGATCAATGACGCGCATTCGAGTCGCCGCTTTAGCCAATGAGGTTGAAGCACGGACATTAACGATGTAGTATTTTAAACCAAAGAAGGAAAACCTGGAAAACCAACCACTTTTTACATTCAGAAGCAAAGCCACGTAGTCTGCCTGAGTGTGACACGAACAGCTGTCCCTTTTATGTGTTTGAATATACGCTTACTGGCCATTTTATTAGACACACTTTGCCAGGACCGCGTTTGACCTCCTTTTCCATTCAGAACGGCCTCTGAGACAAAGACTTAAAGTGCTGGAAACATTCATCTGAGATTTCTGTTCATGTTGACATGACAGCATCACACAGTTGCTGCAGATTTGTCAGCTGTTATGCATGTAAGCCATGATTCACATCTTGCGCTTCATCACATCCCAAAGATATTGGATTGAGCGTCTAGTGCCTGTGGAGGCCACTGGAGTATAGTGAACTTATTGTTATTTGTTATGTCAAGATCAATCAATCAATCAATCAATCAATCAATCAATCAATCAATCAATCTTTATTGATTTAAACCAGTTTGAAATGATCTGAGCTTTGTCACATGGCATGTTATCCTGCTGGAAGGAGCCATTAGAAGATCAGTGAGCTGTGGTCATAAAGTGATGGAGATGGTTACTCAGGTCTGAATATTGCAACAGAAATCAAAACTCATCAGACCAGGCAACATTTTTCCAACCTGCTACATTCAAATTTTGGTGAACAAGTGCAAACTGTAGCCTCAAAATCGAATATATAGATATAATATAGTGCTATATTATCCCAATAGATCATTTCATCATACCAGTGCAGGGTACACTTAAAATGGAGTTCTGCGTTCCCACCATCACCTGATTATTGCATGTCTGATCATTGGGGTTTACCTCTATAATGTTGTAAGGTTGTTACTTTACAATATAACGGTCCTTTAGTCAGTGTTAATTTGTAAATAACACTGAATTTGAAGTGGTATGAAACAAAAATAAATCCACAGTTTTACTGGAAGCGACTAACCCTTCCAGGTTGCAGATTGAAATCTTGAAATGTTCTTGAGGTTCACAGCTGCATAGCTGTGTGTGAGTGTGTGGGTGGGTGGGTGGCTGATCAGTAAAAACAACAAGAAAAAATGACACACATAACAGATCCAAGATTTAAAAGATGAAAACAAAAGTTAAATTTAGAAAGCCTTTTAAAAATAAGCATGAAGAGAGAAATTTGCATATTCTCTGTGGAGGCCAAGCAAGGGTCACAGCCTGTAGCTGCGACTCTCTGCCAGCAGGTGGCGCTCATTTACAACAAATAGGTAAAATAAATTAATCCATCTCTTTCTGAAACAGTGACAGACTGAGCTGCAGGGTGCTGGCTGGTTAGGAGGAGTCACTGTCTAATCATCTGCTATCAACCTCATATTGCAACAGTCATCTGTGATGCACAGGAATACACTAGTAGGCCTTGGATGTGCGTTTGTGTTTGACTGACTAGACCTGTATTTATACAGTCAATCATTTCAGGCTATTTATTGTGTGAATTGTGTGCGGATGCTTACGTATTTATGTAACACTAAGATTAACAAAGCATATGCTCCATTTTCCTTGCTGCAAACGATGAGTCATGGAGGATTTCAAAATCAAAGTACAAGGCTGTGTATTACAAGATGAAAGGCGCACTGTTAATTGAACAAGCCTTGCATCTGGAGTGATCCCGCCTCCTTCAGTATCAGACCTACAGCTCGCACACTTAGCTGAGAGTAAAAACAAGGGCGTAAAATAAAAGAAATGTCCTTTAAGAAGACTTAGAGCAATGAAGTGGTCGGATGAAGTGGATGAGGCTCAATTTAGCAGGGATACAAGTGAGGACCACCATGACTCCTTAAGTGTCACACAGGTGTCTCCACAAGCTTATTCTGATGACTTGCCTGATTTAATACCTCTCTTCGGGTGCTGCTGCTTCCTCCAGTGAGGAGGAGATGGGATATTAGAGCAGCGGTGGGTGAGGACGATCAATAAATCTATGCCCCCAACTCACTTACACATACGCTAAGACTAAATATGGCTGGAAGGCAAGGTGGGTTCACTGTGCACTGGCAGAGCTCAGACTGTAGGTATGATTCACATTAAATATGCAAGTATAAACCAGTAATGTATTCAGATATAATGTATCAGCAGTGGGACTACTCATTATGCATTGAGTCATATTATCATTTATAGTGCCCTCAAAAAGAAAATAAAAAACATAAAAAGTGTTGCTCTATGCAGTAGTCTAAGCAGCAACATTAGTTTCCCTTATAAATGACATGCTTTTGGTAGAGTGTGTCATCTCTACAAACCATTTATTGTCACATTTGCAGATGTTGTAGTAGTGGTTCTATTATGCTTGTATTTATTTTCTTTTTTACTGTCATATATACACTCTACAACAAACTCCAGATTGATAAACTGCTATATGAGTCCAAGCATACAATACATGGAGCTTAAACTTAGCTTAGCAGTTCCACTTTGAAAGTCTACTTGTTGGCAGGAGACGAATGATTAAGTGCATAGATTAAAAACCAAAATGTGGGACTTCTTTTCTGAAACGTTTCCACTGTAAACAACAACATGAGGGCGAGTTACTGTGGAAAAACACTCTTGTGGAGCACTTTAAGCTGTACATAACTTTCTATTTTAATCACCAGGCCTGTGGTGCTTTTTCACATTCTTCATTCCGTATTTAGTGGTGATTCGGACACAATTCTCCTGCAGATACAAATTTTGGTTATGTATGGGTGACACATGTTGAATGTGACACATGAACCAAATGCGAATTGAGAATGTAACACGATGAAATGACCACAATCTATATGAAAAAATACAGATGTTAATGATTACTGTAAAGTTTGTTTGAGATTGTCCTGTCCGCTAAAGAGGAGATAGGGCAGACACATAAATACATACTCTACGATCATTACTGTATGATGTTAAGGCTAGTTATGCACTACTATGAAGTTGCAGGCCTTAAAATAGACACATTTGTAAAAAAAATAATTTAATAAAAAATAACTGTCACAGCGAAGCAACAGAAACTTAATGTGTTTTATCTTCTAAGTTTCACGATCAAAGTTTTTTAAATTGGGACGCTTCCAAAACTCACACTTGTGATATTTACGAGCAGTAATGTTAGTGTGGACATTTATCACACACGCACTCAGGAGCTAAAAGGAAGAACACAACAAGAAGGAGGAAGAATCTCCAAAAAGTTGATTCTGTTCATCTGGACGTCGCGTTTTTTGGGAGAAACGTTTCGTCACTCATCCAAGTGACTTCCTCAGTCTGAGCTGACTGCAGGTTTCCCCAAATCTTATAAACAGTACATTTGCATAATGACTGAAACCAGCCCACTGAAGGAACAATGGGCTGGGAGGTCAGTTGCTTCATCATTAATTATGCAAATTCTCATGACCATTGATCAACAACCACTGACCAAAACCCACTGATCAATAGCCATGAGTACCATTCACAGAGAGTTGGGGAATGGCTGTAATCACAGCATTGTAAGATGGCGAAAGATGTACCCTTAGGCCCCCTCCTCGACTCAGAGATGGTCTCTCCCTTTTCATGTAAATGGCCTCCTTGACTCCGCGCTCAAACCAGCGTTCCTCCCTGTCCAGGATGTGTACATCCTCATCCTTGAAAGAGTGTCCACTGGCCTGTAGGTGTACATAGACTGCAGAGTCCTGGCCTGACGAGGTAGCTCTTCTGTGTTGTGCCAACCGCTTCGCCAGAGGTTGTTTGGTTTCCCCAATGTATAAATCCTGGCAATCCTCCTGGCACTTAACAGCGTACACTATGTTACTCTGTTTGTGTTGAGGGACCCGATCCTTGGGGTGGACCAATTTTTGGCGCAGGGTGTTTTGGGGTTTAAAAGCCACAGAGACCTGGTGTTTAGAAAAAATGCGTCTCAACTGCTCCGATACTCCTGATACATATGGGATCACTACAGGTTTTCGCTTGGGCAGCGGTTGTCCTTCTCTCCTGGATCGGCTGGAGCTTTCTTTAGGTGCCTTTCCAGCTTTGACAAATGTCCAGCTGGGATAACCACACTGAAAAGAAAATGTGGTTAGAGAGCCCCACTTTGAGTCATTATCAGCCCAGTATTCCAATAGCACATTTAGCTAGAAGCTTATTGATCAGTAGAGGACAAAGAAATTCCATTTATGGTAGCACAGCTAAAACTGTTGCTCATTGACAAAGTGATGAATCTGGCTAGTTGATTGATAAAATGTCAGCCTTTGTGAGTTTGACTACAATCTTGACATGTCCAGCCCTAAACATGGGATGATGGTGCCATCATCCCATGAAAATTAATTTAAAACCAGAGGTGGGGAGAGAAGCAGTAAGACCCCAGCACCCCAAAGAGCACATATTATTGACAACAGGCACGACAGTGATTAAGTCAGCAATAGGATTAAAAAAATGGGGAGCTGGGATGGAAGTGGGTTGCAAAGCAGCCTGCAGAGTGCAGCAACCATTTTAAACAGTACACGTTATTTTAGCAAGCCAATTGGATTCACAGACAAATATCAACCGAATCATTAACTGATATAGGCTGGAACTAAGATCAGCTGATTTCATGTGATTGCAGTGTGATGCTACATGATTATTGAGAAGGCAAAAATAAAATACAAGATCTGCTTAGAACAGAATGATGTCCAGTCTGAATGCTGCATTTAGTTGCTGCTAAAGCCTCAGTCACATTTGAATAAGAATAGCCTCTTTGAGCTAAGAACATGTGTTTTCTGGGTGATTGCATTGAATGTTTTTACTGTTGGTGACCGATTAGATGGCCTGCCATACAGCAACCTTAGCTTCTGAGCGACCACTTTAAGTCTCAAGGCGATTGCTCAGGTCTCCTAGTAGGAGGCAATATATCTCCTAACAATTTTTCTCCAGTTGGTTTAGAAATAATTTTATTTTTTCCTCCTAGTGTGATTGGTGTCAATGTTGAAGCTACAGCAGTAAACACATAAAGCCTAGTAGCCGTTTCTATGAGTGCCATAGATCCATCACCCATCCACTGATCCATCCATTTTCATAGTTTTCATTGGTTAGTAACTAATCATTGGAACAGCCTGGTTGACCAGAAAATGAAAACATACACCTTTTGGAAATAACTATTTTTCTTTCACCAAAGAAAATTGACTTAAAGACACATAAGACATGTCCTTAATTATCTCATAACATAGTCTGTTATAAAATGGCTATTAGAATTATTAATCTCTCCAAACGAGGTGGAATTACGCTCACTGCAGTGTGGGGTAACTTTGTTTATCTGCATCCTGAAAAATGGAAAAACATGCACATTAGTACTTTAATCATCCAGCTTATCCCCAAATAAAAATGCTTACAGAGCCATCTAATTAGATACAATATTTTTTATTATTATTATTATGCCTGCAATGTCTTTTCCCTCCACAACCCTACCCCTTTATCTCATTTCATTCCATACTCTGCCTTGTTTGTCAGAATGTAAATTCCCTGAACCGCATAAAAAAGAAACACAAGTAACAGAACTGCAGCAGGGATTAAGGGGTGGGTGGACAGTAATTTAGTTTGAGGTCTCAGAAAGGGGCTCGCGGAGGGCACGGGGGTTTATCAGGTTACAGCTTACTGCGCTGTAGACAGCAACAGACTTCATGTCTCAATGTCTCTGATGAGTCACAAGAATCAAGAGTGTTTTCAGTTATAGGAAACGCTCACAAACATACCACCACACCCTGTACGTGTTTGTGTGAATTCACACACATGCTGTACATGAGAGGTGGTACAAGCAGCACATACTTTGACCACAGGTGTTCTTGTCACATCACAGGAGGCAGCCTGTGGCCTTCACAGCTGTCACATCATTGGCCATCAGTGAGGCGCTGAGCTCTTTACATCTGTCTTACTGTAAATCAGCATGCCCAACAGCATCTATTTTATGATGGTAGCAGTCTAAGCATTATTACTCAAGAGCTGCCAGAATCCCCACTCTTCAGCTCAGTATAAAGCCATCAGTCAGGACTACAGGAGCACAAAACAGACCATATCCAGGATAGAAGCTTCCTCATCTCTGTGCCTTCATGCTGTGATGGAGATCCACATGTGCATTTACTGAATCAGTCTCACCTTGACCTGCCTGAGCTGTGATTCATATCTCCTTGGTGCTGAGTTTGCCTGACAACTCTAATGAGATTCCAGCACACTCAGACTCTGAAGCTTGGTAACTAGCTTGTCAAACACTAGAAGGGTGTAAAAATAAATCAAAGAATTACTGAGCTTCACTATTGGTGCCGCTGTGGCTCTGGATTTTTCCATGCGCAAGTCATACTTTTGACTATGGTTTGTTTCTACCTTTGTTTTTATCTTTAGATCCAACATTGGTTGTTCAAAGCCTCAGAGATGCGAAATCCATTAAAATATTCATGAAAACCATTTGTTTAAGTGTCCTTGCCTGTTCATTTTTTTTTTTTGCTAAATAGAAAGATCATCCACTGGAAAAAAAAAGATTATTGATCAGATGTCCAGAGGTCATGTGTCTGGGTCTCTGTACTAACTGCCAAACAGCAATGCGAAGATCAATAGCAGCACTTTTGCTGCTGGCCTGCTGCTCATGGGTCACACTTTTAAACTACTGCTGTTAACTAACAAGTCAAGTATTCAGAGTTCACTTCACCAAAATTCCACAAAACATATCTTTTATATCATATAGCTTTCATACTTATGACACTAAGCATGCCTAATTTCAGTGTTCATGAGTTTGAACCTTGCCAAGCCTTTTCGGTTTGGAGCTTTGTCTCTGTGTATCTGCTCAGGTGTCATCCCACATCAAAAGCCATGCATACTGGGTTAATTATCAGGTTATTACGTTTATTAAAATGATCAGTTTATAAAGTCTTAAGCTGTCTGGAGAACTGCCTAAAGCTCATTACAACAACGTATGCAGAAGAGCACCTCTGAATACACAGTACATCAAACCTTGTAACAGATGGACTACAGTGGCAGAAGACCACGTCTTCCCTTGTCAGCTAAGAAGTGGACTCTGAGGCTATACACCAAAAGGCTCTGTACAACATAAGATTGTTGCCTGATCTGATGAGTCTGATGTTGTAAGCAAAGAATTGCTTACAACAATTCTTTCACGCAAAGAGTTGAGTGAAAACAACATGAAAGAATGGATCAATCCTGTTCAATCAACGGGTCAGGACTAAATACACACACCTTTGACAGCAACCGCAAGGCATGGACAGGACAATAATGAGAGAGGAAAAAAAGTAAAAAGGGCGAAAAAGCTCACATTAAACAGAAAGTAGGAAGTAAACTCATAGAAAGCACACGAAAAAGGAAAATACTCAAAATGCTACTAAAAACCAGGGTTAGAACAGTATAGATGATGACATGTGGGATGTTTTGGTGTCTTCAGGTATTCCCAGACTCATTGGGAGGGCAATGACATTTATTGCAGGATCTCTTGCTCTTCAGGTCACTGAAAACAGTTCTTTATCTCGTCTTTACTGGCTCAATATTTGGGCCCATTCCCAAGATACATTGTGAATTTAGGATGATTAGATGCCTCCCTGATGCTACCGCTTAAGAACCGAAACATCTCAAGCACTTTTAGTACTAGGAGAACCAACCCCGAATGAGTCAGTTGTGCTCTATACAGCCTTTATGATTTATGACATACTGGAAAACTAATAACCTTCCCTTCTCTCTACTGACCTCACTGTCTAGTCCTGATGAGCCAAGATATCACCTTCTTATCCCATCTGGGCTTCTTGTCTCTATCAGGCAAAAAAGTATTTATCATCCTCTGGCCTTCCATGGTGCTTCTGCTGCTAATTTGGGCCTCGAACTGAGGCTATTTGATCCTGACAGAAATTTAGTATGCAAAATTCATGTGCTGTTCTGCCACGGAAACAGTAAGGTGGAGACCTCCATTTCATAGTCAAAAATAGACTTTCTTTGTCATTTAGTCTCCGTCTCTCTCCGTCTATTCACCTCCACTTTCCAGGTAGTTCATCTGTCCACCCACTCTGATTAAGACGTCTGCTAGATGCGGCGCAGCAGAGGTATCGCCTTGTCAAGTGTGAGGGTGACAGACAAAAAACTCTGGTTATTTGTGGGTGACAGAACTTTTTTATAAGCGTTCCAAGCTGAGGGGATGGGGAGGCTTAATGCATAGTGCTTTGTAGATAATTAGGTGCACAGCAGGAACACTGGTCAGTTCACTGCTTTCCACAGGTTCACAACGCCGCTCCTCAGGTGAGTCAGGTGGAGCAAAGATAGTTTCCAGAGGGTAAACCATACAACATTGACAAAATTATTAGCAAGCACTCAACAGAACAAAACACTGTGATACGACATTTGGCCAGGCAATGTTATACAAAATGTTAATACATTGCAATTTAATGCATTTTTTATGGGTAAACGAATGGAAGAATGATAGAAAGCTATTAGGGACATAATGGCTTACAGTGACCCAGATAAGTGGCAGAAAATTTATGGATGGATGGTTTAACCAATTAAAATAATATTCAGTGTATTTTAATTAACTTGTGTTTTTTGCTGAATTTGACACTTTGCCCTTATGAGATAAAATGCTTTTAAGCTAAAGTGGCTGCAGTCACAGATGTTTTTGCAGTGTGTCAATAAATATGAAATTGAGATGAGTCAGTGAATAAAACAGAATATATTCTAAAGCCTTTTCATGATAAACAATTCAGTGTTTCTACAAATTTCTAGGTTCTGCAGATACCCTAATCAGCTTCAATACAAAAAAAAACTCCAATTGAATGATCTGAGATTTAGATTTGACACTGTCAAGTTCATATTCAGGTTGATTATAAGGTATATATTGCCCAAAATTATGAAAATCAAGTTGTATCTAATGCTGTCTGTCTGTAAAGGTTCTCAGTCATCCAGGTCATCGTAGTCTAAGGAGCTTGGAAAGAAAAGCGAAGTCCAGATGCTTTTCTTTCCAAGCTCCTTAGACTATCTAATGCTGTCTGTCACACTGGGGAAAACAGTGGTTAGAGATGTCAATGTGACCACTCACAGCCGGCTGCCATCTTCAAAGTGACTTTTGTGCAACAATTGTCATATTGTCATAAAACAGCAATAAGATGAAGTCAGTCTGCTATTGGGTTGCTATCAGTCTGTGATCAATAGATCCAGTCTGTGTACAGACACAGAAATGAAGATAATTTCAGAAACTTCTTCTGAAATAGTGAGTAGTTGCTGCTAAATGACAACTTAACTGCTAAATGACAGCTTGGCAATCTTTTATAAATGAATGTAACCAGTTGTCAGTCTGATGAGTCGAGTCCCTGATTGCAAAGAGACACATCCCAGAAGAGCAAGGATAGAACTTGAAGAGTATTCGTGATTCTGATTCCATTATCACTTATCAGTTTGATTCATTATTGATTTTCTTATCAATTGTCATTGGGTTCTCATTGGCTCTGCTTTGAGAGTCACCACCATCACTAAGCAGCATATCAAAGACATTACATTCATGGAAATGAATTGCATGCTGTGTGGTCAAATGTTTGTGCATGTTGGAGGTATTTCCTGTGTTTGTTGTGATCAGTGTTGGGGGTCCTTGCTCAAAAAAAGTAATGCATTACACTTTACTTGCTACTCTTCTTTAAAATAATGCAGTGCCTTCCTTGTTCACTCGCTTAGATGAAGCAGAAGTAATTTGTCACACAGCTGATTATGTTACTGTCTTATTTCTCTGTAAAATGACCTGAAACACATTGTCTCATAATTATCAGTTAACAATATAAACATGAGGCCACAGCCCCACACACCAACACAAACTTCTGTTGTTATGATGACGAGGACACACATATACACAAAGCAAAAATTAAAACCAGCCCACGGAGACTTTAAAGTGATCGCCACAGTGATTCTACTTTAGAAACACGAATAGGTATAAACAGAGACTGCAGCCTGAATGCTTATCAGTTTGTTACCTATTGAAGTTCAGGGTCTGGCTGCTGGGCCGGGGTCAGCATGCACTCTGTTCTAACATTACTGTGGGTCCTTGGCTAGCTTTACGTTAGCATGCTCTTTGTGCTTATGCTTGCAAAGAGCCAATGTACTCTTAGCAGCACATTGCAGTTGTTTCTCTTCGGGATGCAGTATACACTTCACCACAGTGCTTTTGTCCTTTTGTGTAATAGAAATAAAAGTAATATCCATAACCACACTGTAGACTGCACCACTATTTTCCTCTTCCGGCACACAAACTGAAATCAGCAGATTGTGGTGCAAGTGCAAAGGGAACTGATAAGCGGAATGGATAAGCAGTCAGACTAACAATTCCAAGGAATCGAACTACTGGGAACCGGTTCTGGTAGAGAACCAGTTCCCTACAGATGAGTTGTTCTCATCAGTGCAGATCAGTCTCAGATTGATTGTGACATGTTAGCAATCTGGCTGCATTTATAAATGAGACGACAATTATTTGCAAACCTTTACCAATCTGTCTGAAAGTAACTCTAAGTGTGAGTTAGAGACAGGTTGTCTCCCCACCAGGTGACCTGTGCAAACACCTTGCAATCTGAATTCATCCAGGTGGTCGCTGCGATTGCTTGCAAATAGCTGCAGAATTTGAAAAGATTCACTGCTACGAATGGGCAACTACCAGATTGTCATAAATGCAACGAGGCTGCTGGTCATTTTTTACTCTAGTGTGACTGAGGAGTAATTACAGGGAACGCCTTTCTTTCTTTCTTTTTTTAAATAACTCGATTTGATTGATATTTTTTGTTGTATTTGTACATTATTTTTGTGTTATTTTATTACTTCTGCTTTGGTCTATAGAACTGATTTTCACTTCATAGCACTAAATAAGTAGTTCAGTTTGCCAAGGCTTCAAGTTAGGAGTGAAAATCTTTAAAGTTCAACAAAGGGAACTATATTTAGCTGTCATCACCTGCACTAATTCAGTTCTCTGAACTGGACCACTCAACGTTGTTGGTACCATTTGAGCCATTTGAAGCATTTAAACTAATTTAAATGATAACTAATATTATGGCTTGCTTTGTGATACAGGCTGCCCCTTCTTCTATCTATCATCTGTCACTTAGCACTAATTAATATATATGTGTGCCTGTGTGATATCATTTACCAAGTTTTCTAACATTAACTGATAACTTAGCACTGCTCCCAAATATGGAAACTTCTGGCTCTAAAGATCTGGCAGTGATCTAAAACCAACATCAATGCAATCGAAGAGAAAAACACACACCGTCACAAACACAAACTGGCTACAACCATCCTTTATATACAGTCTACAGTTTAAAATATTTTTTCCAGGCTACAGGAAACTGCCACATGTAACCATCGGACTCAGCCTTCTAAAAGCTAAGAGATTTTTTGCTTGCACCCCTTTTTATGTATATCAGTGTAAAAACACTTGGTTAATAGATGGAATATACATGTAAAGAAACTGCAAACAACCTTTCATATAACGTTGATGAAGGCAAGAGAATGGGGTAGAATGGAGAAGATTTGTGTGACTTTGTTAATTTTAATTAGTTTTTTTTTTTTAAACAAAGAAACATGTGTCATTTTGGCTCACAAGGTAGAATCTGATCTCTTATAACCTTGTCCCTTCACTCAAGGTTTAAATTTGGAAACTCCAAAAGTTAAAGGCTTTCTTGTGACAACACAAGCTACTGACTTGGTCTCTGCTGGTTTTTCTTTCTCCATCTGTCTAGAAATGTGCTGGCATTAGCACAGCACCAAACGATGGGAACGGTGCTAAATAACATGCGATATGATGAGGAAGGACAAAGGAAGTCTGCCTGTACAAAGGCAACACAAAGTTCAATGGATTTTCCATCTTCTTACACTTTTTTTAATCATTTTCTTTCTCGCTGCCATTGACTGTTCAAAAGCCTCCACACACACCCCTTCTCTTCCTCTTCCCTTTGACTGGACTCACTGCGTGTGTATTAATACAAAGTGACAGAACAGCAGAGCCCGAAGAGGAGTGTGTGTGCTGTTGTTTGTGTGTGTGTGTGTGTGTGTGTGTGTGTATATGTGTGT
Source organism: Perissodus microlepis (assembly GCF_051167445.1). NCBI lineage: Eukaryota > Metazoa > Chordata > Actinopteri > Cichliformes > Cichlidae > Perissodus > Perissodus microlepis. Next base: position 26,290,003 of record NC_140477.1, on the reverse strand, counting down.
GTGTGTGTGTGTGTGTGTGTGTGTGTGTGTGTGTGTGTGTGTGTGTACATCACTGTAAATGTGTGGCTTGGCATATCACAGGGATATGAGTCACCCCTCTCTCTTCCTGTATGCTGCTCATCTGTTTTAATAGGTGGCCTTCACCCATACAGACAACATACTTGCAGGGGGAAAAAAACACCTACTTGAGGCTCTGGTTTCCTTTTGCGATTTGGTTGTGTATTTTCCTTAAAGTGCCCAGGGATGAACCACAAAGAGCCACACTTAAAACTACCACAGGGGGGCAAAAATATCAAAGAGAAAGCCACAGGCAGTCTGTACAACAAGGCGGGGTAGACAACCACTGAGGCATTACTGAATTCACAGTAATGAATTCACAACATGTCACAGTCATTTACAAGAAATGGAACAGGATATTACAAAATTTAAGTAAAGAAAGTAAATGCACTGTGATGCACTGTTTGCTTTCTGTCAGAACCATTACGTTGGGTTTTTAAAAAAAAACTGAGCTACAGCAGCTCAACTGTTGAATCAGACCACACAGGCCAGCCTTCACTCCCCGCCTGCATCAGTAAACCTTGGTCGCCCATCACCCTGTTGTTGGTTCATCACCGTTGCTTCCTTGGACCACTTTTGAAGACAACATGTTAACTTATTCCCGAAAATGACATTTTGATATAACTACAGGCTCATCAATCACACAGCGAGACAGACTTTTTTTTCCTCTAATGGGAAGCAAAATTTACAAAATTAACATCATGTTGTATTCAGTAAGACGTAAAACTAATATCTGAGACCATAAAATCATCATGAAAGTGTTTTCTGATGTCACAGACAAGGAAGATGAAGGACTGTTTTCCACAGACTTCTTAACAATCCTGTGTATTCTTCAACCCCCTCTTTGGCTGTTGGGAAGAATGTAGGTTTAAGGCAGTTTATTCCAACGAAACACACAAACTACCAGTCATTTTGTTGTTTAAAATCCTGTAAAATGACGCCGCTTCAAGGGTTTATCCCTATGACTCAATTTCCAAACAATATCTTCATAATAAAAATAAAATAAAGCCTGAAAATGCTGCACTGATTTCTGTCTCAGGCTAAAGGCACTCGGCTATAATTAAAGCCACATCCACCACATTATAATCTGCAGGCCACACTGAATGTCACTGGTTGCAGCAACCCACAAACTGTCATGATCCGTGGTTCATCTGCAGAATATAAACAGTGTGAGAAACATTTTTGTACACACTTTACTTTATGAGCTCACAACGCAGCCACATTACACGATATTTTGAGCTACTTCTGCTTCATGTCAGCTCCTCTTTTGGTACAATGCAACGGGTATCACTGGCACCGTCACTGACATGTGGGTGATGAATGAAACAAGTTCAGACAAGCCATGTATGGGTTGTCAGAAAGCATCGTCCACAACAACAATCATCAAAAAGTAAGCTACATCTGGAATTCATACCATAAACTAAAGCTGGGCAGAAAGGAAGCTTTTTTTAAACTAAAAAAAATTCATGGCAACCTAAACTGCTATTGGAAATTTTTATTTTTTTGTACTATACTTTTTTATGAAATACGGCGAGTTGCACCAGATATACAATCTCTGTGAATGCTTTTTACCTATTTAAAGTTTTTTTTCTTGCTGTTTTCAATTAAGTAAAACAAAAAACCATTGCCTCCTCCCAGAAAATTAAAAAAGAAAGATACATTTACCTATAAATATTCTCCCATGCCAACTAATATGCCAGGCCAATAAACAGGAGATACACACACACACACACACACACACACACAAATCCAACATGGCAAAATGAGAACACACTCAGGGTCAACATCGAGCTCAGTCTGATGTGTGCAGTCGTACTTCTGGCTTCATGACTTTCACCTCTGCCAGGCGTCAGCCAATGAAATCACATTACAGAAATTACCTGATTAGAGGGTGGTGGCTACTTGTCCAGCAGAGCTGTGCAATACCGTAAATATTTGGTATGATCCAATACTAAGTAAATACAGGGCCAGTATTGCTAGTAGCAATATTTATGCTGATACGTTCAACTTATAAAGGCAGCTTAGGTAGGGGAGAACAGTGTGTCATGACTTATGAGATGAATCATCATCAATTTACAAATTCATTTTAATGATCACTAAAACACTGTTTTTTTTTTTACTTTCCACAATAATTAGTTGACACAACAAAACATCTTTTCATGTATTTTGAAACTGTTTTTTTTTTTTTGGAAGATTGTACAATCTAAATGTGCCTGTCTCTAAAGACTCTGGGTCATCTTCTGTTGTTTAAATGTGCTATAGGCTATAAATAAAATAGACCCGACAGTCAACCCAACAAGGTTCAAACATTTTTCATAGTGCATGTTAGGACATTTTTTTAATTTTCAAAAAAACTAAGTAATTTAACACAATTCAGTGGGCTACATACTGAATCAAAGCATTGATCCAATCATGCTAGTGTCTAGTATCCAATACCAATATCAGCACTGGTATCAAAACTGTTGATAGTTGGATCGATCGAGCCATCTCTACGTTCCAGTCTGGCAATGAAATGAAGGGCAAGTGGAGCACTGAGGCGAGTTATCACTCTTTTGTACATTAATGACGTTAATAAAAGGCAGCTAGCTTGGTTCATGCTAACTGCTAACTAAAGCCCTGTTAGCTTGCCCTGGGAATGTTGTTTATATGACGATTATGCTAGCAAAGATACCCTCCAAACTGCAAGCATAACCATCTTCACTGAAGCAACATATGTGAGTCCTGCCTAAAAATTCAACTATTTTTTTGAGCGTGCTATGAGTGCCGTCAGCAATGAGACTGCTATAATTTGTATAAGAAACAACTTTCAGAGTGTAAAAAACACTGTCTGTAGCCACAGATGCTAATGGGCAAGGTTAAGCTTTGAATGCACAACTCTTGCATGTGTGTTAAATGTCTCAGTGACACAGGCCCAGAAACCAGCTGGTGTACAGACAGTGTTTTTTACACTCTGAAAGTTGTTTCTTATACAAACTGGATCAATTTGAAATTTGAAATCAATCACACTTAATATATAATATAATGGAAAACCTTGCCTCAGCACTGCAACCAACACGTTTCATATGAAGCGCCTTGAGGCGACTTTTGTTGTGATTTGGCGCTATATAAATAAAATTGAATTGAATTGAATTGAAATGAAACAGTTTTTACTTTAAAGACAAATGGTCTCTATTTCTTGTTTGAGTCACGCTTTTCACAGTTTCCCTACCACTGAGAGAATAGTTAGTGTTTGCAGTCAAGTCAGTGCCTTCCGTGCTGCAGAAAACTGTGACAATCTAATAATCACAAGACACTTTTTGGTGCAAAACCGTATACCGCTTTGCAACTAATTTCGCCTAGTGACAGCAAGCAACCTCCTTCAACAACTTGCCAACTGCGTTTTTTGTTTCTCACACATGATTAGTAGTTGCCAGATGGTTGCTGACTGGTCTCTAGGCCTTTGTGAATGGGTCCTAAAGATACATTTAAAGCTTTTTATGCCAAACTTCCATTATCAAATCATACATTTGCTGAAAGGTTGTTGATGAAATGTATAGGTATTTGCACTGTGCAAAACAAGTGTAGCTAATGCTATCAATGCTAGCACCAGCAACCTTTCCTTTTATTTTGCCTTTATGCATCGCTCAGGTGAAGTGTTTATATGCCAGTGTACTCCACAATCAGTCATTAACTTTCTTTCTATAGTCCTGTAAGCTGCTGGATCCCAAGCTACAGCTGCATTTTTATCAAATAACTACACATATAAATGTGAGGGAAATCTGTTTGTTTTGTGTGTCTGAAAGAAAAAAAATATTGGCTCATGTACTGGACTTTTTTAAATCACCAAATACAGATATGAGTATCAATTTCGAAAAAAAAAGTTCTATATGTTGGGCTCGAATCATGAGTAACAACTTAGATCTGTGTCTGTCGCCTTCTTTGGCTCAAGATTTCGCTCCCGGCACAATAACCAGCTTGTCTGAGCTGAATGGACCGAACCACGTGCCAGCAGAGGAAGAGTGAAAGGTTTTGTGCACTGGGTGGAAGGCAGCAAGGCGGTGGAAGCACTCCTCTGCATTTAAAGCTCTTCCACTTCCTCCCTGTGCTTTTGTATTCTACCCAGGTAGGTTCAGCAGTCTGCTTCTCAAGGCCTTTTTAATGTATGCAGATAGCAGCGTTTATGTATGTATGTGAGACAGAAGCAGAGAGAATAAGAGCAACAAAAGGGTATTACTCAGATAGAGGGGAGGTGGTTTATTTGTGCACTGTTCTTACTATATTCAATGGACAACAGCCAACTCTGGTTCTTTCTCACCGTGCCAGTCTTTATGGTGCCACAATAGAAAGGCTTCATCCTCCTAGCCTGTCCTCTTGTCAGATCCTTCCTGCTCCTGCACCCCCTCGCATTTAAGCCCTCTCTGTCTCAGCCGTTCATTCAGATCTGTATTAGAACTCCATCTCTCTGCTTGAAAGACAGTATGGTAATGCTCTGGTCTTGGTCTTTGTGAGAAATACTAAGCTCTCACTGAGTTGACCTGGATTTCAATTGCTGAAGAAAGGTGATGCTGAACAGAATCTCGACTGGCCTGAGGCAACGGAAACCACAAGAAAAACTAAAATTTGAAATTGATCAGATCAGTCCATGGTTACCTCATTTATTACGAATGACTAATATTCCGACTTTAAAGCTGGTAAAGACATTGAAACAATTAGCGGTTTAAGATGTGTAAGAAGAAGAAAGGAGAATATTTGATTGAAATTCATCAGGCAGACACAAACACAGCTCCATTCGGTGCTTAGGTTGCTAGTGTAAGAAGACAAATGTTTGCCAACACATTAGCCATTACAACATCCAAAGGCGATAATTCATCACAGCTGTTTGCCTGCCAAATTGGTTTGGAGTTCCATGATTTCTTATGTCCACAAAGATTGATACAGCTTTCATTTCCCTACCTGAGAAAGCAACTAAACGGATGATTTGTCACTACCTACAAGTGTTTTCCAGTCTAGCACAGCTACAGTATTTGCAGAATGACACCGTTTGTCATTAGATTGTAAAAATCCTTTTCAAGCACCTGCGTCAGAAAATTCATATTCATATGAATGTGTTATGACCTGCTGTGGTGAAGTTTGATTAGGCTTGGGCACAAATAATATGATCAGGGTTAGGAAGCACCGAAACAAAACACAGCAGAAAAATGGTATAAAGGTTTGGAACAACAGCTGTGAAGATTATAACTTGTGAGCCCTTAAAGTGATACATCAGTGCAATGATCTTATCACATATGAACCAAAATGGAATGTATATATTCTAAGAAAATATGCACAGAATAAGGGAAGATAATGCTTTCTCTAAATGTATAAAACAGAGGTAACTGAGTAATCAGATTACTCACAACAAGTCACTATAAATGCCATCAACCTGCATGTATGAATAGATGCAAGAAATAGTGGAAACCAATAATCAGTGTTCTCTGAAAGCTTCTTTGCAACGCCCCTTGAACCCAGCTTCTCCGTTTTGTGCTATTCATAGCATACCTAACTTACTCTCATAATGTATTGTCCTCTGTTCTGTAAAGATAAAGGGCCTCTCTTTTCCCATAGACATGGATGCTGATGCCAAGCCACTTCTGTCTTGGTGTCTTTTGAGAACCAGCCTATTTAAACAGCTTCATGCAGTAAAAGGTCAGGCAGTTTTTGTGGTGAAAAAAAACTAAACACACCGTGCCAGTGGAAAATGCCACTCATATGACATATAACTGTTTGTTTCTAACTTTAAAGCTACTGATGGAGAAAGTTCAGGAAGACTTCAGAATACATGTTTTGTGGTTTAAAGTGGTCAAAATACTCTCCCAAAACCGCCTTTGATTCAAACAAAACCATATCAACAATGTCCTTAGGTACTACAAGGGACAGGACCTCATTGATGGGTTTTGCAGTGATGAGCATCTCAACCTGGATGTTTAATGGATGTGGCTGAAGAGGGTCAGGCTACAGAGAACAACAGCAAGCTGTCTGGCAGCAGCCACTGTGATAACCTCTTGTTTACTAATCCCGGTACTCACATAGCACAGCCTCCCACACATGCATGTGGACCAGACAGGCATGCACGTGAAAGCAAACACACACACACACACACACACACACACACACACACACACACACACACACACACACACACACACACACACACGCAGATGTGTGTGTGTACTCTGAAGTTGGCTTGAATATTTGTCACACGTGCATGGTGGCACACATCAAAGAAAATGAGTGGGTTAGATTTATGCAAAACACACAGCAGCCTAAACACAAAAACATGAAGTAAAATTGGGGGGGAATCAAATGAGTAAGTGGGCAGATGGTTTCAGTGGTGACAGGAAAAGAAAATGAGATTAAACCAAAGTAATGGGGGAAGAGACAATGAAAAGGGGGAAGAGGATATGGAATTTCCAGCAGAACGGGTGAAGAAAAATTGTGCTCTCCCTACATAGCTGGCAGTGCCCGCTAGATTCTTGATGATGCCACGCCAGTCTCATGCAGCTGCAGCCTGCCCAACTCTGTTTTCAACTAACAGCCAGGAGCAGCACTGTTAGCAAGACATGGCAGCCCCCCTCCTCCTTCACATTCAAGCCATGGCCCAATAGAAGGCTCCAGGATATATTTAAAACAGAAAAATAGTGTTATTTATAAAGTTGGAGAGTCAGTTAATCTGGCTCAGAGGAGGTGCTGCTTTTAATAGGAAACAAAATGGAGAGGAAGATGGTTGAGGGCAGAGAGAGGGCAGCTGTGAGAGATTATGAGTAGGTGGGTCTGAACAGCATGAGTCATAAAGGTTTAAGCAGGCTAAAAGGGGGCACATTACAGGGCGAGTTTTTGAGTAATTCCTGATCTCATTAAGATTTATTATGTAAGTCTGGCTTCTTCGCATACATTTCTCACATGTGCTGCAGGCAAAAACCAGATGTTACTGTACACCTTTGGATGAAAGCTGTGCTTCCTACTAAGAGCTCCGTGTTTGATAAGATCATTCAGGCAAAGCAGAACAACAACTGGGCAGGAGGGTAATTTTCCACAGTTCTTTCCTCCAAAATGGAAAATATAGGGTTGAATCTAGAGCCTAGTCTACCAGGCTATACCAGGCACACCATGTGACTGGGATTTGTCACATCGGAAAATTCTGGGGGAGGGTCGACCACAGGCAATCCGCATGCAATATCCCATTGTATATATATAGAGAGAGATACTAAAAAAAAAAAAAAGACCGATTATAAATGTGGGTTAACATCAGTGGAGACCTGCACATTCCTTGCATTTGGATTGGTGGCATTTCAGCACCAAGGGGCAGTGGACAGCTCTGCACTGATGTGTCATTAAAGCAGCCTCTCTCATGGGGGAGCTCAAGGCAGAAAGTGTCGAGAGAAGGAGCGCATATCTGCCCGTATACTCGCATCGACATGCTGCTAATCAAGCTTTCTTTGCGGCGTTATCATCGTGACCATGGCAACAAGGGAAACAACCTATCTCGCCCGTTTTCTCTCGCAGACAAACTGAGCTTGAGCATCCGCGCTTAGCACAGCACGGCGGACTATCCATTCCTTCACCCTTCACCAGAAGCGTGAACAACAATAGCATTTTAAGCGAGCAGCCCAAGTTCGCACAGCAGCTCACCGCAGCGGACAATCGAGGCGGAGTCCGGCAGGAGAGGCGGCGATCAATCCTTCTACAGGGCTAATTGTTATCTCCTGCTATACAGTATATCGCCCATGCTTAGGTGGGGAATTCTCCCCATTTCCCGGTGCATGAGTCACAGTGTGGTTACCGGCCACCCAGTGTGAAAGCCGAGCACTGTGGGTGCCGCGAAGGCTGCACAATGAAAGCCCAAAGTCATGCTGCTGCGGCGTGGGAACTGTCACTGGGCGATGAAGCAGTTTCTCTCACAGTGAGAACAGATTCACTACACTACACTATCCCTCCCCCCGTGGGAGCAGCTAATACACCCGGACACGAAGCGTAGAGGATCCGCGGCTCTGGCGAGCAGCCCTACCTGTCTCCAGGTGCAGAGAGATCCTCGCCTCGTTGATGTAAGGCGTGTCGCTCTTGGAGCGGACCCTCCGGATCGGTCTGCGGTCTACCTCCTCTTCCGGGGCCGCCGCCATGTTCCGCCAGCCGGGCAGCGTCCACTGGCGACCGGCGCGACTGCGAGAGATTCGGCGCCGCAGCAGCCACTCGTGCACCCGCGCGGGCAGGCGGTGTGGGGGGGGGGGGGGGGGGGGGGCTATTGTAACGGTGCTGGAGGGGAGGAGGGGGGGAGAGGGGAGAGAGAGAGAGACAGAGAGGGAGAGAAAGATTGGATCCTTGATGAGCTACTGTTCCAGTAAGTGAGCGCCACCTGCTCAAGTTCCGACTCCACCTTGGCCAATGAAAAGCAATAGACTGCACTGTCCTCAAACACACAATTTTAACGGTCACATGTTGTCTGGAGTTATCGACTCTTACAATAAAAGACGAGAAATTCAACAACAAAAACGTTGGTCACAGATTGCAAATGACATTCCCATAATAGAAAAATCCATTGTTACGATCCTCGTGTGTGTCTCATTGATGTGTCATCAATTATAAAGTGCTGAGAAATGTTTGGATACTGCTATGACCAATTATGGAACCACTCTTTATGGTAGAGCCTTATTACAAGGCAGTGCTGGCCCAGTAATATAATATGAAAATGGGCTTCCTGAAGACAAAATGTATTACTTTTATATTGGCCAGTATGATCATTCTAAATGGCAGAAGATGTGAATGTGAGCATGAGTACTATCTATCTTCACGTGTTGGACCTACGAGAGACTGGTGACTTGTCCAAGGTGTACCCTGGGCAGGTGGATGGGAAGAAGCATACAGACCTTATGCACGTTTGACAAGTTGAACAGACTGCTGTCATGCTGACGAAGCCAGGCTTTTTCGAATGACCAATTTTAATAGAAAAATAATTGTCAATGATGTAGAAAAACAAAACCACCTGGTTTCAGCTTTTCAAATAGAATTTGCAATACATGTACATATACCCCATTTTTAATAAAATACAGAAATTGAAAATAATAAATAATTATAAATAAATACATAAAGAATAATTCAACATAATTGATCTGAATTTTAAAAAGGATATCAATAAGGCACTTTAATTTAAAAAAAAAAATGCTGTTTGTATATTTTTTTGCTTTTTGTAAACTGTAAATGAATCAAGTTTGGGCAAAACAAGACATTTGAAGATGCTAATATATAGTTTGGGAACCAGATTTAACTACACTTGATAAATTCTTGATTCATAGATCAGTTGCCCTGGTAAATAAATGCTACCCAATTGATAAATAAAAGAAATATATTTTTGCAGTTCTAAATAATGAAATATTAAATAATGGCTGCTATGTTTTATAGGCTAAAGCAGTCAAATTTCAAATAGATCATTACTTAAAGAAAATGACTTACAGAGCTGGCTTTTTTAAACATATGAAAGCTACACGTTTGTTAAAAAAAAAAAAGTAAATGTGCTGCATTTGCATTAAAAGCAAAAACAAAATAAATAAAATCTTTACATCAGCTTGGATTATGGGATGCATGGACTGTATATGACCAATAATTATCCAATAAACCAGTCTTTTAACTCTACAAAATACAGCAGTAGTACAATGGAGAGAGACTTCAGCAGAAGGGATTTAACTAATCTGCTTTGCCTCTTTTTATTTGTGTTATGAATGATATTAATTGACTGCTATAACACTGCAGTTCCATCCATCCATCCATCCATCCATAATCACACAGGATTCATAATGTTAACTATTATTGTATATCACTGCTTTGGTATTCTGCTTAATATTCTTTTAATTCTACTAATTCATTGGTGACCTCTAGTGGAGATGACTGTAAACAGATTCACTGAGTTCACGATCACTACAGGGAGTGCAGAATTATTAGGCAAGTTGTATTTTTGAGGAATAATTTTATTATTGAACAACAACCATGTTCTCAATGAACCCAAAAAACTCATTAATATCAAAGCTGAATGTTTCTGGAAGTAGTTTTTAGTTTGTTTTTAGTTTTAGCTATTTTAGGGGGATATCTGTGTGTGCAGGTGACTATTACTGTGCATAATTATTAGGCAACTTAACAAAAAACAAATATATACCCATTCCAATTATTTATTTTTTGCCAGTGAAACCAATATAACATCTCCACATTCACAAATATACATTTCTGACATTCAAAAACAAAACAAAAACAAATCAGCGACCAATATAGCCACCTTTCTTTGCAAGGACACTCAAAAGCCTGCCATCCATGGATTCTGTCAGTGTTTTGATCTGTTCACCATCAACATTGCGTGCAGCAGCAACCACAGCCTCCCAGACACTGTTCAGAGAGGTGTACTGTTTTCCCTCCTTGTAAATCTCACATTTGATGATGGACCACAGGTTCTCAATGGGGTTCAGATCAGGTGAACAAGGAGGCCATGTCATTAGTTTTTCTTCTTTTATACCCTTTCTTGCCAGCCACGCTGTGGAGTACTTGGACGCGTGTGATGGAGCATTGTCCTGCATGAAAATCATGTTTTTCTTGAAGGATGCAGACTTCTTCCTGTACCACTGCTTGAAGAAGGTGTCTTCCAGAAACTGGCAGTAGGACTGGGAGTTGAGCTTGACTCCATCCTCAACCCGAAAAGGCCCCACAAGCTCATCTTTGATGATACCAGCCCAAACCAGTACTCCACCTCCACCTTGCTGGCGTCTGAGTCGGACTGGAGCTCTCTGCCCTTTACCAATCCAGCCACGGGCCCATCCATCTGGCCCATCAAGACTCACTCTCATTTCATCAGTCCATAAAACCTTAGAAAAATCAGTCTTGAGATATTTCTTGGCCCAGTCTTGACGTTTCAGCTTGTGTGTCTTGTTCAGTGGTGGTCGTCTTTCAGCCTTTCTTACCTTGGCCATGTCTCTGAGTATTGCACACCTTGTGCTTTTGGGCACTCCAGTGATGTTGCAGCTCTGAAATATGGCCAAACTGGTGGCAAGTGGCATCTTGGCAGCTGCACGCTTGACTTTTCTCAGTTCATGGGCAGTTATTTTGCGCCTTGGTTTTTCCACATGCTTCTTGCGATCCTGTTGACTATTTTGAATGAAACGCTTGATTGTTCGATGATCACGCTTCAGAAGCTTTGCAATTTTGAGACTGCTGCATCCCTCTGCAAGATATCTCACTATTTTTGACTTTTCTGAGCCTGTCAAGGCCTTCTTTTGACCCATTTTGCCAAAGGAAAGGACGTTGCCTAATAATTATGCACACCTGATATAGGGTGTTGATGTCATTAGACCACACCCCTTCTCATTACAGAGATGCGCATCACCTAATATGCTTAATTGGTAGTAGGCTTTCGAGCCTATACAGCTTGGAGTAAGACAACATGCATGAAGAGGATGATGTGGACAAAATACTCATTTGCCTAATAATTCTGCACTCCCTGTATACCAACAATAAGGTGTTTAAATGTAGTTCTTTTAAAGCACAAACTGAGTGCAACTTAGTCCACTCTTTTTTCAGGGCCATACTGATGTGTGGATAACAGTTGACAGGGCCTACAGTATGTGGTACATATACGTGCTACACAGTTTTTGAGGGACACACTCACCAGCCACTTTGTTAGATTCACCTGTTCAGTTGCTTGTTAATGCAAATATCTCTTTAGCCAATCACATGGCACTAACTAAATGCATTTAGACATATAGACAGGGTCAAGATGAGTTGTTACAGTTCAGAATAGGGAAGAAATGTGATTGAATTGACTTTGAACACAGCATGATTGTTGGCACCAGGCAGGTCTGTTTGTTTCAGAAACTGCAGGTCTGCTGGGATTTTCCTGCATAAACATCTCTAGTGTTTACACAAAACAGTTTAAAAAAGAAAAAACATCCAGAGAGCAGCAGTTCTCTAGGTTCAAATTCCTTCTTGATGCCAGAGGTCTGAACAGAATCAAATGTTTGATCATGTGGAGATTATAAACTGAAGTACAGCCCCAGAGGTTACATTTTCTACCCACAGTAAAACATCTCTTGAAGCCAAATACAAACAAACAAACAAACAAACAAAAATATTTGTTCAAATTGGTACACATTACACTTTTGTGTTTAGATTTCATCACATCTCATTGTAAGTGCATGAATGCATTAATATGGAGTTAGCCAGTAACATGTATAACAGCTTTCCCTTTTCTTGGAAGGCTTTCTACAGGATTTTGGAATGTGTCCGTGGGAATTTTTGCCCATTTATCCAGAAAAACATTTGTGAGATGAAACTCTGAGGCTGGCTCCCAGGGGCCGTTCCAGGTCATCCCAAAGGTGTTTGATAGTGTTGAAGCTGAGATTCTGTGCGGGCCAGTCAACTTCCACCACATTAAACCCATCCTTGCTTTGTGCACTGGGGCACAGTCAGCTTTATCCCTGCAAAATAGGAAGCATGGAATTATACAAAATGTCTTGGTTAGACAAGAGATTTCCCTCACTGCAAATAAGGGGCCGGAGACTACTCTAGAAATAATCATATAACTTTATTAAATGATTAGGCAGTGTAGCTGAATACCTTTGTCCAGTGTGTGAACACGCGTTCAGTGCAAAAAACAAGTGTAGTACAAATGCTCCCTCTGCTGGACAAGTGGATTAAATGGGTTGCTGTTAACCTCGCTGAGTTCCCTGACAGGTTCATGTCCTCACAGCGAAGCCAATCCAGTGCAGTTGCTGAGCCGAAGTAGAGGAAAAGACGCCTTCCCACTTCCTTAAAGCCCCAGCTAATTGTCCAAGCTCCGGTCTGCCAGGTAGTTAGTGTTGCGAAACCGTGTGTCTGACAGACAAACCCAGTTCATCGATGAACACAGACAAAGACATGCTATGCTGGCCTCACAAGCTAATGTTATGCTAGCTGTTGTTTCCTTGGTTACCAGCGCTAGCTTCTATGTCGTTAGCTTAGCCACCTAGCATACATGGTCAGCTATCAGTCTGTGCTCGAGTACACACCTTGATCGGTTAGTTAGGATAAACAATACCGTATCATTTGTTTCGCAACCTAAGTAAGTAGTATTGTGAATAATGAGCAGTGTTAAGGAAGCAGGAGGTGCATGTTTGTGTTGTGATAAACATGACCTTTGACTTAAGCAAAGCTACAATGACCTTTCAGCTAACAAAAGTGACAGCAGTGAAAAATGGTTCAGATACAACTAATGCTCAACCAATAAAAACGAGACAGTATAATACCACAGACGACAAACTTTTTAGTTTGCATGGACAGTATAAACATATTCATAATGCATGTGTATTTTATACAGTTTCCAGTGACTAAAAACAAGTACATTTCTTAGTTTATTATTATAGGTAAAATAACATTAAATACATGGTTTCTTCTAAATATGTGGATTTTCGGATATCATTTCTTAGCGCTCATATCCTATGTCAATGTCACACTTTTTTTTAGTAGCACAGATAATTCTACCTTAAAATGCAGTGATAGTGTCCATAAAGGAAAATGTTTCTGTTAACGTAACATCATTTATATTTGGCCATAATTACTTCCATGGTAACAGCACGTCTGCACCAAAAATACTGCGCATGTTTCTTGAAGTGACATCACTAAGAGTAAATAGTGTGGTATGAGGAAAAAGTACACAGATGGTGGTGAGTTTACACTTTGCCTTACAGCATTTTTTTTTTTTTGCTAAATATTCCTTCTGTAATCTACTCTGTTTAGCGTGATGGTCAAATAACAGAGGGAAAATGTTTTTTAATTATACGGTTACTGTGGTTGTGTGGTAGATCGAGTGATTACAGTGAACAGAACAAATGTGTTGATAGCTAAGAGTATGGGTAAATGAGCTTTGTAAGACTTGACACATGTATGCTATGAAATACAAATTTCTGTGTTTGTCTTTGATGATAAATAGTACAATTTTAATCAAGAGAGTCAATAGTTTCTATGGACTGACCCAGACAAAGCGTCACTTTAACAGTACCTTTGTTTCAAAGGCATTTCAGGATTGATCAATAAATCCATTAGACTGGAGCACAAAATAACGTCTGCTGCGCGAGACAAAACTTTCATATGTTTGTTTTAACAAACTCAATTTGTTAAACTTTGGCTTGCTAGTTGAAGGAGTATCAGATATAAAGCCATAGAGTCAGCTATAAATAGTGACAGGGTCTTGTCTTTCTTCCCCAGTTGCAATAACCTGATGATTGTGCGCCAGTTTACCTGCAGAGCTGTTTTATTTGCCCACTTGAGAAAACCTGGGGGCAGACAAGCCATGGCTAGACCAAGCTCAGGTAAAATTGATTATTTACAGTCTCTGCCACAAATCTGTTAGCAACAACTGTCATAGCATTTCACTGCCTCGCTGTGTTTATGTGCAGATCTGGCAGCATTCAGGGAGATTTTCTCCAAAGCCAAGAATATCGCCATCATCACTGGAGCAGGGGTGAGTGCGGAGAGCGGAGTTCCTACTTTCAGAGGAGCGGGAGGCTACTGGAGAAAATGGGAAGCACAGGTATGCACCTGCAGCTGTTGGTCCAGTACAACCAGCTCTCGTGCTTTGTTTTGAGTTTTTAAAAATATTTGCTTTAAAAATATTTCAGAGAGAATCATAGGTCATGATAAAAATCTAATTGCACAATTCAAAACTGTTAGGAACTGGCCTCGCCTGAGGCCTTTGCCAGAAATCCCTCACGTGTTTGGGAGTTCTACCACTACCGGCGTGAGGTCATGCTCACAAAAGATCCCAATCCCGCTCACCTGGCCATCGCTGAGTGTGAGGAGCGTCTGAGCAAACAAGGGCGCAAGGTCACCGTCATCACGCAGAACATCGACGAGCTCCACCACCGAGCTGGATCCAAAAACATCCTGGAGATCCACGGTGAGCAAAGATGTCTGAGGCGGGCAAACAAACTTTTCTGTATGATAATTGTTGGTTCATAATTTGTATGTGTTTTTTTTTGTTTTTGTGGAAATACAGGAAGTCTTTTTAAAACACGTTGCATGACCTGTGGCCATGAAGCAGCCAACTACAAGAGCCCTATTTGCGCTGCCCTCGAGGGCAAAGGGTAAGAGCGTCATCCAGTGCGGTTTGGTATATTGGACTGTGTTTTCCCAACAGTGTGAAAATGTGTTATAAGAGATATCGATCGCAGTCATTTGTGCCCCAAATGCCAGAGAAAGCGGGCTGTTTCAGTCAGTCAAATGTCAGTGAGCTAAATAACGCCTGATGACACGGTGAAAAAGGAAAATATGTGACACAAATCAAATGTCACTTTAGAAGCCGCCGTGCCACTTACCTGACATTTAAAATGGACGATGTTGATAGCTGACAAATATTCCTGTGGTGAATTCAGTCTCAGCTGCAGAGTGGATGAAGTCACGCGCTGAAATTCAGAATGAATAGCAGAACCGATCATGTCATGTTGAAACGTATCTGTACTGACTGTGCTGTTAGCGATTCAGATTAATTTAATTTTCTTTCCTATTGCTACTGCTCAAGGTGTGGAGACATACTGGTGTGCTTTATTACAGCACTGCAAATGGTTAATTAAAAACAACAACAACTAAAGAACTGAAAATATCATTTTGAGTTTAGATGTCTTTCTAGTCAAAAGTATGAAAATTGTTTTAAAAAATATTGTCAGAAATTCTTGAGCCACCCTTATTTCTTCACATTTTGTTTCCAAGGAGCCAGACTTTCTTGTAACTTTATAAACTGCTCTTGAGAAATACTTCTCTGGGCTTTCTGGAGGTCTTTCTGTCATTGTCAGTCCAGTTCATGTACTTGACCAATTTCAGAGGAATGTTTTGTTTGTTCAGCCACTTAACACTGACCTTTTAATCATTCGAGTATAAAAAAATGGCTAACTCAAGGGATGAACCTGTGTTGTGTCTACACATAAACAAGTTTAATTTGTATCTTTGGGCACTTTGTTGCTAGCAGCCTGCTGCAAAAACACATCATTTGTCCACATTTCTGTAGTCGATTCTAAAGGAAATGCGAGCACAGTTTGACAAGGATAAAAGTTGTATTTTTACAGCAAAAAAATAAAAATCCCAAAAAGCTAATATCTGAAAACTTGAATCTAAATCAAATAAACAACAAATCCCACTAAGATTAAGAGGCTGTGGAATGCTTTCATGCTCACGGAAACGCTCATAACAAGCAACCAGCTTTAAGCCAACATATTAGAACCACTCATCCAACGACATCAACGACACAGCCCTGCAATCACTTGGGTCACATGCATCCTAAAAAATAGACAAAGAATGGTCAAACAGATTCACATGGAAGAAGGCACAAGTGTATGAGGTTGTTGAGTTTTACCAGGATTTCAATTATATATCAGTAAAAGCGTACTTTATGGTCCTGCGATTGTCTGTCTCTCTGCTTATACGTTTGTGTTCGGACAAGGGGGAAGAGCAGTTTACGCTCGCCTCAAAAAGGTTCGCATGCAGCTCTCCAAGATCCTGATTCTTAGTCGTTGTAAGCAGCCAACTCAGAGGCAACTCCTCCAGAAAGGAAAAGTGACCTATTCCATGATTAAAATCCATGATCTGATTAGAAGCAGGAGTGTAACAGATCACAGAACTCCTGCTTCTAATCAGATCATGGATTTTAATCATGGAGCAGGTCACTTTTTCTTATCATCAAAATATAACTTTGCTTTTGATAAAAAAAATGAATTTAAGATAAGATAAGATAACTCTTTATCACCATTGCACAGTCATACCTAGTACAATAGTACAACAAAATTGGAAACTGTCCCACGTTGGCACTGGGCACAACTAAACACAACACCAAACAAATTTAAAGTGGATTTTACAGAAACCCTAAAGAGCTTTTGCTCCTGGTCTTCACTGAAATAACATAAACAAAAAATGATTTTGTGAAATGCAGTATAACCAAAGTAAGTTATGATACCTTTGTCTGCATTCTAAACAAGTAAAAAAAGACCACTCACAACAAAGTAAACAGCTCATAATGTCACTGTCCCCTGCTGTGGAGAACACCCTCTCACTATGAAGTGAGGTGCTAGGCACAGTGGGATAGCATCTTGCCATCATGGCAGTGTGACGGTATTAACACGTACTGCTTCTCCACCGTGCCAGTGCTGCTTTTGTAACATGCCACCTCCTCTTTGATAGTGTTGGCAGGTGTCTTGCCTGTGTCCTTCCCAGCTGACTCCTTGTGTGGAGGAGTTGTCTCTGAGTTGGCTGCTGTTGGTGTTGGTTTTGTGGCCCAGATATGACCTTGCAAAGAATAATGAATAACAAGCTATTAGACAATTATTGATTATGAAGCTATTTTTTTCTTAATTTATTATTTTTTAAGCACTTCCATGGCCACAGTCTCAGTGGTGCAATCACTGTAGGTCTTTGAGTCTTTAATGCAGTACATCTGTGAGGGCAGTGCTATACCTGAAAGTCAGTGTACTTGAGGCTCAGGTTCAGTTCAGTTTTATTTGTATAATGCCAAATGGGGGTGTGGCTGTAGCTCAGGAGGTAGAGTAGACCATCTACTGATTGAAAGGTTGGTCGTTCAATGATGTCAAATATCCTTGGGCAAGATACTAACCCCAAATTGCTCTCCGATGCATCCATCAGAGTGTGAATGTGTGAACGTTATCTAGTAAGCGCTAAAAGCATAGGAGAAAGTGCTTATGTGAATGGGTGTAAATGGATAATTGTGGGATATCTAGAAGAGTAGAATCGGTATATAAGAATCAGTCCATTTACCATTTAAATAACAACAACAGTCACCAAACGTACAATAACCATTGTCTCACTTGGCAACAGTGGGAAGGAAATAACTCCCTTTTAACAGGAAGAAACTTCTGGCAGAACCAGACTCAGTGAGGAGCAGGAATCTGCCCTGACTAGTTGGGGTGATGGGAGGAAGACAGGATAAAGACAGGTCACCAAAGACAAATTATGAGTCACACAAAGCTACTTAAGCAATATTCAGTAAGAATATGAAGTGAAAACTGAGCATAGACTCTTCATTTCTTTATCTGTGCCTAAAAAAATTATTTCTTTGAAATAAAGGTTATAGCCCCAATTTTCCAATTTTCTCCAAAGTCTGTTGAGAGTTTTGTTTTTTTAACTTGTTGGAATTCGTTTTTTCAAGTGAATGGGTAACAGTTACACCTGTAGCCCTGTGTCTGACCATGTCTGAGAAATATTAGGTGCATTTAGAAGTGGTTCACTTGGTAGTGGCAACTAACATCTCAAAGGCAACCTAACTGTCTCCTCAGAGCTCCGGACCCAGACACGCGAGATGCCGAGATCCCAGTCCAGAATTTGCCAAGGTAAAACACACTTACACTCTCTCTTTTAACACACAATTCTTTTCAAATGAATTTATTTGTTTTGACAAAGTGTGTGTGTGTGGGTGTGTATTTCAGGTGTGAGCAGACAGGCTGTCACGGTCTCCTTAGACCAGCTGTGGTTTGGTTTGGAGAGACTCTAGATGCTGACATCCTCACCCATGCAGAGAAAGTGTTGGACAGCTGTGACCTCTGCCTCGTGGTACGTGTGTTTGTTTGTTTGTGTGTGTGTGTGTGTGTGTGGGGTCACAGGACAGGTAGAGAATTTATAGAGGTGCTATAGGACCAGAGATTTCACACTGCATCTTTCCAGGTACAGCAGAGCTTCACAACCTACCTCAGCAACACAAAAAGCTGCTTTGTTTTTGGCGATGTTGGCAGGATATTCAAATTTTAAAAGTTACATTTTATTACAGCATGTAATTGCGGCCTGCTTAATTGACAGCACTCCAGTTTGTAGTAATCAGCAGAACCTTTCTCTCTGTTTCTTGGGTATCTCGCTTTGCAGGTCGGTACTTCATCCGTCGTGTATCCTGCAGCCATGTTTGCTCCTCAGGTGGCAGTCAGAGGCGTCCCTGTGGCCGAGTTCAACATGGAAAACACTCCCGCCACCATGCGCTTCAAGCACGTGTCATTTACTTTTGCACAATGACACACTCTTTAATTTCATTGCACTCTGTAGATAATTCTTTTTTTTCTCACCAGGTTCCACTTCCACGGCCCCTGTGGGACCACCTTACCCCCCGCACTGGCACGCCATGAGACTGAACAAGAATGAAAAAAACACGACTCCTGGAATGTTGGCTTTACAGAGACCGGGTTGTCTTAAACCAGAAAGGTTTACTGGTAGTGCCAAGAAAATTGGTTTCTGTGTGACGAGCAACAGGCGTGAAGGATGTGAAGACGAGGCCAACAAATTATCTGTCACACAGATAACACGTTTAAGAATTTGACTATATTATCAATATGTGCACACAGCTGTAAGAGTTTGCTGATTGAGTGGCTTCTGGTTTCTAATCATTAGGCTGTGATGAGAGTAACTGATTTAATTGTCATCAGGTTGCAGCAGATATTGCAATAATGCCAAATCACCCCTATTTGATGTCAGCAATGATTTGTGAGTTTGTTTGTTGTTGGGGTTTTTTTGGGTAAAAATGAGTTGCTGAAAAAGAAAATGAAGACAGTGGAAAGCAATGATAAATGATTAAATACCATAACCAACGTCATCACTCATTGGGCAACGAAAGGCTTTTGATTGCTTGACAATAGGGGGCAGTGTTTAGCTACCTCAGCTAAAGCCTGGTGGTTGGTCTCCAACGTGGAAAAAAAACGACTCCTAAAGGATTTTTGAGCTTTGCCTAGGATATGTGGGGCTTGCGTATGTTGATGCTGTGTGAATTTAGAGACTGTGAGGAATGGTGTGCATAATACCTTCCAGCGGCTACGAGTGTGCTCCTGTTAAAGCCGGGACAACGGGGACTGTGTGTTACCTCAAGCAGTCGTGGGGACACACAATGCACATGCGAGTGCTCATGAATGATTTGTCGCATGTATGTTAATATTTTCACACTATCAGAACAGCTTGTGGAAATTTGAATGATTCAAATATTGAAGTGTCTCACCAAAGCTTCCTGTGTGGATCTAACATACTGCAGGAGTTTCAAGTAATGCAGCAGTGTGAGTCGGAAAAGATCAGAGAGTTTATACTACCGCAGTGTAATGGGTGATGTTCTGCTTTCTGAAAACATCTCAAAGATGAGATTGTGCCTGACACTTGGCTGCTTGGCCACAGCTAGCACAACCTCTCTCCATTATCATCACTGAAGCATAAATACACAGTGTACACTAGTGGAGTCCAGTTTGAATTTCTGTGTATTATTACTGTATCACACCTGATCTTTGCAAGATCTGAAGATCATCAGCAAGCATTTGAAAGAAGTGAAATTACAAACATCAAGAAATTATTGATGTACATATTTATGTTCTATTATCAAAAATATCAACAAAAATAATATAATATGTACTCATTACAGCAATTTGGAATATATATATATATATATGTATATATATATATTACAGGGAAAATAAGACAAAAATAACAGCAGCAATAACTGAATTATAAATTTGTCACAAGTTCCAAAAAATGCTACACTGACTCCATAGAATACGCCCCACTCTAATGTGGATCATGGAAAATGTAGACCACACACACACAAACAGTCAAACTGGAAATGAACATCAACATCCAGTTTGTATGAAAATGTACAGTTCTGTGTAAAAGTCCTGCGCTATCTGCCATGTCTTTATATTTTGCTAGGAAAATGAAAAATGGGTGCAGCAAATTATTGAAATGTGCACAAAAATAAAGTGTGTATGCTTGTACATTTCTAACAACCTTTGAAGGTTAAACACAGTGTGAGCTCTCTTAGACAAGGTGATGATAAATGGAACTATATGGTGCTTTTCTACTCTGGTTGAGCAGAATAGAAAAGCCTTCTTCACACAAGCATTTGTTTCTCGTGTAAATAAAATGCGAAAATGTGGAGGGAAGGGACAGTGTGATTGACATGTGGATAAAATGTCTTTCTCCTCACCTCAAGCCTCATCTCCTGAACTGAAGTCAAGGCTTTCACACAAAAATGTGCATAAACAAGATGATTTATTGCTGATGTTTTTGCAGGTACTTACTGTCATTATATTAGACATGCGACCATACCATCTCTCTCTGACAATGAGCCAGATAAACAACAACTGGTTATAAGCTAAGCTAAGCTCCGGCTTATGTGTCTTAAAAATCCCACTTTCTCTCTGATAAACAGTTTAGTTTCTTTGTCACACCATATGAGATTTTATTCACTAAATGCGTGACTCCAACAATGTTAGATCCCATTCAAAGGAAGTTTCCCTAATGCCCGCTAACAGTAGCAAAAGCAGCAGTGCTTATCAACAGTAAAGCTCAGCATATTCTCAACAACAACATCAGAAATCCTGGAGTACTATTGGTCAAGATACTTATACTGTTATAGTACCTTTAGAGTGCTTCCATGCACTGAACGCCTCAGGAGTAGAAATTATAACAAAAAAGCATTTTGCACTAAATACACTGGTCTCTCACTAGTTTTTTTCTAACTCAGACTGCTGAAGCTTCAAGTTAGTTTCTCACGTTTTCACGTCTCCTGTTACTAACTTACTAACTAAAATGCAAGCATGTCTTTTCAGATTTCAGAGGTAGCTTTTGTGCAATCGACACATAACCAGTAATAACCAGAGATTATCAGTTGTAGTTCTTAATTACCATTACAATGGTGGATTTTGACAATAAATTCATGAGCATCTGCATGAGCAACCATTAACAATATCCCGCCATACTTGTTTTCCCTGTTGTAAGTTGAACATGCACAGAATTGTAAAATCCTCGAGTGTCTTGATGGAAGAGTATGCAAAACCAGTTTCAGAATTCAGATTGGCACCTACAATTTGCTGCTAAAACTGCTAATGAATTAAACACCACCATAATCTTCTGCCACTTCAAGACTGACCAGGTATGTACAACAAATAATGTTACAAAATTCCCCAAAAATCAAAGTTCCCATACTTGGAACATGGTGCCAGTGAAATAATTTCATACAGCTATTTCAATGTCCAAGTTCAGCCCTTGAAAATATGACAGTTAACGATCTAAGTACATAAATTTAATTTGATATCTTTCAACACCGTCATATGCTATTAATAAACATTGCATGGGTAATTTGCATTCTGTGAAGGCCCCCTTAATACTGAACACTGCAGCCTTTTCAGGGAAGTGTTGCGTAAGACAGTGCACATCCACATTCTACAACTGCACAAGTTTGTAGTAAGAGTTTGGGTGCTAAACTAGTCTCCTTGCAAACAAGTCATTGCTGTCAGTGAAAACATTTCCTGCATAGTGAAATATAAAATAAAACAAAAGAATTGCGAAGCTTTTGAACAACTAAAGTGTGATCAAGCAAGCATGGAACAAATTTTGCTTCCAAAAGTATAGCAGTTGTTTTTATTTTCACTTTCAGAGCTATGAAAAGAAGAGGTGACATTGCATTCGTGACATCTGGTTTCAAGAGCCAAAATTACAGACGCTTGAAAACAGTGCAAAACAAATGGATAACTTGATGGTGGCTTCATCAAACGTTAACTACAGTCTATATATTTTACACATCTGACAATTCTTTGGAATTGGGTTATAGTCAGTACACATTTCTATGCTACTCCCATTTAATTTAATTGGCACATAATCTGTGCAAACAAATAGAAAATCTGCAAAAGGCCATAGAACTGAACTGAACTCGTGACAGTTCTAGATGTTGAGAATAGAAATGTGGTTTATACCAAGATTACAGAGCATGTCTGTTGTTCACAATCTGATAGAAGCAGAATAAGAGTACAGAAAGACAAAATATAAAATAAGGACTATCAACATAGAATATGGAACTTTTTTTTTCAAGCAAGCACTGAGGACTCAAAATCCCAGTATTAAAAATGACAATTCAAAAATTACTTTAACTCAGGGGGAATCTTGGCTAGACAATGAGCCTGGACTCATAGTGTAGGTAAACAGGAGACCTTTCATGTGCTATGAGTTAAAAGTCACTTATCCCACGTGGTGATATCAACCTTTAAAGTTTTTACAAAAAGCATGTTTTCAGGTTTTCTCCAGTGAGTTTTTTGGAAAGTAGATAAAATCTAATGTACTAATGCTTTTTATGTGTTCACATTTTAGACAACAAATGCATGAATTTTGCTATTAAAACCTAAATGTCTAAGAAATTTTGATTTTGGCTTTAGACTGTGACACCTGGCGTACGTGTAAAACTGTTTTGGTCGCAGTTTTTCTTTCTTTTTTCTTTTCTTTTCTTTTTTCTTTTCTTTTTTTTTTTTTTTTACAGAACTCAAATGTGTTTTTCAGCCCTGAAAATTTTCTGTGACTGTCTCGCTTGAAAATTTAGTTAGTTCAAAATTGCTGGAAAAAGTAAGGCAGTTTGAAAAAGTGCCAAATATCAACTCACCCCATATATTAGAAGAACTGTAACTCAGACAGTTCATAGTAGGGAGGTAAAAATTTACATGGCTTAATTATGAATATTAAAGTTATTTTTCCCAAACCCAGGTGATTCTGGGAGCATCAAGTGGAAACTTCTCTCAGATTTGACTGGTTTTGCTACCTATCATTTACATTGGATTCCTTTTAGGAAGAGTAGTCAAGGCTGTATTAACATGAGTATGAAGTCCTATAAACAGTAACACTTCTGAAACTGAACAATCTGTATTGGCACTACTGTTATTATTTTAGGACAGGCTATAAAAATATAAACCTTTTCTCGTTCAACAATCTCAGGATTTCAGGTGCCAGAAAAGTCTGGAACCTCCTGCTGTTTATGTGCCTGACATTTCCCTTTCCTGCCCACAAAGAATCCAACATCCTAGACTGCTATTATCTCAGCATAAACACAAACTGTGCACGATCCAATCCCTGCTCTGTCAGCAGGCGTTATTAATATTTGGCTAATCTGATTTTCATATTAGCTCCAAGAAATCTCATCTCACCAATTCATTCCATCTTCCTCTGCTTTTACTCGGGTACCTTTCGCGGTGCTGTTTTCTCTCTCCCCTCTCATTGTACATCTGCCATGTGTGTGGTGTTTGAGACGCCATGCCTCCCTCCCTCCCTCTACAGCTACGCCTCCATCACCTGCTCATTAGAGAGAGGATGATGGTCCGACGGTCCCCCATGACTCTGCTCCAAAAATAACAGAGCCAATTTCCCGGCTGTTAGGCGGCGATTTCACACCAATCTCAGTTGTACTGCCCAGCGAGGCCTGTCAAGGAGAAAGAGAGGCAATGAAAGCTGACGAAAAAAGGTGGAATAGAAGACGATGGGAAAAAATATAGGTCAGACCTACAATATCTGAAAATATAAGCTCTATATCTTATAAACATACTGCCCTCATCAGTCAAAAGATTTTTTCACAAGCTTAGATACATTTTTTGGAACAAAATGTAGTTTTTATACATTTTGTACAATATGTGTTCATTTTATTTTTCACTTTTGACTGAGCCGAGCGAACAGCTCTCTCCTTCCTCCAGTCCCTGTGTCACAATTGAAGTCCTTCAGTATTAATTTAGCACAGTTTACAGTATCATCGTGGTTGTAATTCTAATATACATTGCTAAAAAAACATCAAAGGAACACTTTTTAATCAGAGTATAGCATTCATATTGATCTGGTCAGTTAAGTAGCACAGGGGCTGTTAATCAGTTTCAGCTGCTTTGATGTTAATGGAATGAACAACAGGTGCACTAGAGGTACAATAGTGATCAGTCGCCAAGGAGTGATGTTATAGGTGGAGGCTGCTGACATTTAACCCCCCCAACCTTTTCTGATTAGGTTTTCACTGGTTTTGCATTTGGCTGGGGTTAGTGTCACTGCTGGTAGCGCAAAGTGATACCTATAGAATCACAAGTAGTCCAATATGTGCCATTTGACAGAAGTTCTGCTGTGTCTCCCAGCACAGTCTCAAGACTATGGAGGAGAGTCCAAGAGAAAAGCAGGTACTCTAGGAGAGCTGGACATGGCCCTAGAAGGCTTTTATGCCATCAGCATTACCGGAATCTGCCCCTTTGTGCAAGAAGGAACATGACGAGGACTGCCACAGCCTGACAAAGTAACCTCTGGTGTGAAAGCCACTGATGTGAATGTCTCTGACCAACAATGAGAAACAGACTTCACAAGAGTGGCCTAAGGGCCCAGCGTCCTCTAATGCAGCGGTCCCCAACCCCCGGGCCTCGGACCGGTACCGGTCCGTGAGTCGTTTGGTACCGGGCCGCGAGAGTTGAGGCTCAGGTGTGAAATGTATGGTTTTCAGGGTTTTTATCGGTTTTCAGCGTTATTTTATTATCGTTTTTATCGTTAACTCGGTTTTCCTGGGTCTTTTCACGTGTGTTATGAATAAATCATCTTTTTTTTCGGTACCGGTACTAGTTTTATTTTGTTGTATTTATCCACGACACCTTAAAGGCCGGTCCGTGAAAATATTGTCGGGCATAAACCGGTCCGTGGCGCAAAAAAGGTTGGGGACCGCTGCTCTCATCAGATCATCCGTCTTCTAATAGGCCCTGTGCTCACTGCCCGGCACCGTGGAGCCTGACTGACACATGTGAAAGGGTCTGGAGAAGCCGTGGACGACATCATTCAGCATGTCTGGTTCAGTGGTGTGTCAGTGATGGTGGGGAGGAATGTCCGTGGACGGATGCACAGATGTCTACAGGCTTGGCATCAGCATCCTGACTTTCATTGGGTATTGGGATGAAACACGTTGTCAGACACCATGCTGCTGCAGTGGATCCTGGGTTCTTCTTGGGTGACAATACTTGGCCTCATGTGGTAATGTGCAGGTATTTCCTGAAGGATGAATGAACTGATACCATTAACTGGCTCACACACTTGCCTGACATAAATCCAATAGAACACGTCTGGGACATTATTTTTTGGTCCATCCAATGCTCCTCAAACTGTCCAGGAGCTCAGTGATGCCCTGGTTTAGATCTGGGAGAAGATCCTCAAGGACACCATCTGTCATCTCATTTGGAGACATTATGAGACATTCCTCCTGATCTGATGTGTTTTCAAAGTGTTGCTTTAAATTTTTTGATCAGTGTATTAAGTAGATTAATATTTTCCTTTCAAAACATTTTTTACAAATATCATTTAGTTCAATGGATTCCCAGAGTCGAATGAATAATTACGAATGAGCTCCTGCTTGACAGAGTACCATGAAAAGCATGACTACCTTTATATACTGTACACGCTTCATTGAGCCCCTGAAAACTTCAAAATCCCACTCAGAATTTTTCAAATTCACACATATAAAATTTCAAGCCCTCAGAGAAACAAAATTCTACTCTAATTGTCCTAATTACTTATTATGTCCATCTGTACTGTGAAGTTGCTTCATTTTCCAACTTTACACTTCTATAAAAATTAGCTCTAGAAGTACATGGAGTTACTTTGCCGCCATGAAACAGCAATTACAATAATAGCTGTGTATGACAATGTGCATTTCCTCTTGAAGCGAGATTGGATTTATATTTTGTTGCTGCCCAGTGTGGCGATCTCTACGGTACACTTCAACACAAACAACTCTGAATGTTATTTTTCAGTATCAAAGACACAGAAAGCAGCATATGTACTGAGCAGGTTTGTTAAAAAATATAACTATTAAACGTAACCATCGGATTAGACACTCATTTTCAGAAGTACCTACAGTGCTGTCTTTACCTCTTCTAGCTTACACACAACTTCATACTACAGTGCTGCATACAGGCAAGCACAAAACCCCTCCCCTTACTAGTTCCTCAACAGTAAATTTAAACAGTAGCAGAGCAAAGCTGGTGAAATATCTGAAAGAGTGATGCCCTGCTTCCAGGACAGAAACAACTGCATTATAGAGCTAACACAACTTTGGCGGATAGACCGTACAGTAACACGAAGCCCCCATGGTATCAAAAATGCTATACGTATTACGAAATTCTAGTATTGTGACAGCCCTAGCCTCTACTGTTGTTTTACAGCTTCCTTTGCGCTCAGTTTCAAGATTGTATATAGATGAATAGAAAAGCACCATTACATCATACACTGGTTTCCTGAGATCAAAAAGCTTCAGATCTGACAAGTTTCATGTCTACATCTGCAACTTCACCGTAGCCCTCAAACTTGTAATCCAGGAGCTCAGCGATGGCGATGAAAAACAGCTGTTCTCACTGGGAGTGTTTATCAGCTGATGAGCGTAACTGGGATTATTTTGAGGTATTTATTTTTGACATTGAGCAACTTGAATTTGTCCTACAGGACCAGACTGTCTGGAGACTGTGCTGAATAAAACAAAGTTGTTGGTTTTTTTTAAACTCAAGTGCTTTGTCTAACATTTATACATGTTATACTTGCAGACTGCAGTAGCTGGGGAATCAATCCACCAACCTCCTGACTGGGAAACAACCCACCCTAGCTCCAGAATCACAGCCATCCCAAGCAGGCCTTCAGCCCCTGAAAGAGAAAACTTAAAATCCTACTCAGACCTTTTTAAAATTACCATGTATTTTAAATCACATTGAAATGTTCAATAATTTTCCAACTTTACACTTTTATATAAAAAAACAAAAAAAACCCAAATCGTCTCCCGTAGTTGCATTTAAGAGGAAAGGACCCCTTTTGTACCATTTGATACACATGATCCTTTCTGCTACAAAGTTGGGCATTTTAACATGAGAGTGTATGAGAAGAGGCTCGCGTTGGAGCCAACTTTGAATAGCCACTGGCAGTTTTTGACTCTTTTGGCTTCTTTTCAGCTTCAATGGTTCACTGCTTGCATGTGCGTGTCTTCTCAAAAGCAGAGCGCAGAGCAGCGCACCAAAGCAGAAATCTCATCATGATGGGTTTGGCTCGGCATCAGCTGGCTTTGCGTAGAATATCTTAGCCATTCGTTTTCATTTAGTGTTTGTGACCTGACTTTTCTTTCTTGTGTACACATTTCTGATTGTAACTGGAACCAAAGTGTAGCTGCTAGTGCAACATCCAGTTTAAGTTCCAAAACTTTTCATCTGTTTTGTATCTTCTTTGCGTTTCTCCATGTTATAAACCTTTGCCCTGCGAAGGGTTACAGCACCTTCTGGGAGATGTCAGCAGGGCATTCTGGGACGTGGCTGCAGTTCTGAGGGTTGATTAATAAGAAAGGATCTGCGTGAATGTGCCACAGGTGTGGTCTTTTCAGCAGAAACCAGTGGAAGGATATCAGGTAGGCAGAAGAAAATAGAGTGTTAAAAATGTATGATAGTGTTTATTGGTCGGACATTGATCTCAATCACCAAGAGTACTACAAGCAAAATCTAAATTCTGTGATGTTTGCTGTTTCTGTTGTTGTTCTAACACCACGGTGTGCGTGCTAATCTCAAAACCCTTATCTGTAGGAAAATGGACTGAGCTTATTGACTCTCAGATATAACAAGTAAACACAGCATTCCTACCACAGTGCTAGAGCTCCTAGCTCCTGAGATGGAAGAGTTGAAATAAAAACACAGATTGCACCAGGATTATCTCTTTTTTCCACAAACAAAGACTTATACCCCTGGAATAATTTGAAAGATGCTATAATCCTATAAAAAGACTAAAGTTAGGGACTTTAAACCCTCTGAACACTCCCCCCTACACACACACACACACACACACACCAGAGCGACTTCCTTCAACAAATAACACAGGTTGCTCAACTAGAGCGAGCGTTACAACAAAGAGACGAATCACACTGTCCTCTCCTCTTGAGCCAAAGTCAGAGCGAGGTTACGGTAAATATCCGTCAATGTCAGCGTGTCACCAGCAGCCACGTCAGTATGGTTTCGTTCCTTCCCGCTGCAGCCCCTCTCGACACAGGTTTTATGAGCTATGTGCCCACATGTGACCTCTAATCACAGGGGCTTGTGTTAGTCTGTGTGGCTGAAGGATGGAAACAGTGCAGCAACTCAACTTTATTTTGTCCAAACATTTGAAAATATTTAACGATTATTTGTTCAGAATTATCGCCTCCAGCCGTGTGTTTGCCTTTCTGTATTTCTGTAGCCGCTAGGGTCATTAAAAGTACAGAACAGTAGATGCCAAGTAACAGTGGAGGACGGATTAGGCTGTGGAAATCTGTATATATAAAATAATATTTAAAAAGCAAATGATTGCACAAGGCAATTTTGTCCTGTTTTGATTGATGGAGATGTTCATATTCCCACATCCCCAAGGATGTAGCTTAATGCCAACCCTTTGGCTTACCTAATAGACTAACTTGATTAAATGTTCAGTGTGTGTGTGTGTGTGTGTGTGTGTGTGTGTTTGAATAATTTGTCTCCCCACAACTTCTCTTTCAGCGGACAGAAATTCCAATTAGAGAATCTTTCCTCTTTCTCCCCCTTCTTCGCAAACTGGAGCATCATATTTTATTCATTGGTTTGGCAAACTGTGAAAGTGAATTAACTTTGAGCCACGATTCCGCAGATGCCCAGCCCTCTATCCACTGACATACCTGCAAACTCTCTGAGCCATCGATTTTTAATTCACACTCAGGAAAACTTATACTTTATTCATTTTGAGGAAAAAAAACAGCCAGAGGATCTGCAGTAGGATATATACAGAGTGTGTATGGAACGTGGATTTATTCTTAGAGTTTTCTCCTCATGAAGACCTCAGGTGGATGTGCGCAGAAAGGAAGGAACGTGTGAGAGATATGTGGTTGTTTAACATTTTAAAAAACTTTAGAGCTGCAGTGTTATGCAAGATGTATCCTCAAAGCTAAAAATGAGTGCGTCGGCTTCCGTATGGCTGCATTGATATGTTGATAGGCAAACATGTCTGTACATGTAATGGAAATCAGGTTTTTGCGCGCGGAAAACACTCTTTGTATATAAAACTATGCTCATTCTTAAAAAAATGGCTTTTCATTACAAAAAGTGCAGATGTCGAGGGAGTTTTTAAAAGTTCATCCACAGATTGAATGCCTCAAAGAAACACACACATCCATTTTACCCTATTGATTTGTGTCCAGTTACAAACCCATTTGTAAAATGTTCCAACTGGAGGAGCATTTTGCAACTAATTAGGCTAATTGCCAACAGGTCAGTAATATGTCTGAATATAAAAAGAAACATCTTAGAGAGGCAGAGGTTTTTAGAAGTAAAATTTGGCAGAAGTTCCCCAATCTGCAAAAACTTGTGACGCATCCATGCATCCATGCATCAATCCATTTTCTTCTGCATTTATTAGAAAACAGCCATTTCAGATTAATGTTCCTCAATGTAAGATTGTGAAAACTTTGAGCATTTCCTAATCAATAGAACATAACACCAACAAATTCAGAGAATCTGAGGAAAAATCTGTGTGTACAAGTGACAAGGCTAAGAATCAATATTAGATGTCTTTTCGGGCTCTCGGGCAGCCCTGCATTAAAACAGACCAGATTCTGTCATGGAAACTGCATGGGCTCAGGAAGACTTCCCGAAATAATTTCCTGTGAAAACAGTTTGCTGTTTAATCCACAAATACAGGTCAAAGTTCTGTCATGCATTGAAGAAGCCATATGTGAGTATTATCCAGAAACTCTGCCATCTTCTCTGGGCCAAAGTGCATTTAAAATGGACTGAGGCAAAGTGAAAAACTTCTCTGTGATCAGCTGGATTGATATTCGAAATTCTTTTTGGAAAACATGGAAACTGTGTTCTCTGGACTTGGGAGGAGAAGTACCATATTAGTATGCAGTTCAAAAGCATACATTTCTGATGGTATGGGGGTGCATTTGCGCCTCTTTAGGTTCTTTAGCAGTTTGCACATTTGAAAAGGCACCATCAGTGCTGAAAGGTATTCACAGGTTTTAAAGCATGAAGTTTTATATATTCTATTGTGACTGAAAAATTTGCACATCATTGCATCTCCTTTTTATTTACATCCCAACATTGTTAGAACTGGGTTTGAACATCAAAGTTTTTCAAGCTTTGAAGAATTTAAAAACTGAACATTTTGAGACCAGAGGAGTGGAGCCAAGACCAAGTTTAAGAATTTAGAGATTTCTTTCATATTAATTTTCCCCTCCAAAACCCACCACCAACTGCCAACCACCTTTTGTTGGGATCTGCAGCATGCATGGAGGCACACACGACACCCCTGATTAGAACTTTTCTCCACAGCCCACAGGATCTCTTCCCTTTTAAAAGCAGCTAACATCCTATATTGCTATTAAAAAGAAGCTCTCACATTTGGTAATGTAAGCCAATGTTATCAGTCCTTAGAGAAAAAAGGTTTATCAACTAAACTCTACTAGGGCACTGTTAACTGGCTGAACAGGTTAACCTTATGATCTGTTACCATTATATGAATAAAGGGTAAAAGCCAAAAATAACTACTAGTTTTAAAGAAGCAACAATAAAACAGCTCATAGACTATTATATTTTATAGCCTACTGCAGCACAGATGATATATCGCTTTGAGCCAAATATCTTTCATACTGCCGTTCATCCTATATCTAAAGACATAAATATTGCCATATTAATGCCATGTAATTGAGAATTTCTTCTTAACCTAAAACCACTTTGTAAATGATATTTTTCATGCACAAGTGAGTTAATGATCTTTGTTACAAGTTGCTGTAAAAATATCTGTGCTATGTTTCCTACAGCCTGCAAGGCTTCTATTTCAGGAACTTCTATTCAACTGTATCACAGTAAAGAAACACAGTACAGCCAGTGTACAGTCATTCAAGATGGAACATTCCCATCAAGTTAAAGCTGTAACTTTACGAACACACCCTTGCTTCCCAACAATGTCTTCACTTTACAAACATGTCTATTGTTCAGCTAAAATGTCACCCTTTTCACTTTTTAGTGTTGATATTTCCAGATATTTACTCACTCCAACCACATTCCCGACAGTTTCCGATTCACATGACTAAAATGGTCCCTTTTAGAGATAGAAATAAAAAAACACATGCACACAGATATTTTGTTTACTATTTGGACCGTGGTAGAGTTGCTGCTAATGTGTTGCTGTGAGAACTATATGAGCTATATGTGGAGTACCTTAGCAGCTAAGGTACTCCACATATAGCTCATATTGTCTGCTAAGGCTTAGCAGAAGGAAGCCTGAAGCAATGTTGAGCAGCAAAGTACTAACATTAACTGCTTTCAAGGTTTTGGGCATGATTCAGAAATATTTCTGGAGGGTTTTACACCTTTTAATGTCTGAGCTGTTTTGGATTTACAGGACATTGACTACATGGTTTAGTCTCCAGTTCTCCATCGTCTGTTTTCAACAAACAAGCCGTTGTAAACCCACCCACACTACCTGGTCAGCACTTAATCAATGCAGTGTATGTATGTGTTATGCTTGCTTTCATCTGTTTGAAACCTGAACCCAGACAGAAGCTGAATTTACCCATCGGAGCTCACAACACACACACTACTGTGATGCAGTTTTTAGATTTTAGTCATGATCACTTAAAGCCACATCCTGTACTGGTTTCACCTATGTTAAAAAAGAAAAAAAAGAAAGAAAAGAAAATCATCACAAAAGAAAACAGGAGCGTTTTTGGGGAGACACTAACAGCAAGAACCATCTGACAGTGAGGAACTGTCAGATGGTTCTACCATAAAGTAATGCTTCAGTCTTAAATATGATCCTCCTATTTCTGTAAATTGGCAATGTACCACAGGCCTTCAAACTGGCAGTAGTTAAACCATTACTTTGAAAACCAGCTGTCTTTGCTAATTATAGGCCAAACTCCAACCTTCCATTTATCTCAAAAATTCTTAAAAGAGTCGTTATAAAACAGCTAAGTGATTGGCTGCAGAGGAACGGTTTATCTGAAGAATTTTAGTCAGGTTTCAGAACTCATCACAGTTTAACAACAGTAACACTGTAAGTGAAGGTTACAAATGATCTTCTTGTGGTGGCCTCTGACAGTGGAATCATCTCTGTGATTGTTCTCCTAGATGCTTCCCTTGGGCAGCATCATTAGAAGGCATACATTTTCACTACTATGCAGACGATACCCAACTTTATCTATCCTTGAAGCCAGATAACACACAATAATTCAGGAGACAGACACAGTCTCTGCTTTCTGGATGAGGCTTCAAATGTTCCTTTTTGATGAAACTTAGAGGTGGTACAGTGGCCTTGAATCCTACCTTAGTTATGGTGCAAGAGGCCTAGACTGCTGCGGGGCTGCCCATGATGCATTGACTCACCTTTGTTCACCCACTATGTGTTTATACACCACTGTGCATTTAATCATTAGTTATTATTAATCTCGTCCTCTCTTCCACACTATGTCTTTGTCTTGTCTTCCTTTACTCAACCCCCAACCAGTCGCAGCAGATGGCTGCCCCTCCCTGAGCCTGGTTCTGCCGGAGGTTTATTCCTGTTAAAAGGAAGTTTTCCCCTCCTATTGTCACCAAATAGCTTGCTAATAGTGGGTCATCTGATTGTTGGGGTTTTCTCTGTATTATTGTAGGGTCTTTACCTTACAATATAAAGTACCTCGAGGGAAATTTGTTACTAATATAAATAAAATTTAACTGAACTGAACTAAACTAAACGGAAAAGCTGCAGAAGTGACAAGCTAACAGTAAATGGTTTGGTTAATAGCAAACATGTAGCTATAGTACTATACCAATCATCCTTAGCATTATTTGGTTTCTGTCATTTCCACTACTGGTGTATCATGTTATTGTGTCCCCAGAAACACTTCTGTTGTGTTTTGTGAGGTTGATCTTGACCTCTTAAGATCACCATACAGTACATTTCATGTATTTCAATGAGATCAGGTTGAATCTGGGAGGTTTTTCAAGCTGTCGTGACCTGTATTTTCTTATAAAATCCTTCAGCACATCTATCCATGGAGACATTTAAAGCATTATTTGCTTGGGGTTAGTATTACCAAGGGACTTTATGTAAATTAAAAATGCACCTCCTTCATCTGCACAGAATGAACAAAGTCCGTTTTACATGGATTTACTGATATTATCTCCAGATACGATGACAAATAATGACTGGAATGTGTCTGGCTGCTGGACACTATTAATGTGCTATTAATATTGAGCCTGTTGAAAGACACCAAACTGTTCCTTAAATGCTGCCAATTATGTCATCCAACTTCTCATCCTCTCTTGGTGAATTTGAGCTTGCTGTGAATATAAATGGGTGTCCATGCGTTGTAGCAAAAGGAGCCTTATAATTTCCCTATACCAGGCTACTTTGTTGCTGTGAAATTTGTTGCTGTGAAAAGAAGAGGCGACAACTGGCAAAGCAGATATCGCTACACTATGGAGTCACTCTAATAGGCTTGTTTTGGTGTTTCAGCCTAAGGAGGGCATTCTTAACTTTCATCCAGACTTCTCTGAATCTCATACTGAGAGTTCTAGAAAAAGGTTACCAAATACATGTTCAACATGGATATTTGTCCCCTTAATATGTCATGGAGTAATAGAGGACTAGTTGACGTAACTGAGGTCTGAAAATGGGAACTATTTATAAAAATGGCTGTAATGCCTAAGCTACAAATTTTTCTTAAACCCCTTGAGTTAAAACTCGAAATTGGTGCTCAAATCACATCTTGATTGTGGTTTGTGGTTTACCGAGTTAAAATTCCAAAAACAGTGTAGTTCTACTAAGGTATATGTTAACAACTTGCACATATAAAACATATTCCCACAGGAGAGAATCTATTGGTAGCTGCTTCAGTTGCTCCTCTCTAAGTTGAGAGAAATCTATCTCGGTTCCCACCCACTTCCCATCACCAGTGGTTATTTTTCCTGTTGTAGCTTGAAGTTGCCACAGTGTCAGCCACAGTCTATCTGGTCTGCGCATCTGTCATGGTACCTGGGCCTGTGACCCAGTGTTTTGAGTTAGTAGATGTCCTAGTTTCGTTTATTATGAATTCTGCGGTTGGTTAATGTTTATATAGTTTGATTCATTCCTTTGGTAGATTTAGTCTTGTTGTTATTCCTTGTATTGAGTAATTCCTCCCTCAGTGTTCCCCATACTCTTGTGTCTAGTTTCCTGTGTTAGTTATTGATGTGTCTTTGTGAAGTCAGTTTCACCCTCTCTCTCTCCGTCCCTCGCTCTAGCTTGATGTCTCTGTCCTTCAGCTCTGCCTGCCTGTCTGCCCAGTGGTCTGTCTGTCTGGTTTCTCTCGCCCTCTCTGTCCCTCGCTTTTGCGCCCTCGTTCTGTGTCTTCCTAGTCTTGTCTCTGTCTCTTCTCTCTGTACCCTGTATTTAGTCAGTGTGCATCATGTTCAGCTTTGCTTTCCCTGTCTTGTCAGTTAGATTATGTACAGCCGTGTTCCCTGGGTGTTTCCTCTCTGCTCTGATTCCATATTGTTTGTGTCTCCCTCCGCCCAGTGTCGCGATCTCCTTCTTGTGTCCTGTTTGATCAAAGCCTTCAGTGTTTGAATACATGTGTCCTTGGCAGTTTCTTCAGTAATAAAGCTATTGTTAAATTCAGTCCAGCCTGAGTCCTTCATTTGGGCCCAGTCTGCCTGCTCCACACAGCATCATATCATGACAGAAGATTGTGACATCGTGAAAGGAAAGAGGAAAAAAACCCCTCTAGATCCAGACATGTCAACAAAGGTGAAGTGTCTGAAGATACTGATGCACAGGACATGTGAGACCTCACTCTGCTTCAGTCCTTCGCCCTGTCCATGTACAGTTACACAAGCTCTCCACCTCTGTGGTGAGTAATCCCGTAACTTTTCCTAGACTCTTCCCTGAGCCTGAGTGCTCCGTTTCCAAAGACATTATTTCTAGTGACTCTTCTGTTGTAGTGTCTGCCAGTGTTTATGAAAGGTGTTTAACGACCCATCGTCATTCCAAATGAATCTTTAGTTTCAATGTTAGTAAATCTTTTGTTTCTGAGCTGTTTGATTAATCATCTTCAATTTCTGTTCCTGAAATATGCAATATTGCTGAACGGCCTAATAATGCAAGTAAACTTATTCTTGAACTAGCTAATATAAAGGAGATGTTTAGTGTTTCGGTGCCGACTTGTTCTAAAACCATAACCTACTCTCAGGTGGCCTCTTTAAAGACTCCACTCACAAGTCCAGCAGTATGCTGCTTGTTTCTGAAATCTGTAAATCTGCAAATTCTGGTAATGATTTGGACATTTCTGTTCCCTAGAGGAGGGGTCCAAGTTTTCTATTCTGCTGTCAAGTTAACTAGCAATGAGTTAAAGTCCTCTGTTTCCAAACATGATTATTGTAAGCCTGTCCATTTTTCTCCAAGAGAGTAAGTGCTGTGATTTGTTTCTGAGACAGACAGTTTTAAGTGTATGTTTACTTTTGATCAACCACATCAAGGAATTTAGGGAATTTCAACCAGGTAACACTGTGACTGCTTATCACAAACCTCATTCTGATTGTGTTTTTCAGTCAGCTCGGTCAGTTTCAAACAATAAACTAGCCCCCTCAGAGATTGTTTATTGTACTGCTGTGAAAGTCTTTCCAAAGACACCTTACTTTGCACTGCCTTCACCCACTGGAACTGTTTTTAGTACTTCTAAGCAAAGACTTCCGAAACTGTTTTTGCACCACATTCTGTCCTCTCCAAGACTGTCCACTTATCACCACCTGCTCCACTTAAGTTCATTCTCAAGTTACCCCTGAGCCTTCTCCTATGCCTGTTCCTGCTTCCAGGGTGGCTAGGGGTCAGCCCATCCCTGTCCCTGTTGCCAGGGCAGCTAAAGCTCCGTTGGTTCCTGCACACGTACCTGTTCCGACTGTGACCCAGCCAACTTCTGCATCTGTACCTATTCCTCGGGTAGGAGTGACTGGTACCCGGTCTGCTCCAGTACCCATTCCAGTTCCCAGGGTGAGGCCAGCGAAGACACAGTCAACCGCCGCACTCGTACCAGTTCCTTGGGTGAGGTCTCTGTGCCTTAAACAACAAAACAAAACAAAAAAACCCCCCAAAACACTTGTAGGGTGTTGTTTATTGACCAAGTCTCAGAACATGGTTGTGGTCTGACCTGATGATGTTTAAAAAGATCCACAGTCAGATGTTAGAGGCCAGACTCAATAAATCAGACTATCACATAAATGAAGTAAATACCACAGGTAGTCAGGAATTTTAACATAGACTAAGTTTACAAATGTTGGAACTATTTTCTTCTTCTCTAATTTTTATCTCCCAAAATGCTGTTTTCGAGTGTTCTTTTGCAGAAATTCGACTCTTGGTATACTAAAGACCCTAATTTCTCTCGAGTGCATTTGGTGTACTGTATAACATTTAAGACTTTACAAACATTTCAGGCATCTTTTGAAATACACTGCTCTCCAAGCATGTCAGCGGTTGATTACAGGGTCGGGTGCTGAGTAATCTTCTCTCACTGTACTGGTTGAACCTTTTCTGCCTTTTACTTAAAATATATACATTGTCCTTTTTAAAAACAAAAAACAAAACAACACTCCCTTTCTTTGCTGTTTTGCTACAGTGTGCGTATTCGTATTTACAATATGTCTTCATGAATGCATTTGCGTACAAACATAGATAGATCTATGTTTCTATCTGTGTTGGGTAGGGTTTAACTGAATTAAGATGACTGAGGCTGGTGCTCTTCCCAATCGCCCCAGATTGGGCTTTCGGAGTCAAAATCCTCCAGGGAAGCACTAATCCCTGACTGTCGGGAGCAATTTTTATTCCGTAAGCAAAGCTTTCTCGCTCTATCTCACTCTTGCTTGCTCTCTCTCTTGCTTCATTGCTCTATTTATAGCCCTCCTAAGCTGCTCTGTGTTGTACTGTTTACATTTAGAGCCCCGACTCTTTAGATTTAGAGCACCCCCGCCTCCTTTTGCTTGCGGTCTTCCCTTGGTTCTTCAGCTGTAGAAATAAAAGCAAGAAAATCTCTACTGACTAGCATTCTCCCAAAAAAGTAGGGGATGAGATGGACAGAGAGATTATGAGAAAGCGTGCTAGACAGATAGAAGTTGAGAGAGGAGAAGGAAAGACAAAGACGAGGAAGATGTGAAGTGACAAGCAGATCTGAATGTGTATTCAAGGCGGTTAGGCAAGCTGTCTGTGTTTGAGTAGACGGATTGTTATAGAAAGGAGGAAGAGGCTATGTTTTGAAGGAGAAGGGAGGCAGAGATTGTTTATGTGTTTATGGAGCGACAGGATATATAAAAAAATGACGACAAGTGATTGCATCTTTTATGTTTTCCAGCAATTGGAGAGTTTTATAGGAATAGTTTCAACAATTTTTAAAATGCTCATTTGCTTTTGGACTAACACAGATTGATATCAAACACTGATTACATTTGCAGGATCTGTCATGGAGTACATTAATATAGCTATTAATATAGCTATAAGGACTTGGGAAAGATCTAGAACACACTGGAGAGATTAGCTTTCTCAGCTGACTTGGAAACACCTTGGTGTCTCCCCAGATGAGCTGGAGGATATGGCTGAGAGAGGGAGGCCTTGGTTTCTGTGCTCTGGGTGTTGATGGATGCACGGATGGATAGAATTATTGTAAATATGCATCTTTTGTTATTTTAAAAAACAAGATTAGGCAAACCTGTTTGAATTTAGGGCATGGTGATTAGCACTGTTGCTCACAGCACAGAGGTCCTGACCTCGATTTCACCACCTGGCCGGGCCTCTCTGTGTGGAGTTTGTATGTTCTCCCCGTGTTTGGATGGGTTCTCTCCAGGTAATCTGGCTTCCTCCCACAGTCTAAAGACATGCAATTAATGGGGTTAGGTTAATTGGTAATTCTAAATAACCCATATGTGTGAGTGGCCCATGGTTGTCTGTCTATATGTGTCCAGGGTGTACCCTACCTCTTGCCCAATGGTAGTTGGGATAGGCTCCAGGCCCCCTGCGACCCTGACAAGGATAAGTGGAAGAGAATGGATGTTTGAATTTTTATTTCGATTTTTCTCTAATACACACGGGATCAAAAGCATATATACAGGAGCATGCTGATGGCTACTGAAAGTGTCTGGCTGAGGTGCAACTTCATAATGATATGAATGATGATTAGACATGTGATGTTTAAATCGGACTTAGCACTACTCCTGCACAAGATAATGTCCACACAGTAATACCAAAAGATACATGTGATGGAAACAAGGAAATCAATGACGATGATGATGATGTAGTATAAATAAAATTGAATTGACCTGAATTGAAATTAACTGAATTAAATGTCTATTCCTGATATTTGCCTGTACACAGATGCTGAACAAAGAATGAACTTTAATGGTCCATCTATCATAGGATTTATTTATTTTTTCTGTTAAACAAATATCTGTACTTTGTAATCTTACATTTTCAAAACAGGCTTGTTACTTTTGGTTTAAGGCATTTAATGGGAACCATTATGTCACGTCACTGTGGACCTTCAAACATCAAGCCGTTTTGAGCCCAAAGAGTAACACATTAAAGACCGTCCTGTTTGAATATTAATCATCAGCAGTCGCATAAATAGAGTGCCGAAGTCAGGGGTTGCGGATGTGATACTTTAGCATCTAGCTAGCCCTACAGAAGATGAGCAGGCATAGATGGAGTAATATTTTTTAAGTTGCCGGTAATTTTCAATGCAGTGTTTCTATCAGCTCAACAAACATCAGAAAACACACAAACTGTTTATGTGGAGTTTGTCTCACAGTGTATTGCTAACAAAAGGCCCAGCTGCTGTATTTCACAGGGAGAGAAGTGAAAGAGAGCTAACTTCACTCAGAGATGGAGAAAGATAAGAAAGACAGGACAGGAAGAAGAGAGGTGATATTTAAATGCTCAGTTGTATTTGATACACTGGGTCTGCACATGTGACATGTGATATGGTTTTTTTTTTATATTGTGAAACCTGCTGCAAAAGAAACTGAGGCAGACTAACGGTGTTATTTAAAGGTTGCATGAAAATACTCTGCCAGTTACTGCAGGATAAACGGGTTAGTTTGCTGTACTGTGACGGATTTAAAATAAAAAACAGTGTGTGACTGGTACACAGTGGCTGTGGTGCTCATGGTTTGGTTCAGAGGGTTACATCAAGTTACATTCACTGAATTCCACCTTCTTACCAGCTGTATACTGTCTAGTATGAAGACACCATAAACAGTGTACTGCCAATGTAAAGGATGGAAATCAGCCAGGAAAACTCATGAAACATCTGCTGACATCTGGTTGAATTCAGTTGTGTACATCCACAGAGAGCAGCAGGTCAGCTGATCACACCATGTGTGAAAATCTGCTGAGCTCTCAATAGAAAATATTCCCACACTGAACCATTACATGTGATTTAAGTGTCCCCCACCTGCTGAATCCGACTTTAACCTCTTCCCTACTCATTTTCCTGTTTAGAGGCAATGTCACCCTCTACAATGTAGGCAACAGAAAATAGAGCTATCTATAAAAATGTCCTTTTTCTGACCACCTGTTTGAGCACTAAGGATTTAGTCAGTGGCCTTTAAACCTCACCCACACACCAGTTAGCGACTGGATGACAAAACCTCAAAACAATAGGTTCACCTACTGGTCTTTTAAGGACTTTCAAGCACATTGAATGATAATTCTGAAGATTAACTCTAGATATATCAATTTGAGTTAATCTCAAATTTTTGATAATTCTTGTCATTGGAGGCCTTCAAATAATACTTTTCCCCCGTTTTAGCAATTTTACTGTTACCTTGTGAAAAAAATGTGTATTAAAAAAACAAATATAAAATTATGACATATATTTGACATATGTTTAGTCTAGGTAGGAATTTAACCACCAGAAATTTTAGATAAAACTTATATTCTCATTGAAATTTGGGTTATTCTAAAAAAAGCACCGTTGCACAAGAAACACTTCCTTTATCGGTTGTGATCTACTGGATGAGAGTGGCTATGTTCAATATTTTTTGTTGTTGTGGTCAACAAACCTCACAAAAACACCAAAATGACAAATGTGTGCACTGACCTCCCAAATCTGTCTATATGGCTCTGAGCTGATAGCTTTAGTTCTTTATAAAGCTCTACTCAGACAGTCAAACACCAATTTGGGGAATATGAGCAGAGTAATCAACATTCATACTCTATTAAAGTATCTGGGGCAACAAGATTGTACATGTGAGACTAACTTAAATACGCTTCAGTGTGTGGTCACTGAAATAAAGGGAACCAGAGCAATAAGTAGCGCTTTAATGTATTTTTTATATTTTGTATTCCCCTGTGACACAAAGCACTGAGATCATCAGGCTTTAGTTGTTAGAATTTCTTTGATGGTCTTGGTCTCTCCCTGAAATTTGCTAACAATAAAATAAACATGGTATATATTTAGATACATTACTGTCAAAAAATGCTTCCCTAAGGACATCCAGATTGAATACAAAGGCTTCTGGAGCCTTTGTATTCAATCTTGTGGAGGTCAGATTGCCCCCCACAGCTAAGAAGTAGCAGTTTAAGGCAGCAGCTAACATTTAGCTCATTATGTAAATGCTAATCATCAGTTGTAGCACCGACCCCGGGGCTTTAGAGATGCTCAGACACAACTAAGGCTGGCAAACAACACGCTGCATTAACAATTCTCGTGCACAAACAAACTGATTTATGGATTGCAAGGATTCGCTGTGCTAATCTGTCAGTTTTGTTCCCCGCACACAGAAAAGCAGCGGTGATGTAAACCAGTTATGTCATTTAATATGATGGAGCAGCCTCGTCCTCTGTGTATTTTACACTCAGCTGAGGCACGCTTCCACTTGTGTTTCTTGCCCAGTGTCAATAACGTAATTAGATGTGGTGCTCGCAGCTGCTCTACCTGTGAG
The DNA here is from genome assembly GCF_051167445.1 of Perissodus microlepis. Taxonomy (NCBI): domain Eukaryota; kingdom Metazoa; phylum Chordata; class Actinopteri; order Cichliformes; family Cichlidae; genus Perissodus; species Perissodus microlepis. The sequence continues at coordinate 26,248,214 of NC_140477.1, read as the reverse complement.
GTTGTAAGTGTGTGTGTGTCCGTTCAGAGAACAGGCAAAAGGACATGATGCAGTATTTGGGCATGGAAATGGCTCTGTTAGCTCCAGTGCGATAGACTTGAGTGAAGCTGCTTTTCTGTGAAGACGTTGTGCTCACATTAGCTAAACTGTTTGAGAACTGCAGAGCTGATACGTTTTGAATATGGGAATATGTAGCCATAAAACCTTCATAAGAAAGATCATTAGAGGTGAGGACATAATTTTGTCTTTGCAAGAGGTTTTAAATTAAATATTTTTATGTAGCGTTTTGTAAAACAGAGTGAGAAAACATAAATACAGCCAGCATGAAAAGCTAAAATAGATCTGCAGTTCCTTTAGTAGCCACTTTAGTCGACACCGGCTGCCAAAGTGAGTGAGTCCTTGCAGACTCACATATTAAAATGAAGTGGAAAGTCATTTCAGTTACAAGTGAAAAATTGTTTGTTGCTTGACCTAAACTGGTTCTCATGAGCATGTTTGTTTTGTTGGAATGTTTTTAACCCTTTAAGACCTACCATAGAACCAAGTCTGCCAGAGCTTATGTTATATTTTTACATGCTGTAGTGCCATTTTTGGGAGCATTTCACGTTGCTATACATCACCATTATAGCCCAGATTTTAATGATATGTATGCATTAAGTGCATAGTAACTACATAAATTGCAGAAAAGTGCAATAAACTACAAAAAAAATTAAAATCGTTTTTGTTTTTTTTAACATATATTTCTAGTTAGAGAAATTTAAGAGGCTTATCCCTCAAAACTGTAAATACAAAAAAGTTGCACAAAATAGTTTCCCACCACAGGAAATTTATTTTAAGTGTCTTCATAGTTTTATTTTTGAAATACACCAATTTTTATATACTGCAGGAAAAACGAAAATAAATATTATAATGCAAATTTGCAAAAAAACAGCATATGCATCAAAATAAACTATTTCCAGCAGTGCAATATGAGTCCTAAGCATCCCAGAAATGACACAGAAACTTATAAAGTCAAACATAACTTTTAAAAACACCAGTATAGGCTCATAAGGCCCTGATGGTAAAAAAACACCCTACATTTCCACAAAATGACGTCACTTCCGGTTTCAGGCAGGACATGACGGACATGTGATAGTTCGTGCTGATGGACATAGGAAGTGTTACAAACAGCTGATCGGATCCGCAAAGCGTGTTTCTGGAATATTATGTTTTTGTTGCTGCAAGTGCTTTTTATGCAGTTTTTGCAAAGCTATATGTGGAAGGAAACTGTGACCTAGATCAAGCTGATGGCACAAGATGTAAGTACAACTCCTCTGGTTTCATATGCAAAAAAAATTATTGCGCTAGCTTACGTGGTTGCAGTGCTACCGGGATTTAAAAATAGTTATGCAAAACAGAGCGTGCCCGCTCCGACCGGCTTTAAAGGGTTAATGTGATTGTCTGAAGAACAATATCAGAATAAGAATCATCTTTATCTGGCCAAGTTTCTGTAAACAAACAAGGAATTTCACCTTGTGCATGGAAAAAAAAAAAACAATACAAAAAAAAAATAGAAATAAAAGTAAGAAAAAATAAGTTACAGAAAGTCTTAAGATACTATTCAAACTTTAAGTGCAAAACTGAGTAGTCAGTGTACATATGGGCATTTGACCTGAATGATAACAGTGGGTTGTTTTCATTTTGGTAGATGTGTGTGTCTGTGTGTTGCACCATTACGAACAAGCTTGCTAGTCTTAGCTGGTGTCCCCACATTCTTGTCCATATATGGTCACGTCTGACTAAAAACCAACACAGCACCAACCAAAATGCAAACATTAAGACTCAAAATTGAGTTCCAGAAGCAGTGCATGACATCACGACGTCCATGTCCATCTTTTAAATACAGTCTTTGTAGAAAAACTGATTTTAAATAAGTCAAGGACTGGCTGACTTCTAAGCTAACTCTTGTAGTCTGATGACCACAAATGCACTAATACATTGTACATAAATTAAATCTGGTGGTTGCAAGCCTAAAATGTGTCAGCACAGGTTAAATGTATTAAAGGTTAAATGTCTCAGCACCTCTGTACAGCAGCAGTGTATCCGAGGCTCCACAGTTCAACTCAGCTGCCTGTGTAGCACGCACTCATTAGTTCCTCCTCTGCCAGCTGAGAGCTCTGATCTGCAATCATTGATTGGAATCAATAATTCACACTGCCGCTTTAATATTTGATGTATGGAGCTATAATCTGCTGGGGATAAGTGTCAGCGTTAAGTGTGAAACACATAGCTCCTGGTGATAATGAGTATTTGTGATTATGTCCCTCACTCTCTCTCCTCCAGTGCGAGTGGTTTCAGAGTGGCACCAAGGCGCTGCTGAATATTTGATGTGTCAGGCTGATTGTGAAGTTGACCCCAGATCACGGTCAACGCGAGTTTCTCCAGCTCCTGCATTGATCCGACTGTCCACCCGCCACTCCCTCAACCAAAAAAATAATTAAACTGTTGAACTGCACTCTCTGAACAGTAACAGCAAATAATACTTTCAACTCATGTAAAGATCAGGACTGTAAAATTTGAACTACTATTGCAGTCATTACAGCTTTATTAATTCTGAGCAGTTTTGGGGGAGAACTTTTCCACGTGCACCTCTGAATGTCAGGGTTCCTGGGTCGTTGACCCAATGTTTTCAGTTTTGTCATGTTCGGTTTATTTCCCACGTTCATGTTTTTCACTTCCTGTTTTCTGTGCCAGCCTATCGCCTGTGTATTGTGTTCCAGTTATTTCCATGTATCATTAGTCAGACTAAGTTCAGCTGTGTACTCACCGGTTTCTAATCACTCATCATCCAGCGTATATTTAAGTCCTCAGTTTCCATCAGTTCATTGTCGTGTCATTGATGTTGATGTTGTCTTTTCCGCATGTGTGTTCAGTCATCCAGTCAGTCGTTTCAGTTCATGTTCAGTTCATCCAGCCTACAATAAAACACCATTATCCTGCACCGTGAGTCCAGCGTTTGGGTCATCTCTTCCTCGCCCGCACACAACAACCTGACACTGGACAGCTTCCAGAACTGGTGGAAGATCAGTTTAGACCACCACTGGACTTCACCCTGGATATCAAACTTTTTCTGGGAGAAAACATCAACTTTGATGCCAAACTGACCACAGCTTCATGTTGGACATCTTCACTGCTGATGAGAGCTGGGTTTGAACATAACACATAACAGTTTGGGTCATTTAGGAAATAACCTCAACTGAGATGTTTGATGTTGTACAGTAAAAGTACGCTGAAAATATGTTTTGTTTTGTGGTTTGTAGTTATAGAAATAAATAGAATATTTGCTTTAGCTCTGTGTGACTTTGTGTTCTTCTCTAAAATTAAATTCAAATCAAATTTCATAGGGTGGCCCTGAGGTCCCCTTCAAGACCTTCAAGGTCATGACATGGTAAATGGCCTGGTTCTTATATAGCGCTTTTCTACTCAAGCACTTTATACAACATGCCTTACTCACCCAAGCACTTCTTTCTCTAAGTGTTTTCTATCTAACATTCACACTCCAATGAATTCATTTTGAGCAACTTGGGGTTCAGCATTTGCCAAAGATACTTTGACAGCTGGGGATCAAACCACCAACCTTGTGCTTAGTAGATGACCTGCTCTACCTGAGCCAAAGACACCGCATCTTGCCTTTTATTCCTTTTTAAGTATTAAAACCCCCCCCCAGCTGACTAAAAGACTGGACATAAGGACATAATATTTTCTGTTATTTCTACATGTTAAGATTTCCACAAATTAATTTTAAAATCAGAGGCGACCACACTTTTGAACTTGTAGCTCCTAAATGTTGGAACAGCCTCCCACAGCCAGTCAGGCTGACTGAGCTTGTGATTTATTTTGAACGACTGATGAAAAAACATTTCTATTGGAGGTTGGTTTCTATAATATTTCTCGCATAATTTTTGTCTGCATGCTAGAACATGTATACTTACCTTCAGTGTGTAGTTTTTATTCAAACTGTGAAGCACTTTGTAACTGTGTATTGTAAGTGGTACTATACAAATAAAGCATTAGTTTAGTTTATATTAACATCCTTAAAGTTCTCCTTACACTGCAACAAAAGTAGTTGCTTAGGTTTCTGTTGTAAATCTGCAAATATTAAGTCATAAGAGCCACTGGGACAAATCTGAAAAGCTGAAATCAGATTCCAGAAACATACTTCACCTTCCTCCGAGCGGTCTCTGTTTGTTGTTCTGTCTGTATACATGAGATTCTGACCCATACAGCTCCAGTAGTCCACAGAAAATGACAGTTAACTTGTCTGATGTCTTACTGATGCCACCATGGGTAAATTTGTGTCAGTTTGCCTCTTTGCATAGATTTTGTAATAATGCTGCATGAAAACTTTTCTTTGTATTTGGTGCGAACACACTGTACAGTAATATAGCATGATTTATTAATCTGCTTCTTGTTTTTGTTTGTATTAGGAGGAAGAAATCATTACTTGGTAACAGGTTTAACACTCAACAAGTCAACGTGTTTGAAAGGAGAGAACCTACAGCGAGCTCTTGGTGACATGCCTGTGTCAGCTGTTGTTTCTGTTCGTATTTTCCCATGTCTCCTCTCTGGGATTCATCCTAAGCATTCAGCTCTGATACAGTGGGCTTCTGCATTAACAAACAGCAGAAAATGCCCTCATACATGGCGAGTATTGGGGATTTTATGCAGATTTTGGAATGCAGATACTGTGTTACAAGTCTGGATAGTCAAATAGAACAGGATGTCTTTCCTGCTAAGGGAGAGGGGGAGTCACATGAAGTGAGTATGCATCCTGCTGTGCTCTGTGTGATTGAGACAATTGTGCTGTTTCACAAGCTTCACTGAAAATAGGAGTGTGAGCAAAATCCATTTACCTTCTACTTGAGAGAAATCCTGCAGCGTATTCCACCAGGATGACCTTAATCCTACTTTGGAGTCCGCTGCGGTTTCACATGCACCTAAAAGCAATAGCATGGAAGAAAGTCATTAGGCCGCTGACGGCTGCTCCACAGGGAATTATTATTGCCATCATCTGCCGTATGGTGAAGCATTATTTAGTCACCGGGCCTCGGAGGTGTCAGGACAACTGAAAAACCTTACTTGTCTTTCTACACAGCAGTTGTTGATTTCTTTTTATGGGCGGCGAGGAACAGTTAGTCTGTTTAATCTTTTAACACCTTCAGTATCAGATTGAAGTGGGTTTTTTTGTGTGTGTGTGTGTGTAGCTTGACAGGGAGATTGTAGCATTCACTTGGATTCACGAGGAGATGTATCCATCCGGGATCACATTCATGTTTTAATCTTGTTCATGTAAAAATTCCCTCACAAGCACTTGGAGGGGAAATTCAGAAAAAAACCCACTGACAATCTGGCAGGCTTTTTTTTAACTTTCAAAAACACAACTGGTGCCATATGAAAGACTTCTGAAACTGTATGTGTTTGCACCAGTGTGTATGTGTGTGTGTGTGTGTGTGCGTGTGTGTGCAGGAGTGTGTGTATTTAAATGATAGTTGCATTGGAAATGTTTTTCTGCTTCCCTCCGACGTCTCTAGCTGAGGGAGATGAGAGGAGCTGACACACAGAATTAAAAATATCTCTCAATAACACTCCCACACACACACTGTAGCCCAAGAGACCACACACGCACACACACACACACACTTTTACAATCGTACACACACACACACTCTCTAACACACAGCCTACTGCTGAGGACTCTTTTTTTGTGTCTCTCTCATCTATTTCATTTCCTCTCTTGTGCATATGGATGCATACGTACAATCTGCTGGCTTGAAAAAGACATTAAAGCAACAACATTTAAGTGTCAATGAGATCTTTAGATGCTTTTTTATTACAATTTAAGTAGGTTCCTATTATGTAAAGATGGAAGAATAAAATCACTTAGGATTGCAGGGAGATTATGCGGATGATGGTGCTCACAAGGTCCTTCAGCGGTTGTATAAATGCCAGCGTTTATGTATGAGAGCAGGCTTCTGTGTTCATCTATTTCTGTCTAGCACATGAGAAGCACAGAGTTAATTGTATTTGTATGAATGGCAGCAAGCAGGTTTTTATTCATGAATGCAAACAACGCTGAAGCAGCAGCAGCACCCACCTCAGCCCTGGTGAAGAGCTCCTATTCATGAATTTACTTAAGAGACGCTTTATCTGTCCCTGTGTCTCCCTGCCAACTGGCTCCAATCGCACACACACAGACAGACATTGGGGCCCCACGACCAGGAAATCACCTGGCTGTGATTACCAGAGCAGCAGGCAGCAATCTCTGCCTCACCTGGTTTGAGGCGACGCTGGGTTTGCTCTGACATTTTCAAAGTTAATAGCAAATTTATGGATTTACCTTTAGAAGCATAGTTTCCCCTGCATGCCTACATCTTCCAACACCACCTGTGTGCGTTTGTGTTTCCTTTTTCTTTTTTTTGCGGTGGTCGGCCTCAAGTTTTGAGTAGTTCGGTCACTACTGAAGCTTCATTCTCACCGCACGTACTTCATGTCACATCCTCAATTTCGAGAAATGTCAACAAGCACAATGAGCCAGCAGGGTAGGGCACTGTGGCACCCCTGTGCAGATGGATACGGACACAAACACATCGGCTGCACTCATCAGCTCAAACTACCTGAAAGAACATCAGACAGGAAAAGAGAGGGGGGGAGAGGGAGACAGCAACACACGGGAGGCAAAAGGATTGGGAGAGGGAGCCAGGGTGTCAGATTGGGAAACACCTCAGCAGCATATCAGTCACAACTGCTAGCCTCACTGCCTCTGTTGCCATGACAACAGAGGACTGTCAGGCATCCTGGAGGGAGGGATGGTCCAAAAAATCTGCAGCTGTCACTTACTTCAGGAGAGAGGAGAAATGGAGCCAGTGTATGTGCTGCCTGACTGCGGTATCACTTCATTTCAATGGAGGAGATGCTAAACAGGAAAGATGAGACACTTTCAATGAGCCAGTTGAGATGTGACGATAGAAAATAATTCTGCATTTTCTGCTCCAAAACAACTTAAAACAGATCCAAAGCTTGGACTGGTTAAATAATATAACACAACATAGAAAGGGGGTGTATCTCAGAGTGTTTTATTGCAGAGTAGGCTACATAAAGAATGAATGTGGCCACAGTGACATCACTTATTGCTTTTAGGGTCTGTCTTTAGAAGCATTGGCTTTAGCATTGTAGTCGCTGCTATGTTGATTTCTTGGAGACAGAAGTCACCATAATGGCAGATGGTGGAGTGCTAAGCTAACAGCTAATGCTACCAAGCTTGGTTAGCTAGCTACAACCGCAGGATGTACCAGCTAAGGGGGGGCACAAAATCACTTTTTGCACTTATCTGGAGTCATGTTGAACATTTTAACATGAGCGTCTATAGGGACTGACTTGCTTTTTGTTCTGCTTCTGTTTCTGTTCTGCATAGGCCTGAACCCCCTCAGCCAGACCATTAACAACACTGACTATGATAACCAACTACAGAATGTAGCAAACATCAGAACTAAGGGGACTGCACTACAACAAGGTTGCAGACATTAAGGATCCCTACATGTAACCTGGAATCCCACAGGCAAATGGGAACATGAAGAGGCTGGTAGGAGAGCCGCAACCACCAAATAGCTGCAGAGTGACAGGAATGTCCTGAGGAGTCAGCAGAACAAGATCCGGGCACGGCAGGGTCGTCAGATACCTGCTGGGATAATCAGCTGTCCAAAGGAGGAGACAGAAGCCACTGACATCAAGACAAGAGAAACAGGAAAGCTCCCGATAAACGGTTTCACCTCAAGTCCAAAACCCTGAGAACAGAAGGAAGGAGTGCGGTATGAAAAGAAAAAAAAAAGAATGCTTGGACACTGCTAGCATAGTGGACAAGTTTTTGACGGGGCTCCCAGACAAATGCAAAGCAGGAGATGAAGCATCGCCAAATATGTTTCCAAACCAACTTCCTTCCAAGAAGTTGGCTAGAAAATTTGGTGACGCATATCTTCCCTTTGGCTTCACCTGCACAAATGCCAACGTAGGTCTCCCCTGCAGAATTGGTTTTCCCTGCGTCGGGAGTACGTGCCTGGCTCTCCAAATCACAGGGAACATTTTTCTTGTAAAACAAAGGGGGGCCTAGCAAAAAAAAGTTTGGGAACCACTGGTATACAGGAACATCTTTGCCGAGTATGGAAGCCCTGAGATCAAAATAGGATATGCCCCACGGGGTGGTTAAGAATGAGCAAGCTAAGATCCTGTGGGATTTCCAGATAAACACAGACAAAATGGTGATGCTTAATCAACCTGACATAGTAGTGGTGAACAAGCAGAGGAAGACAGCTGTAGTGATAGACGTAGCTATACCCAGTGATAGCAAAATCAGGAAAAAGGAACATGATAAACTAGAGAAACACCAAGGGCTTAGAGAAGAGCTACAGAAGATATGGATTGAGAAGGCAATAAGAAGGTAGATGGGGCACTTAGGGTAGTGACAGAACCCAGGAATGACATCCGAGATCTCTGTCCAGAAGAGTGCAGTCCTGGGAACAGCAAAAACCTTCAAGCTCTCAGGTCTCTGATAGAGGACTTGAGCTTGAAAGATAAAGACTGCCAGCAGGACACGTTGGGAATTCTATTTTATGCAATGATGGCATAGGGAGGACAACATTGTTTTTATCAATAAATGGGAACTGTTTGCCCACCCCCAGTGATTTTCCCTTAGTTTTTATGATTAGGAATTCTGACTCTTACTGTCAATCACTTTGTGAATAAATAAACATGAATAAATAAACAAACAATACACTCAATAGAAAAGAATAAAGTGCGTTTCAGACACTTGAGCTGTGAGTAAAATAGCTTCACTATCTGTAGGTTATCTGCGATATTTAGTGTCCCTGGTCAAGATTCACCTTTATACTGTTTTTCTAAAAGCACCTCTCATGACTGATTTCCCATATGTTGCAACTCATTCCCTCATCCTGAGGCTGTTGAGAGCAGAAAAGGAAGTCAGCTATATTGCATCCTAGCAGGGATTGAAGAATCAAGAGCAGTGTGTTTTCACTCTGTTGGCTGGCCCACTAGACATAATCTTCCTATTCTCGCCTTAGAATGCAGTCAGATTGTCACTATTGATCTCAACACCGCAGTGTATTGATTACAGGCGTGCTGGACGATAGTGGATGTTGACCATGTAGTAATTGACTGTGCGCATGTAGAGACTTTTTGTTAAGGGAGCCCAAAGTGCTTCACATTGACTTCTTCATTGATGAGCCAGTTGGCTGACTTCTCCAGAGATCTTAGCAATCTAAAGCACACGTTATACAGTAAACAAGGTCATCAGTGAGGGCAACAAAACACCTGCATTTGTCCTCTGAAGATATGTATGTGCACTCGGCAGCAGCTTTTTTTAGATTTTAAAAGCTTGTTATTTTTGGCTTTGTCTGATCTCACAGTTGCTGAGAAGATGCTTCACACTGCTGAGGAGAGTTTATGTATTATTCCAGGGCAGCCACATACAGAGTTATGTTTCTTTTGCTTAGGCTATTTCTGAAGGACGAATGTAACCCTGATATGATATAGCCTCTAGCCCAGCTTTTACCAGTGTTTCATTTGGAAATGTATGCACATAAGATTAGTTAGAAGATTGTATGATAACAGCCTCAAGGCCTGATTCACTACTATACTAAAAGGAAGGTGCGAACCAAGAAAAAATTAAATGTGAGAATTGAAACTGTGCACAGTAAAAAAAAAAAAAAAAAAAAAAAAAATATATATATATATATATATATATATATATATATATATATATATATATATGTATATATATATATATGTATGTATACATATATATGTATATATATATGTATACATACATATACATACATACATATACATATATATATATATATATATATATATATATATGTATATATATATATATATATATATGTATATGTATATGTATATGTGTGTGTGTGTGTGTGTGTGTGTATATGTGTGTATATATATATATATATATATATATATATATATATATATATATATTTTTTTTTTTTTTTATTATTATTTTTTGGGAGGGTTTTATATATTTTTGGGGGTTTTTGGTTTTTTTTTTTATTCTTGCATGTGGTAAACCCCCATCTTTACTCACAATCGTAACATTAAAAGAAGGAATGGCATGGAATGAGATCACTGGTGCTGTCCTGTGGTGTCTGGCACTGGAACTTTGGTGGTGGATCATTTAGATCCTGTGGATTGTCAGGTGGAACCTTTATTGATCAAGCTTGTTCTGGCACATACATGAATGCTCAGTGGGAACGTGCTCCAAAAGGAACCAATAACTTTAACATTCTTGTGAAGATCAGGTCAGTGACTCAAATTAGTGGATGTGCAGCCTAGCAGAAGACTACAAGCCACATTGTCTCTGTTGTGCATGTGTATTAACGTGATACATATAATATACACATCACTAACACGCGCGCACATGTTTATGTTTCATAGCAAACCTTCGCCAAAGACTCCTGCTGAGCCATCTACATATTTCACACCAAATTCAAATATTTCTCCCCTTTGATATGTAATTTCCAGCCCCTGCATGGCTTCATTTTTCCTGCTGTTAATCTTTGAGTTTTATATATTTACATATTCTTTTTTAGCTGTATTACTTTCACTAATTCAGGCCATTATTTTTTTCAAAATGGATCTGACAGCATGGAAACTAACAACAAGAACAGCTCAAAGCATATAAAATCTTTATATTTGATCTCTGCTTGGATATATGGACATTTTTAGGTGTCATAGAGATCTGGGTTCCTATATTTTTATACATTTATATGTATTTTTTATATTTTTAAGCAAAATATGTCCTGTCAGTGTGTTTCCGATTCAGCAGATGCTGCCTCTTTTCAGGCCTTTTAGCCTTTTACTCCATTCTATCATAAATTAATACACAGTTATTCCACAGTAAATGGCCTTTTACTTCAGAGCTGTGCCTTCTGACTTGGAGGGAAAGCCCCCCTTATAAGCTGTCCTGTCTGTACAAGTCTTGAAAAAACATTTACTTAAGCACTAATTGCACATTCCACCCCATTACAACTTGGCAGGATACTTTATGACATAGTCCACCGCCTATTAGTGTGTAATGGCAACGTAAGAGGTAGCGATTTTGATACTCTATAATACAGCCCACATTCTTATTAGTAATGTACAATTATATTGTCAGAAGAAGAGGTCAGGGAACTTTAAGAATACTGCGTAATTACATAGTAATTATACACGAAAGCCATCATTGCTTAACAAAATACTTACACTATGGCCTGTATTTCTTTTCTTTTCAAATCCACGCTACTTCTTACTTCAAACAAACAAACAAACAAACAAACATAAAATACAGACGTTAGAATTTGTTTTTCCTTTCCTTTAGAACTGCCCATTACTCTCCTAGTTCTACTTTAACTGCATTCTAAGCATTAACATGAACCAGAAAGGTACATTTAGAATAATTCCGCGTTAAATGTTGGCGAGCTGTACAATAACTGTATTGAGTGATGAGTGTTATGAAGCGCTACCTGTTGTTTTTGCATTGTGTTTGTTTAGCGATAATGATACGCTTGTTGTACCACGATCCCACCTATTAATGTGGACAAGAGCTTCGAAACTTGAAGTGCAAACTCAGACTCAAATTAAATTACCTACAGCGCAATGCACTAAGATGCGAATAAATATTTACGTTTCTGCAAAAATGCGCCACATTTTGATTTTAATTCGGGCTATTCTATCACTCTGCGGGATTACCACCTTGTCTGCCTAAGCATAATTTTCTGTTAATTATCTGTGTAAAACTGGCGCTTGACTGCAATAAAACACACGAGGTGTGGAGCTGCGGGAAAGACCAAATTGTTGCTATATTGGAACATCCACGGGTGCAGCTGATCTATTTATAGCTGGGAACTACATCAGCTATGACTGCAGACACTGCGAGGGGAAATCACCAGCGCTGTTTCTGCCGCTGTCTTCTCACCCAGCCGCTGACATTTCACCGAAGTGAATGAAAAGCAGGAGAAGATCGCGGTGTAGAATGTAATGTTTACTCCGTGTCCCACATGGGGAAAGTGCACGCGGGGGAAAAGGATGATTAAATTGTTTTGTTTTGTTTTGTGCGCGCGTGTGTGTGTGTGTGTGTGTGTATTGAATGATGTCCACTGAACCTCGTGGTAATGTGTTTTGATTATCACCACGAGCGTGACCCAACCGCTGAGCCCCGCTGAAGCGCAGGATTGCTGGTTACCCTGTGTGAAACGAGGCAGGTGGTCCGAGAGAGAGAGAGAGAGCGACAGAGAGGGAGAGAGAGAGAGAGGGGGGGGGGGCGCGTGCGGCACACACTCGTCGGGCTACTCGGCAGATCAACAATCGTCAACCTGTGGATAGAGCGCGCAGCGCCCTGCTGTGTCCTCCACTGCCACCCTCTTCCCTGTGGCGCCGACCCCGAACCTCGGACATCCGGGACGCACGAACCGGGAGATGGTGCCGGTTCGATTCCCTAAAAGTTAAGCGGCTCGTGCGCCATCCCCGCTTCATGAATGGCCGGAACATGGAGGAGATGCCATTCGAAAGAGTCAAGACGCGGCGGAGGAAGGGTCACTGTCCGGCCGGTGCACCCTTGGTTGCCATCGCCTGCGAGGACGAGTTCAACAGCCAGGAGCTGGAAGCTCTCTTCCAGAACTACAACCTGAAACTGGAGCAGACCGCCACCCTCAAAGCGCTGGCTGTGCTCATCGTGGCCGCGTCGTCGCTGTCCCTCGTAGAGCTGCTGTCCAGCCCGCGTCTCACCTTGTCCAAGGGCTCCAGCCCGGTGCACTGCGTGGTGTTCCTGTCGCTGTTCATTGTCACCAATGTCAAGTACCTGCAGGTGACGCAGCTGCAGCAGATAGCGAAGCTGGCCCTGCTGTTCAGCTTCACCTTCGCGCTGCTCTGTTGCCCGTTCCCGCTGGCTTTGGGCACGTCGGAGCTGGTGAATGCCGCTGCCCCTGAGCAAGGCGTGTGGCAGCTCATGCTAGTCACTCTCGTGGCTTACGTGCTGCTGCCGGTGCGGACCCTGCTGGCCGTGCTGTTCGGGGTGATGCTGGCGGCATCCCACTTCATCGTCATTGCCACGTCGGTGACGGGGAGGAAGCAGAGGCTATGGAGACCAGTAAGTGCTGCACCTGCACCCCGATCAGTCACCCATCCAACTCGGTTGCTTAACAGTGTCTTCACTTAAGCAATGGCCGTATGCAGGTGGCGAGTTTGAGTTCCAACAACTTCTGTCCAAGTGTGCTTAAGCAGCTCGCTCCTGTGTTGCGTGGGAAGCTCCTAGTTGGACTGTGAAGTAACCGCATGAATGTAGACTGGTGCCGGGAGGCGGCATGCTTACTCAACCGACATTCCCAGGAGGAGAAAAGGTTAAAAACATTGTCAGTGATCGATTTTAGCTGTGAGGCACTGTAGTTGTAAAGCTGGAAACGAGCACTTTCACTTTTGCGCACCAGAAGTAATGAAGTAGAGGAGGAGCTGTTCAACCGCCGGTGCTGAAACACTGATCCTACAGGGTCCAACATACAGCTCAGCACAAGGACAGGGAATTAGATTGTAGATAAAAGTAAGAACAAACAAACAAACAAACAAACAAACAAAAAACACATACTTAAGCCTTAAATATATATATAAGGGTATTTATTAATATGGTTCCATGAAAAATGATCTTTTGTGAAGCTGTGTTTGCTGCTTGTCCAGTTCACAGCACAACAACACTGCTAAATCTTTGTGTGGAGATCTACAAGGACGCAGTGTTCACCAAACAATAAGCGTGGAGTAGAACAAAGGTCCTGACCTCTCAGAAGTAACACACTCAGGAAAAGAATGTTACTGCACCTTTAGAGGTATAAACAGCTCATCACTGAGGAGGTACCCACTAAGATGACATACTTGTAGTCTTTGCGGGGTATTCTTGTGGTTTATACCACACCGGACACCGGGGACCAGTCTCTAACCACAACTTTTGAGTACTTTTTCCAGTATATTAATGCATCAGCATAACAACGAGATGAAGGTGCAGAATTAAGTACAGGATTCCCCCTTTATTTAAATAGGAAACCTGTTTGGAAAAATACATGTACCTTTATAGACGTTTAAGTTTTTCCTAACCTTTCCAGCTCATGGCCTCTGCAATGTCTAATGAACACACATGACTTGTTCAACCAAAGAGCAATCTTTTTCTCTCTTTTCATATTAGAGATCCGAGGGTGTAAAATCACCCGCTAATCTGGGAAAATTGAATTTCCTGTTAATCATTCCTCACACATCAAATTTATCTTCTGTCTCAACCCCTTAATTGGAAGCCATTGTGCTAAAGCTGTTTGGTTATAACCCAGACTAAAGCAGTTTTTGTTTAAGAGGTTGTAATTTGCTGGTCACAGAACAGAGAATGTATCACTCATGCAGCTGTGCTGGGTTACACTGCATGTCTGAGCTTTCACCTCTGACCCTATCGAGAATCAAAGACATGGACTGACTACAGGGTTCAATCTCCAAATTAGGTGTCAGATGGGATCGATAACCTCTATCAATAATACACTTTGTCTGCCAGCCATTCCTCTGTAGAGCTTTTGATGCTTACCTGACAATAATTTTTTAATCCTGTGTTGACCTTCATGTCTGCCATTGAATCTGTCCCATGATCTAATCTAGCAGTATGCACAGCAGACACACATGTAGTCTTCAAAACAGCATCTGGATGCTGCCAGCTTTGTTTGGCATGTCTGTTCTTGTCTGTGCAGCTGGTGGCCAATGCCGTGCTCTTTACCAGTGTCAACTTGTCAGGGGTGTTTGTGAGGATTTTCACTGAACGCACCCAGAGGAAAGTTTTCCTGCAGGCCCGCAATTGCATCGAGGAGCGGCTGAGGCTTGAGGACGAAAACGAGAAGCAGGTGAGGCGGCACACACGGACGCACCGGTGGACAGAAAACAGCGGCCACACGTTTTAGCTCATCTTGCAGTGCGTATGTTCATAAAAACCTTTGCAGTCTTTGAAGAGTTTTTTGTTGTTGTTGTTTTTCTTTCTTTTTTTTCATGAAGGTTTCAGGTGCCAATGCATTCTCACAGCCTGCCCACGGGCACGCAGTAACTATGACAGCAGCTATTTAAGGAAAGAACAATTACTGTGGCACATGCACCAGCGCCACCATCCACCCCCTCTGCATACACCTACATGGATTTAACTGTGGAACCATCAGGCAACTTTAACACACCAGAAACGCTCTCTTTTGCACAGCACCCTCCCCACCCACCATGGGCACGAAACCCACTGATTTATAGAGTATTGATTGTCTCGTGTACAGTACAAAATATGCCCGAATATGAATCTCACCTTTGCTATAGCAAACATTTGCAAGTGCACGTGCACACTTAGCACCTGTGCTTTGTAGATTAGGTGATGATATGCTGTGTTTTCCTCAGCAGTAACAGCCTCCCTTCTGACAGGTAATTACACAAGCAGATTGCTTTCATGGCCTTCCTACTCCAATAAAGGTCACATTTTATCTGACTGAGAGAAAGATGTGCAGAACCCTGATTTGGATCTATCAACAGACAGCAACCAGGCTTCTGCTGATGTGCTCATGAGCAAAACATCTCAGGCTTGAATATCTCCCATCACGTGGGTCAAATGAGCGTTTGCTTTCAGGTGGTTCTACGAGTTGCACTGACTCTTGAACATGTGTGGACTACACACTGCACTTCTTGTGCGGTGAATTGATTTCCCCGTTCAATAGTGAAGCTTCCTCTTCCTTCCCACAAGCCGGGAGAGGCAGAATATTTAATTTGCCAGTGACTGCAACAAAGCAGTCCTGACACAAGGTCCACTCGTGAGAATTGTCTGAAGCTTTCTGCTCTATCCCGCAGCCTTCATCAGTCTTCATGAGTGGGCTCAGTTGTCAAGGAGATGGATCTGTTGTAGGAACCCAATATCTGTTATGGCTTCATCCATTGAGCACTGAAAAGCATTGGAGTTCATTTTTGACTTTGGAAATTGTCAGGTAATGACAGATTAGACCATCATCATTATTATTATATTTACTGTACACTCCATGATATCAGTGAAAGTGTGAGACATTGATGGGCCATGAAAAAACAAAACAAAAACAAAACAAGCAAACAAAAAAATAAAAAACTTAAAAAAAAAGCAATTTGAGTTGGGATGAGCACCAACCTCGAGTGTGAGAAAGTGAGAAACTGCAGTTCCTGGCATGACCACTTCGGGCTGATTCTAAAAGGAGGTCAATCACAATAGATTCCCATTTTAAAACTGCTGGAAACTTTACAGAATTTAAAAGCATTCATAATAACTGTACAGAGGCTTTCTTTGTCAGTAATCCATCTGGATTCTGGTAAGAATTATTGGTGTGGCTGCTTTAATTGACAGGTAAACTGCAAACCATAGCTGTCTGTCAGGCTTCATCACTGCTAATCCACTCCGTGAAGTGGACCTCTGTGCTGTGTTTGTGATGCTCCTGCTTTTAGGAGCATTTTAAATTGAAGTGTCTGATATATAATATTGACTTTCATGTCATACAGAAAATAGAAAAAGTGTTTGCTTCAGTTTTGAATGACATTTAAGGATTTTATGTTATTTAGCACTAATTAAAAGATATAGAATGTGTGTCTGAGCATTGCACGTCTACAGTCTATGAATGCAGCTTTCTAACAAGGCTTGCTTGCATGAGCTGATGGCTTACTGTAGCAAGTCATGTCAACATCAAGTCTTGAAACTGCAGAGTGACGAATGCCTATTAATGAACACCATCTCAATAGCTTTTTCTAATCTGAAGACTTTGAAATATTTGGTTCAGTGTTTTTGGTGTCAAAAATATTTAGTTTTTTTAAACCCAGAAGTGATCCTAATACACAAGTGTCGAACTTCAGGCCTCGAGGGCCAGTGTCTTGCAGGATTTAGATGTGTCCTTGATCCAACACAGCTGATTTAAATGGCTAAATTACCTCCTCAACATGTCTTGCAGTTCAACAGAGGCCTGGTAATGAACTAATCATTTGATTCAGGTGTGTTGACCGAGGGTGATATCAAAAACCTGCAGGACACCAGCCTCGAGGCCTGGAGTTCGACACCCCTGTCCTAATGTGATAAGGTAGATTTCTTGAATTATCAGGTAATGCTGAAAAAGCTTGGTTAGATAGGTGGTGACATACTACACCTGTTAATTATTGTTAAGAAACACAAAAATATCACACTGTAAATTCACTCAAAACTCAGGTCAGAACACAGCAAGCAGACCTTGATGTAGCTGAGATGGCACCCTGGCAGTCAGCAGCCAGCTTTCGGTCAAAGCCATCGCACTACAAACAATATGAGGTTTTTAGCCTTAATTAAACTTGAATGGTTTTGAAAAATGTTTTAAAAAAGAAAAAAAGAAAACACACAGTTGTCATGAAAGGAAAAATCAGATATAGACTACAAAAGTTTCTTGTACATTCTTTATTGATATTTTCACTTTCACCTTTTCTTTTTAAGCTCTCGAAGTTTATGCATGCTAGATTCTGGTTTGAGAAAAAAAAAAAAAAGCCCAGAAAAGTTAACTTTGTTTTTGAACAATGTAAAAGTAAAATTTGCATTGAAATATTTCTAATAAGCCAATAACTGTTGTACTTCTTTCTGGCATTTCAAGGGAAATTATAAGTCAAATCCATCATTACATCCACATTGGAATCTAACAGGTGTCTTCCAGATAAGTGGAAGATATTAATAAATTATTATTTATTTAATCCATCAAATCAATTATTGTCTCACACATAAGTCAAATACATTAACAAAGCACGGAACAAAAAACGATTCAGACTGTTGTCATCATGATTTTCGCACCTTGCGCACATGTAGAACAGGAAAGATGCGTGCACACACAAACACAGTGACAGACTCACACTCAGTCTCCATAATGGAGAATGATGGCTGTTTTTAAAAGCTGCTCTCCAGTATCTCTTTGTGTTATTCTCGGGTGAGGAGCAGTGATGTGAATGGAAGTATTATGTGAAAAAGAGTTGGAGGGAGACACGGGAGAGCCCTGGCTGCTTTTATAACCCTGCCACTCAACAGCTATTCACCATAGCTGCCTGATGATTCATTGTGCATTTACAACCGCTTGACATCCTGCTAGAGTTTCAAGCATACTTCATGCCGCTGCAACTGAGACTATTCACACAAACAAAAACAAATATGCTTCTAGGTGTAAATGCCACTTTATGCCTGTGCTGAAAGGATGTTGTTGATGAAGTCATTAAATTAGCTTTCAAATGTTCTCTGGGCTGCATTCTAGACATACATGGGCATGCATATCTAGAAAGTATTGTACAATGGGAGAACTAGACAGTTGGATGAAACTACCATACCATACTTTTCAGATCTTTTTCAACCATGAATGAATTCATAGAAGAATACTGGAAAAATAGTCATCCATAATAACCAAAAAATATTTCATTTACGAAAGTCAGAAAATGAAACACGTAATAAGCAATGTTTGGGATTCTAACGGTATTGGAGCAAGTGCTGTTGCAAAGACACTACTTCACCAAACCAGGAAGGAAGGTTTTGTTACTTCCAATCTCAAAGTGTTCTCTGCTGTGTAAATGCTTTTTCTATATTAAGTCTTGCTTAGTCCCATTTTCTGTCAATCTCAGAAACTGCTACTATCTGCCACGACAAATAACTACTTTAGCTTAGGTGGATAAGCTAGCCACTAGGCTAACATCTATGATTTTTAAACCCCTTAGCCTTAGCTGTGGGCTAATTAAGTGGCTAAGTGACTAGCTTAGCCAATAAGCTAGTGGCTAACCTAGGCACTCAGCCACGTAGTGCATTCCAGGTTTGGCTGCACTGTAAAAGTAGCCTGTCAGCAAGGCTACTTTTTGGACATACATTAAATCTGATATGTGCATGGGAAAATTTGAGTCTGGTGAATTAGTGGTGGCAGTACTCAAAGAAAGATTTATTAAGGTTTTTCAGTCACATGATCACTAAACACGTGATGATAACTTGTCTGCCATTTTGCACATGTGACAATGTGGAGTCAAGTGAATTAGGCACACAGAAAAGTCTGTAACCACCTGGTAACTACTGGTAATGAGGGAAAAACCTTTAGCAAAAAAAAGTTTTTGCTAAAGGTTGATGGAAGCTGGTGTGTAACTGATTGCTAAACTGCCATTCATGCAAGCCTAGAGATTGGTCGCTGATCCTTTGGCAGCTGCTGCATTCTTGGGAAAATGTGTATTCCCTGATTGGTTGCCAAAAACCCTCCTTGTGATTGTTTTTTTTCGCTCGCAGATATCTGCAACTGCAATACAAAATGACTTATTATGCTTGAATACAAAAATACACTTTATATCCTTCTCTCCTCTTTTAACCCTTTCTTCTTCAGGAGCGTCTACTAATGAGCCTACTGCCCAGGAATGTTGCCATGGAGATGAAGGAGGACTTCCTGAAGCCACCTGAGAGGATCTTTCATAAGATCTACATCCAACGTCATGACAATGTCAGGTATGGGGATGTCATGACAACTGTGGACCAGAGACGTGTGCGGAGCGACTGGAGTGTTTTGATCCAGGTGTCACTGGTTGTGACGTCAAGGTCAAGAATAGAAGCAGAGCAATTAAGATTAGCCATTAACGCAGATGCAATCAGGCAGCATAAAGGTTACAGGGGGCAATGGGCCAGAGTGCTGTTGCCACCATAAACAGATTAAAAATAATTGTCTTTCCTGCCTCACATACATTTTGCAGATACAAAAAATGGTTTTAAAAACTGATATTTTCGATACTTTAAACATTAGGTGTAACGGATTAAAACCTTAGCTTTTTTTTATTAGAAGCCCTGATGAGATCATTTGATGAAGGGCACATACTGGAACATCTTTATGACTCTAAATCAAAAGTTCCATTAACAGTTAGACACAAGTTTATTTACAGTCATGTAAAAAAGGAAGTTTTCACAGGATTTTTATACAGTCCTGTGAAAAACTAAGAACACCTCATGATTCAGTAGCTTGTAGAACCATCTTTAGCAGCAATAACTTGAATAACTTGATATTTTACTGTATGACTTCATCAATCTCTCACATTGTTTTGTAGGACTTTTGGCCCACTGTTCCTCACAACATTATTTCAGCTCACAGAGGTTTAGAGGCATTTGTTTATGCGCACCTCTTCTAATGTCCAGCTACAGAATTTCAGTCAGGTTGATGTCTGGACTTTGAGCCATTGCAAAACCTTGATTATTTTCTTTTTCAGTCTTTTGTTGCATTAGTCAATTTTAGCCAGGCTTTAGCTGTCAGACAGATGGCTTGTCTTGGTCCTGTAGTTAGTCCAAATCATCACCCCTCCTCACCACCATGTTTTAAAATTGGTACTTTGGTCTCATTTTGGCCTCTTGTTCTCCTACAACATTAAATATGCTAAATGAGCATGTAGAGTCGGACATATAGTCCTTGCATATTTTGCATTTTCTCTAAACTATGCACAGTCTGATGTCGGGTTGAATTTGCTGGGATTTCCACTTTTGTTTGTGGCATTGTATTTACACCCACCTGAATGCTCCAGCAAATGAACAAACCCCCTGGTTTTATAGAAGTGGCACACAACACTTGACTGCTATTTACCCTCTTAATTCCTGGCAGTAAAAATGCACTCAGTTTTTCACAGGTCTGGTTAGAATCCTGTGGAAATGTCCTTTTCACATGACAGTGGCTTGTTAAATTGCAATTTCAACACAGAAAAGTTTGAGAAAGCAGACTTGGTCAAACTTAACATTAAGTGATCAAACAGAGTATCTCCAGCTCCCATCGCATTTTTGTTGCTTATTTGTAGCTCATTTTTGAGCTGTTTAGTTTCACACTCACTGGTTTCATGGGATCATTTTCAGCATCAGCAAGCAGCTGTTTCATTTGTAAAGGAGCCCTAAAATCTACTGTTTCAATGGGAAAATACTGTTAGCAGCTATCTGTCGAACACAGCGGTCCCATCGAGCAACTAAAAGAGCTAGATGCTAGAGTGAGGTAATGATTAAGTTTGCACCCTTATCGCACCAAAGGAGACAAAATGACAGATGAAATACTTCAGTTTCAAAATTCACTAACAAAAGGTGTTGCAATTAAGAGGCAGTAGATCTCCAGTGCAAGAATGTTTCTTATACAAACAGTGTTAAAACTCAAGCAAGATAATAACGGGCATGACTGTAAAATGGATAAAGAACAAAACAGACAAAGTTAAACATAATGGTGAGTGTGCATCAGTATAGAAGTTTTCTATTTTGTTATTTGTCGCTATGCAGTCATGTTGTAAATCCATTAATATGAAAAGTACAACCAATAGCTGGACTCAAGTATAGTGAAATATGATCAACGATTTCTCTTGCCTATCTCCAAACCTTTTCATCTCTATAAAAGTGGAGTTGAAGCATACGATTGCAGGTCCCCTCGAATGCCATCAGTGAACTTGTCGTCCATTTCTAATTGTAAGTGGCATCTATTGGAGACTCCCATTTGACAGTCTTTTGCAAAGGACTGCAAGATAACTGAAGTTCAAATATTTTTAACTTGTGTCAATGTGAATTTAACATGTCCACAACATCATGACAAATCCCCAGCATCCTAGGCCTATTACAGCATGACTTAGGGTGTTTTCATACCTGCGGTGTTTAGTCCGTTGAAATCGAACTTTGATTCGTTTTCCTACTTAGTGTGGTTCACTTGTCCAGGTGTGAACACAGTAATCACACTTGGATTTGGACCAAAACAACCGCGTCGAGACCCTTTGGAAAAGGTGGTCCAGACAAACTCGAGAGCGGTTTATTTGTCTGACTAACAGGTGTACCTTGCAAGCTTGAGCTAAAAAAACGTCCAGTAACCACGTATGCTTTGTGTTCTTAATGCAGGCAAGTACCATAGATATGGGCTAGCAACTAGCTGTGCCAGTTGTAATTGTCCATGTTCTACAAGTCCAGAACATAACACTTTCTTCCTGTATTTACTTTTGTTGCTTCTGCCCCGGACATATCTGTCCAATGAGCAGACTTAACACTCTCACGTGGTTTGTAGGGAATCATTTTGATTTGCCTGGAGTTCAGTTGGATTTTTCTCTGTGTGAAAACAAATAAACTGATCAATTGATCTGGATCAAAGTAATTGAAGTATAGGTGTGAAAATGCCCTGAGGAATGGTTCAGCTTCACCTGATCCAGTCCAAACTATAAGCATTCAAACATCTGGAATTTTTTTTTTTTTAACTTTATCTGAGACATATAGTAAGTTAATTAAACATCTTTTGGGCTTATTGACTGTTGGCTGTGCAGAAAAAACAATAATCTGAGCAGAGTTTGATTTGAACATTTTATGATTTTTTTACATTTTGTAATTTACATCATTAATAAGTAATCTACTCATCAAGCAGCTAATATTTACAGGTGAATTTTTAAAGCTATTGGATGGGCCAGCTCTAATGCGCTTGTAATGAAAAATGTGTGTGAGAACTTGGCTTGACTTTGAGCTGATTACATTCCAACGAGGCAGTAAAAAGAATAGGAGAGCTGTATTAGTGCTGCTGAGGGTAGGAGTCGAGGACTAGGTAGCATATCAACAGCACTCCTGTCAAGAGACAATCCTCCCCACTCTCTTCTTGCTCATACTGTCTGCCTGTCTGTCTGCTCGGCTCCCACACTCACTCACATCTCAGGAACATCGCCGCCTGTTCACCAGCCTCTACTGGCACTCAGCCAAACATCATGGGGCTGTGCTCAGCGAGCATGCTCCCGCTCGTCTCTGGGGAGCTGCTGGAAACACATACACACATAAACACATGGCAGTAAAAAAAAGAAAGAAAATACAAACACCTCCATGTTCCAGAGCAGAGACATACAGCCCCCCAGATTTGGTCCGCCTTTTGATGTGACCCTGAGAACGTTTGATCATACACCTATTTAGCTCTGGCACCACTGCCACCTTCTCCTCTCTACCCCACTGCCCCCAACACACATCAGCACGATCTGCAGCACAGCACCATTCAAAGATAAATGGCACAACGGAGCGCTTCTGTCGAGCGGCAGTCGTGATCCGAGCTTTGCATACATCAGACTCCTCAAGAACTATAGTGTACTGCCAAAAAAAGAGTGCAGCTACTCAGTCACGATGCAGAAAATAGGCCTTCCTCATGCTATCAAGCTTTCACTCATTTTAGTGACTGAGGGGAATGTGTGTGCGCCTGTGTAACAAAAAACATTTTGTCATCGTGTAATTGGTCTGGTGTGTAGTCTTATTTGTTCTGTGACTATTTTTGTAGCCGTTTGACAACATTTGAGAAAACACAGAAACTAGAGCACTGGTCATTTGTTTATATAAAATGGATCATCTGTGGTCCATTTTATCCCTAGTGGTCAGGTTTGGTGTTCCTCTTCACTGAACCTCCCCTCCCTCATCCAGAACATTGCTTAGCAACTACAGTCAGTCAAGGTTTACCCACAGGTTGAACAGGAATGCCCAAGATTACTAACATGAATGGCCTGGTTCTTCCAGAGATCTCTTCCTGTTTAAACCGAGTTCTTTTTCCCCACTATTGCCAAGCGCCTGCTCATTAGGGTTTTCTCTCTAATATTGCATTCTTCACCTTCCAATATAAAGCACTGTGAGATGACATGGTTTACACTAAGATTATTGACTCTGCTTTATTTATTTCATCTGGGAAGGTTTGATTTCCAGCAAATCTAGCAAAAAGTAACGAGACAGATAGTGCAATGATGTAGTGCTGAAAACAAATTAGTTCTGACAAGGAAAAACTGTGAAAATTGTCAACTTGAATTTGCTGTACCAGGGATTAGTGCTGTCACTGACATACAGAGCCAGGAGTGAAAACAGGGGACCTCATTATTTGAAGTTTGACATGTTTCATATGACGATGCAGGAACAGTAAATGTATGATAGAAATTAAGACTAATCTTACAGGTCTCCTTAGAAATTAGTCAACAGAAGCATTTGAAAAAGAAAAAAACCTATTTTAATCAACTCTTGCAGCTAAAATTAGCTCAGTTTGCTAAATGATATGCAAGCAGCTGTTGTTTGACTGTAAACTCGAAGCCTGATTATGCCTACCTCTGTCTTAAATCAAACTACAATCTGCCACTGTAAAAGCTATCACAAAAGAATAGAAGGCCTAACAGATGTAGCATAATACCCTTATTACTACTTAAAAACCTCACAGGCTGGAGGTTATGGGGAAAACATGTGTCATTATTTCTCAAGAGGTATCTATAAAAGTAAACCTAGGCCATTATGATCACCTCCACACAGCACACGCCGGCTCTGATCCCTATACTCCACCGAGAGCAGTGATTTTTCCACTGAGTCAATAAGATCCATAACACCTTGTTTTGCTGCCATCTGGCCTGCCTCTGAGCAAATGAATGAGGGGCTAAGTAGCTTTCAACACCTTCCTCCACCCCACTTCAGCAGCTAGCCAGAAGCAGGCAATTTAGCTCCGTAATTGATTTAGTGTTTGGCCTAAAAGATGCTTTCACTTATCAGAGATTGGATTATAGTATTTGCTGTTTGCTCACTATTAGTCAATTTGTCGCTCCTGTGTGATCTGTTGGTATTGTTTTGTTAAAGAAAAACATTGCTCTGTACAGTTAACATATCCCATCCTTGCTTGTTGAGTGTATTTTTTTTTTACTGAATTGAGAACCACAACATGTTTGGTTGATGGTGAACAGGAGGGAGAGCAGGAGGAATCAAAATCAGCTGTCATCGTGAACTGAGCGCTTCACTTTAGATTAAAATCTGTTTTTCATTCTGTCTCGACAGCATCCTGTTTGCAGACATTGTGGGTTTCACCAGCTTGGCTTCTCAGTGTACAGCTCAGGAACTGGTCAAGCTGCTCAATGAACTCTTTGGGAAGTTTGATGAACTGGCTACAGTAAGTCCTCTCCCTTTCCTCTCTGGCTACTATCTATACTTAATTAATAGCAAAGACCATTAAAATCACATTAAGCCTGTGTAAAGGATGGAATTGTGATTTAACAAAGGTGTTATTCTAGAAGGGAAACCCTCCTCAAAAACGGACGGAGCAGTGGAGCAGCCAAGGGAATGCACTGAATTAAAAACTGTATCACTAAGATATAATTTATTATACAAAACAGTTAAAAATGCAAAAGCAATTAAAACAACCCTGGCCAGGGAAAACTCACAATAAAAATCAATAAAACAAAAACACTAAAAGTCCAGTGGCGTCCGCCACGGCGTAAAAGTCACTAAAAGTTAAAAATATGTACAATATTAAAATAATTAAAAAAGTAAAACACAGCAAAACATGCACAATAAAAAACCCTAAGTAACTTGTCTCTTTCCACCCCGTGACATCCCCCCACACTGAAAGATTTGCAGTCCCTGCTAAGGCCCAGCTTGCGGTCATGCAACCTTCTTGGAGTCCGGTTCCTTTTTTTCGGCCCCCAAGGAAAAATACAAAGTGCGCCATTCTGTCCAGTGCCACAACAAGCGAGCCATTTCGCATCCCATAGCATAGCTACCCGGAAGCCATTAGGTCCTAAACTGCACCTAGCTGCTACTGTGGGGATACTTCCAGGCCTAACCTGGGCTTCGTGCTTAATCCCAAGCACTGCTGCCTAGCAGCAAACCATTACCCCACATCCCGCAACCCTGCAGCTGACCTCCCATGACAACCTAGGTCGGAAGTTCCTCATTTACTCTTCTTGTGGCCAACACTCATACCTGCGCACACTATCCATACCCATCTGCTCAGGGGTCCTTGGCTTTGGCTCCAACAGTCTATCCTCCATCTTCTTATTTTGCCTAACCCTTTAAACTTCAGAAATACTGGGGCACCAGAATACACATACATCATCAAATTTACTATTCCCCCAGCTACCACCAACTGCTCCTCCGTATCCTGTCGACAACGCCAATTATGTAAAGGATGGAATTGTGATTTAACAAAGGTGTTATTCTAGAAGGGAAACCCTCCTCAAAAACGGACGGAGCAGTGGAGCAGCCAAGGGAATGCACTGAATTAAAAACTGTATCACTAAGATATAATTTATTATACAAAACAGTTAAAAATGCAAAAGCAATTAAAACAACCCTGGCCAGGGAAAACTCACAATAAAAATCAATAAAACAAAAACATTAAAAGTCCAGTGGCGTCCGCCACGGCGTAAAAGTCACTAAAAGTTAATAATCCAGCCAATCGGAGCAGAAGGGAAAACCCGGCGGCGTCCTCGCCGTCCTGTCAGTGTTTCCGCTCCGGGGTGCTGGAAGAGAGGGGCAGCGACAGTCACTATTCTTATTAGTGGCTACGGTTATTATAGTTGGATAAGTCCCGAGACTTACCACGGATGGGCAGAGCTCTTAACTCTGCCCGCCGCTTTCCTGTATCCAATGAATACCATAAAAACATGCAATAAAACCCATAAAAATAAAACACTGTACAATATTAAAATATTAAAAAAGTAAAACACAGCAAACACACACCTGTTCTCGGGATACAAGAGCAGTTGATTGAGATTAAATACCAATTGCTGGCTGTAAATTCTTCCATATTCTCAGAATTCCACTTTGTCAGATTCAAATGTCCGAGTTTCACTAATATGGTAGCCACTTGTTGATATTGGTGTGTCACTGAAGATAGATCATCAAATAGCCATCTATTTACACAGCTAGCAAAAGAGGTGCTAGAAATGCATTTGATCTTATTAACTGAAAACTGTAACTCAGTTACCCTGAGCACTTACACATTACACAGTAAAAAGTCATTACAATACCTAGCAGTGAAAGCAACAGCAGTTTAACAAGCAGCAAGGAGCACAATTGGAAGGGATTTATGGATAACTATTTATCCTTTCATGTGCACTCAGCATTATAGAAAACCCAACCCCTAAAAGCACCAAGATGAAAAATCCCCCACAAAAAATAAATGCTTTACTCAAAAAGCTAAAGGAACACTCACTGGGGGAAAAACACATGCTGGATATCTAACCCATGTGGACTGGGTAATGTGTTAGGTTTAAAAGGATGGAAATAATAATTGAATAATTCATCATTTTGATTATCAATCTGCAGAGGGCTGAATTCAAAGACACCAGTGATGGACTAAAACATAATGTCCCAGAGATGTTCAATTGGTTTCATTGCCATGCACCATGAGGAACCCAGGACCCACTGCAGCAGTGTGGGGTATGAAACCAGGTCCGAGGTATCATCCTGATACCTAATGGCAGTCAGGGTGCTGTTACCTAGCCTGTTTGAGGTCTGTTGTTAGTCTTCTCAGCCCATCACTGACCCACCACCATAGCGGTCATACTGAATGATGATACAGACAGCTTAATGTTTTCCATGGCTTCTCCAGACTCCTTCACATCTGTCCATATGTGCTCAGGGTGAACCGATCTTGCTGTCTTTAGCCCCAAACATTTGCAGTAGATGAGCCTGTTTCTGCTGGAGGTTCCCTTCTGTTAAAAGCACGTTTTTCCTTCCCACAGTTGCCAAGTGGGTCGTCTGATTGTTGAGGTTTTCTCTCTGTTGTTGTAGGGTCTTTACCTTACAATATTAAGCACCTGTAGGCGACTGTTGTTTTTATTTGGTGCTATGCAAATGTAAATTTGAATTGAATCGAACTGAATTGAACCCTTGAAAAGCTTCACTGACCTGATCGATATCCCAGAGGTTTAACTGAATTGATGCTATACTCTGATTAAAGAGTGTCCGTTTGATATTTTCCGAGCAGTATATTAATGTATTTTTGAAGTTAGTGAAATTTACTCATTTTTGTGGCCTTTTTCTTTTTCAACATGGTTACAAGAATTGCTGTAGGTAGAAACCAACTAAGGATTTTGTTGGGTGAGAACAGTCTGAAAGGTACTATAAACTGCTCCACAGTGGGACCAAATCTCAGGCCAGACTGTCTCCACAGCACAGAGAGTAAACTTATATCAAGCTTCTGTTTAGCTTCCAGTGATAGGGAGCTAGCCAAGCCCATGTAACATGTATTACTGGAACTAGTAACAATAATTTATTAATGGATGTAAGCTTGGGAGATAGTTGAGGAAGGAAACTAGTTGGATACACATACTACATGCTCCAGTCTCCTCATGTCACTTAGAAAATACATCCTTCCACTTTTGGTGGCCTATTTAAGCTGTAGGATTTCCCATCTCTCCTTCTGACATGCAAATACTGCTGCACTCTTAACTGCTGTTCGTCAACATCATCCACCTGCAGGCTCCGGGAGAGATATTTTACTCATTACTCCCTAATTTAATATATAGCATATTTGGAGGAGTGATGATCTCAGAGCCTGGAAGCAAAGCGCTGACTGTATTCTGCTGCTTTAATACTTTATTCATTTCGATCACGAGTTGTTTGCATTAACACACAGTTGGTGACAGTGATGAGACTTACAAATAAACTAAAAATAGACCACTTTTTAGTGGTCTTCCCACAGTTGTTGTACATATTTTAATGCCGGATCCACTTGAACTGCTGTTGTATACAGGGTGGGCCATTTATATGGATACACCGTAATAACATGGGAATGGTTGGTGATATTAAAGTCCTGTTTGTGGCACATTAGTATATGTGAGGGGGCAAACTCCTCAAGATTGGTGGTGACCATGGCGGACATTTAGAAGTCGGCCATCTTGGATACAACTTTTGTTTTTTCAGTAGGAAGAGGGCCATGTGACACATCAAACTTGGTAATGTCACAAGAAAAACAATGGTGTGCTTGGTTTCAATGTAACTTTATTCTTTCATGAGTTATTTACAAGTTTCTCTTTGTTCACAGCCATTGACATGTCGAAGAGGTTAACACGTGATGACCGTA
Source organism: Perissodus microlepis (assembly GCF_051167445.1). NCBI lineage: Eukaryota > Metazoa > Chordata > Actinopteri > Cichliformes > Cichlidae > Perissodus > Perissodus microlepis. The sequence goes on along the minus strand of NC_140477.1, from coordinate 26,219,295 downwards.
TCGAAATTGTGTTGATATCTGGTGTATACCACTGCGGATTCCTCCCACAGTCCAAAGACATATAATTAGTGGGATTAAGTTATCTGATGAGTCCAAATTGGCCATAGGTGTGAATGTAAGTGCGAATGGTTGTCTGTCTCTCTGTGTTAGCCTTGCCACAGACTGGGTGACCCTGGACAGGTCAGGCTCCAGCCTCCCTGTGACCCTGATAAGGATGAGCGGAAGAGGACGGATAGATGGATTTCCACTATAATCAGCTTATTTTAGTTTTTTTGGAAATAGTAGGAAAATGGGAAAGCGGTTTACAACTTTTGAGTAATGGAGACGTGAACATTACGTAGACTTTACTCCATGGAAAAGGACAAGAATGTTCAGCCCAAACCAGCAACAGCTATCCACCGCTGGTAACATGACATCAGCTCTTTCCAAGCACCTGCAAAGAAAACATGTTAACAAAAAGGCTGTTAGTATATACAGTCAGGCTTGTAGCCTTCATTTCTATCTGTGTATTTTTCTGCAGTAGGATTGCTGTGTTTTTTGTGTCAAGCGCTCTTTCACCAGCTTTGGTGTCAGCTTATCGTTAACACTTAAGCACTGACAGCAGTCTTGGTCAAGTGCTTTGAAAATAGTAATTAGTTAGTAATTACTGATTACTTCTCAAAGAAAGTAATCCTGTAACTTTACTGATTACTTATTTTCAAAAGTAATTAATTACTTTATTACTTAGCTACTTTTTAAAAACATGATACACAACCTGAATACGTAAAGCAATAGACCTTTGCCAATTCTATTTTTTCTGCATAGCCATCATATAAAATTGAATCAAATGAAAAAGTCTCTTTTAAAAACTTGTTTTATTAGTTTTAATCTTTTAACTTCATGCACATTGCATCAAGCAAAAGTAAATTATATGCAACAGTCTTTGACTGGAAGAAATTTGTTTAACATTTAAACCTATTTTCTGTATATTCCAGCATAAAAAATCAAATATTGTTTTGTGTTTACACTCACTCTTTCAAATAGATGCAAGTAAAACACAGAAAAAAATAAATAAAATCAACGACTCAGCAGCACTGAGTCCTGTCGCTCTTAAATCTATTTTCACCTGTTTAGCAGGAGTGGGGCAGGTGGAGGTTTGCCTGGTGCCACAGTGATCATGTCAGTGGGGGCATCCGGGGGTTTCTCTGTGAATTTCACATTCCTGTAGCAGCGTGCTGGTGCTTGCTCAGATTTGAAGGTTAATTTTTCGCTGTAGAAAGAAGTTTTCTTCCCATGCAGAATGTACAGCGGATGATAATGTTTTTGTCACTTTTTATGGACTAAAACTTTAAGTAATTTAAGTACATCCAAGCTTTAAACGCTGCATGGTCGTACTCTCTCCTGCACTCCATATTATTCATTATTGATCTATACATGTCTGTTGCTGCCATGGACGTCGCACGTGCTTACATCATTGTCATGAGACACTGACAAACAAAATCACATTTTAGTAATGCAATAATGCAGCGTGCTTACAGGAAAGTAATAGTAATCTAATTACTTTTTTGCAATAGTAATCCCTTACTTTACTCACTACTTAAAAAAAATTTAATGAATTACAGTAACACGTTACTTTTAACGTGTTACTGCCCATCTCTGACTGACAGAAAACTCTTGTGTACAATCATTAGGACAAGGACGTGTGTAGCCTAAACTTCATATTGTTAAGTAGTGTTAATTATGTTAGGCCATGTTCAATTCAATTCAATTTTATTTATACAGTCGCTTCAAGGCGCTTTATATTGTAAGATCGACCCTACAATAATAGGGCCATGTAATAATGTACTTTCTACTTGAAGTAATTCAGTGATATAATGCTATAAATTTTTGTATTTTAAATAGTAAATAACAATGTGTAATAGGCAGTTTTTTAAACAATGACCTCAATGCTACAATTAATCAGTGTAAAAGCTTATGGCCACACCACCCTGATCACGCAGCTCTCATCTGATCTCGGAGCTGTGCGATTACAAATCAGGGCCGCATAAATGATACTAGGTGTTGTGACCAGCTCTACAAGTAACGCGTTACTGTAATCTGATTACTTTTTTCAGGTAACAAGTAAAGTAAGGGATTACTATTGCAAAAACGGTAATTAGATTACCGTTACTTTCCCGTAGGAACGCTGCGTTACTGCGTTACTAAAACCGTGATTTTTTTGCGAGAATGTCTCATGACAGTGACGTAAGCGAGTGCGACGTTCGTGACAACAGCTGTGTGCAGATCAACAGCGGATCATATATTGAGTGCGGGAGAGAGTATGAGCGTGCAGCGTTTAAAGCGTGGAAGTACTGACCTTATTTTGAGTTTGAGTCCATAAAAAGTGACAAAAACATTAGTGTTCGTTGTGCGTGGGAAGAAAACTTCTTTTTAAAGCGAAAAAGACCCCCTAAACTTCCAAGCAAGCACCAGGAATGCGCTACGACGTAATGGGAAACTCACAGACAAACTCGCGGATTCTTTCACTGACCGCTGCGGCACACCTGCACCAGGGCAAACCTCCGCCTACGCCACTCCTGTTTTACAGGTGAAAATAGAGCAACAGGACCGCTAGTCTTTGATGTTATTTATTTTCTGCTGTGTTTTACTTGCATCTATTTGAAAGAGTGAGTGTAAACACAAAAAAATAAATAAATGTATGTGCTGGAATGTGCAGAAAATAAGTTTAAATGTTAAACAAATTTCTTCCAGTCAGAGAATGTTGCATATAATTAAATTTTTGCTTGATGCATAAAGTTAAAAGGTTAAAACTAATAAAACAAGTTTTAAAAAGAGACTTTTCCATTTGATTACATTTTGTATGATGGATTATGCAGGAAAAAGTAGAATTGGGCTGAAAGATCTATCGCTTTATCACCTATTCAGGTTGTAAATCGTGTTTTTAAAAAGTAACTAAGTAACTAAGTAATTAATTACTTTTGAAAATAAGTAATCAGTAAAGTAACGGGATTACTCTTTTGGGGAAGTAATCGGTAATTAGTTACTGATTACTTTTTTTCAAGTAACTTGACCAACACTGGTTGTGACCGTAGTAGTCCATTTACCATATCTGTTGTCAGTGATGCCGTCTCACTGTACCATTAATTTTCTATATTACTAAAACTGAAATTGTAAAATATGTAAAACAATTTAATGGGAAACCTACAATTTCCTTATTAACTACATCAGCTGTAATAAACTGAGGCCTCTCATATAAACAGTCCTTTTTTAGAATATTAATGCAGCATTACGTTTTACTTTATTGTCATAGAAAAACAGAAAATTCACTGCTTACAGCATGTGCAAAAGTTCATTCTGCAGAGGTGGATTTGTCTCTTTAAAAATCAATAAAATGAGGAATCTGCATACAAATGTTGTGTTTGTAAGTCTATGCGGTTTTAGTTGCAGTGAGGCAAGTATATGGGATGGTGAAACTTGCAAAACAAAGTTGCTTTAAAAAAAAAGAAGAAATAATGTCACCGAGCCATCACACTCACAGCCTACAGTGAGGGAGGAAGGCTGGCTGCAGCGAGTCCAAACAGTTGGTGAGCTCCTTTTTTCAGCATGTTGTTCCGAAGAAGCCTCCAAGAAAACAAAATGTATTATTTAGTCCTGGAGCTCATTTATTATGCCAAGTCATGTATTGATCCAAAAAGTGAAAGTAAAGCTGGAGAGGTTAACTGACATGTAGGAGGAGGAGGAGGGAGTCAAGAAAGAGAAGGAATTGGGAGGCTGAGAGAGGAAGAGATGACAGGATCGATTTCTAGACAGAGGGGAGATGAGCAGGGCTGAGGAGGTGGAGTGTTAATGTGTGTGTGAGAAGAAGATTCCTTCCCAACAATGTGAGAAACTTATAAAGTCATGAAGTAAATGATTACTTCAAGTTACTGCCTCAAAACATGGTTCTACAAGCTACTCAATCAGAGGGTGTACTTAGCTTTTTCAGAGGACTGCACAGAATCCTGTAAGAACTTTCTTTGTCACATGATCGTATATAGTCATTATAAACATGCAGAGTTAACATTGTGAATGGATGTATTTGATCTATGATCTTTTCATTATACTAAACAAGGTGCTTTGGTCACTGCTCCTGTAACATTTGTTGTTAATATTCAGCACTTCTCTGGCCTCTGGTAGGTACAAAGAAGCTGTGGCCTTGAGAAAACAGACTGTACCATTAGAAGTCAGTCCTGTCCAAGATATTGCACTCACACTCAACTCTTTACCACATGCTTGACCTCTTCCATGAGGCCAAGAGACAGTTTACTCCTGCTTTCTACATGCAGACACGCACACAAGTCACATGATGGGCAGGATTATCCGTCATGAGCTCATTCTGTATCTCAGCAATCAGTCGTGGCTTAACATAGAGAGAGCGATAGACCGAGGGTGAAAAGAGCAAGATACGAGTTATGTGTCTTGCTAGCAGCGCTTTGAAACTCAGCAAGCCATTATATAGAAACCTTGTGATGAGGATATATTGGGTGCATGTGTGTGAGCATTTGTGGGTAGCTGCAGCTGCAACCTAATTGAGATTTATACCCCGTCGTGTTAGCCAGGGAGAAATTCTCTTTCAAACCAGCTCTGTCACAGCTGCTGAGCCTGTCTGGCTGCTGTATGCTACACAACACATTAGTTCCCTGCGGGCTCAACTTAAACTTAACCACAACAGACACATGCCTAACACTAACCTTCACCTAACCATAGTGAAGACAGCATCAAGCAAAACAGAGGCACAAAGTCTGCACTTGAATCAGGTAGCTTTATTCCTAAATGTGTCTCCCAAAGCAAACAGAGATACCTTTCTCTTGTGACATGGTTTGCTGTCAGCAGATAATTTCTGTTCATGGACACGGACGCACACACAGGCACATGCACACTTCTCTCTCTTCCAAGTGCCGGGATAATCATGCACGTTCTGAATTCTCATATCCTCCCACGCCAGAATCTTTCTGCTCCCGTGAGCAGAAAACCAGAGCACCCCATCTTCTCTCTTCTCATCTCTGCCTCTTACCCTGCAATTGTCATGAATCTTCTGTATATATGAATGTGTGTGTTTGTGTGTGTGCACATGTGTGCTTGTCAGTCAGAGGTTGCCTGCAGGCTAAGCTTTGTAGGGTCTTCCATTGCAATTTTCTGATGACTCTGTGTGATACAGTGCCAAAAGGAAACCCTGCATGTGCCACTAAATCTTGTGCAGTACAGTATGTGTGCATGTTACCATGCAGCTGTTTTTTTGCATTTTTTTTGCAGGTATGTGTCTGATTGGGGATTTGTGTGTCTGTAAAGGTGTCTGTGTGCATTGGTGAGTGTGTGTGTGGCACCATTGCTGAGTTTGTGCACAATGTGCACTGTGACAAATAGCGGATCTGTCTGGAAATGTGGGGGCGGGATTCTACTTCAAGAGCATGTCGGAGCAATTAGAGTTGGCCTCAACTACAAATACACAAACAGTAGCACAAGCACACACATCTGATTAAAATGAATCAAAATGCAGCTGCAGCTTCCATACAGTTTCTGCAGAAGAAAGGGTTTAAAATAGCAATGGTCCTGTCATAATTAGCTATTTATGGGGCATTAAACTTTACAAAATCTGCGATCCAGATGGAAATAAAAGTTAGTCACACCAGCTCACGTCACAGAAAAATTTGACCATGCTATCTAAGAACAATTAGGAGTCATGCTCCGTGTAGAGTAATAATGATAGAGCCATCAAATAAGATGGCTACAGGTAAATGTATATCAGGGCAAGTACCAGTAGTTTACAAAATCAGGGACGTGCTAGGATTAAGCTGACACCCCCCACAAGGGTTATCTACTGGTGATTTTCAATTGAGTTAAATTAAGAATTTCATTAGCTTATAGCTAATGTTAACTGCTTTGACATTTAAAAAGAGAAAAAATGAAAACACAAATAAGTAAAACAGGATTAGAGAATAAGTTAAATAAAAAGAAAAGCTACTTTTAGCAACTCCTTTAGTGATCCCTGTATTATGAGTGAATAAAGGGATCACTCATTGTGGTGATCCCTTTATTCATAAGGGATCACCACAATGAGTAGCTCTGCATGTTTGATTGGGCAGCAGGATCTTTTGATAGTTAGGCAAATGTGTAAGCCACTACACTATGGAGGAACTGTTAGACAATAAGTTAAATATTTTGACTTACTGGTGCTTTACCAGTTTAGACTACCTTGCTAACCTAGCAAGGTAGTCTAAACAGTTCAGTCCTATGTGTAAAACAATTGTTTTCCGTGCTCTTATGCTGGTATTTTACTTTCTCCTCATGCAAGAAAAGGGTAAATAAACTCTCTGATATCTGTCTCTATCTCCCTCATATCTTTTCCAGTGTACAGAGCTGTAAAAACGCAGCTACGTTAATCATTATGTGCCACCACCAGTGTTGGTCAAGTTACTTGAAAAAAGTAATCAGTAACTAATTACCGATTACTTCCCCAAAAGAGTAATCCCGTTACTTTACTGATTACTTATTTTCAAAAGTAACTAATTACTTAGTTACTTTTTAAAAACACGATTTACAACCTGAATAGGTGATAAAGCGATAGATCTTTCAGCCCAATTCTACTTTTTCTGCATAATCCATCATACAAAATGTAATCAAATGGAAAAGTCTCTTTTTAAAACTTGTTTTATTAGTTTTAACCTTTTAACTTTATGCATCAAGCAAAAATTTAATTATATGCAACATTCTCTGACTGGAAGAAATTTGTTTAACATTTAAACTTATTTTCTGCACATTCCAGCACATAGAATATATATATATTTTTTGTGTTTACACTCACTCTTTCAAATAGATGCAAGTAAAACACAGCAGAAAATAAATAACATCAAAGACTAGCGGTCCTGTTGCTCTATTTTCACCTGTAAAACAGGAGTGGCGTAGGCGGAGGTTTGCCCTGGTGCAGGTGTGCCGCAGCGGTCAGTGGAAGAATCCGCGAGTTTCTCTGCGAGTTTCCCATTACGTGGTAGCTACTGGGTGCTTGCTTGGAAGTTTAGAGGGGGTTTTTTTCGCTTTAAAAATAAGTTTTCTTCCCACGCGCAACGGACACTAATGTTTTTGTCACTTTTTATGGAATCAAACTCAAAGTAAGGTCAGTACTTCCAAGCTTTAAATGCTGCACGCTCATACTCTCTCCGCACTCGATATATGATCCATTGTTGATCTGCACACAGCTGTTGTCACGAACGTCGCACTCGCTTACGTCACTGTCATGAGACATTCTCGCAAAAAAATCACGGTTTTAGTAACGCAGTAACGCAGCGTTACTGCCCATCTCTGGCCACCACACAATTAAAGATTCGTGTTAAAACCAATGGGAATGGATGCATAGTATTACATTAATCCTGTCCAACACTTAATGACATTAAACCTGACAAAGATACATTTAAAGATATGTGTAGTATACACTCAAAATAACAAAATTTTTCTAATCTCACTGACATTGCTCATCTTTCTTTTTCTCTTTGTGTCTGTAGGAGAATCACTGCAGGCGCATAAAGATACTGGGGGACTGTTACTACTGCGTGTCAGGACTGACCCAACCCAAGGCGGACCATGCCCACTGCTGTGTAGAAATGGGCCTGGATATGATTGATACCATTGCGTATGTCACACACTGACATGCAGGCAAAAATTTCTTTGTTATGATTGTTTTGGGGAAGGACCAGAAGTCAACAGTTACTCTACAATGTGTGATCATTCGAATTGTTTCCTAAGAAGAAAACAATTTTATCCTTTTAAGTTGCTTTCGGTGCATTGCTTCTATGACAACAGTTTCTAGGAAATCCGAGAAAACCGGGGCACTTCTTACCTGCTTCAACAGTAATATACATCGATCAGGGATAACATTAGGACCACTTGTCTAGTAGTGCGTCGGCCCCCCTTTTGCTGCCAAAACACCTGTCACAAAGGTAACCTAGAAAACTGACCTTTGTAACATGTGATTGATATTGAGTGTGTATATATTCCAATCCAAACAATTTCTAACCACATAGATTTGGTTGACTTCCAAATCTATTCCCTTTACTTCTTTTTCATTCATTTGGCACCTAAAAGACACTTGCTTGCACGTAGTCCTGGTTTCCGCCCCTCTCCCTAAAAGCATGTAGACACCACGTACACAGAGAACCTTTGCCTCACTTTCCTGTGTGATCCTGCGCCTGTCATGTTCTTTGCCCCACCGCTCTGTCTGGGAGGATGGATGCCGCAGTGGGAGCCCTTTATCTCAAAGGACAGGTGCTGCCATGCACACGCATTCCTCAGTATGCGTGTGAGTGTAAGATGTCCCTTCTTCAACCTTATGGGCAAACCACATTTTCTTTTCTGCCATCCTGTAAACAGACACACCCACCCCCCCACACACGCAAATACACACTTTGTGAACCCTTTGCCATTCTCAATTTCCTTCCTCGTCTGTGACTGTCTCACATCTGAAGTGGGTGACCTCCCACAGGTTACTAGGTGATTTACCAGGGAGGAGAGGCTCTGGAAAAGTCCTGCTTTTTCGTCACTGCCCCACAGTACGACTCAGTGAAGGTGATCCACACATGCGCATTCATATTGTAAACACATACATGTGAACATAAACTTTTTTGAAGGCGCATTGAGTAGTTTGTGCTTTTTTTGGAACAAAGTTGAAATGTGTTGGAAGCGTATGATTACAGATGCGCCTCTCTACATCAAAGATTTTGTACTCGTGTAGCAACCCTGAATCAGTTTTGCTACACGATTCAGAACTTTAAGATTCAAGATTAATTCCATTATCATAATCTAACACGAGGCTGTAAAACAATATCCACAAAAATAGCAATTAAAAAAAAGGGCTCTTGTGCTCAAATGTGGTTGCGCTACAGCAGATGTTTCTGGTTGGCTTGCCACATGGCAGGAAGGTAAACAGGTTGTGGCAGGGGGTGGAATTGTCTTTTAATATCTTTTGGGTTCTGCACCAACATTTAACCTCATTGTACAGATATCACTGATGCTTGGTAGATGGTTGCCTGATTTCTTCCAACACATCCCATACCAGTTAGTGGTGTTTCCTGCTGGGAAACAGCTATACTTCTTTGGAGATGTTAATAAGACCTTATTGTGAGAATTTATCCTCTTTAAGTTTGAGCTAAAGGTCACTGTAGTCTAACCTAGTGTTGTTAACGCTCAGTAATCTGGAGAAATTTGCTGGGCATCTTTTACTACCCAGCATTATCATTGCTTCAGCCACACTGCTTCCTATATGGCAACAAAAAGAAAAGAAAACAACAACAATAAAACAAAAATGCTTTAAATGTTAAATTGTCCTGGTTTTTGTTCAAGTAGTTATAAATCATTCTTTCCCCCCCTGCAGGTCGGTGGTGGAGGCCACAGAGGTGGATCTGAACATGCGCGTAGGCCTGCACACAGGACGGGTGCTGTGTGGCGTGCTGGGCCTGAGGAAATGGCAGTATGATGTCTGGTCAAACGATGTCACACTGGCGAATGTGATGGAGGCTGGAGGGCTGCCTGGGTCAGTACTGACTGTTACACCCACTGAAAATCAGACGAACACAGCACACACACTCATGCAAAGACACAGAATACAGTATGTCAGCTACAGTAATATGACACAGTGTTATGACAGACTTTCTGTATCTGTATGTACACTACTATGTTCATAGACTTCTCAAATGGTTATCATAATTCACAGGGTCATTTACATAGAAATGTAAAATTACCGTATTTTTCGGACCATAAGGCGCACTGAATTATATGGTGCATTAAGTGAAACAAAACAGTCAGATAAGTCAGACTTAACTCATTCTTCTTGCTTCCTCCACTTCCATACCATTAATTCATTAATGTTGAATTCTCTCGCAGCTGCTCTATTCCCATGTTGTTTCAGTATATTAATGACTAACCTGTTCTCCTGACTGAAGTTTGGTCCTTTTACAGTATCCTGCCATGCAATTGCATTTGTCCATAACCATCAGGAACCCTCACGTTGCCATTTAGAGTGAAAAAAAGTTAGCGTTCATCCTGCAGTTTCACTGTGTTTATGTTATGCTAACATAGCTGTGTTGCTAGTGATCAGGTAGCACAGCGGTCCCCAACCCCCGGGCCTCGGACCGGTACCGGTCCGTGAGTCGTTTGGTACCGGGCCGCGAGAGTTGAGGCTCAGGTGTGAAATGTATGGTTTTCACGATTTTTATCGGTTTTAGCGTTATTTTGTTATCGTTTTTTTATTGTTAACTCAGTTTTCCTGGGTCTTTTCACGTGTGTTATGAATAAATCTTCTTTTTTACGGTACCGGTACTAGTTTTATTTTGTTGTATTTATCCGCGACACCTTAAAGGACCGCTGAGGTAGCACATCATTATATACCAGCTAGCCCAACTTCAGTAACCCTACAAATGTCACTGCTGTTTAGCTTTTTGTATTCATTTATGTTGGAAGTGGTATCAGAGCTGTACATTTTAAGTTTTTCAGAAATATCTCAGTCAGAATATGCTATATCATGTTTAGGTGGTAACTAGCAAGCTAACTTTCTGCTAACTTCTAACTCCGTTAAATTTAATAAATTCTGTTTTCATGGATGCCTGGATGTTAAACTTAATTGTTACACCAGGTAAAGCTGCAAAACAATCATTTTATTAAAGATGAAACAATTTAGACCATGTTTAACTCTCAATAATGCCGCAGTGTTCATTTGACTTTGGAACCTGAAGATGACGGATTTTTGGACCCAGATTACTCCGTGAGGCTCCTGACTGCGGTAGCCATAATGCTCCGACAATCCATCAAGCGGTGCAGTTTTGTAGCTTACGAAGTCGTACTAAAGCATTTTTTGACAGATTTTTGAGCCCGTGTACCACATAAAATCGGTTTGAGGTCAGTAAGCACAACCAGAATTCATACATAAGGCGCACTGACGATTTTTGGCACACTGACGATTTTTGAGAAAATTGAAGGATTTTAAGTGCGCCTTATAGTGTGGAAAATATGGTACCTTAAAAAAAAAAAAACAGACAAACAATGAATTTAGCAAGCTATTGCTTACCTAAGTATTTTTCAAAATGTATAAAAATTGTGAAAATTCACTTGATCAGTCACCCATTTTCCATCCATTAACTGAAGATCAGTGAAAAAGTGTATAAAATAGTGTTTGAGCATGAGCTGACATTGTTACCAGATATGAAAGAAAGCTTTTGCAAGACTCTAAGCAGTCCCATGGAAAACTGTATCATTAGCTTGTTGGACAAACTTTAAAAAGCTAGAAGCTGAAGTACTGATTTTCTGTAGGTCTCTATCAGTTTTTCACATTATTATGGAAGTTTGGCCCCTGTGTTTGAGGCCATTGTCCTGTTGCATGACTCAATTTTGGTCCAGCTTTACCATTTAGACAGATGCCCTCACATTTGACTCTAGAAAATGTACAGGTCCTGTGCCTGAATCATCACCTCTCCAACACTGTGCTTGACAGCTGGTAGGATGTGTTTGTGCTGATATGCTGTCTTTGTTTTCTTCCAAACATGTTGCATCATGGCCAAACATCTTTACATTTATTTCACCTGTCCAGAGGACATCGTTCCATTCTCATGGATTCTTTAGCTACAGCTTTGCAAACCTAAGCCATGCTGCCATGTTCATTTTAGAGAGAAGAGGCTTTCTCCTGGCAACCCTTCCAATCAAGCCATAGTTCTTCAGTCTTTTTCTAATAGTACTGTTCTGAGCTTACCATTTTACTTGCTAACCGAGGCCTGTAGAGTGCATGGTTTGCATGGTTTGACTTGGTGGGATGTCCACCCCTGAGAAGACTGTTGTGGTGTGTTAACACATACCTGGATACTCCAGACTAGCAAACTGCCAAAAAATCTGCCTTTATCGACCTGCTCACACTTACTGATGATGATTTGAATAACAGCATCCAACTGCTACTTACCAATTCCTCTGGAAGCAGTGAGGGTGGACTAAATTTTTCACACGAATAGATCGAGGCCTGTGAAAACTTTTTTTTTCCCACATGACTGCGCACTGTGTAGCACTTTCTCTAATAATCTATCACCATCTGATAAATATAAATTCTAGATTCAAAAGCGTGCTCAGAATAAGAGCACATCAAATCATTAGTTAAAAGAAAAATCCTACGACTTTAGCAAAAAAATGTAAATTGTGTATTTGCAGAATTCACACGCAAGTATTATAAAATATAAATAAGATATAAATTCACTAGCTGTGTCCATGTCCTCATTTTAGGCTTGACAGCATTTTAGTAGATAATGCGCCCTGCCACAAAGCAAAAATGGTACAAGAAGGGTTTGAGGAGCACAACACAGAGTTTGAGGTGTTGACTTTGCCTCTAAATTTGCCAGATCTCAATCCAGTCGAGCATCTTCGATTCATGGAGGCCCCACTTTGCAACTGGCAGGACTTAAAAGATCTATTGCTAAAAGCTTGATGCCAAATACCGCAGCACACGTTCATATTAAGCAGCGGGTCATAATGTTATGCCTGATTGGTGTATACGTATATGCAGCCATCAGATTGTGTTTTGGACAGCACCACATTTTTTGACATCAGAAGGGATCATATTGGAAAAAAAATACTAGAATTTCACTCACCTCACTCAAGCACAAATTTATTGGACTTTACTACATAATTAGTGTAATGAGCTCATACTATAACTTATACTAAGCTATGGTTTACAGTTTTTGTACTTTTTCCAATAAATAGAAAAGATATTACAGGTCCGATTGAATAAGGTGCTGCTTACAACTGTTGTAAGATACATCCTTAAACTTGTCATGTCGATCTGACCTAGAAAAAGCCAAACAAAATATCAAAGCGATGTAAACATAAAACAGCATCCCTGAGTAGGCACACCAACATCTGCTCAACAAGTAACTGAGAGATCACAACCTGTGTTAGTTTACAGAGTTGTACCAAAATAAACCACACGGGTCATCCTGATATTTAGCTAAGTGTTTTTAACTGTTTCCATACAACATCTGGATTGACTTGGATTACTGTAATCATTTGTGGAATCATTTTGTTGGTGTTCATGCTAATTGTTGATGAAGTAGTAAATAAAATGATCTTTTAAGAGGTCAACTTTTCCCACATTCTGCCCTGAAAAACCGTTGCAAGAAAATAATTCAGATTTAATGTAGTTGCACAAATGTGCTAACTAGGACATAAACAGCAGCTAAAAATAAAACTGACCGCCACGATTAAATTAATGTCACTTCATTAAACTGGCTGCAGCAATGATCAGACCAACACAGTGTATATGGACGTGGCTGGGTTTCTTTATTTTGTTCACTAGTTCTTTTCAGGTTACGGCACAACTCGAGCCAGGAGTCAGCTCCTCTCGAGGCTTCCTCCACTGCACACTCTCTCCGTCAGTCTCCTCCGTCACTATATACAAGGAGAGAGTGATTAGTCTCTGCACAAACACCTGTCCCCTCTGCCACCCGTCCCACGGCAGCAGGCCAGAGACCACACCCCTGCCACACTGGCATACAGTAACAAGCAGGTTTGCATTTTAAACAGCACTGAAATGAGATCGCCTGTTTGGCTAAATTTGGTTCTGTTTCAAGTGAGGTAATAAGATTTTAGGACTCGTTACCAGATTAGATGATTTACCAGGATGAAAATTTCTATGATGTGACGAGTTTTGAGCAAGCCGAGGGGCTATTAAGCTGATAAAAATAATGAGGGGATAATGATTTGACACCTTAGCGTTGGACTTTTTATCACCAACTGCTTTTTGTCCTCTGCTTTGCTTGTGCTCCCAGCAAGGTGCACATCACAAGGACCACCCTGGAGTGTTTGAACGGAGACTACGAGGTGGAACCGGGCTTTGGCCACGAGAGACATGCCTTCCTACAGAAGCATCACATAGAAACGTTTTTCATCGTGCCATCACACAGACGGAAAGTACGACAGAATGATTTCTTTTCTGCAGATTCTCTTACAACCGTATAACTTGAGAGGTGACACAGCTGTCAGTGTTGTAACAGTTAATCCTCTGATGGAGGGAGAGGGAGGCAAGCCATGTGCTAAGCTGGCATACACATGACTAGTATCAATATCTCACACCAACTGCACATGTGCATCGGAGCTGGCTGTTCGTGTCAGAAAAATGTTTTAAATCCCTCGTAAAGTGCACATGTACAACGCTGGCACCGGCATGCACACGCAGATAAACACTTGATCCAGGTTTTGTAATATCCCACATTCACAGTTTACTGTAAAAATCCCACTCAAGCCTACTTGATTTCCATGAATGAGACAATTCTCCACATTTAATTTCATGCCATGTCCTTTTAACCCCTTCATTAATGGAGAATATAAATTTTGAATTTAAACCTTTTTGAATTAAAGTAGTTTTCTGGATAATTAAATGGAGGGAAGATGCAATCAGAAACACTGATGTTAAATTGAAATTTCAGAAGTGCATCCCAGGCTAAATTACCTGGGAGGCTTCAGGAAGCAAAGTTTAAGTTGTGGAGGGTTCCAAAATAATAATAATAATGATGATGAATTGGCAAGAAATAATATTACTTGGTTGTACAAGTAATCAATGGTGCATTCGTCCCTAAAACAGAATATATGTTGCTTTTCCTTTCCACACATGACACTGAAGTAAATCTCTTTCGATTTTTGAATCAAATGAAATCAAGACCTGATGTCTTCTCTGTCCCATCTAGCCTAAAATGAAGCATAGCAATAGTGAATTTAGGATTTTTACATTTGTTTGCTTTTTTAAAATTTAAATGCATTTTTTGTTATTGTCATTTTACATTTACTCATATTTAGTCATATGACTAAATGTAAAAAGAGTGTGCCTGCTTATATTGTGCTTGTTCAGATCTACTGCGCATTATCACAATACATTTTCTTTATTTGTAATACATGTAGACTGATACGTCTGTCCTAAGGGCCAATGGCAATACATAGCTCTGATTAATGAGGACTTAAAGGCAGCCACTGGCGCAGTGTGGCATGACACACATTTTGTGTTGCTACTGTGTTGTTGATAACAGCTGGCTAGTGGCGACTTTTTATTGACCCTGTAGGATACCAAGAAATGAGCAGCACATTATTTTTGGTAATATATGAAACTGATTTAAAAAAAAAACCCAAAACAAAACAAAAATATTTATTGTTTTTTCAGCCAGCCAATAGCTTTAACAAATTTACAAACATAGGACATTTAATAAGACTTATAATTGCCTTGATCTTAATCAAAGCTTTATAATGACCCACAACGGTCAGGGTGACTTGAACTGACTAGTCTTTAAGCACCCTTAAAACAATAAGAACAAAATAATCACATTCACATGTCCAACTATTTAGTTAAAAGATTAAGTACCTTTAAAATACATGGCCCAAATCAATAATTGTATTAATTATAAAAGCAATAGTAATGTAAATGTTCCAGCCTATTTAACCTTTTTCATCTCAACCATATTTAACGTAGTACAACATACAGTAGCAACAGTAAAACAAAAATCCTAACAATGTATGCCACACAGCTAAATTTATAAGTCTGATACAGCACACGATAAATGGTAAAATTCTAATGTTACGGCAAATATCCATATTCAAATACGAGGCTGCATAATGCTAATGATAATTACTTTGACTTTGGCATGTTTCACATTTTCACTTCGCAAGCAAGAAAAAATAACATAAAAAATGAAAGACGGACTGAATTTATGGATGTATTAGTTACGAGTTTTTGTGTTTACTGTTTGTGCTGTCAATTATTCTATCAAAGCTGTGCTTAATTGTGCTATATACACTAGGCTAAATGTTAGCTTTTTCTTCCTGAAAAATATTAACAAGATAACTGTAAGAGACTTAATGCTTCATTTGATTTATGTGATGTTTTCTTTTTCTTCTTTTTTTTTTTCAAAAAAGCCTATTATAGTATATCATATCAAGCCTTAAATGTGTTTAGTATGTTGAGTTCTTTATCAAATGTTCTATTCATTGTTTTATTTTTATCTTTATTTCCAGATCTTTCCTGGTATTATCCTATCAGACATCAAACCAGCCAAGAGGATGAAGTTCAAGACAGTGTGCTACTTGCTTGTGCAGCTCATGCACTGTAGGAAGATGTTCAAGGCCGAGATCCCCTTCTCCAATGTCATGACCTGTGAGGATGATGACAAGGTATGTGTAAAAAGCACTGAGGGAAGCATCTCTTTGGTTTCAAATTACAAAAGTAATTTGCTATGCTTGCATATGAGTGCACAGAATATGAATTACTGGTTCACATAGTCAAATGGAAATCCTTTTATTAGACTTGCCTATAGGTGTTTTTTGGGTGGATTGAAATCCTGCTTGGATCCATAATCTGCATGTCAAACAATCACACAAGCAAACATTAATATGTATTTAATGTTTGCTTGTATTGTATCAATGTATTAATATGTACATTTCACATCTTCAGAAGTACCACAGTACTCCTGCTTTATGACAGACTCTTAAAAAGTAAGCCACTGGGACTGATACAACCACTGACATTGACTTTATATATGCCAGATTACAATTTCATGTCCATATGACGATCACCTTGTTCTTGTAGATGTGTTTCTTAGCTCTGTGTGTGACGCGGCAGTGAGTCAGTCATGGAGTCGTCGAGTGTTTGGGCGATTGGAGTTGTGTCACAGTGTCTGGCTGTCAGAAATAGCCTGCTAGCTCTAATCCGCCCAACTCTGTGAGCCGGTCCAGGCATTAGCACTTCATGATTTTGATGAGGTTGCATTACAACTGCTGGTAATCACCCACTGCCTGGTATCATCTCTCGTAATAGCATTAGACACATTGTTATATGATTATCCAAGTAGCTAAAATCCTTCCTTTGTGACACATAGCAAATCTATAATAGAATTATGACTGGGAATTGTTTGGTGCTATTTACAAGATCTAATCTTGCTATACATGACAAATTAAAAATGGTGACTCTTGCTTCACTGTCACCTGTCAAGGGGCGGAATACATTAGGCAGCAAGTGAATATTCAGTTCTTGATACAGATGTGTTGGAAGTAGGAAAAATGGCCAAGCATCAGAATCAGAGAGACTTTGCTAAGCCAAACTTTGATGGCTAGGACACTGACTGTTCCAGGAGGGGTTTTCTAGTTAGTACATACTAAAAGTGGTCCAAAGAACCGTTTTGAATGACAACACAGTTATCACCAGGTTCATCTGGGAAAGTTTGTGTTTTGAGGCGTTACTTTGATGGGTTCACAAACAAAAAGTTCAAGCTTTAGACATGATTTCAAATATCTCAGTGTGACTGAGCATCTGTGGAATATTCTAAAAAAACAAGTCAAACTGGGGGAGCCTTCACCTGGCAACTTTGCTGCTTACATCTTTTTGCTACAGGACATCGTCAGAAATCTTGTGGAGTCTCGATTCCCCAACAAGCAAAAGCTGATTTTATGACTAAAGGGGGTCTTTAAAGCATGTATGCAGGATGTGGCATGTACTGTGCTTTGAAACACATTATCTTGATTAGCTTGCACCCACTTTGGGGGCACTGTGGTCAACGTTAGGAATAACTTTGATTGCTGCATGCTGTGAAAGGAGAAGGGGGGTATCCAGCTGGCAGCACAGAAGGCTGTGTGTGTCAACAGTTGTGGAGCTCGGTTTTGGTCAGTAACACATGTAAAGAGCTTGGATTTGTTATACGTTCTTCCAAATAGGTCCATAAATCTGTTATACCTTCAGACATAATAAGGAACAGGAGTTGAAAAAGCAGATCTTAAAGAAAAATGTCTTCATCTAATATTATACTGTAGCCAATGAGCAGTAACTTCTGCAGGTAACATACCATTCTATAGTTTGTTATCATAATTTTCAAATTGGGCATTATTTTATTCATTATTGTATTTGACAACTGAGTTCCATCTCCCTGGATTCCACCCACAGGACCAATAAAAAACCGTCACACAGAAAAAGCAATTAAAACACACCAATGTGTACTTTGTCTACCTACTTATTTTCTGATTAACTGCTACCTGAAACTTCAGTGTGATGTGACATTAGTGCCTCTGTTGTATTACCAGTGGCAAATAAGTATTTATAACCTTATCATCAGATTGTATATTAGACCTTTTCTCTTTGCCACCATCAGATCAAAAGCACAATGTCAATACAATGCCCATTTTAATGAGGTTCAGCTATAGTTCATATCTATATATACTTTAATTTACATTATAAAATGTGATCACATCTTAATCTGCTACATGGAACTTGTAGGAAGTTGACATGTGATCAAGAAACAAAAGAACCACCCCCCCAAAAAAGGCTATTAATGGGTGGTGGAGCAAAGAAAAACTGTTTCTTGTCTTTTTTTTTTTTACCAAGGTCTTTTAATGATAAGAGCCTTGTGCCTAAATTTGTGTCTGAGCTCTAACTTCACAGTGGTTAAACAATATTCAAGGCCCTGTGGTTTTGATTGGTTAGATTTAAAGCCTTTTGCATGTTAATTTCTTAATCTGTTTAAAAAAAAATTCAGTCACCTAACTTCTAATTTCAGCCTTCTCTGCATTTATGAATTTGTGCACGCATAACATGCGTGTGTGCATCTCTGTGAGCTGCTATTGCTGAGGTAGTTTGACGGTAAGTAATGAGTATTATATCCTCAGATATTCAGACAAGCATGTCTGCAAACTTTTTTATCGTCTTTATAGAGTTATATCAAATTCTCCTGTGCTCAGGAGCTGTGTAAGTGCTGAGCTCACAAAACTCTTCATTTGTATGCCTCACCGCATCAGCTGACAAGCAGTCAGCCTTAACGCACGAGGCAGGTCTCTGCAGAGACTGATTGTGTTGTCTTTTTCGCTGTATGACAGCGGCGAGCCTTGCGGACTGCATCGGAGAAGCTGAGGAATCGGACGTCTTTCTCAGCCACTGCGGTGCAGCACTCGCCAGGAACGCGAGTCAACCGCTACATTGGGCGGCTCATCGAAGCGCGTCAGACCGAGTCTGAGACATCAGACCTCAACTACATCACCCTGTTCTACAGGAGCAGAGACAGGGAGCGCAGGGTGAGGACACACGAGACCTGAACATCTGATCGAGAAACTCGTAACTTTTCAACAGATATACAAATGTATTAATATATACTTTGCTCAAGATACAACATGCTTCGTGACTGCCCCCCCTTCTGTCTTACTCTCGCACATACACACCCTACACGAGCTCTAATTCTCTTTCTCCCTCTCTCCCACGCCTGTTGTCTATGTGTGTGTGCGTGCAAGAGGAATCCACCCACCCTCTCAGGAGGGGGTGCAGATAATGATTTGGGAACGTCTGAGCAGCACACGTGATATCTTTCTCCAATGTGTGCGTGGGTAGCCATAAAGGAGAAACAGAACAGAGATGGGTTCATGCGTCGACGTGTGCGCGCGTGTCAGCGTCTGCATTTAAAGTTGTTTCAGAAGAAATAAAACCTGTGCAAAGTAAAAACATAATTAATTGCCTCTCATGTTTAACTTGTTTTAGCCTTGCTATCTTTTAGGAGAAGCGCAATAAATAAAGAAGAGACAAATGAGCATAATGGGTTTTTAAAAATATATTCCTGCACTACAAGATTTATTTCAAAACACATGTTTTACAAATTTAGACATCCCCTTTCCTTTCTTTTGCAAGAGAGAAGTGAAGTTTTTTATTAGTACAAACATGAGCCAAAAAGCCTTTTTTCCAGTTAAATAAACACAATTGTGGCATTCTGTATTCTAGGTAAAAACTATTTTTCTTGTTAGAGTAAAAACAGCTGTGATAAGTAAATATGGCTGTCACTTTTTGTGGTCATAAACAAGTGAGGATCCAATTGGAAACACCGTAGGAGACGGAAAAATCAAATCCTGTATTTTCAAAGGGTAAACAGAAGGCTCTGCAGATATGAGGCAGGAAGTCTAAATGTGTCCTAAAAGTCTAGGTAGGGTAGAAGGAAAACAAACTAGATTCAGGATCAGATTCAGGAATAACAGAGAGTTGTGATAATGACAAATACTGAGGTAGGACATGGAGAATAAATGAGCACAACAGGGAAAGGGATAATAAACCGCATGTGAACTAAATCAGGACAGCAACCAGGGCAGACAAATGAACGAAAGGGGGACAGGAACTATTCTTTGAAATAAAGCAGAGAATATTAAAAGAAGTAAAAAGAATGAACGGTAAGATAAAGACAGGTGGAACAATGTAAAAAAGATGGGTGTACCTTCCATGTCTGTGGCAGTGTCTTAAACCTGCATTCTTTCTAATGACCAGCAGGGAGAGAATCTACTTTTTTCAAAAACACAATCTGAATGTATAGAAGTCTGCCCTCTGCCTCTCTGATCCACTATCTCAGTAAAGACTTTTCTGGTGAAATTAAGTGCTCACTCACTAGTTTCAAGTCACACTGAAACTATCGAGACGTAAAAACCAACAATAGCACCTTTAAACTTCATTAGTATCATACCATGTTAATATTTGTAGCTGGTCAGTTTCTAATAAAACTGAAATGACCATGTAGTTGTCTTCAAACAATCGTATGTACTTATCTCTAGGATGATGTAAAAGCAATGCCAGGATTCCCCATGATAAAGGATGTCCAACACAGTGCTCTGAATGGACCTACACTGTTTTTGCAATGGATGGATGGATTCTTTGTGCTTCTTCTTCTATTTACATTTTAACTCTTGTTTCCTCTTTTCTTAGTATCATCAGGTATATGATGACCAGTTCATCAGTGCTGTGGTTCTTTCTCTGATCCTTGCTGCCCTGTTCGGCCTTATCTACCTACTAATGATCCCACAGTATGTAGACACACACATTCACGCACAAAATGTCCAATCATATTACGCAAAAAAGTTTGTGGGCCAGTTAGAAAAGGAGCTTTTTTTCACGGCATTTAGTGAAAACTGGGAAAGCCCTGCTCACTCTCTTGTCTCTTTGTCTCTCAGGGGGATGCTGGTGCTGCTGCTGTTGGTGCTGTGTGTGTGTTTCCACGTGGCCTGTGTCATGTACCTTCATCTCACCAGTGTTCAGGTAAGACTTCCAGACCTCTCCCAGCAGCCTCACACGTGTAAAGATCACACTCTTAATACACTCTTTGTCAGTGGTTTTAGTCACTTTGTTGTTGCTTTGGGCCTCTTAATGACTATTTTGTGTCTTTTTGTTGTCTAATTCTTTAGGAAGTTACTTCATATGGCTTTAAAATAATTTTGAGTCTCTGTAATTGCTTTGCTTATGTTGGGGGGTATTTTGTATTTCTTTAAGGTAATTTTATATATATATGTTCATTGTGTGGTTTTTTTTTTTTATTTTAGAGTTGTTTTTTCATGAAATTCTAATCTGACATAATCTGACATTTCTCTTAGATAAATCAGTGTTTCACTATCACTACTATAACTTCATAGTTTTATTTATTTATTTTTATTTAGCCTCCTTTAGCATACACTTAGTGGACTTAGCTTTTTAGCATTTTAGCAATCTTTGATTAATTATATTTTTGTGTGTGAAAAAAAGCCTTCATATCGGAGCACCATGATCATTTTTGCACAGTGAGCGCATAATCTCTATATGACACTGTGGCATCATGCTACATTGAACTATCATCATACCCTTTAAGTGTCTCCTCTAATAGACCTGAACATAATGAGCCACACCACAAAATGCACTCATTTTATTTCCAGTCCTGGTTAATGATTTGTCCAAAATGCATTTAAAGTAGATAAACTGGTGCTTCATTTACTCCTTCTATTTTCCGCCTCCCTGCCAACCTCCCTTTCCTCTGGCTTTAGTGCCAACCGGGCTGCCTCACCATCCAGATCCGAACAGTGCTGTGTGTCTTCCTTGTTTTGCTCACCTACTCTGTTACCCAGGCCTGTGTGGTAAGTGTATGTGATTTATATAAATGATATCATGGTCTGTGTTCAAAATCAGTTACTATTCAGTATATGTAGTTTGGCATATTACCTATTCATGGTTGATATACCACAGTCATGTTGAGTGACTTCTTTAAATTTTGTCACCTCTCATTCGAGAAGCTTCTTCAGTTCAAGTAGGGATTGTCCCTACTTGTCCGATTGTCCGACCCTCAATAGGGTCGTTGGTTACGGGTCAAACCACTGTGAGATCTTGCCTCACCCTACCTTGTGACCTCTATAGGTCACCTGACATAAGATGTGAGTAGGGATTGAGGCCCCTGGGAGGGGGAGGTGGCCTCTTTCACTCCTCTTTCAAACCATCTGTCTTCTCTGTCCTAAATGTGAACATTGTCATCCTTGCAAGATTGACCTTTATCCTTTAGACGCAGACGTACAGCTCAGTCTTGTCCTGTCGAGGTGGCTCTTCTGTGTTGTGTAATGCGTTTATGGAGTGGCTGTTTGGTTTATTCAATGAAGAAGTCAGAGCACTCCGTGCTGTGCTGCTCTTCTTGTATTTGGGAGTTTTTGTCTGAGGGTGTGGCTGGGTATGAGGTGCACTGGGGTGTCATGATTAGAGATAATTCTCCTGATTTTCTCTGACAAAACTTCATTGTTGGTCACGATTACAAATACCAAATCTGATTTGACTGCAACTGTATCACAGAAGCGCTTGTGTCAGCACACCACTATTTTATTTGGATATTTTTTTCTTCTTTTCTTATTTTTCAAAGGAAATGCCCATATGATTTTTGTTTTAATAGTTAAAAAGTTGGCAACACTATAATCAGGATATAGGTAGCTTAGCATAGCAGAAGAAGAAAAAGTTACTTTAAGCTGATGTCACCCCAAAGGAATTTGCACCTTCTCCTGGGGATCTTTTTCCTGATAGTCAAATATATGAACTGCTACATTATGAATGTACTAGTTTAGCATAGCAAAGAAACACAAATACTGGCAAAAACGGGCAGATCCAAATCTAACCCCTTTAACAACCTAATATGCAGACCAGTGTCTTAAGAAGACTGACGTCACATAGCCAGGCTTGCATTATTTCAGCTTGTCGTAGACCATTGAATTTGAACATTCAGCTTGATCAGTAAACAGTTTATGGCCTCTCCAGTCATCATATTGCACATGGGTGTACTCTGAAGATAAATGCGTGCATGCAGAATCTGTCTCCTTCTGCAAGGCAAATACGACCTGAGTGCACGAGCAGGTTGGTCTTACTGTTTATATTACACGGGAAGATAAGGTTCGGAAACAGAATCTAAAGGCATGGTTTATCACACTGTACTTACGCTTTATTCAAATGTTCGTGGTGCTCTGTACCCAGACGTGATGTAGCAAAATAATTAGTCGAGGATCTCTTGGAAAGGAACAAATCAGGCACATAGATTGTTAAATTGTCTATTCAGGTTTCTAACCTTAATGCCATTAGATCAATGAGAAATTTATTGTTTAATATTAAATGTTTTAGGTTTTTTTAAGATAAATTATCAAAGTAATTGTCTTTCAGGTGGGTTGTGTTCCCTGGGGTAAAGTTGGGACAAACTCCAACCGCTCTGTGGAGAACATCCCCGCAGACACTCTCATGGTTAGATCTGCTAACACCACAGCAACGGACCGGGCTTGTCCCAACATGGCCTACGCCTTACTCTCCTGTGTGGCGGGGACCCTCACCGTGATCCCTTACATTCGTGTCTCCTCGCTCCCCAAGATCCTCCTCCTCTTTCTACTCTCCATCACATATGCAGTTGTCATGGAGACCAGTGGTTACCGTCAAGCTGTGGGGTAAGCTGTGTTGTTAAGACTTGTATATGTAATATATGTAAGGTTTATGGTTATAGTCAGGTTTGGCTAAGTGTGCTAAAAAAGTTGCTGTTATCCACAAGAACACAAGAAAGTACAAGACCAAAGCTCAAAATCCTATCAAATTATTATCAAAATATTAAAACAGTAGGAGAGGAATTGCAGCAAAATCTGACATATTTCCCTCATCAAAATACTCAGTGCAAAGTTCTGCTTTACATTGTATTTGCATTTGAAGCATGTATTTCTATGCATATTTTCCCACTTTATTCTTCCACTCCAACACATTTCAGGACATTTTTTTGTATTGTCATGAGTTCTTCCCTACATAACAAAAATAATAAACATTATAAAAATGTTTTTATGTCTCCATCTTCCAGTGGTGGCTTTCTGCACACACGGGGCTATGACCCTGTTTTGGCAGTGTTGCTTTTTTCTGGAGCCCTGGCTCTACATTCAAGACAACTGGACCTTAAATTGCGACTTGACTATCTCTGGGCAACTCAGGTGTGTGGCTGCTGGTACATTCAACATCCTGTTCTTGCTTCTAGGGTTCAGTTTTAGTCAGGATTTGATCATTGTAATACAGATTTGTGTTTTCTTTAGTGCCTATGCTCAGTCTTGGGTTGTCTCAGTGGATCATCAAAGCCTGGATGTTTCTATTTTGGGAAGATGCTGCATGTTTGTCTTGTCTGCAAATCATTATCTCCCTCTAGTGATAAGCACGGGCAATTACATCTCCTCTTTGCTGTGAGCTAGAGTACGCCATCATAGTGCCTAAAACTTAAAATGTCAAGATCAGTGCCACTTTTTAAAGGATCTGCTATGTGTGTGTGTGTGTGTGTGCGTGTGTGTGTGTGTTGCGTGATTGCTGATGTCATGCAGGCGGAGGAGGAGAGAGACGACATGGAAAAAGTGAAGCTGGACAACAAGAGGATCCTATTCAACCTGCTGCCAGCTCATGTGGCTCAACACTTCCTGATGTCAAATCCCAGGAACATGGTGAGCATCTGCGGGCATGTCCAGGCTCATCCAACAGGGATCGTCAGTCTAAAGTGCGTAAGCACCTTTGAAATCAGAAAGCACACCCTGACACAGTAGGTGCTTTAGGAAGCTCTGAGGTTTAGGTTTGGTGACTTACAGGTCAGAAGGTGTCTAGATTTTTAGGTGACAAGTCAAGATTCACACCTGTTTTTTTTCAACTATTTTGCCTTTTAATGTAAATGTCTCAGTACAGTGCATGTATGTGGGTTTTGAGAAGTTTAGTTACTGGTTTTGCATTTTCAGGAGCTTATATCTGAGGAATTTGAAGGTCGAAGGTGGAAGGAAAAATCTAAAAAGCATACATTTCTAAATTTTGTTATATCTTATCAATATTTTTGTTCTGTTACAGTAGTAACAGTAATTCCAGAATTGCTGTTACTCAATTTGTTCTTTGAATTAGGAAGTAATTTCAAATTCAGTTTTTCACATTTTGGTTATCATCTTATGTCTTAAGTATTATGTCTACAAGAGATATGGTTAAATAAGTAATGAATAATAAAAAGACATACCAGTAAATCATATCATCTGTATGGCCCTTACAGGTCATACAGATTTGCAGACCCTTTGCAGGGACCATAGACTCCCATTGTTGGGAAATTATCTCAGCTGTTTAGGACAATGACACTGCTATCCTAACCATTTGTTTTGAAGCACTTAATTTTAGCATTTCAGCGACAACATGATGTCGTGCTAAAATAATTTTCTGATCATTATATAATCCAGTAACTCAGAATAAGAAGGAGAAATGAATTTAAACTGCAACTTGACGTGTTTGCAGAGACACACAACTGTGGGGATATGTGTTATCCTCGTTTCCACTGTAATAAAGTAGCATTGCTAGATTAAAATGTCCTCATTTATTTCATACTGGGCCTTGGTGCAACCCCTTAGTTCTTTCTCAATCTTTAGCCTCATTCCCCTCAAGCCAGCTTAATATCATTGGCTGTGTACCTCAGATGACTAAAATAAAGGTACCTGTTCTCGGTGACATCATGCAGAACCAAGTGTAGAGAAATATGCATGAAAGTGCAAGCAGAGAAGCCTGAGCTTTAGGCTTTTACATATGGCCTCATCATTTCAAACTTTATGCATATGACAGTAAATGTGAAAGCATGTGATAGGTTCCCTTTCATCTTCAATACCATTTTGAACAATAGAGGAGTTTTATGGCTACTGTGAGAGTACTGGAGGCTGGAATTTGTTAATAATAATAAAAAGATAAAATAGTTCCTTCAACAATCGGTGGGGCTATACATGAGACGATGTAGGATGGTCTGAGGCTGAGACTCATAAACACAGGGGGGAGGAAGTCAGGAAGTATGTTTCCAGCACATTGGTGACCCCACAGAGTTACGGTGTATAGAAAGGCTTCCTCTCTTTCCTCTGGGCTAAAGTTCACTCATATACTGTATTCATAACACAGCACAGTGGGACTCCACTGCCTGGAAGTTGTGCAGCTCCAGCATAATAATTTAACCAAAGTTTTCCATGCACATGAAACTGCAGCTTTGACCTGCAGGCATGCTGATCTCATCTCATAAACGATTGTTGCATCATTTATGTAGCTCTAATATATAGACGGTATTGTGATTCACTGCAGGTGATCTGCTTCACATTCGTCTTTATTTTCTAGCTCTATTACTTGTTTTAGTTTTGTCCCCTTTGCAATATGTCTTTCCTGAGGATCGTTGTATTGTTATTTCTTAACGGGGCAGTTAAACCAAATGAACAAAACAATATGTTTTAAAATAGACTATAAAAATATTTTAGTCATGTCACTGCAAGAATTCCCAGCACTTAGATACTCTCAGATTTAGTGAAAATCATTGCACAGATATCTGCTAAACAAGTCAAGATAAACTGATATTATTATTATTACTTCTTATTTTAACTTTAATGTATTAATGTAGCAAATATCCCCTCCACATTGTTTTAACATATGTAACAGTAATAGTACAAATCAGTGGTTGTCACCTTAACATTCGATCTGGGTCACTGGGATGAGCAAGTGACCGGCATGCTGAAAAGCTACTGCAGGGGTCCATGTTTAAGTCAACCCTGCACCATTTCCTGCTTGTTGTTCCCTCCTCTCTCTCCTGCCTACTTCGCTGTTGTTTCAACAATAAAGTCTAAAGGGACTAAAATCCCTGACTGCTCGTTTTGGTTACAGCAGGCACTTGGGCGAGCTTAGACAGCAAACTGTGTCAAAGGTCTTCCAAACTTGGGGCTTCTTAAGGACATTGGGGCTGTTTTTGCTTTCTTTTCATTTGAATTAAAAGGTCTGGATCTGTTCTTAAACTCTTCCACAGACTTTGCTGTATATTTTAAATGAACATATATTTATTAGGAAAGGGTGTTTTTTTAAAAAGCTTTTGATGTGTATTAAAAATGCTTTGGTTTAATGTGTTTACACCTGCTGCATCTGATTGATTATGCATCAGTATTTTACAGATATAATGACATTAAGGTCATCTTAAATCTTGTTTTCCTTGCAGTAAGAGAATATGCAAATATCAAAATCAGGATGTTCAACTGAAGAGCTCCCCTAAGCTTGACTTCAGCTGGTAGTTTCCAGTGAGTGCGTATAGTACAGTTCTGTCAGGAGGATTGTATTTAAATCAGAATCCCATCAACTGTAGTATGTATTTGGTGATTTGGCTTTAGTCTGGGACGTTCCTGCCCTTCAGTGAGCATTCACAGAAAGCCAAAAGACAGTGAAACCATCCACAAGACCCAACACAGTTTAGAGCAGGCATCACTTACAGAGAACTAATAGTAATACTATTACATGGAGAATCCAAGGTGAAAGTACGTTACAAAGTGTTTGTCAGAGGGGGGCAGAAAATGAAGCAGCCAAAATAACTAACATGTCATTTACCAATCAGGCATCAGCTGGTGTCTGCTGTCAGTGATATCAGTTGATCCGCCAGGGTTGCTAGCTAAACTTATATGTAGTCATCTAAGTATGCTTAGCCCATAATAGAGGGAAAACAGGGACTTTATTGTGAGTGAAGGAAAATGAAACGTAACTTCAGTGGTTAGTGGTACACAATGAGAAAGTATAGCGACAATTTCAGGAGAAATGCACCAGAGATAGTAGTATATTGCTAAGAGTATGTGTTACACCCCTGAAAACAGGGGGAAAAGAATCACGAGAGTGATTATGACTTGCGTCTCTCATGCAGTCGTTTATTGCAGTGCAAATGAACAGAAACGTTTCACATTCTGTACTGCTTAATGTCACATGGTGGAAGAAAAACACTAAATAATAAACCAAACTACTAAAGTGCTTACTATATATGCCAGAACAGGTTTCCTGACAAAATGGCTGACAATAGCGGCGTTTTTAGCTCCTGCCGTTATCTTACTGGTCATTACACAGTACAAAACTGAGGCTCAAAACCACCACGTATATGTGCACAAAACTGTAATATAATGCTTCTAACGCTTACAAAACAATGAAGGATTACCTCTTAAATATCTTAACACTGTACACATTGGAAATATATCAACTTTGAAACACTTTTACCTGAAAACAGGGGGAAAAGAATCACGAGAGTGATTATGACTTGCTTCTCTCATGCAGTCGTTTATTGCAGTGAGGAGAACGCGCGAAAGCCCCCTAGTGGAGAATAGAGACACTACTAATCGATCCCAGAAAAGGCTTACTAGCCGATCAGAGATGTATAGGTTGCAGTTCTTTTAAGTAACATGAAAGCCATTAATATAACATGAAAAATAATAAACTCTTAACCATTTTCTTACCATATTTACATTATTTTCGTCCTTATATCAACTGATATGAATTAGTATTAACTGAACAGTTTTATATGCAGTAGTCCTTCAACCTGTCACACTCTCCCCCACTCAAAAAATGTCATCCCGACATTATACCAACAAATTGCTTTTTAGTCTATATTCTCTTGTAGTCAGGACATCAACAGTAGAGTGAACCAATGTCCTCAATTCTGTGGGTTTAACACCTGTTTCACCACAGTCCATCACTGGTGACTGCAGACAAAGTCTATAACCAGTCCATGTGTGAGTCTTCACAAAGTCTATTGTCTATGGTTATAATCCACAGATGGGGAAAAGTTAATGTCTTTTTCTTGATGACAGAAGTACAGTTCTCAAGTCATCAGTGAAAAAGTGTCAACTTACATTTGCTGGAGTCCATACAAACCAATGGGCTGGGTGCAGTATGACTGCACAGCTGGAAACCATGGAACAAGGCCCGGGTACACAGGAAGCAGTTGCGGTGCTGACTGAACACTGTAGCAAGATGGGGTGCCCAGTTGGTCATACGTCATCCGTCTTGGCGGGTGTCTCTCTCGCTGTGGCCGCTGAGGTGTCTCCTCCTTAAGTCTCTCGAGTACAACAGGTGGAGGAGGGGCAGGTATGTCACCTGCAGTGGGCTCTGCCTCCTCACAAGTTGTCTCCACAACAGCTGGGTCAGGTGCTTCCAGATGGTCTCCAGCAAGAGGCTCTGGTGTTGGTGCAAGAGCAGGGACTGAAGCTGCGGGCTGAGACGTTGCTGTGAGAAGTTCTTGTTCTGATGGCTGGGACACAGGTTGAGGTGGTGCGTAATGACAGCGGTATTCATCAACACTGCCCTCATCATCAGAGTCTGGCACAACAGAGATGGGTTTATCAGTCTTTTTCTGTTCATGTCTTGTATGATTATCTTTTTCAGGCACTTTTTCAAAAGGAAAGTGGTCACATGACATAAGCAAGTTTCTGTGAAGCACTCTAGAGCGCCCTCTGCCTCTCTCCGGTCTTACCTCGTAGATAGAGAGGTCAGGCCCCATTTGTCTGACTACTGTGTGAACAGTGTCCTCCCAATAGTCTCTCAGTTTCCCTGGGCCTCCTCTAGGTGTCAGGTTTTTGACCAGAACTCTCTCGCCAGGTTGTAACACAGAACTCCTTACTTTTGTGTCATAGTGTCTTTTGCTCTTTTCAACAGCTTTCTTTGCATTCTCATTTGCTATAGAGTATGCTCCATGCCCTTTCTCCATTTTTCAACATAGTCTCTGTGGTCACTAAAATCTGTTTCTGAGTACAGTCCAAAGAGCACATCTACTGGTAGCCTGGGTGACCGTCCAAACAGTAGGTAAAATGGGGAGTAGCCAGTGACTTCACAATGTGTGCAATTATATGCATACATTAACTTGTTGATAGATTCCTGATTTGTGTTTCAGTTAGCGTTCTAAGCATTTGCAACAATGTCCTGTTCATACGTTCAACTTGACCGTTCCCCATTGGGTGATAGGGTGTTGTCCTAGAACCGGCCATGCCACACAGTTTCTTGAGCTGACTGAATAGCTGATTTTCAAATTCACCTCCTTGGTCATGGTGAATGCGACAGGGGAAGCCAAACTTTAGGGCATAGTCATTGAATATCAGGTTTGCAGCAGTTTTGCCTGACTTTGAGGTGGTGGCATAGGCTTGCGCAAAACGTGTGAAGTGGTCAGTTATCACCAGTCTTGGGTAAGTTACTTTAAATTAGTAACTTAGTTACATTACTAGTTACTTCTATCAAAAGTAACTCAGTTACTTCAAGTTACTTGTTACTTTCAAAGTAACTAGTTACTAGGGAAAGTAACTTTGTTTTTACTCAGAATTCTCTTGTTAATGTGTTGCTTCCATAACTTTGCCAGTCTTCTAGCTTGCTTACTTGCCACAAGTGCACTGTGCCACCTACCAATAGAAAGAAAAAAATAATGTGCATATTTCCACGAGAGAAATCCCACGCCTGGACCGTCATTGACCGCTGCCATGATTCTAGCCTACATCACAGCGTCACGTGCGCTTTTTACATCCAATACAAAAACTGCATTCGTGGTGCTTTCGATTGTACTCAGAACTCAGAAATTCTGCTTTCCGAATAGGAAGATGTAGGTAACACCAGACTGCAGATGAGCTGCATACAGGGCTGGTTTGGGACAAAAAATCGTCCCGGGCATTTTGACTAGAGACCGGCCCACCATTATAGGAAAAATCATAAAGCCTTTGAATGAAAACAAACGCTGTTGTGAGAGTGATGTACACTGTTTTGATGGTATATATGTATCAATCTATCAATCATTTGTTGTAAGATTCAGATAATTATTTTTTAAAAGCTGGACATTTTAAATGAGAATAAGAAAGAAAAGTATTTCTTTGTGCCCCCCTCTCCCTGTTAATGCCCTACCTGGCACCCCTGGCAAAACTTTGCTAGATCCGCCCCTGCACAGTTACCAGCTGTCAGCTACATAAAAAAGGATCCTGGTGTTATTTGTCTCTCAGAAACAGTTCCTAACTTCCCTTCAACTCATTCATGTGACCTAAAAGGTAAACCTGTTTCTCCATCACCTGTTCAGCTCTGATGATTCAGTAAGGACATCTCTTGGTTTCATCTTCATGTTTCCCTCTCACCAGATAACCAAACCGATATCATGACCAGCAGCTTTTACAGCTGTGGCTCCAGCAAACATCAGCTGATACTAGAAATTAATATTAAATAAAATCTAACAACAGCTTATCAAGCTTAAACGTGCTGCTGTTGTTTAACGCGACATATGCTGGTTTCCTCTTTCTCACGCAAAGTGGGCGATAAACAAACAAGAGAGAAAAGCCGATCAGCTGATCATTGATCAGTTTTCATGATTGAAGTAGAAACAGGAGAGGGAGGGTGAGAGGATGAGAGAAGAAGAGGCAGCTGTGCAGCTCCAGCTTTGTGTCTTTTTCATTGTAGCTGAAGTACCGGACAAACTGCGTTCCTTTTCACCTCAATACGAAACGCCTGATATTTTTTCTGAATACGAGACGACTCAGTTTTTTACGGGACGGTTGGAAACCTAAACCACCTAAACTTGGTTTATATCTGACCCAGATAGACTGCAGGTCATAACTTCTTACCTGAAGTTCAGTTCACACTCGGACCGGCGGCTGCCTCGGGTCTCTCTTCCTCCTGCCTCCCCTTTCTCTCATCCACCTGCTGGCCTCCACCACTTGCTAATGTTACTGAATCTGTGGAAGCCACCACACGAAGTAACGAGTAACGACCCTATCTAAATCCCAGTAACGACTAACGCGTTCCTGATTTTGGCATAATAACTAGTTACCGTGCTCGTTACCACAATAATAACGTAGTTACTGTAACGCGTTACTTAATAACGCGTTAGTCCCAACACTGGTTATCACTAGAATATATTCATAACCGCCTTTGCATTTTTCAAGATGGAGAAAGTCTATACACACCAGGGGATCCCTCTGGGACTCCCCACCATTTGACCTTAGAACTGA
This sequence comes from Perissodus microlepis, assembly GCF_051167445.1. Lineage (NCBI taxonomy): Eukaryota > Metazoa > Chordata > Actinopteri > Cichliformes > Cichlidae > Perissodus > Perissodus microlepis. The sequence continues at coordinate 26,187,213 of NC_140477.1, read as the reverse complement.
AGAAGCTTCTCTCGGATGAGAGGTGAAATGTCTTCAAGCAACTTAAAGAAGTCCAGACGCTTTTCTTTGCAAGCTCCTTTGACTACAATGACCTGGATGACTGAGAACCTTCACAGACATATCTATACACACCAGCTTAAAGGGCTGCGTAGTTACAATGTTTGTTAAAGGAGCTCTTGTTTCATGGCTGGGCTTTTTCTGCTTTACACAGGAACAAACGTTGGTCACTCACATAATGCTCAATCTCTGCCTGCATGTGTGGCCAAAAGAAGCGTTCACATATCAAAGACACTGTGCGATCAACACCTTGATGGCCCATATTATTGTGCAGCTCTTCAAGTACAGTCTTTTTGAACTGATCTGACAGGACTAGCTGTTTCCGGGCAGAAGTGAGTCTGTACAAGATGCCATTGTTATCTAGCGTTAACTTGCCCCACTCTCTGAACAAGTATTTTGTCTTAGGGTCAAATGTTCTTAGCTCTTTGGGCAGTGGTTTTGAATCTGTCTGTTTACACTGTAACACAGGGCTTATAACAGGATCAGACTTTTGCGCTTCATTAAGCTGTTCTTTTGGTATGGGTGTGAATGTTGCTTCTGCTGGCTCACCTTCTGCTGTGACTGACATTGCTGCAGCTGAGAGTGTCCATGTGGCAGGTGTGTCTTTCTGTACCTCAATGGCCTGGATAGCAGCTGCGATAGTGTCCGCTGGCACTTCCTCAGAGCAGTCTCTCATTAAGGTTTCTACATCAAGTGGCATTTTTGATAAAGCATCTGCGTCACCGTTTTCCTTCCCTGGTTTGTACTTAATGGTGAAGTGAAAATCAGCGAGCTCAGCGACCCATCTTGATGTGGTGGCATTCAGTTTGGCTGTTGACAAAATGTACGTTAGCGGGTTATTATCGCTATAGACAGTAAATGTTGGGGCATAGTACAAATAGTCTCTGAATTTGTCAGTGATAGCCCACTTCAATGCTAAAAATTCTAGTTTTCCTGCATGGAAGTGGTAGTTTTTTTCAGCCGCTGTTAGAGTACGGGAGCCATAAGCAATAACTCGCAGCTTACCATCTTGTCTCTGGTACAAAACGGCGCCTAGCCCTTTGTGTGAGGCGTCTGTGTGTACGATGAACGGCTGTGTGAAATCTGGGAATCCCAGCACTGGTGGGTGGAGCAAACAGTCTATTAGTTCCTCAAGCGTACCTTGATGCTGGTCAGTCCACACGATTTGTTTTGAGGAGGGCACAACTTGACTGGCTCTCTTTGGTCTTGCCCTTGGCCCTTTTGTGGTGTCTGAGTTCTCTGGGGTTTTGACAGCTTTTAACAGTTCATACAAACAACCTGCTTTTCTGGAGAAGTCTTTTATGTATTGTCTGTAGTAGGTGAGAAGGCCTAACATTTTTCTGAGCTGACCAACATTTTGTGGTTTTATACCTTTGAGTGCTTTGACTGCTTCAAAGTCTGCAGGATCCACTTTACTGCCCTCTGCAGACACTATTCTGCCCAAATAGCACACCTCAGACTTAAACATGTCACACTTACTTGGCTTAAGCTTTATACCAAAGCCTCTCAATCTCTGGAGCACTTTTCTCACATCCTCCAAGTGATCTTTGAACGTTTTGCTGTAAACTAATGTGTCATCCTGATAGGGGATGCAGATGTTGTCGCGCATCCCATCCAGGCACTCTTCCATACAGCGCTGAAATGCTGCAGGGGCTTTCATAAGTCCAAAGGGGATGCAAATCCACTCATATAATCCCCAGGGGGTCACAAAAGCAGTGAGTGGACGACTTTCTTCTGACATGAACCCCTGGTGGTACGCTTTCCCCTGATCTAAAAGCGAAAAACCAGGAGTTTCCACCCAAACTGTCCATAATGTCCTGGATGTGTGGGATGGGCTGGCGATCAGGATGGGTTTTCCGATTCAGGTCTCTGTAGTCTATGCACAGTCTTAAAGTACCATCTTTTTTTCTAACACAAATGACTGGTGAGGAATATGACGAGTCTGACTTTCAGACCCAGCCTTGTGCTATTAAATCATGCGGGTAACTTTTCATCTCTTGGTAGAGCGGCCGTGGCACAGACAGGTATGTGCGTTTGACTGGTTCGTTGTCTTTGAGTGAGATGGTCATTTTCAGTTTTTCAATACAGCCTGTATCATTGTCTGTTTTAGAGAAAGAATGGCATTCCTCTCTGAGCATCTGTTTCGCTAATACTCTCTGCTCTTCACCCAGGTGTCTAAGATCTACAGGTGGGTCCCACTCTTCACTAGAGCTACACTGGGCTTGTGTATTTGTCTGGTTAACAGTAGCTACAGATGCGGCTTTTTCAAACAGCAGGTAAACAGGTAAAACAGCTGTAATAGTCTGAACCGAGCCAACTAATGTACGGCCTGGAATGACAATTTCATGGTCAGTGGGGTTAGAGACACCTAGTGTTATGACAGGTAAAGTACCCTTCTTAACTTTAACCAAAGTGTCAAAAAACTCAAGATTGTCTGGCCACTGAGGGTTTAAGTCTGGCTCAAATATCATGACCATGTCTTGTTTAAATGGACCTGCTGCTATACGACCCTCAACATGCATGTGGCTTTGTTTAGGTACAGTAATACAGTCTTTCTTTGTCATCACTTTGTACTCGTCAACTGTATCTGCACTAACAGCCTGTATAAAAGCTTTCACCTTGTGTCTTTTGAGCCTGGGAAATGCTTTTCTCACTGTGCTGTACAGTTTAGCTTGGTCAGTCTTATTCACAATGTATTCAATGACATTGTAACCTATAATAGGGCATGTGAGCTGAAAACCTTTCATTACCAACATGGGGATGGTCAATTTCTCAGTTTGTTCAGTTCCGGAAACAAGTTGGAAGGTTGTCTCAACCCACCCAAGATATGGCATGTCGGTCCCATTTGCTGCGGTCGGGGTGAGTTCAGATGTGTCCATAATATCGGCTACATCTCTCAGTTCTGTGTGTGGCAAATAGTCCTTTTTCCATTTCTCATCGATGATCGACACCTGTGAGCCTGAATCCCATAGAGCTTGAAGCCTGTGGCCGTCCAGGAGACACTCAACCAGACATTGCCTGCCCACCAGAGATGTGACTTTGTGAGGGGTGTTTACATGAGCTGGCGGCAGTGGTACCTGAACAGTCTCATTGTCTTTGTTAGTCTTTAAGCCAGTGCATTGTCTCTTATGTTGTCTCCAGTGTTGTTTCTGGCATGTTCTTGAACAATAAAGTGCGTTTTTACATGCTGAACACTGTCTCATGCCTGACTTTTCTTGTTTACAGTTGGAGCAATGTTGGGACTTGTGGACGATGGGTTTGGTTAACACTCGTCCCTCAGTGGTAACCATTGCTGGTTTAAATGTTTCTCTTTATATGGTCTCATACCTCTGCTTCTACATCCAGCCTGAAAGTGTTCTCTACTCCCACAGAGGTAGCAGTGTGTGCAGCATTCGTTGACTCCATTCTGCTGGCAAATGTGGCACCTCCTCTCAGGGCGGGCTGGACTACCTGTGTAGTGCTGTACAGGATACTGAGGGGGTGGTGCTCTTTGACGGGGGCCCTGGAAGCTATAATACTGCTGTTGCTGCTGGTCCCTATCATACTGCATAACTGGTGGTGGGGCATATGACTGAGGACCAGGCACCGGCTGCTGTAGAGTCTCTTTAATCTGAGCTATCTCTGCACTGAGACCTTTCAGGGAGGCTACACCTGTCTTAAGCTCCGCTAACTCAGTTAAAAGCTCGGGTGGTATCTTAGCTTTAACTTCTTTCACAGAGTTCTTAGCAGGTAACTCATCATCTGACTGCACTGCACTCACACTTGTAGCAGTCTGGGATGCTAAACATCTTTTCTTGTTTTTCCTTTCTGCCTCATTGGCACAAGCCATATTTAACCTCTCTAACAGGAGTTCATCAGGTGTCTTAGAGTCTAACAGGAGTGGCTGCATATCTATCCTGACACTGTCACTCTGGAAGCCCGTGAGTATGGTGTGCAAACACATACGCTGGACTAAAGCTGGGTCGTATTTGAGTTCTGACTCTGACTCTTGGGAAGCAAATAAGACTTTCTGCTTTAGATCTAAAACTCTCATCAGGAAGCTTTGAGCAGTCTCTTTTGGGGTCTGTACCTCAGAGGCAAGTTGTTTATAGAGTTCGGTGGCGCTCTTCTCTTGGAAATGGGAGCGCAGGATGTGGCGTAGAGTCGGAAGGGTGAGTTGAGCTTTTCCCTCCAAATAGCTGCGTAGTTGTAGACCTGGCAAGATAGCTCTGATGATAGCATCTACAATGTCAAGCTCTGAGTAGCCTCTGCTCAGTCCATTTTCGATCTGGTGAGCAAGACTGGAAAATGTCAGTTTATCTTTTTGATCTGGTTCACCAATCTGGCCTGATATTTTGAAATCTTTCTGCCTGTAAGGGCTAGGGACAGAGCGATTAGCTTGGGAGTGAGAACTAACCGCTGTGTTAACTGCATTAGCTGTCTCTGTTACCAGTGAGGTTTCAGTGTTTAGTTGCTCTCTGTGCCCTGAATAACCCCCTCCATTTGCATTTGGTTCAGTCTCAACAATTGTCTCTTTCATTACTTCAGCAATCTTATCATTAAGCAACAACAGTTCTGACCTTCCTTCATCCTCAAGTACTGTTATACCTTCTCTCTCAATGTGTATTTGGATGTGTGTTAGCAGTGACAGTTTTTCTGCTAACATCTATTTTCTCTGCAATGCCAAGGAACTCGCAGATTGACACTAGTTGATCTTTGGATAGAGTGTGCATTTCACGCACAACCTCTTCTCGCAGCTCTTCCACCGAAGACATTGTGGCAGTAGGCAGGAAGAATGTCATTTTTGCAGCCCCTGATGATCTCTGGCTAGCCTCAGGAAACATGCGCTAAAACACAGCTACCAGTGCGCCTCGATAGCAAACTTTCCTCACTGCAGTCTGCCTGGGTTGTAGGGCTGGGCTATATCATACCGTTCACGGTAATACCGGTGTAATTTTGGGCAACGATAGGAAAATGAAATATCGTGATAGAATATGGGTAAAACGCGCATGTGCAGTGCCTATGTTTACATATGCACATGGCGGCGACGCAGAATGAGAAGAGCGAAAGTGGATCGTTAAATGAAACAGATGAACCAGAATTGGTTTGTAAAAATGCTGCAACTTCAGTGGTGTGGAACTGGTTTAGCTTTCGTCCATCAGATACACAACAAAGCACTATTTTTGGTAGCGCATGCTAGCGGGCCGTCGTTATTACCGTGTTGTTTGGAAAATACGGCACACTTAAAATCAATCCTTTGATTTGTCTGAAAATCGACAGTGCCCCTTATGATCCCGTGTGCCTTATGTATGAATTCTGGTTGTGTTTACTGACCTCGAAACGATTTTATGTGGTACACGGCGCTCGAAAATCTGTCAAATGTTTTAGTACGACTTTGCTAAGCTACGAAGCCGCACCGCTTGATGGATTGTCGGAGTATTAGGGCTATATTAGGCAGGCGCCTCGTGGAGTGATACGTACTGTGCTTCAACATAATATTACCGTATTGTGTGTGTATAACCTCTTTTTAAGTTTTGTGGATATTATACATGGTTATGCTGAGGATATGTTGGCCAATTTCCGCTGGAAATGCCTTTTGGTTAAACTGTCAGCAAGGAATTTGCACTGTTACGTTTTTATATAACTTTAATGCACATAAAAAAACAGCTGCTTGTTTAAGTGAAAATACATTGATGGGATTTTTTGCACTAATAAAATTGTGGAGTTGTAAAGTATTTTTTCTAGTGTCAATTATATCGTCAGTTATATCGTTATCGCAAATTTTCAAATGTATATCGTGATAAATATTTTTGGTCATATCGCCCTGCTCTACTGGGTTGTATGGGGGGATTTGGCTGGCTTGGACTACGATGTGCAGATGTGGACACCGGACATCTAAGCAGCTATCCCAGCGGTGCCTCCAAATGTTACACCCCTGAAAACAGGGGGAAAAGAATCACGAGAGTGATTATGACTTGAGTCTCTCATGCAGTCATTTATTGCAGTGAGGAGAACGCGCGAAAGCCCCCTAGTGGAGAATAGAGACACTACTAATCGATCCCAGAAAAGGCTTACTAGCCGATCAGAGATGTATAGATTGCAGTTCTCTTAAGTAACATGAAAGCCATTAATATAACATGAAAAATAATAAACTCTTAACCATTTTCTTACCATATTTACATTATTTTCGTCCTTATATCAACTGATATGAATTAGTATTAACTGAACAATTTTATATGCAGTAGTCCTTCAACAGTAGTCCTTCAACCTGTCACATATGAAAATAAACCAAGCAGTTTCATTGGGATTATTTCTTAAAAATGAAAAATTTCCTTTAGAAACTGTACACAGCCCATCTTAAGAGCACTGTTACACTCTGGGAAGAGTGCAGCGTGATCAAAAACCAACTTGCTTTATACAGGCAGACATTACAGCTAAAGACAGCTGAAAACAAAAATGGCTGCAAAAACACTATGGACATCAGGATGAAGCATGTTTATTTGTTGGGGTTGTGATGGCACCGGGTCACTGCTATTTAATACTGACAACAGTCTTGCTCAAAGATTCAGTAAGCTAGCGCAATCTTCCATATGCAAATATTTCTTCTTCTTTGGTAGTATGGGTTGTTGAATTGTTTTTATTGAATTGTTCTACCCTGCAGGATCTGTACTACCAGTCGTACGCTCAGGTCGGAGTGTTGTTCGCCTCTATCGCCAACTTTAATGACTTCTACATCGAGCTGGATGGAAACAACATGGGAGTTGAGTGTCTGAGGCTGCTCAATGAGATCATCGCTGACTTTGATGAGGTGACTGAAATAGTTTGTTCCATCAGATCATCCATAAATCTGCAGCATTTTTATGTTTTTCATGTAGTGAATCTTCTGGCCAGCAGTGCAATTTTCAGAGATGATGTGGCTATGACCAAGGGAAAATACTGTTTATTTATGGAATATAAAAAGCAATGGTGGCAGCTGGGAAAATAAGGAATTACTTACAGATGATTTTTGGCTAACTTGAATCTATAATCAGCTGCACAAAGCATTCCTTTACTCAAACATGACAAACAAGTCCATTTTAAATTGTATTCAGATTTGTTTGTCACTTGTAATATACACTCACGCTCACCACTTTATTAGGTATACCTGTTTAGCTGCTTGTTAATGACTGATATCTAATCAATTAATCATATGGCAACAACGCAGTGCATTTAGGTGTGTAGAGATTGTCAAGACAACCTGTTGAACTTCTAACTGAGCATCAGAATGGGGAAGAAAGGTCTTTTAAGTCACTTAGAATATGTTGGTGCCAGACCAGTCTAAGTATTTTGAGAAACTGGGGTTTTCCCTCACAACCATCTGTAAGATTCACAGAGAATGGTTTGGAAAAAGAGAGAGTTTCCTTGAGGTTACAAGGCAGTTAGAACTGCCTTGTAGATGTCAGAGGAGAACCAGACTGCTTTAAAGAGAAAAGAAGGCAACAATAATTCAAATAACCATTCACTGCAAGTAATACAGAAGAGCATCTCTGAAGAGAGATAATGTGAAACCTCGATGCAGAAGACCGCACCAGGTGCCACGCCTGTCAGCTAATGAGGGCAACCTAAGGCTACTTTCACAGGGGCTCACTAAAATTGGACCACAGAAGACATCGCCTTCTCTGATGAGTCTCAATTTCTGCTGTGACGTTCATATGGTAGGGTCAGAAAATAACACTAAATCATGGATCCATCCTGCCTTGTAATGTATCTGGTTGGTTGTGGGGATGTAATGTAACGATGTGGGTGATATATTCCTGACATACTTTGGGCCCCCTTACTACAGACTAAGCATAATTTAAACACCACAGCCTACCTGAGTGGAGGCTCAGGCAGTGTAGCATAGTGTTCAGATCATCTCAAATGGGTTTCTTGAACTTGACAATGAGTCACTGCAATCAAATGGCTTTAAGAATGTGCAACCAACAAATCAGCAGAAAATTTGATTTGAATTTTCTTGTTGTGGTAATCTGTTTCTCCTGTTTTTGTACAATTTTTCCTTCTTTTTCCCCACTTCCAGCTGATGGATAAAGAGTGCTACAGGGACATTGAGAAAATTAAGACCATTGGCAGTACATACATGGCTGCAGTTGGGCTGGTTCCTACAACTGCTTCAAAGGTAGACCTCCACTAATTATATTTTTCTCCTGAATAAGGTTTTTGCACTTGTTTACAGTGTATTTGCACATTTGAGAACTGTTCCGGGTTTCCAGGGTACTGTTGAGAGGCCTAGCCTTTCCAAGTTTGTGTTCTCTGAGTGCTGATCTTTTAAACACTGCCACATTTCACACCACAAAATCCTCTGTGGGGGATTACTGGTATCTGTGGTGTCAGCATATTCTGCTTTCATAAAGTGCATTTAAAGCCCACAAAGCTGCCAAACAAAAGAGCCCTTTATGCAACTTACTCAAAAATTTTACCCAAACATCACGGTTTTACTTTTGGGCAACCCTGAAGCATGTCTTTGTGGTTTCTGTAGATACATATGTATGTTACCACATCAGGGAAACAGAAATGGAGGCTAATATTGCTTCTTACTTCAGGTTTATTTCTGCATTAATATGTCACATATGTGTCTTCCTCTGATTCTCAGGCGAAAAAGTCCATCACCTCACATTTATGCACCGTGTCAGATTTTGCCATTGAGATGTTTGATGTCCTGGATGCTATCAACTACCAGTCTTACAATGACTTTGTCCTCAGAGTAGGTGAGTGAAGAGATACACATACACACTCTATGGCCTATAAATATGGATGTCAGAACTTCTGACCTATTGCACTGGACACCGTGAACACTCGGTGCCGCTAAGCTTGGGCGGAAATGCATCACAGAAAGAGCGTTCCCCACAGGAAGCTCGTCACAGCGAGACCTGAAGTTCTGGGTTCCATTGTGTTGGGTATCCTGTGGGGAGCCTGCAGCTAGAGCCCTTGTTTAATCCCAGTGAAACCTGGTGTACACAGTGCCATCCTGTCTGTAGCCTAGGTGGCTCCACATGTAGAAACTGCTTCTGTTTGTGTGCTTGGATGGACTTACTCTGCAGAAATGCAACTTTTGGTAATTTTTACAATTCTGGATTTCCAAAAAGGAAAGAAACCAAAGTTAGTACTTCAATATGCGCCATGTTTCTGTCTATCACTGAAGTCCTTGGGAAATATTTACATAGATGATGCAATATACTGATGCAAAAATGTCTTGCAAACATGTATTATCATAGTTTTAGAAATGATATTGATATATACATATAAATGGTATGAAATTCTTGCAGTCATTTTTTACTATCATAAGTATACTAAACACTTCATTAAAGTTGCATTTGCATAACATTAATATTATATGGAAATGACAGATAGAACAAGCCCATTGGTCCCTGTTGGATTAAACTATTGCTTTGCGTGTGAGTTTAAACATGTGAAATTACAAGAGGCCATGTCTGATAGATTTGGGCAGTACTTTATGGGGTATAAAATATGATGCTCTTTTAGAACAGTGCTAAAAATGTTTAGTGTATCAGAATGACAGTGTGTCTGTTATTGTGCATGTATTATTGTGTAATTTCCTAACAGCCTTGCACTACATGTTTTCTGTGACACTAAGAGTGTACACAAAGTTTTTCTGAGAACTGTCATCTATACTCAGTACTCTTTAGATGCTAATATTAAGTGCAGTGAGATTTAATTGCATGTATTGTGTTTTAATAATCACACAAATCAGTAAACTACAGTTACAATATGGCGTTATTACTATTGCTTACTGTGTGCAATAGAATATTATGGTAACACACCAGAACTGGGAATCAGTGAACCTGTTATCACTCATTCCCATTCTTCATACCCTCCTTTGCAGTGTTACTGGGAAAAAAAACACTGTGTATGCCACATGCATCCTCTGGAAATGTTATCTTTGGCTTGCAACAATGCTTTTCTTCTTACTGCAGCAGCAGCAGCATGGTATACTGCTGGTAAAATGTGTCTCTTAGCACTAACATAAATAAACAGATCATTTGCCCTCGTTTCCTAAAATATTTCCAATTGCTAATAATTAACCTGAAATGCTCTTTCTGAAGAGCACGAGTAAGACACTGATTTTTGTAGGAGTTCAAATATTGTTTTGAAAACTTTAAAGTGATTCAGGACATGAGTACAATCAGAGAAAAACTATAACATGCCACTTTTATTCTGACGTAAAGAAAATGGTCTCTTGGAAATTCAATTCAAATCAGTTTTACTTACAGAACACCAAATCGTCGTCATAGTCACATCAAGATGCTTTATGTTATAATGTGAAGATCCTACAATAATACAGAGAAACCCCAACAATCAGATGCTCCCCTACGAACAACCACTTGGCAATAATGGGAAGGAAAGACTGCCGGGAGGTTCCTCTACTATGGAACCTCCCGGGAGCTGGTTCCATAGTAGAGGAGCCTGAGAGCTGAAGGCTCTACCTCCCATGGTACTCCTAGGAACCATAAGTATCAGGCCACTGCTTATTTAACATAAGATGTGGCCATATTATTCAACCCCTTGTATGTAAGAAGACATTAAGTTTCATTCTGGATTTAACAGGCAGCCAATGAAGAGAAGCCAGTATAGGATATATGCTCTTTCTTTCGCATTTTGGATCAACTGAAGGCTTTTTAGGGAGTTTTTACAACAGCCTAATAATAATGAATTACAATATACTCCAGTTTAAAATTAATGACTGGTCCAGACAGGAATCAAATGAGGAATATGATCAAAACTTTTTCTTCACATCTAATCTGCTGTTCATAAAGAAAAAGTTAAAAGATATGCCACCAGCTGCTGAAAAACGGTGGGTAAGTCTAGCTGTTTGGTGTATGTTAGTGGAAAGAGAAATGAATCCTATCACTAACCAACACTCAGCAATTACTTTCTTCTCATTTCTTAGTGCAGCACTGTTTAAATTTGTAATTCCAGTAGAAGCTCGACATGTTTGTTATAATTATATGAAAGCACATGAAAACTATATTTGAAAATAAGTAGCACACATATGTAATATGCATGTGTGACCCAGACATTATATGTTTTGTTCATGTTAACACCAGGCATCAATGTGGGCCCAGTGGTGGCAGGAGTGATTGGAGCCCGGAGGCCACAGTATGACATCTGGGGAAACACAGTGAATGTAGCCAGCAGGATGGACAGCACTGGAGTACAAGGAAAGATACAGGTACAGCTCTTCAGTCCACATGTATCTCTTCTCTGTTACCTATCCTTCTTCTTTCTATTCCCAAATGTAACAATGTACAGATCTCACTAAGATTACAAGCTGCTGCTGTGTTATGAAAATACATGCAACACAGATCAATATTGCAGTCATAGATAAAAAAATAAAAAATAAAAACAGCATAAAGGTGTCCAGCTAAGATATTTAGAGTGCTATTTGAACTAAAAAGTTAGCGGTTTTGGGGTAACTTTTCCCTGAGTTGGGTGGTTTTTGCTGGACATATCTGAATATTAAGGATGTTCCTTGAAAGCACTTGCATAGACTCATAAAATAATCTCTCTTAGTCATCACCTAAGACCCTCCCGAAGCATGTAGTGGTGTATTTAGCTGTGGAGACTGTGCCCTCTGAGTGTTAATTTTATACATTTAGGGCTTTCCTGGGGTACTTTCTTTGGGCAGTGAGTGTGCTGCCTGTAGCTAGTAACAGCAGCTGGTGGCACTTTAAATGCAGTGACCAGTGACCAAGCACTGCTGTCTCTTTTGCGCTCTGTAAGTAAAGCACATGTTTCACTGATGGAGACTCAGTGAAGCACAGTAATACTACACCACACCACACATGTGGAGGTGTGGGCGTGTTTATGCTGTGCCGTAAAACATAACCACCGTGAAAAAATCAGAAAACAACTGTTTAATTCTCTGCTGTGCTCTCACTCACACCGCATAGGTAGATCAGTCATTCTCTGGCTCGCTGCTAGGTCGCTGCTTTCTTTCTCTCTCTCGCTCATTTGCAGCAGTTGCTGCATGCTATAGCTTTTTATTATTGACATGACTAGTTCTCATTTGACAAAGGTAAACAGATTAGAGGGTGTTATTTGGAAATTTCAGTTCAGATAAAGTTCATGTGTTTCATTATTTTCATATATTCAATTCAATTTTCTTTATATAGCATCAAATCACAACATCAGTCGCTACAGCTAAAACCTAACAATCAGAAACTCCCAAGCAGCACTTGGTCAAAATCGGAAGGAAAAACTCCCTTTTAACAGGAAGAAACCTCTGCCTGAACCTGGCTCAGGGAGGGGCATTTGTTGCGACCCACTGGCTGGGCGGGTGGAAGACAGGATCACAGACACAGTGTGGAAGATGATGACTAAATACAGTGGTGTATAGACAGAGTAAAAGGAGGTGATTGAAGAAATAACACAGTGCATCATGGGAAGCCCCCAGTGGCCTAGGCCTATTGCATCATAACTAAGGACTAGTTCAGGGTCACCAGATCCAGCCCCAACTATAAGCTTGATCAAAAAGCAGCTCAAAATGAAAAACATGTAAACTAAGATACATAAACTTTACAGTCTTCTCTGCTAAAACTTAGATGTCCAAACGGTGCTGTTCTAACCATGAATTAGAAAAAAGAAAAATAATGTTTTTAGTGATTAGAGCAGAAATCCTACAGGACTCGGTTCTCGCCCGCTTCTTTTATATGTAAATGACTTTGCTTTATACTTGAAAGGAAATTTTCTTATGGTAAATTTTGATTTCGATAGGGTAAGTCTGCTTTCACAGCATGATTTGAAAACACGAGTTGCCTCATATTGTGTGGATGTTTTCCCATAACAGTGAAGGAAGGTGGAGGAGTACAACCAATAGTGGGATTTAGGTTAACATATTTTCAGAAGGTATCAGGAAGTCAAACTAGCAACATACATACATTTAGACTTATTCAGCACTGGCATTATGAACGGGCCTTGGGGGTCCAGGCTGGTCCAGGCTGGTCCAAAAAGTCACATTAATTACTCAAGCTCAAGTTAATTATTCGCACTGCAAAAACAGCCCCACATGAAATGAGCCAAATATTCTAAAATCTTGTCTTCTTTTGAGAAAAAAAAATCTGCCATTGGGGTAAGCAAAAGTTGCTTGACTAGAATCCTTAAAACTACCAAATGAATCTAACTGCTGTATGCCTTTAAACTAGACAAAACTGTCTAAAATTTATGCTTAATTGAAAAAAATTTGACTTATTACATGCAGCAAAGGGCCGGCCGCTCTCTGCCATGTGGCATGAGGGCACCCGCTCAATACAGTGAGCTAAACTGGTGCCCATTAAATTCATTTCTTAAATGAAAAAGTTGTTTAAGTGGACTTGCTCTTGAAATAAGAAAAATAATATTATTCTTATTCATGAATTTCAACCAAACCATTGTCCTACCCTGTAACTGGTAAATAAAGCTCAAGAAAACGCTAGACATGTTTTCCTAGAATAAGCTTAACTTTCTTGTGCAAAACTTGGTTGTTAAGAATGTGTTTTCTTTTTAGGCAAAAAATAAGAAAAAAGTTGTTTTTTTTCCTTTTTATTTTAGTGCATCTGCAGCAGCTACATAATCAGCATTACTGTGGAGGACTAACCTTGGAGCAGATATTCTTATGCAAATCGGACTTTGGGAAGTTCCCTTCCTGTTTATTTAGCACTAAAAGAGGTCATTCATCAGCTTGTGCAGCTACAATGTACTAAGGACAAAAGTAGTATCTGTTTAGCTTTGAAATCAGGTGTTTTCAGTCACAGCTATATAAAATAAGGCACCTAGCCATGCAGTCTGGCTGTACAAACACTGGTGAAAGAATGGGTCATTCTACACAGATGAATATAGGCATGGTACTGTAATAAGATGGTACTTTTGCAACAAGTCACTTTGTGAAATTCCCTCCCTTATAGATATTTCACGGTCAACTGTAAGTGGTATTATTGTGAAATGGAAGCATTTAAGAACCACAACAACCCAGCCATGAAGTGGCAGACCACATAAAGTTACAGAGCAGGGTCACTGAGTGCTGTGGTGCATGGTGCCTAAAAGCCAACACTGTGCTGACTCATTAAACCTCCTCGGGCATTAACATTTGCACAAAATTGGGAGCTTCGTGTCATGGGTTTCCATGATCAAGCAGTTCCTCTAGGTGTAATGTGTAGGTGTCCCAGTACTTGTGTCCATAGAGTGGAGGTTTAAAGCATGACCTCACTTGTAAATTGCAAAACAAATGGAGATGTGGTGATGATATGTTGTGCTCATAGTTCGCTCCCCTAGTATATGATGATTTGACTGATGCGCTCCTGCGCCGAGAGAAAATGTCTCTCCTGTTTGTCTCCAGCTTTGTATCTGCAATCAAAGATATTGATGATATGCTCAGAGTGAACCTGCTCTGATCTGTGAAAAGCACAGAGTACCAGTGGTGGCAGTTCTGGTAGTCTGCTGCCACTAGGGCTTCAGAGTGCCAGGCAGTGGGCACAGAGCTCACTGGAGGGCATTGGGCCCTTAGGTCACCCTCATGAAGTCTGTTTCTGAGTGTTTGGTCAGAGACATTCACACCAGTGGCCGGCTGGAGGGCATTGTGCAGCTCTAACAGTCCTCGTGCTGTTCTTCCTTGCACAAGGGATGGGTTAAGGACCTTCTGTGTGATTCCTCACTACCATACAAAATAAATATTTTTATTACATTTTCTAATATTAAAAAAAATATACTAAAATAAGAAGATTACCAATAGTTCCTCCTTCTGTAAGATCCACTTTTATCTTTTCTTTTTGTGTTCAGGTGCAGATGTAATTCTTTGCCCACATAATATTTTTATTTGTCTTTTTTAAAAAGCATATTATTGTTGCTTCATTGTTTGCAAACTCCTTATATATTTACTTGTGCAATCTCTTGTTCATTTTTGTCATGTCGTAGGTGTGTCACGGTAAAATATTTGGTCATAAAGCTCATCAAACGTCTGTGTGCCTCCACCAGGTAACAGAGGATGTCTATCGCCTCATCACCAATTACTACAATTTTGTGTGCCGTGGCCAGGTCAGTGTGAAGGGCAAAGGTCAGATGCTTACATACTTCCTGGAGGGACGCAGACAAGGCAGCAGGCCATCTCAAACCCAGCAACAGCCTGGCAACGGTGAACGCCGGGCCAGTGCGTTCGCCCACGGCAGTGTGTGCACCAGGCTTAGCCCCGCCCCGACGGTGACCACCTACGCCGCTATGAGGACCCCAAGCCCAAGTGTGGCTAAACCAACCACATCCACCAGCACCACCAGGTACCTGCCCTCTGTTCCCACTGCAGTGGTGTGAAGGGCACTGTCTCCATCGTGACTACGAAAAAATAAGAATGTAAGAGTGGAGGTGGGTGAGTAACACAGATGGCTGTAGCAGAGAAAGGCTATTTAAAGAGGAAAGGTTGTTCTCCACTCTTCTTCTTCTGTCTGTGGAAGGCAGGGAGGCTGAGACACTGATCATCCAATGGGAAGCCCGGATTTGGGCCTAAAGCCTGGAACCTCAGGCGTTCTCGATCAGACTGTCCCTCCACATTCGAACCCTGTTTGTTGTTTCACACAGCGGGATGTCATGAACAGGATACAGGATGCCACGTTGCTCTGTCAAGGCCAAGGATGTCTCCAGGATTTCATAGCCGACTGCCAAAAAACTGGATCCACCACTACGATAAACTAAATAAGCATAAAAATAAAAACACATCGCAATGCACAATTGAAAGTGTAGCACACAAACCTGTCACAACAACTGTGTCCCGAAATCTAAGAACGTTAGCTGACTCTTTTCTCCCCGTCTAAAACCAAAACAGTGCTGTTGCCTTAGCGACCACTCTTCACAATGAGATTTTTGCCATTTTTTTGTTGCCTTTTAGATTGATTTATCAGATTAATTCATTTTAGGGGCATCATTGTCCTAGAGACAACAGTGTTTAAAGTGGTTGAAGCCAATTGTGGAATTTTAGATGGCAGTTAATGACACGAACTTGCCAAAATACATCAAGGCGTTGCCTTTGACCATTTGTGGGTGGTTGATGCTGTATGCTTCATTTCTGCCCCTTCGCTGAACCCCTCGTACACGAGGCAAGCTCTTGATTCAGTGAGCCGAGCTGCTCAGCGTCTTTAAGTGCATGATGCCACTGCTGCATTTCAGTCATGTGTGCTGTCTGTTTCCCTGTGATGCTTGACTTCCAGATTCTTCCTTGTCAAAGTGTAGCAATAAAGCAGTTTGTCTCCTATCTCAGCCTATTCACTCCTTGCATGCTGTAGCCAGCTGGATCCTACTTTGACCTGATAGTGTTTGTAGCCAATAGAGTGTGCATAGCTAGCCACACCAGTCTGTATCTGTGGAGTTGAAGCATGAATTAGAAAACCTATTTTTAGTATTGTGCGAGTGTGATTCCTTCTTCCTCAATGAATTATATTTAAAAAAAAGAGAACTTTTTTTCTGTGTGCTTGTTTACAAAGAAATATTTTCTAGTGTTGAAAAATATTCTGTTCTACTATTTTTATGAACTCGAAGCTGCTTTGGAAAGGGGGGAAAAAAAAGAAACCTTCTGTTTATGAGGAGATTCCCACAAACCTCTGTGTCTGGATTCCTCATGCAAACCCAGATGATTTATTTTACGGTATAGCATGCTACTCACAGTATGGCTTACCACAGCCATTAACTTTCCTCTAATCTGTACGAGCATGCACTGCCTGGAAGCCTGCAGATCAAACATGCATGCTTTGATGAAGCACTAATGCAGGCGGAGCAGCGGACACACGTTGACTGTGTTTTATTATAGTCCTCATGCATGCGCTAAAGGTAGCGGTCCTCTTGAATGTAAGGTGCTTAATTGACCCGTGTCTTCTTCATGAGCTTGGTGTGCAAACCTTTTTGAGGACATATTCAGGATAGATAGACTTCAGGCCTGGGGGGGAGAGGTTCCTCCTCCTCCTCCCTGCTCCTGCTGTAATCAACAGGTAGCTGGTTTTCTAATGTGCCAACCTATTTTCATAAACATATCAGACTTTTTCGTGTTGAGCTGTAGCACAACTGAATGCGTTGCTACGGTTATTGTGGATTTTCTTTTGTTGGATGCCTGTATTTTTACTGTTCGAGCTGATTGAGTTTTGTTACTCAAAACAATGGCAAGTGTCGATTTTGATCAGATTTATTTGGAACCTGACAGAAATTACGTTGGACTTATCATATTTAAAATAGATTTTAAATCTATATGGTAGCTTGAGTGCTTAATTTAAGTTTATAAAAGGTTTAAAATGAGGATTTTTTATACACTTGCTTTAAACAATTAATTGAAAGTTGATGAACAGGAATTGTGTACAATATTTTTCCTGTAAATTGGATATTTTCATACTGTATGATACGGGTTTCAATTGTTATATGTAGGTATTACTAGCTATTATTGTACATTGTAGAGAGATATTATGGATGATACAATATTTGTCAAGTTCTTTTGTTGAAGATGTATTTATTGAGATGTTTTATGTGAATGTAAATTTTGGTAAAGAAAATATTTTATACTAAAATATAAGTGTTTGCACTGCAATTATATTGACGTACGATGATTATGAAGAATAAAGCCAGTGGAGACGTGTCTCCTGGACTAAGAACTCTCATTCTGTGCTTATTTTGAACAAACACAGACAGAAATGCACATACAGAGTGCATATGGAGAGGACACGAAACTCAGTTAAACAGTTACGTAACGCTAGAAAAACAGAGTAGCTCATGTAAGAAGTTGGAGCAACATCGGGGTCAGTGGCAGTTTGACTCCTCTGGTGCTGCTCAGCATTGGCGGCCTCGCGCTGACGACATAAACACGTCTGCTCTAGTAAAAACATGTCAAAGGAGTTAAGTGTGTGGGTGTGCGTACAATATGCCTTAAGTTTATTGCTCATAACGGTTTAAATGCAACAGATACACATAATAAGGGTCTATTTTTTGGTTTGTTTTGCAGAAACTACAGTGCAGGTTTTTTTTTATGTTGTGTCAAATCATAAGACATCTTAGGCAAACATCTAGAAGCGAGTGTCACAACTCAACAATCTTCAAGCATTCACTAGACCAGGTATTTGCATATAAGGAAACACCAGTCAAATGTGATAAGGATCCACAAATCTACCAAACACAGTCCACAATCCACAATGTATATTTTGTCTTGTCTCCATCCCCTCACCCCTAACCGGTCGCAGCAGATGGCCGCCCCTCCCTGAGCCTGGTTCTGCCAGAGGTTTCTTCCTGTTAAAAGGGAGTTTTTCCTTCCCACTGTGGCCAAATGCTGGCTCTTAGGCCTTGAGATGACTGTTGTTGTAATTTGGTGCTGTATAAATAAAATTCTATTTGAATTAAACACTGAAAGAGATCTAAAGTTAAAGAACAATGAAATACTTTTAGTGTTTTATACTTTGATGTACTTTTCTCCTATCTCCCATGCTGAAGCAGAAGCTTTTTAATGGTTTGTAGAACATAAAAAGCTGTGATGTTAAAACTAAAATGAACAATCAGCACACATACATGGTTGAGAGGACAATTTCAGTGGGTCAGATTAGGCTGAAACTACTTCTGTTTTTTTGTTTTTCTTTTTGGGCCAGGTTGTAAATATGCTATAAAGTTGGATATTAGGATTACACATGGGAGTCTAGTGGGATTAAGAGCAATCTTCTTAAATATTTTGCACTGCTTTCATTTTTTCATTCCCCAGAGGTTACCAATTCATGGAAACTCAAATTCCCCACCCACCCTTAGGCAGGACTTGGCAAATGTGGGGAGGAAGAAAGCTTTAACAGGAAACATTCACAGTGCTTAGGGCACTCCTCCTGCTTAGGGCAGTTAAAATATTTTGCTTATGAGAAAAATGTAAGTTTCTCATGATTTTTACATATAAAAGGCATCAGGACGTCAGTGGGTATTCGTATGTGTCTTTTCCCACCCTCACCCACCTCACCCCACCCCACCGAAGGCGTTGGTGAGAGAAAAGGAATGTTTCGTCCTGTCACAGGAAGACCCGACCTCTAAACATTCATCAGTGCTGTGAAAATGTGTGTGTGTGTGTGTGTGTGTGTGTGTTTACCACTGGTGTGGAAATGCCATGGCATGCGGAGCATCCTGCGTGACAGGTTGTCATGGCAACACGACAAGAATACACGCTGACATGTAACCAAGGTTGTGTTTTTCAGCGGGTAAATGATAAACCAGTAACCTCCACCCTCGTTCTTCTTCTATTAGCTTTGTGCTGATTGTGTGCAATCACCACAGAGGATGTCAATATTCCACTTGTTGATAACCGAAAAATTTACATCTCTGCGTGTGTGTGTGTGTTTACCACCTGATGGACTCTCCAATATGATGAAAGATGCCCGGTCAGGAGTGCCAAGGTAAACACTCACACTCATTTACAGCTGTGGTGTAGTGGAACGGCCGTCTATCTGCAGCCTGAATCAGACACTGCAGAGCTGAGATGATGACGGCAATGAGGCTGACCGAGACACTTTGAAGGGTTATGGATAGTTTTACTACACTGCTTACTCAATGACTCTGTGTGTCATAGAATCACTTACTGTAAACGTTGCTGTCATTTCAACACTGGAGCGTAGGAAGAAAAACACAACCTGACTGCGAAAACAGCATTTGTGTGTATTAACTGCATAGATGTTTGCAACATTTTAACCCCTCTACTTTAAAAGGATGATGGGATCATCACCCTGCTGGGGGTGGACTCCCAAGTTTGTGAGTGTGATAACTCAAGGATGAGGCGCTTTAGGATTTTCAAAATGATACCAGGTGCATCTACTAGAAGGCTGAGTGGCCGTCAGCATTGTTATACTAACTTGCAGACATATTTGTATTTGTCTACAAATGTCTGTAACTACAGTTTGTAAGGGAGTCAGACCAAACAAAGTGATGAACTAGCAGCTCAGCATCAAACATGGATTGCATTGGCCAAATCCACCCGAGAACCTAACTAGCCTAAGGCTATTAAAGAGCAATTTAAGGTATAGTAGTGCTGTTAGATCAAAAATATAATACACTAAGACATATGAAATCATCATTAGAAGAAAAACAACACTGTAAACACACAACATTGTTGGAGAGGAGTTGCTCTATACAATGGTCCCTCGCTATAATGCGGTTCACCTTTGGCAGCCTTGCTGTTTCGCTGATTTTTTTGTGCAATTATGCTTTTTTTTTGTTTGTTTGTTTTTTACAGCACATTGTGTTCTGCGTCCTGATTGGCTGTAGACCATTGTCAATCAATCTCGTGCCGTGTCTCCTGTACAGTACAGGATGCATTCACCGTGTCAAATTTACATAAATCTTCGATCGCTAGCAGTGTGTGACTCTGAAGTGCTGTACGTTTATGTACATGTATGTTTGTAAGTTTTCTCCCCGACAAACACAACTAAATGTTGATGAAACGTTTTGCACTGTCAAAAGCAACTGCGGGTGCCTTTGGTTTCATTCTATAATACTGGACTTAATTTTCTACAAAGGTTTGAACTTTGAGAGTGTTTAAACGAGAGAAAAGTGTGAAAATGCTCATGCCTGTCTGAGAAAAGTGTATAAAGTGTGTAGTGAGTGGCTTTACAGGGGCGATCGTGGCTCAAGAGTTGGCAGTTCGTCTTGTGATCGGAAGGTTGCCGGCTCGAGCTCCGGTTCGGACAGTCTCGGTCGTTGTGTCCTTGGGCAAGACACTTCACCTACTGCCTACTGGTGTTGGCCAGAGGGGCCGATGGCGCGATATGGCAGCCTCGCTTCTGTCAGTCTGCCCCAGATGAATAGTGGTATTGTAAAGCGCTTTGAGGGTCTCGAAAAGCGCTGTATAAATGCAATCCATTATTATTATTAAACATCTATAATAATTGTAAAAAATAAAGTTGGCTACTTTGCGGATTTCACCTATCGCGGGTTATTTTTGGAACGCAACTCCAGCGATTAACGAGGGACCACTGTATCTCAATCTTGATGTCTTATTCATGAGTTGGGTAAGAGCAACACTTACACTCTTGCTACTATTCTTCTATCACACAACACCCTGACACTCATCTCTATCCATTCCACCCGGCCTCCACTCTGTTCTCCACCTTATATTTTATACACTCTCTTTTGTTTTCAATGGTTGACCCCAGGTATTTAAACTCATCTACCTTAACTATCTTAACTAGCTGCATTCTCACCTTTCCAACTGCCTTACTAACATTCACACACGTGTATTCTGTTTTGTTTCTGCTGACTTGCATTCCTCTTCTCTCCAGTGCATACCTCCAACTCTCCAGATTCTTTTCCATCTGCTCCCTATTCTCATTACAGATTGCACAATGTTCTCTGTGAACATCATAGTAGATGAAGACTCTGGCCTGACCTCATCCGTCAACCTGTCCATCACCATTGTACAAGATGGCTTGGATTCAAACCTTCCCACTCTCACCTTGGACCGATCTGTCACTCCTACCAAGCACCTCGCCCCAATCTCTCTATCCTCATACGTGTCCTGCATCACTGTCACATACTTCTTTGACTTCCTTATGCAGTACCACAATGCTTGTGAACTTATATGCTTTCTCTAGATCCACAAGGACACAATGCTACTCTTTCTGATCATCTAACACTAAATCTATAGTGCTCTTTTTTTTTTTTTTTTAGCATGATGCCACACCGCTGATCTTAGCTTGAACAAGTCATTCCCGTATCTTCATGCTATGGTTTATCAACATTATCCCATAAACTCCAAGACTGTGTTAAATAATGTGCTTAAAAAGTCCACTGCCTCCCATTTACTCTCTAGTCCCTTAACCTCAGCACACCTCTTCACAGTTACCCTCACTTTCTACTAATCCTCTGTGCTTCCAGTACTGCTGTGTTATTACATCCATCCTCTCTCATTTTCATGATTAATGAGTTGATCAGTGTACTTATTCCATCTTCTCAACACATTGTCTTAAATTGTTAG
Source organism: Perissodus microlepis (assembly GCF_051167445.1). Classification (NCBI taxonomy): domain Eukaryota; kingdom Metazoa; phylum Chordata; class Actinopteri; order Cichliformes; family Cichlidae; genus Perissodus; species Perissodus microlepis. The sequence goes on along the minus strand of NC_140477.1, from coordinate 26,165,192 downwards.
CACATTTCCGTCTCTGCCCCTAAGCTGCCACACAACCTTTCCAGCTCAATGATTCTATCTAGCCACTTGATATAAGTTCTTTTCATCTTCCTTAGTGTACAGTTTCCTATAAGCTTTTTCCTTTTCCTTTGGCACCTCTCTCTTTGCTTTACTCCTATCCTCCCAGCTACAGTGGTCCCTTTGCTATAACTCAGTTCACCAGCAGTTCGCACCGCAATTCGCTGTCTCCCTGTTTCGAGGAATTTTTTGTGTAATTTTGCATGGTTTTTTTTGTGTTCTGCATCCTGATTGGCTGTAGACCATTGTCAATCAATCTCGTGCCGTGTCTCCTGTACAGTACAGAATGTGTTCAGCTTGTCAAATTTACATAAATCTTCGATCGCTAGCAGTGTGACTGAAGTGCTGTACTGTATGTTTGTAAGTTTTATGTTTTACAGACTTAAAACATCTGTAATAATTGCAAAAAATATAGTTGGCTACCTCGAGGATTTCACCTATCGTGTTTTTTTTTAGCACGTAACTCCCGTGATAAACGAAGGACCACTGGCTACATGACTAGGAGTACATCCTCCACCTTGCCTAGCCTCATTTCCCACCATTTAATCCATACCTCTGCTCTCTGCCTTCACTTCACTGCTTCTTGATTACCAAAGTCATCATGCAGGCTACCATCCGATGCTGCCTAGCCACATTCTCCCCTGACAGCACTGTGCAGTCTCCTATCACTTTGTTATTTTATGTTTTTGGAGTACACTGGTTAGTGTACAAACAAATGAAATCCGTAATTTTTCAAAATGATCTCATTCTTTTGTGATATTTTCTCTACTGTGAAATCCTGAAGAGTTTTAAGACTCCAAGAAATCTGAACTCAAGGGTTCATCTAAAACTCTAGGTATCAGTGAGTGTCAAAAGATCATACAGTAATGTTTTTAAGCTTTAAAGGGCTTCACATTATACAGTCAGGCACAAGACAAATTGTAGAGCTGAAGCACATGAGTCATCCTTAAGGTTTGTTGTTGTTTTTTCAGGTTTTATCAAACCCATATGAAGCCCTAAATCTTCAAATACTTTCAGTGGACAAAACATTAAAATGAGTTTCCAAGAAAAGCGTTTCACAACCAAGCTTCTGCAAGGTTGTGAAACCAAATGCTTCCTAAGGAGCCCAAAACACAAACTACTCTTTTCTGATTAGCTGAGGGAAAAAAAACATCCTCCCACTAGATTGTTTCTCATCACAGATTTCCCCAATGCCTGAGTGTTATCTTCTGTCTTCTACAATATGTTTTTCCTACAAGCACATCAGCCCAGATACAGGCAGGGTCAGTGAACTCCATGTTGTGTAAGAACTGCAGTGACCCCTGCTAACCTACTCGTACCACTCCTTCGTGTTTGGTCTCTTCTGAACAACCATGAAGATGGAATGTGACGAGGTGCCAGAAAACAGCTTCAAACATGCAAGAAATGTTGTAATAACCTCTACAAACAGAGCAGATCAATGTGACCTGCTGTAGATTGATGAATCCTTTGAAAAACAGAGCAGCATAACAATAGTTTGACCTAGAGACTTACATCTGTAAGCACACACAGAGAACCTCCCATCACAACACATATTTTCCCCCTTACCCTAGTCAAGCAGGTAGTGTGGAGTTTATTTGTCAATACTTTGAAATATCTGAAGTTTCTGCCTCCACCCCAAAACAATAGAGGTGATATTTTGAGGGGATGCTCAGAGGCAGATCTTTCAAAGAACCACATGTTGGTTTCTTAGGATAATCCACAGGCACACTTGTCCTGTGGATTATCCTGCATATAGTTTCTGTAATGCAAGATGCAAGCTACTGGATTATAGGCATTTTCAATACTTTACAGTCACAAATTAGTACTCAGCTCTGCTGTTACTTTATAGTAAAAAACAAATCCTGGAATTTAAAGCAGAAATCATCTACACTATGTCTTGTGGTGAGAAAATAAGGCTTGTGTTTTTTGTTATTGGGGTGAAACAATCTGTCTCTATCTGTTATGGTTACTGATGAGACTGTTGACAGCCTGTTGAACTTCCCTTTCACAAAGGTTGTTTTTATTCCTCTGGTTAAAGAGATCTAACAAGCCACTTCCAAGAAACATGAAAGTGGTGCGCTGAAATAACTTTAAACCTCCATGAGTTTGGATCTATGTAGGAACAATGCCATAAAGATTCCAAACTATAATATATATATTTAATATATAATATATGTTGTAAGCAAAGTTAATTTGCTTTGTTTCATTTGATATCTACCTCTCAAAGAGCAGTAGTTATCTCTTTGAGCATAAAATGTGAAGTTATTTCCAAATGCTGACATTTTTTGACACAGGCTGTGGCTGTAACTTGTGAGGCATGTCATATGTTTACATTTCCCTGTCACAATGTAACTACAGTTAATGTGAGGGGTGGACTGTCACACACTGAGATTAAAGGATCTTGCTTGAGAATAGAGATTATGGCTAATATTGGACTGTATATGAACGATGTTGAAAACTTAAGCAGAACCTGCATTCTTTATAAAGGTCAGCAGGGGGCGACTCCTTTTGTGTTTTTCTTTTTTTTTTCCCCTTTTCCTGACGGGTTTCTGGTCTCAGTCATTAGTTTCATCATTTAATGAACAAAAATTATATCCATTTTATAAACAGCATAGTCAAATAGGAAGATAAAGCATGAAAAGCTATTGGGCAGGCTGTTGCATGTCAAGTGATCTGAGTCATCAGAGTAGAAAAACTAGTCTGTTTACCATGTACCTGCTGTAAAGTCCTAGCTTTCATATACTGTTTCATATTGTTTACTAATGAGTGGGTGGTGACACATTTAACGTTTGCAGTTGGATTTTTTTTTCTTTTATGATGTAATCACCATTGCAACCTGTGTAGCAACAAATGTTTGGCTTATTAACATATTGCCAATAGTCAAGCAAAGCTCGAAACACTGGAAAATACAAAATCCACACATATTGGTTTGTTTGCAAAGTTTTATTTTGACCTAATTCTTCATGTATTATGTAATAGCTTCAGTGTATTTAGTATAAGGGAAAAAAAACCTTGAAACATTTTGACTCATACCCAATATGTACATTAATGTAACTGAAATACTTTTTATAAAAAAATACAAAACTCTTTCCTCGTGCCCAGGTTAAACACCACTGCTTTAAAGGATCAATTGCATAGAGTATCTAGACACATCAAAATCAACAGAAGGCTACTTAATTCAGAAGCAATATAACTGTAGTTGGTAGTGCAGCTGTATAGTTAATAAAACTGTACAATCTGTTGCTTTGACTTTGTGATGACTTCATGAGCAGAAGTTGGTTTCGGTTTGCATTACACTGTCTTGATACTGATGCAGAAATACAACACCTCAAATCAGAGAACGTATTAATCACTTTTGGTTTGAATTAATTGCCTCTCTGTCTTGGTGTTGGAATAAAACAACCTTTTAATGTAAATCAAATGTATCTTTCTTAAACCTCTGTATGATTGGACGAGTGTGTTATGTGAGTGTATTATTGACCCCATTTGGAGATAATAAATTTAAAAGACAAAAGAAGTGAAGCTGAACCTTTGTCAGTATCACAAAGGGTGGTGAATGTGTTTATTCGCTGTTGCTCTTCCTAACTGTACATGAGCCTTCAGTCTCTATTTACTCAAGTGGGGATTCTTTGATGTGGATGTTTTGGACAGATCGTTCTATTGTGAATAAAGAAAGGATCTGCGGACATAGGTTGGATGGAATGTAGGGGAGGAGTGTATCTTAAGTAACCATGAGTCTGGATGGAAAACTCCATTCTGTTGCACAGGGAGATAATAACAGCTAATCCTACCAACACAACTCCCCTGACCCATTCATGAGACTGTTTCCAGTTAACTTTGCCAAGTGCAATCCTCTGGCTTGGGCTTCCTCCTACTTCTCATTAGAGCCGCAGCGAAGAGGGAAGCATTGCAGCTAAACACACAGAGTCACTCAGAAAGAGAGAGAGAGGAGGAAACTAAACACAATGGATGCTGGCGCATGGGAGACTGGATTTCCTGGGTTTCCCACACAAAAGTGTACAATCACAAGCTCACAAACATATACACTCATTTGGAAACACACTGTCCGACACACACACGTGAGCCGTCATGCAGCATGCCAAGATGCTCGGGTCTAACGGATAAATCCGTTCCCCTATTCACAATCTTAAAGTGGTGAGTGCAGCCCCCGATGCCAAACCCCAATCTATGATCTGCACTGGCTGTTTAATAAGACATAAGTGATCCGATGAAGGAAATCTTTTTAGAAGGGGAGGAGAAGAAAAAGAACAACTTTGCTGGGGATTAGCGCCATTGTGCCCACTCACATCATATTCCTGACTGCTGATTCTGACCCCTGTTACTACTGTTCTGTGAACAACTAGAGAAAGGGAACGCAGAGCACAGAGTTACAGAACAAAACTGACTAGAAATAAGGGAGAGAGGAGACAAAAATGTAATAACATGCTGCCGTGGTATATAAATACATGGGGAGTGAAAACAGGTGTGGAGAAGAAGTATTCAATGCCCTGCATAAAGTCCTGCAGCCTATTGCAACATAACTAAGGGACGCTTCAGGATCACCTGATCCAGCTTTAACTATAAGCTTCATCAAAAAATTAATTATAAGTTTTAAGCCTCCTACTTTTAGAAACTCTAGGAACTACAAGTAAGCCAGCTGTCTGACAGCAAAATGCTCTATTAGGATAATATGGTACTATAAGCTATGATGGGACCTGATTATTCAAAGTGTGTGTGTGAGAAGAAGGATTGCAGGGATTGGGAGCCAATGCAATGAAGACGGAATAGGAGAAATATAATCTAGGTTTCTAATTTTTGAAATATTGTGCAGATGTATTTAAGTATTGTTTTTGTATTTATGTATTTAAGACCAAGTAACAACTAATTAACTGTTTTAATTGTTAATTACTTGTTTTGATCATTTGGCTTCATAGACAGATATAACTGGGTATCATCAGACATATTAATCCTTCTGTAACCAGGTTTCTGTAAGGCAAATAAACCAGTCTATTAATCAAATATTAAATCATTTACTAATGTGAAGTCGGAAGACAGTCCTCTAATGTTGAATAGTCCACATTTATTGTGATTGATTTTGGCTGGTGGATAAACAAACTGGAAGTCTAATTGCGTGAAAGTGCGTGAAATGTTCCATTCTGTCCATCAGAAAGTTAACATTACAACCTGAGTGCATGAAACAAAGACTTAGTCACTTAATCACTTTGTGCTGGAGCTCAGACTTTGATTATACACCTCTAGTTAATGTTAGCATATGTAACTCCTGCGAAATTAAATGTCAGAAAGATTAAAACATTTTGAGCAAGAGGTCAAATTGACACATGGGGAGATTATTTCAAAACAAATCCTGGTAGACCCAAAGCTACTTTTACTTGTTTTGTATCCAAAAGGACACAATTATAATAAAAATGAACAGACACTAACGGACGTCAGACTTTGAAATGCCAAAAACACAATGGTATTGTATTAGAGGGAAGAAAATCCAAACTTTACACACATCAAATGATGCAAAACCTTCCTCTAGAAAAAGCAAAAACTATTTTCTGTGGGACAAAGTGGATTTAAAAAGGTTCGGTTTCCCTTTGTTAACATTGTAAAGAATTTGCATCTGGCAGAGGGTAAATCAGAACAGCTGTTTGTTTTGGACCTCACCAAAACTTGTTGTAAGTTGGATGTCAGTTTGGTGTTGGTGTTTTTAGAATCTCTGCTGTTTTCTTTTTGTTTCTTTTTTATTTAGATAAAAATAATACTATAAAAAAGTAAATGAAACAAATGTGGCCATTAGATATAGATATATTAGATATAGGCTACATTAAAAAAAAAAGTAAGATAAAAACATGAACAGTTGTGCAAAATGCGTAAACATTATAGACAATATGTGTTTATAAGTGTGTTCCCCTTGCCTCATACATGGTGAAAAGTATGAATGATTTCCTAAACAGATTTTTCTGTGGCATGGATTGCTTTGGATGGACTCCCCATATTGTGGAGACGTTTCTTGAGGGATCATCTGCATCTCAATCAAACATTTACAGGTTTTCACTACTTTGATTGATCCTGCTGACATCTCTGCAGTTTCAGACCTAAGAAAGATGGACTGCATATGGCACTTTTCTATTTGAACACTCAAGGTACTTTCTTCTGAAAACTTCATTCGCGCACACATTTAACCTAACGTTAACACCCTCACATGGATGCATTGGAAGCAACTCAGAGTTCAGCATCTTGTCCAAGAACTAGAGGAGACGAGGATCGAACCTCCAACATTCTGATTGGGAGACAACCTGCCCGGCCTCCTGAGCAGCAACCGAAGACTGAGCTGAAATTTCTGAGCATAAACTTGAGTCTGTTTATTACCTTACTGTACACTCCTGCACGTATGTCTTACCAGAGATCATAGATGCACTGTTAACCATCTCTCCCACAGTCTGTGATTCTCTCTCTCTGTCCAGTCTCCTTGTTCCTTTCTGCACGTATCTCAGGCTGCAGAGCTGCGTGTTCCTGCTCTGTGGTTAGTGGCCTCACCATCCAGCCACGCTTCGATTGTTTGTTGCATTGAATGTTATTTGTTACCTCTACACTCTTTTGTTCTCTCGTTGCTTTCTCCTCACCCTGTACCTGGTATTTCCAGAGGATTCTTCCTGATAAAAGGGAGTTTTAGTGCTGGCACAAAGAGGATTACTGGATAGTTGGAGGTTCCATTTGTAATTCTATAGAGCCTTTAAAATATAAAGTTCACTGCGATTACTATTATTGTGCATGAAGACAATAATAAGTACATAGAGGCAATTCAAGCAGTTTTTCAGTTTTTCAGGAGAAGTAGATAGAGAGTAGCATTATTCAATTCGATTCAATTTTATTTATATAGCGCCAAATCACAACAACAGTCGCCTCAAGGTGCTTTATGTTGTACAGTAGATCATACAATATTAGATTCAGAGAAAACCCAACAATCATTATCCACCATCCACAGCCATGTAAGAATCTGGTGATTGTTTTGCACCATAAGCTGTAAGTAATAATGTATAGTATGACTGTACAGACACAAATTTGCCCCTATTGCTGCATCTTTACGCCTGTCATGAAAGGTTGTTTGTTTTTTTATTATTGTTATCAAAACACTTCCTTTTTGTTCTTATGTAAAATGAAAAGATAAGACATAATTGAGGCTGATCAAACGATATGACACTGAATGCATATTTTTTATGATATGTGATAACCGTGAAGTAAATAGTCTTCCAGTCACAGATACGGTAACTAAAGGTATGGGTGTTAGATTGACCAGCTTTAACCAAACAAAATTCCTACTTGCAGAAGTGCCTGGTGGATTTTAGGAGACTAACAGATGATGTCATCAAGACTGAATGGCTAATTATTAGTTGAGACTCACTGAAGGGAATTTCCATCTCATTCTCTAGTGTGGTTTTTGTCCCGTCTCCCTCCTCTCACACCGCACTGAGCCAGATGGGTAAACTTCCCTGAGCCTGGTTCTGCTGAAGGTTTCTTCCCGTTAAAAGGGAGTTTTTCTTTCCACTGTCACCGACTGTTTGCTCATAGCCAACCAGCTAATTGTTGGGGTTTTTGCTGTATTATTGTACAGTGTTATAAAGCGCCTTGAGGGGACTGTTGATGTGATTTGGCGCTATGTAAATAAAAGTGAATAATTAAATTGAAATGAAATTCTCATCCCCAAGACATCAATCAAGATGTCAGTGTTATGACGGTAACAAGTGTGGATAATTATGTCACAAGATCTCTTTGTCTTTGTCATTTGTGCCACTGTGTCTGACTGAAACCCTTCAGATAAGCCATTCCTCTGCAGACAAACTGTTAGCTGTTTGACAACTACTCATTCAAGAATTTTTCATATGAACAGAAGATGTTCTAGCTTCACGGAGGGCTTTCTTATAAAGCAACAAACTATTTCTCCAGGCTAAATGATGATCTTCTAAATTTGTGACACGCGATTTCCTCTCCGGCTTACGACTTGTCTGTTTTAGGCTACGTGTTTGAGAATTATACCAGGAAGTCAAGTACTTCTGATTTGAGGCTCTATTTTTCACAGGAGCTACAGTATCCAGTGTCATACGTAGTGAGGCGGTAAAATTATTAACAAGATAATTGACTTCTGTTGGAGTAGTGTTCAGGTAGCTGCTCTGCTCTGTGTTGGTCCAGAGCATTGAAGACGATAACAGTGTTTGGATTATATTCTTAAACTTAGTTACAGCACTTTCAGAAAGACATCAAATTTAAATGTTGTCATGAAATGATCAGAACAGAGCAGAGTTTTCTGGAAACACTGTTCATATGTTAAAACAAGATCTAGAGTGTGATTAAAGTGGTGGGTGGGTTCTTTTACACCCTTTCTTTACTCTAATAGGGACCACAAATTACAAAATGAACACCATCTAGGATGTAAGAGTTTGCTTAGGTCACAGATCAAAGCAGTCAAGGGCCATTTTCATATAGACTTCTATACAATCTGACTTATTTTGAATTCAGACAATCTGCCTCCTGCTGGCCATTGGAAAGAATACAGCTACTTCCACGTTCTTTTCATTTTTCATAGCTGAAAGTTACGTTCCTCTGTTATATGCAGTCTGTGTTTTCAGAATTCGTTTATATAACTTTATTTGTATAGAAGCTTTTGTCTCAACAAAAGCTTAGATCTGAGATTAGGGTGATTCCAGGTCCTGCACAGCTGACTGACAAGTAATACAATGTTGAAAAGAGCTGAACAGAGTAAATAAAAGACAAGTATAAATCTCATAATTTTGTAAAGAAGAGAAAAAACAACATGTTATTCAATCAATATTTACTGTGAACAGCCTTTGACTATAAGGCAGCATGCATTTTCCTCTTGCACGGTGTTTCTTGTCGGGTCCTTTGGGATGATTTTGTTGAATTTCTTATCGTATTCTCATGTAATCCTGGACTGACTCATGGAGAGAGTACTGTGGGGGCCAGACCATCTGTTGCAGTACTCCTGTGTCATCATGCCACAGATGTTGCCTGATTAATGACGAACACGTGCTGATGGTGTTAATGTGTGACAGATGAGAATCTAAACACATTAAGTGGATGTAAAACTTTTGCACAGTGCTGTATGTAAACCTCAGAGAACTTTCAGCGTCAGCGCTCGTGCAGGTGTGCGTTCCTTGAGTGGGTGTGATTGCAAACAGCCCTGTTTTTCTCATCCCTTCTGTCGTGGAAACCTCCCCCCTCCACCCGCCTCTCCCGACGCCCTCAAGAGGGCAAGGTTTAAATCACCTTAAGTGAATCTGGGGGACCAGCATGCGTGTTTGTGTATGTGTCAGTGTGTGCTTGCGTATATATGTGGGCGTGAGTAGCTCCTGACAGAACCAGACTGTTTTTCCCGTTGCTCTTTGTCAAAGATAAACATTCCAGTCTTGGGACGTTCAATGCCATGTGCCGTTTGATCTCCTCATCATGTGACACCTGAAAGAGGTGGAAAGCCCTTCTTATCGTGGATCTCCCAAACACAAACCCTGCAGAAAGCACACAGGGAGGGGGGCTTTGTGTTCAGGGTCTCCGGCTTGTTAGGGATCTGGCTGCGTTCATGTGTTTTTGAAAAAGTAGGGCCGACTCTGACCTGAGATAACTCTGCTCTGTTTGACCAGTCCGCCTCTCTGATCTGACAGCAGAAGAAAACCCCACACAGCCTGGCAGCTACCACATGTAGCTTTTCTATGAGAATACTTCACATGTTTTAATGCCTCGTGTCTCTCCCACTTTATATCAACCTTTAATTACACAGATGTGTGCTTTACAGCTATGTAAGGCAATATCACACAGTATCACAAGGACCAGCTTTAAACGGGGGCATTTGAGGGCTTGTAAAAAAATATTTTGAACTGTTTAGGGTTAAGGAACATTCTCTATTATTTTTTTTAAAAAAGCAAAGAACATTTGGGTCACATGAAAATAAAAAGTGCAGCCAGCTCCCAGCGACCCTGGAGACCAGATTCCCTCACAAGGACATAGACTGCAAGCATCATCCTGAAAACACAGTTCAGCTGAGGACAGATGCTGCACATACCCCAGGAAACATGACTTTGATGACTTTGATGACTTTGATGACAGCGTATTGTTTGAACAGGTAAACTGGCAGCAGGGGAGATAAGTGGCAGTTAACACTAAAGTTAAAAAAATGTTCAGCACAACTTTATGTCTGCTCATTTGATGACTTTGTTAAAAAAAACAAACAGAACAGGAAGCACTTCACTCCCTGGGAAGTATTTACTTTTAAGGGAATAGTATTGTATTTTGTATCTATTCATGCTGTTTTCTTTGTTCTTTTTTAAACATACTTTAAGAAATTTGTAGTGGAGTAAAAATCAGATAAGGGAAGCATGACAGATGTTTACTGTTATTACACAGTGACGCACTGGTGATGCAGGAGTAGGTCATGGATAACAGGTACTGATTTGTAAATAAGTGTACATGAATAACTTGAGCTGCAGAATGTTTTGCAGATAAAAGACAATTTATGAAAATTTGGGCTAATTTGACCTTGAAGCAGAAGTCAGAGGTCCAAACTAACATTATGTTTATCCCTATATTATTCCTAGATATCATTCCTTATACATCTATATGGTGTCAATATAAACAATGGCAGGAAGAAACATGGTTTTAAATAGCTCTATATAGCATTATTATAACTTTGACCTTCAGGTTAATTTATTGACCTTGAAGGAGAGGTCAGGGGTCAGATGTGACATGACATTTTAAATCATTATACGATGCTTCGTATATATTTTTACAACACACACCACCTTATATTTTCAAAGTTATAAGTTTGTCCAGCTTTCACCTATAAATCATTACAGCAAGCTGACTTCAGAGACCTTGGTGGAAGTAAGTCACATGTTCATGGATCGCTAACATGACCGAACTCTACACCCATACAAAGTTTTATCAGAATTCGTTCAAAACTTTTTGATCTATGTTTGCAGACAGAATGGCACGCATGCACACAAAAACTACCAAAAGCATAACCTCCTTGGTTGCAGTAATAACATTAATAAGTGGAAATGTACTGCTAATAGCACTGGCACTGCATCTGTAAAATAATGTCCAATATTATGAGTACTACTCTGCAGCATTATGAATAAAATGATATCGAACTGTTTGAAAACTTGGTTAAAATCCTTTGATATGAAATTATACACTCTTATAAACGATATACTCCTGTAAAGTTTACAAAGCTTTATAGGAGTTTTTGTTTTTTAAACTTTACAGCAGGACTGTTTTGTTATGCTGACATTGCATTAGATTAATGGGATACTTTATTATGTGCACAGTGACTATGGATTATGGTTCAAAGCCCCAGAGACAGCTGAACTTTTGTCAGGAACATTAAAGGACCTTAGATGTAAGCTGCTTTCCTGTGTAGTAGCTGGTTAGGATTGAACTAATTGTCTGACAGTTTTAACCCTTTATGCACTAGTCTATTTTTTTAAGATTAAAAAGGTGTTCCTCATATTCATTTAGTAATAGCTTCACAACTATGAGACCAAAATAAACAAACATAGACTGTAAGATACTTGGGGCTGAATTGTGATGTTTCTGTTTCCCAGTCAGCTTATCAAACCAACATTTATCTCCTGCCTACTCAAAACTGTGAATTAAATGCAATCAAGTGCAACTCTCAAAGTGATATATGAGATAAATAAAATACAAGTAAACATAAAATAAAATGCTGTACAGCCCTTGCAAAAGAAAAAAAAATGTTTTGCCAACTCTAAGTCGAGAAAGGATGCTGTCAAAGGACTTCCTGTCCTGTGAGAGTGAGAAAAAATAAACACCATTAGGACATCCTGTAGGACATAGTGTATAAGCTGCACATGTGCACGTGTTTTATTGGTGAATGGCCTGAATGCTGCCTCTGTCCTTTTAACCCTCGTAAAAGGAGCTGCTGTGGCTCAGGGGGTCACCCAGACTTCAGAAGCCATCAGAAGGCCAGTGGTTTGATCCCTCGGCTCCTCAAGTCTTTATGTTTATGTCGAACAAGGAAAAACTTATGTGGTCATAGTGCTAACAACAAGTGACTAAAGTGCATACAATAAAGTGCTGCGTGGGAGTAGAGTAAAGGCATTTGAGTACTTAATAAAGTTTTTAAATATCGTACATAAATACCACTATATTTAAACCTCACTGGTCTGTTACCAGATGGACTATTGACGTCACCTTTTGGTTTGTCCTGTTTTCAAGCCCTCGAGTTTATAATTTTGGTCATTGTCATCTCATGTTGAAACTGAGGACATCGGACACTCACATCCATACCAACTTGAACATCACACATGGAAACACACACTAAAGTTCTGCTTCACCCTAAACCAGGGGTGTCAAACATAAGGTCCAAGGACCAGGACTGGCCCGACAAAGACTCTAATGAGGCCCACTGGATGGTTTTTGGAAACGCTTTGGAGGGCATAAATTTTGGATTTCTAACTTTATTTAACATGGCTTTCAGCTTTTACTACTGATAAAGACTTGCCCCATGGCCATTCATATAACAACAAAGTAACTGAGTAACAGACAAACAATTACAAACAATTACACGACAAAAAGATTGCTGTTTTTTAGTATCTCCTATAGAAATATCCTTTTTATTTTCCAAGGTAAAAAAAAGTGTGGTTAAACTTCTTTACAAGGACAGAAATGGGTGTTTTACTCACTTGAGCTCAAAGTGGGCTGTACGTGGCCCAAAATTAGTTGGTTTTCATAATGGAACCATAATTCACATATTGAATATGTTTTGTTCAAGACGACCTGAAAGTATCTTCTGAGACCATGAATTCAAGATCAAAAATTTTCCCTTTCAGTTTTTTTTGGGTCAGAATCAGTAATGTAGTCGAGATGTGTTTTCAAAATATGCCAAAACATATAATAAATCTGGGGCTTTATGTGTTCACTTATAAAAAGAGGTTAAAAACATTTAAACAAGTGGCCTCCCCAAACGAGAAGTAAAGAAACTCTACTCATGTGGACTCAGCAGGGATGATATCAAATCAGAGAAGTTGAGAATGAGTATTTATTGGAAAATGATATAAAATATCACGGAGCACATTGTTTACTGTAGCATATGAATGCAGTATTGAACTGTCACCTTGCTACTGATTTTTATGTTTTCTTTACAAAAATGTGCGCAAAAAAAATTTATTGAATGTTCAAAATTTCCAGAGGAGGACAACCAGCTCAAATAAACCCCAGGATCCACATATTACATTCAAACAGGACTTCAGCTTGTTAGCTACAAGTCCCCCAAATCTTTATTTCACCCCAGGGCGTGGAGGAACAGAAATCTGGGCAATGAGTTTGCGTGGCTGTTAAACCAATTGGCAGATGATGCAATCTCACAAAGCAGTTACATAGAGATAATGACACCATGCAGGGCATTGCATCAGAAAGTCAGATATTAGGTGATAATTTATCATAGCGTCTAAAGAGGGTTTTTAAATAGGGGGCAGTGTGCACTGGGAAAGGAAAATCTTTTTTTCCTTTAGTGTGTGTGTGTGTGTGTGTGTGTGTGTGCTGGGGGAGGAGGGGGGGGGGTCTTTTGGAGGGAACATTCTCACATGCAGGTCAGCAGTGACAGGACTGAAAATACCTTGCAGCAAGCCGTGAAAATGTGCATGTCGTCCACTGTGGGACCATCAAAATCCCCAGAGAGCGGCTGGGAGGCCTGGGACGTGTCTGCGGCCACGTCAGGCTAGCCCCCATTCAAAAGCATTGGTCTATTATTATCCCCGGAAACAGATAATTACGACGGGACATTTCCTGGATGAAGCTCAAAGCCGTCTCCAGTGCGCGCACGAGGGGTAGACGGGGATCGCATACAGAGAGTCCCGAGCCCTCCAAACGGCGACCCCGTTTCACGGAGCAATTTCTGAAACTGGAGTTTTATTATCTCCTCGCAACGCTCCGATGCTTTCTCATGTCAAAATTAGAGCCACCGGTTCGTTCTCGGAAGGCCCACGCTCCAGGCGCTCAGCGTGGGCGTGCGTAATTTGCGCCCATTGTTGTTATTTTTTTCTTCTTCTCCAAAGTTGTGTAAGAAGTTTGTTGAGGACAATTAATAAAAGCCTATTATGAATTGACCAATTCATGAATAGTCAGTGTTGTTCCAGAGGAGGTCATCTGCAGCAAAGCCCCCCCACTCCAAAAAACAAGGAACTATTTCTCCCCTCAGTCAGTTCATGCGTGTCCTCTTTACAACTTATAGAAAAACAAAAAGAAACAAGAGAAACTCTGATAACTCATTGCCCGCGCGTTGTTACTTTAATGTGGTACTCTGGAGTTCAGTGTGACACCCGGGTGAGGAAAGGGGGTCCTTGATTGCAACAGCAAACACTGGTGTCGTCACTCATCGGCGGTACACGCAAAAAGCACTGCCTGTTCCAAACTAAATATTGACGCGAATGTTGTATTCAAATGAGCTGCCTGACCGGACGTGGACGGGCCAATCAGAGCCCATCGTATCATTACACCTTCTTTTCAGAAATCATTCATAACGCCGACGCGTCAAAGACTCGCAGAGGAGCCGGCTATAAATACGGCTGCGCGCAACGCACAGTTAGACATTTTCCCAAAATCAAACGAAAGACACAACTGAGGAGCAGGAGGCGACCCGGCTCGTACCTCTGATCATCATCTCTGCCTTGCGCTACATTTCATATTTAGTATCCAGATAACAATGCTGGCCGTGGCTGGATTATACGTAGGACACGTCGTGACGGCGGCTCTGTGCTCCGTGCTGCTCACAGGGACGCTGGGGTCCCCGGTGGTGGGGCCAGAGCCGATTCGCTGCGCCCCGTGTACTCCGGAGAAGCTGAGCCAGTGTCCAGCCGTGGCGCCCGGATGCGCCGAGGTGTTGCGGGAGCCCGGCTGTGGATGCTGCCTCGCCTGCGCTCTGAAAGCAGGGGAGCTGTGCGGGATCTACACGGCGCCGTGCGGCTCCGGGCTGAGGTGCGTGCCGAGACCCGGCGACCCCCGGCCTCTGCACTCCCTCACCCGCGGACAAGCCGTGTGCACGGAGAGCCCTGAGCCCGAGCCCACTCCCGAGCCCCAGACACAAGGTAAGGCCTATCACCTCCACATTCTCCATCAGTGTTTCAGATCATCCTAGCAAACCCTCAACATTGGGATCTTTTGCAGTCGCACTCATTCATTCATTCATTCATTCGTGTTTTCTCTCCAGATCAGGAAGAGCCAGAGCCGTTGGAGATGGACAACGCAGCCATCATCTCGGACCCCGGCTACAGCCACTATCTCCCCGGTCACGGCAGGCCGTACGACCCGCGGGCTGCCGCCGACGCTCAGGAGAGCATGAAAGCCAAACTCATCGCCATCCGCAAGAAGCTGATAGAGCAGGTACTGACACTGGGTCCGCATTACTGTGCTGAAAATCCTCACTGCGATGTGTTGCTAAAAGTTTCTTTGGGAGGTTTGAGAGACGGCTGGTGCGCCACAAGGGCGCGCTCGTGTGCTGTTTGAAATAATGGAAAATGTGTGCGTGTGTGTGTGTCTGCAGACTTATTGAATTTATTAAAGACTTATTATTACAAGTTTGATATGTAGTTTCATGTCAGCCCACGTGCTTGCTGATAATGAGACGCGGCTGATTATACTTTGTTTGTATCGACTGAGATTAACCCATCTCCATCCTGTGTGTGCTGTGCAGGGGCCCTGTCACCTAGAGCTGCAGACGGCTTTGGAAAAGATCGCCAAATCCCAGCAGAAGTTGGGGGACAAGTTAACCAGATTCTACCTCCCCAACTGTGACAAAAACGGGCTTTACAAACCCAAGCAGGTTGGTACCTTCAGTAAAAGGACTGTGTGTGTGTGAGAGAGAGAGGTCCCAATACCCTGCTGTAATATAATTGTGGGTGAATGAGAGATTTTGTGTGTGTGTGTGTGTGTGTGTACCCAACAAAGGCACTGAATAAGAGGGTTTCTTCTTCCCTTTCTCTTCACAGTGTGAATCCTCACTGGACGGACAGAGGGGTCAATGCTGGTGTGTGAATTCCTGGAATGGCAAGAGGATTTTAGGTTCGACAGAACTGCCTGCAGATGCCGAATGCCCTTAAAGAGATCAACCACTGAAGCGGATCTCATGAGAAGAAGAAGAAAAAGAAGACGCAAGCCACTGATGTTTCCTTTATTTTAATATCTGTTTATTTATTGCTCTTGTCCATGGTGGTGTTTAATTCAGGTACACTGTCATTGCGGGACTGTGGGTCCCAACCACCCCGATCCCCTACCCCCCACCTCCTCCTTCTTCAAACACTCAT
Organism: Perissodus microlepis; assembly: GCF_051167445.1. Classification (NCBI taxonomy): domain Eukaryota; kingdom Metazoa; phylum Chordata; class Actinopteri; order Cichliformes; family Cichlidae; genus Perissodus; species Perissodus microlepis. The sequence continues at coordinate 26,148,801 of NC_140477.1, read as the reverse complement.
CCCAAAGAGAGAAAAAAATATATTTTTGTTTTTTCTGAAAAGGAGATTTTAATATTAATGTATTTACTCTTCAGCCTTATTTATTTCAATTGTATTGCATTTTATTTGTAATTATTTCATAAGTATTTATATCATCTTGCGTTGCCTTATTGTTATTGTTATATTATAATTATTATTTTTATCTACGTGTATAAAGTGTATATATGTATCTTGGCCCTAAGTAACTCCATTGCTGAGTTGAGCTCGCTCTACCCTTAAGGAGTTGTTTGGAGGTTTGCTTGATGAACCAAGCAAGAACAAAAGCACTGAGTGACCAAATGTCATTTAGAAGTATTTCTGAATGCTGTTTCTTTTTAATGTTCCAGTTTGTCATCGTTTTTGTCTTTGTGTTGTTGCTGTCTTTTTATTATTATTTGTTGTCAGTGAATGCAAAATTCTCAGTCGGGAACTCCTTAAATACTCAGAAAAATGTTCCCCATGATCCCGTGGGGATGCAGATAACATCACAGGCGGCGGCTGCTCACGTTCGCCGCCTCTCAGACGGGTATTTCAACATTTACCTACCTCCGATATTTACGTGTCTGTTGTCACCTATGTAGATGTCATAAAAAAAGATTTGCTACTTTATACATGTTGCCATTCCTCTCTGACCAACAAGAAAAAAAGAGAAAAAAAGAGCCCTGCTGTGTGCGCTGGCTCGACTCTAGCCACATGCTGCTGTTGGAGAGAGAATTATTGTTTATGTGAGTCTATTCCAAAGTGACTAACTGCTCACTCGTGTGTATGTACACTTTTGTAATTGAGATATAAGAGAGAGAGAGAAAAAATGGTGATATATTTAATAAAAACATTAACCTCAGCTATGTGCTCCTGACATTTCTTTCCCCACAAGCAGGCTTGTTTTGTGCACTGTAAGGTGGAGAAAACATGAGAATAATAATAACAGCTTCATCAGGACATGATTGGCAGAGGCTGTGTCGATGCTCTCACGGACCACTTTTGCTATATTCAGTGTGTGTTTCTGAGCAGTGTTATCACAGTGATCTAAAGTGGAGGTCCTTTTTCTAACTTTAGCCGGTTCTCTGGGACAAGCAGCTCTGCGCTGCCTTTTGACCTGTTCTCTGTTTGCTTTGGTCGGGCACAGGAATTTGCCTCAACCTCTCATGCCCACTGCCAGCCTGCCTGGCACCACCACATTTATTTTTGTTCTTTACAAATTGAACCTTTGCTTTATCCTTATTGACACATTCCAAGACTGAAGGGAGCCCAACTGCATTCAAAAAACAGGAGCACAAAAAAAATAGTGTTCCTGAAATTAAGATGAAGACAAGTCAGAGAAGTGGGGAAAAAAGACACAACAGAGGCAGCAGCTTAAAATGTGTTGCATTTTTATTTAAAAAAAAAAAAAAGACATTAAATATTCAAAATCATCTCCTTTCTCAGAGAAAAATAATAGCTGTGTGATTTCTAGTTAGGTATGATAAAAAAAAAATCATTGCATGATAAACTTGAATACATTTACCCGTGAACAGAGAAGAGTCTTACCAGCAAGAAGAAAACAAAAACAAGAAAGGAAAAGATAAAAGGTGACATTACACAAGTGTGACCCTGGTTCTGCTAACAGACTGGGGCAGGATGGCTGGGTGTGCATGGAGAGAACTGACTTACTGAGAGGTGAGAGGTTCACTGGCCTTAAGAAGCAGTGAACTACGATGAGGATGTATCTGAATGTCTGACTGATGTAGATGTGCACAGAGCTATCCAAAGAGCGACAGAAGGAAAAGGTTGATTAAAAAAAAGAAGAAAACATTCATTAGTGATTATATTCCCCAAAGTACACTGAATCATAGACTTTTGCTGTGCAATTGGTGAGTCACTGGTGTTCATAAGAAGTTTGGATCAGCTTATAGTTCTTTCTTATATAAATAAGGTTTTTTTATTTTTACGTACTGTACATGATGTCTAGTCAGACACAAAGCTGGCCAGGAAATAATAATAATAATAATATATAAAAAGACACACAAATATTAGGGAGGGAATAGCTTAAACATATTTTTATGTGTGTCCTCCCCCTTAACATCAAGTCTTTGAATAGATTGGATATAGCACCAACAGGCTGGTTCTAAGATGTTGCTGTCTGTTAGAGGAAGTTTACAACCGATGTTTTTTATGCTACCAAGCTACTGGGCAAGCATTCTTTGTCGGCGCTCTCTCCACTTTTCAAGTCTTTACACAGGACGCAGGAGAGCATCAGGGCAGGAAGCTCCTCGGGGAGGACCACACCTCCTCCCTCGGACCCCCTACCACTTGTGTGAATGCATATTTGGTGCCGTGTTCACCTTGTGGAGATTTGTTGGCGTACGATCATACAAGCAAGTTTTTTCAAAGAAACAACAACAACAACAACAACAACCAAAAGAAAAGAGAAAAGAAATAGTTGCATTGAATGGAAAACTTCTAAAGGGGGTGATCTCTAAGTTTGCTGTCAGAAGTCCTGGTGTAGTTTTGTTTCTTTCTTTCTTACATTTTTTTTCTCCTCCTCCATAGGTTAGTATTGTTTTTTGTTGTTGTTGTTTTTCTAACTGTATCACACTCTTTCATCTGACATTACCTAGGAAAGGAATGCAAATGCTGATAGGTCCAATTGTCTTTAACTGCATGCATTGACAAGTAGCAGTGCAGCTAAAGTGCTTTAAGTGCTTGTGCTTGAAGCATGAGGGGCAGCTGGCACCTGTGGCAATGCAAGTCAGTCATACCGGGCTCACCCCGATTAAAAAAAAAAACCTACACCAGGTTGCATCACTGACAAGAGAGGAGTACTGGAGGTGGGCAGGGTGCTGGAGAGAGGAAATTAGGCACACGAACAGGACAAACCTTCCAACAGTAGGGGTGAAGACAAGAAGGGTTGGATGGGCTCAGTGAGAAGATGTATGACAGAGGGGCTGAAGGCCAAAGGGGGACATGGATGAAGACAAGAACAGCAGGGGCACCAAAAAGAAAGATGAGAAGTTAAACTAGCCAAAGTGATCCCTAAAATTGCAGAGCAGCATGCAAGTGCTTAATACTCCTCTGAAAACATGTCTTTCAGATATCAAACGTGAACCTGTTAGCATGACAGGACACTCTGAAGAGCTTGTGACTTGCTATTGCTGCAGGGACTGGCAGCTGCAGTTACCAAAAAAGTATGCAAAATTCCACTAAACATTCCTGCTGTTGCTACATAAGCCATCTTTCCACTGCTCATTCCCATTGTCATTTTCACTTTGGTTGGCTTTTCACATCAACAAAAGAGTTGACCAACCTTCATAAAGTATCGTTTTCTTCCACTTTTTATGCCAATTTAGTGGATGTTTTTTCAGAAGCTGGTGAAATTCAATTCAATTCAATTCAATTCAATTCAATTCAATTCAATTCAATTCAATTCAATTCAATAGTTGCAAAAGACAACAACAGTCACATCAGGCGCTTTATACTCCAAGGTAAAAACCCAACAATAATAAAGGGAAAACCCCCAAAATCAGATGACCCCATATGAGCAAGCACTTGGCAAAAGTGGAAAGGAAAACTCCCTTTTAACAGGAAGAAACCTTGAGCAGAACCAAGCTCGGGAAGGAGCAGCCATCTGCCATGAACACTTGGGGTGATGGGAGGGAGACAAGACAAAATATATACTGAGTCAGAAAATCTTCCCTCTTACATATTCTGTGATCACTTGACATTAACAGAACAAAAACTGTATGCCAGGAGCTTCATTGCATGGTCTCCATGGCCAAGCAGCATCTGTAGATATAACGTAATAATAACGGAGCTTTAGCATCCAATAGAACTATAAGTTTATACTCTTAAAATGTGTCCTGAAGAACTGGACTTTCCTTCAAAAGCAGTTTAAGAAGTTTACAGTGCCATGAAAACTTTTTTTTCCCTGATTTTTGTTTAGTTATTTTGCATTTTAATCACACTTAACAAATTTTAATGTTAGACAGAGATAGCCCTGGTTTTCGAGCATGAACGGTCTGTTTAAGGTCACGCCAAAGCATCTTAATCAGACTAGACCTCGACTAGTCCACTCCTAGTCCACTGTTTTCTTGAGCCATGCAGAGGTGGACTTGCTGGGGTGCCCTGAATGTATTGTATTGCTGCATTACCTAAGCGCCCTTCGGGCTCAAGGCACAAACTGATGGTCGGAAATTCTCATTCAGGATTTTCTAGAAGAGCAGAAATCCCATTACTTTTTTTAGTATGAATGGCCAAAACGGGAGTTTTTTATCAATATGAAAAGCCGAAACTTCTGTTTGTGCTTGTTTATGGTGAGCAGCAGATCAAACAAGATAAGAATTCTAAATCGCTTCAAGGCACATTCTCATTAAGACACTTAGACACTGAGCCACGGCTCTGTGCTACATGCACACATTTCCACATCTCTGCCATTCAAAGAAACTTTATATATAGGTTATTTTATGTAATATTCAATACTGAACTGCAAATTTTGTCTTTTTCAGAAAAGCAATTTTTTATTCACTGTTTTCCTAAACGCCTTATTTTTATAGATTTACTATGAGGGAGAATACGCATCAGGTTTAAGGCCTGGAAAAGTTTGAAAACTTTTGTTTTCCACAATGGAAAAAAAATTGGGATCACCTTAGCCAGCTCCTAATTTTATAAAATCTGCACTCAGGTTCGCGTCTCCAATATCATTGAAATGCACCCAGATGCAGCTACGTTTGAACAGCTTTTTCCCCTTGCTAAACAAAAACATTATTTGAAAACTGCATTTTGTCTTTCCTTTGGCTATCTGTGTCCAATATTAGAATTCATTTGATGACCTGAAACAATTACGTATGGCAAATATACAAAAAAAGGAAGAAGAGAAGGAGAAAATACTGTTTCATGGCACTGTATCAGGATCTTTGTGTATACTGTTTTAGTTACAGCTGCTCTCCTCATCAAAGATGCAAGCCTCAAAATTGTCAAGCACGATACTCATAAGGTAGCTTTTCAGTGAAGTATTGCTTTATGCTACTGAAGAAGAGGAAGAGCTGAATCTGAAGAGGAGGCAACGAAAGGCTAGTTTTTAAGGCACTGTGGCTGCATGGACTGCCTCCAATCCCTTTGCCCTGCAGGTTAGTAACAAGGAACTAGAAACAGCAAGGCTGCCCCCCGAGCTGCACTAAAAAGTTAAAGCCCTACCATCTAATATTTTATAATCCTTCACTTAATAATGGACCCTGAGCCAGAGTGCTATGTTTTTTCTGCATTGTTTAATGGAGCAGGGCCTGGGGATGGGCAGTCAGACATCTCTAAACTGAGTTTAGTGACATGCAGTATTTACACAAACAAACACACAAACTCACACGCCACTTGCATGCAGACATGCAGCTGTGCATGCATGTTACACAGCCACACACACACGCAGTTACTAACTGGCAGATGGGCACACAAACACAAACAAACAAACAAACAAACAATGGCGTTGGTTTTTTAAGAGGTGGGGGTGCAGGTCACAGTCACAAACAACTCCTCTTTAAAGTGAGTGGAAAAATCCCTCCTTCCTCTCTCTAAAAGAATAGTGCAGTTGACGGGTCCCCCTCCCCTCCCCAGCTTTCAGCTTAAACCTTTATTTTAAAAAAAGGACAGAGGTGGTTCCCCCTAGCACAGGACAGATAGCTGTGATGGACAGAAGGCTGTGCGCTATCCTTTACCCCTCCCCCTCACCTTCCCCTAGTCCCCCCCTCCCTTCCTCCTCCAACAGAAGCAGGACCTGAAATCAGAGGTCCAGAGTTCCTTCAGATGTTTACATAAAACTAAATGCAAGAGCACAGTGGGATCTCGTTCTTTCTCGCCCCCCTCGCCCATCCCTCCCCCATATTACACCGTCTTCCCCTTTCCATCCACTTGTCGTTCCTCCATCCTCTCATTTGCTCTCCAGGTTGTAGCACTGCTTCTCGCCCCACTGCCTGCCATCGTAGCCGGGGAGAGGCTGCCCATATTTGTCCACGCACCAGCAGTAGCCCCGCCTCCTGCCTTTGGACGGACGGCACTGTAAAAAAAACACGAGGAAGAGAAGACAAAGAAGTTTAGTCTGCCACTTGTTCGATTTCACAGAACCAAAGGTAAACCAACCGGTGTCAAAAGCAAGACCATCGCTCATCGAGCTTTGACATCCACCTCTAGTTTGGGTGGGGTTAAAAAGGTAGCGGAGGACTTATCCCTCTGAGACACACTGGGAAAACAGATTAGCGTTTCCACGGAGAGGAATTAATGCCTTGACACAGCTTTAACAACACCACCTTCAATGTGCATGCTTGTATTATAATAACACCCCATCCCTCTGTTGGTTTTCAGATCTCAGATGCTTGTCAGCAGGCCAAGTCATGCCTCAGCAGAACTCTCATTAGACAAACCCGTCGATCAAGGAGTGGAATGCCCTGCTACCTGAGTTTTTATGTGAGTAAAACATCAGCGATACACAGCGCACACAATGCAGGGGTTTGCTTTGTGTAAGACAGTAATAAATGCATCATGATTAGAGCAGGAGAGCTTTTGCAGCAGCATTACGTGTGGGCAGCGTGCTGTTGAGTTTGCCCAATTTAGGTGCTGTGGAGGAGTTTACTTTGTGCTCCCGGCCACTGGGGGTAAATGATGAAAAAGCAGATTATTTCTGATAGAGAGGCGCTTGGAATGAGGAATGCTCTGAGTGAGTGAGAGTGTAGAGTGTGAAGGTAAACATGGGGTTGCTAAAATATTTGCCAAGGCCAGTTGGAGGGCTGCAAACCAGCGCTGCTATTCTGGGAAGCTGGCAGGCACTCAAAATCATCTGGAGTTAATTATGGCCTGCCCCAGTGCACGGGGCGCATGTGAGTATAAACACACGTTAGCAAACACGCAGCAGCACACAAACAAGAATTGTATGTGCTGTACACATACACCCCCCACCCCACCACCTGCTCCCACACATGTACGCAGTAATATCAGATGTCCCACAGGAGGTTCAGCTTTGTAGAGTGGCAACTTTATGAGGTGCATTTTGGGGGTGCACATGGAACAGCACAATCAGTTAAACCAGGTTCAGATCTCAAATTGTCCCACTCCTCGTTGCTCCCATCATCTCCCACCGTGGGAGTGGTGAGAGAGAGGTAAGAAGTCCAGCCACGACCGAGACATGCCTGTCTGCCTCGATGGCAACCATCGGTAAGTACCGGCAGTCTAAGTGTGTGATCAGACACTTTCTATGTCTTTTCTGCATGAGTTCAAACACTGTTTCACTCAGCCTTTCATACTTAATTTTAATTTTTAACTTTTATTACATTATGCACACCAATCACCCACAGCTCTGTTAGGTCTAAATTATCATTGATGATGACCTGAGAACCTGAATTTCTAATCTCTAAGCCCAGCTTTTCTTAAAAAAAAAAAAGAATAAAAAAGACTAAACTAAATGAATGCAGTACCCCATTTAGGGAAAGTGTTAGATTGCATTTTAGTGACATGCTTAATGTGATGGCCCGAGCAGTGAAGGAAGTCAGACACAGGTTAAAGTGTTTTAACTTGCCAGTGTATCAGTCAGGGATGTAAAAAACAACAAATTAAAAGCTGAAAATCTGCACTTCAATCTCAAACTGAGTGCTATACTTAGATTTCTAACATCTATCAGTAAACATTGTAAACAAAACTGCAATGTTCCTTGGCACAGGGAGACAGATGGAGTGTGATCAGGTGTCCTTTTTCCAGTGTAATCAAGATTCATGTACAGCCTGAGTGCATGATCAAAGGCAGCTTTATAGAGACAGCAATCTATTAAAATACCTCACTAACAACTAGTGGAGTCTGGAGATAGGTACACGACCACATGTGCCCCTAACATCATCCAGGCTTTCTTGTCTGTGAACTCGGTATTTTGGTTGTATCGTCTTCCCACTCCTGTCCCCTTGGAAAGATGGAAAGGAGAGGAAAAATGTGCATGTGTGCATATCCCTGTTGCTTGGCTACCTTTTAATTTCTATTCCAGCCTCTGCAGTCCTTTCTTTAGTGCTTCACTCCAAACACAAGCATAAGCACAAAACATCCACTAAGCAGTGAATGTCACTACAGATGACGCTGCGCACAGAGCCAATGCTGACCGGTTGAAAAGTTGGAAAGGGAACAACAGCTAAGTTCACCAAGAAGGGAGAACAAAAGTTAACAAAAAGTAGCATAAAAATGACAGACAGCAGCTGCAGTGGATGGTTTTCACTGTTTTTTTTCACCTGATTTCTCTTACTCTCTCTTACTCTCCATGGATGTACTCTCTCTGCTGAATATGTCCATCCCTTTATGACACAGTGTATCTATCTTATGCTGGCTTAGTGCAGGATAACAGCCATGGCACAAAGCTCAGATCATTTCAAACTGGTTTCTTAACATAACGATGAGTTTGCTTCACTCAAACAGCCTCCACAGTCACCCGATCACACGCAGAGTCCAAACCCTGCGCCAGCCTAAATCCCATGCCCTATATTCTGAGCCTCATAGCCCCAAAACTAGCCCTGCCTGGTCCACATGGTTGTCACTAAAAAAAAGCAACAAAAAACAAAGCATATTTCATCTACCTTGCAAAGCCATAATGCTACCTTTATGAGGTGTGCATGCATGTGCGTTGTGTGTATGAATGCAAGCTCTTGTAATGCTGATCTTAATAGCTAACAGCAAGACTGCTGGGCTTCACGCACATTAAAAAGAGCCTGGTCTGACCACTGGATAAACACCAGCTCATAAAATGCAATGTGTTTGTGTGTGTGTATGGGCGCATGTATATGTATTTGTGTAATCAAGCGGGCATCTGTATGTGCTTGCAAGTGCATTTGGGAGTAGCTGCAGGATATTGCTTTTTCTTTAAAAAAGTGTCTAAGTGAAGAGAACTCCAGAATAATCTGTTTGTTTTAGAAGAATGGCAACACACAAACTTTAAAATAGAGTCTTAAATATTGCTTCACAAAGTTTACAAAGTGGTAGACTGGAAGAAGGGAGATCAATATAAGTAATGACTCGATGTGGTCAAACCATAGAGGGAGAAGAAGGTAAATTTAAAACAGCGTATTTGGACGATTATCTCTAAGAGAAAGATTTCTACATATACACTGCTTAACAAATTTATTAGACCACCACCCAATGTAAGGTTTATTAACATTATTAAAAATTACACATTTAATTTTTGATGTTTCTCTAATGGCTCATCCCCCAGTTTGCGCAAGCTCTTTAAAGATGATTAAAAAAATATTTACGAGTAAAATATAACTATTGCTGTTTCATGTAATAATAATTTCCAAATGTACTGCTTTACAGTTCAAATTCAATTCAAAGGCCAAATTGCTGTTTACTTGCAGCAGGAAATTCATTTTAATGGTAGTCAAGTTTGGGTTTAATTTAATAATTAATTTAACTCAGCTCAGTGATTAAAGTCATGTCTAATTTTAAACACGTTTTTGACATGTATAATTTATGACATCAATAATTTGTTAAGCACTCTATCTGTTAACCATAAACATAACCACCTACTAGCCAATATTTGCACATTAAAGCTTCATTTATTTCTACTTGTGTTAAAGCTACATCGATCTATTTAGTATTATTATGATAAACATTGATTATCTTTTAGATACAACAGTGTTACATATAGTGTAATATAGTTAGTGTGACAGAGTCAGCTACAACATTAACCCTCTGAGATCCAAGTCATCATAGCTGATAATCCTTATCAAGACCCTACTCTGTTTTAGCGAAAAGCAAAAAGGGATATTTTGGGGAAAAAAATGTGCAGGTGAATAACATGGATCATTCTGTGTTCTCCTGGTAACCCTTAAGTCTGACTACTTATGTGAATGTTAATTTGACACATACGTACTATGAATCTTAACATGCCAATGGCAAACCCCAATAACAGCAGGCTCTCGCAGCACAAGATGCTAACCTGATCAAGCATCTGTGGATGCGCTGCTCCACAGCCTGCATCCAGTAACACACAGAATCCTAAAGGAATCACTGCCAACATTCCAGTGACAACCAGGACACCCCCAGAGGTTCTGCCAGCATGTCCTGTCAGAACAGAGCTGAGACATAATATTAGGCAAGTGATTTTAATGTTGCAGCTAATGGATGTATACCTCCCAAAAAACATTCATACATGTTTGTTGGCACATGTAATTGAGTTCAATTAAAGCAAAAATAATAATCGCCATTATTTTTGGTCAGTAACTTTGGAAATATTATTAATTTATTGAAAAACAGATATACTTTTTCATGATAAAAAAATTATATTTACATTACTGTTAATGGTAGAGCACTGTGCATTTACATTCCCTATCACGAACGACAAGACAGGCATATCTGAGAGCCTAAACAGAGAGCTACTTCAGCAACCCCAACAATGCAAAATACGCAAGAAAGATCTTCCTGCTAAAAGTGGAAGAAACAAACTTGTTTCACCACTTGAGGCAAAAACACATAGCATGCAAAGATAAATAAAAAAATAAATAAATGTCTCAAACCCAGTACTGCCGGAGCGCTTGCTATCTGCATTCCATATGAGAGGAAGAATAAATCGTGTATGGATTACTGATGGAGTTAATGGTGCTGCTTTAAGTAGTTGCTTAAGGCAGGGCTTTAAGCAACTACTTAAAAAGGTCGACCCAAGATACAGCCATATTTTGAATTAGTGTGTGTCAGCATGTCTGGACTGTGTTTTGTATGTGTCTTCTGTGCCTTTAAGAGTCTCTCCAGGTCCTCCTGATTGGTTGAGGTGTTTTGGGCTGGCTTTGGTCTGGCGGCTGCTGATTGGCCCCCATTATCAACTAGCTGCTTCAAAAAGCCCGTCTCCAGCAGTTGTTCCCCTGGCAGCAACTGGCAGCAGCAGATCTGTCTTCAGCCTCCAAACTTGCAGTGCTTGATCTTGTGTGTATTTTGACAACAACTAGGTTTTGTATATAGTATTGTAAATAGTCGTGTCCATCTGTAAATAGCACTAAAGCAGAAGAGGTGAACTGTCTATATAATTTTGCACGCTTTGTCTTGTTTATGAAGCTAGGGAGTTAGAGGTAGCACTTGTCTTTTGTTTGGTTTTGTTTCATGTAGGGTTGAGGTAGCACTTTTCGGGAATAGCTTGTTTGGTTTGTTATTTTGGCCTTTGTTCACCCTGGAGTTTATCCTTTCAGTTTTGGTGTTATTGGTATAGCAATAAACCTCACCTTTAATGATAAAATGGCTATTGCGTCTGGCTTTGGGGACGGGGAGGGGACACCTTTTTGAACCCTTTTGTTGCGCTCCTGTACTCCTAGACCGGGACATAACACAATACTGTAGGTAGAAAATAATGTTCACTTTCAGCTTTTTTGTGTGACAAGGTTGGGGAAGAGTTTCAAAGTTTTTGCTTGTGTGTAACCTAAAGTGTTAAGCAATCATGTTATACTTTTACTTACAATTTCAGAGAAAAACACCACCTATGCTGCTGTTGTGCTTACATATTGACTTACGCTGTATCACTACTGTTACACTACAAGATGCTGCTGCTGACACCTTGTGGCAACTGATTCAGACTTTGATTTAGGGGATTTAGGTCTGTCACTTTGTTTTGTTTGCGCTATTAAATATTGGTTCTCACGAGCTTCAATCACCAATAAAAGATTAGGTATTTATTTTTAGCATCAGAAATATCATCATCACACATTTCCTTGACTTTGCCACTAAACTGAATACATTTCAAACATTTATCTGAAATATGAAAATAAATGGAAATTCCTCTGACAGGAATATGAATAACACCTTTCAGGACTTTACAGAGTTGCCTAATTTGAAGCATGAAAAAGGGATTTTTTTCTTTATTGAAAATGTTTATATACTCAAGTAAAACTACTGAGAAGTACAGTTTGGTTATCGGTATCTAAATTTAGGTACTGTGTTGGCATCAATAATAAAAATATTCCCCTGCTCTGCATATTATGCATGAGACACTGGAAAAAAAGGCTTATATTTCAAAGTGAAGAAGAAAGAGAGATGGATTATAAATCTAGGGAGGGAAGAGAACTAGAGAGAGACAGGGTGAAAATAGCTGTCTGGATCCCCAAAGGTTGGCCAGTTATTATAAAGCCATTGTGGTTGGTGTGTACATTTCCACAGATCCTTCTGAGTCACGCTCAATAAGTCAACCCTTATGGGCCTGGCAGTGTCAGGACCTAGTGAATGAGGACGCAGAAGGGTACACAGGCACCTGGCTCAAATCCTTAACCCACGGCCTCCTCCTCCTGCTCCTCTTCCTCTTGACACACACTCTAAAGTCTAAAAGAGTACACACAGAGACACACACTGTCGTTCCATTCACAACCCTCTGCGGGGTGATTCCTGTCCAAACAAGGAAGGAAAAGCCAGGTGGGTGGAAGGGCAGGATGGACGGAATGATGGAGCGGGCAAGCAGAACAAAAGATGTGTGGATGACCGTAGGCACGGCACAATGGGGGTAATGATGGGTGGTGAAATCATGAATTAAAGAGAGAGTGAGATTTTGAGGGATGTAATGAGTGGTCAGTGTTGGGAATGCCTGGCCTGAATGGGGATACTGAGCCAATTCATATAACTTCAGCTAAAAATAGGTTCCTCCTTGCAGTTTTTTGCTAATGGCACGTACCTTTCTTATATGAAAATGACACCACTATAGGGTTGATACGTGAGCATGGGTATGCCAAAGAGGTAAGATGGAAACCTAACCTTAACCCTGACCCCACCCTTAAACCAGTCACCTGTGACTGGGTGAATGTTAAGAGATCAAGGCTATTGCTTTCACTTTCCTCACTGGCTACATTACTGCACCATTTTCCATTTAAATAGAAAAGTACAGCAACAGAGGTTGAATGAAGCTTGAATGATTAACGCAACTTGAAGTGTTTCCGACACATAGATTTTTTATTGTAGGAATAAATTAATTATGACTTATTTCAGTATTTATTTCATTTTCATTCTATTGTTCTTATTTTTGAAAGTTCAGGTGCTGTTAACCCCCTATCTCTAGTCCTTCCCCTAACACTAGTCTGACTAGTGCTGTGATGGACCTCAGCGTCATTTAGCTAAAATCCAGACACTCAAACCCCATAGCTGCAGAATGCAACTGGGGACAGTGATTCTTCTTCTTCTGCTCTAGAAAAATGTAATTAGCTAGAAAGCGACTCTTACTAGAATCTGTCTCGGATAGTGAAACAGTCCATGTGCCACGCAAGCAAACTCACCAGGGCTGCAGTAGAGCCACGACTAACCTTGCTACCTGCAGTTCATTATAGTGGAGTTGGAGTCATTCCAGGATGGGAGGAACTGACTTGAGAGGGAGTATATGCACTTATATGGACAGTCCATAGGAGCTAAATAGTCGAATACTTTTTCTTTTTCCAAAATATGGTTAAATAAAAATAGTGCCGGGGAACCACTTTGAAAGTGTTGTTTTCCAAATTACCACTAACTTGACAGTGGAACAAGCTGAACCATAGCAAACCTAACCAATGGTGTAAAATAATGTTAAACTGTTGAGAAAAAAGTAGTTCAATGTACATTATTCAGTTGGTAACTGAGTCAGCTTTGGGTTTACATACATGTCTGTGAGTCAGAACCCTGCCTTCTAGAGACTTGAGTCCAGGTGGGGGTATTGCACGCAGCAGAATAACTCATTCAGCTCAAATAGCATGTGACAACTTGTCTGAACATTTGTTTATCTATAATGACATTGCTGTATGAGCTCTGAGCCACACTCACCCTTTTGCACATGTTCCACAAGTTGCCTATGGATTAACCCTCTGTGGTCGTCATTCATGACAATCCAAACCCTAACCCTAACTATAACCTAACTTATTTTATTTAAGAAAATGTTCTTCTTAAGTCTTGGCTAACAGTGAACAAAGAAAATAACCATTCAAACTGATCCTAAAAACTGTTTACATTTATTTTTATTTATTTATTTATTTTTTACAAAAAAACATATATTTCTCAAAAATATAGGGTTGGGGTTAAAGTTAGGGTCGTCACTTTGAGGGTTACCTGTTTAAAACTCCAGCAACACTTGCAGGATACATAACAACCTTTTTGTTTGACTCGTGCAACAATGTTTGACCAAACGCATGTGTCTTTAGGGTCAGCTTTGACAGCTTCATAATTTGTTGTCTTGGAAGTAGGTTATGGTGTGCCAGAAGCGTCTACTTTGTTTTGACAAATGCATTAAGCCATATTCATAGCCACGCATTGTTTTCATAAATGTCTTCATTTACATACTCCTATAGCTATGCAGGGAGAAGGATGATGGAATGGAATGAAAACTGCATTCAGTCCTCTAAAAATCTAACAGCAGACCGCAATGAAGGTGGGCACATCACAAATCCTATTTTATTATAAATGTCTCTGGAAGAGAAAAGGGATGGCAAACATCCACTTTCTGTTACTTATCCATGGCAGGCACTTAGGCTCTGAGGCATTCCCAAACCAGCCAAGAGGCACACTCTCTCCAGTGTATCCTGGTTTAGTCCTGAGATCAGACCACACATTGACATGCCCAAAACACCTAACTAAGCAGGCAACCAGCAGGCATCCTATTCAGATGCCTAGACCAGCTCTTCCAATGTGGAAGGATCACTTCTGAATCACAAAGCTCCTCATCCTGCCTCTATTGTAGAGTCGGAACAAGAAACTTATTTCCTGCCCTGACTGGAAATGAGCTCCTCGCACACAGCTCTTGATCATAGACACCACACCATCCTTCCATCATAAAGGATGGCAGGGTACCTATGAACATGACCCTGAGATATGAACTCTTCCATTGGGGGCAAGTATGAATGCCACCATTTCCCCATTGAGAGCCATAGCCTCAGACTTGGAGGTGCTAATTCTCACCAAAGCCGCTTCACGCTTTGTTGCAAACCACCCCACTGCCACTGTGACCTGGAGGTTACTGTTTGATGACAGAACCACATTGTCTGCAAAAAGCAGAGAGCAGATCCTGAGGCCACGTCTACAGTAGCCTGGATGAATGGTCTGAAAAACGCTCCGCGACCACACTATCGTTTTCAGTCGCTTTCACAGAGTTGTGCGTCCACATTGAAAAGGTCGAAAACACTTACATTCCAGTACCGCGCATGCGTGAAACGCAAGACGATTCAACCT
Organism: Perissodus microlepis; assembly: GCF_051167445.1. NCBI lineage: Eukaryota > Metazoa > Chordata > Actinopteri > Cichliformes > Cichlidae > Perissodus > Perissodus microlepis. The sequence goes on along the minus strand of NC_140477.1, from coordinate 26,133,642 downwards.
TTTTTTTAAATGGACTAACAATGAGGTGGAGTTGTTGCTGTGAGTAACACAAAAGTGCAAAGTTGGAAAAGCGAGTGAGAATTAAAGAATTTGAAGAAAAGCTATCTGGAGCATGTACAGACTGATATCAATCTTTAATAGATTGAGAGCAAGAAAAACAACTGCTGTTTAATGCCTCCACTATCTTAGTTTAATTGGTCACATGATTGCATCACATGACTAAAATGTGTCATCGTTTTCAAAAAGGCTCCGGGTTCGCTGTCCACACTGTTCGCCGTCCACGCTGTGTCCACACTGTGATGCCAAAGTATCCGCTTTGGAGAGCGTTTTCAAAACGCCGTCTCAGTGTGGACGGAAGGCCAAAACGAAGAGAAAAAGATGTGTTTTCAAACGAAAACGTATTAGTGTGGACATGGCCTGAGACCACCACCATTTTCTTGACCGCACTTTGGCTGAACCAACAAATTCTATCCAATAAAAAAAAAATGCAAATAGAAATAGTGGCAAAGTCCAGCTTCAGCCCACTACAAAAAAAGTTATCACATTTTAACAATGACCCCTGCTGACGCAATACAGCTTATGGATGCCTATGGATGGCCACCACAGTACCATGACAGGATCTTTACCTGGGTATGCCATCATAGTGGGAAGGATCTGGACAGGAAAAGAGCCTTTATTACAGTAGACAAGTCATATTTTTTAAACTTCCTTTCTTTTTATGGCCCACAATTTTAGTTTTAGTTTTAGAAGTTAATTAACTACCAGCAAGCTCCGGGAAAATGTTGTTAAATTACTAGTTTTATTACATGCCGTTCTCTACTCCCCAACTCTAATTAAAACCTTTCACAGTGAATGGCTCAACAACAAACATGCCAGCATAATCCCAGAAAGATACATTCTGCAACAACTGAGCAAACTACACGGAGAGTTCAGCAGAAATATAAGCTATATAAGCTATCAAGTGGTTATTTAATTGATTTTTTTTTCTTTTGCCATTAAAAATGTCACTGTTAGAATTAACTGTTACTGAAATGAGTCAAATCCATGCCCACCCACATGCACTGAGTTTGAAAAAATCTTTAAGGCCCATTTCCTGATTTCAATGAGAAAAGCAGTTACACTTAGCACATAAAACGGTTTGAGCTCCTGCCTTTCAAAAAAAAAAAGTCCCTAAGCTGAATACAGGACTTTCTGGTTTCCCTGAAACTACCAGGAAGAGGTCTTGTATTATCAACTGTCGGACGTGATAGTACTTTAAGCAAAAGTTGTGGGGGAAAAAACCCCCAAAAACTGCAACTGAAATTCAACATCTATTAAATCGCTTTTGTCTGCTGCTGTACTTAAAAAAAATCAAATGACAATTATATGTGGCCTTTAAGGGCTTTTCATCTTAAGCTGCAGAGACGGACACGCAGCATGCACTATTCAGATTTAGATAAACACACAGTTATTTACTGGAACTTCAGAAACCTAGACACAATGGGAATAGTATAACTTCTGTTCTCCTTTTTCACTTCTGTGAATCTGTGTGTGAAAATGTTATTTAATCCATCATCAGCGTCTTCCTAACAAGCGCTTCAAAAGTGCTGTAACGCAATTAAGGATGCAAAACGCTGACTTAAAGTTCTTAATTTTAGTTCCCTCTGAGCCATCATCGTTAAAAGTTAAATAAAAAGCTACATTTCTACAACATTTCATATTTGAGGGGATATACTCATACAGAGGTACAGAACCTGCATATTAGGTATAAAGTTATGCTACTTTTTTCTCTGTTTAGTCCTTCCCCCCAACCTCATCCCTCCCACCTCCTTTCCCTGCTCCCTTCTTTTCAAAGTATTGTCACCCTAGACGGTTCACACGGTCTCCTCTTCACCATGTTTCCGGTCATAAATCTCTACAACACACCGTGAAGGCACATCCCCTGAGACGGATTTAACACAACACTCCGCACCCCACTGGTGCTCTGAGAAAAGGGCGACAGGAGCTGGCACACTGCCACACACACATTTGCAAACACTCCAACCAGAACTGACACTTTCCCGGTAGATATTTTGTTGAAGGAATCCAGGAAATGAGCAAGGTAGAGGCTGACTTTAATGAAAGCAGCAATGAAACTACTGTGGAGAGACCGTGGGGAACGAGTGAGGTAAGAATTTAGAAGACAATTCTTTCTTTTTTTTTTCTGTGTGTGTGTTATGGCTTGAGTTGGACTCTGACTCATGGTGCTTGTAGGGGGTTTTCGGTGACTCATGCTTTTCTCAGAATGGGCCTGTGGAATCCCTCCGATAAGACTCCCCACCCCAGGAAATTGGATAGTGGTATTTGTCACATTGTGTGTCTCACTAATGCCCCACAAGCCCTCCTCTTCATCCACCACCTTCCCCCGTCTTATCCCTTCTTTCCTCAGGTCACAGCACATGTCACCCACCTACAGTGCTCTGCCAAATGTCAGCTTCTTTGCCCCCCCCCCCCGCCATCTTTCAAATGAGTAGCCTATGGGTGGCCCCAGTCTGCACTACGAACGCGAAAAACTAAACCAGTGACAGCCTGTTTGTTTTTTTACCTCGCCAACAGCACCCCACACCTACTCTCCCACACCAAACTACTGCCATCAAACAAGCGCCATACATATACTCCCCTGCTGCCACATCTACCATGCCACACACACTCCTGGACCACATTCTTACATCCCTACCCCCCACACTCTCCCACACCACACACCCACAAACACACCTGACCGACTTCATTTCCTGTGAGGCATGAGTCAGACGGCTGGAGTGCATTTACTGGAGTAATACATGGTTATTAGCCATTCTGATAATATAGTGTTGATGTGGCTGTCAAGGCAACCTGGGCTGCAAAAAAGGGGGATTGTGTAAGTGTGGGTGGTTGGGATGAGTCTTTGAGGATTCTTTGGAAGTGTTCAGGCATGCGGTGGGTCTATTTGTATGTCCGCAGGTGTGTGTGTGTGTGTGGGTGTGTGTGTGTGTTTGAGGGACAGAGACGAGGTATAAAGAAACAACAGAGATAAAACAGCAGGGAGAACCAGTCACCTGCTTTTTCTTGTAGAAACCCTTTCTGTCACAGTTGGGTATGCGGAAGCCTCTCGGGTTAAGCACGTTGCTGATTTTAAGGCTGTTAAGGATGCTCTCCATCTCCCGCCGACATGGCCCCTAGCAACATAGCAAACAAAAGCATTAATATTAGGCCGCCATCCTTACACATTCACAAACAGGAAGAACACCGGGCACAGCCATGCAAGTTCAAAAGTTTGTGGTGAACATCAAAGCCTATAAAAGGTACCGTGTTGAACCTTTAATGTTTTTATCCTACTAATCGGCTCCAAAGCTACGAGCTAAAGGTATCATATCAATTCTGATGTAATCCATTATTCTTATACTTATTCTTATAATAACATGCCATTGAGCTTCTGGATTTTTCCTGCAGTTTTAAATAAAGTTCTGTAAGTTTGAGCAACCTATGCTGAGCCCGTGTCGAAGTGCAGAAACAAACACACTGTAAGGTCCAGGTTGAAGAGGTTAAATCCCAAAATGAGATAGTCACTTTGTGAAAAAGTGGTACCTTCTGTTACAAAATGTTTGTAATCAAAACTACTGGTGTTTAAACAATAGTAGATAACATAAAAGTACCCTGTGGATTTTTGGACCGCAAATTGCACCGTATAGCTCCGCTATAATGAGAGATTTGCCATATTGTTTGTATTTTGTTTCTTTCCTGCACGTGAAAGAAGCTACACATTCATACCACCTACCATGGCTTGACAGTATGCATTTATGCGATCATAGTTGGGCCACAGTGGAATGTTGACCCACTTTATCTATGAGACAAACTGGCTAATGCACAGTTTGCTTCTTTATAGAGAGCTTTCTTTTGTTAATTCAACACTAAATAGTGTCAGAACTTGGTATAGTTTGTTGAAACCTGGGTTGCAAATATTCCTCAAGAACGTGCAAACACATATCATCATTTACATTTCACTGCTTCAAATGGTGCCGCAGCATCGTGGCATATCAGCAAGCATAATACATGTCTTGATTGCAGCTATTGATTTGAACACTCTTCTATTTTCACTGGTTATATGAGAGCCATCATGCCTTTGAAAAGCTAATGGCATTTCTTCAGAATAATTTATCCAGACTTAATGTTGTTAAAAAATATAATAAAGCTGGTGAGTTAATTAGCTAGCAAAAAAGTTCTGTTGTTTGAAACACGGTGAAGAGTTCTGCTCTGCATTTCCCTCTCATTTTCTGGAATATTGATATTCCAGAAAATTCTTATATAAAGAGTTTTAAGCCTTGAACCAAGCTGATCAGCTATAGGCTAAATCATAATCATAAAAAGACTTCTTCTGGAAAAAAAAATAATAAAAGAAATGGAGGGAGGGGCAACGCTACAAGACTGTACATATTTACTTTTAATGGTGAAGAAAATAATGTATTGCAAATCCCTGATTCCACAGTGAACGACTTCCAACCTTTTTCTCAAATGTAATGTCTCAAAAGTATTTGTTATCAGTGCCATATAATAATAGCTTTGCATACATATTGTAGTTTGTATTGTATTGTACGTTTGTATAAAAGTGACCTGAAGTTTGCCAGTTTAAATATTTGTGGTTGCAATCACCTTCACAAATCAGAAACATGTCTGTTTCAGTTTACAATTATAGTTATTTTCCATGACATCATGAATAAAATGCTTTTGTATTAAATCAAGGTGGATATCATGCTGAATTTCTACATTGTGTCATAATGTAATAGCTCACAGTAAGTCTGCTTTTATGGTTACAGAATTATGGTTCATAATGAAAATCTCTGTGGAGAATATAAATGGAATTTTTATTACGGACTGTTACACTCTATGACTAGGCTGCTTTCCCAGAATATATAATTTTTACGATGCACAGTTTTAATAAAAAGTACTTATAAATAATGCAGCTGACCAACTACTGTTACTTTTGAGTTCAAAAATCAATATTAGTCTTAATGTACAATAATTATTGCAGTGAAAAGAGCTAGGACGGATGAAAAGCTAGCTAAAAACCTAGCAAGCTAACAACCTCCTAACAACTCTCAGTTGCAGACTTTTCAAGTAGCAACTTACTTTCATTTCTGTAATTGGTTGTTTTTGTTTTGGTTGCAATTGTTTTCCCCCAAAGTGCTACAAAATGGCTAAAGAGCTCATTTTAATTGGCTAGGAAAAATAAATAAATTCTGCTGAGACTGTGACACTAGTCTTTCGTCTCATCTTTGGGATTTGTGCCATTACTGGGATGGGCAGTGTGCAAGGCAGTATTGTTAGAAAGCAGGTGTGCAGTAGTCCTTTTGGTAAACACTTTTTATTTGACAGCAAATAAAAAATGAATTGCTGATTCAGCAATCCACATGATACGAAAAAGTGACACAAAATAACAAATTTTTCAGATCTGAACTGCTCGTGTAATGTATATCCACAATGAAAGTGTTGTGTTTGGGGAAAATTCGTCTGAGGAAAAATAATGTTACTTTACTTTTTACTATTACTGTACAGATGCACATTTTGAGCTATGGTCAAAATTGTTACAGTGGCCTCATTACTCAAATCTGTTTAATCAGATTCAAAAAAATCTGAAATATCAAACTTGGTTAGAAAAAATAAATGCCGCAAATTTGTTCAGAAAAATTACGAGGTCATAATTTAAACTACTATTAACGCATGATATAGTCACATAGATTTTACATGTCTGGTGTGTAAAGGCCTAAATACTGAGGCCTAGGTTTGAAGCGTCCCTGAGGGCATTTACTGTGTCTTCTCCCTGGTCCTTCTCCCAGCGTTCCTGTCTTCTGTCCACTAGCTTATTAAAGTCAGGCTAAAATGCCCCAAAACAATAAATAAAAATAAAGGCATGGGCATTTTATATATTATAGTGAGATTCCAGGTATTTTTTTTTCCAAAACAGCAATAATCTCATAGTTTTAACAGAAATCTCATTGCCTGGTGTGACTTACATACTCATTCTCCCTCTTGCTCTCCACAGAGAAGTTGTGCACATCCGTATTGGCTCCTCCTGATAATGATTCCACCTTGTAGCTCTGGGTCTTCTTGTTCTCACCCCTCTGAATTAATATGTTGTGCAAAGGAGGCCTGGTGTCCATCGAGCCCCTACTATGTCCATCCTTCACAGTTCCCACACCAGGCAGCACTGTAATTGTCTGGGTGACATTGACAGAGTCTTCGACCTGATTTCCAGCATTTTCTACATGGACAAAGAAAAGGTCCCAATTTAACAATTTTATGGTTTCATACATATAAATTGGTGCTTAATAAAGACAAATAGTGACATTTAATGGTTGATTCTCTGTCTTGATTCTTGTAAAAATTTTACAACCCTCAAGTCAGTTTAAAAACTTGTCATATCTGGATTAAATTAAGAAAAGACACCAGAGATTGTTAGGTGTTAAGTTGTCTAAATGTAAAGAAGAGTTGTCTAAATGTAAAGAAGAAGCTTTTGGAAATCAGAGTCAGCCTAGTCCAGGTTTCACACACAAGTGTGTGAAACCTGTCTTCCTTCTCTCTCCCCAACCGGTCATGGCAGATCGTCGCCCCTCCCTGAGCCTGATTCTGTCGGAGGTTTCTTCCTGTTAAAAGGGAGTTTTTCCTTCCCACTGTCGCCAAAGTGCTTGCTCATATGGGGTCATATGATTGTAGGTTTTTTCTCTGTATGTATTATTGTAGGGTTAACCTTACAATATAAAGCGCCTTGATGTGACTGTAGTTGTGATTTGGCGCTGTATAAATGAAACTGAATTGAAAGTGTATTTAGGTTTGTTTGATATGGACGTAAAATTGCCATTTCTTTGTTTCGTTAATATTTAATGGAAAATCTTCCTATTATCTGTTTTCTGAAGCACAAGTGGAGCTTAAGCTGCGACCTCATAATCAAAAGCCAACATGTCATCGCTGTTCTGTTTTGTATAGAAATTGCCATATTACAAAATGACTGCAAAATGCTCGCTTGTGCTCATTCAATTCAGCAGGAAATTCTTGACTGTGTATGAGGACCCTGTTAAAAGCAGACAAAATAAAGTTAGCTCATTGCCTTGTGGGATGTTTGGAGCCAGAATTGAAGCCAAGTAATAAACAGAAACATGACAATTTCATATCCACAAATTTCCACAGTATGCAAGCCAAGAGATAGAGTCACAAGGAGGAACTGAGCGTAAACAAGACATTTTAAGGACCTTTAGAAGAAACGGTTGTATATATGTTTATGTGTGCATATATAAGGTGGGGAGAAGGCTGGGACAAGTATATTAATAGCCAGTGGTGTTGGCAAAGATTCCTGTCAAATCGTTAAACACAGCAAAGCAGGGACCATCTGTCTGAGAAGAAGAGGGGGGCTTCAGATGTTCCTCACTGAAATAGGAGAGGACCAAACTACCACCCATGTGCCACCCGGTCGACCACACCACCGCAAGGCCACAGTGGAAGGAGCTTACTGATCTCAGAGACGACGTCCTGGAGAGGCAGAGGGATGATGGGAACACACATGCAGCGACTCACACACACACACACACATACACACCCAAACACAGTTTAAAACTGTTAACTCAAAGCAGATTTTGTGTTTAAGAGCTGTGGTGAGGGCGGCGGACGGGCATGTAGGGGTGTAGCTCGTGTGGGCAGGCAGGCTAGCAGCCCACCCTTTCTCTGTGACCACCTGATCAGTTAGTGATGCGGTGGAGCTCCACAGTCTCCCAGGCTCACGAGAACTGAGAACAACAACTTGGATGTCAACAACAGCGTGTGCTGCAATAGAACAGAATCTGAAAGTGCCTTTCAACCTGAGGCACCCTCCACATGTTTTGCCCCAAACTTTTCAATAACAGCCATATATGTCCACAAGCAGGGACAAAAGAATTATGCCCTGTTTTAGATTTCTGCAAGCATTCCTTTTTATTGTCAATATAAACTTTTTTATAACCCTTCTAGGAAGTCTGGGGTGTTTTAGATTGACACATTACGCAATTTGTTTGTATAATAGCACAGGGGTAAACAGCACAAACTGCGGTGAGGAGGAGAGCTTGTTAATGTCTGGGAGGAGATCCTGTGCTGAATCTGGGGACATGGCTGTGGAAACCACTGAGCTGCATCAACACACTCTGACCAACAGGGGCACTTGGGGTAATTTTCTTCCTCACCGCCTCCTTTTCTGGATCTCTTCTCCAGTTGTGCAGATGGAGAAGGAAACAGATCAATACCCATGTCAATGCTGTTACTGGTAGTTCTTATTTTAGGTGGATCTCTTTGCTCCCACATGAGTTTAGTTTGTCATAAATTAGAGGGTGAGGTAATGAGAAGAAGCAAAGCTGGAAAGTAAGTGAAAGAGTGAGAACTTTGTATTTGTGTGTGTGTGTGTGTGTGTGTGTGTGTGTGTGTGTGTGTGTGTGTGTGTGTGTGTGTGTGTGTGTGTGTGTGTGTGTGTGTGTTTATGTTTGTATGACACTGTGACTGCTGAGTGCTTGTACACCACGCATTAGTGTGGCCAAACCAAACAACCAGGAAAAAGAAAACACACACACGGGCTCTTGGGTGCCTGACATCAGTTGTGTGCCCAGACGCACAACCATGTGTATTCACATGTAGGTGACATGTGTGCCATTTGACTAGTGTGAGCAGCAGCCATACATTTAAATAAAAGACCAGGCATAGGATGGCTCTCAGTGTGACAGTTAAGAAATCTGACATTGGTATTCAATGCTAATTGGCTGTGATTGTGTGTTTGAATACTTGCGTTGGGAATTTCATCCCTGTTTTGTCAGACAGAGGTATTAAACATAAGGCCCGGAGGCCAATTCGGCCCTTTGGATACCTTTGGAGAATGTGAAGGACATTACATTTTGGACTTTTAACTGTATTTTCACAAGTTTTACAGCTTTTCCTATTTATGAAGACCTTTGTCACATCCAGTTATACTAAATCAAAATAGTTAAGTTATACATATCTGTATTTTACACATTTACTACTTACAGTTTGACCCCATAGTTATGACAGATATTTTCCATTTACTACAGAGGCATGTAGAAAAAATGAGTGAGGGGAATTTCACTGGTCCAGCCCACATAAGATCAAAATGGTCTGTATTGGCCCTAGATATAAAATGACATTGACAGCTGTGATCTAGGCTGTCTGCACCAGGGAAGCACATACTGTGCACATCCATGCTGTGTCCAAGAATCCATTAGCTTTAACATAAGGGCTTTACAGCAGATAGGGACATGGTCTGCACTCAGCCTCAGCTAAATACTATAAACCATAAACTTACAGAATGTAAATGGCTAATTCTGGTTTGGGGGACTCTGTGTGTGCGCATATGCTACTGTGTGCATTATGAAGAAAGGGAAGGAGCAGTAGTGTCCTCTTCTTAAAACAATTTTCAAGTGTAACATGTCAATCATAAAACTCCTCATGTTCTGTTTCGTATTTACGGACGATGTTCCAAAGGGACTTGTAGGAAAGCAGTATTAGCTGACGTGGGACCCTCCAACTTAGAAAGTCACGACTCCTGTTATGAAGTCAAACTTTTAGGAGTCTAGTGGGATTTGTTTAACGCAGGCCAGCGCACAACTGTGCAATGTAACCCCCCACCCCCAAACACAGACACACACGTATTGTTGTGATTTGCCAAAAAGCCCGGAAAATACGTTTTTGCATCTTTCTTTGTGCTTTTTAATCACAAGCAGCTCTGTCACAGCATCTTTAGCCTAGCCACTATAAATGGCACACATTTAACCCACATTTTCACCAGGAGGGAACTGTTGGACTTGGTCAGCGAAGAACAGCACCCTAATGGGCAAAGTCAATGCATAATAACATTCAGGGGCGCACACAAACATACCCACACAAACACGCACACACGCGCAACAAGGTGTCAGAGAGTCATTAAAAAAAGAAAAGAAAAGACTTCCCACCTTCTTTTTGCGGTGGCATGAGAACGCTGTTCAGTTTTTTGGACGCGGGACTCGAACACACTCCCCGTCCCTCCAGGAGAGCCTGCAGGGGTCTGCTCTCCCCGGGCTGGTGCCGACAGGTCAAGCCGGAGCCGCAGCGCCCCGTGTACACTCCACACGGTTGTCCCTCTCCGAGGGCGCACGTCATGCAGCAGCCGCAGCCGGGCTCCTTCACCCGCTCCACACAGTCTTTGGGCAGCGGCTTGCACTGCAGGAGCGCGCCGGCGTCGCAAGGCTCACATCGAACCACGGGGCCCACAGTGCCGGCGAGCCGGGCGAATGCAGCCAGCGCGGCAACCAGACAAAGCACACAGACATCGGGCATTCTACCGATTAAGCTGGTCACAAAGGGACAGTATGTGAGTTGTCACGTAGGCTTAAGGGGACTCTCTGTGACACAGCGAGCTGGCTAGCCTTCTCCATCTGTATTTTCTTTTACGCGAAGTTCTCGTTTTTATACAGACAGAAAAAAAACAGCCAACAGGTCACACCCTCCTCCGTATGAATAATGTAAATGGAGAGCCCCGATATGAGGGACCGCTATATCCAGTCTCGGGTGGGGGTGAGTGGGGGGGCAGCCGCTGAAAACATTCAACTCTTTGAATCCTTTAACGTATTTTACTGAGTTCTGTTCATCTAGTGCACTTCCAGCTCCAAATCTGCTCCGTCCATGTGGTTCCCCTGTAAAAGGAAAAGTCAAGTTATGTCAGCAGGTTGAAGCTGTTGGCTTTTTTATATACTGTTTAAATCACTTTCATTTTCATTTTGCAGATAAGACAACAAACTGCACCAAGGACAGTTCTCATGTGGTGACTGCTCCCATTATGGGAATTTGCTCCACTGGTCGCATCTCCTGCTGGCATTAATCCTATGCGAGTGAGTGCCACTGGTGTTACCCCCAGCTCCCCCACCACACCCACACGCAATACTGATAAAACATTCCTCTGGGTAGGTGTATAGGTGGCCTCATACTATAACAATAATTTCTTTGCATATAGTGTTTGTATAAGTGTGACCGCATGCTGGACTGTGGGTGCAGCCAAAGAGGTATTGTTTAACTGCTCTGGTCTGCTAAAACTGCAGAGATTGGATGCACATGCCAGCTACCAAGCACGTGCAGACCAGACTGCATACCTGACCCTTTTTCACTCGGTATCCAGACCCCCTTGTGCCTTTCCTCCTGGATGCTTCCACCCTGTCATTGACCCCACAGGACTTACAATTATTAAAAAGAAAATGTTGTGATTGTGCAGGCTCAGCATCTGCCCCCCTCTACGTTCAGCATATCCTTCTGTTCTGCAATAACAAACGCAAGAGGGGGGCACACGCTGAGAAAATAAAGTAATAAGTATAGTCCGTTGTGTGATTTCCACCACAGAAGCAGAAAAAGTGTTGAGACTCCATTATGAAAAACAAGCACTAGGTAAGGATACACCCCCAGAATAGCGAGAAAACGTCTCCAGCTAAGATTAGTTTTCTCATTACTTGACATGTTTTTTCTCTTTTTGCATTTTTCAGCTTTTTTTGCATCTGAAATATTTAGCTTCTGATCTGTGGCTTGTTTATTGTCTGCCCATCTGTCCAGGGTTGGGTTTAACTAAACGTACAGTTTAGACAAATTCAGCAAAAAGACACTTTTGGAAAACTGTGTCCACTTTGTATGAATACAGAAAACTTCTGGTTTGTGTCTGTAAGGGGTGACCGGGTTCATTGTGATGCGTTGTTATTGTTTGGCTGGCTAAACCAGCCCTCATATAAAACATGTAAACAGACTTGATATGCTGTTCTCCAGTTTTATGACAATTTGCTTGATTAGATATTTCGAAACACAAAACACATACAATGGCATGTGGCAAAGGTAAACAGACATTCACTGGATCCTCCTGATTTCAAGATTCAGGAGTCAGAACAGAGTATGTTGTAATTTGCCTCGGGACAGTTTGGGTATAATAAAACGATAAAATGAAATCAGATAACTGCTAGCAAAAACATGCACATCTCATTTCCTAAACCATATGTTCAACTCGTCTCTGTTGCAGTCTCAGCAAACTGCAATAAGAGATACTATTTGTCTCACTCAACAATCTTGTCTTGGTCTTGCATCTGCACTTTTGTCTTTCACCCTCTCTGTCTTCCTCTGCCTCGGGGAATCTGATATCCTCTGGTTATTAATCTCTTCTTTAAAGTGTCCCAGTCAACATTCCTTTGTGATACAGTTTCACAATGCAGCACATTTCAGGCCATAAATCATTAATTGGAAACACAAAGTCACTGATGGTCCTCAGTAACACTGGCACAATGCACTTTATAATTTGTGGTTTTGTGAAGCCCAAAGGTTCTGCGTTGATTTATTTATTTCCTTCTCCCAAGAGTGATTCAAGAAGTGAATTTCCTTTCTGTCAACATGTACTGTCTTCATATTCAAGCTATGTCATCAGCAGGCACTGCACTCACTGACCACATTATGACCTGCGGATCACTTCATATAAAAACACTCATTTTACATTCTATTCATAGATCACGTTGACAGCACTGTTACTTAGTGATATGTTACTTGGCTGACTTTCAAGCCCATCACAGTGTGCTGCAGTTAGCCTCTAGTTTGCTTACAGGAGATCTTGTTTTCTTATCTCTTCTTATTTTTATTTTTATTTTTTTTTATCAAGAAATAGTGGAAAGAATGAGATTGGCATAGATTTTGTTGGACTTGTGACCCACAAAAAACACTAGGTCAACTTGCTGTCAGCAATAATGGGATACTGGTGGAGCCCCTGCACTCAGTCTGTTTCAGCCCCCCCCCCCCTTGTGATTGGCTACGTGTATATGAAGTCTAAAGTGGTCGTAATGGTAACAGGAGCATTCGGAGCTGTGACCGTACTAACTGGAAGAGCGACTCCAGCAGATTCCCAAGAGAACACCAGAGGTCTCTGTCCAGAAGCAGTCCTAGGAACAGCAAAGACAGTGCACCGAGTTTCTGAGGGTCTGTTACATTACTGAAATGATGGCCAAAATTAAAATCATGAAAACAAGATATCAATTAATATAAAAAGTTCCTCTCTTGAAAAAAGAAATCTATCCCTCCATAGTCTTTTAAGAGCAACTCATTCTTAAAGGATGACTGAACAAACGACCTAAATTTACCTGAACTCTGCTGTTCCAGTTTGACTCATCACAGTAAAATTAGTTCAACACTTCCTCACATATTTTTGTTTTATTGTATCTTCCTATGGTATTAAGTGCATTCCAATGGGCGAAGTGAAATGAAAAAAATAAAATAAAATCAGGCATTCCTTTAAGCAGCCAAATAAGGGTCTTTCTCATCAACAGAATCCATCCCAACTTCACAAACATCTTCAAACTGCAGCCCAAATATTTGAAGATTTTCTGCTATGTAGTTCCAATTATTTGCACTGCTGAGCCACTTTCAATGTTAACTATTTTTCTAAGGAGTTGGGATGCTTTCCCATCAGAAGGATGATTAACATGTAATTTGTCTGAATTATGTTGACTGTGGCTTACAGAGAAAAGGCATAAATAATGTGTACTGCCAACAGCATGTTGAGGAAAATCATTTGGTGCTCTTTAACTCAACCCGGGTGCTGACAGCAAAGACAGGCCTCGTCCATCATGGTGGAACACGTAGATGGGCTAATGAAGCCGGGATCTTTTCTGCAGGCTGATAATTGCTTCTGGGCTGTTTGGGGCCTCAAATGACAAGACTGTAAAGCATGTAGTAAAATCTGGTAAACTTAGAAAAATGTAGGGATTTCTTGGTGGATCTTGGGAATCTGCTATCCCTATCATAATCAGAACTGACATTTAACATTACTGTTTAATGCTTTTAGCTGTCTTTTGACTTCAGCAAATTAAAGAAGAAGGGATGTAACCATATGTTGGATGCCAACTTGGGTGGCAGACATCTGCCTTTGTTAACCACCATCCTTGGGCCCTATTAATTTGGCTGTTTTGAGGTCAGGAGTGACAGTTGAATTGTTTTCCAGAAAGTTAAAGGCCTGCAGTTGATGTTACTGTAGTCACATCAGTTAGAATTTCTCTTAATGTTCCCTCATAGTTTTTTTTTTAAGTTTTCCCACTTGCATAGACATGACTCTTCCACACAGCAACCAAAGTGACATAGGGATGTACATTCTTAGAAAGCATAGTGCTGACTTTTGAAACAATATACAAAAATAGAATATGTGTTTTTGTTATTTCACTTGCAAATTTGTGACACAGGTTTTGCTTCTATAACATAATGGAGGCCTTTCCTAGAGACAATGGTACAGCTTTTTGTTGATATCAGTCAGATGCCAAGCATGCTTTCAAAATCAGCCCTTCTTTTATTGATTGTTACAATGGGGGCTGCACTTCAGGAATGAACTCATCTTTGTATCTGTTTTCAATAAATTGATGGAATGAGCATGGCTTGACGGCCCTCTGTCACTGTCTGCGTGACATGTGCAGAGAAACATCTGGAGGCAAGAAAGAAAGACAAGAAGAGGAATGTGGGGAGTTAAAAAGGTGAAGAAAGAATAAAAAAAGATCACAAGCTCTACATTTTTTAAATCAAGGACTCTACATGTGGGAGCAAAGAGACGCAAAGAAGTTAGGGTTCGCGTATGTGTTATGATGTGTTTGCGGTGAGGTCTGTGTCTTTTGTTGGGCTCTGTTGGACTAGAGTTTGGTATGCCTGGCAGCTCTCAGCAGGAGGTCCTGCCCAGCAGAAGCTCACTAATTGTACAAACAGGCAGTGTGGCACCTTGGATTGAACTTGTGCCTTGAGGCCAGGTACAGCATGCTTTGGCATACTTTCAAGGAAAGATCAGAGTCATATGCTAACAAGTGCTGATTGTCTTCAGGTCAGAAGTACTCCCACTGCGAGTTGGCGGAGGTAGGAGGTTGCTATGGGAAGGAGATACAAGGCTAGACAATCTTGCCTGGCACTCTCAGGTTGACCAACTCAAGTGACACTTTCCTGAGAGTGGGCCAATTCCAGGCTGCTAAGAGGATCAGTTTCCCCTTTCTGCCATGACACACATACTCAGCTAGCACTACTCACTAATCTTCAGGATTGCTGTTCATCAGGCACCAAATTTTCAGACACTTTTCCAAGCTTTCCAAAATTAGTGGGGTTTTGCAGTATGGAATCTGGACTCAGTCTAACGGAAACAACAAAAACACAAGAAACTCTACTGGTCAGAAGCAGGCAAAGGTCTGCTAGAGGAGCAAAATAGATTTGTGAGGTAAGGTATTGGAATCGGTTCTATAGAAAGGGAACATCCAGACAGAGGAAAAGCATTATGACAGTATGTGACATAGAGACGTGTCTAATCTTGGATCTTGGTGTAGCACAGCTTGCTCTGGGACTTCACATGCAGTCACATGACAGCTGAACAGGCAGGCTTACAAATCCATTAGCAGAATCTGTGAATGGGTATTTAGGACAGAGAAACCACAATACCACCGTGGTATTATTACAAGACCCAAATCACATAAAAGTAATAATAACACCAATCAAATTAATTTACTTAACACCATAGACAATTGCCTTCAGATGACCCCAAAGATAAAAGTGTAAGGGGGTCAGATTGGGAGACCTTGGGGGTGTCATGTTTCGGCTGTGTGCAGGCAGGAGAAGGACCCAAACGCAAAACTCACCACGCAGGAATTAAACTCAAAAAGCTGCTTTATTGCAGAATGGCACAAAAAATAACAACACTAAACTTAGACATGGATAAACTGACACAGGGGGACACAGTCATGAGGGAAACTACACCACTGACAAAGAGAAACACAGGGCTTAAATACACTGAGGGATAACGAGGGAATGAGACACAGAAGGAGAGCACAGCTGGGAGTAATCAGGCTGGGCGAGACAAAGGAAGCAAAACTAGAAACGCTGACATGAGACACGGACCTTGAAAGTAAAACAGGAAACACACTGACTGAACTCTAAACATGTAAACTTAACAGCAACTGGGGAGACAGAACATGGGAACCTGAAACATGGGACAGAAAGGCACAGTAGACACAACGTGGACATAACGCCACAGGGAAAGAGTAAAACAAAACACAGAACCTCTTAGAAAATAAAATAGGAAACCTAATGAAACGCAGACATGACTACATGAACTTGACAACATAACAGACATGAAACACATGAAGGGCAAGGGAGACTTAACAGGGGTTGGAAGACACAAGGGGAATCTAATAACAAATGAACTAGAAAACCTAATGAGCTTAACCATATACTATAAACATCAAAATAAACTAAAACTCAAAACGCTGGGTCATAAGACCCAGGATCGTGACAGGGGGCCATTCAACTGGCCCACGACGACCAATCCACTTTCCAGGAAACTGTTCATCTAGGAATGCTCGGACCTGGCACCCATAATGTGGTGGTGCACCATCTTGCTGGAAAAACTCAGGGAACGTGCCAGCTTCAGTGCATAAAGAGGGAAACACATCATCATGTAGCAATTTCAAATATCCAGTGGCCTTGAGGTTTCCATTGATGAAGAATGGACCCACTATCGTTGTACCCCATATACCACACCAAACCATCACTTTTGTTGTACCAACAGTCTTGGAGGGATCCATCCAATGTGGGTTAGTGTCAGACCAATAGCGGTGGTTTTGTTTGTTAACTTCACCGTTCACATAAAAGTTTGCCTCATCACTGAACAAAATCTTCTGTGTGAACTGAGGGTCCTGTTCCAATTTTTGTTTTGCCCATTCTGCAAATTCTGTGTGCCGATCTGGGTCATCCTCGTTGAGATGCTGCAGTAGCTGGAGTTTGTAAGGGTGCCATTTATGAGTAGCTAATATCCACCGAAGGGATGTTTGACTAATGCCACTCTCCAGTGACATGCAGCGAGTGCTACACTGTGGGCTCTTGCTACGCTGTGGGCTCTTGCTGAATGAAGCTAGGACAGCCACTGATGTTTCTTCATTAGTGACAGTTTTTTTGTGTCCACATTTTGGAAAATCCAACACTGAACCAGTTTCACGAAACTTAGCAAGCAGTTTGCTAACTGTAGCATGGGAGATGGGTGGTCTCGTAGGGTGTCTTGCTTTGAAATCTGCTGCAATGACCTGGTTACTGAGTTCACCAGATATCAACACAATTTTGATCCGCTCCTCACGTGTTAACCTCTTCGACATGTCAATGGCTGTGAACAAAGAGAAACTTGTAAATAACTCATGAAAGAATAAAGTTACGTTGAAACCAAGCACACCATTGTTTTTCTTGTGACATTACCACTAAGTTTGATTTGTCACATGGCCCTCTTCCTATTGAAAAAACTTCTAAATGGCCACCATGGTCACCACCCATCTTGAGGAGTTTGCCCCCTCACATATACTAATGTGCCACAAACAGGACTTTAATATCACCAACCATTCCCATTTTATTACGGTGTATCCATATAAATGGCCCACCCCGTATATGTTGAAAATAACACCTTCAACATTTAATTCATTATTAGACTCAATTGGCTTCTCTCAAAATCTCATTCATTGTTTTAATCACACTCACACACACGTATGACATACAAACTGAACATGTAACAGTTTTTCCTGAAAACTGTCTTTTGTCTGATTGTTTTTTGATAATATTGAATTTTACAGTTATAGATTACACAGCATCTAACGTTAAAGCACAAGCAGAAGCTTTTCTGGGAGTGCTTTAAGTGTGAGGAAGGGATTCCTCCACTGTGCTCTTCTTCAATGCCATGTGCCAGCACAGTGCAGAGCAGCTACCTTCACTCTCCTCTCACAGAGGTTGATTATCTGATTAATAGTGTTACATCCATACTGTGTGTACGTCCTTTTTTTCTGAAAAAGGAAGCCCCAAATGCTTGACTCCCTGTTAGAACTCACAAACACACCTTAAAGCAGATAACACGTTAGCTGGAGAGGAAATGGACATCTCACTATTTATCACTGAACAGGAAACTGAAACAACCTTAGATTTCTTTTCAAAAGAGCTGAACACAGCCTTGTGAATAAAAGCTTAACCATTAGACAAAATGGGTATCGGTATCCGGTGCCATTTTGGCACCGGTTCTGACATAAACGGTAGTAACCAGACCAAAAAGCAGCGCACATTTCGGTGCTTTATTTCGGTGCTTTTTTTTCCTGAGATGTCATACACTTTGGATTCTAGCCAATCATTTTACCTTTCCGAGGATAGTAGGCGGGTCCAGGTACGTACGTTCTTTTAGAGCAGAGCTACAGATTAAAAATGCCCAAAGCGAAGCGGTCAAAAGTCTGGCTGTACTTCACAGCAAAAGATGCAAACTCAGCAGCCTGCAACAAGTGCTTTAAGGTGATACTGTGCAAAGGAGGTAACTCCTCGAATCTGATGAAACACCTGGCGATGCATAGCGTTTTTTTAAAATGCACTGTATTTGATAGCTTGCTGCGAGACCTCACACCGAGCACATCTACTGCGGGTGGGTTGCCTGTTATCGGACCCGGAGTTAGCAAAATCCCCCAAAAACCCGAAGAGTAGAGTCCTGGCCCCTAGCCCTGCCAGTGTAGCAGAAATGATGACGGATGATGATGGCAGCAGCTGTTCTTCTCTGTGTGAGTAGCTTAATGTTGTCCATGTGTAATTTACGTTGAGTAGGCTAACTACGTTATTACATTAATGCATGTAAGGTGAACTAGCAAACACCATCGTAGTTACATGCGGCTGTCTTCTTGTTTGATGGCAGATACTCCCTTCACCCTGGCCAAAAAGGCTAAAATGACCAAAGAAAAAGTGGAAAACAGCTAAACACGAGAGGTTTTTGGGCAAAGTTTGTGTTTTTTCAATTGTTTAAGCACTGCTTCCAGCCAAGAGTGATGCCATATATGCCCTATAGCTGCAGAAAAGGCTAACATTGTTATCTTTTTACACAAAAACAGCTGAACATGAGAGGTTTTTGGACAAAGTGTGTGTTCTCCATTCTTTAAGCACCGGTTCCAGCACCGTTTAAGCAGCAGCACCGTTTCAAAAGTACCAGTTTGGTACTGGTATCGGATAAAACCTAAACGATACCCATCCCTACTCACAGCCATCCCACAGACATGTCATTAATGCCATTTGCAAAGGTATGGTTTGTTTAAAGAGTTCAGTCAGGGTTAAGAATGCATCATAGCACAGAAACAGCTATGATGCATGACCTATGGTGAAGGTTACACTCTGTGCTTGTCCTGCTTTACCTCAGTGCCACGTTCAACGCTGCTGACCACAATTTTTTATTACAGAGATTAGAGTATTTTAAATTATACATGCTTCCATTAGCAGATATTATTTGAAAATGGTGCATACATGTAATTGCTATGTAGATGATAAAGCTACTTTCCTCTCTTTTCTCAACAGGTTGCTCCAAATGTTTGATTTGGCAGAGTTTTGTTCTTTCTGAGACGACCACAAAAGGGATTTATGTTCATGGCTAGAATGACCCACCAACTTTTCACTTGCTAAGTAAATGTGTTAACCACTACACTATTGAGGCTCACTACTATTACACTTCGTTCTCAGACTGCTGGCATACTTGTGGTTCCTAGGATATTAAAGTAAAATGGGAGGCAGAACCTTCAGCTTTCTGGTCCCTCTTTTATGGAACCTGCTCCCAATTTGGATTCAGGACTCTACTTTTAAGATTAGGCTTTTATGAAGCTTATAGTGAAGGCTTGTAGGTGACCCAAACAACCCATCATAGTCCCCAGGTCTGTTTCACTCCTTTTGCTTTTATTCTCTCTCTCTTTCCTTTGTGTGTGTGTGTGTGTGTGTGTGTGTGTGTGTGTGTGTGTGTGTGTGTGTGTGAGTGAGAGAGAGAGAGAGAGAGAGAGAGAGTAAGAGTAAGAGAGAGAGAGAGAGAGAGTAAATTGACTCTACTCACACACCCTCCTGGAGGGTGGGGACTCCCTGCCCTCTTGGTTCACACCTGTCAGCAATTATTCAACTGGGTACAATCAGTTGTTTCCATCTGCCTTAGGGTGTACCCTAAGACGGGGGGGCTGTCTTAGGGTACACCCTGGATAGGTCACCAGGGTTTAAAGCTGAAGAATTCCCTTGTTTGACAGCAGTCCGATCAGACACCACTACCTGTGGTTTGGCTTCTTTGTGCTGTGTTTTGCCTTGTGGATTTTTGGGGTTATGTGTTGATTTTTTTAGAACTCACCTCACTTCCCTCTGTGCTTTGTGACTTTGAGATATTGCAGTGGAAACAAACTAAATCTGTTGACTTACCTACTTGTCTGCTGCCTCATTCCCTCATTCCTAAACAGCTTTATTAATGTGTCAGCCCTTAATGTTCACAGTTAACCTGTTGAACTTCTCTGACCAGCATTTAAATCAAAGGCTTGATTTAAATGCTCTTAGTCTTGACACAGTGACAGGGTGAAAATGTCAAATTGATTTCAGATGAGACTGGCCAGACACTCTTGAACTGATGGAAAGGCAACAATAACTCAAATAACCACTCGTTACAGCTAATTTATTAAGAAGAGCATCTCTGGACACATCTTGTTGCACATGGGCTACAGCAGCAGAAGACCACATTGGATGCTGCTCCTGTTAGGTAAGAACAAAAAAGAGGCTACAATTTGCACGAGATTACCAAAATAGGAAGATAAAAGATTAGAACATTTCTGTATGCACTGATGAGTCTGAATTCTGCTGTGACATTAAGATGGTAGTGTCAGAATATGTTGCAAGGAACATGAAAGCATGGATCCATCTTGCCATATATCGACTGTTCACGCCGGTGGTGGTGTAATGATGAAGGCAAAAGTTGGTCCAACCTCGTACTAACTAGCAAGGTTTATCTAACAAAGTCGCCAGTATGTGTTCAGCCTATAGTGCATGCTGTTTCAAAAAGCAATAATGTTTGCAGACGCTTCTTCTTCAACCATTAAGAACTTCAAATTTTCTGAAACTTTAACACGTTACATTTCATGTAAAGTGTTATTCATTTTGGCATTAAAGGTAAAGCACCATTTGGTGTTTCAAACAGTTGAATTCTATTAAAAGGAGTGAATGTTTACCGAACCCAAGCTGGATCACAAATCACCTGGTGGATGTTACACAGAGATGTGTTAATCTTAAGCTCATTCCTTGTTGCAATGCTCCTTGATAACAATTTAAATTAAAAGGGTTAATGAGGACAAACAGACAAAGAGTTGACGTTGACCATAAGATGAATAGACTTCATCATGTAAGATCTCACAGAGGTAAAGTCTTGAGACTTGCACAAAAACATTGCAGTGACTCAAGTTTTAATCCAGAGAAAACACTAAAACTGTCAGTGAAGAATTGTGACTTGACTTTGACTCACCCTAAAAAGGCTTTAAATACAAGTGTGGAAACAGGCATCTCAACATCAGTATGCTTTTTGCAATTTGGGACGACCTTTTAACATGTTATTATTGGGAGCTAATGACAAGTAAAGAGAAAATTAAGGTTCTGTGGCAGTGTGTTGGCAGTCCATGGGCAGCTACAGACGACCCATCTACCTGCAGGGAGTGTCTGTTGTCAGGTGGGGGCAGTGTAAAAAATATGTAGTAAAACTAGTCTGGGGGCTACTTGTCTTTATGATGTTGTTGGCCCGAAAAACAAGTTCCAACATACCAAGTGTTAAAAAAATGAAAAGTGTATGCTGCAGCCACTGTCTGTACCTTTCACTTTATTTTTAATCTTTGATCTTTATTTTGGGCTTCACCTATTGATAAAGAACTCTGATGTGGCAAAGTTTCTGATGTTACTCTATGGTATCACCAGCTAGCTCTTATTGGCAGTAGTTCCCAAATTTTGTTTGACGCTCATTTCAGCCAAATCTGAACGAGACATGTAGTTTGATTTGCAGTTTTGTGCTGGCACGACTGCTTAAACTTAAAAAAAAATATGCAAGGATTTAGGATGTCATGTTCAGGTTTGCTGGCTTAGAAATTTTACCTTGGAGGAGTAAAGTTGTGACCTCTGGATGTTGCTCTATTCACATTATGCAATGTGCGTGTTGGGATTTCGGAGAATTGCATGGGTGCACATTTGCAATGGGTGTGTGTGTGTTGTTAAGTTATGCTCCATCTATTTATTCCTGCCCTGTCCATTCTGCTGCTATAACAATCTGAATTTCCCAACTGTGGGAATAAAGTTCATCTTATCCTAAATATTAAGAGGGTTATGGATTTCAAATTAAAAGACCTCTTAAAAAAACCTCTGTTACTGATAAAATGTTACTGCTCCAGAGTGTGCTGTCAAAAACGTCAGAGTGTAGGCCATTATGTATGAGTGTAACACTTTGTATTTTGACACACATTGGGGCCTGACCTGACAATGAGCAGTTGTGTGTTTGAATTGGATAAAAAGCAGCATGTCCTTCGCACCAGCTGCAGAGTGGATCTGTCTAAGCCCTACCGCCTGCTAAACCTGTGCATCTGACATGCTGTTTGGATTGTGGGTAACGGATTAGGTCATGATGTGGAGCCCTTTACACCACAATGTCTCTAAACTCTTACAGTTATCCAACTAACAGCTGCTCGGTCCACCTAGTCATGTTCTTATGGATGTCTTCCATCTTCTGCATGTGAAGGGACTTACAGGCTTTAACAGAAGATTTTGGTGTGGCGCTGCGGCAATGTTCCACCTGTAAGATAATGTATGGCACTCACTTTCTGACATCCACTCCTCAGTTCTTTGCTATTATTAGAAACTCCATGTTTCTAATAATTAGAATTATTAGAAACTCCATGTTCCTAATAATATTGTACATGTATTATTAGAAACTCCATGTTTCTAATAATTAGAATTATTAGAAACTCCATGTTCCTAATAATATTGTACATGTATTTGTGTGCATGTATTTGCTACCTGTAAAGTGCAATTTGAATTTATTTATTTTTTGCCATGAAACTAGAATGCTTCTTTAAAGGTATAGTATGTAACATTAACACATGTTATTGCCACAGGCTCCTAAGAACAAATTTAGTCAAGCCTGAATAGGCCAGAGGTCCCCTGTGTGTGAAAGACACAAAAAGATGTTACAGCACAATACTTTTCTTTGTTGCTCCCAAAATCATTTTAGTTCTGTGATGCTACAAGCATGGCACACCTATTTTGGGTAGCTTCTCATATTCTTCTTTGCAGAACCTGTAAAGCTGCTTCAGGCTGGATTTGTGTACAACCATTTACAGATGAGAGATGTTTAATTGGGTTTAAGTCTGAGCTCTCAGACATTCACAGTCTGCATAAGGTCATGAACCTGTGCACCAGTCTAAGGTCCACAACAACTTGGACCAGAGAAGATTAGCACCAAGGATGTCTCTGTACATTGCTGTATCTTTCCTTTGACCCCAACTTGTCTCCCAGTTCTTGCTGCTGAAAAACATCCCGACAGCACGATGCTGCTACCACCATGCTTCCACTGTAGGGATGTATTGGCAAGGTGATAAGCGGTGCCTGGTGTACCCCAGATATTCACGCTAAACAGTTCGATCTTTGTTTCATCAGACCAGAGAATTTTGTTTCTCATTGTGTGAGATCCCTTCAGGTGCCTTTTGGCAAACTCCAGGCAGAGTGTCATGTGCCTTTCACTAGAAAGTGGCTTCTTTCTGACCACTCTACCATACCAGCCTGATTGGTGGATTGCTACAGAAATGGTTGTCCTCTGGAAGGATCTCCTTGCTCCACAGAGAGATGCTGAAGCTCTGTCATTGTGACCATTAGGTTCTTGGTCACCTCCCCAAATAAGGCCCTTCTACACTGATCAGTCAGATTGTGCTCACTGGGACCTTCAGAAATGTTTCTGTACCCTTCCCCAAATCTGTGCCTTGATACAATCATGTCTCAGAGGTCTACAGACAATTCCTCTGACTTCATGGCTTAGTTTGTGCTTCAGCATTCATTGTCAACTATGGGACCCCACATAGACAAGTTTGTGCCCTTCCAAATCACATCCAGTCAACTGAATTGACCCTCAGTGGAATCTAATCCAGTTGTAGAAACACCAGCGGAAACAGGATGACCCGGGGCTCAGTTTTGAGTTTCACGGCAAAGGCTGTAAACTTATGTACATGTTGTCTTAGTTTTTTTATTTATTTGAATACATTTTTTCCAACAAACCTTTTTCACTTTGTCACTATGGGGTCTTTTATGTAGAATTTTGGGGTGAAAAATGAATGTAATAAATTTTTGAATCAGACTGTAACACGACAAAATGTGGAACAAGTGAAGCGCTGCAAATTCTTTCCAGATGGACGGTATTCATCTTCATTCAGCAGTTAATAACATAACTGAATGTATTTTAATTTGTTACCATGACACTTATTGCTATGTTCTACAGGCCATACTCACAGGCTATCCGGGTGCAACTGTTCTCTTGTCCAGTTCATTTGATTACTATTATGATCATTGCATGCATACTTCAAAGGGTGGGCCCAGATTAATTTCAGCTGGTGTCAGGCATAGTATGCATGTAATGTGATTACCATATTTTCCGCACTATAAGGCGCACTTAAAATCCTTTAATTTTCTCAAAAGTTGTCAGTGCACCTCATAATCCGCACTGCTTGATGGATTTTCGGGGCATTACAGCTACCGTAGTCAGGAGTCTCGCGGAGTAATCTGGGTCCAAAACTCCATCCGCCTCAGGTCCCAAAGTCAAACGAACACTGCGGCATCGCTGAGAATTAAAAACTGTTAAAAACAATAAAATGATCAGCGTTACTACTTTACAAGGTGAAACAATTAAGTTTAACATCCAGGCACCCATGAAAACAGAATTTATTACATTTAACGGAGTTAGAAGTTAGCAGGAAGTTAGCTCGCTTGTTTCCACCTAAACATGATATAGCATGTTCTGACTGAGAGATTTCTGAAAAAATTAACACTCACTTCCAACATAAATGAAGACAGAAAACTAAACAGCAGTGATGTTTGTAGGGTTACTGAAGTTGGACTAGCTGGTATATAATGATGTGCTATGTGATCGCTAGTGACACAGCTATGTTAGCATAATATAAACACAGTGAAGCTGGAGGATAAACGCTAACTTTTTTCCACTGGATAACAGTTAACGTGAGGGTTCCCGATGGTTAGGGACAAATGCAATTGCATGGCAGGATGCTTTAAATGGACCAAACTTCAGTTGGGAGAACAACTGAGGTAATCCATCCACAATATGAGGTTATTCATTAATATACTGCAACAACATGGAATAGAGCAGCTGCGAGAGAATTCAACATTAATGAATCAATGGTACGGAAGTGGAGGAAGCAAGAAGAATGAGATGAGTAAAATTTGACTCATCTGACTGTTTTGTTTTGCCTAATGCGGCTTATAATCCGGTGTGCCTTATGGTCCGAAAAATACGGTAATATCCACGTGACAGCATAGATCTCCAGGGCTTTCTCAATGACCGCTGCCTCTAGAAAAATCACTTTGTCAAATAATTAAGAAACATGTGAGTGGACAGCAGGCTGCTACTTCCACAGTTAAGCTATAAAATCATGGAATTCATGCTATGTAACACTGAATGACTTTGCAGTATTTCTATCTAAGCTTTAATTTTTCTTTCTTCCCTCACTGCAAGCTGGTCGCAGCAGACGACTGCCCCTTCCTGAGCCTAGCACTGCGGGATATTTCTTCCTGTCAAAAGAGAGTTTTTTTCTTCCCGTTATTGCCAAGTACTTGCTCAAAGGGGGTCGTCTGATTGTTGGGGTTTTCCTTGTGTTATTGTAGGGACTTTAACTTACAATATAAAGTCCCTGGAGGTGACAACTGTTGTGATTTGGGGCTATATAAATAAATATTACCTCTGCAGTGCAGCTTAGAACTCGTGAGCCTGAAAAATTTGCTCTGTAAAACTTGATTTAACAGTGAAAACTGTGCCTCTGAGTGTCAGCTTTTATAGCTTGTGTTTCACTATTAGGTCTTGACTGACCACTGGTAGTTATGGAATATTAATGGAGTCCTGCTTTTGGGCCATGTTTGTAAATTTGTGCTACTCTCCAGCTTTGGAGACGTGTCTGTGGATCCTCTGAAGGCTCTTAATAAACCTGAATGGCTGAAAGCAAAAAACGCAACTTCAGCACCTTTTGACACTTTTGACAAACCAGGATTGGGCTTCACTGGTGAATCTGATTAATAACCGCTTACAGTCAGTCATGCCTCTGGGCAAATCAAACATGTCAAATGCATTTTTTCTGACATTTATGGAAGAGTGTTGGAGTAGTGCTGAAATGTGGAACAAGTCTGACCTCACATGTCTTTTATTAAAATTATTCATGTGTCAAGTTGAGTTGTGAAGATTGTTTAAAGGAACAAAAAGAGTGACCATGGGGTGGTGGTGGTGGTGAGGGGGGTGTAAATGGTTCCCCAGCTCATGGCTTAGCAGAGATGCTGGTTGAGACAGTGGTGGTGGTGGGGAGGAGTGGCAGTAAAAGGTTGGTAAAGTAAATAAAGTAGGCTCCTTTTGTCAGCAATGGAAAAAGAGAAGAACAGAAATGTAATCTCACTCCGGCTTTTAAATCCTAACTCCCATGCGAGACCTCGAGAACACGTTTCCCATCAAGTGGCAGATTAATCTTGTGTAACTCATGCGCGGTCATATCCTGTCCTCTCACAGTGCTGGGAAGGCTGCGTGGGAGAGATGACAGGCGAAGATGCTAGGAAAGGCTTGAAGCGTGCATAGTATTATCTGATTTTTGGGGAGTGTGGGGGAGAGCAATAATAAAGATGCCAGGAGTGAAACTAAAATCACTGTCTCCAGCCTCCTATAACTTGTGTTTCCATGCCACCTGCTCTGCATTGTGCAGCTGCAGAATGCTGGAGTGTTTGTACAAACCTTCTCAGGAGAAGTCACTTTTACCAAAATCTAAATCATGTTAATGGATAATTCCACAGATGTTCCAAACATGGCAAGAACCTGTTAGAAGTAAAAAGTAAGTTGCATAATGTCAGTCTGTGATAATCCTCCAGTGCTGACAGGTGATTTACTTTTAGTTCTTTTTACTTTTACAACTTTTTTTTTTTTTTATTGCCTCTGCCTAGGATGTTTTGTGACTGGTTTGGCTTGTGTGTTTGTCTGTGTTAGCAGGATTACCTTTTCTTTCTTTTTTTTAATCAGTGCAAACTAATAGGGGGATTAACGTTTTAAGTACATGCAGATGCAGAATTTATTTTTTTTGAAGGATTCTTTAGCTTTAAGAAGGCAGAATTCAACATTTCATGACATAGCTTTACACATATAAACTCATCAGTCAGAAAATCAGTTTGATGTTATCAAGGAAAATATCTCAAACTAATCTAGTTCACTGTTTTCCACCAAGGAAGTTTTTCACTGCTTCTAATGTGTTACTCCACCTATGCCTGCTAAATGAAAGGAGATTTCAATCGTGCCCTCTTGTGTTTGTTCAGCTGTAACCGAGCAGCAGGCTGCTAGTGCTTTAACCAGAATAAGCTTCCTTGCCATCGGTCTTCGATACGCTTGGGGTCTGCCAGCCTCTGTCCTACTGTGGTTTTACACAAGTTACCACTTGTTAGAAAACTTTGGTTGCAGACTGACGAGTTCTCATCAACTTGCTGTCATCACTGGTGCTACTGCTCTGGTCCACCCCATCCCCTCTCACATCAGAGTGAAGTTGACCCCCCCACAAACAGAACCTCTGATTCGGGTCCGACCGATACGCACCAAGTGGCAGGCCTTTTTAAATGTCTTCAGAAATGAAAGTTTTTAAATGATAGCAGGACAAACCATCACAAATGTAGTAGAACTGATTGACATAAATTTTGTTTGATTTGATAAGTGTGTGTGTGTGCGTATGGTGGGGTGGGGGTGGGGGGGCTGGTTGACCTCTGATGACCTCTAGAAACTTTTCTTAATATCTTTAAAATGATAGCAGCACAAACCAGCACCAAACGCAACAAAAATGTTTGACACCACAAAATTAATGTTTCAAATAATGAGGTCCGCATGTCTATCAACGCAAACTTCAAACTCCTCCAGTCAGTTGGTTTCCACGGTGTGACAGTCTCCCTGCAGCATCACTATAGTCCACACCCTGCCACAGCTACCTTGTGTGTAAATCCTTCCACCAGTAACTAACTTGAAAATCTCATCTGGACCGTGTATGTCTGGAACCCACGGGCCTGCATTTTTTTGGTGATGGCTCCAACAAATCTGGTCCCTTTTTGCACCTCCTCATCAATCAAAGGAACACTTGCCTGCACTCCAACTGACTTACGGCTCATTCCCTATCCACTCTAGAAATTCACCTGCCATCTCAGCTCACCACCCACGCTAGATCCAAGTAGAGATCACTAAAACATAAATTTTCAACATCTTCCTGTTGGATTCCACTCTAATTTATACTCTTTTCTGGCAGAAGACCTGTGATCTCTCCCAAGTTGAACATGCTTATTCATGACCACTCACTATATAATAAAGTCCACTTAACTGAGCATGCACGGCCAAACTGCCTTCTTGGGTTCTGACAGTACCTGATCTTGTGACACTCACAGATTCCAGATGTCGTTCCTGGAATCTGCTGGAGACACGCAGTTTTGAAGTCACTGCCCCAAGTGTTCCGATTACCACAGGGACCACTGTTACCTCCATCCTTTCACATCTTCTCTAGCTCCTCTATCAGCCCACAATCTTCTTGTGTTCATTCTGCTTGATGTTGCTATTATTTGGTTAAGTTACGTCTATCGATACGGTCATCTTCCTCTGCTTATCCATCACGAGTATGTCTGGTTGGTTAGCCATCATTAGTTTGTCCATCTGTATCTGGAACAGGATATTAGCTTGGTTATTTTCAACCAAGAGGTTGCATGTAAAGTGTGACTGCACATGTGGAGTATGTGCAGGGTGTCCATATAGAACCATGAAAATCATGAACTGTCCATTATTGGTGGGATCTAGCAACATTCTTGCTAGATGATGTTGTACGAATAAATGATTTCTTATTCTAACTCTTTTTCCTTGATGTCACATTATTATCTGAATACTTGCTCTAGTATTAGTGGGTCAGGCCATATCTTTTCCTTCATTCTGACCTGAATTACTCACCTGTATGTAAGGTGTACCCACAGAAACTTACACCAGGCAAAGTACCCAAAACAACCTGTGTTTCTGCATGGTCTCCAGGACCTCATTTTGTCATGTCACATATATACACACAAACTCACATGATCGTGGCTGGTAAAATAATGTTTTCTTTTTTTTTTTTTTTTTTCTTTTTTTCCTCTCTTTTGGTTCCTGTAGGAGGCTTCACACTTGGAGGCCCACAAGTAGGGAAAAGAAAGACTCGGGAGTGTTTCTGTTCAACTAACTTGTACACATTCAGATTCATATTTCCTGACCATATAGTCTAATGTATTTTTGCCACGGCCTTCTGTGAAATTCCTCATGCAAACTTTATTTCTGACACAAAATATTTGGAAGCTACTTGACATATTGTAGAAGAGAAAGTGAGTGAGAAGGAAAACACACTGTCACACATGCACACGGGATTGTCAGCCTTACACGCACACACATGCTTACACACAGACATGCATATATACATATCCTTTCATGGAAAGCCACAAGTTTCTAGTTATATCCCGGGTTTCAAATAAAAAGCGTTTACAGCCAATTCGTTTGCGTAAATGCCATTCCTGTCTGTGTGGAGTAATGCAACCATTTCTAAGCCTTCAACAATAAATAGTTTATTGCTTTTATTTGTCATGGCTTATGTTGTATTGCCAAGCCCTCAAAAGAATAGAGAAAAAAAGTATATTTTCCCACTAATGACTGTGTGTGATTTATAGAGTCTGTCTTTGACATCGGGGTGTCTGTACTTTCAAACCGAGCATAATTAGACCTCTGGAGCTGCATGCATCTCAAAACAGATTTGACAGAAACGCTGTGTTTCCCAGAGAGAGCCTCTGCTGTGTGGTTTTGGTACGATGCTGAACAGTCAGCGCATGAGAAAAAAACGCCTGCAGGTTTCCCTTCCAAGTACACACAGATACGTGCACGAACACACACAGAGGTCAACGATATCCGCAACAAACATAATGATTGGCTTTGACACACTTTCAGAATCAGATACAAGGGGAGAAGAAAGAGCATATAGATTGGGTCCAAAGTGAGGCAGTGAGGCATGAGCTGTTCCCCACTGAGCAGAGAAAGGACGGATCCCCCTCCCTCCTTCGTCCTCACTGACCCTGAATGCTCACAGAGTGATTTTAACAGGTCACAAAGAAACAGGAGTTCACACTTTTTGACACCCCTCACCCTCCTCTCCCTGCTCCTCCTCCTTCTTATTTTTCTCTTCTGCCTGCCTCTTGACTTCCGTCTGTCTCCATTTCCCTCTCTGTGTGCATGGAAAGAAAAAAGAAAGAAAGAAGAAACTGTTTCTGTTTTGGGTGCCCGTCAAGTGATTTCTAATGACACACTGTTCTCGTCTCCACAACATGTATTTTAGAGTAAATGAATCAGGCAGTACATGGTCTCATTAAGTTGAAAGTGCCGCTTTCGGCCACATAAGTACATGGTGTCCGGAGCCGCAGCGTTCACACCGAGAGGCAGGCAGAGCTACAACGCCAACATCACACATGTGCAAATGGGAAGTGTTTGCAGGAAGACTTTGAAGAACTGTGTTGAGTGTTGAGCAACAGGACCAATCAGCAGAGAAATAATTTCAGATTGACACTCTATTGCCACATTTGTTTATAGGCTGTATTTAAGTGCCTAATTACTTTCCAGACTTTAGCTCCTTGTTCAAAACCGGGAACTCTGCTAACCGTCACTTAGGCTAGGTTTGCGGTCCGTCTGACCTGCTTGTTGGACAGTCAGATGGTATCGGAAACACCCTGCCCCACAAATGTTAGATGTCAGATGAAGATTGTTGACTATTATGTATAACCTTCTCTAAGAGTCAGTATGTCATTGGTAACAATTGCAAACTAAAACTGTCTGACAAATTTCTGAAATATATATTATGGCACCATGTTCCCATACTGTGATATCGGCTGACTGTTTACTTCGATTTCTGTTACTAATATTGTTCAGCCAACCACAGTGAAAAAAGTTTCCATGAAACCATGAAGTGACATCTTTAAGCGATTGCACACACTGTTTTTCTTTTTGGCTTTTTCATGGTGTCCAGCCAAACACAGTCACATCTCAATCACTTTGCAGTGTCTCTGACACTGTTCTTGTTGGCTCTTACTACTGCATGATGATGATGTTGTTGACAGATCTGATTTTCCTGATTTACTCATTTTTGTGTGTGCGTGTGCGTGTTTGTACAACAGCATATAAAGAATAAAAAATCACTTTGTAGGGGATTGAATCTGCACATTTACAGCTCTTCAATCAAATCTTTGGACTAGATCAACTTTCTATTCTTATTAATACTAATCATTGAGACAGGCCTTGGTGCTGCCCCTTGGATCATTTATCATCCAAAACAAACTTTCTTTCCCCCACTCTCTTGATTCAAATGTTCTGATTGACTGTCCCACACAAAAAAAGGCTTAGGCAGAAAATGGATGGGGGAAAAAGGTCCACTGTCTTCTCTCAGAGAAGGTATGACAGGTATGTCAAATGGACCAACCGCCTTTCCAGTTTTCATCCTCTTCATAGCTGCCCTCACGTCTTTTGTACTAATTCTCTGCATTTCCTGATTCATTTTCCTCCATCTTTCTCATTTTTCATAAGCTCCTCAAAGTACTCCTTCCACCTTCTTGAGTGTGTACTCTCTTCATTTGTTAGTCAATTTACGTCTCTGTCCTCAACCTAACCTGCTGCACATCCTTTCCAGCTCAGTTTCTCTGTCTAGCCAATCAATACAAGTCTTTTTTTTTCTCTTTCCATAGTGTCCAGTCTCACATACCACTTACAGTAGGCCTTTTTAGTACTCCTGTCTACTTTCTTTATCTCTCTGACTATCACACTTTTTCTTTGCCAACCTCTTCCCTTCAGCGGCTTGCTTTATTTGGCATAATACTGACAAAAAGGACAAGGGAGACAAGTTACGATGTCACACAGTAACATTTATGAGTGCCATTGAAACCAGTGACGTCTTAAACCTGCAGTTTGTGCCTCAGCTGTGTTTGCCTCTTCGTGATCACAAAAATTCTTTATTTGTGAGGCCATGAATGAAAAAGAAACAGCAACAGTCATAGCTCATAACCCAGTCCATTTACAAAGAGCATCCTAGTAAATCTACACCAAAACAAGGAGGTTAAGTTATTAATTTTTCCTAAAGGAGAGAAAGAAGGATCTTTTATTGCACTGATAAATTTCAGGTTCTCATTACCAGCAGTGTTCCTGCACATTGAGAGGACAGATTGATAACATTGATTTTCCAGCAGGTCACCTGACTAGCGAGGACTGGTGGAGACAGATCAGGAGGTTTCAGCAGCCAATCACAGCTAAGGCGCATAGTCTGTCACAACCAATGACTTAGCCCATAGCTGGACACAAGCCCTTCCTCCTGAACTGTGCAGTCAAAGGGTAAAAAAGAAACTACTTGATTGAAATTATTAGGCCGGTTGACTGAAATCCACAAAAGCAAGTCAACACAGATGATATAGAAGCCTGTGCACTAATTTATCTTTTTCTTTCGGAAAAAAGGAGAGGAGAGAACAAAGGAGGAAAGACTGGCAAAATGAAATAAAAAAAAATAAACACAAGCATTACATGTACTGACGTACACTGATACCTCGCATACAGTAAGGAATAGAAGGAAAATGGAAAAAAGTAAAAAAACAAGTAAAACATATTAAAACAAAACACTGAATACTTGGACGTGCATCTCACAGTGACACGACTGTTGAATCATGGCTGCAAAATGATGCAACTCCCCAGAGCTCTTGCATCAGGCAAACTGTGACCAACAGGAAGACTTCATTTAGTTGTTGTTGTTTGTATTTATTAAGTGTAGGAATTACTTAAACTTAAAAATGTTTATTGAAATCTTTTACTAGTGAAGATGGCTGAATATAAATGTTCACCCACAAAGAACACACAAAGGATCCCCAAAGTTTGATTCTGTTCATCTGGACGTAGGGTTTTCAGTGGGAGAAACGTTTTGTCACTCATCTAAGTGACTTCTTCAGTCTCAGCTGACTGCAGGTTTCCCCAATCTGTTGTCTCAATGTGCAGGAACACTGCTGGTAATGAGAACCTGAAATTTATCAATGCAATAAAAACACAAAAAGGACATGTCAGCGGAAGTTGGGGGTCTGATGGTCTTTCCTGGCACTCTTACCTCCTGGTTTCAAACCTGTGCAGGTTCCTTCTGTAAATGACTTTTCTCACTGTGGGTTTGCTGCTTCACTGGGCCCAGGGTAATCTTGAAAAAGAAATCCTTAATCTCAGTAATGTTTCTTCCCATCTAGCTTCCCATTGCATCCTTGATATCTGCAGAACTTTGTTGATGATGAGATCGGCAAGCAAGATTTAAAAATCACAAGCTAGCAGGACGACAAGAAAGCAATCTAGTCTTTTTCAAATACTGCTGTTATCTTGAAAGGATGTTCCACAGAAACTACATTACTTGCTCTTTCCTCCATAGTGTCCTGGTAAGCTAACTGTATCCAAACCTACTTCAAAGCCATAAAGAAAATTCAACAAGGCTATCTTTCAAACTTAGTGCCTGTTCCTCCATTAGTCTCTGTAAACACTACACACATAAGCCCCTGATGTCACTGATTGCCAAATTAGTCCAAAAGACACAGACTTAAATGCACAGATACTATAAAGTATCATGGTCACATTGAGCAGAAACTTCTGTTTAAACAAACTATACTTTGTGTGAATAATGCAGACTTGCCTACGTATTAAAATATTTCTGGTTGTATACAGAAAATTTTTTTTTTGTTATGGAACAGCTTCAAAAAATAAGAACAAAACAAAAATGTATTATATACATGAAATATAATCAATTCTGTTCTGAGCCTTAAGCTCTGAAAGGGTTAATTCCTTTCAGTATACAGTAATGAACTGATCATCAAACACATGTTAGCTGTGCATGTATTCACTCCAGGCCCACCTCTAACCTAAGTGGCAGGTGGGACATAAAATGTTGGGAGGTCCCAAGCTCAGGACATCAAAAGGATGCATCATGACTGAGTCACCGCCACAGGGACTAGATTGCTGCCCGGTGTCGTGAATACTGAGGGGTTGTGCATAAAACACTCAGCAAAGAGAATGAAAAGTGGGATGTGATCGGTCACAAAGGAATGTAATCAAAGTTGCATTTTATTATGTTTCGCTGCAGGGCCACAGGACGCTGCAGCTGTTAGCACACCACTCCACTCGGTTACGGATGAAGGACGCCTGCTTGGTTTCAAAGTCTGTATGTGTTTGGATGCGAGTGCAAGCATTCCTCTCGTTAGTGTGGTGCATGTCTGCATGCTTTTGAATGTCTTTCAGTAAGAGAATGTCTGGACTGTCATTTGCAGCATTTGTTAACAAGTTTAAACCCACTGGTATGGCCACTTCAGCTTAACTCTTTAATTGAAGTGGAATTTAATTTGGGCCATCATCAAAATCTGTCACATCTGTCATGCCACAAATTGACTGAAGAGAATTTCCCATTATTTACTGCACAGAGGAAACCATTTAAAAGCATTAATTTTAATGAAAACTATTTCCCACAGGCACAAGTCTGCTACTGGTTAAAGGCCCTGAGTATGGATGAAATGGAGCTCTTTGTCCACCAAATGCTCCGGGAACTTTAAAGAACTTGTGATCTAAAAAGCAACAAGGCACAAAAAAAACTGAAACCAGAAGCAACAATTTTCATTTTCAGAATGATCTGCAGTTGGGTTTAAAATGTTTTATAACATTGGGATATATGTTTGAGTATATTATAGTAAGTAAGTTGAATTTATTGATATAGCACTTTTTAAGACAAATCTATCACAAAGAACATAACATACAAAACAACATATTACACAAGAACATTACCCAAATGTCTAAATTGATGAGTTTTCAGATGTTTTTTAAAAGAAGCCACAGAGTCAATGGTGCGTAGAGGGGGAAGTAAACTGTTCCACAGGTTTGGAAAGTGCGATCCCCCTTTGTTTTCAAACGGGTCTCTGGAATAGTCAGATCCTTAGATCAGTGGATCTAAGGATCCGGTTTGGCGAATAAGGGTGAAGAAGCTCAGTGATATAGGTGGGGGCCTCTCTTCGTAAAGGCATAAAAGTAAGAGTGAGAATTTTAAACTGATATCTACCCAACCAGAAGCCAGTGCAAGGGCTTTAGAGAAGAACTGTCCGATTTTCCCTATTTTATATATCTGGTAAGATTTAGTTTGTTCAAACTGAATCATTTTGTATTGCTTTGTTCAGGCCAACTAGAAGCAGGGGTCGTAGCCAAAACTCAGACCATCCGTCTTCCATGTTTCTTCTGAATTTAACATTATGCTGAGCCTTTGAAATGACAACAGATCTGTTTTGGAATCTGTCACTGTCATGGTTGGCTGTGTGGCAGGCAAGCAGAAGTGGTGGACCCAAAAATGCAGGACTCTCGGAGACGGGAATTAAACTGAAAACGCAGCTTTATTGCTGGAAGAACACTTCACAAAATAAAACTCACAGAAGCAAAACAAAACTCCAAACCGAGGTGCTGGAGGACTGGACATAACAAACACACAGCAAGTTGAAGGTACGACACAACAGGGAGCACAGGAAAACACAGGGCTTATATACACAGGGGAGTAATTAGGGAATGGGCAACAGGAGGGAGACACAGCTGGGAGAAATTAGGCTAACGAGACAGGGGAGAGGTAAAACTGAACACATTGACATGAGACATAAACTTTCAAAGTAAAACAGGAAATAAGAAACAAATCATGAAAACGCAAACTTGACACAGAGAGAAAGACAGAAAGAATATGGCACATAAAACAGAAGACAGTGACCTAAACTAAAGGCCAGGACACCAAATAAAGTAAAGAGAACAAAACCAAGAATAACCCTTAATACAAAATCAAACAAGCACAACTCAAAAACCCAAATAATTCATATATTTAGCAAAACAAAACAGAAACAGAAAAAGCTGGGTCAAAATTGACCCAGAACCGTGACAGTCACAAACATGTGACACACCTTACTCTGGTCTTTTTCTTCTTGATCAGGTGACAAACATCTCAAAGGATAAGGGTGGAAAAAAATCCCTTAATGAACATCAAAGAGGAAGAAATGAAGGAGAAAAGAAATGGTCGAAAAAGGGCAAGAGGTGAGCTGATGACAGAACAGAGGAAAGTTTAACCCTGCTGGGCTTGGGAGAGCCCGATTGTCCTGCGGAGACGATTGCTGCCGGATACTCGATGGTCGGTTGCGTCGTGTGTCTGGCGACACTCTCGATCGAGGACAATGAACGACATCTGCCAATTTGGAACCACGATAACAGAGTTTGGGCTGATTGGAGCTGGCTTAGACCTGGCTTATCGAAGAACAAGAAGTGGCTACAGCTGTTCAAAATCCCATAAGGCTGGCCGACATGATAGACG
Source organism: Perissodus microlepis (assembly GCF_051167445.1). Taxonomy (NCBI): domain Eukaryota; kingdom Metazoa; phylum Chordata; class Actinopteri; order Cichliformes; family Cichlidae; genus Perissodus; species Perissodus microlepis. Next base: position 26,097,127 of record NC_140477.1, on the reverse strand, counting down.
ATTGGCAGGGCTGTGAGTACTCAGACTGTGTTTTGAACGCAGTATGGATAACATCTTGGAGAACAACAACGGGAATTGAGATAATTGGTGACCAGTGATGGACATTAGACCAACTGTAAAAATGGGATGCAGTTGTTCGCACTAAACACAAACATTCACCGTCTTCACTCATGCAGCCCCCCTGGCGCCAGCTGAAGGCCTGCCAAGGTCGAAGTTGACCGGAACAACAAATTCTTCCCATGATAACAGGATTGTTGTCAGAACTCTTTGTACCTCCTTCAAGGCCACCTGGGTCCACTGGAGACTGTTGACCTTCGCTTAACCGGGCGTGGTGACACTTTCTCTCAGCTGAACACGGGATACACACACACACATGCACACGCACGGAACATGTACACTGATACTGATATGCCCTCACTATCACCCTCCCTCCCCCGAATCCAATGCCTCCTCCCTTGCTTACCTCCCATCCAATGTGGACACCGGATCAGCGGGAGGCGCAATCAAAGATTGCAGCGGTCCCAGATCAGCTGTACACACTGGAATACTCTCCCATGTTGCTTGTCTGTGTTTTATTGTGTTATGGTGTGTTGATATCTGTGCATTCCCGTATTATCCTTTTGTGTTACACATTTTGATGTTTTTTTCCCTTGTTACCTAGCCTGACCTGTCTCCTCAATGTGATGTTTGTGTATTGTATGTATGGTCGGCAAGGTCTGTCATCTCGGTTGTGGGCAACTGCAACTGACAAATAAAGGCTATCTCATCTCATCTCATCTCATATCTTTTGAGCAATGACATCTGAATTCTGAAAACTGCTTCCAAGAACAGACTGATGGTTTTTATTGGTCATCTTTATAACGGCAAGTTAAAAGGGAACATGAATAAAAGTGTGAAGAAATGAGAGAAATTTGGTTGCCAGCAAGAGGCATAGATTCAAAATACATAGATAAATAATTTTTATTGTGACTCAGTGCATGCACCTTTTTAAAACACCTCTTTGCCTCTGTGTTTCAGGCATGCTCATTTACTCTCCATGCACTAATGTCATCGAGTGGTGTGGAGATTGGAGGAGGGTGACATAGAAGGAGAGAAAGTTTAGGCAGTGCCATTTATAAAGCACGACCATTTATAAAGCATGGCCCTCTGCCCGTATCATAAACTGCATATTTTGGGGGGAGATGGCAGAAAAGCAGCTGCGCTACAGGAGAGATGAAGACAGGATAAAAAGTCAGTCATGCAAGTCTATTTTTTCTGTTCCAGAGTTCATTTTTCACCCATTGTGAATTGTTTTGAGCAGTGCAATTGAATCTATATTTTTTGAACTGAAAAAAAATAAAGGTGCACAAAAAATCTCTGTTTTCATTGTCCCCACGTAAATGCAGAAACAGTTTGCATAAGTGATTCAAACACTGGAGTTTTTCAAACGCTCTGTTTTCAGTGACTTAAAACAGTCTTTACATGTGGACAAAGGCCAAAATACATTTAAAAAAAATACTTTTACCCAAATTCCCATGTGGACAGAGTCTGCGTTGGATTGCCTTTAAGGCATGAGGCATTACCTAAATGTCTTTATGTTTCATGAAGAGCACTATGGATTGCTCTGTTAATGTTGTTGTAATGTTCAAATAAAGCTGAAAGGAATATTAACATAAAAGCGAGCTCTGTCTAAATGTTTGAATGACCTTTAAGGGATTAATAAAGCCAACAATATTCATATCTGTAAAATTGGCTTAAGATGATGTAACTTCACAAAAACTGAAATAGGTTAGGCTGTCATTAATAACTCTTCCCTCTCTCTCAGTCTTTCAAAGACACACACTCGCACACAGGTCCCATTTTATCCTGGCTGTCAATGATCTGCATGACAAAATGATGGAGTAACCTACATCTATCAGACATCTCCATCCAAAATTAGACTGTGAATTAGAAATGGCACAGTTAGTATTAGGGCTTCCCGTGGCTCTTGTTGGGTTTGGTTGGGTGAGAGTTAAGTTGCATCTCATGGTCAAGTACTGACTATAAAAAGAATTGATTTCTTTTTATAGAGAGATTAGAATAGATTTTTTTTAACAGCGTTTCACTTATAAGTTATTGATCTGGAGGGAGGAAAATTCTGGGCTGGTTTCCACAAATTTATCATAAACTCACAAATTAACCAAACAGCTTTACTTTGTGGCTCTGTGTTTACTGACAGACTACAAACTTTATGAGGTCTGAATCACTAAAGGGTTCTGTGAGTATAGGAAGCCCTTCTGGAAAACCAAACCATAAAGCGTAAAAGCGCTGACAAAAGCTGAATAAAGCAGTGATATGTACTGTCAAAGCCTGACAAGAGAAGTGATTGTATGAATACTGGCAGCATGGCAAGAAGAAAGAAGGACTGCTGACCTCTCTTGATCTTTCTTTCTTTCCATGCCATTCTCTGTCGTCTTGCCCCTGTGCACCATCTGATCTATGTTTAAACAGGATAGAGTTCTTCAGGGCCAACAGGGATAAAGCTCTCTCTCGTCTCTGCATGTTGAATGTGTCAGTGGAGATAGTTATAAGCCCTGGTCCCCCACCCCCACCTACTTCTTGGCAAGTGGCAGTCAGTCAGCTGATTTGTGCTGGTGAGGGGATTTGGTGTTCCACGTAGGCTATTTAAAAATGCACCAACACCTTTCTCTTCCGCTCTCTCTCTTTTCCACTCTGTTGCCTTCTCTTACGACCACATAACACACCCCTCGCCCATTCCCCTATATTGCTAGTTTTTTTTCCCTGCTCCCTCCCATTACTGCTTTTATTCCCTCCACTGTCTCTTTGAGTCTACTATTTAAAGATATTGTCATGTTCAAGTTGTGGACAAAATTTGAGTACTTCATTCTAAATGACAATGTTAGTAACTTGTTGGTGTTTTGTAAAGCTGAATGACATGGTGACTTGTGTTAACACTTTCTGATAGGCCATATCTATGCTTGCTTTATGAGTTTTACTAGGAAACTAAATCTTCCTGGTAAAGGTCAAAGGTAAGTCTATTCATCCCATGTTTATCCACAGATCAGCCATGTCATGTAACTCTTAGACCTGATTTAGATTTAACAACATAACTGACTGACACCATTGTTAGCATGTGCATTATGTGCTTGTGCATTAAAAAATTTTTAAAATGAAGATAAACAATTTTAATACAGGAAAAGCACAGGAGGAATCGACAGTACTGAAGAAGCCTATCGCAATAGCTGTGAGCCTCAATGTATAATTACTTTTCTATGGAGCTGCACATTAGGTTAGGCCATAGGTTAATGCGTTTCAGAGGGGTTTGCAGTTCCAACGTAGGTACAATGTAAATTTCCTGCTGACGCATAAATCTCCAGTTAAAGCTGAAACTGTGAAAATGGAGAGTAATGGGCCCATTATACCTCGGTGCAAGCTGTGTATTGGTTTTTATTGCCATTTTAATGACATATCAATACAGAAGCTCAGAGATTCCCAGGTTACACAGAGAAGTTTTGACTTTGACCGTGACTTCTGTTTGCATGCAGCACAACCAGTGCGGCGATTATAGAGGCCTAAGGTATTAACCTGGCACTGGCACCATGGTCAGGCTGGAGTTACAAGTGTCCAAGCAGATTGTGCATCCATTTCCGTGATAATAGATGAATGGTATAGTTCTTACATAGGGCTGTTGTACTTGAGCACTCAAAGTACTTTATGCATTCATTCATTCACCCATTCACAACCACTCTTTTTCTAATCCTAAAGTCTTTACACACCAGATATGTAATTTTCATGCAAATAATTTATGTCTTAATTATATTTTTTTGGATTCACCTATTCTTAATGCAGCCATTTTACCAACATCAAAGTTCTTCAGGATTAATTTGTAGCATTTATTAATTTTTTTGAATTAAGACAGATTTTTTTTTTTTAATTTCTCACATGCAAATAAATAGATCTGACCAACCAGTCTTCTGCATTTGGCAAATAGTGCCACATACCTTTAGACAAGCACTGGTACTGATGCACAGCTAGACGCTTTTGGGTGAGTCAGCTTTTTCTCTGCCTCCTTAGATGTTGTTCCAACTACGACGGAGTATTAGGGCCACACCCAGAAAAAATACATATAATATATATAAAAATATATTATACATGTAGTCGACTGGGTGTACCCCGGATGAGCTGGAACAGGTAACCAGGGTGAGGGAAGTCTGGACTGGCCGTGACCCGAAACCAGTTGTAAAATAAAATTGGGATGGATGGATACATATACAGTCTTGTCTTTCCCTTTGTCACAATGTGTATTTTCATCTCAGAAATATCTGCATTCCTCCTTTAATTGCCTCCCTTTTTTGGCGTCTGCGCTTGTTTGGGGTTTTTAACCATTTACCTCTAACATGAGTATAAATGGCTTTAGGGCTATTTTGACATCCCAGTTCACATGACTAATGGGGCGACCACAAGATACCGCCACAAGGACAATAAATTTCCGTGGAAATTGTTACAGTTGTGTCGTGATCTTATCTGTTACAAGTCAGACTCATACTGTAAAACTGTTATCTAAGTGTCACATCATGAGTCATATTTACAGTAATCTCATCTGTAATCATGACAACATGCCCAAACCAGCAGAGCCGCAAAGCAGTTTTTGATCTGACATCTTCCTGTCCAACAATTTTACATTATTTTTTGCATCATGTCCATCTTACATCACTGTTAGAAGAATAAGTATTTGCATAACTACAAGATGTTGCATGTCAGGGATGTGCAGCTGAAGGCGTTGCAAGTATGTAAACATAGAATTGCTGCAACGTAAAAGGGCTATATTATCATTTTATCCGACTACAGCATGTCCTGCATTAAATTTGCATTTTTATTTATTAATTATGTGGATAATGGGGATGTTGAAAGCAAATTTTAATTTTGCTAGACAAATTTGACACCGTCGCCCAGCATAAGTTCATAGAGATTAATGTGAAGCACATACCAAAATAACGCTTATGAGGTATGCTTGCAATATCTTTCCTTTTCCACAATGTGAAAGTTATGTAATTTACACAGCATAATGTACATGTATGCACACAGCTCATCTTACAGACACAGAGATACAGATATATCACACACCCTGTAACACATAATCTTCCCAGTAAGTGTAACCATGCAAAACTGAAGGCTTTACATTCTGCAGAGGTCTCCAGTGCCATGACTCCCCCGTCAGCAGCGCCTGAATTTACTCAGTTACATTTACAACGGAAACAAAAACATGGCCTTGGGACTTTGTGACAATATATAACACACACAGCAGTGGGTCTCAGTATGTGTTTCCCTCCTTTGAATACATGTTTAAACGTGTGTGTGTGTGTGTGTGTGTGTGTGTGTGTTTCTGTGTGTTTGAATTTGAAGGATAAAAGGTAGTTAAGAGTTATATTATTTATATAAGCTAGTGTAGATTCCTTGGAGTGAGATATGTATGAAAAAGTAGGCCATGGGATAATAAAAGATACCAAAAATGGACTAAGCAAACAACTGAGAAAATGGGAGGCAGAGTCATCTGGTGGAAAAGAAAAGACATTAACAAGAGCCAACAGGGAATGGCTACACGATACCTATTGCTCTGGTTTTTAGTCTGCTGAGTTTCTAACTTTAAGTAAAAACACCAAATAAGCTCACTAATACTTCCTTGCAACAAAGGCACCTTCTTAAATGCAGTGAAACATTGGCTTTAAAGCTCTGTATCCTTATAAGGGACTATCTGGATGGTGCAGAACTGTGCAGGGGTGTGGCGAGGTTTATCAGCCTCCTTTTGTGCCACTAGCAAAAACACTGTAAATCTGCCAGAAGTAAGATGACTTCAGAATAAAAAACAAAAGGCTTTATGACACATGACTTGACGTGGATAGAAATCACATGACTTGAAAGGTGTGATATATATTTTCTGAGCTTAAAGAAGAAGAGTCTTTGCTGGTGCACAGGGTCTGAGCATACACTGCTGATGGGTCAGTACTCAAGCTGCAGAGTGATTAGTACTTGGGTTGATACATAATGGAAAAATTACTTACAGCTACTTATACACATTTTAATTACAAGTTAGCTGTGTGAGGTTTATCGAAGGAGGAAAATAAAAGAAAAAATTGGGCTACGTCCACACGTACATGGGTATTTTTGAAAACGGAGATTTTCCGTTTTCGTTTTAAAAAAATAATCCCGTCCACACGTAAACGCAGAAATGAAGGAAAGCGCTGCTAGGAACATGCCAAAGCAACAGGTGGCGATATATTCCTAACCGTGTAGAAATGTTGGCCAATCAGAAGTCTAGAAGCCTCGGTGGGAAATAGTAAACAAAGATGGGGCATAGAAGCAGAACCGAGTCGTATGTGTGGAGGGACAGTAACTGTGTGTGTATATGTAAGCATTTAAACACTGCAGAGAGTACAATTAACAGTAACAGTATTGTAGAAATTCATTTCACCGAAACAATAACGTGGCGCACAGTGTGACGTCAAAAAAGGCGCACATCTTTGACGCCGCGTTTTCTCCGTTTTTCTCGTCCACACGTAAATGCAAAAATGGAGTTTTCGAAAATATCCAACCTGGCAGCCGTTTTTAGAAATCTCCGTTTTCAGTGACCGCAAACACCGTTTACATGTGGACGAAAGGTGCAAACGCATAGAGAAATCTGCGTTTTCAAAAATACCCGGGTACGTGTGGACGTAGCCTTGGTTTACAGTGAAAAACAAATTGCAATTTTTGTACAAAATACATAACGCAATGTCAATTAAATCAGTTTTTAATTTAAAATAGTTTTATTAATAAAGCAATAATAATAAGAATAAGTGCACTGAATCTTACATTTGTTGAATTAATATTTTTTGTTGTGTCCTTCTGTAACTCCGCAGTTGCCGGTCCCAAGCCTGGATGAGAAAGGAGGAGGGTTGGGCGTGGGGCTAGCAACCCCACCCTGTAAAACCCCGACTGCTACAGAATCAGCAAACGAATCTCAGTATCAACTGAACCAGGGCGAAGATGATCGGCAACCCTTGATGACAGCAGTGGAGAAAAGCTCTTGGGTTGTCCATTGCCCAATGTGTCGATCAATTCTCGATCCAAAAGAAACTACTCATTATGGAATATGGAATGTACGGACTCTGTACCAAACGGGTAAAGTGGGCCAGCTTCTACATGAATTTGACTCGAACCAGATGGACATCTTGGGCATCTCTGAAATGCGGTGGACATGAAGTGAGAAGATGGTAAGCAATGGAAAGACGGTGCTCTACCCTGGCCATCCCCCGAGACCATGTGCACGGTGTGGGCTTTGTTCTCTAGTGATGTGCAACAACGTTGTTGCTGGGCTGGAAGACCATTTCAGACCGCCTAATCTTGGCTCGTTTCCAAGCTGGGCATGTGAAAGTCACAGTTCTTCAAGTATATACTCCAACAGAAGAGCAAATATGGCAGCGGAATTTCAACTCGAATTGAGAAACCGCTTCCAGCTCCTCGCCAAGGAAGGAAAGGAAGGAAACAACAAAAATTCAGCTACCCTCTGGGATGAGCTAAAGGAGGCTGTTGTCGGTGCCGCAGAATCGAAGATTGGTCGCCGACAAGGCGGCTTCAAAGAACGCTGGATCTCCGACCGTTCATGGGACCTTATCGATTGGGGTCTTTTGGCAAAGTCGCTTCAGGACCAGGTGGCCTCCAATCCGCATACTCCTGCAGTGTGAGAGGGCCATGGCTGGCACAGGTCAAACGCAGCTGCCGGCATGACAAGTGGATGGAAGCTAAAGGCATGGAAGACCAAGAAGCAGCCGATTGGAACAATGCCCAAACCCTATATCGCATTGTACGAGATCTAACAGGGGCTCATGGTGGCCACGGCGTCCCAATTCAAGACAAAAATGGATGAGTCCTCCTTACTGCAGCTGAGCAAGACCAACGCTGGGCCGAATACTTCCGTGATACTCTGTACCAACCCGAGCCACTCCACCTGTTCGAGGCCGAAGACCTGGCACCCTCCATTGACCTTCTTCCTGTCGATATCAGACAAATCAGCATTGCCGAAGTAAAAACAGCGATCCGACTCCTCAGGAGTGGAAAGGCAGCTGGCCTGGACGAGACCCTCCCTGAAATGCTGAAGCCCAGTTGGAAGCCGCCCTTACAAGACTCCTAAACACATGTTGTTTAACATCGCGTGTACCCGATGATTGGACAAAAGGCATCATTATCAAACTTCCAAGGACAGGCGATTTGTGAGACTGTAACAACTGGCGGGGCATTACGCTGCTGTCGGTACCTGGAAAAGTGCTTAGCCTCGTTCTTTTGAGTCGGCTACGACACGCAGTGGACGAACGATTGCGAGAAGAGCAGGTTGGCTTTTGGAGTGGCCGGTCATGTGTTGAGCAAATCCTCACCCTCCGCATGATCATTGAACAAACATTGGAACACCAAAGGAAAATTTATATTAATTTCATTGACTTCAAGAAGGCTTTTGACAGCGTCCACCGGCCAACTCTGTGGGCTATCCTACGTCACTATGGAGTCCCCCAGCACTTTGTAGACGCCTTTTGTGGTCTCTACTCCAACTCCCGCTGCTGCGTCTGTATGGATGCCGGCTGCACGGATTTCTTCAAGCTCAATACTGGTCTCCAACATCAACTATCAACTATCCCCTTTCCTTTCCCTGTTGGTAATTGACTTCATCATGCGACGATCAATTGACCAAGATGGTATCGGTGTCCCCTGACATAAAGCGCATAATCTCACCGACTTGGACTTCGTGGACGACATCGCCCTGCTGTAAAGTAACAGGTTTTTTTAAAATAGTGATGGGTCGTTCGCGAACGAAATGGCTCTTAGAGCCGGATCTTTGACGTGAACGACGCGAGCCGGCTCCTTATCGCGAGCCGTCACGTGTTTTTTTTTTTTTTCTTTCTCTCAGCCTCTCTCTCTCTCGCACTTTTTTTCTGCTTCACTCAGCACGCGAGCCTTGTGCTTTACGCTGGGCAGAGGGGGGAGGGGCGGTAATTACACTCAGTAGCACAGGAACAGAGCCAGAGGGGGAGAGAGAGAAAGAGAGCCAGGAACAACAACATCACATTAGAAAGGTATAGTAATCATCCACAACTATTTTCAGTTGCAGATGATAAAGGATTCAGAAAGTTTATTCATGCAGGTCCATATGACAGAGAATATGCATCTTCTTTTTGTTTTCATATTTTAATTTATATTTAATTGTGTTGTGGTTTGCAGTGTTTTGTGTTGTTTCACTTTAAATTTGTAAAAGGAAAAAGCTGAAAATTTAAATAGTTAAAAGTTGAAATGTGAATAGTTGATTTTTGTATTATATGATTTATTTATTACATTTTATGTGAATAAATAAAAGTATATTTACGGTGGCCCCTAGAGACAAAGCACATACAAACTTCAAATCACGTACGAACTCTGAAGCACGTACAAACTCCAAAACACGTAAAAACTCCAAAACACGTAAAAACACGTACAAACTCCGAAGCACGTAAAAACTCAAAACACGTACAAAAGACAACAGAAGTGCTCCAGGATGCTAGGGCGCAGTGTTGAGCTTTTGTTACCTAGTGGCTACACAAGCCAGCAAGTACCAACGTCCAGATTTGGTGTGTGGTAGTAACAGGTAAATGAACATTTTTTTTAAATTATATGAGTGCCTGTGTATAAATACACAAACAATACACACATGCTTTCAATTGTGTAATTTAAGTGATCTAGTAGCTCTGCTTTGGAAGTTCAGTTCATGCTAGAAATGTGTTTTGGAGTTTGTACGTGTTTTGTCTCTAGGGACCACCGCATATATTTATATATAAACATATATAAATAAAACCACTTTTTTTTACGTTAGTAATTCCTTTTGTGCATAATTTTATATTATTGTTAATAATAAATTAATTAAAGCAACAAAACAACCTGAAGAGCCGGTTCGGAGCCGAAAGAGCCGGCTCTTTTTAATGAGCCGAACCGAAAGAGCCGGATCTCTAAAAAGAGCCGGAAATCCCATCACTATTTTAAAAACACTCAACACCACTGACTTCATATCCCGCCCTTTTCTTCTTTTCTTCTTTGTGTCTTTTTTCCTTGTTTTAATTCTTTCCCCTCATTTTGACTTTGTCATTTTTCTTTGAGTTCCTCAGTTTTTGTCCTCTGTGCTTTTTCTTTGTAGTTTCTATAAGCATTACATTTGCAGATTTTCTTCGATCTCATTCCCAATAACACAATCGTCCAGGATGAACTGCTTTGAATCGGAATTTGATCGTAAAAGGTTAAAGGGTGAAGTATGTGACCACTTTACTCAAATTTTTAGCATTTGCTCAAGAATTGCTCAAGTAAATTCACAAAATTTATCATAAATTTCAACAAACATGAAGAATGAAATGGTGATATTTTTTTCTGTCAAAAAGGTCAAGGGTCAGTTTCATAATAACATCATGATGTGATCATTATTCAATAATGTAACTCAAAAACAGATTAGAATGAACTGTTGTCAGTTACCTTTCATGCTCCCCTTAACTTTGTCGTGACTGCAGAGACCTGCCCTTCTGAACTTGTGTGTGAAGGATGTTTTATAGGAGCCTCCACAGACTAGATGTAAACTGCAACTTGACTGACTGGCAGACATACACCTGCATGACGTTAGTTATAGTTTGTGCTCTTTTTCAACTTCCTTTGCTTGTCATCTACCTGCCTCTTCTCTGTTCCATTGTCTTTAAAAAGGCATCAGGATATTGTTTTGAAATGAAGCCCATTTATTCATAGTTACCTTACTTTATGAGGTAAGAGGACAGTCTTTTCACTCCTCTTATCACTCTTTCTGTCTTTTAACCCTGTGTTTGTTTAGTAGTCTGTTCGGTGCTCAGCCACTACCTCTGCCCTCCATCGTCCTGCTGGGCAGAACAGCTGAATAAGCTCATTGTCGACCCATGGAGAGCGCAGGTGCGCCTCTTCTTTTTCACCTCCGACCCTCGCCCCTCGACCCCACAAAGCCTTTTGTCAACTCTATTTACTGGCAACTCCAATGAAACTGCAGTCCATTACCAACATCTTCTCGCTGCCTTTCTCTCCCCATTTTCTACTCCTCTCAAGAAACTAATTAGCAACAATACAAGTAGGTTAGACTCTCTATTCAGAGTGGGCATTGTTGAATACAATACCAGGAAGCATTGTGAGCTAACAATTAGTGGCAATGGTGCAGTGTAGAGTGTCACTGACGTTGTTGGGAGTTGCACAAGGCTGGGATTGTTCCCAAAGAAGGAGTTAGACAGGGGTGGAGGACCAGAGCGGACGGTTTCCCAGGTGCTGAATTAGCCCAAACTCAGCCCATGATCTGCTTCACACAGGACGCTTATCAGTGGCACAGCTCAGGATACAGGAATGTGTCCCTGAGAGGAAGTGTTGTTTTCTTTGGGTGTAGATGTTTATGTTAAAGGTAACTCTACCTGGGTGGGATTGCCTATGCGTGCATGTGTTCCTGAATTTGTGGCTGAATAAATGTGTGAGTTCACATGAGTGAATGTGCATCAAGTTACCTGTTTTTCTGTTTTGTTTCCTGTTTTATGTGGAAATGCAGCTGACTGTATGCAGTCATGTGAGGACTCAGGAAAGGAAGTGTTGGCTGAGGGTCTTCCCTCAACCTTCTGGCCTTGAGGTCAAGCGCATGCTAATGCTAACAGCAGGCTAGTTGCCATATTAGGGATGGTCTGCTGAGAAGAAGCTCCACCTACCAGCTGATTCAGTGTTAGAGGGTCACGACAAGGAGGTCAAGGGTTCAGGCATCATTGTTACACAGCCCATGTGCCTACCACCTCTAAAAGCCCCCACTGCAGCATTACATCATAGCAGAATCAAATAGCACTGGGGGACAAAACGTCTGACAGCTGACACTGGCTGGGCTCAAGCTGAAGGCTCAAGTTCAGTAAAGAGAAAAGAGATTTCATCAGTTCTTTCTGACATGATTAGCTGTTCCAGGTAGGTTAGATGAGCTCTAATCCAGAAGCCTCTGATAAGACTTTCTGACACAAATTAGCCATTTCAGGAGCACATTTGGTAATTCTCAGTATTTGATTATTTGTAGTGTTTTGGTGACTCATCTTCCTGTAACACTGGATGGCTTACAGAGGTTAACAAAGTGAAATGACGAGAATAACATAAGCTGAAGATCTGGCTTGACTCATTTTAAACAACCGTTGTAATTACTCACAGTCCTGCGAAGCCTAATTTGAAAACAGTTCATTTGTTTATTTTCATTTAAAATTACAGTTGTGAAGCAATAGTTAGTGTCACAGCAAGAAGGTTCTGGGTTCAAATCTTCTGGTCAAACTGGGCTTTTCTGTGGGTTTCCTTAGGTGTTTCAGTGTCCAAAGACAGACTTGTTACAGTAGGTGAAGTGGTGATTCTAAATTGTCCACAGGTGTGGATGCAAGCGTGGGTGCTAGGCTGTTTTAATTTTAATTTTAGGAAATACTCCAACCTAATGCAAGTATCAGACTACACACGTTTATCTTTCCATACTTTTCCTGTGTCACATATGGCTGCTATAGTGCCAGTTGTCATGATCCGGAGTTTGTGACTCCGTGTTTATGTTTTAGTAGTTATTATTATTCTGGGTTTTGTTTTCATGTTCCTATGTGTTCCCCAGTCTGTGTGAAGTTTTTGTGTTGTGTCATTGCGTGTATGTGTTTCCTGTTTTATTTTGAAGGTCTGCGTCTTATGTGAGTGTTTTCAGTTTGCCTCCCTAGTCTCGTCACGTTAATCACTCCCAGCTGTGTCCCCCACCTGTGTGTGATCTCCCTGTGTTCTCTGAGTGTTTTTAAGTCTTGTCTTCTGTCTTAGTGGTTGCTGGTTCGTCTGTGTTGTTTCCCCTCGGTCTCCCTACGTCTCTCCGTATGTATTTCCCCGGACCTCCCTGCATCTTCGTTTCTGGTTTGTTTTGTTAGTTTTACCCAGTTTAGGTTTCCGGTTTCATGTTCACCCACCATTGCTGTTTGTACCCACTCCTGTAAATAAATACTCACCTGCACCAGAGCTGCCGCCTTTTGGGTCCTTTCTACAACTCCACACGTCTGCCACACCGGACATGACACCAGTAGTGTAGCGATCATGACTCAAAAAAAGTAATGTATTACAAATTACTGGTTACGCTTCTTAAAAGTAATGCTGCACATTAATTACTGTTAGATAAAGTAATTTGTTACACTACTCATTATGTTTCTTTCTCATTATTACATAAAATGACCTGAAACACATTGTCTCATAATTACAGATAACAATATAAATCATAGGATTCAGTCCCACACAAATCCCTTCAGTGAAATCGCCACATTGATTCCACCATAGAAACATGTACAGGGTCAGATAAGATCAGTAAAGTCAGGCTCTGGCTGCTGAGCTAACGTCTGCATACATCATTGTGGGTTCTTTGCTAGCTTTGTATTTGCATACTATTTGTGCAGACGCTTGCAAATTTGTATTAACAATAACGGTTCTGTCCTGTATGCAATTTGCACTTTACCATCGTATTTTTGAAATGTTGTCCACAATTTCTAACAGTTAGCATAGCAATTTACTCACAAAAAATAGCGACAAAACAAGAAACACAGATGATCAGAAAAGTTGCCACCAAGTTTCTGTAATCTGTAATTTCACATGTCTGTCCAAGGTTATGGATAGACTTAGCCTGTAATTGCATAAGCAGGCCAACAAAAACAGTCTGTCAGGGAACTAAGTCAGGTTCTTGATTAGTTCTCATCATGCCTTAAGTGCAGAATTTGTTATGTTTTAATTAGTACTTTGCATCTGCAGAAATACAAATTTAATCAGGGGTTCCCGAAGGGTCGTTTCTCCTCAGCTTTGCTCTTTTTAACCTCTACACACTCTTGCTTGGTACTATAATAAAGATAATAATGTCCTCCCATTCCTATGCAGATGATACATAGCTGTACATATTTTTTTCTCTGATGGTGTACAAACTAATGAGCTCCACTGCTTGACATTAACAGCTGGATGTCTTTCTAGAACAGAGACAAGACATAAATACTGGTCCAGGTTGAGAAAGTCAGAGATAGAAAATGTGTCCATATTTATAATTTATCATCATCTATTTCTCTAAAACACAGCGAGCAGGTCAGGCACCTTGGCATCATTTTAGACAATGATCTCAGTTCAGTTCAGTTCAGTTCAAATGTATTTATATACTGCCAAATACTAGTAACAGTTTCTTCCATGCACTTTATAATATAATGTAAAGGCCCTGCAATAATAATAATTAAAAAATAAATATCAGTTTTGATAATCATATTAATAAGATTACCAGGATTTCCTTCTATCACTTAAGCAGGTTAGACTACTGCAACTCTTTATTTGCCACAAATAATTGTCATCAGGACGACTTCAGCTTGCTCAGAATGCAGCCAGAGTCCGGACACGTACACAGACATTTGAACATAATACCCCCAGAATTGAAGTCGCCTCACTGACTCCCAGTTCAACAGAGAATTATATATATATATACTTAGATTACTTTGTAATGCTCTCGCTAAGCACCGAGCACAAACTGACTGAGAATCTCTGACTACATTCAAAAACAGACTCAGAATCTTTTTAATCTCCCGGTAATAAATCTGTGTGTTTGTGTTGTATGTATATTTGTATTTATACTTGCATTAGATTTCTTTGTAAAGTTTTGTTTTATTATTTTTTTATTCCCTTATAGAGCTACATAGATTTTTTAATATCTTGTAATGATAGGCAGATTATGTTTAATGCACATTTAATGTGTAATAAAATATGCTAGATAAACAAATGAAATCTGCAAACAGAACCTGGTGCTTGTCACCAAACACATCCTTTTTTTGTTTGTGTGGAAGTAGTGAAAACATACTTAAACATAATCTATTCAAGTATCTATGAAATATTTGTTTTATTTTGTTTGTTTGTTTGTTGTTTGGAAAAAACTCCAAACTCCAAAATTATGATAAGAAGTATTTCAACATCAGCTCATGTTGAGCAGGTAGTATGTATGAAGTGGTGACAGAAGGCTGAGGAGAACATGAGCTGATGTTATCATGGCTATCATCCAGGTGGAATTTAGCGAGTGAATCTCATCTGCTTTATTAACTTAAATTTAAATAGATGTCTCCTGCCATTCATTTTGAACACCACATGCACTCTGCAGCAGGCCACCATAGTCCTCTACAGCAGACTTCATCACAAGCTTTAATTTTTCAGTTTATCAAATATCACTAAGGGATCCTTACCTTTAAAAATAACTCTTTTTTTTTAGTTCTTCTTCTTCTCCTGTCCTGACTTTGTTACATAGTTCTCGATGTCTAAGTTATCTCACATTCTTGTCTCCCTGGGAAACATAGAAGCTGCATCTTTAGCTAATAGATACACTTTGCAACAAACTACACAGAAACAGTCTGTGTGTTTGCTGATATGTTTCGAGCTGTTAGAAATATTGCATTTAAAATGACCTGTCATTTAAAAAAAATGTTCTTCCCTTTATGCTCGCTCATCTTCTCCAATGCTAAGTAGCTGCTAAATTACCACAATACAAGTTCTGGACACCTGCACCAAAAATAACATTCCAGATCATTCCGGCACACTTTAACCCCAGAGTATAGTACAACACATCATCTTGGTATGTGTGATAAGTACCAATGATGGCTACATCAACAGGATTGTCTTTGTTATTGTCCCTTCTTTTAGCTGAATTCAGTTTGAGGGAAGGCATGTGACATGAAACAAAAACTTCCCTTGTATGCAAACCTAAAATAACAAGTTTGTTATGAAAGTGTAAGCAATAGCAAGCACAGATGATTGTGTTAAAATTTAAGGAATACAAGTTAAAAGTTGCCAGAAAAATAAATGCCTAAAGTAAAGAACATATACCTCTTTTTAAGTACAGTAACAAATAGGCATGGCAATCGTAGTCACATTCCTTAGAATTGTTAATCTGCTCGGCTATCGATCCTGTGTGCTACAATCAGCTGATTTCAGTTCTTCTGCTGGAGGAGGAAATTAGTGGCACAATCTTCAGTGCAGATATGAAAAATATTTAAATTTTAATACACAAAAGTACAAGGGCGTGATGGTAAAATGAAAACTTCATCAAGGACAGAAACAACTGCATGATGCTGCTAACACAACTTCAGCTCTTTGCAAGCGCCAAGCAATGACAGCATGCTAACGCTAAGCTCGCCAAGAACCCAAAGTGATTTTCGTATATTTTGTATATTATCGTATGCAGACTCCAGCACAGCACATCTTCTGTGATTAAAAGGCAGTGATGAGCAGTCAGGCTGCAGCCTCCATTTCAGCCTGTTCATATTTCTAAACTAGAATCACTGTGGCGATCGTTTCCATCTTTGCTCGTGGTGTTAGCAGCTTCATGTTCTTGCATAAATGCTAAGAGAAAAAACATATTATATGTGTGTATTCATTAGGATATATGCTGATGTGTGGGACTGTAGCCTCAGCTTTATTTTGTTAAAGGCTAATTATGAAGTTATGAAATATGTGTTACAGGTCATTTTACACAGAAATGTGAAAGTAATGTAATCAATGTAATGCACTGAATTTCTTTCAAGAAAGGTTTTCTATGTAATATGAGTAATAATTACTTTTTCTGAATAACAACCCCAACACGGATCACAGGAAAGAGGGCAAATACCTCCTACATGCACAAACATTTGCATAAATGTTTTTATTGCTGCTTGATGGTGGTGATACTCAAAGCGGAGCCAATGAGAACCCAATGAGAATTGATACATGAATCAACAAGGAAGTGATATCGATAATGGAATCGAAATTGTACTTTTCGATTCCCATGCGTACTTTGTAGTTTCCCACCTCTGGTGCAGCTTCAGGGGCACACAGTCTATATGTTAAAATACACATCTGTGTGTGCTTCTTAAATTTGCACAGCTGAATGGACACTGAATCAGCAAAAGTGAGTCATCGCATTTAATTAGTGATGCAATAGTGCCAGGAGAGCCGACACACACATTTACACACTCAGGCATATGGACATAATCCCTCCCTCATTAGGCGTATTGTGGAGATGCTGATGTAATGCAAGTTAATCTGTTGGCCTCTGGTTGGCTCAGCAGCCCAGCGGGAGCTCTTTGTGTGGGACATTACCCTAGCCCCGCCCCCTGGAGACAGGTTCATTAAGACTGACGCTGATACCCAAGTACCAAACCTTTTGTGTGTGCTTGCGTGCCTGTGTATGTGTGTGAAACAGTGTGTTTCAATCAGTTATACTGGAGACAATGCAATGAGGAGGACAGCCATAAAGGCACTGTTTTCTCAGCATGTGCCGGAGCTCACGTAGGCCACAAACCTTGATTGTTGTGCAAGTGGATGTATCACTTTGTGTGTGTGTGTGTGTGTGTGTGTAGCTCATGAGACATGGCTGTGTGAAATCTGTGAAAGTGTGCCACACACACAAAATACTGCCGCCTGGATGTCTCAGAGTCATAAATCTATGATGCATTCATGTTCTGTGTTCATCAAATGGGAATGCAAAGGGTGCATTGCCAGTAAGCCACTGAATAAACAATATGCAGTTCCAATGACCTGGTTTGTCGGGTTTATAAAGACATTTTCAGTATGTGCTTCAGACCATAACTTCTCTAGTAGTTTAGAGGTGTAAGAAAATGTGAGACACAATTGTTTCAGCCTTCCTTTAACCTGCTAACTTACATGTAAAAAGTCAGAGCGATGCCAGGTTGCACAGCTTATAGCCTCCTGAATTTACTGCTACCGAATGTGCAGCCTCATGCAGCTCCAGGCAGCTGAACTGTTGAATCCTTATGGAGTATTTCCCATAGTAAGAAGTCATCAGCTGTGGAGTGAGAAAAGACAACAGTGGAAAATACTGCAAAAAAATAGTGAAATACTGAAGTTCATGTTTAAAAATTGCTTAAGTGGCAAATCATAGGTCAAGGTTACTGGGTTTCACGCTGACTGTGGATGTTGTTTTAAGATACACACTAAAACATTACAACAAGACTGTCTTCTTTATATGCATGCAAGACGCCAGTAACCTTACAGCAAGCTTCTTCTGGTGGTCTTCAGCTCACTGTACTGCTTACGCTGCCAAAAACCTGACTAAGGAATGCTTTGTGCTCATGTTACCAGTATAAGGATCCTAACATCCAATAAAAGATACTAGTTTTAATTTCTGCTTCATCATTTACTCTCTACATCTACACAGTGTGGGGATGCCCCAGACAGTTGAGAGTCAGTGCTAGCAATGTTTTACATTTACAGCCGGGTTGTTTGTCCTCAGTTGCAGGAACTGTTAGTAAAACTTGGACACTCTAAAAATGCCTAATGCTTGATTCCCCAAGCTGATTAAAGACACGTTTCTAAATATAATTCTACATTTGAATGATCAGAAAATTTAGTAAGCCAATGTTGTACATTTCTAAGTTGAATGTGTTCCTTATACAATATCTCTATTCAACATGTTACCATAGGTGTCAGATAAAAAACAAAAATAAAAAAGTCAATATTTAAATATTTAGTCATGTTGGTTACTTTACTTTTTCCCCCTGTAATTAGCTGCTTAGTTATTATATACTGTCTAATCAGCCAGGGATGATCATGAAATGACACATAAACAAAATCAGCCCATCTTTCCAGTCATCCCTGCAGGCTATATCCCTTCAGCCCGGCTAAAAATAAAAATAGGAGAGGGATTATTTGTGGTGTGGTTTTACCGTGCGAGATGGAGCGTGTGTTTGCTTCCCTGTGCAGCCAGCAGCACACTTAGCATGGGCTTTAAATAGCTAACTCAAATAAAGTGAGACGAGGCTGGGGATCAGAGGCTGAGAGGGACTCTGTGAGGGTGGCATTCCCCAACGGAAGCTGGTGTTTGGATTTCCAAACACCATTCGGGGCAAGCAATGCCAGGAATGTGGTGTCGTCCAGTAGCGGCAGCGGCGGCGGCGGCGGCGGTGGCGGCTACTGTGAAAACCACCGTGCGACCAGGTGCCGGCGGGCTGTCTGACAGGAAGTGCAACAGGAAGTGCAAGCAGATGTCCAGCTGGGAAACAAAATGGCGGCAGGTGACTCAGCAAAGAGGGAATGAGAGCCGGGTTGAGGGTCGCTGCTGTGAGCGGAGTCTATGTCAGGCCTGTCAGAGTGAAAGCAAAGCCTCTATCATGCCTCCAAATCTCTGAATTGCTGAAAAGGGAACACGAGTCCCCCTTTGACACAGCCTCTTTCTCATCCACTAACTGTTCTTCCGCACTTTGCCTCCTTTTTTACACACTGTGTTAAATTTCTATTCTTTCTCATCCTTTTTACCTTTTGACGGCCTTCTTTGTGTTCAGGCTGTGGGAAAGTTTCCCGTAATGGTGAGGTCATCCACCACCAGCAACTACCCCCACCCCAACACACACACACACCATAACTACCCCAACCCCCCACCCCCACCCTCCATGCTGTCCCTCCATGCCAGGCAGGACTGCAGGACGGCAGCGTGTCCCACTTCCAGTTCCTCAGCGCTCCCCACTGAGCAAGAACTTGAATAGAGCCCGATTCAGAGCTGGTATCTGATGATCTGGCCTCCTAAAGCAAGGCGCGACATACAGACACAGACAGACATCAGTCAATCTATGAGGCCCCCTGAGACCTAACAGGCATGTAAAGCACCCTTTTATGACAAGTGTCCCAAAGATACTCCTCATCCTCTTGAGACGCAAGGTTGGACACACACTGGCATCGGCTGGTTTTCAAGAGGGTGGGTCCTCGCGCATTTGCGGACCTGCTCAGTTTGGTCTGCAGTATTCTAATATGAAAACGAGTCCAGTCAGGAAAACGAAACCAAGAAACATCAGAAAATTAAGCAATACTTGAGCGTTCTGGATTCAGTATAAGATATGGCGACTGACTGCTACCATCTGTTGACAATGCTGCAAACTACACAATGGTTTTTAAAATCCTCACCCAAAATTACTGAACATCGTTTTTCACATTATATACACCAAACACACTCTTTCTAGTTAAATAAGTAAAATAAACTAATTCAGGTTACATCAATGAAAAATTGCTCTTCCTTTTTTTATAACAACGGTCAAATGTATTCATCTATGCGCTCAACTCATCCATAAGGAGGCTTGGTAGAAATATTAATAAATAGTGAATGGCATTTAAATCATCTTTATTTAATAGTTTTTTACTGCTCAACTGTTTCTGACCAGTCACTCAATCATTCTCAAAGTGTTAAAAACCAAATTAAAACTTGATTAAACTAAGCAGAGGGAACATTATTATTGCTCCTAAGAATAAGAGGAAGAGGAAGCTCTTGTGGGATTTTATCATATTGTAAAATTCAGAAAAGGAAGGACATGGAATTAATTTTGAAAGGAACTTCAAAATAATCATCACAGTTAACTAGTTTTTGCTAAAAAAAAAAAAGAAAAGAAATTTTAGTCAATAACAATATAGTTAAAGAAGAATGGCATTTCCATTCTTTTATACATTTCTGACACTCATCCAGACTCGGGCAGCTGTAGCTCAGAAGGTAGAGAAGGTCATCTGCTAATTTGAAAGTTGGTTCAAATCCTTCCTGCTCCGGTCTGCATGCCAAATATCCTTGGGCGCGATACTAACCCCAAGCTGCTCCCTGATGCATCCATCACAGTGTGAATGTTAGATAGAAAAAGCACAGAAACAAGTGCTGGTGTGAATGAGGCAAGTTCTATAAAGCACTTTGAGTGCTCAGGAGTACAAAAGCAGTGTGTAAGAATCACTCAATTTACCAATCCACCTTCTCCAGTTTGATTGCACTGTCCCCATTTAAATCACTTCCACCTGCAGTGATTATAATTTTGCAGTGTGGCTCTGATCTATGACTTCTCACATGAGGAAACCAGCACAGGGATGACAGTGATTAACTCAGATGGATCTAGAAAGAAGGATCTGAGGGGAAGGTGGGTTGCAAAACGGCTTGCAGATACATAACTGTAGACAGGCTACAGGAGCTTAAATACTGTGACCTAAATGAGTGAGCCAATATGATGACATTGAGATCAGTTGATCTGAAGTTACTTTCAGCTTGCTTAATCATAAGGGGTCACTACACCGGGTAGCTCTGCATGTCTGATTGGGCAGAGTTTGAATGAGCAGATAAAACTGTCAAGGGACATGTGTCTGCTCTCAGGATCAAACTGTTAAGCTGCGGTGGACTGAAACGGTACACTCGATTTTTGGCTTTACATCAGAGCGACAGAAACAAACATAAGTTAATCTTTGACATGCTCCAGTAATTGAATGGAAAAAACCATTTTGTAACATGGAAACAGTAACAATACATCAGAGATTCATCGACATTCATCAAAAGATCCAAAGAGAAAATTTAGGGCATAATAACTGCACACAAACCGGATCAATAAAAGACACATGAACAACTGTATATGTAATAGCTCACTGTGTAAAACATTACAAAGTATTTTTCCACAATTTGCAAGAAAACTCCATAAATTCTTAAGTTCACTTCCTTTAATGCTAATGTACAATATGTGTTAATATACAAAAAATATATGACAAATATATTTTGGGAAAATAAAGACAATGACACATCTTTAAAATGGATAAATATCTCAACCAATACATAAACATGACATAAATGATTCAGCTTAAGTACAGGGAAACCAAAATATTGCCTGTCATGACAAAATATTGTTGGTTTCACTGAACATAACAATTAGTTTACACAAAGCTGATGATGAAACCTGTTTTGACTCTTTTTACAAGTAAAACACAGAAAAATCAGAATTGGAATTGTGTTTAGAAATATGTGTTTGTGTGTGGACTATCTAATATTCCTTGATTTGAAATAAGTGTGTTACAATGGGCAGTTTTCACTGTCTGCCACAAGCAAGATCAATGTCATAAGTGCGTTTAGAATAAGTTTCAAAATAAAGGTTCAAGAAAATAGCCAAAATGTGAACTGACTTTCATACTTTTGGCTCCCTCTGGTGCTAGCATCCTGCAGTGCAAAAGACAAATGTACTCCGCAGGTAGGAATAGGAGCTGAAAGCGCTGGAGTGTAAGGGTTCAAAGTTTTTCATATTTATATGACTTTTGGGCAGGATTCCTATAAGTCCAAGTTCTTTACTCCACTGCTCAAGTCTATTTCTCGCTACTTCTTGTGCGACCCGATCATGACCTTCGAGACAAAGTTGACAATGGCACTCGCCGGCTGCTCAGGGTCGTGCTCAGCAAACAGATGGCACACGTTTTCAGTCTCACTCTGAGATTTTCTGGCAACAAATCCAAAGATCCTGGAAGAAAACGAGAGAGACACACAAGAGAAATTTACACAACAGCAGGGAAACTTTTCACTTCTCAGAGCAGAGACTTAACGCCAAACATGGATTAGATGGAAACGAGCTGTGGTCCTCACCAAAGTACAGTAAGACTCCATTTGTTTGACATTTTTAGCAATAGTTCAAAGATTAAACAAAACAACTGGATTTTCAAAATGAGTACCACTGATATTGATTGATATTGATATTGATATTGAACCAGCTCTACAGTTTAATCAGCTTTAGTACATTTACAAAAGAAATTCATATGATTTTTCTAACCATGATGCACACTCTGATTAACTGACAACATGCACGAGAAGACCCTTTCTAAAGCTGACTTACTTTGCAGTGGAGCCGCTGTCTCGTGTCCACCTGTTTGGGACAGAAGAAATTAAAATCATGACACTTGTGTCAGCTTTCGACACAATATGTTCAGTGAGTTGAGTTTAGATAAGGTAACCCTGATGAATGAAATGAAAGTCTCATTGATACGAAAAAGGACATTTCAGGTACAAACTGAGGATGTGTTTTTCACCACTTTTCCATGAAACGTCTCCCATTCTTCAGTAATATAACCTGTTCACTTTTTTGTACTCATTTTCCTGTAAACATTGGCCAGAGTCTGTTTCGATTCTTTAAACTCTGTGAATTCTTAAAAATTTGTTTCCTGTTTTGGAAAATACACATTCTTCCCATGCATCCATCCGCACCCATCTTACCCTGGCAGTAACGTTGGACTATTAGGCTTTTATAACTTCAGTTGCTTTACTTGTTTTATTTTTTTTTTTTTAGTTTTCTTTGCAAGAAGTGACATATGGTTCTTCTCTTCTCTTTTTAGAATTAGTGTTGGAAACAGCATGGCTTAATTATCCGTTTACATGAGAAAAATACTGAATTAAATAACAAATCATATTTTTCTTCAATCATTTTGAGAGACGTTTTCGGCTTGGAAGTTATATCCATCTTATATATGCAGTTTATGGAAATGCATATGTGGATATGCACTGATATGCATGCTGCTACCATGGCTGAATTATACTAGTTGTGTTATTCCAAAGCACACTTTCTGTTCATGTTGTCTTTAGTAGCAGTTAGCATCCTATGTTTCTCACACAATGAGTGGGTCATGAAGGGATGTTAACAGTGACCCAAGAAGCTTTTGTTTCACAGTTTGAAAGCCATGTTTCAGCCATAGTCCTGTAAGTATCAGACGCCTACTTCATGAGTACAGACTGAACCTGGAGAAACCTCTCTTTGTTTTGTTACACAGATGCCTTGAAGTGTGTGCAAAGCTGCATTTTTGTTATCCATGTCCAGTACTCACTTCCTGCCCTGCGGGTCCAGAGAACAGAATATGACAGTGTTGACAGCGTAGTGTCTCCTGAAGAACAACCTGCAGAGTCAAACAAAGAGTCTGTGTGAACACATCAGATTTCTTATCAGTGTGTGTTTGTGTATGTTTGGCCTGCAGGTGCAAAAAATGCTCACTTCCGCTGGTTGTCAGTGAGTGTGATTCCCTGCGCTGAGACTTTGAAATGTACGACAGTGGAGGGAGGTGGAGGATCCATGGAGAGCGTGACTGTGGTTGCCTTCTGGACCGCCTGGTGTCCCGTGAGAGATTCCAGCTCTACGGAGCCCAGGTACCACACATTGCATGCTACAACGGCACAAAGAAAGAACAAGTCTGACAAGCTTCTGCTGATAATAAATGAATATTCTGTGCGCACAGATTAATTTAAAATGTCATACCTGCTCCTTGTTTGAGAAGCTCAGCTGCTGAGTTTGTTGCTGTCTGTGTAGAGGAGTCATTCAGCTCCTCTAGTGGATCTGCAAATACAAGATAGTGATGAGCTCTCTTGGAAAAACTCACAAATTACACCAGTGCGTTAACAAAACAAACTGCATTTGTAACCAAGCAGACACGAGGTACGTAACTCCTGCTTCATCTCTAGTACATGGTAGTGTAAAAGTTTGTGAATATTCAGAAGCATGGGGATAAACCATCTAACTGAAGTATTTTTCTCAGCTTGGGCTTTTTGAATATATCGTAGTCACATGTCGAGACGTCAGAAAGAGCATACAAAGACTGTACATGGCAACATTCTTTAGCCCAACTGTGGCCCGTCCAGTTTTCTTTGGGCCACAGTCAGCCTTGACTGATGGAGTTGATTCAGGGTGAATTTGGTGTAAATGAATCCCTAAAAATACAAGCGCACTGACACACTGGGAGAATCTGTAACCATAACTGTATAAAAATATGCAAAAAGGAAAACAGCAATTGGTTTTTAAAAATCAAAGTCTTGCTGTTTGCAAACAACGTAAAATCCACTCATAAAATTCAGTTCCTAATAACTATGACAAGCGTGTTCCAGATAAAATGATTTGGAAATCCGAGTGACTTTCAAAGACCAGGAACTAATTTGAAAACATTTGTCTTGCATATTTTGGAAAAAGTAAACAAAATGAATATATAAGAAAATATAGATGGAAATAAATGTAAGCCTATATCAGCAGATTCAGCTCCATCCAAGCAAAGTGTGGAGAGAAATGTAATAGCGTGAGATATGGCCCATGAGTTCTTCAGCAAAATGTATCAAAGCATTTTTCTTTGTGCTACACTCCATTTGGAAATGTATTTAGGTATTTACTGCACTGTTTTGTGAAGTCCTTTTTCATATACAGATGTCAAACAAAGAATGAAAACATTTAGGAAAAGCAGTGACTTTTTATGATAGAATGATTTAAGTGGCTTCATAAACAAACAAACAAAAAACTTGCTCTGAAAACGGTCAAGGATGAGGCCTGGGCTGAAAAAAAAGCAGCCAATGTCCAAAGTAAAACTTTGACAGCCAATCAAAAAGCCCAAAGAACTCCCCTTCTACTGATCAAGACCATCACTTGAACCAAATATACAGAAATTAGGGGTGGCTCAGTAGTTTTGCACGGTACTGTATTTAAAGCATCTTCATTGCAGTGCCCCTAATATCCTGTGCTTAACTGACTGAGTTAATCGATTCCCAGCTCCACTTGTGTTCCCATTCTGTGATATAAATTCATATTTCGTTACCTTTGTCAGGCAGGATGAGTTTACAGGGCAGAGCCAGTGGCGTGATGGAGTGTTGACACACCAGCGCTGTGAGACTTCCTGTCAACAAAAATCATCATGCGTATGACTATTGAGATGAGTCAGCTGCACTCCAGTGTGCTGACCAGTAGGGGGCAGCATGGTGCTTGTCTGTTATGACCTGGGATGGACTTTAAACAGCTATGAGGAAGCATGCTGCTCTCCTAGCTGTAGTTAGACTTTGATCAGGTCAAGGCTGTTATGTTTTACTTTTATAAAAAAAAAAGGTATTTAATCTGGATCATAGCGTGTGAAATGTTTCTCACCAAAGTAAGGCTCATTGGGGCATCCTTTAAGCCGAACACCTTTCTGTGTGCACTCTATCAGGAAGTGTCTCACCAGCTCATTAGACAGATCTCCTCCTGCAAAACATGGCCTCATGGCTTAGTTTATTCATATCTATAAATGACATCAAAGGTTAATATTTAATTAACATGAACTGTAAATTAAAATAGTGATAAAAGTCCAAAATACTAGGAAGCACACTCCCATTTAGCTGACTCACAGTGCTGAGGTTTGCACCTTTAAATATCATTTTTGCAGTGCTCTCTTGGCAGCTCACAGAAAGTTTGTGTGTGCAGAACATGGCATTCAACCCACCTTTTTTGCTCTGTATCACTGATGGAGGAGGTGTGGCCACCTTCATAGCCAAACCGTATGCGCCACGAAATGAATGGCTGTCTCTGACAATGAACGAACCCGGCTCTTTGTCCTTCAGCACCGCGATGGCTGTTTAGTAGGTCAACAGAAAGAGGAAGCAGAGATAAGCTAAAGTTAGACTCAGTCTGCATTGTACTTAGAGGAAACCTTTGCACAAGGGTGTATTATCTTCTCACAAGTGGCCATTAACCACTGTGGTCCAAGACCAATATTTACCTTGGTCTCTGGAAATGTCGGGCTTGTACCAGAACTTGGAAGTGTCCTGAACAAACTTCACAGTGTCCTGCTTACTGCCAGAGTCTGCAAGACACAGGTTAAAGCTCTCTGTTAGGTTTCACACCAGCTTTGAGCCAAATATGACCAGACTCACAGTTAAAGGGTGAGTACACCGTGTAGCCACACAGACAAAAATATCTTCAGTTAGCCTGATTCGTGATTTTTGGTGCCACCACTTTGCAACTCAGGTTAAGATTTCTCTTAATCTTTCTATAACAAAACCTAACTAGTGACCAACGGTAAGTTAACAGCCAACATGTGGTCACGTTTGAATCATGTTCCTAAATAGCCTTGATCATTTTAACATATTATAATATAAAACATGAAATTAGCTGATTGGATTGAAAAGGCAAAAGACCTGTGAGTGACTCAGCTTTTTCTCCCTGAAATTAAACATGACTATGGTTGTTGAACTGAGTGACTATGCTGGACAGATAGTAATGGGATATCATTCCCATTATGAAACAAATTCTGTCTTCCAGATTCGACTCTGAAAACAGCTTTAAATTATACACATTATTATTTTGGGCTCTTTGTTATTACATTTCAAACACTCTTACACCTTAATTAGCTAGCTGTTCAATTTAGTGATGCCTGTTTTGACATATTTGAGCTTTCGAAAAACACTTCTCATTGTAAATGAGGATAAGTGCCCATCTTATCTTAAAGACCTCACAGTACCATAATATCACCCCAACAGAGCACAGACTGCTCTCAGACTGCTGGATCACTATTACTGTTGCTCCCTCTATTCCTATGACATTTAAAAGAAGAATGGGAGGCAGAGCCTTCAGCTTTTAGGCCGCTCTTCTGTGGAACCAGCTTCCTTTTTGATAAAACATATAGTCAGAGCTGGATCAGATGACCCTGAATCCTCTCTTAGTTACACTGCAATAGCTGTAGGCTCCCAGGGGCTTTTCCTTAATGCAGAAGTGTTTCTTCTTCACTACCTTTCTCACCCACTATGTGTTTACAATCCTCTCTGCATTCATTTATTAGTTATTATTAATCTCTGGTTCTCTTCCACAGCATCCGTTTTGTTCTGTCTCTCTTCTCTCACCTCCAAGTGGTCATAGCAGATAGCCACTCCTCCTTGAGCCCTGGTTCTGCTGGAGGTTTCTTCCTGTTAAAAGGGAGTTTTTCCTTCCCATCGTCACCAAGTGCTTGCACAAAGCGAGTCATCTTATTGTTGGATTTTTCTCTCTATTATTTGTAGGGTCTTTGCCTTACAATATAAAGCACCTTGAAGCGACTGTTGTTATTTGGTGCTTTCCCTGATGTGTGCATTTAGCCTTTTTTCTCCTTCAATTGTTGTCAACTCAGTGAAGCATTTTCTGTTTTACTTTAATGTAAACAAAGATTCTTTTGATATTAGAATCCACCTTCAATCCTGAGGTGGAAGCATAAAATGTCCCACTGGATCAACTTCGTAATATAAATCTCTCCTGTTTTTACCATATCCTGTAACAACCCCAGCTCAATAAACCAAAAGGATAGTTTTGGATGTTTGATTTGACAAGGACAGTTCAAGAAAGCCAATTGGTGTAGTGCACAGTCTGATGTATCTGGTCAAGGAAATGAAAGTCATCTTCAGTTTAGGATGCTTGCTGCATTTGTGTGGTTCTGGTTCAAAAAGTTGTTAATAGTAAGACTGGGTTTGGGGTGGTGAGAAATTTCCATATGAAGTTTTACAAAGCTATCTTTATAGTTTGAAATGTTCATGTCAGGAACAGAGAAAATAAATTATCAGAGCCACATTCAGAGAATCTATGTGGGACTGTTTACCTGCTCCAGGTGACGAGGCCCCACTGATTCCTCTTAGGGGGTCAGGGGTCATGGAAGATGAGAAAGGGATGCTGAGACTGCTTCCACTACGAGGGCTAGAATATCCACTCAGTGAAGGGGAGCGGGAGCTAAGCTCTCCCCCTTCACCTCCCCTTCTTTTCTCAGGCAACAGTGGAGCAAGGCCCTCCTCTCCAAACAGGTTAAAACTACCAAGGCCCTCCATTGCCTCCAGCAGGCTCTCCTCCAGGCCACCATTCCCCAACAATAATGAGGACAAGTCTCTGCTGTCCCTCCCCCTGTGGGCCCCTGCGGGTCCATGAGGAGAACTGTGGGCATTGGGAGAGTTGAGAGATAGAGGAGGTGATGGCTGGGAAGGATACGGGGAGTTCAGGGAGTTTGAAGTATGGTTGTGCCACACTGGAGGAGGAGTGGAGCTGTGGGAGAGAAGGTTATGATGTGGAATTTAAGGCATACACGTAAAAAAGACAAAAGAAAAACACAAGGTCAGGCAATGCATCAGTGTGAAGTGTTACAGCCAACATACACTATATTGCCAAAAGTATTGGCTTCTACCTTCACAGGCCTATGATCCTGTACTTAATCCACAGCCTTTAATGCTGTCAGCCCACCCTTTGCAGATATAACAGCTTCAACTCTTCAGGAAAGGCTTTCCACATTTAGCAGTGTGTTTATGGGAGCAGTTGACAATTCTTCAGAAGCGCATTCATGAGGTCAGTGATGTTTGATAGGAAGGCCTGGCTCACAGTCTCCGCTCTAATTCATCCCAAAGGTCAGGACTCTGGGCCAGTCAAGTTCTTCTACACCAAACACCCTCATCCATGTCTTGAAGGATCTTACTTAGTGCACTGGTGCGCAGTCATGTTGGAACAGGAAAGGGCCATCCCCAAACTGTTAGTCAGACAAGTACCATTCTACTGGTACCGCCAAACCCAGACTTGTCCATCAGAGTGACAGATGACAAAGCCTGATTCATCACTCCAGAAAACTTGGTGATGTAATGCATGGATGCAGCTCCTTTGGCATTGAAACCCATTCCATGAAGCTCTCTACGCATTGTTCTTAAGCTAATCTGAAGGCCACATGAAGGAGTTCTGTACTGACTGATTCCGCAGAAATTTGGCGTCCTCGTCATACTATGTACCTCGGCATCCACTGACCCCGCTCTGTGGTTTTTAAGTGACCTACCACTTCATGGCTGAGTTGCTGTCATTCCCAAACACTTCCACTTTGTTATAATACCACTAACAGTTGACTGTGGAATATTTAGTAGCGAGGAAATTTGATGACTGGACTGGACTTGTTGCATAGGTCGCATCCTATCACGGTACCATGAGGGAATTTACTGAACTCCTGAGAGCGACAGATCCTTTCACAAATGTTTGTAGAAGCAGTCTGTGTGTCTAGGTGCTGGATTTTATACACCTGTGGCCATGGAAGTGATTGGGACACCTGATTCCAATGATTTGGATGGGTGTGTGAATACTTTTGACAATATAGTGTAGGTTAAAATTAATAATTAATATAATTATTATTACTATCTCCCATGATCAGTTTAACAACGTAACATAATTAAGAAGATGAATTATTAACACAGCATGTTGTAACTTTCAAACCGTCTTGATGTGAGGTGACATCGCTAACTGCCGTGCAACTATGCAAGATCTATCACTTTTTTTTTTTTAAATCAAGCCCACATTTCATTTTTGAGGCTGTACGGTACAAGTTCACAAGAGGGTAATCTCTACTAATCCAATTTAGGCTTCTTATCAACCAATCAATCATGTCTCAAAAGCCACAATCAGTTTGTTTACATTTAGCATGTATCGTTATTGACTATGTGCATCATGTTATATTGGCTATTTTCATTCATCCTAAACTGGTTCCTTGAGCATGAAAATGGGCTTCTGTGGCTGGACCAGATCTGAACTCAAAAGAACACCTTTGTGCTTTTGGGGTGTGGTAGGAATGGAGACTCACAGCATTTGCAGCTGTAAAACTTCAGAAATGATTCTACCCAGCATTCATATGGTCATTCAAAACTGCTCATTGGAAACATACCCGGTGAGTATGGGTATGGAAGTGTCTGTGTACCTGTCTGCGTGTGGGAGGGGGCTGCCCGATGACACTGAGCACATGGAGCCAAAGATCCTCTGACAGGAAGCAGGAACGTCTGATCTGAATATCTCTCCCTCTGTGGAGCTGCTGCCGTGGTTCATGCTGTCCAGGAAACTCCGGGAATCTGGAAAAAAAAAAAAAAGGAATACAAAATGAAGTAACTGCTATTCTACTGTGTTTAGTGTCCAAAAAAAAAAAAAAAACATACCAGGGTTTGACGTAGTTCCAGAAACTAGCCCACAAAACCACTGCTAACTGGTGCTTGTTTAAGCTTTTGTTTGGGACCCTACCTTTGTTTGGATTATAGACTGAGAGTTGAAACACACCTGTTGAGGTTTGACAGAAACTGTTCATTTAAGGAATAATTCTTTAAAGTATATTAAAGTATTTATTATTTATTTATTTATTTGTTCTCACCTTTTATGGAGACTTGCTTAGATTGTCTAGATTTCCGTTGTTATATTTTATTCTTGGACTGTAGTAGACTAGCTTTGCATGATTCATGATTCAAAATAATTTTTGTTTGTCCTAAACTGAATCTTGCGCAGCTCACGTCACACAGTATATTAAGATCACACAACCTTTAAGCCAACTTTATTCTGATTGGCTGCCTTTTGCAAACAGAAGGTTTGAACAGCACTTGGTTATTTTGTTGGACACTCAACAAATCCCAGTTAGAAATCTCTGGGAGAATTCTGCATTGATAAAGAGAAAGCTAACTCTCCTTTTCTTCGCCCAAGAGAACCAATCAACAGCTGAACTACAAAAATATATGAGCCAATCACATTGTTGCAAAGACACATGCACACAGCTGAGGTTGTAGTTCACAACAGTTTGGCCAAGATACATACTGTATTTGTAAATGTTCCAGTCTATAGTTGTTGTGCTAAAGATGTAGGTAAGGTCAAACTTGTGGTTTTTCTTGGTTGACTATCGATAATGTGAATTAGCAATTGCTCAGTACTGCTGGGATGGACTATCACCTTGGATTGCTAAATGGCCAGACTATCACAGAAAATGAGGAAAACATAACAGGCCCACATGGCTTCTGTTTTTAATTAAGTTGCTACATAAAAGAGGTAAATGTAAAGGATACATGACTGATATTTCAGTAGTGCTGACTTTACCAAACTGACCATTTTTTAAGCTTTGTTTAAGAAAAAATTCTGTGTAACCATCGGGACTAACATTCAGTTAAAACTCAAATCGCACATACAGAAGAGAGTGAGAGGTTATCGGAGCCAGTCTGCCAAGAAAGTACATTTCTGTGAATTGACAGTGTGTGTGTGTCTGTGTGTGTGTGTTCCAGGAGGGATGGGGGTCACTCCAAACATCCACGCTGGGCATTCTGATCATGCAGTGTGTCATTCAGCAAACATGAGGGCAGGCTTCCTCAGACTGCAGACAGGACTGTGAACTACGATGAGTCACCGTGAAAATAGTCAGTCACTATAAAGAGCTCCTTGTTTGGCTGGCTGCCCCCCCCCCCCCCCCCTCCCCCTTCCTCTCTTCCGCTTGTTCTCTCCATTCAAGAACTGGTAGATGGAGGAATTTTGACTGAGCTTTGTTTGTGATCATACTGGACAAGCAGCATCATCTCAAGTGGATTATATAATCCTACATGCTGACAGTGAGTTAATGAATTCAAAGAATTTGTTACAAATAAGGCCCAGTGTGTAAAGTACACCGTGTGTGTGTAACAGAATAAACTGTGCAACAGTTTAAAGAGTAAAACTTAAAGTTA
The DNA here is from genome assembly GCF_051167445.1 of Perissodus microlepis. Classification (NCBI taxonomy): domain Eukaryota; kingdom Metazoa; phylum Chordata; class Actinopteri; order Cichliformes; family Cichlidae; genus Perissodus; species Perissodus microlepis. The sequence goes on along the minus strand of NC_140477.1, from coordinate 26,065,074 downwards.
ACTAGCTTACATTTTCTCTGTCCTTAAATTCCTAAGGTAACCTAAAAAACAATATAAACTCTCTGGGTGACAAGTCCTGTTATTATTAACTAACCGTGTCTGGATTCTGGTGCATATAAACAAAAAACAAAACAAACAAAAAACAGAGTGGTATAAAGGAACATTTCTAAATTAAATCCAGGAGTAATATAGCAAATAATGAGCGTATTTTTCATCAGCCACTAGTGAAATGCTATGGCTTCTTGCCATGATGCTATGAATTTCCCACAGCTTAATGTTCACATACATTTTTACAGTGCCAACACTCTGTATGGCATAACAAATGTCCTAAAGTTTAAATGTAAAGTGTCAATATAATGGCATCTGCTGTGGTAATGGCTCATTTCAAACATATCAAAAAGTTTCTTTTATATGCGTTAAACTATAAACTGGTGCCACTTGAATTGGCACTTCTCTGGTCAGTTGGTGACTGAATTTCTAAACGCATCTGACAAATAACAAAATTTGAATAGAAGCTGGGTACAGCTACCTGTGCTTCTGCTAAAATGGCTTCCTTTTCTTACAGAGTTTTGAAGGACTTTTGTGTGTGTTGCAGAGTGACTTTTACAGAGTCATATCTGAATGCTTATTCATCACAGCTATTTGTCTGCAGGTCTTAGAGAAAACAAATGGGTTCTTGCATATGCAAAGATGCTATTTTTATGTTACAAGGAAAAGTGCATCACAGTCCAGAAAATATATTAATAAAAGTTAAAGATAAAAGCAGTTCATGCAAAAAATAAATAAATCGATTAGTGTTATAATATCATTACTTATTGCAAAAGCACCCACATCAGATACTTAGAGTCAAAAGGGACCTCTTCAAATTAATTGTTCAGCACAACTAAGAATTTAAATATCTAAATTACTTTTGAAAAATTAAAAGAATGAAGGAAAAACGGTGAACCCTTCTTCCTGAAAACCTAACACCATGAAATAGTTGGTATGTTGCCTGAAAATTAAGAAACAATCTTCTGTGAATCAGTTTTTGTAGAGGAATAAGTGCGACACCAATCACTGAAATGTGGTGCAGTATCAGAAATATAAGATGTATAAATATGTAAAGAAATGTATTTATTGACAAACACCACATTCCCACACAGTATCCGATACACCAAACAGTAACAGTTGACACTCAAATTGAACTCTTGAAGATTAAAGGTCAAGAGCTCAGTGCACAAAAAGTTACATAAATAAAAGCAGGCGCACACAAACACACACGCACATGTACACACATAAGCGATAATGTGCAGTTCAGAAAGCAAAGATAATCCCGGGCTGTGTTGGTGTCGTTGTCTCTTACAGGGAACACACGCAAACTGAAGGGAGAGCAGCAGCCATTCCCACAGTCACTGTCTATATTCCTCTCTGGGGATGATTCCAGGAATGCAGCCAATTCTCATCTCCCCACTGTTCCCACGGTCGATTATCTTCAGCGTGATTTTTCACATCTGTGGCTCATCGCGCCTCATCCCAGCACGTTTGCTTAATTACAGAACAGCCATACGTGTGGCAACACCAGCTGACCCCAACCTGACCTCTGACCTTAGATTCTGCTCTGTGACTGAATCCACAGCCTGCTATTACACCTTTCACTGGCAGTAGCTATGCTACACAGTATCCATAGCTACACACTTTCAGGCAGGTACAAATTAAAGATGAAAAAAACCCAACCTGTGCTACGCATGAAAATAGAAAACTGATTTTTCTTGCAATATATTTCTTTACAAGTTTCTTATAAGACTGCATTGCAGGACAGGACATGTATTTTTAAGAGCATATATATATATATATATATATAGATATATAGATATATAGATATATAGATATATATAGATAGATAGATAGATAGATATATGCTCTTAAAAATAAAATTCTCCACTTAACAGTCTGTTATTACTGATCCTTTGCTTTGTCCATGTTTGCATGATTCTCGGTTCAAAATAAAGCTTGTTCATGTAGTACTGGGCTTTGGTGAATCTCCTCAGTAGTTTTAAAGATACAAAAATATAACACCTTAGACCAACTGTATTATTCTATTAGTCAAATCATAGGATATAACCTTATGTATAATTACATACAAACAGACTGGATACACCGAAACTACAGAACCCAGAGCACAATTTCCAAGCAACAAAGGTGAGTTAATCTGCATTTATCTTTCCGGATAGACTGAAGTGCATGAACACATTTTTATTTGGATTGTGTCTCATTCAACATGGATTCACTTGAAGCATCTACTGAATAAATAAACATAAGCTAAAACACAGGTGCAGAAGGTATAACAAGAGCAGGCTTAGTGCTAACTGTGACAGAGTGTGTAGGCAGGAGGCTGCTTGAGTGCAAAAGATGCAGGAAGATGCATTTATAGATGTACTGTACAATGAATCTTGCCAGTCTAAAGAAGCTTGGAAGAAGGTAAAGCAGAAAGAAAAATAACTCCAGGAAAGAGCAGCTGAAAGGAATTATGTGTGAAACATCTGTCCACTGAATTTTGACAGCTTTCATCCAAGTCCAGGAAGATCACAGCTATCATCCAAATAAAGGCAGACATAGACATACAATAGAAAAAAAATGTATAAATTAATGGACTGAATGTTGCCAATGAAGTCTAGAGTCAAATATACTCCACAACAAACTAAATGGACAGTGTAACCATCCAGGTTTGCCAGATACTATACACTCTGGTGGTTTAAGTAAAATGATAATAATTTGATGCTCAAAAAAAAGAAGAAAAAAATCTGTTGGCATGTAAGACATCAACTTATGTTAATAGTGTGGGTTAAAAGAAGAAGAAGATGTTTTGGGAAGGATAGTCATCTCTTCATTGGAAACAGAAAAAGCAACAAAATCTTTGTCAAATCCAAACTGCTGAGCCAACCTCCACTCTTAGCAACCTGTGGTTCACACTGTTTCATGTTTCCGCTCACAGTAAACAAGACTCATTACTATCAATGGCAGCTAGAAGTCTCAGTTATTTGCTTGAACTAATGATGTAATCAGATTCCTTGTGTCATCCTTACTCATGTTCAGGTGAAAAATGGTCTTTTGCTAATTTGCTAAATACATTAATCAATCAATAATCAAGTATACTTCTGACTAAAATCACCATTCAATAACGCTAGACTCTTGTTAACTACCATACAGTGCACATATTATTAGACCACCACCCAGTTTAAGGTTTATACAACAGCTTCCCTAAATGAACTGTACTGGTAATTACCAAAACAAATTCCAAATTTACAACATAGGAGAAAAAAAACATAAAGTACATTATTATTTTTGATTAAGATTGTAAAATACAGTTATTTACCCTGAACTGCTGAACAGAAAAAATAGTTTTAGTCTTTGTTGTGCTTTATTAAAAAGAAGTCAGGAAACATGTAACTTCTAGCTGCTTAAAGTTTTGCGTGAAAAAAATGTTTCTGTTCCTAAAACAGTAGCTCAAGATACCAGAGTTATATTGGTGGGTCCATCACTTTGGTCCAGACCAAAAGAGCTCAAGTTTTCACATGACATTTTGTGTTTCAGTTCCTTCCCCGTTGCACTGTAAATTTGTTCATTTCGTCACTTTCAGCTCTTAGCGTGATATGCTAAACTTGGTTGGAAACCAATTGAGCGGCTGAACAAACTATGCATTGAAACTTTAGGATGATTTTTTTTTCCTTTAGCGTTTTCCTGTGCACTGTTTTGCTCTCACTTGAACAAAGCCTCTTCAGCTTACCATTAAACCATGCAAAACCTTTTCCAAATGGCACAAGCCCATGTGGGCACAACTGCCAAGAACCTCCACCCCTCCAACTCCAAACGCATGCACACACACACACACACACGCACGCACACACACACACACACACACACACACACACACACACACACACACACGCACACGCACAGGCATACACACACTTTTCTGATCACAGTGAGTGATGGTTAGGTGGCTCAGACTGTGAATGCGTGTACCGTATACCTTCTTGCTTAGAACAAATATGAATTCTATTCAATAAAATAAAACCTGATCTGGAGATTATATTTTCCTCAGACTGCAGAGCCTGCTGAATAAATTAGGTAAGATACAGCGGGCTAATGTTTTATCTGACAAAGAAGAACTTTGTGTGGTGCATTATTAGCAGAGAAGGCTGAGCCTACGCACATACATAAACACAAGGATGCATGCAGCTCTGCTGGAGAAACGGCATGCTGACCACAGGAATGCAGAGTGCAAGTATTCAATACACACACACACACACACACAGACTTAGGCTGGCACGTCTGGAGTTTCACAGTATGTTACAGTACAGCTGTTCACTGGGATCACAGACTGCAGCTTCTCAGAGAAACAATGGGGGAGGAAGACACCTGCTGCTACCCATATACCCAGTGAGACTATGTATTATGAAGAAATAATAATGTCAAAAATAGTTTAGCTTAAGTAAGGTTCTTGTTCATTCCGGTGAATTTAAAAGTTAAGCCCTGACAGCAGAAACCTAATTTTAATGAGAACAAGTCAAACCCCGAGTTGAAGCTTAATTTCTATATATAAATCTGCCAACGTGAGTTTTTGGATGATTTAAGTACTGGTTTCCTGTTTATAAACAACTCCAATTCCGAGTGTGCAACAGGAAGGCTGAAAATATGCTGCGGTCTTAGAGATGGACTTTTTCTGTGCATACACAGCATTTCTCAAACTTTTTGCCTGTTTGATCGATACCTGACAGCATGCAGTTGAATTTTGATGATAAATAGCAAAATACTTACAATCACTTAAAAGACAAAATGAAATCTGCATTTGTTTAGAAATCAACAGCAAATCTATTAAATAAGTTCAAAGTAACATTAGCATATGTAAGTACCAAACTTCTTGTAATTTATCAAAAATATTTACAGACTACATACAATGGATGGTATATATGTGCAAAAACTACAGCAATTTTTAAAGCATATTGAACAAAGCACATGAATCACCATTTCCATCTGCAAACTGATGGTGTTTAGGTTGGGGGAATAAAAACTGCTGGTGCTAATTCTCCAGTTGAGGAGTATTCGTTCATTACAGAAGAAGGAACAACAATTACTACATCTCTAACAAGACGTCTGTCCTCTAAAAGAAAGGCAGAAGGCATGATGGAAATATCTTTTCAACTTGTTTAATATATTTCTGTGAAGAATCTCCACACACATTAGATGTATTTTAAGTCAGTTTTTGCTAAGTTGGCTCTTGTTATGTTTTGCTTTTTATCTAAAAGCCAAATTTCAGTATATAGTTTCATATACTCTCATTGGGAGAAATTGGTTGCTGTGCTAAAAACCTGCTAATGTTTGCTTCTGGTGCTAACAGATTTTAATGGTTGCCTATAATTTTTCATGTTTGTCGCCAAACACTCACTAACTACTAGATGAGCAGTAGTAGCACTTGGGAAATGTAGAAGATTTGCCTTCAAGTTAAAAGTTAGCTAATGGGCTTCAAAAGATACTACTTTTACTTTGAAACCAAACAGTGTCAATTTGCTGTTCATTTTGCAGTTTTCACTACAGATCAGTGTTTGTAGACAAGTCAGTTTCTTCCCTTCAAATGACAACCACAGCAATGTGCCAGCAACCAACGCGATCCACATCCAATTCATCTGGCACATGTAAAACATTTGCTTCTGTTTTTCTTTCTTGATTTTCTAAACTGAACAATACAATTATGATTAAGTCTCCTTACTGTATGGGCAATTTAGCCAAGACCTAACCATCAATGAAGATGATAAGCTGCCAAAAGTATCTCCAAAAACAACTTTAAACAAATTTAGCCCATTTTTCTGCAGTCGGATCAACTGTTTGTCTGAGTCTGGGGAGAGAAGGGCATGCAGCTTTCTCTTTGGTATCACCTGGTCTTAAATCAGAATGCAATCAGCTGTCTGGTAAGGCCTTACTTGGAAAAAAAAAAACTCAATCAATTTGAGTTTCTGTGGTGTCCTCCTTCCTCCTCCTCCTCCTCCTCCTCCCATTCAGCTATTCAGAAACTTAGTGTCCAAGTTGTGGGGAGGGCAAACTAGTAGGAGGTTGTATGTGAAACAGATTCCTTTGCTCTCTGTTAGTGTTCAGACTGACAGTTTTATCAACTCAGTAAAATGGCAAAGGAGAGGGAGTGATGAATAACAACACTGTAAATAAAGTCCAGTAATCAAGACTGTGTTTGAAGGGACTAGACCATCGCTCGGGCTTTTATTCGAGAATTGTCATGATGACAGTGATTTTATGGACCACAGTCAGATTCAGTGCTATGGTTTCACTCATAATATAATGACATAACTATGCAAATCAATCATCACATGCTCATGTTATTCAGTTTTAGCTCCCTCAAGATGAAGATGAATATCAGTATTCTTCATGTATCAGTAAAGCATGTAAACAACCCAGATATTTGATCAGTTCAAGTGAAATTCCTCAAACTTGACCCGTCTGGAGAAGTAATCATGTTTTTTTTCTCCTGGTATTGGATCTACACATGTTGGAGCCTTTCTAACACCGTGGAGACATGTAGTAGTATGATGCTAACTAAAAAGCAACTTGTCAATTTATTTTTTCTGTCTCAAATCACTGTAGGTCAAATAGACATGTTGATAAGTCTAATACAGCCATTCATTCAGTTTAATTCAAATTAAATTCAAATTAATTTAAAACAACAAGTAAATAAAATGCTGCACTTTTTTAACCTGTCTGTGTGGAAATAATGGTTACAGCAAGATAATGAATACAAAATAACTGGATGTAAGTCCTCTTCTGTGAGCATTTCTGCTGCTCCATAAGTCTATATAATTGTTTAGTTCTTCTGAGAGATAAACCTTACCCTGTTCAAATCTGGCCATAAACTCCACCCTTGTGTGCAAAGATCATGTCATTTGGACTGCCTACAGATTCCATACTTCCTGCTTTGTCAGATGATTCCAAAGTGCAGATGTACTAAAAATGATTGCATCATCAGCATTTGCATGCTAGACAATGTATGCTCTGGTAAGTCTCATAGCCAGAGCTTTAACACGGACCAGTTGTTGATTAATGGTTGGAGGAACAAAATCCTTGTTTCGGTTTTTCCATCTTGGTGCATGCATCCTGAACACGCCCTATGTCTGCCCTGTTGTCAAAAGTTTCCATCTTGTGGTTTGATTTTCTCCATCTTTGCCCTTGCTTTCCTGCGCCACAGCAAAAGTCAAACATCTGCTCAGTGTCTCTGAACAGCCTTTGTCAATAAATTTGTCCCATAGGGAAATGGAGCTTTTTTTCCAACTTCTCTAAATTCTGAACCTGTTATTGACACTGTGCAGCTACTTATGCTAACAACAACTATCTGCAGATTCCTTGATATTTTTGTCTAGTCCTGTTCTGTCTTCCTCCCTTCAGCCCCAACTGGTTGCAGCAAGTGGTCGCTTTGGTGTTAGCTCACAGGACTCATCTAGTTGTTGGGGTTTTCTGTTTTCTCTGTATTGTTGTCCAGTCTTTACCTTGCCATATAAAATGCTTTGATGTAACTGTTTTTGTGATTTGGCGCTATGTAAATACAACTGAACTGAAAATTTAAAAAACAAACAAAAAATTTAGTGATTAGTGATAGTGCTTAATTGTAGTGTGCAGTATGGTAATAAACAAAAAAAAATCCTTGAATTGCTCTACTTTAACCATAGTACTTAATTCTTACTACTTAATAGTGTCAAATTCTTTAGTGAACACACTTTTTTGGTGATTATTTAGAATTAATTAACTGAAAATAGCTACTTGTTATAGTTATTAGTATTTGAAAAAGCTACTACACAGTAAAAGGGCTAAAGTCAGAATACTTGGCCATTTGAGGGCAGCAAAAACATATTCTGAATGCAACATCGAGGAAACATCATGACACATCCACTTCACCATAACACTCAACCATTTCTGTGGCCGTGGCTTTTATTTCGGCATGTCATGCAAGAGACTTTTGTAAGTTGCCAGTGGTAACAAAAAGAAAATAACCCACCTCCCAAGCAGTGCATAAATGTTCCATGCGACATAGTTTTGGCAATGATGTCTGGATACTGGAGGAGACGGATTTCAAAACCTGAGACTGCTGCAGTAGTTGGAAAAGACACTGTGCCAAAAACTTTGAAACCACTTCTTTCACTTTTATCCTGACTACAGGGCAGTGTTGACATCATGCCAACAATTACCAATGCATCAACCATAACAGCATCATAACAATCGTCATAGAGAGATGGCTCTGTTTATTTGTTAGTTTGTAGCTGTTCTTTCTCTGTGGTGTTGAGTTTTCATGTTTCTATTGAGACATTTCGTGCTTTTGGTATTTTACTCTTGTCTGCAGTTTAAAGCAATTTAACATTTTGTAATGGAATTACACCTGTTCTTTGCCTACGCCGGACAGACTATCTCTCTTTACCCATAAATGTTGGACTGTTTTCATTAACCACAGGTGGGTAACAAAATAAAGGGAAACAGTGACCCTTTTGACCCCTATTATTTAGGGATCTGGTCATCATGCTGTTGGGGGCAGTTTCCTGTCTATCCTGAAGGGACAAGTGAACCAAAACTGCACTACAAATCAACCCAAAGTTGTTCTGAGTGATCACCTTTATTCTGTGCCCAAGGTAGTGCTCTCTTTTACGATATACAATGTCCCCTGTTCATATAGGAACAAAGACTAACTGAAAATCCAAATCATGTGAATGATGTGAAATCCAAATCACGTGAATCATAAAACTGGATCTCAACCCAGTTGATTGCCTATGGGAGACTGTGAACCACTGTGTTTGGAAAAACTCTATACCAGTAAAATGATGGATCACTTCTGTACGGAGATGTGGAAAATCCAAGTCAAGACACACTGAAGCTGTTCTGGAGGCATATGGTACACTCAAGACCTGAACTCTTTCCACAATAAAGAAGTACCCTCAATGATCAGTTTTGACACCTCTGTATACATAAATAAAGATTTTGTTTGATGATAATTAGAATATTTTTTTCTAGGATAGCTGCATAGGCAGAGATCCCCCTCACTAACTTCTGATGTAAACTCAGTCATTTTGTTCTATAAGCTGGCCTGAAATATGGCAAAGAAACCACCCATTTCATAAAAGGGTTACTCCTAGTAGGCTTTCAAGGGGTGAGTTTGATAACGAAGCAGGTGATTTTCTTTTAATGTGCCACTCTTCTCTAGTTATGTCTGTGCCTAACTTTCTTTCTCTGTTGCAAAGCAGGGAGACGGGTTATTTCCACCGTACTGAAGAAGTCCTGGTGACCAGTTTTGTAAATTTGTATCTCATTTCCTTAAGCTTTTCATATATTTTTGCTTATCAAATGTCCAGAAATAGCAGTAAAATGCATCAAATTCAAAGAATGCGCCATTTTGCAATTTCATTTATCCAGTATTATAAAAATATCAGAAAGACCAGCTGTACTTACTCCAAGTTCAAAACCTGACTTCAACACTTAGAAATTAAAACCAAGACAAAGATTGTTCCTGGAGGAAAAATAAAAATTGCTGAAGTTTACTTGTGGCTTATTTTGTTGAGTGTGACATCCCGGGGGAATGCTGGGAGCAATAAGCACCCCAACAAAAATGAAAATCTTCAAAGACTTTTCAGTTCAACCCAGGTCAGTAGGGCAGAAAAAAGGGGGAAACGGGGCCTCCTTCGGTTAACCACCAATACATCAGCCTCCATGACTGCACAACACAGGCCATAATAGCCTTTAAAGGGATGACATCATGAACACGGCAATGGAACAAACCACCTCACCATCCCACCGAGTGTGAGATGTCAGACGGGCTGCACGCTAAATCGTTTTTTCATGCACAAAAAGAGACAGAATGTGGGGTTTTTAAGGAGGGATGGGGGTGGCTGAAGAAGGAAAAATTCCAGGAAGTGTTGGCAAATACCAGAGACCTGGATTAGAGAGAAGAGAGGGGAAGTGTTTCTCTGCATGTGCGCCTCCTTAAAAATTCCGCGAGGGACTGAGGGAGAGATAACATTTCATAAACAAGAGACAGAATATAAGGAAAACTGAGAAAATAAAAATAAAGAACAGAAGGAAACCTGTTAAAAGCTCACCGGTGTATCATGACTGTAGGTGGTTGCAGCCGGTGTGTACGCACACTTGTGAACAAAACTATTCAATCATACACAATCATTCAGGCTTTCTGGCATGTGTGTGTGTGCACGTACATACCAAGAGATGCAGTCATGACGGTGACACTCTCAGAAGTTGTCCTCCTGTTTGTAGGTTTCCTGTTTACCCCCAAACTTCCAGGATCTCCCCTTCCTGTTCCAAAACCTCTATCTCTTTCTACTACGCTCTGCCTCCCTATGTGAATGAAAGCCTCCCTGTGACCAAGAATCTCCTCCTCTCTCTCTCTCCCTTTTTTCACTTCTGTATGCAACAAAGCAATGTGAACTCAACTCACTGGAGGTTTCTTGTGTGTGTGTGTGTTCAGGGGCTGGATAGTTTCGCTGCCATGCCCAATTCCTTTCATATCCCAGATGGAAAAATGAGCTCCCCTGTTTGTTCCTGGCGTGTTGTGACTCCGCACAACTTCTGGGTTTGTATGAAGGGAGGGACAGAAAAGAGAGGGAGGAAGAAAGAAGAGGTAGGGAATCCCCCCCGCCCTCCCAACCCCCCACTCCCTCCCTCTTACTGACCACTGAGCATTGTTCCTGCTCAGCTACTGTGAGCACTTTCCCCCAATCAGAGTGGATACCAGAGGGGTCAGAGGTCACTTGTGGCCTTTTATGGACCATAGAGAGAGAGGAGGAGGTGGTGGGGTTTGAAGACTTTCTATGAGCTCTCTGTCAGGGCATGTGTGTCCACTCCCACCATCTGCTCACTACAAATGCAAAGGAAAAGGCATGCAGACACACTGACAGTGTCTCCTGCCATGTGTCTAATCTTAGCACCTCGTAAATTACACCATAAAGCTCCTGATGAATTGAATTGTGTTTACTTTTGCTTGAAATGAAGCATGCGCTGCATGCCTGGTTTTGACAGGAAATGAGATGGAATGGATTTTAGTTTTATCTTCATTGTTTGTTTTTTCTTTTTCCTTTTTTATTTGTAAAATGCATGCTAGTTTTACTGCTCAATTTGCTATACACTGGTGTAACATTTACAGGGATGAAGTTGACTTGAATTGCTGACTTCAATTATTCATCTACACACGCCTTAAACAGCATCAAAAAGAGTTATCGAGTGTTGCATTAGCTCAGGCATGCCGCATAGTCACTCAAGCTCAGCTTGCAAGCCACTTTGAAACCCACCTCCAGCTGCTTTTTGGTGTTAATGATTTCATCTTTGTCATATCTCTTATCAGTGATGACTGCTCTGTTCTGTAATGGGATCTTGCTGTTGCTCTGCATGTGGAAGAATGTGGAGTTTTATGGCCAAATATAAATTACTTCAAATGAGAAAACAGTCTTCTTTTGACTATCAGACTCCAAGCTGAGATGCACTGGGACACCCCAAGTGTGACAAACTAAGCAAAGTACTTTAGTTGCTTTGTATATCCATCTTGTATATAATCATAACTTCTATGAGACACATGTGTAGTGAGTGAAATTATCACATTATTCATTATGCATGCTATTTTGCATGACACGGTGCATACTACAGCCTGTCAATCACTCTCAAAGCAAAGGCAACTTTCAGTCTTTTGTTGACATCTGGATCATTATACTGCATGTCTACACAATGACAGTTGAAATATTTAGCTAAAGACCCTTTAGCTCACTCCTTTCACTAAGCACAACAAAAAGCAACCGTTTGAAGAGGTCGTGCTCCCCTCTGTGCTATACCCTCTGACTTTCTCCTGACCTTTCACCCCTGAGGTTCAGAAAGTCAAGTGCCTATCTGAGCAAACCATCTGACTCTGTTAAACCTCAGCTCGTAACTACATCTACATTCCTTGGCTAAAGCCTGCTTCCGCTGGCTGAGACCTTCTGTATATATATCAGTGTTTATTTTGATTCATCCAAAAGTACACACAGAAATTATCATTACATAACACTTGAATTTGAGCTTGCCATCACGAGGATATGAAAGTACACAAGTGCAGAAACCGCAGCAGAGTTCATCTTTAGGTTGATGATTGCCTGGTACTGTAATGTTGGTTTCCCAAAGGCTTAGATGTGACTCTGCTGTCCATTTTAAAAATCTTAGTGTTGTTACTCAACAGCCTTAAAGCATATAGCATGTGTGGGGTATCTCTGTTTTGGTAAGAAATCTCTGTAGGCACTCATATAGTAGCATATACGCAATGCATTGACTGGTTAAAACACTTTTTATAACAACATCCCATATGTTATATGCAATGTTTGAATAATTACCACCTAACTCTGAAATCAACCCTAGTTCTATCATGTGTTTTACCCTACTATCATTTCTGGGTATGGTCCCCAACTTTATAGTTTTGGTTCAGCTTTATGATGCAGCAGCTCTTCTCTTTTGGCTATTTAGCTTTAAGAAAGAAACAATATGTTGTTTTCTGCTTTATATTATACTTTTAGATTTGGCTTTTGTGCTATTAGGGTGCTAGTAATTGCATTAAGTGTAACTGGCAAATTCTGTGACTGCTTTACCTGTTTCACAGGGCTTTTTTTTTTTTACATTTTTTGTCTTTTCTTTATTAGGAAATGAGAAACACTATAGTTAGATAATTTTTATGGTTAGGTAAGACTTTCAAATTCATATTCTGGTTTATTATCTGTCTAACTCTATATTGCCTATGTGTAGCTGCTTTTTATCTTTGTATACTTTTGCTCAAGTGCTAACTGCCCTATCTAACTCCAGAGATATAGAATGAGTAATAGCATTTCACTGAACTCTTGGCAAAGAAGCAAAAGACGATTCCCCCTAATTTCTATTTATTTAAATAAAAAGAACTTTCACATGTTAGTTTAATAAACTCAGTTTTCCTTTTAGACTCAAAATAGAGTAGACTTTAAAAAAGTCTATCAAATTCACTGGAATACTAAAATGTACACTATAATTCTACAAGCTTCATAAAAATACCAGCACATATGACACACCAGGATCTGTTGTGAATACCTTGGTAGTTGTAACTGGAGCGTTAGTGTGTCTGACTGGGTGCGCCGTTGTTTTTTAGCTGCCTGATGCTGTCCACAGAAGTAGCCTCAGGTCAGACTGTGATTACAATAATGACTGTAAACATGAAAAAAATATTTCAAATGAGGTACGTTACTGTTTTGTCCAGACAAGGCAAACTGTTTCCCAGACTGCAGTTTAATTTTAATGTGGGTAACAGGAAACTGTTGTCTGATCCCCGAGCGAAAGATATTTGGTGTTGTTTGTTAATTCATCCATGCAGTAAAGAAAAAAAAGCCTTTTTTTACATAACTGATGATTACTCTTTCAGCAGCTATTACTCCATCCTGCTGCCACTCTGCTTTGAAAAACGTGTTTACAATAAACAGGCAGACCCGCTGTTTCAAAGCTCAAACTAATCTGCCTGCAATACAATGCAAAATGCCACCATAAATATCACTTTAATTACTATCTCTATAATAGGATATCACCATTGCAACCAGTGTTCCAAACCGCCTCTGGCATTGCCATCAGCACAAGAACTGTGCACCAGGAGCTTCACAGCATAGTTTTGAATAGCAGAGCAACTCCTGTACATATAATGTGCGGTTGGCCTTGAGACAACATCACCATGTTGCCTTAGTATGATTAAATGCTCATTTTTACTGATTTCTGACAGCACAATAAACTCCTCCAGCAGCTATGTGGTACACACCTCCTCAAGCAGGATGTCCCAACAACAAAAGACCCTCCCCTCTCCCCCTGTCCCCTCCCAGAACAGGACATGAGTGGACATCCTGCCAGCAGTGGTCTCTTCCTCTGTTACCGAGAAACTATTATTAGCGGATATCCAGCATCAGCTGTCCTGCATGACAAGATATCGAAATCCTTTTGGTTTAAATAATATAAAGACATAGATGAAAATAATGAAGACAAAGGTCTAGAAATCAGCCATATATCTACCCTGACCACACACAAATGACCAAAAACAAAAGCCATGCCTGCATATGCAGCTAATAGCAACAAAGCATAGGTTAGGTATGTGTATGAGTGTGTGTTTTTGGTATCCTATGCCAGAAGGACATTCCAGCCAACTCTTGAACCCTGTCCAACAGCAATCAGGAGCTCAAGTGTTTGGATTGAGTGCTTTTGTCAGTAACACACTCATCTATGTTTTTGGTCTCTCACACACTCCTGGCAAAATGTACCTTGTGTCAAGCTGTGTTGGTCAAACTGCCTGCCTGTCCTGAGCTGGGAAAACTCTGAGAAATGTTTCACTGGAAAGAGAAGGAGAACACTGATAAGACTTCCTAATGCGAACACACCCACGAGCACAAGTGTTCATTCTGACATGATCTCTTACCATAAGGCGTTGGAGGAGACACTGGGAAGGCTGGAGTGGGAGGGACGATGTCAGAGCTAACTGTCCGTCCTTGATAGTCCACACTGTTGTATTTATAGAGATGTCCGTGCTTTTTAAAAAGAAAGAAGTAAGAAAGAGGTATGAAAAAGGGGAGAAAAGTAAAAAGCCCATTCCCCCCCCAAAGTCTTAAAAGATGACAAGACACACACACAAGCAGACATCAGTCTTGTGATCTGTGTGTGGCTGCAGCCTGTGTTTTGGTGTAAACACTTGGGCCATTCATTCCACCCAGCTGTAAGACTGAGTGCAAAACTAAAAGACTGATAATAATAATAAAAATAAGAACAATAAGAGCAAAGACAAAGAAACATCAACATTAAGATGTAGACATTGTTGCACAATCAGGACCTCTTTATCTCCTTCTCTGTAACAAAATTGAAAGTGCTACATCTAGTTTTCTTGATGTAATTGAGTAAAGCCCTGTCCACACAAACATGGGTATTTTGGCCGTTCACTAGTGACAAATGAAACACGTACTTTTGGAAAGAGGGCATTCATGCATTTCATGCGGTTGCCAGCAGGTAGCATAACAACAGCAGCCACTGGAATAACAGACGTGCTTGTAAAAGAATGGGTCGAGTTTGACTACTGATTGGGCATATGCCTTGCATTCAGAAGGAGACACATTGACTACTTTTACTCAGGCATGCATTTTAAAATTCATAGCATGTTTCTAGGGTGATTACTTCAAAGAATGTAGCTTTTTGAAAGCAGATGATTATGCATGATCCAATGCAATGTTAGCTTTATAGCCAATTTGCTCATGCTTTTAGCTTACCCCTGCTTGACTTTGTGACCTACTGTATTAGATTTGCTGATTCTCTAGCACTGCTTATATTTTCTTTGCAGCTGATGATGATTTGCTGCTTTTTGCTTAGTTCCATTGGTGATATTTTAGCTTTGCATATTACATTTATAGTAATGTGGTATGCTAATGTGATGTTACCTTTGTGTCACACTAGCTGATGCTATAGCTCAAATATTTTAGCTCTATTCTTGATAGTTTATCTGTTTCATTTAATGCTACATTTCTAATAACCCACTTACCATAGCTTACATCTCATTTCAGATTAAGCTCCTTAACTGAGGCTAGATCGTTGGCAGGTTTGCTGTGCTGTTATTTTATGTGTTATTTTATGTATTAAGGTTTAAATAAAATTGTTTTTACAGATATATCCCAGTATGTAGTATATATTTTACTAAAGTGAAACCTAAAAAGTGTGTTTACCTGAGAGGGCGAGGAAGGATTGTAGCCTGGGGAACTCCTTAGGCTCTGATGTCCACCCTCTCTCCATACTGGACTATGATGACCAGCGTAATCTGTAACATCAGTGACCTGCTTCTGTTGTATCCAACCTGATTGGAAAGCAAAGTGATAAAGAGGGTTGAGGTTGGGGAGGGCAGTGGTGTGTGAGGAAGAAAGGGAGAGAACAGACAGTCAACCACAGATTCAAATTCAGTCATGCATTGCATATGCTTAAAGTTTTGTCTATTCTAATACAAACAACACTGAACAGTAGTTGCACTTTATTCTGACCGGTTGAAAATTAAGAAAGAAAAGCTGATGACGGTGATTCCTCTTTGACGTGTTGCCTCTGACAAAAAGCTTCTATTAGTGTACATGTATCAACAAAGCAGGGAGACTATCATAAGGGCAGAGCTTATATGACTAAGCAAGACTTCACTGTGACCAGATGGTGGAACATCGGGGCGGCTTGTCTGGAAAACATCTGCTGAAACAATCAGTTGTTCTCTTTTCAGATATGAGTGGATAGCCCCCTGAGCTGGATCTTATCTAACATCAGAAATACTTCAATGATCTTTCTCAAGAAGTACAACATTTGTTGTATGGAACTATGAAGAGAGTATAGTTGATAGCTAAAGATTCAAAAAGAACCAAAAGTCAACCAATTGATAAGGAAGTATGAGATCCCTACAATATTACTGTAACTTAAATCATCCTAAGAGCCTGCAACAGTTAGCTTAGTATTGGCCTCGCTGAGTGCACAGCTTAGAAAAACAACTAGATACGTCCTGAGCTGACTAACCAAATGTAGACTGTATGAAGCCTCTCCCCATCGGCTTATTGCTTAGCGCATTCCCCTTTCCTTATGGTTAACCTTGCAGTTCCAGAAATCACATCACTTTAAGAAACAACAACATCCAACCTACGCACATCTGGATGGAGCAAAAAGGCAGCACTGCTTGGTTCTTTCAATGAACAGCTTTAAAGTCTTACAAAGTATTAGTCTTGCAAAACCTGATCTAACTCCACAGCTTTGTTCACAGTGGTAGTGCTTGCCTCCCCTTGTGCAAAACTCATCAGCAACCCACGCCACCAACCAACTATTCACTAGGTTCTTCTCTCATGTGTTGTAATAGAGGATTGTATCCCTGTTTTGGGGTTTTTAAATAAAATATTGTAACTATAAATCAGTTACCCAAATTTGTTGACAGATATTTAAAGTCAAAGTGGTAGTGCCACAAACTGACATTCGTGGAATGTCTACATTAAAGAACACAAAAAGTTTAAAAAAAAAGAAAAAAAAGTAAGAAACAATTCCCGAGTTGGAAAAACAAAGCCAATGGTGATAGCTTCTGTCTTGACCTCTGTAAACACTTTTCCTGATGAGTTTGTGGGCTCAGACACTCATTTGGGGTCATTGTCCTAGTGAGTCAATTCCCATAGGTTCCCATATTAAAATGTACCACTTCGAAGCATTAAAAAGCATATCTACAGCTAAAGAAAGGGGGGGACAGAAGGATCATGGTTGTTTTCACTGAAACAGGCAATGTTAAAGTTAAATTCTATAATTTTTATCTTTATATTTATATGTTTACGTTTACAGCACTGCCTGCAGCTTGCTAACATTGCTTAGTAACACTAGTACACACTGAGTACACTCCTTCCTCTCACCACAGCATGATCCCTTCTAGGTACGAATTACAGCAGTCAGAACACTGAGTCCAGAAATCAGGGTTTTATGCTGTGGAGATTACATCAGTAGATTACACACAGTTCTATATGTTTCAACCAAAGAAGAAAAATATTTTTACATGCAATTGTGACCACAAAGTAAAGGCGGATTTTTTTTAAAACTATACTTGGGCAAATATTTTGGGATTATTGTAAGTTATAAAACAGTCTTACTCAACAGCAATCACCAAAACCACACCATAACACAGCAACCACAGACTGATGTGAGTCATAATACAGATATACTGTACATGAGATCACCCTCAGTTGTGGATTCATGTATAAACAGTGACAAGGAACGCTGTGAGCTCAGCTTTCACTGTGAGTATTCATCATCTCAGAATCACATGAAAGCAAAGCTAAAGTGGACCAACTGAAACTAATCCAGTTACTGTCTGTCACACACCAGCGGGGCTGCCGAGGGAGCAGTGTCGAGTATCACTTCGTGCCCACCGTGTTTGTGAGAGGGCTATTCTCTTCTGAAGATGATGAGAGGGAGAAGGACAGTAAAGTGTTGTGTCGCAACTTCAAAAGCATTCCTGATTGCTCACAAGTTCCTACCTCGAAACATTTCCACAGTAATTAAGCAAGTGAAGTGTTAGTTACTGATCAAAATAGGCCCTTGAGAAAGATCAACCTCCAGCCTAATGATACACTTTATCAGCTACAAACATACGTTTTAAGAACTGATATGAACGATTTAGGAGCTGTCAACCTTGCAAGCTCTCAAGTGTTGGGGTGGTCTTACATGAACCACTGGTGGATGATAACATCACTTGTACACTTAAAACCCACTGACCACAGATAGAAAATGACTACCAACTCAGTGGTTGGCTGCGTAAATGCATTGAATTCTTTCCCATTCAGATTGCAAGTAATTGCGGCAACCATCTGCTCACATAGCGGTTGAGGGTGTTGCACGTTCAACCTCTGTGCAACCACTTTCAATTGCGCTACACAAAGATTTCAGAGTTAAGCATGCCAGATATAAACAAGCCAATCAAAACTTACGCACCCATCAAGTAGTCTGCTGAGTTAACCTGTGGGGATAGGGCCACATCAAAGTCTATAACTATTTAACAACAAGTAAATCAGTAAACCTTAGTCCTAAATCTGCAATAAGACTAAACTGTCTCCTGACAAATGTATAATATCTTAACTTTATCCAAGAGCATCTGACATACCCGACTGAATTTTGATAAAACTAAATTATGAAAAAGGATTGTTTTGATTCCTTTCACTGGCAAGAAGTCGAGTATGTCTGTAACCACACATACCTTATTTATGTAACCTTTTATTTCTGCCTCTGTATATTTCCATTCAAAATAAGACAGACTGGAGGGCAAACACATCATTGCATAGCAAGCAGTGAGGGCCTGATTTTACACTGCTTACATAGCAAGAATATGTAAGGCTGTTTAATCAAATGCTTCCTCCTTCTCAGGAAATACACTTACAAACACACTTTCTGTAAGAAATGCAGATGTAGCTCACAACCAAAGAGTGCATCGGCACTGCAGGCAGGGTTATAAAAGCTTCCATGTTTTCAGACTGAACTGAGCTTAACGATATATAAAATACAAGTATCATCTGTCCACAAGCAATTTTCACAGGTGTGGTAATGGTAAATGAACTGAATCTTATATAGCGCTTTTCTACTCAAAGCATTCTATACAACATGCCACATTCACCCAATCACACACTTCAAAGTTTCTTAGTGCTTCCTAACTACAATTCAAACACATTCATACTCCAATGAACGCATTGGAGACCAATTTGGGGTTAGTATCTTGCATGCAGACTGGAGGAGCCAGGAAACCACAAACCTTCTGATCAGTAGATGACCTGCTCTGCCTGCTCTGCCTGAGCTACAGCCAAAAAAATATGGTTAGAGATGCCACGCTGTAGGTGGCAATGCCTTAACCATATGTTTGTTGCAGGCCACTAGGGTCAATAACATCCTTGTCAAGGGGAGTGCTAACCTTCTCTCTTTTCATACAACACGAACAAATGTGTATTGTATTTGCTACATCTGGCTTTTTAAAAATTGTTTTTATCCATCATTCTGACGTCCATCGTTTGTCCTCTGATTGCCAAGAATCTCGAGAACAATTTTATAAAATGACCTATTCTGATCAGGTTAGATGTTAAAGTCAACACTGATGCTAATCAATATTTTTCACTTTTATAGTAGTATTCGCCACACTTCTATGTGTATAATAAGTGGAATTTACATTTATTTGTTCACAGAATATATTAAACTTAATCTATGTTACTTGTTAAGCACCTTGGCATACCCTTGGTTTTTAAGTGTGCTTTATAAATAAAGTTTATTATTATTATTATTATTAATCCTTAGGGGAACATAGTTACAACTGTGTGGTGGTCTTTCACTCCAACACACAAATGTCGACCTCTAAAATGTCCCTCTGGTGTTGGAGATATCTCGGATATAAGAGAGGAATCGCTAAAATTTGAGGCTTCCCATTCATTGATGAATGTATTACTTGTAATAGCTGATGTGCCATGCATTGTGTTTGCTTTTACCTGACTGATGAGTTCTTCCCTTGTTGCTGAGGCCATTGCTGTGTAGGGAAGAAGAGCGAGTTAAGGGGGAATAGCAGGTAGGAACAGGAACAAAGGTGGGATCCAAATCCAGAATCAGCTGATTGAGCTGCTCTATGGACTCATCAATGTCTGTGGATAAATACGCTAGTTCGTCTTCTTGACAAGCTGACGTTTGTGTGGTATTAGCAGAGTGTATGTTCTGTGTTTTATCTATGATATGTGCATCATTCTCATGCACCAGCCCTCTCTGCACTGCTTCCCTGCTGCTGAGTCCTCGAGGTGGAGTGTCTGGAGCAGCCACAGATGCAGCCAGAGGTGGTGGCCTCCCTTTCTTTATCCTGCTCGACTTCCCATCCCCATCAACTGTAATGAAGTTATCACTGACAGCAGCCTTTTGTTGCTGCTGTACCCAGGAGTGCGTCAAGTACTCACTTTGGGCTAGATTCTGAGTTTTGGGCAGATTTTCGGACGAGAGGGAGCAAATACTACTTGAGTTCGGAATGTCTAGAGCAGGAACTGCACCACTATCTGCTTCATCCTCATCATCCAATATGTCAGTCTCCCTCTCACTGGACGAAGCCTCTCCATTGATTGTGTGTCCCAATCCAGACTCATCTCTAGCTATCTCCTCCTTTCTTCCACTAGTTGAAGCCAGCTCAGTCATGACTTCCTGAAGAGGCTGAGGAAGCTCAAAGTCCACCTCAGAGACCAGCTTCCCTGCTTGGGTGCACTTGTCCTGGTTGGCTTCTCTCTTCAGTCTGGCTCCAGTCAGCCCCTGTGAGGCAACAGACAAGCCAGAATCACTGCTGGCAGACGGAGCTCGGTCACTGCAACTACCACTGCAGGTAGTTAAAGGGAATGAAGCTCCTTCCTCACTACTCGTCTTCCTCTCTCTGCCACTCAAAACAATGTTTCCAGGGTCCAGGGCATGGGGGGGAGCTGTGGGTAGATAAAACAGAATTATACCATCAATTTTTTAAAGCAAAATAAAATAGAAAGTAACTTAGTCAGAGATAATATGGCATTCATATTTCTGACTTTTTTATGCCACTGGAGTTCTTAATGTTTAACTGCCATTACAGGAGAGTACAACAGACAACTGGCTAATTACCTCTTTTGAAGCAGATTTTTTTTTCAAATTGCTAAATTGTATTACATCAGCAGCACAATCAGAGGACACAGATGTGATATTTCAGCATAAAATGGTCAAAGCTGCACTCGGAAAACTGTATTTAAAGCTGAAAACAGCACCTTGGAATTGAACATATTCCTGCTACCTGTGATTCTGTGCCTGCACAACTACTGTACATGACTCATTACGCCAGACACACTCCATGGAGATAACACAGAGCCCCTTTGTGTTTGCTGGTAGATGCATGTGTCACACAAAGGACGTGTCTTTCATAGATGTCTACCTTGGGTCAGATACAACCGATAGCATGGTCACGCACACAGCTTTTCTATCCTTTAACTGGGTGTAGCAACAAGAGAATGTATTTGTCTTCCTGCAATTCCTGCAATGATATAGCTTCAGAAATGAGACAAATTGCTATTTTTTGTCATATACGGTGCTTAACAAATTCATTAGACCACCTGTCATAAAAACAACAAAAAACAAATATGTTAGAAATCTGTTGAAAACCTGTGTAAAACTAATAATGACTGAATTCATGTTTTATACTTTGCTGAGAAGTCACAAATTAGGTAAGTAAGGTTCATTCAGGTAGCGATTTTCACAACAAAAGAGTGCTTTGCGATACAGAATGAGTGTAATTCAGTGTAACAATCATTACTGGTAGTTTTATTTTAGCATTAAAAATATTACTTTGATTTAAGAGCTTATCCATGCTGGTGGATTAACCACTAAAGTATTTAATATAGCATCATATTAGATTTTCAATACTTTAAACATACTTTTATGTATAAAGTATTTATGGTTAGAACATAAAAGCAGTCTAATAAATTTGTTAAACACTGCATATCATATGACAGTAAGCTAGGTCTTTGACATTGTTATAGACCAAATGAAAATATCTGTAAATTGTATCCGTGAAACACAGAAAACTAAACAGTGCTGTATGACTAAAAGAGCAAGTTATCTTCCAAAACAGGTTGCTGCACTTCGACAGGACTGCCCTGTATAGTAAATACAACAATACGTACAGTGCATACCAGAGCTGTATGAGGATAGCCTCTTAAGTCCAGAGAGGCAATAAAACTCAAATACCAGACATGCATGGTAAACCCTCACAGCTGGTCTAATAGCTCTCTCACAGAGAGATGCACACAGTTTCCAAACATGCTGCATAACTCCACAATTTACAGAACTTCATTACTTTAATAGAAGTAAATAAATAAATAAATGAAGTCGAGCTTACTTTTTAGACTGCTAGGAGTAAACTTTCACTGGCCCCACTGCAGACTAGAAACAGGATGGAAATGCTTTGCTCAAGCCTAACCTCCGGAGTCACAGAAAGAGGAAAAGAGGAACAGATGACAAGCAGAATGGAAAGAGACACAGGGACGAGGGTAGAATGAAAAGGATGGAAGTGAAAGAAAAGTGAAAAAAGATTTAGGCTAGCTTGTCTTCTTCTTCCAGTGTTTGTAGTCCTCACTGTCTCTCAGGCTGCCACAGGAATACAAGCAAAGAACATTCTTTCTCTTAAGGTGCTAAGAGCTCTCCAGTGTCCCCCCTCCTACTCTCTCTTTCCCCTCTCTCATGTCACTCTTGCACTCAGTCCCTGCACTATGAATCCCCGCCTTTGCCGTCAACACGTAATTCGCTCTGCTTTGCCTCCTTTTTTTTGCCCTCCCCCCTGCATCCTGTCCAGGCTGCGACAGGTAGGCAGAGAGAGAGTGCACTCATGCATTTTTATGTCCAAAGGGGAAACTGGAGAGAAAGGAAACTGAAGGGTGGATCATTCACTAGACTTGCAATCACACACACACACACACACACACACACACACACACACACACACACACACGAACACACAGGTGGAAAAGTGTGTACAACACGCATATTGCACTTTCAAGGGGAAAAAAAACACACACCAAAAAAACAAAAACAAAAAGCAAACAAAGCATAAGGACCTTGAGCTCTCCAAATATGGAGAGGGGAATGTAAACATGGAGGCGGGCTTTGGAGAGATTGTCTGGAAAAGGGGGATGGGGACACATTGGACAAATTGCAACCTGCAACTTGAACTTGAAGGTAGAAAGAGTGAGATAGGAGATTAGATAAAGGAGACAAGAGGAAGGGAGAGAGTACAAGAAGATGAGGAGATAAAGTGAGGAGGAGTGTGTGGGAGGGCAAAGCAGAACCGCCTGTGATTGAAAACAATGTTCTTGCAAGTGTCTGTGCAGCTAACCGGCATTGCACCTTCATTACGCTTATGTGTAACGTGTAATGGCTATTTGTTTGCATTCATGTGAGCGTGTGTCTATGTGTGTTTACATGCCGCTTGTAAAAGCTCTATCTAAATTACATGGCTGACCATGGGCAGGTTTAGCAAAACAGCTGGAACCGAAGCCTTAACCTTCCACTTACAAGTGATTGTTTCAGCTGTCTCGATTTTGAGGTCTTGTTTTGTATTGTTTATTTCCTGTGTGTGAACATTTATTCCACCTAATGGAAACTTCATATAAAAAAATTTAAAAAACCCACAACCGCCTCCAAAACACACAGCTCTGGTCTGGCTGTGCTCTCAAAGATTGGCATTACACCCATTCCCAGGAATGTCAAAGAGGCCTTTGTGACCACAACAGTTGTAAGCTGTCACACTGATGACCAGGCAAGTACCCACAAGACTGGCCACAGCAAAGGCCAAACAGACAATCTCGGGGATCTAAGGGTATTAACTACTACATAACAGCCAAAGGTACTGTAATGGAAAGGTTACCAAAAAAGCTACAAAACACACACAGATATATAAATATTTGACATATCATCACCTTATAAAAAATTCTGGGATTGGACCTTGAAATCAAAAGATATGCTTGATGCAAATTTGGCAGGCATGGTCTCTTCCATCTCCAGATTGCTTGGAAGAACTATGTTCCTTGGACCACTTTCTTAATTGCATTTTCAGCACAACCTTCAGACAGCAAACATCACCTTCTCTTTCAAAATGAGATAAATATTATTTAAAGGGTATCTCTGATATATTCCAGTAGTTTTCAGCAAATGTCAACAAAATACTTTTCTAGTCCAAAGGCAGCACAACAGGTTTGGAGTGGGGACAGGAACATTCTTCTCCTTATTTTTGATATCAACAAATCAGGGCACCATACATTGGTCCCTTGGGGAAAAGGCTCTTGGCAGGAATATGGCATACAGGGAGTCTCTATTTTGCAGAAGATTCAACTCACATGGTAGAGGCGCAGATAGCCATAAAAGGATTACAAGGACACAATTTAAGAGTATGGGCTGTGTTAAAAGCTGGAGACAGAAAAGGATATAATATTGAAGGGGAGTTCATCGAAGTCAGAGAAGTTTTCTTTTAAAAAAGTAAAAAGACAAAGTTACACCATTCCATTTGGATAAGCAAGGCCACCAGTCCTTGCCCAGTGAAATCTAACATTGGACATTACTTAAAAACACATTAAATGAAAGTAATCACTTTCATTTAATCTCAAACATGATATTTTTATAAAGCTCCCGAGATACTTGCATACTGCTTTAAATTACTGTTAGTAGCTGTAATTGTGGCTGCAGTTGGAAGCTGGCTTAACTCTGGCTGAATACAGAGCTACTGCAATCACTTTTTAAAACTCTGTCCTTCCCTAGTAGGCTACTTGAGCATTACTATAATGCTTGCTCTAGTAAAGGGTTATTTCACCAATTGTAAGCTTTTATTTTGCATTTGTTTTTCAACGCAAAATATTCTTTACAGTCTTTGCTATTGCTATTGGTGTGGCTGTATTTAGGAGGTAGAGCAGGTTATCTACTAATCAGAAGGTTGGTGGTTTGATCATTGGCTGCTCCAGTCTACCTGCCGAAGTGTCCCAAAGCAAAATACTGAACCCCAAAGCGCTCTCTGCTGTGTCCATTGGAGTGTGACTGCTCTACTTGGGTGTAGAAACAAGGGCTTGTACAAAGGTGTGTGAATGGGTGAATAATATAAATCACAAATTCTCACTTTGGACAAAGTTAACCCAGATATTTTTTATGCTTTATACTGGTCTGCTTTATTTCACTAAAAGCCTTTGTGTGAACATGAGCACGATATAGAGGGATTATGTAATCCTAGATTTTGTAACATTGGACAGGGTGGCTGTAAAGCAGGTAGTAAAGCTATCTGTGTGCCCATATGGAAATTGCATCTTTACTGGTTCACTACCTGCTTAGATGTGTGTAACGTTTTTTTTAAATGTATTTATTTCTACTTTTATTTTGCGACCGTTTCTCTATCACAGACATAGCATAGCTTTATTGTTTTTTCTTGTTGTATTTATATATACTATGTTAAAGCAGTGAAGACAAGCTAATCTATCTCCCAAAAGGGGTATTCAGATAAAATGTTATACTGTTCAACCCTGGCTAATAATAAATTCAGAGGAAGTACAGAAATTCAAAAAACAGGAAAAGAAACTGAAGGAGAAGGAGAAGAATGTGGGGAATTTCTGATTAAGAAATATTAAAATACACCTCACCTGTTTCTAGACAAGATGTGTCCTGATAAGAGTCTCGTCTAACCAAAGGGTCCAAGGTGTCATAGTCCACTGTCACAGAGCGTCCATTGTGCCACAGCTCTCTGCCTGCACATGACAAACAGCGCTGGTCAGGAGTCAGTGAAACAACAACAAGACACACAAACTCAAACACTGGTGTTAGGGCAAATCCCCAACAGCCGATCCTGCAGCAAATCTGATTCAAATATTGCTGTGAGCCTTATTTTGGGTTTGACTCTGATTTCTATCAGCTCATTAAGATCTGTGTGTCTGGATGTGTGTGTTTGTGAGTCCGGCTGTATGTGTTTCCTGTGTGCACAGTATCTACAATCTGAATTCCTGTCAGATGTGTGTGTGTGTGTGTGTGTGTGTGTGTGTGTGTGTGTGTGTGTGTGTGTGTGTGTGTGTGTGTGTGTGATAACTCTGTGTATTGCTTCCTGTTGAGAGGAAAGGAGTGTGACTACAGTTGATGATGGCCAGTTTGGCCGGTGTGGTGTCCTACACTGCCCCCACCTGGCTGACCGATCATTTCATTGACAGGCAATGTGTCAGAGTGTGTTATTCTTCAGTTTGACTCCTGTCTTGTCTGCTTGAATTAAAGACACATTGAAGCCTGGTGCAGCCTTTTAATCCAAATAATATGAATATAGTCTTGCTGCATCAATTAGAGAGGCTACATGTTTGGATTTTTCAAGGTTTTTCACCAAACAAGAAAATAAAAGTCAGAATATCTGAGGGGTATCGCAGAGAGACAAAAACAGTTCATACTCACATTCACTCCTATGGCCAATTTAAAATAATCAATTGACCTAACCGCCCTACATAAAAGTCAGTATAAGATATTGTATAAAATCTTTATTCCTCAACACAGTCTGAACTCCCTTAGGCAAGCTTTGGTATAATTTCGTTAAGTAGTCTTCTGAAGTAGTTCTCCGGGCATCTTGAAGGGCATTACTAAGCTCTTCTTTGGATCTTGGGTTCACTTTCAAGTGATAATGTTGAGGTCCAGGCTCTGGGAAGGCCAATCTATGACCGACAGTGTTGCATTGGGTGATTTTCTATCTAGGTATGCTTTTACTGCACTGGCAATGTGTTTGGGGTCACTGTCATGAACCTGAATTCCAAAAGGACCTGTAGCCACTTATTTTCACTTAAAATTAATAGAAAAGTGGCCAAAATCCAAAGAAAAGTTGGAGAGCTATTACTGAAAACCATTTTAAAACTTAGAACAAAGTCCAAATGTTGCCATTAGGTTGCTGACTGACCAGTCTGTAAGCCAAGCTGACTGAAGTTAAGTTGTGATAGACATATTTCAGTGCTTAAAGATGGGTGTGATAAGTGACATTTTGGGGCATATCATTGCTGGTATGATTGCCATAGAAACACCCCCCAAAAAGATCTAGCATAGTTTTTATTAGCCATTAGCATGAGCAAAGCTAGCAATCCTTTACTAACTGTACAGCACAGCACAGAGCTCATTTTCTTTTTCATTTCCTCTTGGAACATATTTATAATGTGATTTGACTCGCTAACTGCAGCTCTGGAGCAAATGACTAAACATAGTTTGTTTGGCTGGCAGCGCTGATGCTTGAAAAACTGAAAATGAAAACTCTAAAAGGTTATCTATATGTCATCAAGGGCTACACAACAATCAAACAAATTATAAGTAGGCATGTTGTATAGCTGGTTGCAATACTTGTCTAAGTGTCTTGTTTTATCATCACCATTGGATTTCATCTTATGTGTCAAATTGTGAGACTTTGCAGGAACGCTTGGAAGTATACATTTAATGTAGTCCTTATGCTAGAGTTTAAGTTGTTTAAGTTGTTCCCTCAGTGCTTTTTCTGTGTGGGCCTTCAGGTTATTCAATCTATAAAGTTCTTGTCTCTGTCTATCTCTATTTCACTTCCTCTTTTATTTAGGTAGTCTTCTGTCTTGCATTTTTTGCTTCTTTTGCATCACTGTCTTGATTAATTTCAACCCTGCCTGGTTCCTTTAATTGTGTATTTATAGCCAATTTCTGTTGTTCTTTTTCAGATCATCTGTTAAGCTCTCCTCATCTGCTCCCTGTTCTCTGCAGAATTTTGGATTTTGACTTTTCCCTCTGTGGACATTTGCTTTACTGCATTACAGACTTAATTAAAGGTTAGCTTTTGGTTTAATCTGCTGGTTACCGCATTACCACATTTGCATTCTTCTGATTCCACACTTCATGACAGCTCACAAACACATATACAAAAGCAAAGCGCTGTTACACAACAAAATGCACAATCAATACAAAGATTACTCATTTTTAGTAATTTAAACATTAAAAATGTAATAATACAGAGTTACTCTCTAACTTAACATGGAAACTCTCATCAATATGTTCTTTGTAAATTTCCACTATTTTATTACTTTTATTGGTAATATATGAAAAAAGCATATCATAGTAGAGTATATGTTTCTTTTTTTTTCTTTTTTTTTTGGATTATCAGTTTAATTCAAGTGTTAAGCTGTATGCTGACCCCAGACAAGCACCTATCACCAAAACTCAAACAGGTAACAGGTAGCAGTAGGACTTTGTTGCTACCATTTCCAGTACAGTCGCTGTGAGGATGGCTGTGAAGTGCTCTTTGTGCTGCTTTTCAACTTTGCTGTTGGGGTTTGTGTTGATATAGAAACACTAAAAGAAAGACCTTGTGCGTCCTCATCCTCAGGATAGAGATTTGTGTCAGTGTGTGGGACTCTAGCATAACTTTTGTACTGTTAACTAATAATTATACAACAGTGCATTTCATGTCCTGTTACAGAGTAACACTAAAGTAGTGTAAGAAATGACTTTCTCCAGGAAGTAACTGAATAATTTAACACATAATTACACATTAGTTAGTAATAATTAGTAAATAATTATTACTACAATAATAACTAATGTGTAATGTGCACTTATTTGGAGTAATGACTCCAAGACTGATTAAAGAACACTGACTCTGGATCTGGCATTAACAATCTAATCTAATCTTTTCTGTATCTTATTGTGTTATTACTGATTTAAAGAGTAGCAAGACAAATTTTCTCATAGCTAGTGCAGTGACATGCAGTGTGTTCTGTGACCTGAATTATAAATGCCTGTAATAAAGGCTGCAATCAAATACTATTTAAAAAAAAAAAAAACTTCCTCTGTTTCTGTAAGACACCAAATATTTCATCTCACTTTCTCCATCACTAGGCCAGTGAGATTTAAAAGACTGCAGCAAACAGTGAACAAGGAGCTGGTGATGCTAATGTTATTGGTGCTGTTCCAGAATTGTTCAACTCCAAATTTGGAGTGGGGATGAGTTGCAAAGTTGCTTAAAGGCACACAGAAACTGTGGGCAAGCTAAAGTGATATAGCATTTATTTATTTGTGAAATCCATTGCAAGGGTACAAGCTGAGCCAAAAGTATATATATTTTTTTAAAAAAAGGGAAATGTGGTTTGACAATTAAATCAGTGCAGGTGAGCTTGACTTGACTTGATCTAACAGTATGCTTGACTTCTAGGAATCTGTGTATGAGTAATGCTTTCATATGAGTAATTTCTCTGCCTCCTGACATCTGACCCACGTTAAACTCATGGACTGAACATACACACACCCATAACCACCTACACACACACACAATGGACAACTGTACCCTCAAACACACAATAATAACATGGACTGAACCACCACTCACAACCACTAGCACTTTATATAGCCTCTGTAGAAATTATCCACATATCTCACTTATCTTAACTGCACTACTGTATAGTTCTGTGTAAATAATCATTCTGTACATACGATAATTTTTAATCCTACAACTGTTTATAACTTGCATAGTTCACATTTCTGTATAACTGTATATCTCAGATTTCTGTATAGTTTTTTATTTCATATTTATATCCTGTTCATAGCCTGTACATAGCTTGTACTCACTACAGCCTGTACATACTTATAGTTATAGAATATTCATAACATACTTCATACCGTGTACATTATAACATACCATAATAGACCCATTTCTGTAATATACTTACATATCTATATTATTGCTAATATATATTGTAATATATCTATATCATGGCTAAAGCACTTCTGGATGGATGCAAACTGCATTTCGTTGCCCTGTACCTGTGCATGTGCAATGACAATAAAGTTGAATTCTATTCTATTCTATTCTTTCTACCCTGACACTAATACCCATGTGCGGTACTGACCCACTATGTCTATGCTCTTCTAGGGCAACTGTCATGCAGCATTAACTTGGCACTAGTACATTCGTGAGTCAGATCAAGTCTTATATGAAGAAGAAATCTTTTGCTTGAGACCTGCAAATACATTTCTTTTAAGATACAGTACAATGTATCTTGGTATATAGTATTGCTTTATATTTTCCTTCCAAGGAGCCAAAGTGCTCTAGAGCAATAGTTTTCCAGGCATCTGAAAGCCTTAGAACGTTTTATGAAGAAAGTCTGACTCATTGGTGGAGGCTCTGTCATGGTTTGGAGCTGCATTTCAGCCAGTGGTGTTGAAGATTCTGACAACACCGATGGAAATATGAAAACAGAAAAGCACCAGCTGTTTTTGATCAACCATCCAGTATCATCTGAAAAGCATCTGATTGGCAACAGCTTAGTTTTTCAGCACAACAATGATCCCAAACACACTGCCAGTGGAGTAAAAGCATACCTGGATAGAAAAACTGAATATTCTCAGTCATGAACTGGCCTCCCCAGGCTGGCCTCCCCACACTGCTTCGATAATGTACTTCCACATTATCGAAGCAGTGGTGGCTCATCTCGACAGAGAACAGAAGCCAGCCAACATTCAAAGAAGAGCTTTGAATGTCCTTGAAGAGGATAACTATTCCTGGAGACTACTTAAGAAATTACACCCAAGAGCCTAAGAGAGCTCAGGCTGCGTTGACGAATAAGCTGTCATAGCAAATATTGATTTTCAAGCTTATTAGAGTTGCACAAACTCAGTTTTTTCCTTATATCTTGTATTTCCATACTTGTGCAAATATTTCAATAAAGTGCTGAATCTTTTTTCTATTTTGTAAAAAAATATAAAGAAATGAGGAGTGGGTCAGGAGTTTTGAACAGTACTGTAGTTATTCTACAAATGGCAGCTGCCAAACGATCTGCTTTTAATGAGTGGTGGAGTATATAAAAATGTTTTATGTTTCTAAACAGGATCAAAAGACTTTAGCTGGCTCAATGAGAATTCTTAATATCCACCAGAAACTGCAACACCTGCATCATATTTTAACCAAAATTATGATTATTCATATACAAGCTTTACTGAAGAACACATCAAAGGAAAGTTTTTTGTGAGAGACAGCCTACCTGCAATTTTTTCAGGACTTTCAGAGAATAGCAGCTCTACTTTTCCATCTTCTGGGAATCGGGCATCTGGAATGTTAAGGGAGAGATCAGAGAGCTGGACAGTTAATTTGGCATTCTGTGCATATTTCCATGTGTCCTTCACACCTGCGGAGCTGATATGGTTCCAGGGTTAGTTCAGGTAGATGGAGAGCAGACTGGCTGATAGATTTATCAGTTACTGATTAAGCTTGATAGTGGTGCGGCACTAAGACTGCACCTGGCAGTGTGTAGGCTGAGGTAGCAGGTCATAAATACCTTCTCTGGCACAGTCAAGGTCCACCTTTGAGAAAGTGAGGGCGTGTCCAGATATGAGGCCCGTGTGAAACTGGAGCCGGAAGACAACCTGACGACTGGCTGACCGGCTGTTTTTGTCATAACAAACCACCTACAAACACACAGTGAGACGATAATAAAAACAAATAAAAAATAAAACATGACTGTTCATTTTTTTGTAAAGAGTTTTTTACAAGTTACATTTAAAATTTAGGCAGATTAAAACAAAGATAGGTTTGGGTCTGGCATTAGACAGAATGGTCAATTCTGTTTAACTTGTCCTGTTGGTGCTCAAGTAAAAAAATGTACACTCATGCATACATCCAGATGCACAAATAAACCATTAAAACCATATATATACATATAACTGCAAGTGTAATATTCAAATAATGCGACACAGATGTGTCCTCCAATTACAGAAATGTTTATTACTATTAGTAGTAGTAGTAATAGTGCCGGAGGGGTTAGACATGGGGCTAGATATTCAAAAATCAGTCCACAGGGGAGCATTCAATTCAGGTGAAAAGTTTTAATAAACTTTTCATTCATGAAAGTTCATATTTCTTGAAGAATGAAAAATTCTAAATCAACACATGTTCAGACATCGTTTACAAAATTAAACAATAGCTCCTTACTCTTGTGTAAACATCTGCTCATCAGTTAGCTGATAAAAATCAAAATATACAGAGTATCACAACTCACCATGATGTCCCCTTTGAGCAGCTGAGCGGGCTGAAGCACAATGTAGAGGCGATCTGTCTCAGCTGCATTAACATGGCTGAGATGAACATGAGATGCACATATTAGTACCTTATGCTTTATGTAAGAGCCACGGTTACTGTGTTTACTGTGTGTAAATTATGTATTTCTTACTAAATTGGAGACGTGCAAACAGCTTGTAGACTTTGGTAGACCCTCAAGAACAGGAAACATCCTGAGACAACATCAACAGAGATATTATAATTCAAGTTAAACAGGGTAGTTTAAGAAAACTTTGACTAAAGATAGACAGATAAAGCAAGTTCACAACAACAGTGACTCCAAGGCACTTTATATAGCAAGGTAAAGACTTAGACCGTCACTTTTCAAGCACTTCACAGTGGACAGTGGACAGCAGCAGTCTTTGGTGTACAGGCTGGGCACACAGCCTTACACTAGGAACACTCAGAGAACCCTAGGAATCCATTTACTGAATTTTTTTCATTTCCTGTTACAATAACATGCAAGGCTCACCTTGGTTTTCACTACCTTGCTGAATTTTGAAATTGTGTCATGTTATGTGTAAAGATCTGATCGAGGTGTTGAGGATCTCTAGATTAAAACAATGGGTATCTTGCTAGGCTCATAAAGGCTCAAATCACATCTCTCCTTCCTCTACATTGAAAGGAAATGTCACAAACTGCAGTTGGTGAAATAACCACTTGAGCCTCGCTCCAAAACAAAAAATCCATAGATTTTCATGTCAAAATGGCTGAAATAAACAGACTGGTATAAAAAAAGGTTTGGATTTCTATGGCTACTTTTTCACTTTCAATGTTTATTTAGCTCACCTGTTTTAATTTTAATAAGCCATAAAGTTATGCACAAGTTTACCTTGTTGAGTTATACATTCAGTTTTTTGGGGTGTGTCTTAAGTCTGTTTTTAATCAGCTAATATCTGCGTCCCATAATCTTATAGTGAACTACAAATGTGCTTTGCTAGCCCAGCTATCCCAGGTTAAATATATGGTCACAACTAATTGACAAAAAAAGAAAAAAAAAAGTAAAAAAAAATCAGGATTACATGAGCTAAAATGCCAAAGCTGTTTGTGCTGCTTACCTCCATCTGGTCTTAGTTTGGGGAGACTATAAAGAACAACACAGAGCAGGAAAGATGGAGAAGGAGACATCTTTAGTCTGCCTTTTAATATGCTGCCCAGCATCCATACATACCTGAAAAAGCAGAAAGAAAGTCTGTATCTATAACATTATTAGAAATGGAAGACAGTATAGTTAGATTTTCACTGAATTCCCTGGTTCCATTGGTTCTCAGTA
This sequence comes from Perissodus microlepis, assembly GCF_051167445.1. Classification (NCBI taxonomy): domain Eukaryota; kingdom Metazoa; phylum Chordata; class Actinopteri; order Cichliformes; family Cichlidae; genus Perissodus; species Perissodus microlepis. The sequence goes on along the minus strand of NC_140477.1, from coordinate 26,031,637 downwards.
GCTTTATTATGTTAACTGTTTCACAAAACGGTCAATCAGGTGATCAATGAGCATGCGATCTGAGGTCAATGGCAGATGTTTTGGTCACAGAGCAGAGGTTTAGAGTTGAACCACAGTTGAAATTTGACCTCCAGGAATCAGTCATGTAAATCTTTACCGTTTCTGTGAAGGGGTCATAAGAGCAGAGAGCGTGTCATTGTAGAACCTCCTCATGGCGAAATGGTCGAGGGAAAGGTCTGCACTGAGAGACAGACACATTTTTAGATAATGTTCTAGTGTTTCATGTTGATGTATATATATATATGTATAAGAGTGAGGTGTTCAAGTATGGAACACATGCACTGTCAACGTGTCTGAAGTTTCCTCTTTTTCTGCATGTTTTTAGTGATTTGCCTCAAATTGAACTTTCCCAACATGCCATAATAAGATGTGGCAAAACAAGGACATCATTTTAATAGTTCAGCTGTGGACCATAAAATCACACATAAGCTATAGGATGATGCGATGAAGGCTCTTGTGTTTGCTCAGAGTCGGTGTAAATGGTCAAAGGAGCTTGCAAAGAAAAGCGTCTGGACTTCTTTAAGTTACTTGAAGACGTTTCACCTCTCATCCGAGAAGCTTCTTCAGTTCTAAGGTCAAATGGTGGAGAGTCCCAGATATAAACCTAGTGGGAGTATCCCCCCACAGAGGGACAAAAGGACCCCCTGATGATCCTCTAATCGCCTGAGCCAAGGTGTGAAACTGGGTGTGGGTCCCAATCAGCCAGAGTTTCGGGTGTGTTCATTGTGAAACCTGGCCCCACCTTATCATGCGAATTCCTGAGGTCAGATGGCCCAGGATGTGAGTGCGCGTTAAGGCGTCTGGGAAGGGATCTCAAAACTGGATTATAGATGGCAGAGAGTTGGTGTCGTAAACCCCCGCCTCTGTTCAAAGATGGTCGCTCACAGTGGACATAGATGGCTTCTTTCACTCCTCTTTCAAACCATCTGTCCTCTCTGTCCAAAATGTGAACATTGGCATCCTCGAAAGAGTGTCCTTTATCCTTAAGATGCAGATGGACTGCTGAGTCTTGTCCTGTGGAGGTGGCTCTTCTGTGTTGTGCCATGCGCTTGTGAAGTGGCTGTTTGGTCTCTCCAATGTAGAGGTCTGGGCATTCCTCGCTGCACTGTACAGCATACACCACATTGTTAAGTCTGTGTTTTGGTGTTTTGTCTTTCGGGTGAACCAGTTTTTGTCTGAGCGTGTTGCTGGGTCTGAAATGCACCGGGATGTCATGCTTGGAGAAAACTCTCCTAAGTTTTTCTGATACACCGGCTACATAGGGGATGACAATGTTGTTGCGTCTGTCCTTCTTATCCTCCCTCGCTGGTGTCTGGTCTTCTTTTTTGTGCCTCTTTGCTGACTTTAAGAACGCCCATTTAGGATAGCCGCACGTTTTGAGTGCTTCCTTTACATGTGTGTGTTCCTTCTTTTTTCCTTCAGGCTTAGAGGGAACATGTTCTGCCCGGTGGTAGGGCAGAACATGTTCTTAACTTGTTACATAACTTAAAGAAGTCCAGACGCTTTTCTTTGCAAGCTCCTTTGACTACGATGACCTGGATGACTGAGAACCTTCACAGACAGTCGGTGTAAATGTATTCACTGGTGTCCAACAGAAACAGGATCCCTGCCCAAAAATCAAACATAATCACAGTTCAAAGTCTCTACTGTCAGCCGTGCTGCCCTTTGCCTGGTGGAGACACGCAGCAGATCAGCCACTATTCCCTCTGTCTATTGTTCAGTCAGCACTCTTTGATCTGCAAACATGTCCAGCACTAAATGTCACTACTGGCGCAATACTTCACAGCTCCATTTCCTGCACTTTGATGTAATCAGAGATAACATTACCAACATGTGAAGTCCAGGGCCTGAAAGGTTTTTTGGACACAACAACATATGAAAATATTCTTTTTGCATCACTCCGAGAAGTCCATTTTATGAGAATTTAGGATGAATCCTTTGCAAAACTTCAATATCTGTATCAAAATGTAAGGTTATACTCCCAAGAAGAGAGAGGCCTGTGTTTAGGCCTGATCCCAAATTTTAAAAGACAGTTTATTGATCCAGCTATCCGTGCATAGTTTCTTGATTTATTTCAGAACATAAGATGTGAGTGAGTTCAGCAGCCAAACACCAAAATGAAACAAAAAAGTTCATACTAACACTGTTGCAGAAGGTCTCAAAAATGTTTTAAACCTGCTTAGTTTCACCCTTCTCTCTAGTTCATCCAAAAACCAACTTAAGGTTTGACCCTGGAGATGTGTAACACTTCTCTCATATAAAGCCTAGACCGGTGTTGGGCAACCAAGCCTCTGGAGAACTTCAGGACATGTTGAGGAGGTTGTTTAGCCATTTGAATCAGCTGTGTTGGATCAAGGACACATCTAAAACCTGCAGGACACCGGCCCTCGAGGCCTGGAGTTGCCCACCCCTGGCCTATTATCTTGCTGTAGGATGAACTCCTTTGAAAAACCTCGAAAACTGACAGCAGGCTACATTTTATAAACAAATATGGCCTGAACCCAGTATGATGACTAGGGTGATCTAGATCCCTTTATATTAACTCCACCCCAAGGAGACTAGTGTAAGATGAGACCTAAGCCATGTGATATTGCTTTGTTTTACATAATGGCAGTGCAGTTATTTAGTCCCTATGCACAACCAATATCCAGCACAGCAGAAACTTTCCCTGCTGTTTAAAAAGTCAGTGTTACCTGGCTGAGATGGAGGTGAAGTGAATGTAGGATGCCACCAAAACTCCAAGTCGACCTTTTCCTCCCTGTTAGGAACAGTCAAAAGATCAGGATAAATAAAGTTTAGGTGCTTACGTACATCGCACAAATGCCTTTAGAGAACATGCCAGTGTCTGTGACTACAGTGATGTTTACCCTGCAGTGTAACACGAGGACATGCTTTAGATGGGCGTTCAGCCAGTTCTCTATCGCTGTGCACACACCGATGATCTGATCCAGGCTGGGAGCCAAGAGATCCACCCATCCCGTGTCCAAAACCTGACGGAAAAAGCCCCACTTGCGCTATAGTACCTGCTTACAGTTTTACATTGTGACATTTAAACTGAGTGCATTAGAACTACCTTGTGGTTGATTCTGCTCACAGTGTCATGCTTCCGGGAGAGGTTGATGAGCTGACAAAAGGGTTGTTTGCATGAGATAAAATAAATAAATCACTTCTGCTGGTTGCATACAAGATTTTTCTGTGGTTTAACATTCATTAACTAACATTTAACCTTACAGTTACCTGAATGTTTGCATCTAGGTATGAGGAACATGATGATTAGGGAAGCAAGGTCAAGTAAGGAACTTTTATAATATTTATCCTAATATAGAGCTATATGTAACTTATAAAACATATCCAGTCATTCAAGGACAGAAAACAAAGACTTCCAAACATAAGACAAATTATACTACAACGAAAGGAAGAGTGTAATGAGAAAAATGATAAACTAAATAAAATGTTTTAAGTTTCTCATAGTATGCATTTGATTTGTGTTATGTGGTTGTTTTGATGCTTTCCATATTGTTTTGGAATAAAGAAATTAGTAAAACAACTGAATGTATGAATGGGAAGCTTCATAATTGTTTAAATTAGATTTTTTTTTTTTTTATAAAAGCAGGCCACTGTCTCTCAAATCTCTGAATCAGTTTGGTTTGCTTTTCAATTACCTTTAAAAATAAAATTTCTCTAGCTATCTTTATCTCATCTACTTGTCTCACCATGTAGTTTTGTCCATGCTTGGACTGCAGCATGGGAATAATCTCCCATAGGTTCTGCAGATAGATCTCCTCTGGACACCCGGGAGGGGAGTATATGGTGATGATACGTTCAGTGATGTAGGTCAGATCCATTCTATGTGCTTCCTCCATAGTTGGTTTCAGTCACACAGGTGCCTGCAAAGACCCAAGTAGTGATACGGGGGGTGAAAAAAAGAATAGCTGAAGAAAATTTAGAGAAGTGAGACTTGCTTGTGTCACATCGGCTGCACTTCTGCATTTCAGCTTACACAGCATGGGACTGAGTTCAAATGCGATCAGTCTTACAAAGCCTTTTTACATGATGTGTTGCTAAAACAAAGCGAGGTCATGGACAACCAAAAGCTTAGTCACCGGAAGCCTTACTGATCTTGCAACCACAGAAGAGTTAACAATGAGCCACAAACACCAAATCTTAACCTCATTACTCATCAGCACTAAACCTGAAAACACTGATTCTGACAAGACATGGAAAATATGGCTGAGCTGTTTTCAGTCTCATGACTGGAACAGCTTGACAAAGGTCTTTTTTTAAGTTTTAAGCATTACTGGCCCTATATTTCGAAAAAAGAAAAGTCATATCAGCAGGAACTTTTTGACTAGCTATGCTACTTTGTTTTCTGTTCCGTTATTTAGCTGACAAAATCAGTCATTTCACTCAGTTTCTCTTTAAAATAGGAACAAGTGGGTACTAAAAATGATAATTCTAGAAAGACAGTAGCACCTCTTAGAGTTTTTAAACATGTTGATATCAATTTCAAGTGTATAAATAAATGTTTTGAAACTGATGCGATTTACTACTAAAAATGCTTTTAGCTAACTAACACTTCACTATGTGGACAGCAACTAATATTCATACTATATTACACATGTAACATTAGTATAAAATGTAGAAGTAGCTTTCCTTAATAACATGCTTTAGATATTTACTTTTGACACCATTTTTAGACCATATATGATGTTAACAACTCAGCAAGTCACATATCAAAATTCTGTCACATTAATGCAAATATTGTAATAAGTTATAGAATTCTTCATAACTTAAAGTTATTGACAGTGATACAGTGGATAAGTGGATATAACCTGTAGTTACAAAAAGGCAGCTTCCATCTTCTATGACCTCAGTAAATATTTTAAGTTTATGGGTTTTGCTGTTACTTTCAGGTCAAAGAGAGAACATTATGTCAATTTTCATGAATTTCCAAGAATTTCAGAGAAGAATCATCCTTGACATGCTCAACCAATGAATGTGCCGTTTCATAGTAAGAACTCATCACCCCTCGTTTACAAGTTTGAAATTGCTCAATTCAAGGCTTTAAAATGGATCTTCCCAAACCACAGAGTCATGTCACAGGCGCCATGTTGATCTTATTTATCTTAGGAACACAAGCTGTCTAGAAGTCCAACAGCGACAAAAAAGGCTACTATCTTGTCATATTTACAATTCAGTAACTATTAGATAGTGATACTAGGTTGGGTTCACTAAATGTAGACATGGCGAGGTGAACTGTAGCCTGACATTTACTAGGAATAGATGGCTAATTTTGCTAGTTAGTAGCCTAATGCTAATTATGTTATGTCGTTATTTTGTTTATAACAGTGCTGCAGCTGACACAACAAAACAAAAATGTGCAGCGAACAGGACAATACCAAAAAATATATATAAAAACATGTTAAAAGCAATAGCAGAGAGGTATCGTTTGACTGTTGGTTTAAAGTGTAAAATAAGATGTTTATATATATATATATATATATATATATATATATATATATATATATACATATATATATATATATATATATATATATATATATATATATACATATATATAATATGTTTATTGTCAGTTGTGAAAGTGTGAAAAGTTAAGCTGAAAAGCTGCACATACAAAATTATATTAAAATTAGAACAAAGAAATAAAAGGTCTACCCTTTAAAATCCATTGGATAGTCTATAGGATAATCTAGCCTTCCGTTCAAAAAATTTTTTTTTATGTTTCTCCACACAATATAATTTGAGATCCGAAACAATGTGATTTCTTTGCCCATTATTAAATCTGGATAAGTCTGTGTTTTCAGAGGGGTTATATGAGTATATGGAGCATGGAAATTACATTCATGCCCATGTATATCTACAGGAGTGATACCCACACACAGTAGAAGAGAAATTAGTGTGACAAGAGCAGTGGTTGACCTGCTTTTATCTTGACCATGTGACCACAGCAAAGTAAACAGAGACTGGCATTTTCATTGAAACAACATACAGGAATAATCTACTGCAGCAGCAGCCTGTGTCATTAAAGGAACTACAATTTTTAAATTTAGCTGCCAAAAATTAAGCTCTAGGTTATGTTGTGTGTCCAAGAACTGAGTCAAAAAAAAAAAGTCTTCAGGACGTTTTGGAGAATGATACAGTTTTTTTTTATTATGTTGTCTCCAATTTTGAGTGTAGTAAGCAAAAAAGACTGGCAAAGGACCAGGATTTGTAAATCACAAGCTGCTCAAGACTGAACCTGAGAATCTACGGTTCTTCAACAATGAAAGAAATGAATATGCTAGGATAGCTGACAGCTTTACTGTAGCCTCTAAAGACTAAATGGCAGCAGAGAGATGCAAAATAAGTGCAAACAGACATGAACAAATTGCAAAGAGATGCAAAATGAGCTGACATTGATGCAAAATTACTCCAAAGAGACACAAAACCACTTAAGAGAAGCAATAGGCTGCTACAGCCTATCTCAGGTACCACAGGCCAACAGGTGGGGTACACCCTGGACAGACCACTAGCCTGTTACTGGGCCAACACCTAGAGACAGACGACTTTTTTTCTTCTTTCATTCACGCCTGTGGGAAATTTAGAGTCACCAAATAATGTAACCACACTAACTCCATGTCTTTCTACTGTGGGTGGAAGCCAGAGTACCAAAAACCAAGGGGAGAAGATGCAAAAACATAAAGACAGACTAAGAACAACACAAAGACAAAAAAAGGACTAAAAAGAGATAACTAATGCTTAAAATGAGATACAAATCAGATAGAGTTACAAAATTACTATAAATAGATAAAAAAAAAAAAAAAAAACCTACTCAGCCATAAAGGTAACCAAGAATCATTAAACTACTGCAAACTACTACACACACCAAAAAGACTGCGGGGCTGGGGTGGAGGGGGGGCTTTTACACATCTGTGCTCAGGGACCCGTTGGCCTCAGAATACACGCATACATATACAGCGTGGTGGTTTAAATCTTAACTGTCTGTGAACTGGACTTGTTGCACTGCTGTTTTCGAGTGAGCCCTTTCTGACAGGGTTGGGTAAACAATCTTAATGACTGACTGCTCTCCAATGATGTATTTCTGGGCTGTTTTTCCAACGTTTTAAGACTGCTGCAATCTAAATTTGTCCGCGCTCCGCCTGTGGAAGCAAAACAAACGGAAGTGTGCGACTTAACCGCACACATGCATATACACATGTTGCCATAGGGAGCCCAAACTGGTCACATCCAATTACAGCCTCTCTTTCCCCTTTTAAAGGAAGGCATTTCAAAATGGATTAGCCATCTTTATTTCTCTATTTTTCTCCTTACAAGCGAAAGACTTCCCTCTTAAATGCAGAAGGAGCAGAGCCAGGGTTTGATTTGTTAACTCAGCCAAACGGGCTGTTTGAAATTGAAAGTGTTTGCACAAAATACCACAAGTGAAATTGACAGCGATGTCCCACCATGGTTGTGGTGGTCAGGATCTATTGTCCAATCCTGTTCTCTCCGTTAAAGTCTCCTTTGTCCTGAGCTTTAAGCTAATCTCCCTTTAGTCCAACTGATCCCCACAGAGATTTTTTTATTTTCTTACACATTCTCCCACCCCAACCCAGAGATACACTGAATTGAATCCTGCAGCAACATTTGTATCAAAATCATGTCACTTCACTCAAAGGAATTCTCAAAGCAAGTTGTTAGCAATGGAAATGAGTGGAATTATCACAGCCCCACTGGCAATGTAGGGAAGATTTTAAGACTTAATATAAGATTAAATGACTTAAGACGGACTAAAGCCCAGTGGAAACACGTCTCCTGGGGTTCAGTGTCTTAATGTGTCAGTGGGTTAATCTTTGCGTCTGCGTGGGAGTGGTAATCCTAACCCCCCGTTTTGAATTTACCATCCATCACATGCTACCACTAAAGTGATTTGGACCAGCATCAGAGGCTACTGGATTTCAAGGAAAGCTTTCAAGCGGGAAAGCAGGGTGTTGGCTAACACTGCCGCACACTTACTGTAACGTGTTAAGAGAGAACAGGAACAGGCTTACCTCGGCCTCTGGTGCTGCAAACAAGAAGTCAAATGTACAGCCTGATGAGTGAAAGTCTGTGTACATATGTGTGTGTGTGTGTGTGTGAGAGAGAGAGAGAGAGACTTCACAGGAGGTGGGAGGAGGGAGGAATGGAGAGCAAGAGAGAGCGTGATAAACTGCACTGTTACAGCACTGCTTGCACTTTGCCCTCTGTTGGACTGCAGTGTGACTTCACTGTGTGTCCACCCCTGTTTGCAAAAAAGACAGCTGGAACAATCCAATCACAGTACTCTTAAAAAAACAGCGAGCAACACACATGGGAGCTGACAAAAATGTTTGTTCTAAGTTATCTCCACTCCAGGGTAACTCTATTCAAATCTACTGCATAATCTCCCAACATTTCAATGTTAACTAATCACATTTTTTTAAACTACAGAGTGGAGAAACAGAGTCCTCTAAGATATGATTTACCTTGTAACTTCACTTCTTAAATTGTTGCTTGTATGGTTTATGTCTGTCTAGCCCTTTGAACCTTCATGTGTGATAATGGGTTATACAAATAAACTGAGTTAGGTTGATTTGACTTGTAAAACTCAATAGTTGGTGAAAAATGACTGTTTTGCATGCAGTTGAACAGTTGCAATGTTAAATCTAATATATGCAAGACCCACCACTAGATAAATAGCACAATGTTTTAGCACTGATGTGGCTACTTCAGTGGATGCTTACATTTTACTGCAATAGCATTTTAAACACATATTTTTGGTGCTATTGGACACTAACAAATTTATTTCTATTGCCAGTTTCATACAGATTAAATGCATTTCATAGTGCTTTACCAGAGACTGATCACTGATCGTTATGGTAAATCGGGGTTAGGAGGACAATATGTATAATGAAAAAAACAGTACAACGACTATAACATAGTGTCGGCAATATCTCAATAATAACGTCCATTTTCCACTAGATGGCGCCAGATGACGGGTTATTGATTAATAAGACCCGTACGGCATTTAACACAAATATTATCGACAGAACAATTATAAATGTGTGTTGAAGAATTAAAGATCATTAATACCAGTAAAAAGATACTTTTACTGTTGAAAATTAACACGCCGGGTGTGTTAACACAAAATCAACTAATGTAGCTACAGTTTATGTTTCCTACACTGGCTCCTACGAAGCGGATCGTAAAGTGAATTAGATGAAAACATTTCTGCAAATCATATAAGAACTGCAACTGGCAATCAATTCCCCTCTTTGTCCGTCTGCTGATTGTATTCTTTTGGATAGTCTTCAAAATATTGTCAGATCCTTTAATCCCTAGCTTGTTTTGTACAAAGCCCCAAACATATAATAGATTTACAACTATTTACTTCTAAAAATAATTTCATCTCCATATTGTATTAGACTAAAAAAAAACTACATAAAGCCAAGTAAATATTTCGTAATTTCAGGATTAAAGGTTTAGGGTGTGGTGCAGAGCTTTAACTGTCAGGTTTTTTTGTTCCTTAAAAGCCAGCGTTGGGGAAAATAGGATTTTCCCCGTTATTTTAACTACGTTGACTGATCGTGAAGCTTTTCGTACGTTCACTGGGAAAATTCCGAGCATTCTGGTAGCAAGCGAATGTGTCATAATTCATATCCGATGAGACCCCGCCCTGTCCACGGTGTGCCTCTGACCATTCGTAAGCAGTCTGTACAGTAGTGGTCGCGCCAGCTTCCATGGCGACCAGCTAGAAATGCGTTTTCTCATCTCCACCAGCCGGTAAGCTCCCGTTAGAGAGCTAACGGGCGTCCTATGTCATGAGAAGATGTAGCGTACTAATTCTTTAGAGCAATTGCGCTGTACATTAGTATGCTAAGCTAATGTTGAGCCGTTTACGTTTACCAGCCAGCAGTGACTAGGGCGAGCTAGCGGCTCTAAGCTAACTGCTAGCGTTTACCTGCGGGCTGCTGCTAACTACTCTACGCTGCTGTTGCAAGCTAACAGAATGGAAAGTGTGAAGGGAAACGAGTGTGGAGCGATTTCGTCTTCTTCGACACTGCAGGGAACACTTGATTCTAGCAGTGACAGTAACTCCGTGAAGCCAAGCGGATTATCGCCGCAGCACTCTGGAAAGAGACCATCTATCGGGGAGGATGACGGAGGAGGCGCAGAAGCGAAACTCTTCGGGAAGGGGCTTGCGGCCACCTCCCTTCTCCAGATTGCGATAAGGAACGGGATTTATCAAAGCCAAGTTGCCAATGCTATCGGTGGAGCGGCCAAAAACGCAACCATGTCCGTTGTGAAAACGGCCAACATTTACAGTCTGACATCGGTGAACAGTTCCACCTCGGTAAACTCTATGCTGAGCAGGAGGCGGCACAGGCACAAGAGGAATCTGTCTCTGGGGGCTCCGCCGACCACCGGTTCGACCGGAGCGTCCTCTGCGGAGGCGGCCAGCCCAGCTCCCTCATCCTCGCCGCTGAGTACCCTCAGTCTTGATCGAAAAACCTTCCTCCGACAGAAGCAGTCGAAGCAGCTTCAGGCCTCTGATAAAACATGGGTGAGATCGGACCTCCGGCGGGGTTGCATTCACGTCCACGACTGGCTCACGCCCTCCTACCCGCGACCAGTGCTGTGTACAGTGGACACTACTTCTAAAGAGGTAGCCTGTAAGCTCGAAGGAAGTAAAGCTGGGGCTGTGTTGAGAATTAATTGCAAACCTACTGCTTTAAGTAACCTCAACGATCTTTGTAAAGATACTAATGGCCATGCTGATGACATGAAAAGTCTCAGTGACAGTGTGGATATAAAAAATCTCCAAAGTGAGGAGAATGAACTCACAAAAAATGTGGAACTGCCTTCTAACTTGCTACTTGATGACAAAACTGCTAGTAATTCTTCATCTGAGGTCTACCTGAATGACATTGGCGTGGATTTGAGTACTGGAGACTGTTATGGAGTCTACTCAGGCTCTGACATAGAGAGCAGCACCTGTGAGGACTTCAGTGCAGGGGGACCAAGAAGCATGGAGCACGGGGACTCACTCAGCGATGGGTTGGGTTTGGGCACCGACTCTTCTGTGCTGAGCCCAAACTGTGACAGCGCTCCAGAGGGACCTGACCCATTTGAGAGCTCCTCTGATGAAACAGACCTCATCTCTTCTCCCTCACATTCAGCTATCTCTCTCTCAGACATCCCCAAGACTTCAAACCAATCCGCAAGACCAAATGTTGACACTGAAGCTGGGGCTGGTGACCACACAGATACACGCATATTAATCAAACCTCCTTCTAAATGCTCCAGCAGCTCACAGACTCGCCCTCTGACCAGCCAAGCTTCTGTCCAGCCTGAACAAGAGGTCCCTGGGGGGAGCAGAGGATGGCTTGAGCCCATCAATACAAGCCCAATGCCGGCCCTCTACATCCAGCTGCACGGTGGAGCTGTGAGGCGGCTTGGGGATGATGAAAGACCTCTGCAGATCTTAAATGAGTACCTCACTAATCTGGGGTTTGAAGATCCATGGCGAGTGCAGGAGGAGGGCATGAATCCTGAAATTGGCTGCCTGATCCGCTTCTACTTTGGTGAGCACTTTATTTTTAGTGAGAAGGAAAGGCATCTTCTCTCAGTAAAGACAACAGTTGTCCCAATTCTTATTAAAACATCCTGCAGTGTTAGATGTCAGAGCACCACAAACTAATGCAAGCCACTTTAGTTGTGCTTGGCTTGTCTCTACACAGTCATTGTTCTTCTGTTCTCACCATACCATGAGTGCTGTCATTATGTTTGGTCATTCAGACCGTTAAACAAGTGGATTCAATTGTCCCAGCAGCACAATAAGCTGTGTTGTGCGTGTAAACTGGGTAAGGCAGGGAGACACATCTGGAGGTAACAGGTGTACTCTTTCAGCAAAGACCAAATCCTGAGGCATTATAGAGTCAGTTTGTCTTCTTCCCTCTTCCTCTTGTTGTTGTTGTTGTTGTTATTGATAAAAGATCCTGTTTTGTCCACTGTCATGGTAAGAGGATGGAAAAACAGGGACTCTTATGGGATTAGCATTGCTGGATATTGTTTTTTGACCTCATTTTTGACCTCATCAGCAAAGGCTGCAAAATAAGAGTCGGGAGGAAATGATTGGACTTTGATATGTGCTAAAATTCCTTATATTTTAGCCCCCCCCCCCCCCCCCCCCCCCCCCCCAAAAAAAAAAGAATAAATAATTAAATAGACCATTACACATACCATTGCAACCCTCATAGACACACTCGTGACATGCTACAAAACTGGTTTCTCTGCACTCTGAAAATGCAGCTGGACAGATTCCCCTGTCCACCTGCCCTTCATTCTCCTTTTATGTCTCACAGTAGTAACATAACACTAAATAGAGTTGTGCAGCTGACAGTGAGGGCCCTTCTATTAATTCAGGAGAGGACATTTTTGCTCTACGTTTTTTGTTTTTTTTTTTTGTTTTTTTTGTTGTTGTCCCGTATGTGTTTGCACAGCACGAGTTGGTTAATTCTGATGTCCCGAGCTGCGCCAAAGAAGTTTGACTCATCTGAAATCCCAGCAGCCAAATGCACATTGCCACGTTGTGCTGACGCTAAGAGAAAAGTGACCTTAGTAGAACTCAAATTTCACCTCCTCAGTGTTTCGGCTACCTCTGAGACAGTTGCAGCTGCAGGCTCCTCTTCAGCCTCAAACTGCAGTATCCAGAGGTCGCAGCTTTACTCTGCCAGACTTTACAGCCGTTTTTTTTTTTTTTGAGTCTGAATGTCTGAGTGGCATTTCCAACTTGAAACTACAACTCTCATTCAGATTTGGCTAAAATTCAGCAACTTGACACGAGAGGTGGCTCAGGATGTCAGATGCTTTTTTTTTTTTTGCTTTTTTTTTTTTGGGACACAAGCAAGAAAAAGTTGAGGTCTAGCATCAGTAGGGTGTGGCTGTTGCCTGCTTCATGAGAGACAGGATGTTCCCCATTCAGAGAACTAGACGGACGGAAAGGGCATGCATGTGCGTGTGTATTAACAACCAACATCTTACCTCCTCCGCCTAGGAAAGGGTGGACACACACAATGCACATTCCTCAGTGTTGTTTAGTGTAAACTGGGCTCTGTTCATTGTGTTCATGTTTATGTTAATTATATATTATTTTTTGGACTAGATACTGATCAATCTACCAATAATGACAACAATTTTACCAACCAATCATAAGGTTTGTTAGTTTAAACCCAACAGTTCACACAGATCTTTTTCTTCTGAAGCTGCAGGCTAATGAAATGAACTATAGTAACTCTTGGCTGTCTTCTTTTCAACATTCTGTTTCACTTTCAGAGAAACTCTTCTCCTTTATTAGGTTCTAGCTTATCTACATTTCAGTGCACCATTGGCGTCTGCAGAGTCAGGCCTCACTGTTTCTGTTTGTAATGAGGAAATGTGCAGAACTTAGAAAAGGGGAAAAGGACATGTTAGTAGATCTTAATTATATGTCAGTCTCCTAAATGATTTCAAACACAAGTAGTGTTGAATGATATGTTAAAATAATATTAGCTATTTTAATTATTATTATTATTATTTTTTTTAAATTTAAATATTCCAGACATGCTGCCTCCACTTTCTCTGGGATTTGCTCCTGTTTCATCTGATATTTAGCAGTAAACTGGTGTGTAAAACAGCAAATTAAGTATATAATCTTTTTCCATTGAAAGCATAATGTATTTTACAATATATAATAAGAACATATGTTATAATATTAATATATAATGTTTTGCAGATAGCAAATTAATTGAGTTTCCTCAGATTAGGTGTGTTGCCATGGCCAGCTTTGCATTTTGCACTACAAATGTCTGCGTCAGGTTTTGAAAAGTGTAATCACACCTGAGGTGGCGTTCAGCTTGCTATTATTGCACTGTGTTTTTGTTTGATTTCGCCACACTGCAGAAGTGACATCATGGTGTCACTCTCCATCAGATGGTACTGGTACTAAAATTTTGCTGCTAATTAGGGTAGGGATGTAATTCAGTTGGTACCATTAAAAAGTATAGAGTTTGGTAACCAACTGATGATGGATGATAAAATTTGATTTGAAAAATGATTTTTTTTTTTTTTTTGGTAACGGTATAAACAATGAAACATGGTGGATTGGCCAGATGCTGGCCGGTGTGTAAAAATAACTCAGTTGTTTGGTGGTGGTTATCGCGGAGCTTCCACAGATTCAGTAACATTAGCAAGTGGTGGAGGCCAGCAGGTGGGAGAGGGGAGGCAGGAGGAGGAGAGACCCGAGGCAGCCGCCGGTCCGAGTGTCAGGTGAACTGAACTTCAGGTAAGAAGTTATGACCTGCAGTCTATCTGGGTCAGATATAAACCAAGTTTATGTGTAGTTTATTTTCGTTGTGCTGACTTTTTACAGTCAGTTACAATAACTCATACTGCGTATTAGCTAGCATGACAGAGTTTCTATACAGCTGGGTGGGTGCTATGATGTTACTGATAGTGAACTTTATTTTATTCATAAGGTTAGTTAGTAGAGTTGCCAACCGTCCCGTAAAAAGACGGAATCGTCCCGCATTCAGAGAAATTATTACATGTTTCGTGATGATCTGAGAAGGGACGCAGTTTGTCTAGGATGGAAAAAGACACAAAGGTGGATTTATTCTGTCGCTACGCTGCACAGCTGCCTCTTCTTCTCTCATTCTCTCCCCCTCTCTCTCCTGTTGCTACTTTAATCATGAAACTGATCAATGATCAGCTGATCGGCTTTTCTTTCTTGTTTGTTTATCGCCCACTTTGCGCCAGAAAGAGGAAACCGCCGGATGTCGCGCTAAACAGCAGCACGTTTAAGCTTGATCAGCTGTTGTTAGAATTTATTTAATATTAATTTCTAGTATCAGCTGATTTTTGCTGGAGCCACAGCTGTAAAACCTGCTGGTCATCATGATATCGGTTTGGATATGTGGTGAGAGGGAAACATGAAGGTGAAACCAGGAGATGTCCTTACTGAATCATCAGAGCTGAACAGGTGATGGAGAAACAGGTTTACCTTTCAGGTGACATGAATAAGTTGAAGGGAAGTTATGAACTGTTTCTGAGAGACAAATACCACCAGGATCCTTTTTCTACGTAGCTGACAGCTGGTAACTGTGCAGGGGCGGGTCTAGCAAAGTTTTGCCAGGGGGCCAGGTAGGGCATTAACAGGGAAAGGGGGGGCACAAAGAAATACCTTCTTATTCTCATTTAAAATGTCTGGCTGTTATTAAATAATTATCTGAAGCCTACAACCAAAGTTTTTATCTGACGTAAAATGTATAGAAATCATACATATACCAACAACCATCACTGTCACAACAGTGTTTGTTTTCATTCAAAGGCTTTATGGCTTTAATACCTGGTGGGCCGGTCTTTAGTCAAAATGCCCGGGCTGTGTTTTTTTTTTTTTTTTTTTTGTCCCAGTCCAGCCCTGGGCACGACACGCAGTGAATTAATCTGAGAAGGTGCATCAAAAAATAAATGGCCACGCCAGCAGTGCACATCGCAAATCAGCTCGCATAGACACATTAGTTGTGCCTCTTCTTAATGATGGTATCTTAGCTAACAACCCAAACTACCAGAATCAACTTGTAATTGGCTAAAAATAACTTAGCCTACTTGTAAGAGGGACGTTGTTAGCTTTCCACATTCCAACACTTCAAAAGCTTCAGGAGCTGTCCGCTCAGCGCAGCATCAGCACCACGGAGATACACGGATACATCCGTAGACTCGAGACACAATGCATTTTTGGGACTTTCAGGTGTATGGACCAATGTTTGATTTTCTGAACAAACCAGAAATCTTTAATGAACAGCTAGATTTGTCTCGCATTAACTGGCTGAGTTAATGCCAGTTAATGCAAAATCGAAGCAGCTGGAATCCAAAGATGTGCATGTTCATGGAGCTTGCATTTTCACCTGCTGGACATCACTACCTGACAACTTTAACTGTCTTCAGAACATTGCAGAGGCCTTATTGACAGTATTTGGCTCTACATATCTGTGTGAGCAGATTTTCTCTCACATGAGTGTCCTCAGGTAGCCGTCTGAATGCTGGACACTCGGAGACCTGTGTCTCTGAGTGGGAGAATGGAGATCACATAACATGTGTGTCTCTGTATTAACAGACATGCCATATTGGCTTAGTTTATTTTTCTTATCATTGTTGTGAGGAGACCATAAATAGCATTTGTATTTTCTGTTGTACAGTTCATTTGCTGTTATGGAGTTCTTGTTATGGATAAAAAGTGTCTTTTTTTGTTTCAAAATAGCTGAATAACTATTCACTGATAGCTGCCAACATCTGCAAACAAATATAATTCTATAAAGTGGTTCTATATATTGTGTAACTGTTCATATAGAGCGTTATTAAATTTATTGCTAATGCAATCATATGGCACACTGACTTCTGAGGAAATTTTAAATGGCACTCGCCATCAGAAAGGTTGCCTACCCCTGCTGTAATAGATACAAACCTCAGTGTTAGTGCTGATCACGGAAAGCATACAATTGGAAGATATTGCACTGATATAGGATTTTTAAAATTGATGCCAGTTTTTGGTGATTTAAAAATCCAATATGAATATTGAGGTCTAAAGATGTAAATGATTTTCAAATGATTTGATAAAGAATATAATCTCCAGCAAGGGCAGGAGTCAGTGAGTAATTCATAAGATATATTTTACATGATGATACAGTGATTCTATGATATGTTAGAACACAATAAATCATGATGTGCGTGAAGCTGAATTGGAAAAAGTAGCCCAAACACTTAGTTTGCATGCTTCAATTAAGAGTCTAAAATAGGTTTAATGAAAAAATAAAAGATTCAGTTTAAGACTCTATATCTGACAGATTTAAATCCTTTGCACTTTACAGATTTCCTTCAGTACCATTAAAGCACTGAGGTTCACTGAGGCATTACTGATGAGTCAGCTAGGGCTGGTGAAACCTAGGTGATGTTGTGTGTAAGTCACCGGAGGAGGCAGTAGGGAGGATGTAGGTGCTGGCATTGTAGGACGTTACATAACAAGGTAATCTGATTTCAGGCCTCTCAGTGGCTCAGACTCTTCATGTGTCTCCCTTTTTCTTATTCACTGGTAAGAGCATATAAAGTAACTTTGAGTTTCCAAGAATTTAAAAACCCTGGACAATTTAGTCAGTGCTTTAAAAGACCTAGAATGTATTCTGGCTTATACTGGCAAAAGTCAGCTCCAATTCATTACTGAAGCTAATTTGTGTCAGCAAAGGGTTAATGTAACAAATGATGACTGAGTGACTGCTCTCTGCCAGCCCACAGGCTATTGAGCTACAGTTCTCTTACATAACCACGCAGCTCTCACTTTGTGAAAGAGAAGACCATTGAGAGAGAGTTGATTCACAAAATCCCATAGAGCAAACAACAACAAAAAAGACAGTAACCTCTATAACGCTTTTATGAAAAGTCTGTTTCTGTCTTCTTTCCCTCCGCAGGTAAACCTCGTAGTGTGGGAGGTTCTGAGCGCGTGCAGCTGTCCGGGGTGTTTAACGTGCGGAAAGGGAAGCTGGCACTGCCCGTGAACCGCTGGTCAAAACGTCAGGTCACTCTGAGTGGAACGTGCCTCATTGTCTCGTCTGTGAAGCATGCCCACACTGGCAAGATGCACATCCTCCCTCTCATCGGAGGAAAGGTACTTTGTGAGACCTTTCATGTCTTTGACACACAACAAGCAAGTACTGTGGCTGGGTATCTGTTTATCAGGGACAAAAATACTCTGTGGTTTAGACCAGAGGTCTTTTTGTTCCTGCTGCATCAGGATCTTCGTTCCTAGGTCTTCGTTCTAGCTTAACTGCAAGCCTTTGTTGAGATTTGTCCAGAGAGTAGTGTTTCCCACATAAAACATCTGTGCAGAACAGCAACATTAGCAATATGTTCTCAATCTTATTTTGAAAGTTCAGTCACTGTTAAGCATCTCAGTCCCCACCACTCTTGAATGTTTTTCCCGCATGGGCAAGCTGCTCAGGTCTCAGGTTGGGTTGGTTGTTGATGGTATTTGGCTCTCTTCAGTCTCTTGTCCTGTGACGAGACAGACTGCAACTCCACATCTCGTACTGTAGCAGCCTATGGCAGTTTTTGTTCTGCTCTGTAGAGCCGCTGCAAGGGTGGCCACGCTTATGTGGATTTGCAGTTGGTGTAGAGCTGGTTTCCTTATACAGAGCTCACCAGGACTACAAAGCAGAACAAGGACTACTGTGACAGCTGTAATTTAAGACAGTGAAGTTAGTCTGTCTGCTGATTTGGGAATTTACTGTAAAGGCTACATTATTACATTTATGAAACTATAATGTACTGTACAAAAGTCTTGAGCCACCCTCATGAGCCACCCTCATTTCTTTATATTTCACTTTCCAGGAGCCAGACTTTCTAGAAATTGCTTAAAGTGGTCTTGAACAATAGTTTGCCAGGCTTTCTGAAAACCTTTTAAAGTTTTTTACTATTTTTTTTGTTGTTGTTGTTAAGGGAATTAATACTGACCTAATGAATCATTCAAGCTTAAAAAGTGTTTTCTACACATAATAGACAACTTGCCAAAGAAACAAGTTTATATTGCATCTTTAGGCATTAGTACTTGTTGCAAAAACACATCATTGGTTCCCATTTCTTCAATTGAATCTACAAAAAAAAATCCCATAAGTGTGACAAGTGCAAAAGGGTATTTTTTCACCAGTAAGGTGATTCCTTAGTCTCAGTGGAAGAGTGGCTGTTAAGAAGGTATTTTAATGATGGAAACAGGGAGAAAATATCTTAAAAAATATAGACGGGAAATCAGTGGCAACAAGGTATGGAGTGACGAATCCATATTTGAAATTTTTGGTTTAAATTGGAGTTCAGGAGAGAGGTACAGCGATTGTTTACAGCCATATGTAAAACATGGTGGAGGCTCTGTCATGGTTTAGGGCTGCATTTCATTTGAATGATGAGAATGTCATTGGAGAGATAGATAATGTAATTTTTAATGCAGGTGGAGGAAGTGAGAAGACACAGCCACTGTCTGGCTTTCAGCTCAGCTGGTCCTCAGAGTCAGACCTACTACATCAGCTATGACTCCTACACCGAGTACCTCCGCTGGCAGAGGACAGCCTCAAAGGTACAAAGTGCAATTGTAGTCAGAGGCACATCTGAACATTTAAACAATTTGCTGTCATCATTGCTTCTGTCTGTACTGGTTACTAGCAGTTCCCTTGCTATGTGCTTTGTATGCAAGTGTAAATCTAAAGCTTCTCAAGTGCAGAATTGCCTTTTTGTGTTAGTATCTCTTCTGCTAAAGAATAATACTGGATATTGAGTTTCAAACTTAAGGATGTGTACTCTGTCCACATTTCTAAAGAAAATACATCATTATCTGTGCCCTCCCAGAGTGTGTGAATTTAAGGTTTGAATTTAGGATTAAAACAGTATGAAACTATGGATTTATGTGACTAGTAGACTATGTTTAAGCATTGCAGCTCATGCTTGTTGGTTCCAGAAATACTCTGTAATTCCAATTTCATTAATGTATAGTGGCAGAATCTGGTTTAGAGATGTTACAGGGTTAGGGTTAGCAGAGTGTTTCTGTGGGTCATACGGACCTATTTACACTTACATACCACCAAACAGTGATCACCATCTTGAGCAACATGTGTCTCAGTTACATGCTCAAAAGACAGTTAAGCACATGAATGAGAAGAGTCAAAGATTAATCTATGAACTCATTTGACAAATATGAGCATTAGCCTCATAGTTGACATACTTGTTGAGTGTTGTGTAAACAGGAAAAATAATTCCAGTAACACAAAACCGGTTTTGGTGTTGTACGAGCACCTTGCTTTCGTTTTTGAAAGGCTTTTGAATGTTTCCTTTAAATGGGACCGATTCTGCTTTTCATTATTTCCTGTCACACCATTGTTACTGTTACAATATCAGAATTTATTTAATGAGTTTAGTGTGTGTACGAGTAATCCATGTGATCTAATAATAATAATAATAATAATTTTATTTATAAAGCGCTTTCAAACAAAGTGCTGTACAGCTATTTGAAAATGAAGACATAAATAAATAAAAGTGATACATACAAGTTAAAAACACAATAACAAGTTCAAAACATAATAAAAGTCAAAAGCGATAAAAATGTAAAAAACCAAAATGGCATAGAATTAAGACATGCAGGATAGGGTAAACAAGTGGGTCTTCAACTTAGCTTTAAAAACCTCCACAGAGCATGCCTGCCTAATATCTTGAGGGAAGTTGTTCCACAAAAATGGGGCACGAAAAGAAAAAGCACGCTCCCCAGTAGTCTTTTTTTCTGGCTCTAGGAACTTTTAAAAGGCCAGAATCCTGGGATGGGAAAGCACGGGATGGAACATAAAGGTGCAAAAGATCAGAGAGGTATGAAGGTGCCAAACCATTTAAAGCCTTGTAGGTGAGCAGCAGGACCTTATAATCTGCTCGAACCTGACAAGGTAGCCAATGAAAGGATTTCAGTACAGGGGTAATGTGCTCAAATTTTCCAGTTTTAGTTAAAATGCGAGCAGCTGCATTTTGCACCATCTGTAAACCTAAATACTCACACAGTTTCATACCGTTTTGTTTTGTTGTTGTTTTTTTCATTAGTAAATCTTTAGTAAATATTCAGTAAATATTCCTAATATGGTCATCTCAGGCACAAAGATGGTTGTAAGAACAGCAGCCCCACTCACTATTCAAACTTTCTGTTTATGAGGGGTAGCCGAGGGGTAGCCAATGGGAAGAAACTTAGCTGAAAAGCAGAGGAGCTAAAAGCGTGTGTTGAAAACAGAGGATTAAGGGCAGCACCAAGGCCTATTATAATGAAAATAAGGATTATTTTGGACTTTGAGTGTATGTATGTTATGTAAAACTAGTTTAATAGAGTCAAAGAATAAAAATTAGTCTGAAATGAACTTAATGGATCCCGATTAAGGCTAGTTTGATGTGTCATGGAAGTAACTGCATGGCTGTTGTCATTACAAGGTATGGTATGGTCCTATTCCTCTCTCTCTCTCTCTCTCTGTCAGATCGCCTCTCAGAGGGTGAACTCGGTGGACCTGTCATGCTGCAGCCTGGAGGAGCTGCCTGCTCAGCTGTTTTACAGCCAGGACCTTACCCACCTCAACCTCAAAAACAACTTCATGTCCCCTCACAAAGGTGTTCCAGCTCTCACCAGGTCAGTTTCTCTCATCAGCTCTCCTGCACACACCGATTCTCTCCCTGTGCATTTAATGATATGGCACGGGGAGGATCTGGTAGTAAACATTTTGTGTAGTTACCTCTTTGTGGTGTGTGGTTTCGTGCATGGTTATCCATGGGTGGTGGAAGCATGATGGTTTTTGGGTGTGTGTGAGTGATTAAAAGAGAGCTGCAGCAGTGATGAGAGATTTGACATCAGCTGTCTGGCCTCTTGGGCAGAGGGCTTCTCTGTGTTTTCCAGGTCAGATTAGGTGACGTCAGCTGCCGATGTCACGGTTTTATGAGGTTTAGCAGTCTTTCTCTGACTTTCTTTTATCTCTGGCTTCTTTTTTCCACACTACCTTCATAACAAAATATTAAGTATAATGTCTTGCAAAATTGTCTTGCACAGTTTTCCTGGTGTACAAACAAACTTGATTGATTATGATTATGAGGTCTTGAAACCCATTTAGTATCAAGGAGGAAAAACTTTCCAGGTCATGAGTATGAATTAAATTTACTTCTTAATTACTTTTCAATTGGTTCATCATGGAAGTTTTCATCAGTTTCTCTTATCTATAAACGACAAACTGACCTTATTTATTTCCCGCTTCTGCTATCATGTACAGCAGAAGTGGGAAAGTGAGGTTTGGTGCTTTCATGAATCACAGAGAAAGCACCAAACCTTAAAGTTTGTTTACACAGTGAGATGCAAGATCTAACATATCAGCTGAACAGATAAAACACTATTAACTCGCACTGTAAACTCATCAGGAAAACACTAATAAAATTTGCCTCGCTCTTTAGTCCCTTGCTTTATTCCGTTATAGTTTTTTTGGAGGCTGTTTTTATTTTGAATTTTTAAAAATAAAAAACGAAAAGCAGGTTTTGTTTTTATAACGTCAATTAAAAAAGAAACTCACTGACTAAAACTCAGAATAAGGTAATTGTATAATGCTTTACTCTCAGCAGGGAATCAAAAAGTTGTTTTCCCCAACTGTAATTTGCCATGGTAGTGTGCTGCTCCTGAGCTTGCTCTGTTTAAATAATGGATTGATCCATATAACACCACAAACTGACTGATTATCTGGAAATGCCCTTTCATTATTTCTAGAAAATCACTTAGACCTTATTGTGCAGATAAGAGCATTCCTAGTTTTTAGAGATGTTCTCACTTTACGCTGAGCATCAAAGAGACATGTATTCTCAGCAACTTAGACTTGGTCCTTGTGTCATTTTGTTATCTTGGCAGCAATTTTAAAGACATTTGACCATTCTGTAAGCTTTGATTTGCGACGTAGAGCACGAAAACTTTTCACTTTGGATGAAAATGACAACGACAGGGGTTGCACATTGTTTTTGACATGTGCGTCTTTTCAGAATTGACAGTAGTGCAGGTGTAGTCTAAAAAAGTGTTTAGTAATAGTTTTGTGCTAACGAGGACATCAGTATGAGACAGTACAATCTCTAAGTTTTGGTACAAAATTTGCATAGATAAGTAAAAATGCCCTGATCCTCAAATATAGCTTACACTTCTAGCATAAACTGTCTGCAGATTGTCTTGTAAAGTGACCAGCGTTACGTTTTATGGTAAAGTGGGTAAGTAAAGTGACCAGCACTGACAAACCTATTATGTACAGTCAGAGATTAGCAGCATTCATCTGAACAGCCTCGTTTTCCTTTCTGTCTGTCTTTATTTTGGCTTCTTGCATCCATGCCTGTCAAGGCAACATGACATCAAAACCTGAAATTTGCCTGATGGCAACCTCTACACATCATTGTTTTGGCACAAGCATATGCATATCATGCAGTGTTTTAAGGACTGTATCCTTGCTGTGGTGGGCAGGTGAGTCTAACTAAGAAGAATGTGGACCTGGATCAGCCTTTCACTCTGATTGCTCTGTGAACTGGATTAGGAGGAGAAGAGCGCCATGAATATAAACAATATACACAAGCTTCTTACCTGAAGCACAGGCTGCATTGTTCTATTGAAAACTTGATACTTTGTGTCCTTGAACCTTTGTATTAGCTTCTTCTGTGCTGATTTTACTTTTTTAATCTGGCAGGTGTTATGTAAGTAATAGTTGTTCACTGTGTGTGTTTTTTGTGTTTGAAAGAAGGCCAGAGTCTTATTATAGCACAGAGATGGATATCTTTGTCTCTCTTTGTCTGGCCCTGTTCCTCTTGCCCTTCCCTCCTTCTCTCTCACACACTCTTGCTGAATACTTCTCTCTCTTTCTCTCCCCTTTTCTTTAGGTTTTGTAAACTGAGAAGCCTTAGTCTGTCAAATAACGCTCTGTCTGAGTTTCCTCTGGCCCTGTGTGACATCACCTCCCTCACGGAGCTAAACCTGTCTGGAAATCGTCTCTCCTCCGTGCCTGCAGAAGTAGGAACAATGCACAAGTAAGTAACTGATGATCCAAGGTTTGCAGTTTCATAAGAATGAAGCCTAAAATGGGATGTGTCCTCACTGACCTGCATTTTGCTGACAGAGACATCAGTCTGGAGTTGTTGTTAGTACCATTACGGTACATCAGCGTTGATTAATCCATCTTTGTATTGAGCGAACAGCTGGCTGTGCACCAGACTTCTGTCGTAGAAATCTAGAGGTGTTGTCCAAGTGCCCATAGTACACAGTGACACTAACAGTGTCTCTGTGTGATGTGGGAGTTTGGAGTTTCTGCGCATATGCTGGCTTTTTTTTTTCTTTTCAAATTTTCTAGGAATTTCAAAAGGCAAAACACAATTTTTATGTCTAATTTGGAATCGGTGTGTTTATTTGGAAACAGTATTTTACTTTTAATGTAAAATACTCAGCTATGTTCCATAACTGAATATAAAGTAATATTTAAAAGTTCCAAATTAAGCTTGTTTATACTTACAGACAAGTCAGTAAAAAAATGTCAGAGTCCTGTTTAGTGTCTGAAGTCTTTTCTTAACACTATATTTGCATAACATGTTTTTTACACACGGTATCTGTATTAATCACGACTAAATGCCCTTCCCTCTGTTTGGCTCTGGCCAGCCTGCAGACTCTTCTCCTGGACGGTAACCTTCTGAGTTCACTGCCTGTGGAGCTGGGCTCTCTGGAGGGCTTGACCTACCTCGGCTTATCCTTCAATTGTTTCAGCTGTGTGCCCCCTGTCCTAGAGAAACTTGGAGGGATGGAGAGACTCTGTCTGGCAGGGAACAAGCTCTCTGTCCTGGACTTGGCTGGCCTGCAGTGGCTGTCTGCTCGCTACATAGATCTCAGGTAAAAATGTCCGAGCAGTAGCTTACATTTTTAGAATTGCCAATGACAAATACTGCAGTTCTGCATGACTCTCCTTTTATGTTTGGTGGTCTTTGAAATGGCAACAAAGGTTTAATTTAGCCTTTTGAAGAACAAAATAAAGACAGAGACGGTGAAGGAAGGGAACCTGTCAGTTAATTATTTTGGTCAGTCGTACTACGAATGCCTAACAACTTCTCAGGTTCTGAAATGTGAAACGGGTCAGAGGTTAAAGTGTTTGTTTCTTCTGGTCCTTCCTGCCCTCTTCCTTTACTTCCCCCTTCTCTGTTCCTCTCTGTGCTGTCTGCCTCGAACAGGCTGAACCAGCTTCAGAAGGCGACAGTGGCAGATGTGGAGCAGCTGGCCCACATTGTTCATCTGGACCTGAGGGATACAGGTCTAGACGAGCTGGATGTCAGCTCTCTCTGCAAGCTGGAGCTCCTCCGCTGTGACAGAAACACTCTTGCCCTCCTCAGAGTCTGTGGCCACGCCCTCAAGAGCCTGCATGCTGCACACAACAGTACGACCACTTAATTTTTTCTAGAGAGATATTAAATCCAGAAAGACGTTTGTGCCATAAAGAGTTGTGTTATGTTTTTAGAGCTGAAGCAGCTGGAGGTGCATCCTGTTCCAGAGAATCTGACTGTGCTGGATTTATCCTGGTATAAAAACTAAGAATACTTCACTGTCCTATTTACAATCTAGAAGAACAGAACATGTGCTTGTTGTAAGCTGGGTGCTGACTCTGTTTGTTTTCCTAAAGGAACAAGCTGGGATGTGTCCCCGACTGGGTGTGGGAGAGCAGCAGACTGGAAGTGCTGGACATCAGCCATAACTGTGTCACTGAGCTGCCTGTACGGTGAGCATCGCACAGACACATGACTCTTATGCTTTTCATGAAAGAACAGGTGGGGAAATGACAAAAATCAAAGTGAGGGAAAGCAGCTTGGATGTAACAGCTGATAATAATGCATCACTGGAACTTACGTGATCTTCAATGTGCCTGTGGTAAGGTTCTTAAAATATATTAAATTACATTTAAAAAGACTTAAGAACCAAACTTGCAAAAATTAAACTAAACTGAAGAGAAAGTTATTACTGAAAATAAAAACTAATGAAAAAATACAAAACTCCATCTGTTTCAGGCAGTTCTTTTTTCAAATCGTGAAACTGTATGATATTGATTGATTGATTGTATGAGGGATATCGCCTAACATTTTTAGCTACAATTTAAACGTGCCCCTTAAATGTATCACATACAATAATCAAAAAGTTACTGTTTAGAAAGGAGGACAGCTAAAAGGATCCACTGACTGCATGTGTCTGTGTGTCCGTGCATGTTACTTTGTTTAAAACGTGGCTGTGCAGAATGAGGAGATTGTGGGTTGCAGTTTTCTGTAGAACTTTTCATCCAAACCACATGAGTGGCTAGAGCCTTTATCACAGGAAACCAAAGACATCAAAATGATGCATTTAAATAAAACGCCTTGAGCTTTTCTGTGAGAACCAGTTTACATTCTTGCCGATTGGAATTCTCAAAATTTGGAAGTTTTAACTTTTTAAAAAATTGCCAGCTCCAATTTTACACCTCTTCAGTGTGAATGTGCGAGTGAATGTGAGTGTGAATGGTTGTCTGTCCCTATGTGTTAGCCCTGCGACAGACTGGCGACCTGTCCAGGGTGTACCCCGCCTCTCGCCCTATGACAGCTGGGATAGGCTCCAGCGCCCCCCGCGACCCTGAAAAGGATAAGCGGAAGCGGATGGATGGATGGATAGTTATTTTGCACTTATTTCTGATGATTGCAATTATGGGTAAATATGGCATTATTATCAGTGAATGTCTTCACACAGGTAGCAAAACAAACGTGTGTGTGTGTGTGTGTGTGTGTGTGTGTGTGTGTGCACCTCTCCATATACAGAGTGGAGTAGGCAGCAGTCACAGTAGGGGAAACACTGTGAACACTGTGCTTTCAGCCATTATATGAGAACTGCTCATCAAGTCTGGCCTAAAATCACCACTTCATTTATTCAGACCTAGAGCAACACACCTGCCAAGTGTTAAGCAGATCTTATGAATAGTTGTTGAGATGGGTGAAAAACAAATGAACAGACAGATTTTCTTTCATTCGTATGATGTAATCCTGCATTCACAATCACAGTTATTTGGGTTCATTCATGCTTGATGATAGTTTCCAGCTACATGCTACATGAATCTCAAGCATAGATTAATTGAATACAAAGTGAACTCGTTGAACCTCCATGGGAAATCAGATGGTGCTCAGCATGGTGGTCCCACTAACAGATGTACAGCACACACACTGAGTTGGCTGTGCTGTTTGTGTTTAGGCTGCTGTCCAGTGGGAGCCTGAGAAAGCTGCTGGCAGGCTGGAACGATGTGTGTCAGCTGGATGAGAGGCTGGAGCGATCACAGCTAGAAGTCCTGGACCTCCAACACAACCATCTAACTGAGCTCCCACACAACTTGTTCATCAAAGCGCAGAGGTGGACACATCTTTTTCTTCCCTCCTTTTGTTCTTTTCTTGTGTGTTTCTTCCCATCAGCATGTATCCGTTATTTATCTTGTACTAAATTTGTACCCTCTGTTGGAAATTCCTCCCAGCCTGCGATACCTAAATGTGTCGGCCAATAAGCTGGAGAACCTCCCTGCAGCCAGCCTATCAGAGGATGCCTTCAGCAGCCTACAAGAGCTCTACGTGACCAATAACAGCTTGACCGACAAGTGCATCTCTCTTCTGACTGGACACGGCCACCTCAGAGTGCTTCACCTTGCCTACAACCAGCTGCAAACCTTCACTGCCAGGTGAAATACTGCACCTTATATAAACTGAGCTTTAAAATGTGACCATAAAGGCTTCTTTACATCTGGACATGTTAGATTTAACTGTAGGGTTCCTTTATCACTTCAGCTCCACTATCCTCACTCACTCCACCTCTAACCACCAATTCCCACATTCCTTTGCTTTTACAAGGTGTTCTATTCCTAAGTAAATGGTACACATCCTTCATCATCCTGTATAAAATCTGAGCCTTGGTGCAGGTCATGATTACTCCTTTTTACCTCCACGTCCTGCAGTAAACTAGCTCGACTGGAGCAGCTGGAGGAGCTGGATTTGAGTGGCAACAGGCTGAGAGCGGTGCCCACGACCATTCTCAACTGTCAGCGCCTGCACACGCTCTCTGCCCACTCCAACTGTATCAGCGTCTTCCCTGAAGTCCTCCAGCTGCCTGAGATTAAGGTAAATCTTAACTTAACTCTTTTTCACCTAGTAATAGGGAGGTAGCTGTAGTGTACTAATGCCACTCACTGAATTAATGCTTACCTGCCAGAAGTATTATTTGAGAGGAGGAGGTAGCTGTGGTAATGCTAATGCTGGATAGATTATCCAGCGTTGCAGAACAGAAACAAAGAGAAAATAAAAGAATTGCAAAAAGAAAATTTAATTTATGCAGTTCATAAAACAAATTGGAAAAAGATGATAAATTAGACAAAAACACTTAATTTAATCTGACTCGTGTGCACATGTCAGGACTGACACTGTGTTTCTCTTCAGTGTGTTGATCTGAGCTGCAATGAGTTGACTGAGGTGACTCTGCCAGAGATCCTTCCTTCAAAACTCCAGGAGCTCGACCTCACAGGAAATCCTCGACTCAGCCTCGACCACAAGAGCCTGGAACACCTGAAGTATGAATCACTCGCATAAACACACCACCACCTGAGCTTGGGAATAAAAGAGCAACTGCCTGACCTGTCCTGTTCTCCCTCTCTCTGTAGTAATATCCGATGTCTGAGGGTGGATCCTTCACCTTCAGCTCCTTGTGTGAGTGAGAGCCAAGGAGTCCCTGCAGTCTGGAGTCATGGCTACACGGAGGCCTCTGGAGTGAAAAACAAGTCAGTCTTTCTTTGATGCTTCAGCCTTTTTTTGTTTTGTTTTTTATGCCCCATCTCTGGCTTTGTGTCATTGTTCTTGTTCTAAACTGCCTCCTTCTTGCTGTTCTCAGGTTGTGTGTGGCTGCTCTGGCTCTGGACAGCTTCTGCGGCATTCATGAAGCTCTGTATGGAGTTTTTGATGGAGACAGGAATGTCGAGGTGCCTTATCTGCTGCAGTGCACCATGGGAGATGTGCTCGCAGAGGAACTTCACAGGGGCCAGAGGCAAGAGGACTACATCATCAACACTTTCCTCACCATGCAAAGGTAAACACTGACCTCCAAACGATGTGTGATTTGGAAGGAAAACAGCCTCACCTCACTCAGGATGTTGTGTGCCCATCTCCTGCAGGAAACTGGGCACAGCAGGCCAGAGGATGGGCGGGTCAGCAGCTCTGTGTCACATCAGACATGACCCGGTAGCGTCCAGTGAGCATGGTGGCTGCTTCACTCTGAAAGCCGCCAACGTTGGCAGGTGCCAGGCTGTTTTGTGCCGAGATGGCAAAGCTATGCAACTTTCACACATCCACACTGTCAAAGACGAGGCCGAGTACCAGAGGGTTCGACAGCATAACGCTATTATCACTGAGGTAACGACACGTTTCATATGCTGCACAAAGTGCTGAAACAAGTCCATTTATCGACACCTGTGATTCTCACTTCCAGCTCCATATTTGTATTTTTGGACTCTAATAGAGTTGTTTTGCATATTTGAAACTTTAGCCATGGTTAATATGAACAGCCAGAATTTGCATGCTTATAGTATATAAATGGATAATAGAAAATAAGAAAAAAAAAGCAGATTTTGGCCATTTAATGGAGCTAAATATTGTCTGGCTTAAGCTGTTCTCTGTCTTAAACCACACCAGTTTTTGGACTACTGATGGGGCGAATCTATTCACAGACTGTTTTGTAATGTTTTTTAAAATAACTGACAGTAAACCGTATTCAATTCATTTAGTTTGGTGAGACCAACAATATAAAGCACACAAATACTGAATCTAAACAGACAAAAAGAAAAATTAACTTTGGAACAAGAGAATATTGGTTTTGTTTGACAGCTTGTTACTGAAACAGTCAGCATTCTGTTTTCAACCCTACAAAACCATAAATAAATGTCATTATTGTAGAGTTTTTTTCCGGGGGGAAAATACAAACGCTTCTGTTTGTCCTTTTCCTCCCTGCAGGATAACAAAGTGAGCGGTGTAACAGACTCCACCAGGATTATGGGTTACTCCTTCCTCTGCCCATCAGTGACACCTCACCCCCATGTTTCCACGGTGGCGCTTACCCCGCAGGACGAGTTTTTTCTCCTGGGCAGCCGGAGACTGTGGGACATGTTGTCACCCAGTGAGGCAGTGGAGGCGGTAAGGAACTTACCAGATGCTCTGGCTGCTGCAAAGAAGCTGGTGACTCTGGCTCAGAGCTACGGCTGCTCTGATAGCCTCAGTGCTGTCGTTGTGAAGCTCAGCATCACTGAAGAATGCTGCTGCTTCTGCGAGCCGCCGCCGCCACCACCCAGCCCTGGCCCGGCAACTCAGCCCGGTTTACATCCTTATTCGGGAAGCAGTGATGGCAGCATTCCGCTGCCACAGCCGCCGCCCACCTCCTCAG
The DNA here is from genome assembly GCF_051167445.1 of Perissodus microlepis. Taxonomy (NCBI): domain Eukaryota; kingdom Metazoa; phylum Chordata; class Actinopteri; order Cichliformes; family Cichlidae; genus Perissodus; species Perissodus microlepis. The sequence continues at coordinate 26,001,495 of NC_140477.1, read as the reverse complement.
CAACAGTGAGCGAGTTGAGCAGCGAGTTGAGCACATCTGAGATGAGCAGCGAGGTGGGATCAACGGCATCCTCGGAGGAACCGCTGACGCAGGCTGAACCCCCAACCTCTCACCTGAACCTCCCAGGGCGAGCTGGCACGCACAGGCCCGCCTGTAGAGGGAGCAGCTTCCACAGGCAGTTCTCTGGAGCACTGTCTGATAACGGGCTTGACAGCGAGGACGAGGAGCCCATCGCTGGTGTCTTCTCCAACGGTAGCCGTGTGGAGGTGGAAGCTGACGTCCACTGTCTCTTACGACACAACTGTGCTCAGTCTCAGCAAAGCACAGACAGCCCTCCCCCTGTCACGCTGCAGAGTGAGTCTTTGCCTCTGGCCTTCCCTTCCCCATCTGCCTCCCCCGTCCCGCCCTCCTCTCCCTACCTCGGTGGGGAGGCTCGGTCAGGAACTCTGGGCCGGAAGGCTCGAGGTAATGGCTCTGTGGCCTGTCAAGGCAGGAACCAGGACCTCATTGAGGAGGCTGCCGATGCTCCTGTCAAGAAGCAGGGGGGCTACTTCAACGCCCCTGCCCAGCCAGACCCCGATGATCAGCTCATCATTCCCCCGGAGCTGGAAGAAGAAGTCCGGCAGATCATCCAGCAACAGCAGCTACAGACACACAGCCAGCAAGCACACAACTACCAGAATCCTGCAGACTACTTCCTCACACCCCTCTGACAGCTGCTCTCCACAACTGGAGTCAGTCTGTTTCACACAAGACCACAGAGTCTCTGTGAACGACCTCAGCATTAAGTTCACTCCAAGACCTCAGAATACTCTGACCCGGCTTTGACACTGTTTCCTTACAGCTTTTGTTTTGTTTACTTCACCTTGAAACCAATGAAACTTTTCTAACACTCATGTTGATGAAATGTTCACCTGTAAATTCATTTGTTCCACATCTTTGATTTGAAGCACTTTGCTTTGTGTTAGCCTCATTGATTTTATGTTCACTGGTACTTAGAGTCGGACCTGTCTGTTTTTGTCTTAGAGCAGACTGTTTCTCTCCTTGCTCACCATGGCTGATGGCCTTACAGTTACTGGAGTTAGCAAAATGGTTGGACTAACTCCCTTAGGAGTTGAATACTTTTAAGTGACCTCGTCACTGAAGCGTGCTAATGTTCTCTGAGAGAAAAGATGATTATTTGTGAAGGCTGATATTCCAGATGTTTGTTTTTCGGGGTGTGCAGAGTCTAGTGGTGCTGCAGTGGCTACATGCTGATCAGTGGTTGACAGCTTAATGAATGTTCTCAAAACAGTGTTACAGTTTTCAGCAAACCGCACAAGAGAGCTACTTTTGCTATATAATAAAGTTTTCAGATAACCAAAACATGTCGGACTTGGGTTTATCTGTTAAAATCTTGCTCATTCAAAACCATCCAAACAGTATCACTTTTATGTTTTTATGTAATAAGATTAAAACACATCTGCTTCTCGAGCTTCCGGTTGTCACCTGCATACAGTCCACACATGCTCACTCATTTCTTTTAATTAATTTAACGTGTGTATGTGTATAGCTGCACTGAGAAGGTGAAATGATTGTATTTCCAGAATTCAACTTGTAGCGCATTTCTTCTACAAACCTTATTCACCTAATTTCACTCTCTCACACAAACATACACACACACACACACACTTACAATTAGGGCAGGCCAATATGGCCAAAAATATTTATCATGATATATATTTGAAAATTTGCGATAACGATATAACTGACGACATTGACGCGAGGCAAAATACTTTACAACTCCACAACTTTATTAGTGCAAAAAAAACCCCCATCAATGTATTTTCACTTAATCAAGCAGCTGTTTTTTATGTGCATTAAAGCTATATAAAAATACAACCCTGCAAATGCAAATTCCTTGCTGACTAAAGGCATTTCCAGTGGAAATTGGCTGACATATCCTGAGCATAACAATGTATAATATCCACAAAACTTAAAGTCACAATAAGGTAATATTATGTTGAAGCACAGTACATATTACTCCGCCGAGGCTCCTGTCTACGGTAGCTGTAATGTAGTGATGTGCGATACCACTGATTTCCTTTCCGATCCCTAACCCTTTTCCGATAACGACGGCCCGCTTGCATGTTCTACCGAAAATTGTGCTTTGGTGAGTATCTGACGGACGAAAGCCAAACCAGTTCCACACCACTGAAGTTGCAGCATTTTTACAAACCAATTCTGGTTCATCCGTTTCATTCAACGATCCGCTTCCGCCCTTCTCATTCTCCGTCGCCACCACGCTTTTTCCGCCATGTGCGTATGAAAACAAAGGCACTGCGCATGCGCGTTTTACCCATATTCTATCGCGATATTTCATTTTATCATTGCCTAACATTATACCGGTATTACCGTGAACGGTATGATATGGCCCAGGCCTACTTGCAATGCTTTTATATTCATTTTCTTACATTTACACACCGATGCATTGGGGTCACTCAGGATTCAGTATCTTGTCCAAGGATACATGGTCACCGTGTATTTGAAGAAGATTAAGTCAATATGTCTGTGAAGGTTCTCAGTCATCCAGGTCATCGTAGTCAAAAATATTAAGTCAATAATTGTCTAGAGGTGAAATGACTTTCACTGTTCTCTACCACATTTGCTCATCACGATTTTTTATTATTAGATATATAATTTTGATATTTAATTGTTAATAGCTTTATATTTTTTTTTCATCACGTCCCTTTGCTGACAACACAGGAAATTGGAGCAGGAGAACATTTGCTTGTCCATCAGTTTCCTGTCAGCTAATTATTTCAGTCTGATATTTAAAATAAGAGTTATCTGCAGCCTTATTATTATTATCTTAAAACGGGTATGTTGGCAGAGCTGAGCATTTTTAAAACCAAACTTAAAAGAGCATAACCAAAAGAAGAAATTTGTTAGTGCTGCTGTGATGGTCAGGCTGTCTGAAATGGTAAATTTAGAAGTCAGGTCATTTTATCACTCTGGGGAATTTTGACAAGTTTGTGTTGTCAGCGCAGTTACATCACTGCTGTCCTTTTGTATGTGTGCGCTCCACTGTGTGACAGCAGTGATGTCATGGCTGGCACAGAACAGGGGAACACAAACAGCAGGACAGGCGCTCAGACTTCTGTTGAACCCTAAATACAGTCGATTCAGCTTTTAAATGGAATCATAGTCGGTTTAATTACAGTAGATAAAATGCTGCAAACTGGTAGAAAAAAAACATTAAGCAGTGTACATGTTACAATTAGAAAACTATCTCCAACAGTAAAACAGGCCATTTGAAGATTTGCTCAGCGATTTAAATTACTTGAATACACAAGCCGGTCATGTTCAGCATTACCTGAGATAACTGACACATTTGAGAACAGAAAGTTACATTTGGATAAAAGATTTTTTTTTAAAAGACACATACAAAAACTTCTACATAAAAATTGACAAAAATGAGAGAAAATGTGCATAAAAAGCCAACAGAATACATTTCATTTTCTGAGCTAACTAACAATATGTGGGGCTGATGAACGATGGCTGAGTCTTCAATTTACTTCTAGTTCTCTCCGTAACTGGAAAAGCTTTAATATTCATCCATGTATTACAGCGCCTGAGGGAACTACATTAAATTCACTAAGTACTAGGCAGCTTTAGTTGTCATACATTAGTTTTAGTGTTCAACTGTACTGTTTTAATCCCAAATGTATTCTAGCTATGCAAAATTTTTAATTTTTTTTATCCAACTGAGCCACAGCAGCACATTAGTGCTACCTCACTGTACTGTTTATGTCCCCTGATCCACAGTCACTTTTGGGCAGTAACACAGAAGTAGTTTATACTACAAAGTAGCTGTGTCCATGTGGGGACAATGAAGAGTTGTAAGTTTAAATGTTTCCTGTGATCCATCTGTCAGTCTTACACATTTGGAGCCAATCCTCTTGGAATCAGTTCAGATGTCATTGTAGCAGAAAGTAAAGTGTCCCCTTAACCACAGTACACAAGTCTCCCTCACACAGATGTGGTCTCGGCCCACAGCGGAGCCCTCTGTGGGTTGTTCCGATCCTGCTTTTTCTCCTCTTCCCGCCGCTTTTGTTCCTGTAGGTAACGCTTCACATGCTGAATGGTCTGGAAAGTGAGCACTGTGCCAGCAATGTACAGAATGGCAGTGATGAGTCCGAACAGAGCCACAGCTGCATCGGCCCCACTCACGTTACAGTTCATCCAGGTGTAGCCGTTCCGTGAATACAGAATCTCCCGCTGCTTGCACACATCTGTGGAGTTGACTTTGATCATGAAGTGCAGGTAGAGGCCGACAGCCACCACATACACCACTGCGCCCACCGCCTGAAAGACCAGCGCTCCAAACAGGAGCTTTCGCGACATCCGGTGGGGGGGTTTGTTCCCAGACACCACAAACAGCAGTGAGACTATTCCAAAGGTGAGGCTGAAGGGGATGCCGCCATAGATGCTCGGTGCCCTCATTTGGTTGTACTGCATGTCTAGTTCTCGTAGCTTCTGCAGCTCAGTACCCTCAAAGTTGATGTTGGAGTTGAGGTTGAAGCCGCCCATGCTGGCTGCCGAGGACATTCCCGACGTAACCATCTGAGCTGCGACCACACAGATGAGGACCAGGGCGTTGGTCAGCACAGCGCAGATCAGGATGATACCTTTGTCAGCACACAGAACAGGCATTGGAGTTCATTTTACAGAGAAATCAATCTTTCAAATAAATAAAAAAATAAAACAGCACCAGCGTTTTGTGGTGAGGCGTCCTGATTTTTTTTTTTTTGCCTCATATGATCATTAATTAAATATCTAAGTTTGGAAGTGGTGCTCGGACACATACAGTTTAGGACTACATTTGATTCAGCTCTTGGCACTGAAACCAATTTAAATCAAATTTTAAAAATACTCAAAATAACCCAACAACAAAATTAACAAACAAGTCACCAAATGTGTTTAATAAGAAATGTCATGAATAGTTGCTACAAACCATCCTAGAGGTTTGTGCTTGGGTGAAATCTTATAATTTAATTATTCAATTACTTAGCACCAGTCAGCAGGTATCTGTGCTGTTGTCTGTTTGTGAATCAAGCCTACCAGCAAAACTCATAACATTAACACTGCCATCACCGTGTCTATGGTCACTTATTCCTCAAAAAGAAAAAAAAAACAACAACAAGGGTCAGGGTGAGAGGCTCAGTCTAAAACCAATATGTGATGTCCATCTTTTATATATAGGATTTCTCAACTACTGCTACTCCCTCACTTTGAGCTTTAAGTATTTCAAAATGTTGCACTGAAGCTTTTTACTCTACGTGTTAGAATTGATTTATAGATGTTAATGCTCACTTTTAAAATATGTCTGTGTGTAGCTCCAAGCTACAGAGCAGTTTGAGCCAGTTGGCAGTCTTACATTCTCAGGTTCTAAGGGCTGAAGCTTAAATCAAAGAGTCATCATACTTGCTTTTATTCTTCTTCTTACTTGTACTTTTAGTTATTGACATTTGAACTTTTTAGCTTCCTAACAGATTTTTTCTCCCGAGTACTGAAATTTTTGATCTAAAATCAATAAACTGTTATGCATCATATGGGCTTCAGAGAACTATAATGGTGGCACTTAGACTTTATTTGACTTGAGACCTAACTTCAGCTGTACATTTGAGGTCTTTATTAGTGTTCTCACAGGAGAAAACTAATCTGTGAGGCTCCGATTTCAAGTTCCCAGCTTCCCAGAATAGTGTTCCTCTGCCTAACCTCTGAAAACAAAGTTGAGTAAACACATGAAAACCGGTCAGTGCAGTTTTCATAGAAAGAATGAAGTACACTGAAACTCAAGGCCGCCATTAGACGCTACAGCTTTATTTCACACATACAGTACTGTGCAGAGCTCTTGAGCAACTCCTCATTTTGTCATACTTTGCTTCCAAGAAGCCAGACTTTCTCTAAATGTTTAACCTGGCGTCCACATATGTGGACATCACACTTTGGGTTGTCTAGACCAAAATACTAAATTTTGCTCTACAAGGGCCTGATATCCACATACGGAGACGTTATACTATGAATGTCCTCATATGTGGATCTCATTTTTCTCAGAAAAAAAAAAAAAAAATCACGTCATTCTTTGTTCAGGTCCCAATCAAGGTCTTAGGAGGTTAAAGTGCTCTTGGGCAATAGTTTCCAGAGGCTTTCGGAAGGTATTTCAAAGTTGTTGGTTTTGGGGGGGGGGTGTTAAGTTGGACATTAACATACCACAGGAATGCTTTTTATAGAAAGAAACCTAACTCCAGATAAAAGAAATTTGAAATTATATCTTTAAACACTCTTACTGGCAGCCTGTTGTAAAAACATAGATAAAGAAAGATGTGTTCCCATTTCTTTAGTTCAATCTATTACAAATTTGGTTACAATTTTACAGACATATAATAGTATATAATAGTCAATATTTGTGCTCACAACAAAATATTGACTTTCAAGCTCATTAGATTTGTACAAACTGGTTTTGTCTTATATACTGTATTTCCATATACACTTCTGGACATGTTTCAATAAATCACTGTTGTTTTTTCCAAGCAAACTATAAAGAGTTGAGGCTTTTGCACAGTACTGGACATCCATGGAGATCCTGACCTACCTCTTCTGGAGCAAATGTAGTTCCATTTGGAGTCACTGTGATTCACTCGTTCCCGTGCATGACTTGGATGCGAGTCAGCTTCTCGGGGGTAATATGGGGGTGATGAGGAGGACCTGAAAAAGATAACAATGAAGGAAATCATCAGCCAACTAATCTGAAACACTGACAGAAAGGCCAATGAGACAGGAACATGTATTTTTAGCCTTTTTCCCCCTGACATGAAAGTCCATTTTTCAGGCCTTTTAAATGTTATAACAAAATTATAAACATGGTTAACTGCAGAAATAGAATATTTTCCCTACTGACAAAATGAATTTAAAAGAAGGTGCTTTTAATGCTGTTTTGGAGCTTTCAACAGACCTTTCTACAGCATGTAGTTTCCTCATTTCATTTCATTTCAATTCAGTTTTATTTATACACCCCTAATTCACAACAACAGTTGCTCCAAAGTGCTTTATATTGTTAGGTAGACCCTACAATAATACATGCAGAGAAAAACGCAACAATCATATGACCCCCTATGAGAAAGCACTTTGGCGACAGTGGGAAGGAAAACTCCCTTTTAATAGGAAGAAACCTTGAGCAGAACTAGACTCAGGGATGTCAGCCAGGTACCAAATTTCCTTCCGAGCTGCTTCTGAGAACAAGACTAATTGTTAATAATTATTGTTATTTTAGTTCATTTTTTTAATAGTCTCCAAGTATAACAATAATATAAATCTTTTCTATACTAAAATAGAGTGAATCACAATTTGACAACTACTGTGAAAAGGCAGTAATTAGAAAGATATGTGTGAAACAATGTTAAAACACATCACAGCAGCCCTGCAGCCTGGATCCTCACCAGTTTGCCTACAGAGCAAACCGGTCCACAGAAGACGCTGTAGCCACAGCACTCCATGCTGCCGTAACACAACTGGAAGAGCATGGGAGCTATGTGCGAATGCTCTTCGTGGATTACTGCTCAGCTTTTAACACCATCCTTCCACACAAACTGGTGGCCAAGCTACAAGACCTGGGGCTTCCATACAGCACCTGCATGTGGATCAACAGCTTCCTCTCGGGCCGTAGACAGAGAGTCAGAGTTGGCCATCACACATCCTCAGCCGTAAATCTCAGCACTGGCTCACCCCAGGGCTGTGTGCTTAGTCCACTTCTCTACTCTCTCTACACACACGACTGCACTCCTGTCCACCAGAGCAACATCTTTGTGAAATTTGCAGACGACACCACCGTGGTGGGGCTCATTTCCAGGGATGACGAGTCTGCATACAGAGACAAGGTGGAGCAGCTGTCATTATCGTGTAAGGCCAATAACCTCCTCCTCAACACTTCAAAAACCAAAGAACTCATAATAGACTTCAGAAGGAAAAAGGCAGAGACCCAACCACTATTCATTAATAGGGACTGTGTAGAAAGGGTGGCAAGCTTCCGCTTCCTGGGAGTCAACATAGAGGAGAACCTTTCCTGGAGTGCGAACACCTCCGAGCTGCTGAAAAAGGCCCAACAGAGACTGTACTTCCTGAGAATTCTCAGGAGGAATAACATCACACAGAGACTGCTGGTGTCCTTCTACAGAGCCACCATTGAGAGTGTTCTAACCTATTGCATATGCATCTGGTACACTAGCTGCACAGTGGCTCAGAGGAAAGCACTCCAAGGGATCATTAACACCGCCCAAAAGATCACTGGCTGCCCTCTCCCCACACTGGAAGATCTACACCCGCTGTCTTAAAAAAGCCCAAAACATCATAAAAGATACCTCACATCCTGGCCACTCCCTGTTTGAACTGTTGCCCTCAGGCAGACGGTACAGTGCAATCAGTGTAAGGACTAATAGACTCAAACAGCTTTTATCCAACTGCAACAAAAAAATACTGCTACAAAAAAATTCCAATCACGCCACTCTTGTATTAATCTATGCGCTGACTGAAGCATGTATGTGGGAATGTATGTGAATGTTTGTTGATACCTCTTATTAGCACTTTAAGTATTCTATTTATTTTATTATTGAATTTTATTGTTTTATTTATATTTTGATATCGTTAGGGATAATGCAATGATCAGGGACCATTTTTAATTTCGTTGTACCTGTGACAATGACAATAAAGATTCTGAAAACAAGTCCTGATACACTGCCAAATCTGAACTCTGGATTCAGTACTGGAATTCAGATTTTTATGGCACCAGTGGACAAAGTACTCAGAAAAAAAAGCAACAAAGCAATATAACAATAATGAATTACAAGTCAGTCTTCCTCTGAAAACCTTACATCTCTGAGGCTTGAACCATGAGTACATTGGGGATAATATACTGTAATGAAACCAGCAAGTGATAATTGAGAGCAGCATTTGGTTGTACTCTGATGTAACCAGAAGCAAAAGATTCATCAATTATAACAAGACTGCAAACTCTAACTCACAGCAGAGCCCATAGGGATTAATAAAGTCTGGTCCATGACCAAAAGAAAAATTCTTTCAAGTTCTTGGACTGGGCTCAACAAAGTTTGGAAAAGTGGGTTAAAGTCATTTTAAACAAAACGTTTCCAAACTTCAGAATGAATACTTCTAAGCTTGTCCAATTTCCTATTAAGGTCAGTTTGAATGTTTCTGAGCTGGTTATAAAAAAACAAAACAAAAACAAATGGGGCATTTTTATGATTTTTTGTCGTTGTTAAATATTTGTTCAGACGTACAACAAAATATCAATACTCTGTTGCTTCTGGGGCTCCCCTTGCCACATTCATAGTGGTAGAAGTAGAAAAGACTGAGGGCAGCTACAACATTTTCTACAGTGTCCTTCATTACTCACAGACTACATGTTATCTTTTGATGAAAGGACATGTAAATAATTGCGCTAACAGTACAGCTTACATTTTTTCACTAATAAGGACAGGACTGCAACATTCATTTTGACGCAAGAAGTCTGAGGGTCACAATTGTAACGCTTAAAAGAAAAAAAAAAAACATTAAACAAGTGAATAATCAAATTATTATAATAACATCTCATAATTTAATTTAAATGGACATCTTTACATGTCTATTCAAAAGCAAAAGAGTCAAAGGGATATTTTCTGTCTGTACAAATACAAGAATTATTATGAAAATGTCTTTTTTTTTGTTTAAGAATTTCCCAAGTGCAGTTAAAAAGAGCAAGGAATTTTGAAAGAGTTTTTCCAAACATCCTGGTTTTATTTGGAACACTTGCAATATTTTAAATAGAAATACAGAAAGATTTATTTCACAAAAATACAAAACGTACCAGGATCAAAATTATTAGCTCCCCTTGGTACTATCAGTCAGGATATCAGTCATTTCCTTTTTGCTGGATAACAGCATGCAGTTGTTTGTAGTAGTCTAAGGAGCTTGGAAAGAAAAGCGTCTGGACTTCTTTAAGTTGCTTGAAGACGTTTCACCTCTCATCCGAGAAGCTTCTTCAGTTCAAGTTTCACACGTCTGCTGAGCAATCCCAGCTCATTCTTTATTGGTGAATCTCTCAAGCTCCTCCAGATTTGTTGGTCTTCTGTTCACCACACAGATTTTCAATTAGATTCAACTAAGGGCTTTATGCAGGCCAGTCAGTAACATTCACTTGAGTCTTCCGGAGGTAGATCTTCACAGTAGTGAATTATATTTTGGGTCGATGTTGTGTTAGAGAACAAAGCCACGACCCATATCCAGTTTTGTTGATGTTTGAGGTTTTCTTTGGAAATTTTCATTATATCCTTCTTTCCTCATGATTCCTTCCACCTTGACTAGACTCCCAGTTCCAGATGCACTGAAGCATCCCCACAGCTTATTGCACCACTGTGATTCTTTGGGTTTTATGCCATCTGTATCTTTCTTTCATCAGGTTTCCCCAGCATACTTCAGTCTGGTTTAAAGGTGTATCTTCTGCAGAAGTTTAGTTTTTCTTGATCTGCAACCTGGCAGTCCATTCCGCTGCAGGGTTCTACTGATCGTCTTCTTTGAGCTTAAAATTCCCAGCTTGGTCTTTACTAGTCTTTTACTAGTGTTGGCAGTTGTTCCGAGCCCTTCACACAGATCTCTCACTATGTTTTTCTTCCAGAGTCTTTGAAGTCGCTCACTTCATACCTCTGCCAGGCTTGTTCTGTACTGTGTGGCTCTCTCTGAATTTCATTATATTTTTCACTGCATTCTTGACACTTGGAAACACTGTGATAACTTTGTAAATCCACCTGCTCCTTAATGAACATTCACTTTTTTTCCCCTCAAGTTTAAACTGATTTCTTTTGTTTTCTGCACTATTCTTACAACTCACACTCTGGCTGAAGTTTAAAGTGGACAGTAAGTCTCAGTTTTAATGATTTTGAGAATTATACAGTTAAAGCACATCATTGCACAGCAGAGGTTTGTGCTGCAGTTCAAAGTTCAGTGTTTCAGGGGGCAAACAATATTGACCCTGGTTATTGTTGTTTTGTTTCTTGAAATAATTATGTGACTGTGTGTCACAAATAGATATAATCTATGCTTTCTCAAGAAATCTAGTATGTTTAAAAATGCTGTGTTGAAAATTCACTCCTCCGTTAAAAAAAAACACTGATAGAGGGGGGTTAATAATGTTATCCTCATCTGTTTGTTATATTGCTTGATAAATATGGAGCGAGAGTGACATTTATTTTGTGTATGTCAGTATGTAGGCTGATACTGTTTTAACACATGTAAAACGTGATGTTTGATACAAACAAGTATTTTAATTTTTAAATGTCAATACAGACAAACAAGGTGGCCCTGATATGCCGTCCATGTTTACAATCTTTTACCCAGCAACACCTATGTAAACATGGTTGTTCTCTAAAGTACTACTGATGGAGATTTAAAGATTTAGGGAGGAAAAAAACACTCTGTGCATTCAAAAAGCATCTCCCTTATCTGAAAACTTGTCCTTGGGAATTTCTGCAGAAATGAAGTACCTGCGCTTCTTCCACGGGCAGAGAGAATCCTAATGAGGGTGTGCGGAATAAGTGTATTTAGTTTCTGATCTGAGGAATTACATGGTGAGACAACTGCCCCAGTCGCCCTCACTTCACAGTCTGGGTTTAAAACAACGGTGAATGCAGTGCGCACCTGTTGGATGGCGTTGCCCGGTCGCCATTGTGCTGCCGGTGGTCTCCGTTCCTCTCCCGGTGCCCCCGGTTTGATCGCGGCTGCTGGCTCATTCCTGCTGACAGAAAGTGACACACTTAAACACAAAAACGACGTTTGAAAAGCACGAAAACTGTCCAGCATACTACAGGATGAAACGTATGACTCTAGAGGTTTTTATTTATCTTCTTTAACAGGAAAAAGAAAAGAACAAAAAGAAAAGGCTTTAATGTTTTAGCTCCTGTTGGCATGGAAATATAGCCTACAACTGACGTAGAGCCCCCCACCCCAAAGTGAAAATTATGAAAACTACTAACAAATGAAAACTAGGCTGAGAAAGCGTGTAATTTTACATGAAAGCTTATATTTGCCGTCAAGCACCCTAAGAGCAGGTACTACTTCCAAACCAAAGCCAAGCTTGTGCGATACGTCAGCAAAGTAGCCAAAATGTCTGATTCAATTAGCGTTATCAAAGACAAACTTACTGTGATGTCGATAAAAAACACTTCAGACTGAAACAGCATTACTGAATCCAAATATAGTTATTCTGTCTGTTGTCAGAATCCAGGTAGAAACAACTCCACCCTACAAGGCGGAGGCGGAAGAGGAACTAACAGGTGAACAGAGGAGTTTCTGGTATGAGGTCAAAGCTACTACGAGCTTCGTGCGCCGTCAGTCTCGTCTCTCACGCCACAGAAGCCTCTGTTTACTCACTGTTTGAGGGGGTGTTGTTGGCCTTTCATTACCAGCACGCTGCAGCGGTGACGTCGAGCGGCACACCATTGGCCAAAAGCTGTCGTCTCCATCTACGTGTACGTACGTAGATCTGCCAGAAGGGGGCACTAAAAGATCTGTTTTACACTGCACAAGATATCAGACTATACATTATAATGCACAAAAAAGAAATAAAGGCACTTTTGCAACAGTTATTTACACAGTTTGAATCAAGCATAGACTATGTGGGCAATTTAACTTTTCTTACCATTTAATAATATCACTGTGTTCCCACACACCATTGTTTTCATCATCTTTTAGTAATAAAACATTTAGAAATAAATAGAAAATCAGAAAGTGTCATATTGTGGCCCTAAAATGTGATGTGTGCGTTCTGATTTCTTGATTTTTCTCCTAATATCTTCATTTTACACCTAAAATAATAATTCAAACTTTAGCATTTATTGTTTCAGGCTTTGCCACTGGTATAACCTTAGTACGAGGTTTCAAGAATGATCATCAAGCGCCAATGAAGCTCTAACTCAGTTGCATTTCCAGCTGAGCAAGTGTGAAAGAATTCAAAGAATTTAGTTAGTGGCCAGGGGACTGTTTTTCACACAGTGTTGTCTCTGAATTTGTCTCACCTGCTGTAATTGAATTGACAGCATTGACAACCTCTTCTTCTAATTGTTTGGTTTTATCATGTATTCTGTCCTGCATTTTCATTTTCAGCATGAAAGGGTTCAGTGGCCAGCTACATGCTGACAGCACCAGGTCATTTTCCATAGGCCTGAAGGTCATCCAGGTTCCCATATGAACAAAGCCTCAATTAGTCATGGTAAGGTAAGATGGCTGTTTTGAATCACAGTTTCAAAACACCTGCACTTCATATGATTGAACAGTGTCCACATGTCCGTATCAAGAATTCTGTCCCTAGTTTTTGTATTTAAATACCAATTTTGCAGCAGTGCGTGAGTTGATGCTGGTGGAGCAGTTTCAGAGTTTTTCCTAATATATAAGTAGCTTTATCAAGCATGACATCAGATTCCCCTGATTTCTTTTCTTTAAGCAGATCTGCATGTCGGGAATTAAAAGTGCTACACGTCGTCGAGAAAATGGTTACAAGTGAGTTTCTCCACATTAAAATGGGCTTCACACAGCAAAAGAAAAAATGAAGGTTCAGTGATGCTGAAAAGGAGATAGTTCTCGTTCATTTATATTAAATTAAAAAAGCTGTTGCTTTTTGTTTAAATGCACAATTGAACAAAGGGTGTGGCAAAGTGCACTGCCATAATGATTTGACAAAGGAGGAGATGAGTGTCTGAATGTTCATGTAAAAATGTAAAAACACCCAATCCTGCGCTCATCTGTTCAGTATATAAATTGTAGAAGTGCTCCTCAGGTTTAGTATCACAGTCCAGGGAAACTAATCTGCAGAGCTGACCTGATCATCACAATGAAGCTGACTGCACTGGTTCTCCTCTGGGCACTCTCCAGCACAGGTAACTACATTTCAGGATCTAAATTTTACAGTAAAAGAAAGAATAGAAGCTAAAAAGTATTTTATACAGATGTTATAGCACAGTTAATAATTGTTATAATAATAACTAATATTTCTAATTTGTTAGAAACATTAATTACATTTTAATCTCCATATATACAAGTGGAAAAATCAGTTATCTTACATTAAAGCTCTTTGTTGGACTGATACAACGTGGCTGTGGTGGACAGCGTTAGGTTACATCAAGTATAGCAGAGATTAATTTATATGTAAACTGATGATGCTTAGATTCATTCACTGAATTCAATCTTTATTCTAACTTTATATTGTCTAGTATAAAGACAATATACAGTATACTGTTAGTGTAGGAAATGGAACTTAGCCGAGATAGCTGTGAAACATCTTCTGTCATCTTGTTGACTTCAGTTGTGTAAATCCACAAAGAGCACGTCAACTATTCACAGTCTGTACACAAAGAAAATCGAATGTAGCTCACATTATAAAGGATTGTGAGTGGTTAATATTTTCAGATAACAGATCTTAGTGTTCCCCCACTTGCCGACTCTCACTTTAACCCAACTGTTCTAATTTTTCTGTTTAGGCGAGGAGGCAAAGTCTTTTTTACTGCTTGTGTTCTAAATAACAGATTCAAGCTAAGTAAATTCATTAGAATTAGCATTTAGATTCGATTTTCCCATTTACTAATATTATTTTAATATTACATTATTATAGCAGAAAGTCTAATTACCTATGCATAAAAATAGATAGTAGAATTGTCCTTTAAGGAGTTACTTTTTACTTTAAGTACTTTTTAGGGCATTTACTTTTTCACTTTTACCTGCATAAAGAAGTTGCTTCAGTACTTAAACTTTAACTGGACTATTGTTAACATATGTATATGTACTTCTACCATCTTTGCTGCCTGTGGATAAGGAGGTAGATGAGATCAATGAATAATTAGAAGGTTGGTAGGACAATCCCTGGCAACATGTCAAAGTATCCTTGGGGGGGGGGGGGGGGGAGTTGGATTGTGACTCTTAAGTAGAACGTACTTAGATATAAAAAGAAATAAAGAAGTATATAAAAGTTATTGTGAGATTGGGTTAATGAGACTTGTGGCTTTACGTGCTCGATTGGCACAATGTTATGTAAGAACCAACCAAAATATAATGCCAATTACTGCATTTCAGCAATTTGGGTAATTGTGAGAAAGAGAAGACATAAAGATTCTTGTATAATGCCAGTATACTGGGGTATTCAAAAACCTGTAATGTTTCATTTTAACTTCAGTCCTTTCAATTTTTCTCTCCTGATTGCAGCTGGAGCCCTTCAGTGTCAAAACTGCACAGATCAGACATGTTCAAGCACAGTACCAGTTACATGTTCTTCAGAGATCATGTGTGTTACAGCTACTATTTTAGGTAATCTTTTCTTCATATTATCTGATACACTTCAGTAAATTACAAATACTGTGAGGTTATGCGTACTTTCCATCAACATTAATAAAATTCTTATGAAAAATATTATAATCAGTTTGAATTTACAGCAACCTCATCTGGAACTACAACACAAATCTACAAGGCATGTGCATCTTCCTCCCTGTGTCCAGCTACGGGCTCTCAGACATTTTCAGCTGACCTGGGTGTTCAAAGTGCTCTTGCATCTGCCACATGGTGCAACACAGATGACTGGAATTCACAAACTCTGGCTGGTAAGTACAAATCAATAAGTGTTTTATTAAAGACACCGTAACAGAAAGAGATAAGAAATATTATTCTGATATTTGTTTATATTTGATAAATGCTCTCAGTTTTAAAATGAAATGATGTTCTGTTTCAGCTCCTGCTCCTCAGTCAACTAATGGCCAACAATGTAACGCTTGTTACAACCCCCCTCTGTGCAATACTCCAATACTGTGTCAGGGAGTGGAAGACCAATGTTTTCAATCAATCAGTGAGTCTTCTTGATGTATACTTTAACAACGATCATTTTTCTAATCAGTCAGTGGAAACATTATGAAGCATTTCATCGGTATATGTAATAAATTTTGTACATCTTTATAGATGAAGATCAGGATTTGCTAATTAGTTTATGAAATGATACAGATTTCTCCACATCATATACACACACATATGTATGTATGTATGTAGTTAACAAGTATTCCCCAAACATTTTAAGAAAGTATATCAAACAAGAGCAAAGTAAAAAAAATACACATGAAAATATCAAGAGTAGCACTTTCATTTCTTGTCGATGGAAAAATCAGTTACCTGCTCTAAATGAAAAACAACACAGTTTACGTGATAATATAACACCCAGTGGAAAAACACTGTTCACTAAAGGGAAATCACTTTGGCTTCTGACATATTAAGTACACATTTCAATAACATTAATGTGATAATCACTAAACAACTGAGGAAAATGAAAATCAGGCTCTGTTCTTCTCTCTGATTAAAAAAATATTACTGGTGGGTGTGGTATTATGGCATCAGATATGTTGAACAAACAGCTATATACACCCTTTGAGGTGTTTTTAGAGTACACCCAAAAGTCACTGCAGTGAGATTTGAAGATGTGTCTGGGCACAAAAAAGGCTAACTGTAAAACTGCTGTATGAATGTGTCTGAACTGGTAAATATGGGTTGCAGTAAAACTTAAATTGGGGGCCTTATTAGAGTAGAAAACAGCAATAAATGTATCAGCTGTTTTTAGGGCTGCCACAAATGATTATTTTGATAGTCGACTAGTCACTGATTATTTTTGCGATTAGTCGACTAATCAGATCATGCGTCCACTGGACATAAAACGTACAGCTTATTGCACCAGCATGCGCCTGTGTTAGGTTTTGTATTGTTGATTGTCATTTATGCTTAGAAATATCTACTTATATATGCTTAGAGTTTTATAATTAGTTGTAGATTGGTAGAGGTTTGATCCTTAATAGTCTGCAAACTTTGTGTGCATTCCAGGGCACTCTGGGAGCATGGGAGAGGTCGTACCTTCTCTTATTGTTTTATGGTAGGATAAACGTAGCTATATCTGTTTTAAGCTAAGTGCCTTTTGTTTAGATGAACTGCTGGACTTCCAGACCAGCAGGTTTAGGGAAGTCATTTATGGGGTCACATTCTGACCCCCCCCCACACACACACACACACGCACACACACACAGGCAAGGTACTCTTTGTTTGTATGTAGACGTCATATGTTAATGAACCTATGTATATTCACGTAACCTCAATAAAAGAGCAGTGTTACGGGGGAGTGGACGAGAGCAACTGGGGTCAAGCGAAGGAACGGTGTTTGTCCGGTTCTCTCCCGTGCACGAGAAACATGAAGAACTTTGCCTACTTCGTGTCTTGCTTGCTGTGTAATTATATTGTCTTCAACGTTCCAGCGAATAGGTTCAAGCTACAAACCTATCATTAATTGGTCCTTCGAGAGCCGGAGCCCTGGAGTCGACATTCACCGAGGGGAGAAGAGACACGCTGAAAGACTGACGTCAGCCAGGAAGTTCCTGTAGTAAAGTCCCGAGACGTGAGAATTTGTCATCGGGCCGGTGGATTAGCTGTCTGTTTTCTCTCCTCGATGAATGACGATCGGCGGGATTCGAGGCTGATATTACACGCTAAGCAACGCCAAGTAAGTTGGAGAGTGACTCTATAATCGCAACTGGGTTTGTGTCCCGAAGCTGGGTTTGTGTCCCGCAACTGGGTTTGTGTCCCGCAACTGGGTTTGTGTCCCCAGAAATCGCCCTGGGTTTGTGTCCCAAGCATCCCTTCATTGGGTTTTGTCGCGCGACTGGGTTAGTGTCCCACAACTGGGTTAGGGTCCCGAAAGATTGGGTCGGTGTCCCGAGTGTACCGGTGAGAGTTCGAAGTAGGCCTAATTTGTGTTGTTGTTGTTAGGGCTGCCACGATTAGTCGACTAGTCACGATTACGTCGACTATCAAAATCGTCGACGACTGATTTAATAGTCGACACGTCGTTTGAAGCTTTGTAAGATCACAAAAGACGCAGGAATAAGTAGTAGGATTTAAGAGTGTAATAACGGACTGAAACAGAAGATGGCAGCACTGCATGTACAAGGATGCCAGCTGCCGTTAAACCCCGAAGAAGAAGAAGAAGAAGAAGCTGTGTCCCAGAATTCATAGCGCAGCCCAGCTCAGTTTCCAACAATGGCGGCAGCTAGTTAGTTTTAATATTACTGTTATTATTCTTTCTGGGTCACAAAATAAACGTTTAACATATTTTCAGGCGAGAATGTAACTGTGTAAACTTCAAATATCTGCTCAGTTTATCAAGACACCACATATTTTCAAAAGCGCTCCGACGTTTTCAGAGACGTCTGTTACCCACTAGCTCGACAGCTAGCCGGGGGCAAAGCTCACTAGAGCCGTGAGAACCCTGGACTCCGGGCAAATCGTTTTCAAACCCACGCTGTCTTTCGCTACTCAGGTTAAACATGATATATAAGTCACTTAGATAACTTAAAAATTTTATTGTTTGGCTTTTTTTAGTATTTTATTTATTCCTGAGTAAATCAGTTTGGCTGAGATTAAAGTTATAGTTTTTACACAGCTGAATAAACATCAAGCAGACAGCTGATTATCAGAAGTGTGAGATGCTCGAGAATTTACTCCGGTGTCCTGTTATATTTTAGATAGCAAGGAGTTTATTAAACTCAACCGAAACAATC
The DNA here is from genome assembly GCF_051167445.1 of Perissodus microlepis. Lineage (NCBI taxonomy): Eukaryota > Metazoa > Chordata > Actinopteri > Cichliformes > Cichlidae > Perissodus > Perissodus microlepis. Next base: position 25,982,842 of record NC_140477.1, on the reverse strand, counting down.
TGCAAATTTCATTAAAATTTAATAAACTATCATCTTGCCTTTATTTTCAGTTAGTACATACCTTAAACACTTAAAGCTGTAAGCTAATGATAGTTATATAAGAGCAGATGCTGCTGGTGCAATAAGCTGTCCGTTTTATGTCCAATGGATGATGATCTGATTAATTGACTAATCGCAAAAATAATCGGTGACTAGTCGACTATCAAAATAATCGTTTGTGGCAGCCCTAGTTGTTGTCATATGCGTTTGTGTGAATGCTGCGGAGCAGGTGTGGTCTGTGACACGGTTGTTGTTGTTATCATAGGTTCCCGAGCAAGTAAGACTGCCTCACAGGGAGACAACGCATTCATGCAAGAATTCACTCCCGGCAGCGCGAGATATTCATATTCTCATACAAAACTGTGATTTTGAGGGTAAATTGGTTGCTGTAAAATGTTTAGATTCAAATCTTAGAAATTTTCAGAAAACATAGCAGCCTTGAAGAGTGTGTGGAGAAGGCCAGCCCACATCAGCAGCAGTTAAGATATGCTCTGGTGAATGGCTTTCTCCCACCCCTTGCTGACACAAAATGTTTAGATTATTCTTTGGCTTGCCCTGATCGACAACAGCCTGTGCTCCAGACCATAGATTTAATTGAGGTGGATAATTGTTAAAAGTAATCTGCATTAAGCTTAGGGTTGCTCAAATTCAGTACAATGACATATGAGATGAAGTAAAATAGGTAAATATTTAAACTAATGATGTGCATAGAGGCACTTGACCTGTTTGAAAGACTGTCGTCTTATTATGAGCCATTGTTGAGATATAGAGCACACCTGTGAAAACAACTAATATGCTGAACCCTGTATGAAACAGCTGAAAACAACTTGATGGAGAAGCTGAATTGAATATGAAAGTGCAAGTCTTTGCGACTGTGGGGCAAAGCACGCAACCACTGTGTGGGGTTGCGTTGTGGTCTCTTCTGAGCTGATGAGCAAGCTACACATTATCAGATCGAGATCTGGCTGAGAACTCATCAAAGAGAGGGAAACAGAACTATGATAACTATGATAACTGGAGTGTGCAGCGTTTCCGTGAGTTCAGCTTCTTCTTTCAGATGCGCAGCAGTTTTTCTGCATCTTGACTCATGTGTGTAGAGTGTTCATAGCATCAGCATCATGTTTTTGTTGTTTGTTTTGTTGGGTTGAAAAATAATTAAATAAACTTGTGCTCATACTTATGGATCACCATGGCACATGCCATTGGCCATATGATTTATTTACGCGGATGAAAAAAGTGTGAATGTGTCTGACGTCACAGTGTTTTTGTGCGCTGTGTAAAAGTAATTGCCTCTGATTGTGAGAGCGGTGATTCTGCAGGTCACCAGCTATTGTAAAGGGGGGGAAAAGGAGTAAAAAAAGAGACAAAATTTACATTGTAGATGAAAAATAATCATAGGAAAAAGGTTTTGTGTTGATCAGCCAAGAACAACTACAATGTCATTTTCTGCTTTTAAGAAAGGACTGTTCACAAAAACACAGAGAGAGAGATGTGTGTTGATTAAGCAGTGATGATAATAATGAAAATGTCTTAGTTTGTCACTTTCAGGTGAAAAGCAGATCTGAATCAATTTTCCACATGCAGCGGTTGGAAGAAAGTTATAGTTTAACATCATTGGAAACGTTCAGGCCAAGTTTCTGGCTGACTTATTTACAGCACCTCAACCTAACAAGCGAGCTCTCACTCCTCCCTGAAGACAAGGAATGCAGCTCCAAAGAGCAATAATATGGCAGATAAAGACATAGCAGCAAAGTCCTGAGCAAAGAGTCCCAGCAAGCAGCAGCAGTGTGGACAAACAGCATCAGAGAAGAAGAGCGAACCCATCATCCTGCCTGATTGGATGAATGGCACTGTGTTTCCAACAAGCTGCAACTTCACTGTGCATGTGACAAGAACATTTGAGGAGAACTGAGGAGACTGTTGGAGTTTGACATTTGCCACTTTCGGAGTAAAATGGCAAGAAGAGACAGTGGAACACAGGACAAAGCTGAAGGAGAACTGCCGGCTGTTGGACTGTTGAAGTGGGAGAGGACAACAGAGTGAGAGGAGTAGGTGAGAACACACAGGAATTTTGTTGTTTAATGTGGGAAATCAAAATTTGGGTTAGCAAACCAGGGGAAAAGAAAACTGACTGCTTAAGTTGGAAAATTGAGAAGGAGTCTGAAACACTGCAAAAAAGAAACATATATAAAATCACACACACAAGCAGAACATGCATTAACTCTACTAACACAAACACAAGAGAGCTCATGAAGATTAGACAACATCTTAAGCACGTGAGTCTGTTTATCATCTTGTCCAAGTCACTTAGTGTGATGCAAAGACCAGTGGACTCGTAGCACATTAGTTAAGCGATGATCAAATAATAGCAGAGAAGTGTGTAGGAAAGGCAGCTTTAAGAACATGCCCTGCTGGAGATGCAGCTCCACAGACATTGATTAAACCTGCCTAATAACACAAACACACATGCAATGAAGATCAGCTTGTTATCTCTCATCAGTGTTAAAATAGTGTGAATTTAACAGACACTTGTTATCAAATGCTCAATTTATCCAATGCTGACAACTAACTCTCTAGGTTGCAGGACAACAGTTTAACTTTTGTGGGAAAAAAGATTTTGGTTTGACCAACCAGTGATCTGACAATAAATTTAGTCGTTGATATAGTAAATTGGGAGATGCTTCCTGCTTGATTGATACAGCACAAGTAATTTACTGTATGAGGGAAATTCTATTTTTGTGATAACATTTTGAACATGCATTTCTGTTGTCCTGTCAACTTAGTGGGTTAATAGCTGATATGCAAATTAGTTGATCGTTCTTAGATTAATGAAAGGTGATTGAATTCTAGCACAAGACAATGGGATGTGTTGGAGTTTGTTGTGTGTTGAGCGGAGACTCTAAAACACTGAGTTTCCTGTTTTGATGTGCGAGTCAATAATGTACCTAGATACACAACTCTGAATACGTCAGAACAAACTTCTTTTGTGAAGTGCATGACAACATGTCACATGTTTTATGATGAAGGGAAAAAGGAAAACTGAATAAAATGGGTGTGTGTGGCCTAAATGAGTGAAGAGCACAGACCTGGGGATTAAACTCATAGCTAATAAGACATTAGGCTTATGTTGTGTGTTGTGCAGCTGATGGTTGGTTTGGAGTTAATCTAGCTGATGATTTTTCTTTTGTTGTGAAGTTGAGCCTGCCAATTAGTATGATGGTATGATAGATCATGCTAATGGTATGATTTACCCTCCTGAGATGAGGAGCTTGTGTCATGACTTAACAAGGCCTTTTTATTTTGATACTTTCACAGTGCACTGAAAGTTTTGTTCGATAATCTCTGTTTGAGCAGATCTGCACGATTAGAACAGTGCACTGATTTCTGTTTGTGAATTTCTTTTCTTTAAGCAGATCTGCACGTCGGGAATTAAAAGTGCTACACGTCGTTGAGAAAATGGTTACAAGTGAGTTTCTCCACATTAAAATGGGCTCGGGAGAAAGTCACTTATCTGGGACAATTAGAGAGTAAGTTCCTGCCCAAAAAGGATTCAGAGATGTAATCCGAGCTAAAGTTCTTCTTTTTCTTTTTGAAATGACGTCATTTTGCTGAGAGTGGAAACTAAATGCGACGATAGGTTCCACTATCAGCAAAGAAAGAAAGAATGCATGAATGAATGAGTGAAAGGAAAAAAAAAAGCTGACAAAAGCTGACAAGACTTTACTGATGTAACACGACTGTGCGAAGTTAACCCCCACCTGACAAAGGTGCAGATGAATCTATGTGTGTTTCCTTTTACAGGAGCAGAAAGATGATAGCAACATTCGAGGTCGCGTGATGGTTTTACCTTTTAAATGCCATTTTCTGTGTCTGTGCATCTACCAGGGGGTGTTATTCACTACCTTGTGTTGCTCACAGAGATCACTGTGAGAAAGTGTGTATACACCTGCGCAGCGCTAACATTTACATTTCTTTTCTACAGCATTACAGTTCTTCATGTGGTTTGATCATGTGATTTATAACAGGACAACTAGTTAATGTTTTTCTACTACAGGATTTCTGGGTTTATGTGTGAAGAAAACTGTGTTTACAGGTTATGAGGTAGTGATGCTTTTAACTGTGTTTTTGGGAAAATGTGAAGGTTACTTTGACAATGTGAATAACATGTGAGACGTTTCCTGTGTTGAAACTAGTGTCACTTCTTTCCACAGCTATGGATGGTAAACTTTATGGTCTTTTTATAGCACCTCTGGAACCTGTCGACCTACGCCTGGTCACCAGGATGATCTATGTGTGTTGCTAATATTTGTTTTTCTAAAAGTGCATGTAGAGGATTCAGCAGAGACGGACAAGTAACATGAGAAAGTGAATAAGAGATGCAGTGTTTGTGGAATAGTTTAATATGGGGCTCATTAGCTGGCCACTATTGAGCTCCTAGTGATTGATGAGTTGAGTGACTTTGCTTAAGGGAAGTCACCGATTACATTAATGTTGACTGAGTGCATGGGATGATCCATGTCTGAGGCAAATTATGGTAATAATTGTAGTTTACTGATTTGAGAATACCTGCACATGATACTTGTCTTGCTGATGCTGAATGCTTTTTTACTTTTATGATACAATTGTTTACAAGTGTGAAGTTTGATTTCACTTTCAGATCTTGTTTTCCAGGCCATGATGGTGTGTATGCAGGCTCCTGGCAGAGCCAGGTGTTAAGCAAACTTAATATGCAAAATACGCTAACATCTTTTATTGCAGGGTTACGGAGCTACTCCGGAGGAGACACCCTGATGTTGCATGGGACATGATCTAGCTAACCTTTTTTCTTTAAGACAGGAATCTAGGGTTGATGAGTTGACTCATGGGAGTGTCCATGCGTCAAGAGGAGGGGTCCAGGATTAACATGAAACACAATGTTTTCTATGTTTTTTATGATTGTTGCAGTGATTTGTGTGATTAACCGTTCATTTACGGGTATTAAACCTATGCAAGTGGTGCATCCATGTTCAGATGAGGCTTTGATGGCCTATAAGTGAAGTTCACTGAACTAAAGAATGTGGTTTGATGATTGTTGACATGCTCTCCAAATAGAAGTTTTTCCTCCTAGCAAGGAAATACAGGTGCAGCAGTCAGAGTATTGCTGAAAGGGATCTCCTGAGAAATCTTCAGAGGCCCAGTGAGAAGCAAGAACCATTCCAGGCATAGCTGACAGCCCAGGCAGTGGTTGAGGTCAAAGGTCAAGCTATTTGGGGCCCATCATGAGATCAGACTTTGGAGCCACAGCAAGGACCACGAAACTGCGTTGGAATGAGATCTGTGCAAAGGGGGCTTTCCAGAGGCCAACAGAGGAGATTGTGGACAACAGACGGGCACCTGAAGGATGAGGGGAGCGTGCCAAGCTCCATCGACAGCGCAGAGGGAGTCCGAGGATGACATCATGATTCTGTGAAAAGCACAGGAACCAGAAGCTATGGTGGTGATGACAGCAGTTTCCTATGAACATCACCTAATGCTGTGCCACTGTACTGTGCATAAGATGACACTCTGAAGACTGCTGGGATCATAACAGCAGTAAGATAACTGGACCCAGCACCCTTTCCACAGAGGGGTTTTTCTGCAGAGGATGGACAGTAGAAGAGTCATAAGTATCCCCCTCGCAGGACGAAGGCCTGAAGTGAGGTGATGGGGGTTGATAGAGGCCATAAAACGTGAGTGCTGACAAGGCCTGCAGCTTTCAAGATAACTGAGACCCATGTTGACAAACAACAAAACCAACTGGTATGTTTGAATTTCTATTCTACATACATTTGGACTCTGGTCCTATGGACAGTGATGGAAACAACTGGAAGAGACATTCATGACGCCCTGCCGAACTAAAACCACTCTGCACAGAAGATGGGTGATCACTGCAGAGCTGGGATGTTTTTGAAAATGTTACTTTCTTATTTTAACTATTAAATTAACAATTCATTTGTTTGCTCGTAGGATGCAGTTTGCCATTGGATGAGATCAATGAGGAATGGGATAACTGCTAATACATTTGTTAAACTGTGTACTTTTACAGTAATTTAGGGTGACTGACATATGCTGTGTATAAAAATGTTTGCATTTACACTGTCAGACATGAGGTGATCATAACTGGGAACTTTTCTAGCATAAAGGTCAAAAAGGGGGGAATGTTAGGTTTTGTATTGTTGATTGTCATTTATGCTTAGAAATATCTACTTATATATGCTTAGAGTTTTATAATTAGTTGTAGATTGGTAGAGGTTTGATCCTTAATAGTCTGCAAACTTTGTGTGCATTCCAGGGCACTCTGGGAGCATGGGAGAGGTCGTACCTTCTCTTATTGTTTTATGGTAGGATAAACGTAGCTATATCTGTTTTAGGCTAAGTGCCTTTTGTTTAGATGAACTGCTGGACTTCCAGACCAGCAGGTTTAGGGAAGTCATTTATGGGGTCACACTCTGACCCCACACACACACACACACACGCACACACACACAGGCAAGGTACTCTTTGTTTGTATGTAGACGTCATATGTTAATGAACCTATGTATATTCACGTAACCTCAATAAAAGAGCAGTGTTACGGGGGAGTGGACGAGAGCAACTGGGGTCAAGCGAAGGAACAGCGTCTGTCCGGTTCTCTCCCGTGCACGAGAAACATGAAGAACTTTGCCTACTTCGTGTCTTGCTTGCTGTGTAATTATACAGGGAGTGCAGAATTATTAGGCAAATGAGTATTTTGTCCACATCATCCTCTTCATGCATGTTGTCTTACTCCAAGCTGTATAGGCTCGAAAGCCTACTACCAATTAAGCATATTAGGTGATGTGCATCTCTGTAATGAGAAGGGGTGTGGTCTAATGACATCAACACCCTATATCAGGTGTGCATAATTATTAGGCAACGTCCTTTCCTTTGGCAAAATGGGTCAAAAGAAGGACTTGACAGGCTCAGAAAAGTCAAAAATAGTGAGATATCTTGCAGAGGGATGCAGCAGTCTCAAAATTGCAAAGCTTCTGAAGCGTGATCATCGAACAATCAAGCGTTTCATTCAAAATAGTCAACAGGGTCGCAAGAAGCGTGTGGAAAAACCAAGGCGCAAAATAACTGCCCATGAACTGAGAAAAGTCAAGCGTGCAGCTGCCAAGATGCCACTTGCCACCAGTTTGGCCATATTTCAGAGCTGCAACATCACTGGAGTGCCCAAAAGCACAAGGTGTGCAATACTCAGAGACATGGCCAAGGTAAGAAAGGCTGAAAGACGACCACCACTGAACAAGACACACAAGCTGAAACGTCAAGACTGGGCCAAGAAATATCTCAAGACGGATTTTTCTAAGGTTTTATGGACTGATGAAATGAGAGTGAGTCTTGATGGGCCAGATGGATGGGCCCGTGGCTGGATTGGTAAAGGGCAGAGAGCTCCAGTCCGACTCAGACGCCAGCAAGGTGGAGGTGGAGTACTGGTTTGGGCTGGTATCATCAAAGATGAGCTTGTGGGGCCTTTTCGGGTTGAGGATGGAGTCAAGCTCAACTCCCAGTCCTACTGCCAGTTTCTGGAAGACACCTTCTTCAAGCAGTGGTACAGGAAGAAGTCTGCATCCTTCAAGAAAAACATGATTTTCATGCAGGACAATGCTCCATCACACGCGTCCAAGTACTCCACAGCGTGGCTGGCAAGAAAGGGTATAAAAGAAGAAAAACTAATGACATGGCCACCTTGTTCACCTGATCTGAACCCCATTGAGAACCTGTGGTCCATCATCAAATGTGAGATTTACAAGGAGGGAAAACAGTACACCTCTCTGAACAGTGTCTGGGAGGCTGTGGTTGCTGCTGCACGCAATGTTGATGGTGAACAGATCAAAACACTGACAGAATCCATGGATGGCAGGCTTTTGAGTGTCCTTGCAAAGAAAGGTGGCTATATTGGTCGCTGATTTGTTTTTGTTTTGTTTTTGAATGTCAGAAATGTATATTTGTGAATGTGGAGATGTTATATTGGTTTTACTGGTAAAAATAAATAATTGAAATGGGTATATATTTGTTTTTTGTTGAGTTGCCTAATAATTATGCACAGTAATAGTCACCTGCACACACAGATATCCCCCTAAAATAGCTAAAACTAAAAACAAACTAAAAACTACTTCCAAAAACATTCAGCTTTGATATTAATGAGTTTTTTGGGTTCATTGAGAACATGGTTGTTGTTCAATAATAAAATTATTCCTCAAAAATACAACTTGCCTAATAATTCTGCACTCCCTGTATTGTCTTCAACGTTCCAGCGAATAGGTTCAAGCTACAAACCTACCAGCCTGCTCTTATATAACTATCATTATCTTACAGCTTGAAGTGTTTAAGGTATGTGCTAACTAAAAATAAAGACACGATGATAGTTTATTAAACTTTTAATTAAATTTGCAGATTGTCTCGGTGACATTTAATAAACTCAGCCATCTGCTCTTTGAAATCTAAAATATAACAGGACACTGTTCTTATCCAGTAACGAGTAAATTCTCGACCATCTCCCACTTCTGTTTAACCCTTTAAGACCTACCATAGAACCAAGTCCGCCAGAGCTTATAGTATATTTTTACATGCTGTGGAGCCATTTTTTGGAGCATTTCAAGTTGCTATACATCAATACAACCATTATAGCCCAAATTTTAATAATATGTCTGCATTAAGTGCATAGTAATTACATAAATTGCAAAAAAGTGCAATAAACTACAAAAAAAATTGAAAATCGTTTTTGGTTTTTTTAACATATATTTCTAGTTAGAGAAATTTAAGAGGCTTATCCCTCAAAACTGTAAATACAAAAAAGTTGCACAAACTAGTTTCCCACCAAAGGAAATTTATTTTAAGTGTCTTCATAGTTTTATTTTTGAGATACACCAATTTTCATATACTGCAGGAAAAACGAAAAAATATATTATAGTGCAAATTTGCAAAATAACAGCATATTCATCAAAATAAAATATTTCCAGCAGTGCAATATGAGTCCTCAGCATCCCAGAAACGACACAGAAAGTCATGAAGTCAAACATAACTTTTAAAAACACAAGTATAGGCTCATAAGGCCACGATGGTAAAAAACTACATTTCCGCAAAATGACGTCACTTCCGGTTTCGGGCAGGTCATGCCAGACATGCGATACTTCACGCTGATGGACGTAGGAAGTGTTACAAACAGCTGATCGGATCGGCAAAGCGTGTTTCTGGAATATTATGTTTTTGTTGCTGCAAGTGCTTTTTATGCAGTTTTTGCAAAGCTATATGTGGAAGGAAACTGTGACCTAGGACAAGCTGATGGCATAAGAGGTAAGTACAACTCCTCCGGTTTCATATGCAAAAAAAATTATTGCGCTAGCTTACGTGGTTGCAGTGCTACCGGGATTTAAAAATAGTTACGCAAAATGGAGCGTGTCCGCTCCGACCGGCTTTAAAGGGTTAATCAGTTTTCTGTTTGACATTTATTCAGCTGTGTAAAAATTATAACTTTCATCTCAGCCAAACCGATTTACTGAGGAACAAATAAAACACTGAAAAAAGCCAAACAACAATATTTTTAAGTTATCTAAGTGACTTAAATATCATTTTTAACCTGAGTAGCGAAAGACCGCGGGGGGTTTGAAAATGATGTACTGGGAATTTTCGCTGTTTTCGCCGGCTGTAGTGAGCCTTGAACCCCGGCTAGCTAGCTGGTGGGTAACAGACGTCTCCGAAAACGTTGGAGAACTTTTGCAAATATGTGATGTCTTGATAAATGAAGCAGATATGTTAAGTTTACACAGCTACTTCTCGCCAGAAAATATGTTAAAAGTTTATTTTGTGACCCAGAAATAGCAATAAGAGTAACATTAAAACTAAGTAGCTGCCGCCATTGTTGGAAACTGGAATTGGCTGGGCCGCGCTATGAATCCTGGGATAAAGTGGGCCACGAAGGATACACCCAATCCATCCTTCAAATCTGGGGAAATGAAGGACACATTTTTCGGCTGCGTTTGGGGGAGTCTTCGAAATTATACAGCCTACACCGCGTCGCTGTAACGTAATTGGCCTACAAATGCGGCCTCCGAAGGATGCGGCCCCTGAATTTGGACACAGCTACGATACCGGAAACTGCTTCTTCTTCTTCGGGGTTTAATGGCAGCTGGCATCCTTGTACATGCAGTGCTGCCATCTTCTGTTTCAGTCCGTTATTACACTCGTAAATCGTACTACTGATTCCTGCGTCTTTCGGGATCTTACAAAGCTTCAAATGACGCATCGACTATTAAATTAGTTGTCGACGATTTTCATAGTCGACGTAATCGTGACTAGTCAACTAATCATGGCAGCCCTAGTTGTTTTACCAGTTAACATGTCTTGTGACTTACAAAAAGGCACTAACCAACATAATAATACATATTACTGGATATAACCAAACAGATTTTTAAGATGTACTGAGTAATGCTTTAAATATGATGATATGTCATGACATCATGACATTTAAAATGTATAAAATTTTTCATCTGCAGTGAGAGACCACATCAATACTTTCCCAGCTTGCGGCTGTGCATCTACAAACCTGTGTGCAGCTGCCCAAAGCCTGGGTTCGCTACTTTTCATGCAGAGCGTTGGTACCATAACAAGTGGACCAACCTGTACTTCACCCACAGCAACTGTAGCATCAACCACAACCACAGCTGACCCAACCACAACAACAGCGCTACCAACCACAACCACAACTGACCCAACCACAACAACAGTGGCACCAATCACAACAACTGCTGCTCCAACCACAACAACTGCTGCTCCAACAACGACAACAGCTGCTCCAACAACGACAACAGCTGCTCCAACCACGACCACAGGAGTTCCAACTACGACAACTGCACTGACAACAACAACAGCAGTACGAACTACAACCACGACTGAACCAACAAAAACAACGCACCACAACAACAGTGACACCAGCCACAACAAGTGCTGTTCAAACAACGACAACAACTGCTCCAACCACAACAGCTGCCCCACCCACAACATCAGCACACCAACCACAACAACTGCTGCTCCATCTACAACAACAGCTGCTCTGACAACAACAGCAGTGGCACCAACTAAAACTACTGCGGCACCAACCACAACATCAGCTGCCCCAGCCATGACTACAGCTGGCCCAACTTCAACTGCTGTGGCACCAGCTGCATCAACAGCTTCACCAACCACAGCAACAGTGACATCAACCACAACAACTGCTGCTCCAACCAGAACAACTGCTGCTCCAACCACAACAATAACTGCTCAGACCCCAACAGTTGCCCCAAACACAACCACTGCCACACCATCAACAACAACAGCTGAACCGACTACAGTTGCTACACCAACCACCTCCGCACCAACCACGACCACTGCTGCACCAACCAGCACAACTGTTGAGCCAACCACCACAACAGCTGCCCCAACCAAAACAACAGCTGCACTAACCGCCACGACCTCTGCTGCACCAACCATAACCAGTGTTGCATCGCCCACAACCACGGCAGCACCAACCACCACAACTTCTGCACCAACTGGCACAACTTCCGCACCAACCACGACAACAGCTGCACGAACAACCACATCAGCTGCCCTAACCACAACAACAGCTGCACTAACCACCACAACCTCTGCTGCACCAACCATGACCAGTGCTTCATCAACCACAACCATGGCAGCACCAACCACCACAACAGCTTCCCCAACAACCACAACAGCTGCCCCAACCACAACAACAGCTGCACTAACCACCACGACCACTGCTGCACCAACCATCACCAGTGTTGCATCGCCCACAACCACGACAGCACCAACCGCCACAACTTCTGCACCAACCACCACAACTTCTGCACCAATCACGACCACTGTGGCACAAACCACCATGACTGCTGCAGCAGCTACGACCACTGCTGCACCAACCAGCACAACAGCTGTACCAGCCACGACAACTTCTGCACAAAGCACGACCACTGCCATATCAACAAGAACAACAGCTGCATCAGTGACCACAGTTGCTACTCCAATGACAACCACTACTGCACCAACCACCACAGCAGGTGCACCAGTTCCCACAACTCTTGAGCCAACAACTACAACTGCTGCGCCAACCACCACCACCTCTGCACCAACCACAACCACTGCTGCACTAACGACCACAGTTGCTTCACCAACCATGACCACTGCTGCACCAACCACCACAACTGCTGCACCAACAACCACAACTGCTGTGCCAACCACGGCCACCTCTGCCACAACCACAACCATTGCTGCACCAACAGCCACAACAGTTGCACAAACCTCAACAACTGCAGCACCAACAGTCACAACAGCTGCACGAACCACCACAACTGCTGCACCAATCATGACCACTGTGGCACCAACCACCACAACTACTACAGCAACCACTACAACTGCTGCACCAACTTCAATAACAGTTGCACCAACAACCACAACAGCTGCCCCAACCACAAAAACTGCTGCCACAACAACAGCTGCACCAAGCATCACGAACACTGCTGCACCAAACATGACCAGTGGTGCATCTGTCACCACAACAACTGCAGGACCAACCACCACAACAACTGCAACAACTATGACCACTGCTGCACCAACCACCACAACTACAATTACACCAAACACTACAGCAAGTACAACATCAACCAGTACAACAACTTCACCAACTATGACTACTGCTGCACAAACCACCACAACAGCTGCAGCACAAACCATCACAACAATCTCCCTAGGTGCTACAGCAACTGCAGCATCAACCACTACAACTGCTGCACCAATCACGATCACTGCTGTATCAACCACCACAACAATAGCTTCCCCAACCTTGACCACTGGTGTACCAACCACCTCAACAACTGCCCCAACCACAATAACAACTGTTTTAACCATGAAAACTACTACACCAACCACCACAACAGTTGCGCCAACCATTACCAGTGCTGCATCTACTACCACAACAGCTGCAGCACAAACCACCACAACAACCTCCCCAGATGCTACAGCAACTGCAGCACCAGCCAGCACAGCAGCTGCACCAACCACCACAGCACCAACTACAACAACCACCACAACAACAGCCTCCCAAACCACAACCCCTGCTGCCCCAACCACCACAACAGCTGCGCCGACCACAACAACTGGTGAACCAAACATTACAACAATAGCTTTACCAACCACCGCAACAACAGTTTCTCCTACCTCAGCTACTGGTGCACCAACCACCACAACACTTGCATCAACCACAATAACAACTGTTTCAACCATGACAACTACTACACCAACCACAACAACAGCTGCATCAACTACAACAATAGCTGTACCAACCACCACAGCACCAACAACAGCTTCCCCAACCACAACCCCTGCTGCCCCAACCACCACAACAGCGGCACCGACCACAACAACTGGTAAACCAACCATTACAACAACAGCTTTACCTACCACCACAACAACAGTTTCTCCTACCTCGGCCACTGGTGCACCAACCACCACAACACTTGCTTCAACCACAATAACAACTGTTTCAACCATGACAACTACTACACCAACCACAACAACAGCTGCATCAACTACAACAATAGCTGCACAAACCACCAAAACTGCTGCACCAACAACGGCCACTGCTTCAACAACAACAAGCAATGCATCTTCTATTAAAATGAATGTAATTTCTTCTGTTTTTGGAGTCCTTCTCTTTCTCTCGCATGGAAACCCATGAGACCCCTAAAAAACTGTGAAAGGACCTATTGATACACAACCAGTTTACTTCTACTTGTCTTGTATAGTTGGGTTTTTCTTACATCTTATCATATTTAAGTGTCTCGGTAAAAGTGGAGAAATATTTAAGACACTATTACCCTTTCCCAAGTGACTTTAAAAATGTAATTGTTTACATAATGTTTTAAATACAAATATATTTATTTATCTATTTATTAGAGTCATTGTTTAAATGTGTTAAATAAATGTAGTAGTATGCAATGCTATGAGTACAAATAAACATCTATATACTGTACCCATAACTAGTGATCTGGAAAATGTTTGTCATAACTTAATATATCACCAGTGTTCTGTTCCTAAAAAAGAAAAATGAAATGATATAACTATTCAGGACAGCATTCCTAAAACTAGTGCCACTAATAACACCAAAAAACAAAGCAAGAAAACAACCAACTGTGACAGTAATGAAGATATAATATATCTGACATAAGGATGGACTTATTTGTGCAACAATCTCATTGATGAGAAATATAGGAGACAAAAAACGAGCTATGACAATATTTTTGGTTTCTATAATATAATTCATATGAATGTCACTTATTTTCTTGAGTTTTCTCAAATAAGGTCCCACATTTTAATATCCTGCTTGTAGAGCCCATTAAATTACAGAGCAATTTTAGGTGTATGTTACTTAAGATGATATCAGTGTAAAAATGTCAGTCTCTGGTCTACAGTGGCTCTAAAAAGCTCTCATGATTTGTTTCTTTTTTTATAACTTGTATGTACAGTAAAGTAAGTAGTAATAAGTACAGTAACAAAGTACAATTTTCTGGTATCTGTACTTTTTACTTTTACTCCCTACATTTTTACTTCTGTACTTTTTACTTCTTACATTTTCAAAACGGGTTACTTTTGGTTTAAGACATTTGAGGGGAGTGAATATTTCATGTCACTGCAAGCCTTCAAACATCAAACTGATTTGAGCCTAATCATTAAAACATGAAAGACAATTTTGATAGTGTATTAATCGCCACGGATGTTGGATAAAAAAGAGGAAAGAGGCAAAATTGTGTGCCATAATCAGGGGTTAAAATGGGCCAGGTTTTATTATTTTAATCGATTTATTTATTTTTGGCAAAACACTAGAACAATTGTAGGTGTCCATCTAGCTAGCCCTAAAGAAGAGGAGTAAAAAGGGATTCAGGTTTTTTAAGTGGTGGGCAATTTCAACTGCAACATTACTGTCAGCTCTCCAGGGCCGTGCAGAGATGTTTAATAAGGGGCACAACAAACCAGGCTCAATAACAACAACCCACATTCATCAAGAATCTAATTTGGAATTGCATCATACTACATCACTGTCATCAGGTAGGGACAATGCAAAGCAAATGCAGCCTGTGTTTTACCTGATGGGGTACAATGTTGCTGTTGAGGAGTTGCTGTTCCTTCTGCCGAAGGATGTTGGAGGGCACAGCTGTGTTGATCTGAGACTGTAGACATTAAAAAGATAGGAGAGGTGATTTCTGATTAAACAAGTGTTATGAGATAATAATAAAATGCAAAGGTTGTCCCACCCTTGCCCTTCCGCCCACCAATATGAGTCATGGTCTGAGTAACCTTTTCAGGCCAGTCACACACAGACTCGGTACTTAGACCAAGTTCTTTGTACTACTTCCAAGCACTTTGGAACCTGTTCTCTAATGTGTGCCTTTTCTATTGTCCTATTAACCCTTGTGCTCCCCTTTGGGGCAGCTCCGGACCCCGGGGATCCCAGAGTACCCCTGGGTCGCATTTCACAGGCCGTGCATCAGGGTTGGCTCCTGCGCCCCATACACCCACGTTTCCCTCCCTGAATGCCACTCCCATTTCAATTTTTCTCCTAGTTTCAGGCAGGCTCTATCATGTTCGTCCATGGGAGGCCGCTGTTAACCCTTGTGCTCCACTTCGGGGCAGCCCCAGACCCCGGGGGTCCCAAAGTACCCCACCCTCAGTAGAGACAGGTGAATGAAAATGAAAAAAACAGAACGATCATTTGGGGTTGAAGAGTGCCCCAGAGCGATTCTAATGGGTTCGTCAGGGGATCGGGAAAGAAAACGTAGCACTTGGGGGCCACGCACAGAAGCTGCTGCGGCAGCGTGGGGGTCATTGATACCCCAGTACATAAAAATGAAGCATAATCACAATAATGATAATAATGATAATAATGATAATAATAATAAGAAGAAGAAGAAGAAGAAGAAGAAAAAGAAGAATAAAGAACACAGACGCTTCTGAGTTTTATTTTATTTTATTTAAAATTACACTCACGATACAACTGAGGCAATCTGGAAGGCCATACCTTTTAGGGACATGCGCAATAGGGAGGGTGCGTTTTTAAAATGCCCCCCCTCCCCCCCGGGGCTGTATTTTTGATTACAATATCAACAAACTGTCCGTGTTTCAGGTGCTTGGTGCTGTACAGCGCCTTCGGTGGCTGTGAATACATGATCAGGAGACGTTGAATGGAAGGAATGAAATGCGGCGTGAGGAGTCTTTTCCTGATGCTGTAATAATGTTCAGCGTAAAAGTCATCCTCCAAGTGTCACAGCGGGATGGAACGGACACACACGCAGGCTCTGAGTTGGGAAACACAAGAATCTTTATTACAGCACACCAGGTGATCTATTTACAGAGGTGAGGGGGAAGCCGGGCTCCGGGGGTCCACACACAAAGGGAAAAGACGCTGAAAGTCCACACGCACTCCGTCCACTCCTCACGCTCCTCTCCACACTCCACAGAAAACACGATGACGTACTCCACTCCTTGCACACTCAATCACTCAGGAAACACAGGGGTTGGTCCAGGGAATGCGGGTCGGCAACGGTCCAGCGACGAGAAACACAGAGCTGCCGTCTTATAAAGGAGCTGGAACACTCTCGTAAAGAGCCACAGGTGCGTGATGGCGACCAGGTGCGTGGACCAAGGGCAGAAGCCCACAGGTGAGCTCCGCCCTGGCAGAGGGAGGAGGGAAAGAGAGGAAGGGAGAGAGCAGGAACAAAATGAAAAACATATGTAGCCATACTGAGCTGACCGGGTAGGTCAGGGACCCTGACACCAAGACTCGCAGACACTCGTGTTGTCTCTGGCTGGGGTGATTGGTCTTGCACCCGTTGCATGCTTCGGTGCGGTACTCGTTGATCACTAGGTCGAGTAGGTGATACACCTACGCAGTTTTCACGGTATCGACGAGTAAAGAAGACGCCCAACCGTCAAGCTCGCCGTCTTTAACTGAGAATATCCAAGGGCTCCACCGAGCCCCATGAGAACATAAGATGTAAAGTACGCTCCTGTGCCAAATAATCCCAGGGAAGCGAGGCGGAAGAATTTACACCGCTCCTTCAATTCGATCCTCTCCTCTTCTTCCCTTTTTCTTTGTTCTTCCTCCTTTCTCCTCTTCAGCCTTTCTCCTTCGAGTTTCTTCTGGGCCACCTTATACATCTCGTTGGTGTAGTGGTTTCCTCCATTGAAATCCACCATTTCATCTATTTCATCCAAAAGACAGCCCCAGAGTGTCGATCACAGCGATATTTCTTCCGTCTTCGCCCTCTGCCTCTTTTCTGAGACAGCCGTCGGTGACAGACTCAGGCGAAACGTCTTCTTTGAAAGCGTTCGCATCCCCCAGGATGGTGTTTCCGGATGCACTCTTTCCCGATCCTGTTTTACCGACCAGAAGGAGTCTCAGTTCTTCACGGGTCGCAGAGCCTGCGGGGTTGGGGAAATGATAGTAACATTTGAATCATTCTAGAAAAAAAAAAACATAAAACACTACGTTACACTAGGCTATTCTTTTGTTATCTTTGTATTGATGTTGACAGCAAGCAGTTTGTCCACATAAAGCGAGTACCACAAGCAGCACACATCCCTGGATCCGGCCTTTGGTCACCAACATTTTCAGTAAGCTAAGAAAAGAAGAAATAAAAAAAGAGGTGAAATTAAGGCACATTCAAGGAAAGTATTTCAGATCAGATTAGCAAGTTAAACCACACTGAAAATACACGTTGAATAAACCATGGCCCCAAACTGGTCGGTTGTCCCATGTGTTTCCCCCGTAGCTGCTCCGGGCGCACACACAATGAGCCCTGGTTTCGCGACGCAGGCGTAGCAACAACCTCCTTCTACTCCTCACTGCCTCCTGTATGTGTGTGTGTGTGTGTGTGTGTGTAGGAGGTACTGGGTTCCTCACAGACGGTGGTGTTCCCGAAACCCACCCTCCCCAAAGCTAAGGGCTCGCCAGCGAGGCGCGTGAGAGCGAGGAAAATGTTTTAAAAAAGGGAAAGGAGGATGAGGAGACACTGAGGGTCCGAGGTCTAAACGGAAGGCTGTGTTCAGGTAACCCGCCCTCCGCAGACCTAAGCGTACGCTAGCGAGGCTCTTGAGAACGATGTAAAGGGAGCAAGGATGAGGAGGAGGCAAGGAGTGTCTGAAGTCCAAACGGAGGGCGGTGTTCATGTAATAGGCAGGCCACATAGCTGGTCTTTCACTAGCGAGGCAGATGAGAACGAAGGCGAGGGAGCAAGAAGGACGAGGGGAATGGAGAGCCCCAGGTCCAACTGGAGGGTGGTGTTCACATAATAGGCAGGCCAAGCAACTGCTCTTTCACTAGCGAGGCGCTTGAGAACGATGTAGAGGGAGTAAGGAGTACGAGGAGCAACGGAGAGCCCGAGGTCCAACTAGAGGGCGGTGTTCGCGAAACCAGCCATCCGCAGACCTAAGCGTACGCTCGCAAAGAGCATAAACGGAGGGCCGTGTTCACATAATGGGCAGGCCAAATGGCTGCTCTTTCACTAGCAAGGCACTTGAGAATAATAAGAGGGAGCAAGGAGGATGAGGAGCAACGCAGACCCCGAGGTCCAACTGGAGGGCGGTGTTCGTGTAATAGGCAGGCCAAACAGCTTCTCTTTCACTAGCGAGGCACTTGAGAACGATGTAGAGGGAGCAAGGAGGATGAGGAGCAACGGAGAGCCCGAGGTCCAACTGGAGGGTGGTGTTTGCGTAATAGGTAGGCCAAACAGCTTCTCTTTCACTAGCGAGGAGCATGAGAGCGATGAAGAGGGAGCAAGGAGGACGAGGAGGCATGGAGAGCCCGAGGTCCAACTGGAGGGTGGTGTTCGCGTAATAGGCAGGCCACACAGCTGCTTTTTCACTAGCGAGGTGCATGAAAACGAAGGAGAAAGAGCAAGGAGGACGAGGAGCAACGGAGATCCCGAGGTCCTCACCGAAGGGGGTGTTCGCGAAACCGGCCCTCCACAGACCTAAGCATACACTAGCGAAGAGCATAAACGGAGGGCGGTGTTCGCGTAATAGGCAGGCCAAACAGCTGCGCTTTCACTAGCGAGGCACTTGAGAATGATGGAGAGAGAGCAAGGAGGACACGGAGGCACGGAAAGCCCGAGGTCCTCACTGACGGGGGTGTTCGCGAAACCGGCCCTCCGGAGACCTAAGCGTATGCTAGCGAGGAGCATGAGAACGATGTAGAGGGAGCAAGGATGAGGAGGAGGCAAGGAGTTTCTGAAGTCCAAACGGAGGGCGGTGTTTGCGTAATAGGCAGGCCAAGCAGCTGCTCTTTCACTAGCGAGGCACTTGAGAGCAATGTAGAGGGGGCAAGGAAGACAGGGAGCAACGGAGATCCCAAGGTCCTCACCGAAGGGGGTGTTCGCGAAACCCGCCCTCCGCAGACCTATGTGTACGCTAGCGAGGAGCATCAGAACGATGTAAAGGGAGCATAGATGAGGAGGAGGCAAGGAGTGTCTGAAGTCCAAACAGAGAGTGGTGTTCGCGTAATAGGCAGGCCAAGCAGCTGCTCTTTCACTAGCGAGGCGCAGGAGAACGATGGAGAAGGAGCAAGGAGGACAAGGAGCAACGGAGAGCTCGATGTCCTCACCGACGGCG
This sequence comes from Perissodus microlepis, assembly GCF_051167445.1. Taxonomy (NCBI): domain Eukaryota; kingdom Metazoa; phylum Chordata; class Actinopteri; order Cichliformes; family Cichlidae; genus Perissodus; species Perissodus microlepis. Next base: position 25,963,108 of record NC_140477.1, on the reverse strand, counting down.
GTTTTCGCAAAACCCACCCTCTGCAAACCTAAGCGTACTCTAGCGAGGAGCGTGACAAGGATGTAGAGGGAGCAAGGAGGACGAGGAGGCTCGGAGAGCCTGAGGTCCAACTGGAGGGCGGTGTTCGCGTAATAGGCAGGCCAAGTAGCTGCTCTTTCACTAGCGAGGCGCAGGAGAACGATGGAGAAGGAGCAAGGAAGACGAGGAGCAACGGAGAGCCCGTGGTCCTCACTTAGGCCCATTTACGCGTAACCCAAGGCCCATCCGGCAAAGCGCTCACCTGCGAGGAGCAGGAGAACGGAGCAGAAGGAGGTCGCAGGACGGGGAGGCAGGGAGAGTCCGAAGTCCTCACTTAGGCCGGTTTATGCGAACACTGCCGAGAAGGAGACATTGATGATGATGATGATGATGATGAGGTGAAGTTGAGAGTTGTTTGCTCCGGCGGTTCGGGGTCCCTCCAAACCCCAGTGTTTGCCATCGTAACTTACGAATTACCCCATCGCAATTACAAAGGGGTCACAGTGTACCCACGGAGCAGAGAGCACCCCCGGTCCTCATGAAGGCCGGTTTACGCGTAACCCAGGGCCCATTCGGCTAAGCGCTTGCCTTCGAGGAGCAGGAGAACGGAGCAGAAGGAGCAAGGAGAACTAGGAGGCTGGGAGAGTCCGAGGTCCTCACTTATGCCGGTTTACGCGTAACCCGGGGCCCGTCCGGCTAAGCCCTCCCCTGCGAGGAGCAGGAGAACGGAGCAGAAGGAGGTCGCAGGAGGGGGAGGCAGGGAGTGTCCGAAGTCCTCACTTAGGCCGGTTTACGCGAACACTGCCGAGAAGGAGACATTGATGATGATGATGATGATGATGTGAAGTTGAGAGTTGTTTGCTCCAGCGGTTCGGGGTCCCTCCAGACCCCAGTGTTTGCCATCGTAACTTACGAATGTGCATTGGGGTTGCGAATTACCCCATCGCGATTACAAAGGGGTCACAGTGTACCCACGGAGCAGAGAGTACCCCCAGTCCTCATGAAGGCCGGTTTACGCGTAACTCGGGGCCCATTCGGCTAAGCACTTGCCTGCGAGGAGCAGGAGAACGGAGCAGAAGGAGGTCGCAGGAGGGGGAGGCAGGGAGTGTCCAAAGTCCTCACTTAGGCCGGTTTACGCGAACACTGCCGAGAAGGAGACATTGATGATGATGATGATGATGATGTGAAGTTGAGAGTTGTTTGCTCCAGCGGTTCGGGGTCCCTCCAGACCCCAGTGTTTGCCATCGTAACTTACGAATGTGCATTGGGGTTGCGAATTACCCCATCGCGATTACAAAGGGGTCACAGTGTACCCACGGAGCAGAGAGTACCCCCAGTCCTCATGAAGGCCGGTTTACGCGTAACTCGGGGCCCATTCGGCTAAGCACTTGCCTGCGAGGAGCAGGAGAACGGAGCAGAAGGAGGAAGGAGAACTAGGAGGCAGGGAGAGTCCGAGGTCCTCACTTAGGCCGGTTTACGCGTAACCCGGGGCCCGTCCGGCTAAGCCCTCCCCTGCGAAGAGCAGGAGAACCGAGGAGCAGGAGGTAGGAGGACTGGGATGTTGGAGGCGTCCGAGGTCCTCATGGAGGCAAGTTTACGCGAACACTGCCCTCTGCAAAGCTAAGCGTCCGACAGCAAGGCACAGGAGAACCGAGGAGAAGGAGGAAGGAGGACGGGGACTCAGGGAGAGTCCGAGGTCCTCACTTAGGCTGGTTTACGCGAACACTCTCGAGAAGGAGACGATGATGATGATGATGATGATGATGATGATATGAAGTTGAGAGTTGTTGCCGTGGTGCTTGGTGGTCCCTCCAGACCCCAGTGTTTGCCATCGTAACTTACGAATGTCCATTGGGGTTGTGAAATACCCCATCGTGGGTACACTTTGACCCCATAGTAATCGTGGAGTAGAGAGCAACCCCGGTCCTCGCGAAGGCTGGTTTACGCGTAACCCGAGGCCCATAAGGCTAAGCACTCACCTGCGAGGAGCAGGAGAACGGAGCAGAAGGAGGAAGGAGGACTAGGACGCAGGGAGAGTCCGAGGTCCTCACTTAGGCCCGTTTACGCGAACAGTGCCGAGAAGGAGACGATGATGATGATGATGATGATGTGAAGTTGAGAGTTGTTTCCTCCGGGGGTTCGGGGTCCCCCCATACCCCAGTGTTTGCCATCGTAACTTACGAATGTGCATTGGGGTTGCGAAATACCCCATCGTGGGTACACTTTGACCCCTTAGTAATCGCGGAGCAGAGAGCACCCCCGGTCCTCGCGAAGGCCAGTTTACGCGTAACCCGGGGCCCACCTGGCTAAGTGCTCCCCTGCGAGGAGCAGGAGAAAGGAACAGAAGGAGGTAGGAGGACTAGAAGAAAGGGGGAGTCCGAGGTCCTCACGGAGGCCTGTTTACACGTAACTCGGGGCCCATCCGGCAAAGCGCTCACCTGCAAGGCGCAGGAGAACGGAGCAGAAGGAGGAAAGAGGACAGGGAGTCAGAGAGAGTCCGAGGTCCTCGCTTAGGCCGGTTTATGCGTAACCCGGGGCTGATCCGGCAAGGTGCTCGCCTTCGAGGAGCAGGAGAACAGATCAGAAGGAGGAAGGAGGACTAGGAGGCAGGGAGAGTCCGAGGTCCTCACTTAGGCCGGTTTACGTGTAACCTGGGCCCGTCCGGCTAAGCCCTCCCCTGCGAGGAGCAGGAGAACCGAGGAGCAGGAGGTAGGAGGACAAGGATGCAGGGGGCGTCCGAGGTCCTCATAGAGGCCAGTTTACGCGAACACTGCCTTCTGCCAAGCTAAGCGTCTGACAGCGAGGCACAGGAGAACCGAGGAGAAGGAGGGAGGACTAGGAGGCAGGTAGTGTCCGAGGTCCTTACTTAGGCCGGTTTACGCGAACACTGCCAAGAAGGAGACGATGATGATGATGATCCCTCCAGACCCCAGTGTTTGTCATCGTAACTTACGAATGTGCATTGGGGTTGCGAAATACCCCACCGCCATTACTAAGGGGTCACAGTGTACCCATGGAGTAGAGAGCACCCCCTGTCCTCGCGAAGGCCGGTTTACGCGTAACTTGGGGCCCACCCGGCTAAGCGCTTGCCTGCGAGGAGCAGGAGAATGGAGCAGAAGGAGGTAGGAAGGCGGCAGGGAGAGTCTGAGGCCCTCAAGGAGGGCGGTTTACGCGAACTCTGCCCTCTGTAAAGCCAAGCGTCCAACAGCGAGGCCCAGGAGAACTGAGGAGAGGGCCGGTTTACGTGAAGACTACCCTCTGTAAAGCTGAGCGTTTGCAAGCGCAGGGTAGAAGGACCAAGGAGAAGGAGGAAGGAGACGATGATGATGATGATGATGATGATGATTATGTGAAGTTGAGAGATGTTTGCTCCGGTGGTTCGGGGTCCCTCGAGACCCCACTATTTGCCATCGTAACTTACGAATGTGGTGTGGGGTGGCGAAATACCCCATCATGATCACTAAGGGGTCACAGAGTACCCACGGAGCACGGAGCGCCCGCGGTCCCCACTTGGGCCGGTATACGCGTAACCCGGGGCCCATCCGGTTAAGCGCTCGCCTGCGGGGAGCAGGAGAATGGGGGAGAAGGAGGAAGGAGGTCGAAGAGGAACGGAGAGTCCGAGGTCCTCACTGAGGCCGGTGTACACGAACACTCTCGAGAAGGAGACGATGATGATGATGTGAAGTTGAGAATTGTTGCCGTGGCGCTTTGGGGTCCCTCCAGACCCCAAGGTTTGCCATCGTAACTTGCGCGATCGATGGAGGGTTACAACCAATTAGGTGCCTTTGTCCGACGCTGTGACGAGACCTGCTTGACCCCCATCTGCCTCCACCGCGAACCGGCGCCCTGTTTCGCGACGAGACCTGGGTCCGCGCTGCCGGGGTCTACGTGACCCCCCCCTTCTTTTTTTTTTTTGGTCCAGGGCGCACAAGGGTTAACTTGTGGCAAGTATAAAACTTTCTAAAAGTAAACACAGGATAGCCTATAGCTCTTCTCTGTTCATAAATTATTTAATAAATGACCAACGTACCAACTTAATCTGCCCTACAGAAACCTTATAGCACAACTATAAATGTTAGTTTAAATTACTTAGCAATTCAGAGAAATTAATTTGATAAGAATCAATGATAAGGGAATTTATAAGAATTTACCAATTCCGATTCCATTATCAATATCAACTATGAATTCAATTCTCTTATCGAATCTCATTAGGTTATCATTGGCTCCACTTTGAGTGTTACCATCAATACCAAGCAGCAATGAAGACATTTTGAACTGCATGCTCTATGGTCAAAGGTTTGACGGAAGTATTCCCCGTCACTCCTGTGATCAGTTTTAGGGCCATTACTCAAAAAGGAATTATTTACACATATTACACAGTACACTTTTCTTAAAAGTAATGCAGTACTTTTCTTAATTACTCCCAGGAAAAATTAATTTGTTATACTACTCCTTACATTACTTTCATGTTTCTCTGTAAAATGACGTGAAACGCATTGTCTCATAATTGCCATTTACCAAAATAAGCCTATAGACTACAGTCCCACGCACAAACAAATAACTATTCTAATGAGGCAATAAATAGGACTAGGGATGGGTATCATTTAGGTTTTATCCGATACCGGTGCCAAACCGGTACTTTTGAAACGGTGCCGGTGCTTAAACGGTGCTTAAACCGGTGCTTAAAGAATGGAAAACACAAAATTGGTCCAAAAACCTCTCATGTTCAGCTGTTTTTTTGTAAAAAGATAACAATGTTAGCCTTTTCTGCAGCTATAGGGGATTTATGGCATCACTCTTGGCTGGAAGCAGTGCTTAAACAATGGAAAAAACACAAATTTTGTCCAAAAACCTCTCATGTTTAACTGTTTTCCACTTTTTCTTTGGTCATTTTAGCCTTTTTGGCCAGGGTGAAGGGAGTATCTGCCATCAAACAAGAAGACAGCCGCATGTAGCTATGATGATGTTTGCTAGTTCACCTTACATGCATTAATTTAATAACGTGGTTAGCCTACTCAACGTAAATTACACACGAACAACATTAAGCTACTCACGCAGAGAAGAACGGCTGCTGCTGCCGTCATCATCCGTCATCATTCTGCTACACTGGCAGGGCTAGGGGCCAGGACTCTACTCTTCGGGTTCTTGGGGGATGTTGCTAACTCCGGGTCCGATAACAGGCACCACAGCTGCAGTAGATGTGCTCGGTGTGAGGTCTCGCAGCAAGCTATCAAATACGGTGTATTTCTCGGCTTTTAAAAAAAACGCTATGCGTCGCCAGGTGTTTCATCAGATTTGAGGTGTTACCTCCTTTGACAGTATCACAGTATCAGCTTAAAGCACTTGTTGCAGGCTGCTGAGTTTGCATATTTTGCTGTGAAGTACAGCCAGACTTTTGACCGCTTCACCTTGGGCATTTTTAATCTGTAGCTCTGCTCTAAAAGAACGTACGTACCTGGCCCCGCCTACTATCCTCGGAAACGTAAAATGATTGGCTAGAATCTAAAGTGTATCACAGCTCAGGAAAAAAAAGCACCGAAATAAAGCACCGAAATTTGCGCTGCTTTTCGGTCTGGTTACTACCGTTTATGTCAGAACCGGTGCCACCATGGCACCGGATACCGGTACCCATCCCTAAATAGGACCTTTCTTTTTGTATTGACATAAGAACACAGATGGCACAAAGCAAAAATGCAAACCAATACAAAGAAACTTTAAAAAAGAAACAAGAATAGGTAGAAACAGAGACAATTAGCATGACTCTTCATCGCTGCATTTGTTAACTGTTGAAGTTTTTGGGTCTGGCTGTTGGGCTGGTGTTGGGATTAGCTCAGGTTTAACATTATTCTGGGGCTTTGGCTAACTTAGCATTAGCGTGCTGTTTGTGCAGGTACTTGCAAAGAGCTGAAGTTTTGTTAGGAGCATAATGCAGCTGTTTTTGTCCTGGATGCAGTTTACCATCACAGTCTCATTCTCTTCTGGAATAAAACATAAGCAAAATGTCTATATCCATGCTGTAGACTGTGCTGATATTTTTCTCCTCCTGCACACAAACTAAAACCAAAGTGGGATCGATAGGCAAACAGACAAAGAAATTACAAGAAATTGAACTAGTGGGTTTCCCATTCCTAATCCCAAGTCATAATAACTGTCAGAAAAATCAAGGATGATTGACAACAATCTTCCACTCCAGCTTATTAATCAACCATAGAACCAGACAGAATTCTAATTGATTTGAAGTTTGAGTCTTATCCTTGTTCACCCTTTCATGTATGCCATAGAAACATAACATGTGACAGCAATCCCTGAAAACCCTCTTTTGTCTGATCATTTCTTAGTAACATTTACATTTACTCTAACAAATTACACAGAAGTGGGAAAAAGTGTTTGTTGCTATGACACTATTCATCACTGGTTGAAGAAAATAAGAACCCCTTAAACAGGCGTTTAGGGTCAGACAAAAAATAAAATAAAATAAAAAATGACACAACCTGAAATTCATACACACTTCAAATGCAGATGACAAGCCTAAATGATGCACAACAGGAGACAATTGTCATTCATTTAATTTTAGAAATGAACGTAACTGTTTACCCTTTTTTGTTTTGACAGTATTAAATGCTGGATTAAAAGGGTGTGGGACCTGTACTTACGTCATGATTTTGCAAAAGAGTGAACTGCATGTTTGGAATTTACAAAATGTAAACACACCCAGTCTGTTCAGCATATAATTATATATTATATAATTTATAACGTAACCATTAAAGTCTATAATTTAGAACACAGAGTAACAGAGAACCCAAAATAGAGTAATGAAGAGGAAAAAGCAAAAAAGGACTATTTAAATTTGCTATATCAAGAGACAGGCACTTGCGGTGGCAAGGAAGGAAATGCTTCTAATTCCATTTCCTGAAAACTAAAAATTGTTTCCTCATTTTTTGTTTTCAGTCCTGCTTGCCTTACTTGTCCTGACAGAATGCCACTCCCAGTGCTACGTATTGTATGTTTGCCTATTTAGCTGCAGTAATAAAGTCTACTATTTCTACAAATATTACCATCACCTGGATGACTGAGAACCTATACAGACATAGAAATTACTATGTCTGCGTAGGTTACAATGCAGATAGACATTAAACACATAAAGAGAGTAAAAACAAACCAACAAACAAAAAACAGCACTTTTCTTTATGTATTTAATAAGTTAAAAAAAATTCCTTTCTAGGAAAATGCTTCCTAGAAAGTAGGTAGTGCTTATTATCCAATTCAAGCTACACTTATACTTTTCCAGCCAAAGGTTAATTATCATTTCTTTAGAATGATCATTATTTTAACTTCTAATTAGAGTTGATTGGGATAAAGTGATCGATAGAGGAAATTCTACTTCAGTCGTTAAACAAAGTGGAGGAAAGGCGTTACACTCAGTAACTATCCAGCAGGTAAATAAAAGAAAATAAGATTTAATGTATAGACTATGGAGCAGTTATCCTGCACAGGTCAAATTATTATGGTGAAGTATTCACAGGGTGATCTACTAGCAGTGTGGTGTAATTTAGACTCAAAGACCCAGCAAGTTCACTTCAGTAATGTACAGTGTTCTGCCAGGAGGAGCCCAAACTAACATCTCAAAAAAATGAGCAGACCAGGTAAGGTCGCTGAGGGAGCGAGTAATAACCTATTAACAAAAAAAGGTTTCAATTCAATTTGATTCAATTTTTTTATACAGCACCAAACCACAACGACAGTCATCTCAAGACACTTTATATTGTAAGATCGACCCTACAATAATATAACACAGAAAACCTCAACAATCATATGACCCTATGAGCAAGCGCTTTGGCAACAGTGGGAAGGAAAAACTCGCTTTTAACAGGAAAAATCCTCCAGCAGAACCACACTCTGCCATCTGCTGCATTTAGTCGGGGATGAGAGGAGGAATTCAGGACAAGACCCAAGGACCATGACAACATTGTTTGTGTGTGCACGCATTTTTTATTTGTTTGTTTGTTGGGGTCTTTTTGCCCAGCTGTCATATTGTAATATTCAGACTTTATTATGTAGCACATTAACACGGTTTCATTAATATTTTGGCAGACATTTCCCTTTGGTTTTTTTATGCATGAATATGGAGAAATGGTTTGCTGAAAAGACAAGTTAGTTCAATAAAATTACTCTCTGTTTCAAAACGGTATTTATGAAGAACAGAAATGAGTGGGGCTTGGGTATAAACACTCAGCGTAAGGATCAAGTGAAGAATTTTAGGATAGAGCTAACGTCTTGACATCACAGGCATAACTTAATTTCACCTAGAAGCAGCTATCTTAATGACATCAGGCATAAAACATACGCTGCTTTTTTTGTCATTGAATTTAGACATTAATTTAACTGTGTATCGCCAGCTTTGTAAATGACATTCTCAGTTACTTTGCCTGCCTAAAATATAACAATAAGGACATGGGATAAAGTAAGATGTGTATTTTGTTGTCCATCTTTTGCACATTATAATTTCAATTATGCAGGCATCTGACATTAAATTGTTTGAAGGCTTGTGTAATATCATTCGTAGAACCCTCCTCTTTTTTCCCCTAAGTCCTTAATTATTCCCCTCCCCAACCTTGAAGATTTGTCAGGTAAAGGTCAGGTTAGGAAAAGGAGGTACTTCTAAATGCATTCTGTGTGTTAAAACAAAAATGCCAAGGAGGAAAGACATAAGCCATATTATGCCACTCCAGCTTATTAATCAACCATAGAACCAGACAGAATTCTAATTGATTTGAAGTTTGAGTCTTATCCTTGTTCACCCTTTCATGTATGCCATAGAAACATAACATGTGACAGCATTCCCTAAAAACCCTCTTTTGTCTGATCATTTCTTTGTAACATTTACATTTACTCTAACAAATTACACAGAAGTGGGAAAAAGTGTTTGTTGCTATGACACTATTCATCACTGGTCGAAGAAAATAAGAACCCCTTAAACAGGCGTTTAGGGTCAGACAAAAATAAAAAATAAAAAAAATAAACCTATAATAATAATAAATAAACCTGAAATTCTTACACAATTCAAATGCAGATGACAAGCCTAAATGACACACAACAGGAGACAATTGTCATTCATTTAATTTTAGAAATGAACGTAACTGTTTACCCTTTTTTGTTTTGACAGTATTAAATGCTGGATTAAAAGGGTGTGGGACCTGTACTTACGTCATGATTTTGCAAAAGAGTGAACTGCATGTTTGGAATTTACAAAATGTAAACACACCCAGTCTGTTCAGCATATAATTATATATTATATAATTTATAACGTAACCATTAAAGTCTATAATTTAGAACACAGAGTAACAGAGAACCCAAAATAGAGTAATGAAGAGGAAAAAGCAAAAAAGGACTATTTAAATTTGCTATATCAAGAGACAGGCACTTGTGGTGGCAAGAAAGGAAATGCTTCTAATTCCATTTCCTGAAAACTAAAAATTGTTTCCTCATTTTTTGTTTTCAGTCCTGCTTGCCTTACTTATCCTGACAGAATGCCACTCCCAGTGCTACGTATTGTATGTTTGCCTATTTAGCTGCAGTAATAAAGTCTACTATTTCTACAAATATTACCATCACCTGGATGACTGAGAACCTATACAGACATAGAAATTACTATGTCTGCGTAGGTTACAATGCAGATAGACATTAAACACATAAAGAGAGTAAAAACAAACCAACAAACAAAAAACAGCACTTTTCTTTATGTATTTAAAAAGTTAAAAAAAATTCCTTTCTAGGAAAATGCTTCCTAGAAAGTAGGTAGTGGTTATTTTCCAATTCAAGCTACACTTATACTTTTCCAGCCAAAGGTTAATTATCATTTCTTTAGAATGATCATTATTTTAACTTCTAATTAGAGTTGATTGGGATAAAGTGATCGATAGAGGAAATTCTACTTGTTAAACAAAGTGGAGGAAAGGCGTTACACTCAGTAACTATCCAGCAGGTAAATAAAAGAAAATAAGATTTAATGTATAGACTATGGAGCAGTTATCCTGCACAGGTCAAATTATTATGGTGAAGTATTCACAGGGTGATCTACTAGCAGTGTGGTGTAATTTAGACGCAAAGACCCAGCAAGTTCACTTCAGTAATGTACAGTGTTCTGCCAGGAGGAGCCCAAACTAACATCTCAAAGAAATGAGCAGACCAGGTAAGGTCGCTGAGGGAGCGAGTAATAACCTATTAACAAAAAAAGGTTTCAATTCAATTTGATTCAATTTTTTTATACAGCACCAAACCACAACGACAGTCATCTCAAGGCACTTTATATTGTAAGATCGACCCTACAATAATATAACACAGAAAACCTCAACAATCATATGACCCTATGAGCAAGCGCTTTGGCAACAGTGGGAAGGAAAAACTCGCTTTTAACAGGAAAAATCCTCCAGCAGAACCACACTCTGCCATCTGCTGCATTTAGTCGGGGATGAGAGGAGGAATTCAGGACAAGACCCAAGGACCATGACAACATTGTTTGTGTGTGCACGCATTTTTTATTTGTTTGTTTGTTGGGGTCTTTTTGCCCAGCTGTCATATTGTAATATTCAGACTTTATTATGTAGCACATTAACACGGTTTCATTAATATTTGTATTTTGGCAGACATTTCCCTTTGGTTTTTTTATGCATGAATATGGAGAAATGGTTTGCTGAAAAGACAAGTTAGTTCAATAAAATTACTCTCTGTTTCAAAACGGTATTTATGAAGAACAGAAATGAGTGGGGCTTGGGTATAAACACTCAGCGTAAGGATCAAGTGAAGAATTTTAGGATAGAGCTAACGTCTTGACATCACAGGCATAACTTAATTTCACCTAGAAGCAGCTATCTTAATGACATCAGGCATAAAACATACGCTGCTTTTTTTGTCATTGAATTTAGACATTAATTTAACTGTGTATCGCCAGCTTTGTAAATGACATTCTCAGTTACATTGCCTGCCTAAAATATAACAATAAGGACATGGGATAAAGTAAGATGTGTATTTTGTTGTCCATCTTTTGCACATTATAGTTTCAATTAGGCAGGCATCTGACATTAAATTGTTTGAAGGCTTGTGTAATATCATTCGTAGAACCCTCCTCTTTTTCCCCTAAGTCCTTAATGATTCCCCTCCCCAACCTTGAAGATTTGTCAGGTAAAGGTCAGGTTAGGAAAAGGAGGTACTTCTAAATGCACTCTGTGTGTTAAAACAAAAATGCCAAGGAGGAAAGACATAAGCCATATTATGTCTTACTGTTTCTGTCCATAAATCTGGCAAGGATTAAACCAAGTTCTATCATTCTGCATTAAGAAATATTATTCACAAAGGGAAAACATTTAAGACACTTTCCAGGAAATTCACTAATTGGAAAACAAGAGCAGTGTTGGTTCCTGGTGCATTACGACAGGTGTTATGTAACTACATTCTTTATGCTCATTGTAATATAAGTGTGCATAAAGTGAAACTGGTATCTCTTCATAGTGTCCTTAACTGGGAGGACAGCTCTTTTCTCAAGTTTGGAGTGGAGGAAAATCAGAACGTGTTCTTAGGTTCTACACTCAGATAAGCAAATATATGTAGATGCAAGATTGCTTTTAGTGGGGAGCTACAGGCAAGAGACACAGGAAAAAACTTGGAGCCACTCAATCATCTTACCGTAGGGGAGCTTTTCCCAAAATGAGTGCTGCAGCTCACTTTAAAAACCAGAAAATAAATCCCAATACTTTGTATTGGATACATCTTGGATATAGCAAAACATTAAGTAGCTTCAGTCCAGAGAGTAAAGAGTCTCATGAAAACAGCTATTGAACAACAAGAACAACCAGAATCTAAAATAAAACCATCCTGCATGAAAATCAACACTCTTTGTTGTCCTTTTACAGATGCACAAAACACACACAAAACAGAAGCCAAAATCTAAAAAAAAGAAAAAACAAAACAAAACATGACGTGCCTAGGGCAGGGGTGTGTGTGCCTGTGACACACACGCAGACCCGATACAAAGAATACCTTATGTTTGATTTCCAGCATGCTATTATTAAGATACAAATAGATTATACCTCAACATGAGAGGGTGCAGCAATGTCATCAGAAAGCAGAACTGTGCTGTGAGAATAACAATTCCCATGTTTGCTATTATTTAACTTATTACACTAAATACTTTCAAATATTTTAAGCTTTTATTAGAGTCACAGTATCATCTGTACTTGGTGATGTGTGCAAACTGTCAAAGTAACATGTTATTAGCAAAATGAACAAAGTGCAAAATATACTTGTCAGTTTATGAAAAATAAAACAGAAATGTTTGAGCTAAAATATACTTAACTACAGCAATGGAGTAAAAGTGCAGTTCCTTCACTTTACAAATATTAATGTGATACTCAAAGTGAGACTGCTACCACACCTGCTGCTGCAGCAGTTTAAAGCATCTGTCTGATTAATTTCACTGAACAGATCGGTTACCTGGTTTATCAACATCACAGATTAGCAGGAACAACAAAAGTACAAGTGAGCCATGAGTCTAGTGATATTACATCTGCATTATAATTTGCAGATCACAGTGGCTCTATAAAGGCAAAATGTTTGAAACAATGGTGTCGCATCACAACAACAAGAATAGCAGTGCATTTAATCATGAGGGGGGAAAAGCATCATGATAAATTAAGAGTATAATTGAAACTTGATTTCACACTGTCTCTGTAAGTTATAGACATAGGATGTGTGTTTGCATATAAGCTTTGACTGTCTGTAGCTCCAGTGAAAAACTTGCATTGATTATGGGTTTACACTAACTACAGCGGGACAGACAAGCATCCATGGCTAGTGCCATTATAGCCAAAACTTTGTTTGCTGTACTAAGCCTTTAGAAAATAGTAGTGAGGAATAAATACATCTGTATGTTAAACTGTACATAAATGTACATTAAATCTTCAAAAGGTGTTGAGGGATTTCTAAAATAATGCTGTGCAATATTTCATGTAGTGTGATGTAGAAAAGATCTCACCATGACTATTCATTCCTTACTCTACAAGTTTTTACAACTATGACAAGTAATCATGGACTCATATTAATTTAGTGAATAAAGAAATGCAAAACACGGAAAATAAAAAAAAATAAAATTTACATAGCAAAAGAGAAAATGAAGGCTCAGTGACGCATTATAGGAAATCGTACTCATTCATTTATATTTAGAAATTAAAAAGCTGTTGCGTACCCTTTTTGTTTAAATGCACAATTGAACACAGGGTGTGGTAAAGTGCGCTAGCAGAATGATTTGACAAAAAAGGAGATGAATGTCTGAATGTTCATGCTGTAAAATGTAAACACACCCAATCCTGAGCTCACCTGTTCAGTCTATAAAGTGTAGGAGTGCTCGTGAGATTTAGTATCACAGTCCAAGGAAACTAATCTGCAAAACTGACCTGTTCATCACAATGAAGCTGACTGCTCTAATTGTCCTTTGGGCACTCTCCAGCACAGGTAACTGCTCTTTTCCTTATCATTCAGGATTTAATTTAAACATTTAAAGTCTAAATTTTACAATAAAAGAAAAAGAAAACCTTAAAGTTTATTTTATATAGATATTAAATGTCCTTTTCCAAGAACATCCAAACAGTTTACAAGATTAGGTAACTACATGAGCATCACACCACAAACATAACTAAGTTTTCTCTCAAAGCATTATCAGGAAACCAAATATCTGTCAGCATATATGTAGAGAAAATAGATCAACGAGCGTGATACACCCAATTAAAAAGCAAACAAGCAAACAAAAAAAAAACAAAAAACCAAAAACCCCCAAGAGGCTCTGAGAAAGATATGCCATACATTTTGTTTTAGTTTATAAATTCTGTTTCTGAATCTGTTTGGCAAACTGATGTGGAAATCTTTTACTTTCGCCAAATCATTTCACTGAGTGGATAAGTTCTACTTCATGCTGAGCAAAACTGGGAAGTGGACATTTCTTTCAGTGTGGACATCTTGATGGACGGCTTAACACTTTGTTCAGTTTGTGATGTGGATGTCACAACCTGTTATCACGTGAACTGTTTGTGATTGGGAAAACAGGTTTAACCCAGAGATAACTGGGAGTTAAAGTCCACCTTAATATTTCATATTGCTGATCGCATCTAGTGGTCAGATTCTTTTCTCACACTAGGTGGTGCTACACATGCCATAAAAATTATAACATTTTAAATATACTTTCACAAACTGTTAAATGTTGGAAGGTTTTTAGAGCAGGCCTCCATGGTGTAAATTATCCTTAATAGATTAACCTTAAATTAACTTTAATGTAGTGTTTCATGTCGATTTTATTAAAAATATTTATACACACACATGTTAAAGAGATTAACTGCATTTCATCAATCTGTGTAACAGTGTAAAGAAATCAAAGAGATAAAGATTCTTTAATTATGCCAGTATACTGGGCTATTTTAAAACCTTTCATTTTTCATTATAACTTCAATACTTTTATTGTTTCGCTCCTGATTGCAGCTGGAGCCCTTGAGTGTCAAACCTGCACAGATCAGACGTGTTCAAGCACAGCACTACTTACATGTTCTTCAGAGACCATGTGTGTTACAGCTACTATTTTAGGTAATCTTCTCTTCATATTATGAAATTTCCCCTTGTGGGACTAAAGGTATATCAAATCAAATCAAATATTATGTGATAAACTTCAGTAAATTTCAATGACTTTGAAATTATGTGTACTTTCCATCAACATTAATAAAATACACTTTGAAATTGCAGCTACTTCATCTGGAACTACGGCAACACAAATCTACAAGGCATGTGCATCTTCCTCCCTGTGTCCAGTTACAGGCTCTCAGACATTTTCAATTAACATGGGTGTTCAAAGTGCTCTTGCATCTGCCACGTGCTGCAACACAGATAACTGCAACTCACAAACTCTGGCTGGTAAGTACAAATCTATAAGTGTTTTTATTAAAGACACAATAAGAAACAATATTCTGATATTTGCTGAAATGTTCTCAGTTCTGAAATGAAATGATGCTCTTTTCTTTTACAGATCCTGCTCCTCAGTCAAGTAATGGCCGACTATGTAACGTTTGTTCCACCCCTCTGTGCGACACTCCAATACAGTGTCAGGGAGTGGAGGACCAATGCTTTCAATCAATGAGTGAGTCTTCGTCATATATACTTTAACAAATATCATCTTTAAATTGGCTTTTATACCTAAAATAAATTCAAAACATATTCTTTTTTTAAAAAATTAGTCAGTGGCAACATTATGAAGCATTTCATCAGTATTTGTAAGACATTTTATTTTGTACCTTAAATCTTTGAAGATGAAGGTCAGGATTTGATAATTAGTTTATGAAATTATATATATGTATTAGTTAACAAGTATTCCCCGCACCAAAATAGAACACCCAGTGTAGGAACACTATTCACTAAAAGGAAATCACAGTGGCTTCTGAAATTGTAACTACATGTTTTCATAAACGTGAAAGTCACTATAAAAATTGACTGAAAATCAGGCTCTGTTCTTCTCTCTGATTAAAAAATGTTTACCGGTGGCATTAGAAATGTTAAACAAACAACTACACCCCTTAGTGGTGTTCTCAGGTCACTGCAGTGAGATTTTGAGTTTCAGCAAACAGAACACAAACAGATTTTTAGATTACTCTTTATGTGAAAGATATTGAAGATAGGTACCAAGCATTTCCCTAACCATTTGCAAACCAATAATGATGGTCAATGCCCACAACTCTACAATTGATCTACAGTGTAGCTTCATGATTTTCTTTTGACTAAAAAATAATTAGAAGCTCTAAATAAAATGTAACAGAATATATTTAATAATAAATTGCTGTGACAGGAGTGTTAGTGCATAAAAAAGGAAACCATTTTAATTATAATACTCTGAGTACATGTTTGGATTGTCACAGGCTACTACACAGGCATGTTAGTCTTCTTATACATTTTTTGGTTAGAGTTCACATGTCAACATGAAAGATTCTGAACATCAAATTAACCTCATGCATTATCAGTGTTGCGCACAACAGTTAGAGAGCACAAAAAAGGCTAACTGTAAAACTGCTGTCTGAGTTTCAAGTTTTATTGTCATGTACATATAAACAGTGTAGCCACATTTACCTGTAGTGAAATTCTTTGGCTCGTGCTCCTCAGCTTTATATGAACATATATAAGTCTGCAGTTATATTTAAAAAGAAAATAACCACAACAACAGCAATAATAATAATAATGATAATAATAAAGATAACAAATAACAAAAAACTAAAGTATTAATATTAAGAGAATTTGAGACAGTTGTTCAGAATTTACAGTTTCGTATTTAGAGTTGTGCAAAAAGTATGCAGTGAGGATATAAAGTGGCAGTGTGTAAAGTCTAGTAATTGTAGGGAGTGTGTAATGGTCAGAATCAGAATCTTTATTGTCATTGTCACAGGTACAATGAAATTAAAAATGGTTCCCAATCAATGCATCATCCCTAACAATATCAAAATATAAATAAAGCAATAAAATTCAATAATAAAATAAATAGAATACTTAAAGTACTAATAAGAGGTATCAACAAACATTCACATACATTCCCACATACATGCTTCAGTCAGCGCATAGATTAATAGAGTGGCGTGATGGAAATTTTTTTGTAGCAGTATTCAGATGTGTTGTTGCAGTTGGATAAAAGCTGTTTGAGTCTATTAGTCCTTACACTGATTGCACTGTACCGTCTGCCTGAGGGCAACAGTTCAAACAGGGAGTGGCCAGGATGTGAGGTATCTTTTATGATGTTTTGGGCTTTTTTAAGACAGCGGGTGTAGATCTTCCAGTGTGGGGAGAGGGCAGCCAGTGATCTTTTGGGCGGTGTTAATGATCCCTTGGAGTGCTTTCCTCTGAGCCACTGTGCACCTAGTGTACCAGATGCATATGCAATAGGTTAGAACACTCTCAATGGTGGCTCTGTAGAAGGACACCAGCAGTCTCTGTGTGATGTTATTCCTCCTGAGAATTCTCAGGAAGTACAGTCTCTGTTGGGCCTTTTTCAGCAGCTCGGAGGTGTTCGCACTCCAGGAAAGGTTCTCCTCTATGTTGACTCCCAGGAAGCGGAAGCTTGCCACCCTTTCTAAACAGTCCCTATAAATGAATAGTGGTTGGGTCTCTGCCTTTTTCCTTCTGAAGTCTATTATGAGTTCTTTGGTTTTTGAAGTGTTGAGGAGGAGGTTATTGGCCTTACACCATGACGACAGCTGGTGTAAGAATGTCAGCAGTTCAAAAGCCTGATGGCTTGTGGGTAAAAACTATCCCTGTGTCTGCTAGTGCGGTTCTGAATGCTCCTGAACCATCTGCCGGATGGGCAGGAGTGTGAAAAGGCTGGGGTGCTTGGGATCAGAGAGTATCCGCTGCGTCTTCCTCATGCAGGGCTATCTATTTAGATCCTGCAAAGCATGCAGCTCAGTCCTGGTGATGCGCTGTGCTGATCTCCCCACCCTCAGCAGAGCTTTGCGGTCGGGAGCGTTACATCTGCCATACCAGGTGGTGATGCAGCTGGTCAGAATACTTTCAATGGTGCATCAGTAGAGGTTTGTAAGTATTCTGGAGTTCATGCCAAATCTTCTCAGGCGCCGGAGGAAGAAGAGCCGCTGTCTTGCTGCTCTTGTGATCACACCAACATGGTGTCACCAACTCAGATCCTTGCAAATGTAGATGCCTAGGAATCTGAAGAAGCTGACTCTCTCCACCTCTGCTCCTTCGATGTGAATGGGCGTGTGCCTTCTTCTCTGTAGTCTCCTGTAATCCACAATGAGCTCCTTGGTTTTGCTGACATTAAGCAGGAGGTTGTTGTCATGGCACCATGATGTCAGGGCTCTCACCCCTGCCCTGTATGCTGTCTCATCTCCATCAGAAATGCAGCCAATGATGGTGGTGTCGTCTGCAAATTTGATGATGGTGTTGGAGCTGTGTGTTGTGTACAGTCGTGGGTGAACAGGGTGTAAGCAGGGGGCTAAGCACGCATCCCTGGGAGGCACCTGTGCTGAGTGTGAGTGTGGATTAGGTGATGCTGCTGATCCGAAACACCTGAGGTCTGTCTGTCAGGAAGTCCAGGATCCAGCTCCACAGGGAGGAGCTGATGTTCAGGTCACGGAGTTTCATGATGAGTCTGGATGGTATGATGGTGTTGAAGGCAGAGCTATAGTCTATGAACAGCATCCGCACATATGTGTTTTTCTGGTCCAAGTGCGAGAGGGCAGTGTGGAATGCAATTGCTATTGCGTCGTCTGTAGATCTGTTTGGCCTGTAGGCAAACTGGAGGGGATCGAGGGAATCGAGTGAAGCAGGGAGTAAAGGTGTGATGTGAGCTTTAACTATGCGCTCAAAACACTCACACAATGGATGCGAGTGCTACTGGGTGATAGTTATTTAGGCAGCTCACATTAGTTTTCCTTGGGACAGGGATGATGGTGGTCCTCTTAAAACATTTTGGGACAACAGACTGGAGCAGGGAAAGGTAAATGTGTGTCTGAACTGGTAAATATGACTTGGTGGAAAAATTAAATTGGGGGCTTTATTAAAGTAGAAGACAACAATAAATGTATCAGTTGTTTTACCATTTACCATGACTTATGACTTACCAAAAGGCACTAAACCAACATAATAATGAATATTACTGGTGTAAGATTCTTATTTTATCATATGTTATCCTATCCCTATAATCGAACTGTGTGAATCATTATACTGCTGTAAGCCACACCCTACTCCATATTATAGAGAGTATAATTAGTATGTAGTTTTAATTTGCATTATACCTCTGGATTAAGAAATTGTGAAAATCATTAGATTTATTAGATATGTCTATATTATCCTATACTGTTGATTTACTGTGAATGATTTACACTGTTTCATTGCATGTCATACTGCTGAGTTAAGAAGAGAATATTGTGTGCAGAGGGCCTTGTTTTCTGATAGTGGAGGAGACAGACCACATTCCACAGAAGTTCTACCCCCACCTTTCTCTATGTCAGAAAGACAGGGAGCCAAGGTCATAACACAGGCTCACTGAGAGTTAGAGGGTATGTAAGTTTAGGCTTTTTATGACTAGGTGGGGGTCAACAGAGGCTATAAAAGCTTTGGGTAACACTCCACCATTTTGAGATTTGCTGTGCCCTTCTGCATGCATTTCTCCCCATCCGGATGGTTTGTGCTCATGTTGAATTGTATGGAATAAAAGATTGTTGATTGAGCATTTATACACAGAGTATTGTCCTTCCTTCAGCCCAAAGAATAAAAGAATTGGGAGGATTTAACACTGGATATCAGCAAAATCATTTTTAAGATGTCTTAACTAATGCTTTAAATATGATATGTCATGACAGCATGACAATAAACATTTTTCATCTGCAGTGACCAACGGCGCCAACACTTTCCCAGCTTACGGATGTGCAACTACAAACCTGTGTGCAGATGCCACAAGCTTGAAAACTCTACCTTTCATGCAGAGCATTGGTACCATAACAACAGGACCAACCTGTAATTCACCCTCGACCACTGCAGCACCAACCACAACCACAGTCAACCCAACCACAACTAGAGTGGCAACAACCACAACAACAGCTGCTCCAACAACAACAACTGCGGCACCAACCACAACAACTGCTGCTCCAACAACAGCCACAGCCGCTCCAACCACAGCAACTGCTACTCCAACAACAACAACTGCTGCTCCAACAACAGTTGCTCCAACAACAACAACAGCTGTTCCAACCACAACAACAGCTGCTCCAACAACCACAGCCGCTCCAACAACCACAGCCGCTCCAACAACCACAGCCGCTCCAACAACCACAGCCGCTCCAACAACAACTGCTGCTCCAACAACAACAACAGCTGCTCCAACAACAACAACAGCTGCTCCAACCACAACAACAGCTGCTCCAACAACAACAACAGCTGCTCCAACAACAACAACTGCGGCACCAACCACAACAACAGCTGCTCCAACAACAACTGCTGCTCCAACCACAACAACTGCTGCTCCAACCACAACAACTGCTGCTCCAACCACAACAACTGCGGCACCAACCACAACAACAGCTGCTCCAACAACAACAACTGCTCCAACAACAACAACTGCTCCAACCACAACAGCTGCTGCTCCAACCACAACAACTGTGGCACCAACCACAACAACTGTTGCTCCAACAACAACAACTGCTCCAACCACAACAGCTGCTGCTCCAACCACAACAACTGCTGCTCCAACCAAAACAACAGCTGCTCCAACAACAACAACAGCTGCTCCAACCACAACAACTGCTGCTCCAACAACAACAACTGCGGCACCAACCACAACAACAGCTGCTCCAACAACAACAACTGCTCCAACAACAACAACTGCTCCAACCACAACAGCTGCTGCTCCAACCACAACAACTGCTGCTCCAACCACAACAACAGCTGCTCCAACAACAACACCTGCTGCTCCAACAACATCAACAGCTGCTCCAACAACAACCACAGCTGCTCCAACCACAACAACCACAGCTGCTCCAACAACAACAACCACAGCTGCTCCAACCACAACAACCACAGCTGCTCCAACCACAACAACTGTGGCACCAACCACAACAACTGTTGCTCCAACAACAACAACTGCTCCAACCACAACAGCTGCTGCTCCAACCAAAACAACAGCTGCTCCAACAACAACAACAGCTGCTCCAACCACAACAACCACAGCTGCTCCAACAACAACAACCACAGCTGCTCCAACCACAACAACAGCTGCTCTGACCAAAACAACTGCTGCTCTGACCACAACAACAGTTGCTCCGACCACAACAACAGTTGCTCCGACCACAACAACTGCTGCTCCAACAACAACAACTGCGGCACCAACCACAACAACAGCTGCTCCAACCACAACAACAGCTGCTCCAACAACCACAGCTGCTCCAACAACCACAGCCACTCCAACCACAACAGTTGCTCCAACCACAACAACAGCTGCTCCAACAACAGTTGCTCCAACAACAACAACTGCGGCACCAACAACAACAACTGCGGCACCAACAACAACCACAGCTGCTCCAACCACAACAACTGCTGCTCCGACAACAACAACAGCTGCTCCAACCACAACAACTGCTGCTCTGACCACAACAACAGTTGCTCCGACCACAACAACTGCTGCTCCAACAACAACAACTGCGGCACCAACCACAACAACAGCTGCTCCAACCACAACAACAGCTGCTCCAACAACCACAGCTGCTCCAACAACCACAGCCGCTCAAACAACAACTGCCGCTCCAACAACAGTTGCTCCAACCACTACAACTGCTGCTCCAACCACAACAACAGCTGCTCCAACAACAGTTGCTCCAACAACAGTTGCTCCAACAACAACAACTGCGGCTCCAACCACAACAACAGCTGCTCCAACAACAGTTGCTCCAACAACAGTTGCTCCAACCACTACAACTGCTGCTCAAACAACAACAACAGCTGCTCCAACAACCACAGCTGCTCCAACAACCACAGCCGCTCCAACAACAACAACAGCTGCTCCAACCACAACCACAACTGACCCAACCACAACAACAGCTGTTCCAACCACAACAACAGCTGCTCCAACAACCACAGCCGCTCCAACAACAACTGCCGCTCCAACAACAGTTGCTCCAACCACTACAACTGCTGCTCCAACAACAGCTGCTCCAACCACAACAACAGCTGCTCCAACCACAACAACTGTGGCACCAACCACAACAGCTGCTCCAACCACAACAGCAGCTGCTCCAACAACAGTTGCTCCAACAACAGTTGCTCCAACAACAACAACTGCGGCTCCAACCACAACAACAGCTGCTCCAACAACAGTTGCTCCAACAACAGTTGCTCCAACCACTACAACTGCTGCTCAAACAACAACAACAGCTGCTCCAACAACCACAGCTGCTCCAACAACCACAGCCGCTCCAACAACAACAACAGCTGCTCCAACCACAACCACAACTGACCCAACCACAACAACAGCTGTTCCAACCACAACAACAGCTGCTCCAACAACCACAGCCGCTCCAACAACAACTGCCGCTCCAACAACAGTTGCTCCAACCACTACAACTGCTGCTCCAACAACAGCTGCTCCAACCACAACAACAGCTGCTCCAACCACAACAACTGTGGCACCAACCACAACAGCTGCTCCAACCACAACAGCAGCTGCTCCAACCACAACAGCAGCTGCTCCAACCACAACAACAGCTGCTCCAATCACAACTACAATGGCCACAACAAATGCTGCTCCTACCACAACTACAATGGCAACAACAACAGTTGCTCCAACAACAACCACAGCAGCTCCAACCACAACAACAACTGCTGCTCCAACCACAACAACAGCTGCTCCAACCACAACAGCAGCTGCTCCAACCACAACAACAGCTGCTCCAACCACAACAACAGCTGCTCCAACCACAACTACAATGGCCACAACAACAGCTGCTCCAACCACAACAACTGTGGCACCAACCACAACAACAGCTGCTCCAACAACAACAACAGCTGCTCAAGCTACAACAACTGCTGCTCAAACCACAACAACTGCTGCTCAAACCACAACTACTGTTGCTCCAACAACAACTGCTCCTCCAACAACAACAACAGCTGCTCCAACCACTACAACTGTGGCACCAACCACAACAACAGCTGCTCCAACAACAACAACAGCTGCTCAAGCTACAACAACTGCTGCTCAAACCACAACTACTGTTGCTCCAACAACCACAGCTGCTCCAACAACCACAGCCGCTCCAACAACAGTTGCTCCAACCACTACAACTGCTGCTCCAACCACAACAACAGCTGCTCCAACAACAGTTGCTCCAACAACAACAACTGCGGCTCCAACCACAACAACAGCTGCTCCAACCACAACAACAGCTGCTCAAACAACAGCTGCTCCAACAACAGCTGCTCCAACAACAGCTGCTCCAACAACAACCACAGCTGCTCCAATCACAACAACAGCTGCTCCAATCACAACAACAATGGCCACAACAACAGCTGCTCCAACCACAACTACAATGGCAACAACAACAGTTGCTCCAACAACAACCACAGCAGCTCCAACCACAACAACAACTGCTGCTCCAACCACAACAACAGCTGCTCCAACCACAACAACTGTGGCACCAACCACAGCAGCTGCTCCAACCACAACAGCAGCTGCTCCAACCACAACAGCAGCTGCTCCAACCACAACAACAGCTGCTCCAACCACAACAACAGCTGCTCAAACCACAACAACAGCTGCTCCAATCACAACTACAATGGCAACAACAACTGCTGCTCCAACAACAACAACAGTTGCTCCAACAACAACCACAGCAGCTCCAACCACAACAACAACTGCTACTCCAACCACAACAGCAGCTGCTCCAACCACAACAACAGCTGCTCCAATCACAACAACAGCTGCTCCAATCACAACTACAATGGCCACAACAACAGCTGCTCCAATCACAACAACAATGGCCACAACAACAGCTGCTCCAACAACCACAGCCGCTCCAACAACCACAGCCGCTCCAACAACAACAACAGCTGCTCCAACCACAACAACAGCTGCTTCAACCACAACAACAGTTGCTCCAACAACAACAACAACAGCTGTTCCAACCACAACAACAGCCGCTCCAACAACCACAGCCGCTCCAACAACAACTGCCGCTCCAACCACAACAACAACTGCTGCTCCAATCACAACAACAACTACTGCTCCAACCACAACAACAACTGCTGCTCCAACCACAACAACAACTGCTGCTCCAACCACAACAACAACTGCTGCTCCAACCACAACAGCAGCTGCTCCAATCACAACAACAGCTGCTCCAACCACAACAACTGTGGCACCAACCACAGCAGCTGCTCCAACCACAACAGCAGCTGCTCCAACCACAACAACAGCTGCTCCAACAACAACTGCGGCACCAACCACAACAACTACTGCTCCAACCACAAAAACTGCTGCTCCAACAACAACAACTGCTCCAACCACAACAACTGCTGCTCCAACCACAACAACTGCGGCACCAACCACAACAACTGCTGCTCCAACCACAAAAACTGCTGCTCCAACAACAGTTGCTCCAACAACAACCACAGCAGCTCTAACCACAACAACAACTGCTGCTCCAACCACAACAGCAGCTGCTCCAATCACAACAGCAGCTGCTCCAACCACAACAACAGCTGCTCCAACATTAGCTGCTCCAAAAACAACAACTGCGGCTCCAACCACAACAACTGCTGCTCCAACAACAACAACTGCTGCTCCAACAACAACAACTGCTCCAACCACAACAACTGCTGCTCCAACCACAACAACTGCGGCACCAACCACAACAACTGCTGCTCCAACCACAAAAACTGCTGCTCCAACAACAGTTGCTCCAACAACAGCTGCTCCAACCACAACTGACCCAACCACAACAACAGCTGCTTCAACCACAACAACAGCTGCTTCAACCACAACAACAGCTGCTCCAACCACAACAACTGATGCTCCAGCCACAACAACTGCTGCTCCAACAACAGCTGCTCCAAAAACAACAACTGCGGCTCCAACCACAACAACGGCTGCTCCAACCACAACAGCAGCTGCTCCAACCACAACAACTGTGGCACCAACCACAACAACTCTGGCACCAACCACTACAACTGCTGCTCCAACAACAGCTACAGCCGCTCCAACCACAGCAACTGCTGCTCCAACAACAACAACTGCTGCTCCAACAACAGTTGCTCCAACAACAACAACAGCTGTTCCAACCCCAACAACAGCCGCTCCAACAACCACAGCCGCTCCATCAACAACTGCTGCTCCAACAACAACAACAGCTGCTCCAACCACAACAACAGCTGCTCCAACCACAACAACTGCGGCACCAACCACAACAACAGCTGCTCCAACCACAACAACAGCTGCTCCAACCACAACAACTGCGGCACCAACCACAACAACTGCTGCTCCAACCACAACAACTGCTGCACCAACCACAACAACTGCTGCTCCAACAACAACAACTGCTCCAACCACAACAGCTGCTGCTCCAACCACAACAACTGCTGCTCCAACCACAACAACTGCGGCACCAACCACAACAACTGCTGCTCCAACCACAACAACAGCTGCTCCAACAACAACACCTGCTAATCCAACAACAACAACAGCTGCTCCAACAACAACCACAGCTGCTCCAACCACAACAACCACAGCTGCTCCAACAACAACAACCACAGCTGCTCCAACCACAACAACCACAGCTGCTCAAACCACAACAATAGCTGCTCCAACCACAACAACTGCTGCTCCAACAACCACAGCTGCTCCAACAACCACAGCCGCTCCAACAACAACAACAACAGCTGCTCCAACCACAACTGACCCAACCACAACAACAGCTGCTTCAACCACAACAACAGTTGCTCCAACAACAACAACAGCTGTTCCAACCACAACCACAGCCGCTCCAACAACAACAACAACAGCTGCTCCAACCACAACTGACCCAACCACAACAACAGCTGCTCCAACCACAACAACTGCTGCTCCAACAACAACAACTGCTCCAACCACAACAACTGCTGCTCCAACCACAACAACTGCGGCACCAACCACAACAACTGCTGCTCCAACCACAAAAACTGCTGCTCCAACAACAGTTGCTCCAACAACAGCTGCTCCAACCACAACTGACCCAACCACAACAACAGCTGCTTCAACCACAACAACAGCTGCTTCAACCACAACAACAGCTGCTCCAACCACAACAACTGATGCTCCAGCCACAACAACTGCTGCTCCAACAACAGCTGCTCCAAAAACAACAACTGCGGCTCCAACCACAACAACGGCTGCTCCAACCACAACAGCAGCTGCTCCAACCACAACAACTGTGGCACCAACCACAACAACTCTGGCACCAACCACTACAACTGCTGCTCCAACAACAGCTACAGCCGCTCCAACCACAGCAACTGCTGCTCCAACAACAACAACTGCTGCTCCAACAACAGTTGCTCCAACAACAACAACAGCTGTTCCAACCCCAACAACAGCCGCTCCAACAACCACAGCCGCTCCATCAACAACTGCTGCTCCAACAACAACAACAGCTGCTCCAACCACAACAACAGCTGCTCCAACCACAACAACTGCGGCACCAACCACAACAACAGCTGCTCCAACCACAACAACAGCTGCTCCAACCACAACAACTGCGGCACCAACCACAACAACTGCTGCTCCAACCACAACAACTGCTGCACCAACCACAACAACTGCTGCTCCAACAACAACAACTGCTCCAACCACAACAGCTGCTGCTCCAACCACAACAACTGCTGCTCCAACCACAACAACTGCGGCACCAACCACAACAACTGCTGCTCCAACCACAACAACAGCTGCTCCAACAACAACACCTGCTAATCCAACAACAACAACAGCTGCTCCAACAACAACCACAGCTGCTCCAACCACAACAACCACAGCTGCTCCAACAGCAACAACCACAGCTGCTCCAACCACAACAACCACAGCTGCTCAAACCACAACAATAGCTGCTCCAACCACAACAACTGCTGCTCCAACAACCACAGCTGCTCCAACAACCACAGCCGCTCCAACAACAACAACAACAGCTGCTCCAACCACAACTGACCCAACCACAACAACAGCTGCTTCAACCACAACAACAGTTGCTCCAACAACAACAACAGCTGTTCCAACCACAACAACAGCTGCTCCAACAACCACAGCCGCTCCAACAACCACAGCCGCTCCAACAACAGTTGCTCCAACCACTACAACTGCTTCTCCAACAACAGCTGCTCCAACCACAACAACAGCTGCTCCAACCACAACAACTGTGGCACCAACCACAACAGCTGCTCCAACCACAACAGCAGGTGCTCCAGCCACAACAACAGCTGCTCCAATCACAACAACAGCTGCTCCAATCACAACAACAGCTGCTCCAATCACAACTACAATGGCCACAACAACAGCTGCTCCTACCACAACTACAATGGCAACAACAACAGTTGCTCCAACAACAACCACAGCAGCTCCAACCACAACAACAACTGCTGCTCCAACCACAACAACAGCTGCTCCAATCACAACAACAGCTGCTCCAATCACAACAGCAGCTGCTCCAACCACAACAACAGCTGCTCCAACCACAACAACAGCTGCTCCAATCACAACTACAATGGCCACAACAACAGCTGCTCCAACCACAACAACTGTGGCACCAACCACAACAACAGCTGCTCCAACAACAACAACAGCTGCTCAAGCTACAACAACTGCTGCTCAAACCACAACTACTGTTGCTCCAACAACAACTGCTCCTCCAACAAAAACAACAGCTGCTCCAACCACTACAACTGTGGCACCAACCACAACAACAGCTGCTCCAACAACAACAACAGCTGCTCAAGCTACAACAACTGCTGCTCAAACCACAACTACTGTTGCTCCAACAACCACAGCCGCTCCAACAACAGTTGCTCCAACAACAGTTGCTCCAACAACAGTTGCTCCAACCACTACAACTGCTGCTCCAACCACAACAACAGCTGCTCCAACAACAGTTGCTCCAACAACAACAACTGCGGCTCCAACCACAACAACAGCTGCTCCAACCACAACAACTGATGCTCCAACCACAACAACTGATGCTCCAACCACAACAACTGCTCCAACCACAACAACTGCTCCAACAACAACCACAGCTGCTCCAATCACAACAACAGCTGCTCCAATCACAACTACAATGGCCACAACAACAGCTGCTCCAACCACAACAACTGATGCTCCAACCACAACAACTGCTGCTCCAACAACAGCTGCTCCAACAACAACCACAGCTGCTCCAATCACAACAACAGCTGCTCCAATCACAACTACAATGGCCACAACAACAGCTGCTCCAATCAAAACAACAATGGCCACAACAACAGCTGCTCCAACCACAACTACAATGGCAACAACAAAAGTTGCTCCAACAACAACCACAGCAGCTCCAACCACAACAACAACAGCTGCTCCAACAACAACAACAGCTGCTCAAGCTACAACAACTGCTGCTCAAACCACAACTACTGTTGCTCCAACAACAACTGCTCCTCCAACAACAACAACAGCTGCTCCAACCACTACAACTGTGGCACCAACCACAACAACAGCTGCTCCAACAACAACAACAGCTGCTCAAGCTACAACAACTGCTGCTCAAACCACAACTACTGTTGCTCCAACAACCACAGCCGCTCCAACAACAGTTGCTCCAACCACTACAACTGCTGCTCCAACCACAACAACAGCTGCTCCAACAACAGCTGCTCCAACAACAGTTGCTCCAACAACAACAACTGCGGCTCCAACCACAACAACAGCTGCTCCAACCACAACAACTGATGCTCCAACCACAACAACTGATGCTCCAACCACAACAACTGCTCCAACCACAACAACTGCTCCAACAACAACCACAGCTGCTCCAATCACAACAACAGCTGCTCCAATCACAACTACAATGGCCACAACAACAGCTGCTCCAACCACAACAACTGATGCTCCAACCACAACAACTGCTGCTCCAACAACAGCTGCTCCAACAACAACCACAGCTGCTCCAATCACAACAACAGCTGCTCCAATCACAACTACAATGGCCACAACAACAGCTGCTCCAATCAAAACAACAATGGCCACAACAACAGCTGCTCCAACCACAACTACAATGGCAACAACAAAAGTTGCTCCAACAACAACCACAGCAGCTCCAACCACAACAACAGCAGCTGACCCAACCACAACAGCAGCTGCTCCAACCACAACAACAGCTGCTCCAATCACAACAACAGCTGCTCCAACCACAACAACAGCTGCTCCAACCACAACAACAGCTGCTCCAACCACAACAACTGTGGCACCAACCACAGCAGCTGCTCCAACCACAACAGCAGCTGCTCCAACCACAACAACAGCTGCTCCAACCACAACAACAGCTGCTCAAACCACAACAACAGCTGCTCCAATCACAACTACAATGGCAACAACAACTGCTGCTCCAACAACAACAACAGTTGCTCCAACAACAACCACAGCAGCTCCAACCACAACAACAACTGCTGCTCCAACCACAACAGCAGCTGCTCCAACCACAACAACAGCTGCTCCAATCACAACTACAATGGCCACAACAACAGCTGCTCCAATCACAACAACAATGGCCACAACAACAGCTGCTCCAACCACAACTACAATGGCAACAACCACAGCAGCTCCAACCACAACAGCAGCTGCTCCAACCACAACAGCAGCTGCTCAAATCACAACTACAATGGTAAGAACAACAGCTGCTCCAACCACAACTACAATGGCCACAACAACAGCTGCTCCAACCACAACTACAATGGCAACAACAACAGCTGCTCCAACCACAACAACAGCTGCTCCAACCACAACTACAATGGCAACAACAACAGCTGCTCCAACCACAACAACTGTGGCACCAACCACAACAACAGCTGCTCCAACCACAACTACAATGGCAACAACAACAGCTGCTCCAACCACAACAACTGTGGCACCAACCACAACAACAGCTGCTCCAACAACAACAACAGCTGCTCAAGCTACAACAACTGCTGCTCAAACCACAACTACTGTTGCTCCAACAACAACTGCTCCTCCAACAACAACTGCTCCTCCAACAACAACAACAGCTGCTCCAACCACTACAACTGTGGCACCAACCACAACAACAGCTGCTCCAACAACAACAACAGCTGCTCAAGCTACAACAACTGCTGCTCAAACCACAACTACTGTTGCTCCAACAACAACTGCTCCTCCAACAACAACAACAGCTGCTCCAACCACTACAACTGCTGCTCCAACAATAACCACTGCGGCTCCAACCACAACAACTGCTGCTCCAACCACAGCTGCTCCAACCACAACAACTGCTGCTCTAACAACAACTGCTGCTCTAACAACAACTGCTGCTCTAACAACAACAACAGCTGCTCCAACCACAACAACAGCTGCTCAAGCCACAACAACAGCTGCTCAAGCCACAACAACTGCTGCTCCAACCACAACCACAGCTGCTCCAACCACAACAACAGCTGCTCAAGCCACAACCACAGCTGCTCCAACCACAACAACAGCTGCTCAAGCCACAACAACTGCTGCTCCAACCACAACCACAGCTGCTCCAACCACAACAACAACTGCTCAAGCCACAACCATAGCTGCTCCAACCACAACAACTGCTGCTCAAACCACAACCACAACTGCTCCAACCACAACCACAGCTGCTCCAACCACAACAGCAGCTGCTCAAACCACCACAACAGCAGCTGCTCAAACCACAACCACAACTGCTCCAACCACAACCACAGCTGCTCCAATCACAACTACAATGGCAACAACAACAACAACAGCTGCGGCTCCAACCACAACCACTGCGGCTCCAACCACAACAACAGCTGCTCCAATCACAACAACAGCTGCTCAAGCCACAACAACAGCTGCTCAAGCCACAACAACAGCTGCTCAAGCCACAACAACTGTGGCACCAACCACAACAACAGCTGCTCCAATCAAAACTACAACAACAGTTGCTCCAACCACAACGACTGCTTCTAAAACAACATCAGCTGCAGCTCCAACAACAACAACAACAGCTACTTCAACCACAACAACATCTGCTCCAATCACAACTACCGTGGCAACAACCACAACAACAGCTGCTACAACAACAACAACAACAACAACAACAACTGCTCGAACCACTACAACTGCTGCTACAACAACAACAACAACAACAACAGTTGCTCCAACCACAACAACTGCTGCTACAACAACAACTGCAGCTCCACCACCACCAACAGCTGCTCCAACCATGACAACAGCTGCAACAACAACCACTAAAATGCCTTCAACAGCTATATCATCCACAACGACAACAAGTCACGCATCTTCTGTCAGAATGAATGTAATCCCTCTATTAGTGGCACTCTTTGTCTTTGCCATCTATTAAATGGTAAATTATGGATGGAAACCCCATAAAAACACTAAAACTGTGAAAGGATGATTTTTTTTTTATGTTACTGTTTACTTCTTCTTTTCCTATTTAGTTGGGATTTAAGTTTCATTCACTTCAGATGTAAGTAAAAGGGTCTGGGTAAACCTTAGCATGGATAACTATTTAACAAACAATTACCCTTGTGACTTATAAAGTGTAATATCTATTTAATATTTACCCACAAATATATTTATCTATTTATTAAACTCATTATGCAAATGTCTTGAAAAAATTTAATAGTGTGCAATAATAGGAACATAAATATACATACAGAAATAGACAACCAAACTAGTTACTTGGGATTTTTGTTATATGTGATTCAATAACAGCATTTCTAAAACTAGTCACTGTAATTAAACCAAAAAAAGCCAAAGGATTACAACTATGACCATGATAAAGTTTTCAACAGACAGTATGATGGGATTTGTTTTTTTGCTTTGGAAATATCCCATTGATGGCAAGGGGAATAGAGAAAGCTATGGCAGTATATTTGTTTTGTATAATGTTATGATTGTCCCGACTGTCACTTATTTTCTTGAATTTTCTCAATCATATTGATGGTAACACATGGCCCCACTTTTAACATTTATAAAATTACAGAATATATTAACCATATGTTATTTAAGATGAGATACTCTGGTTTCCCCTGAATGTAGACTTTTACTCTCTTCACCCTAATAAAACTATTAATGCAACCAATTGTTTTTCTACATGAATTACCGTACCTATAAGATATTTCAAAGTTTCTTTAATGAAATGATATATTTCACACTATTCAACAATATTTCATTATTAAGAAAGTTAATGTTTTTTTGCTGGCTTTTCTAACTGCTAGTACATTTCCCTAATAGATATACAAATTTTGATAATTGAAAAGGAAGGGGGATGTGTTGAATTATATATTCTTTTTAAACGAATGTAATCTCTGTTTCTAGTTATCAGGTTTCAATTATGTTGTCCTCGGATCTTTAGTGGTTCTAACAGGCATTAACTATTTGTTTATTTTTATAATGTCTAAAGGGCTTGGAGTGGTTGATAAGATTAGAAATAAGCTTCCTAAATGCTTATCGATCACATAGTAGTACATATCATGTCACAAGAACCAAAATTAATTGTTGTAATGGAAGTAATAATTAATATGAATTTAGGCAGGTTTGCAACCAAGAAGAAAAGTCTTTCAGCATCCCAGATAATAAATATGAAATCACCACACTTGGAGAATGTTCATTTAGCTTTTTTTACTTCAGAATTTGAATGGCTTTCCCCTTTTTAAAATTAAGAAAAACTTTATGTAATGTTACAATATAAATATATATTCTTGATGCTTATTTTCTGATTATATTGTCTTTTGTACTTTGTAATAGAGGCATAAGAAACAACTAGGTCAGAGGGTGACAGGTCGATTTGGCAACAGACTTTAGAAAGGGGAAGTTTAGTGCAGAGCTGCACAGGAAACCAGACACAAAAAAAGAGGAACTAAGTAAACGGTGTGTCGGTGTGACGTAGTGCAGAAATTATATATATATATATATATATATATATATATAGATTTAGCTGCAGAAAATCCAGACCTGAGCATGTGTGTTCTGTCTCCATTTCCAGAAATGTAAAATAAAGATTATTTTTTTTCAGCTTTACCACTCTGAGTTCAGTCTTTCTCTTTCGCCAAAATAATTCAAAAGAACGTGATTTAATAGTAATCATTTGATAATTTAAACATTATGGAAACCAAAAAGGAGACTCCGCTGGAGGGAGGTCAGCAGCTGATGGATGGATGGCTTCGACAAAGAAAAGGTCATTAGCAATAGGCCACAAAGGAGGTGGAACTCTTCTGAATCTGGAGAAGGAAAATTCAGTGATGCAAGCTCTGACAAAGTGTCTGGTGACTTAGGGGCAGACTCCCTAAAAACATTCATAGAACATACAATTTAATATTAGTAGCTCTTGAAAGGTGTGAGGGACCTAAAACACAGAAAAAAAAAATACAATCCTCTCTTTGTGTTTGAAAGGCAAGCACAATCATAGCCCCTCTCATTTGCTGTCATGTTATTAACTGTTATTTTTAACTGCAATTTTTGTTTTATGTTATTTTAAACCAGTAGTTTTGTAAATGAATCACATTTTTTTAAATAAAGCTTATCATGGTGAAGGGGTTTGTGTGTCCCAGGGATCACAGGGGCTATGTTGGCAGGGGGCTTTTGCCCCCTTGGTAGGGTCTCCCATGGCAAATTGGCCCTGGGTAAGGGACCAGACAAAGAGCGATTCAGAAAACCCCTATGAGAAGACCATTGAGGGGACCGTTCACCCTACCCAGGATATGGTTTCAACACTACTTCTTAGCCAACAGGCTTCAGTTTATCTCAGGATGGCTAAAACATACCTTCTTAGATGACACAATATGGGATCAACAGAGAAAGATTATTAGAATATCAACAAATTAAATCCATAGTAAAAAAAGAAATTTAAACCTGGTCAAGTTGACTTACAAACACCACCAAGTGTGGTACAATTTCTTGCTCTTATAACCCCCCAAATTACTGTCCAAACTATACAGAATGTTTTCTAAAACAGATTAATCAATATCACTTCCTATTGCAAAATGGGAAGCAGATTTATCAGTCAACTTAGACCAAAACTTCTCGTCTTATGTAACGCGGTAAAGGACCAGGGCTTCTGACTGCAGCTTCATAGATAATGAGCTATCAGAAGTAGCTTCGGCTACGGAGCCTGAGTGTGTGAATAAAACACAGGAAACAGAAATAGAGCTCAAAAATATATATATTATGTATGTTATGGTCAATGCGAAATATATAGACAGGTGTAAAAAAAAAAAAAAAAAAAAAAAAACACCATACACACACACACACACACACACACACACACACACACACACACACACACATACATACATGTGAACAAAAATAATGTTGACAATACAAAACAGCTTATTACGTTCCAAAACGGAGGTGGGATGAGGTTTAGTCCAGTATGAGATTTAGTTTAGTTCCATGGACCTGTGATAGGTTATGTGTCAACAGTTTAACTCAGTCCATAGGTTCACGATTCCTACCGCAATGTAACGGTGGTCGGGTGGCTCGCCATCCCGCGCTGATCAGGGCTGTGATGGCGGGAGAAAAAAAAAACCTGACCTAAACAAGGTCAAAAACATAAATTATCATTCAATATTAAATTTTAACAGCGTTCGACTGCCATGATAAAACAAAATCAATAAATCCATAAATAACAAAGTCAAATAATGCCATATTTTGTACAACAATCAATAAACCAATAACCAAACAAATCATAACATATTATAGTCATCTTATAATGAATTTCATTCAAAATACTATTATACAAAAACATTCTCATGGGTCCCATCAAAGCTAATAAACATTATCCAAAATTAATCAATTAACACATTTAATCACAGGTGTTGCGCAACAAGTTCAATAATCTAAAGGGAGTTTAACTCAATTCAAAAGTCTCATAGGCCGTTTTGGCATTTAATCAGAAAAGTAACAAAAAACATCCAAAACGGACAAAACTACAAAAATCAAATCACTCACTCAACTCTTGATACGTTAATTCAACATTCGGCCATAGTGAAATAAACAAAAACAACAATATTCAATAAATAAAACCAGTAATTGCACTTACTGTCACTAGCCTAGCATTAGCTTACCGGCATTTTAGAATGCGCGACCGCGGCTCCGCATTTTCATTAATTGTGACAAAACAAAACAAACAAATAACTCACCGTTGAGTCGATTGAGAGAGGGTGTAAAGGTGAATGAATCGGCCGGGTTATTGCACACTGTCAACTGGTATGTAGTCTGTAATTTGTCAATATCTGACAAGAACGCCAACCAGGACAACAGCAGTCAGGGGAGCAGGGAACATGCAGCTGAGCTGATTGACCCGGAACTTATACGGGGTTCATTCCCGCCACAATAAAGGGATTGGCGGAAGTGGGGTCAGATGGTACCATGGTTACACTCCCCCCCCCAATCCCATGGACGTCCTCGTACATGGACTAGGCTGGCAGCGAATGACTGGTTGGCTGAGGTGTGAAGGCATCGTATCCTCTTCTTCATCGTCTTGAAGAGCGAAGGAGAAGACAGAACTTAACTCATGCAGAAAGGTCTGAACGCTCTTTAACAGAGGCTTACCAGGCTTGATGTACTGCAGCCGATCAGGAGGATTCCTGGTGCAGGTTGAGTGCCTTAAGGGTGGTTCTGCCTCAGGACTCAGAGGCTCTGATTCAGTAGGTGAGTGTTGTGACAAGTTATTACTGGATGGTTCTGGAATAACTGGATCAGAAGATAGACTTTCTTCATCATGAGAGGTTTCTGCAAGCTCAACTGGCTCAAAGCCAGCTTCCAAGGTTTCGTTATCAATAACTTGTTCATCTTTAACAGGTACAGGTATAGGTTCCTCTGTGTTCTCTTCCTCTGTAGCCAATACTACAGGGACATCTGGCTGGTCGATAACTGGAACAGATTGCGGAGTATTGGGTAAGTCAATGGTTGTTGTGAAGGTGACAGGTTCAGCAAAGAAAGGAACGGGTAGGTATGAGATGAGTTCCCCTTTGTCATTGTCATCATCAGCAGCAGCAGCAGCAGCAGCAGCAGAAGCAGCAGCAGCATGTACAGGAGACACAGGTAACACAGGCATTTTTCCCTTTTGCTTAGCAAGCATTTCATTTTCAGAAGGTGGTAAATACCCACAGGGCAGTAGGAGGTCTCGATGTAAAGTCCTCAGGGGCTTGCCTTGGCCTTCGGGTCGAACTGTATACACAGGAAGATTGCCGGCTTTCTTCACTACAATGTACACAGATGACTCCCATTTATCTGCAAGCTTGTGTTTGCCTCTTACCCGCACGTTCCTCACAAGAACTCTGTCTCCAACATTCAGCTGTGATGCAGTGACATTCTTATCAAATCTGTTTTTGTTACGTTTCATCACTTTTTCTGAGTTTTCAATGGCCAGCTTGTAACTTTCTTCCAGGTGGAACTTTAGTTTTTCCACATATTGTGTGTGGGATGTTGATCCTTCTTTGGCAAGGGGTAGTCCAAAGGCTAAGTCCACCAGTAAGCGAGGTTGGCGGCCAAACATGAGCTCATATGGTGAGAAACCTGTAACATCATTTCTTGTGCAATTGTATGCATGCACCAGGGGCTTTACGAAATCTTTCCAATGACATTTCTGTTGAGCTGTCAGTGTTCTTAGCATATCCAGTAATGTTCGGTTAAACCGTTCAACAGGATTGCTTCTTGGATGGTATGGAGTGGTTCTTATTTTGTGGATCCCAGCCATTTCACAAAGCTCTCGGATGATTCTGGATTCAAAGTCAGGGCCTTGGTCACTGTGCAACCGTTCTGGGATACCATAATGCACAACAAATTTCCATTGCTGCCAAAAGGGCTTGTGGGGACCAAAAGCACAGGACAAATTCAAATCAAGGGCAACCATTTCAACTGTCTTCTTGATACTGGCTCTCAGGTTACTACCATTCCTTATTCCTTCTATAATACTTATCTTTCAGACCACCCAATGAAACCACTAAATGATCTGTTGGAAGTAGAAGGAGCAAATGGACAAGCCGTACCATACCTGGGATACATTGAGATTAACATGACGTTCCCAGCTGATTTTCTTGGTTCATCCATTGATGTAGATACACTTGTCCTTGTCGTGCCTGATGTCCAGCAATCATACCCAATGATACTTGTTGGCACCAACACTCTTGATGTTGCTTACAGCAAACACTGTGATACCCACCCTGAGCAGTCATTCCTGACAACTGGTTCCGGTTACATTGCAGTTTATAAAATTCTCCAGTGTCGCCATGTCCAGAATTCAAACGACCAGTATGCTCCTGTAATCTTAAAGTCAGACCAACCACATACCATTACTGCCGGCCAAACCACTGTCCTTGAGGGATGCCTGGTCACAAGGCTATTCCAAGGTGAGATAGCAGTTATTCTGGAACACCCCACCTCCAGTTCTCTGCCTGGTGGACTCATGGTAAAAACCTGCCTTGTGGACTTACCTCAACGTCGGCCATGTTTTCTGACTGTTGTAGTGAGTAATGAGTCTGACCATGAAATCCACATTCCAGCTCGAGCTATCTTTGCAGAAATCAGTGCCTTCCAGGAAGTCACATCCATTATTCAGACCAGTCTACAGAGTTGTTACCTCCATCTCAACCACAATACAACTTTGGAGATTTCCCTTTAACTTCAGACTGGAAAGAACACATTGTTTAAAAGCTCAACAGTATTCCTGAAGTATTTGCCAAACACGATCTGGATTTTGGCAGGACCGTTAAACACGTTAAACACCAAATCAAATTGTCTGATCCAACCCCTTTCAAGCAAAGACCACGACCAATTCATCCTCAAGATCTTGATGCTGTAAGGAAACACCTGCAAGAACTTCTTGACTCCGGAGTTATCTGAGAATCCGATTCACCATTTGCCTCTCCAATTGTGGTTGCGCACAAAAAGAACGGCAGTGTACGTCTTTGTATTGACTACCGCAAACTCAATCTGCAAACAATCAAAGATGCTTATGCTCTGCCTAAACTGGAAGACACCTTCTCCGCACTTGCAGGATCAAAGTGGTTCACAGTGCTAGACCTCAAGTCAGGATACTACCAAATTGAAATGGAGGAGAAGGATAAAGCGAAGACTGCCTTTGTCTGCCCATTAGCATTCTGGGAGTTTAATCGGATGCCACAGGGGATTACCAATGCACCAAGCACATTCCAACGGCTGATGTAAATCATGGTTACACTTAGGTATGCATAAAAACCTTTCATTTAATTACAAAGCCCGGTCTTCAGTTAATTCAATACAAAATATTACATAGAGTACACTATACAGGTTATCGGATGTTCAAAATGGTCTTTTTGTCCTCCAACAACTGCTCACACTGTCAAGCCAATACACCGGACAATTACATCCACACTTTTTGATTCTGTCCACCAGCTCAGAAGTGTTGGAGTGAGATATGTGAAGACTTATCAAAGTGTCTGAAATGTAACATTCCAACTTCCCCTTTAGTGTGTTTGTTGGGCAACTTAGATTAGAAAAGAATATAGCCCACATGGTTTTCACTGCACTATGCATTGCCAAAAAAAAAAGTCCTCATTAACTGGAAAAACAAAAATAATCTTAATTCTAACCAATATAGAAATCAAGCCAACTCGGGGGCTCTTCAACTCAGGTCAGTGGCGAGAGGACACATCCCTGTGGTGCTCCTGTGTTGATGGTGATGCTGTTAGAGACGCATCTACCCACCCTCTCCACCTGAGTTCTGCCAGTGAGGAAGTCCAACACCCATGCACACAGACGGCTTTTGAGTCCCAGATCCCTCAGCTTTGTGAACAATCTGCTGGGCACTATTGTGTTAAACGCTGAACAACAAACAGCATTCTCACATAGTTACCCTGTTTCTTGTCCACGTGGCTGAGGGTGGTGTGCAGGACGTGGACGATGGCGTCCTCTGTGGACCTGTTGGGTCGGTAGGCAAACTGGAGCGGATCTGTGGTGTCTGGGATGGAGGAGGAAATGATGTTCTTCAGCAGCCTCTCAAACACCTTTATTACTACCGAGGTCAGTGCAACTGGCCGGTAATCGTTCAGGGATGAGGGTTTGCTGTTCTTGGGCACAGGGATGACGGTGGATCTTGTGAAGCATGTGGGGACCACAGACTTCGCCAGGGACTCGTTAAGATGGAAGTGAACACACCTGCTAGCTGGTCAGCACAGCAGCGCAGCAGACGGCCGGTGATGCTGTCTGGCCCCGCCGCTTTCCTTGTGTTCACTCTCCTCAATGCCGCTCGGACGTCGTGCTCCACGATGCTGATCACCGGTCTCTCTAGAAGGTAAACTCAAACTTGGATTTATTGTAAGAAAAACAAAAACTACACTGAAAACTACAAAATCAAACAGGCTGACAGGCAGAACACACAGCATAGGATGAGGGTAGATCGCAACACGGACTGTTGGAAAGGCTGTCAGCTGTGTGGGGGAGCCCCCTTGTGGCGAGAGAGCACAGTTGCACTATTGAGCACATGTTCCAGTGATCAGAGTTGGAGCTAACACATAGCAAGAGCCACCTAGCAGACTGACTCTGCAGGGGATGTCTACACACGGTGTGAGTTGTGTGCGTCGCTAAAGAACTGTGAGTAGACGTGGAGCCATGCCTGGAAAGGACAGTTTTAGTCTTTTATGCCAATTAGACATTTAGTGGATGTAGAAGTGCAATGTGTATCAACCTGTTCGCTATGTGGCTAGTTCATGCTACTAATGCTACCTGTTATGCTACATACCTGCTAGCTGTAAGCTAAACGATTTGGTGTTTGTGATATATTGTTGTTGGGTGTATTGGCAATCAATGTCATGTACTGTAAGGGTTTGGGAGTAGTGTATGAAACTCATGCATGTAGATGTTCATATAGGAATTCCCATTTGTAGTTCTGGTTAGATTCGAAGAACGCTAATGCATCATAATTCATGACTTAGATGTTTATTACATTCAGTATTCTGTATATGTTCTGTTCACAGACCACACACCCACACCCCTCACCACTCTGTAAGCCTGCGGTTGCATTACTGTGTTGCTGTACTGTGCTGTTAAGCTGAGGAATCACAGTAAAGACGGTATAACCTTTATCTGTGCGTCCTGTGTGTTCTGACCGACACCCCAAGGTGAACACCACTGCTATTCAGCCAACGCCTGTACAGTCCTGGGTTCAACCCAAATTAACACGGACAAATGAAAACACAGGGCTAAAATACACAGAGGGAGCAATCAGGGAATGAGAGACAGGAGAGGAACACAGCTGGGGCAAATCAGGGCTGATGAGACAAAGGAAGCAAAACCAGACACATTAACATGAGACACGGACTTTCAAAGTAAAACAGGAAACACAGAATGAACTTACAGAGACAGACTCACAAGCAGACACTGCAACAGAGGGAACAGAGACGAGAGACCAGGGCAGACACAGACACCGACTGGACACAGAACAGAGGGAGTATGGAACCAAACTTAAGAACTACAAAATCACACACCAAGAAGAACTGGGGAAAAGAGAAATGCAAAACAGAAACCAAAACCTTCACAGTAATAAACCAAAAATGAGAACACATAAAGGTACCAAACTGAAAACACTGGGTCAATGACCCAGGTACCCTAATACACTCAAGGAAAGATTCAGGATATTGTTTCAGAATATAGTTTCTCTCTGCTCCCCAGTTATAAGTTTGCCATTTTCCTCTGTCAAACAGCTCATGCTCAATCACTAACCCCACTTTCCCTGTGCTCTAGAGGCTCTGTGTCGTACTGCCCTGGGAAACCACCAGCTCCCAAGTTTTCCCCAATGACCCCTTTCCTGAGACCCTTCGTCGCCCTGTACCATTCCCCTGTGTTGTATAAAGTTGTAAATAGTAGTTATCGCACTAACTGCAAATTCGTTTCACTGTACTTGAACCATGTTGTCGCTGTTTCACCAAAT
Organism: Perissodus microlepis; assembly: GCF_051167445.1. Classification (NCBI taxonomy): domain Eukaryota; kingdom Metazoa; phylum Chordata; class Actinopteri; order Cichliformes; family Cichlidae; genus Perissodus; species Perissodus microlepis. The sequence continues at coordinate 25,922,375 of NC_140477.1, read as the reverse complement.
AAATCACTTGTGTTAATTCTGAGCTCACTGCATCTGCGTTTGAGTCTTTCCCTTCCATGCTGGCCACAGGCCATGGTGACAGGATGTCTCATCTGAAGGCTTAGCTTCTGCTGGTCTAGCTCTTAGGGTCACTGAGGCATGCAAACCCCCTTGACCACCTTAATATGTCAATCACTCATGGGCAAAACTGAAAAAAAAAAAAAAATAATAATAATAATGAAATGCTACTCATCAGATTATAACAAGTAACAACATGACATTTACCTTAATGGATTGCCTATAGCAGATATATTCTAACCCAAAAATAACACTTCTCACTATTGCCAATAATAAGAAAACTAAAAAGGGTAGGCCAAATTATTTTTTAAAAAAAGTCACTCACCAAGACTTTAAAAATAAAACTGCAAAATAGAATTAAAAAAATAAAATAAAATATCTATCTAGATCTTTACAGCCAACATTTTTTTATCTTAATTGGATAGACTAATTCTCAAATAAATTTGAAAAATGAAGTAAGAATAAAATGAGACCTCTCAAAATAGGGGTTGGCATAGTAATAAAAAAAGAAATCATGAAATCATGTCTTTTCCTACAATTCTCAAACTAATTTGCAGAACACAGCAGATTTAGAACAGAACATTTTAATTTCTTCTTCCACTTTTGTCTTGTTTAAGGCTTGTTTGTTTTGCAAGGAACTGAACAGCTCCATGGTCCTTTTGTCTGGGTTCTGAGTTCTGAGGCTTTCTGTGTTGTTGGGGTCTCCACACCTGGGCGGAGTCCCCTCACTTCCACAGACTGGCACCTGTGAGTAATTAATAATGAATTAGTAATTATTGTCTTTCTCTGCTCACAGTAAACATCCAGATGTTGTTACTCTACATTGCCATAACTTGCCTTTGTTCAGTCACTGATCTACCCGCAACTTCTGTGTCGGGTCTAAACTCAGACCTCGCTGACTCAGAGACTTATTCCCATGAAGGAAAAAAAGAAGGGCAACAGCGGTCTATCTATTTTACTTGTGCAAGGGAGGCCTCGTCGGTATCTCAGGAACGCACTTCAAATCCTACCACAAAATGGCCCCGACTCTGGCCTCCGCTCGCTGCCTTTTATTGAAAAAATTGTTACAATAAACAATAGTTTACAATAGTTTACACAAGCACCTCCCCTTGTAAAACCCCCCCTTGGTTACAAAGACAAGGCACTGTGTGTGTGTGCACGTGTAAGCATGTGTGCAAGAATGTGTGTGTATGTGGTGGTGTGTGTGGGGGTGTCTCTCTCTGTGTGCGTGACTTCCTGATCACAACATCCATAGTCATAAAGGGGTAATCTCCCCCACACCCAATATATGGTTCAATTCCTGTATTGGTTCACCATGCACAACACAGTGAAGCCATAAAAGGGCAGGAAGCTTACCAAACATCAAACAAACCTTCACAAGGGATGTGCTTGTGATAAAACACTACAGCCTCCCCCACAACCTCGACGCGCTGGGGAGGGGGACAAAGGAATGCCTTTGATCACAGCGTTTGAAACAATGTAGAGATGGTAAGCATAAAAATGACATTTAACAATTCATTTTAACATTTCCCTCCTGTTTTGTTATTTTTATGCTCCAAATTATTCCCGTGTAGTATGTTCTCAGCCATGCACCACTTGCTTGACATTTTCAGCGCAGGTGTCATTTATACACAGGCTTCTGTCATGTCATTAATTTCATTAATTTCAAATTGTTGCAAAAGTACATAATTAACAAATGTATTAGAAATCATTTTAGTTAGCATTGATCTTATACAAGGTAAAATGCATCATATACATAAACAAATCAATGTCAACAGTCCAAAAACAGGAGTTAATATTTTCAAAAGAAGATGCCACCAAGGACCAGACATTAACCAAGCTATCCAGCTTTGTGGTGCATCTCCTCCTGGTGTGCGATTCATCATGTATTTCTGCAATGTGGTTAAATTCTGCAGTGCTTCATAAATGTCTCCTCCACTTGTATATCCATCTGGTATGAACATACAACATGTTTCTCCTATCAATTTGCATACTCCTCCTTGCAATGCAGTTATCAAGTCCAACGTCAGTCTGTTTTGCAATACCATTGTCCTTATGGCCTTTTGCTCCTCTGCTAAGGCTGTCCCAAGGGTCTGGGTCCAATTTATATGTCTCAGTAGTGCATATCTGTTGATTTCTACATGAGTTCCAATTTTCCCGACCCCGATCCATGGGAACAATCCTTGTAGGAACTTGGCTCTGGGTCCCCAGATTCGAAACTCCCAGGGGACCTCGCTCAAATCCGTGAGCCCTGTGCTTGCACTCTGTACGTCTCTCTTTGTCTTTGATCCTGGATGGTGTTCAATTCTCTCCATGAAGAAAACATGATCAGACAAATTCACTAGTGCACATAGACCACCTCATTTTGCTGGTAAAGATGGGTAAGCCTTATGTCCTATTAAATTCCAGTTCTTTGGATTCTTTAGGGCCAAGAAAGACACGGCTCAAAAGTGGTCTTTTTACTTTTAAAAATGACTTTGGAACAGTCTGCCTCTTCAAATTAGGACCTCTCCAACACTTGACATTTTTAAATCCTGTCTGAAAACATCTTCACTCCCTAGCTTTTAATTGTGACTGAGTTTTGTTTTGTTCTCTTGTTTGTGTTTGTTTTACTTTTTACTCTGTACAGCAATTTGGTCAACTTGTGTAGTTTAGAAATGTGCTTATAAATTGATTGATTGATTGACTGATTGCTGTTCAAAGCACCCTAATAGTAGTCCGATATCACACAGAATTGTCACATGATATTAAACAGTAGCTGTTGGTAGAGTTACCAATCACAATGAAGCAGTTCTTTTTCATTTGTAGATTCAAACTGCTCTTTGTCTTTTTGGTCACAAGATGACACTAAAGACGACTGTGTTGAAAACCTTGATTAATGAACAGTTTTTCATTACACATTCCAGTGCTTCATAAAGCTTCATTTTACCATCCTTACTATTTAAAACCCTAATAATCTGGATTTGGTAATCCCTAAAATCCTTAAAAACCTGTACCTGACACTCTTGGAAATTCTTTAGAAAGATTTAGTCAGAAGCAGACAGAAACACTCGCTGCTGAAATCACCACCCTCAGAGGGTTGGTAAAAATCCCTCTCTCTAACAATAATTTAAAAAAAAAAAATTATAAAGAAATTGTCCTTGATTTTCATTTAGCTCCATCCTGTGGGATTTGCCTGGTTAGATTTGTTTACATGTTTGAATCACAGTGTTCAAGATGCTGCATCCACAGGGACTCTAAGATTTGCTTCTGGCTAGGTTGCACAGGGCCATATCTACTCAGGCCTTCTAGCCAATCTGTCATCCATTTTGTCCCTCTTGAGCTACTGGCTGCCTCCACTCACCTGGCTTCGCTCATGAAGGAGCAGGAGCCTTCTCAGGGCTACTGCCTGAGTATGGCATCAAGATTCTTGTTCTGGTAGTGGGTGTTGGGTGCTCCTCAGTGGCACCCTTTGTCTCCGTGGTCTGCCTAGCCTCTTTCTAGCCTATCATAACAGCCTGCTCAGTTGCAGTCTGTGCTTCTGCAGGACTCACTCAAGCCAATCTTCTGTCTGGCAGACTGAGGCTTTCCACCTTTCCGCCCCACTTTAAATGCACAATCTCAAGAAACAATATAGAAAATGTATAAATTGGGTATCTGCTGTTAATAATCTCCTGATTGCATAGTTGAATAAAATTGTACTCTGTGGAGGCAGGGAGCACTGTTTGTATAGCTGGTAATTAAGACCAGTTTTAACACTAATAATTATTTATTCTTGCCTACCTGTCAGAACATGGAGTTTTTCCACCTCTAATTAAATAAGTAAATACTGTAGGTTCGACCCTTTTTGGCAAGACATGTACCAGGTAGCGGATTTGTAGCAAGATGTTTGAACCAGAGTATTAAAACAGATTGCAAAGATACTGCTACAACTGTTAATTTATTTGGAAAGTCGGAATGATGAACATTGCGTATAGTTTTAAGCACAGTGCCAGAGCTTCCAAATTAACTAATTATTCACAAAAATGTATCTAGCTAATTTGGGAGATTTTCATTGCAACCTGTAAAGAGTTTATTACACTATAAAAAGCTCCGTAAAGCTAGGTCATCTTATTATTCATCAGTGACTGAAGAAAATAGGAACCCCAGTGTTCTTACCAAGTTTCTTTTTAGCACTCAAAAAGGCTGAGAATCAAAATTTTGTTGCCTGACGCTCACTGATTATTTAAGATTTTATATATGAAAAGAAGGGTTTAAAATTCAGTTCTGGATTAAAGATGGAGTTAATGAAAGGAAGCCAGTGTAGGAGAAATATGAGCTCTCTTTATGCTCCCAATTAGTACTCTTGCTGTAGTGTTCTGGACCAACTAAACCCATATGGAAAAGATATATATAAATCTTATAAAGTTTGTATCTGTCTTGTGTGAAACTTGCATGAAAAGCATATAAGAGTGAAAACAGATATAAGATCCCTTGAAAAATTATATAATGAAACTTGTATGTTTTGGATACTTACTAAAACAATGTATGAAAGTAATGAGAAAGTGGCCACTTTCATGAGTAAATCATGTAAGCCTTATATGATTTACTCATGAAAGTGGCCACTTTCATGAGTAATCACATATAAGTTTTTACTATTTCTTTTCCATATGGGAAGGCTTTTAAGGGAGCTTTTTGAGCAACCTGATAACGATGAATTACAATAGCGCAGTGTAGAACAAATAAATGCATGAAGTAACTTTTCAGCTTCACAATGAGAAAGGATGTTTCTAATTTTAAGGATATTATTCATGTGAAAAAGGCAGTCCTACATTTTGGTTTTGTCATGGTCTGAGTGAGTGGTGTTTCTCCACAGTAACATGGACTCCACCTCTAGGCGGAGCCCTTATCATTGCAGCTCCTGTCCACATCTGGTGGTGATCTAACCGAAATCTATTTAAGACTCACAACTAGTCTTTGCCAGTCTTTGTCCACTTTTCTTACAGGCCTCCTTCCTGGCTATAACCTTGCTTACCTGGTCACTGGTCAGTTCTGGGAATTTCACACCACTGGTTCAAGCTCTGTTTCATTGCTCTTCGTCTGCCTGCCCTCCTGCCATAAAATCCTCAGATCACTGGATCACTCAGGCTGGATTTGCAATCCATGCTCAGCCCTTCTGAATCCTCACCTCACCATTCCACCCTCATGTCACGCTCCACCTGCAAGCGAATCAGCCACTGGCAAGCCATTCAGTTGCCTTACCTCCCCAACACCTTACTCAGCATTCCAGTGACATTTCTCTCCCTCTGCTTTAGTGACCTCTACCCGCAGGCCACAACTGCTTCCGACTCACATTTAGATTCTTGTAAGCTCAGGAAATACTTTTTAAGCTCAGGAAATACCTACGTTTCCTGAGCTTAAGTATTTTACCTTGTGTTTCTATAAATAAAGTCTAATTGAAAACCTACCAGTTTTTGCCTCTGCCTGCATCTGCATTTTGGTCCATTTTCACACACTGGCCTTTGCTGCCATAACAGGTTTATTGTGCAGACAGAAGGATATCTTTTTCAGATTGAATGCACACCAAACTCCAGGATTTCTCACAGTGATACTGGCAGCTAAGGAAATGTGATTTAGAGTAAGTATCTCCTTAGATACTGTGCTTTGAAGAAACACAGTATCTAACAAGATCTTTTATGATATTTAGTTCTGAATATAATAATCTCAGTGTTGTCTGTATTTAGAATTATGAAATCAAAGCTCATCTACACTTTTGTGTCTTTAAGACATGTTTATGGTTTAATTAATGGATTTGTATCACTTGTCTTCATTGATAATTAAAGCTGAGTATCATCTGTGTAGCTATGAAAATGCAAGCTATAGTTTTTAATATTATTGACTAAAGGAAGCATATGTATTTCATAAAATGTAACGTCTTGCAAAATGCAAAATACAACTTTTACAGTTCCTTCAAAGCCACTTTTAAAATTATTAAATTTTAAAACTTAAATTATTTCATAAAAACATTCTCACTTTAATCACACAGTTGCTGTGTATATTCTGCCAGTTTGACAAATTAGAAAGAAGCATTTAGGCTCATACACACAAAAAAGACAAATGACGCGCAAACTGAAGTTCACAAAAAACTCAAATGCAGACATAAGTCTGAATGACACAAAACAGGAGACAATTGTCATTCATTTCATTTTAGAAATGTAAGTCATTGTTCACTCTTTTTTGTAGCATTAAATGCTAAATGAAAAACGTGTGGGACATGTACTTATGCCATGATTTTTTTCATAAGAACAAACAGCATGTTTGGACTTCAAAAAAATCACCCAGTCTTGAGGTCACCTGTTCAGCATATAATTCAGTTATATATGTCTGTGAATGTTCTCAGTCGTCCAAGGAGCTTCGAAAGTGTCTGGATTTCTTTAAGATGAGGAGTGAAAGAAGCCATCTATGTCCATGGTGAACAACCCAACCATCTTTGAACAAAGGCGGTGGTTTACAGCATCAACTGTCTGCCATCTGTAATCCAGTTTTTAGATCCCTTCCCAGACACCTTAACACCCACTCAATGCTGGACCATTTGACCTCAGTACATCGCATGATAGGGTGGGGCTAGGTTTCACAATGGGTTCACCTGAGACCTTGGTTGATTGTGACCTTACTCCGTTTTCACACCTTGCTTGTGTGATTAGGTAGAGGATCAATAGGGGGCCCATGACCCTCTTGGGGACACTCCCATAGGGCTTATCTAGAACTCTCTCTTAGAACTGAAGAAGCTTCTTGGATTAGAGGTGCAACTCCAGATGCTTTTCTTTTCAAGCTCTTAGAATTTAGTCAGATAGTTTTTAATGTAAACATTTGACAATATATTTTAGTACACCTAGCAAAGAGGAAAAAAATGAGTGAAGAAGAGTAATTAAAAAAAATTTAAGTTATCAAGACAAAGGCACTTGCAGAGACACTAAAAGAAATCATTCTCATTCCATTTTCAGAAAACTATGATTGTTTTCTCATTTTTTCTTTTGTTGTACTTTGTCTTTTTCATAGAAACAAAAACAATCTATGTTGTTTACAGAAGGCTTGGGTAATTTCTGCTGCCACTATGATTTAACAAAAGAGGAAATAATTCTCTGAATTTCGATGCTGTAAAAATCTAAACAAATCCAGTCCTGTTTGCCTTGCTTCTCCTGGCAGAACACCAGTGCTACGTATTTTACGTTTGCCTACTGTGCTGGAGTTGTCACAGCTGCCGGGGTGAGCCATGTGGAAATTATTAAAGGACTCAAGATGCAAGCACTACTGATGTGAGGGAGCTTTATTTAAAGAGTGAACATACAACAAAGGTGAGGGTGGCGAAAACAGAACTGAAAACCTAAACTGGGAAAACGAAACAAAAACAAACCTGAAATCTTGAGATATGAAACAGCGCTAAAGGGAGATGTAGAAAGATGCAGGGAAACCACACAGACAAACCAGCAACGCACACTAGAAAACACAGGGCTTAAATACACACAGGGCAATCAGGGAATGGGAGACAGGAGGGAGACACAACTGGGGGACATCAGAGCTGACGAGAGTGAGGGAAGTAAAACAGAATGCAATAACCTGAGACACTGACCTTTAAAATAAAACAGGAACTCACACATGCAAACACACAGACTAAGAAACACAGACTTTACACAGAGGAACACACAGGCAGGAATGACTAAACACTTAACTGAGGAAGAACAGAACCAAAAACAAAAGACCTAGAAAACCACAACCAAAATACATCACAATAATAGAAAACAAAACGCTGGGTCAAAAGACCCAGGACTATGACAGGAGTGCTGTCTTATAGTTGAGATTCTTTGCAAATAGACATTTTTTAAAAAGGAACAAATATAAATGCATCAATATACACAGCTTGTGTTATACAGCTGGTTATGGATATACATTTAAAAAAGTAACACTAGGGCTGCTCAATTAATCGAATTTTAATCTCGATTACGATCTGGGCTTTCAACGATCATTAAAAATGACTGAGCCGATTATTAGCCCCTCCCTCGTGCTTTACTCTCGCGCTGCTCCGTGTGGCAAATCGAGCGCACCTCTCTGCATTTCGAACACATGTCACAACAATTAAGAGCAGCGGTCCCCAACCTTTTTTGCGCCACGGACCGGATTATGCCCGACAATATTTTCATGGACCGGCCTTTAAGGTGTCGCGGATAAATACAACAAAATAAAACTAGTACCGGTACCGAAAAAAAGAAAATTTATTCATAACACAAAAGACCAAGGAAAACCGAGTAAACGATAAAAACGATAACAAAACCCTGAAAACTATACATTTCACACCTGAGCCTCAACTCTCGTAGCCCGGTACCAAACGACTCACGGACCGGTACCGGTCCGAGGCCCGGGGGTTGGGGACCGCTGATTAAGAGGACCCGAGGGAAGCTCGGAAAGCTAAGCAGAAGTTATTTGGAGAGGAGAGTGACTGCCGTTGGTTGAAAAGAGAGGTAAAAAAAACTTCAGTGGTGTGGAAACATTATGGGTTCGCGGAGTCAGACGTGGATCAAGTAGAGAAAGTGTGTAAACTTTGCTACAGTGTCGTAGCTGCACCACAGAGCAACACTGCAAAGTTCACTAAACATAGATGTTTACATTTTTCATTTATTTTTTATATTGCAAACATTTGCACTGTTATCAGTATTTGCACACTATTTTATATTATTTTTTGACAATCTTTAAAGTCATTATTCAATACATTGTTTCATCATTTTTGCCATAATCGAGCAGCCCTAAGTAACACTACTACAAATTGCTATTCTAGAGAGATTGAAAAGTAAAGACTACTATTACTACAAATATTGCCATGACCTGGATGACTTGGAACCTACACAGACATACAAATGACTATGTCTGCGTAGGTTAAAATGCAGATAGACATTCAATAAATAAAATGAGGAACATCAAATAAACAAAAAATAAAACAGGCCTTTTCTTTATGTATTTAAAAAGTAAGCAAATTCTTCCTTTTTACAAAAATGCTTCCTAGAAAGTAGGTAATGATTATTACTTAGTTCAAGTTATACTTTTCCAGCCCAAGTTTAATGATGTCTTTAGAATTATCATGAATTAACCTTTACTTAGAGTCAACTGGAATAAGTGATTGATAGAGGGAATTTCACTTCAGTCATCAAACAAGGTGGAGGAAAGGAGTTATATTTACCTGCTGGATAGTTATAAGTGTAAGAAAATAAGATTTCATTCATAGGCTATGGAGCAGTTATGTTACACTAATCAAATTATTATGGTGACATATTCACAGGGTGATCTACTAACAGTGCATTATAATTTGGATGTAAAGTTCACTTCATTAATAGATAGCATTCTGCCAGGAGGAGCCCAAAGTAGCATCTCAAAAAAATGAGCAGATGAGATGAATTAGATGAGGGCGCAAGTAGATTAGATTAGATGAAACTTTATTAATCCCTCAGGTGGGTTCCTCTGGGAAATTCAGTAATAACCTATTTACAAAAATAAGAGTGTAAGCTCAGGTTATAGATGTGTGCATCTCTCAGAAACAGTGAAACAATTTAGATAAACAAAAGGAGAGTGAAGAAGAATTGATATGAATTGATCTATTTTGATAGAGCTAAGGATAAGTCGTCTAATAGAAATTGTTGGTCACTGTGTGTGAAATCCTGAGGACTGTGACTCAGAGCACAGGAGAGCTGCATTATTACAGATAATTCCACCTGAAATCAGTAACAGTTGACCTAGACAATACATACACACAGAGGATAACCAGCAACTTGTGGGAGGACAGCTGAAACTAATCACAGACTAACAAGACAGGGGAAGCAGAACTGAACCCAAAACACATGAGACAAAAAACTATCAATATATGACAGGAAATAACTGACACTGAAACCACACACACACACACACACATGTTACACACTGAAGGACGACAGGGTTCATTCAGGTGCACATGAAGGTTTATTGCGCTGAAACACAGCAAAACAATTCAGTGTTACTGGTGGCTTCCATTGTAATAACTGGCCTGTGTTACTTTTGTAGCATTACGTGTAATGGCCCTGTATTAATCAGCCCTTAACACACAAAGAAAATGACCAGTAAGCAATAGACAACATAACATGTACTGGCTGGTCTATTTCCTATAACTTTAACTGAAACCAGCTAACAGTTTCCTTTCACATTACTGATGGAACAACACGGTCACGGTTAGGAGCCATAATTGAATGTATTGAATTTTGATGATCACTGGGTTTTTATTTGTTTGGTTGTTATGGAAGTCACGTGGGTGCTAGCGGTGACATAAATGGGCGTTGTCAGTCTGTCATTCACTGGTTTTGATTTTGACAGAGAGGAGGGCTGGGTAGCGGTAGTTTTTGTTGAACGCTGCACAACATGTTTCGCCTTGTTACATTAGAGCCTGTGATGTTTTAAGAGTCTGAATCAGGAGCCGATGACATTACTCTGTAAACTCTCAAAGTACTTTAATAAACAAGCAAACAATTCCACCTCTCGCATTATTGCGTAAAGTTGACAGCGCGTCAGGCAAATAGGCAGGCTCCATCCCCGGCCTCTAGCGACTGTGGAAGTCACTACAACGTGAAACAACTCCCTTATTCGCTCACATTAAACACCATATAAACAAGAATTACACTCCAAACATGTTAATTAAGCATCAACTTTACATAAATGTATGTAGTGCTCGTATATTGCTCTCACCTGAAACACAGTAAAACAATTCAGTGTTACTGATGGCTTCCATTGTAATAACTGGCCTGCGTTACTTTTGTGAAGGATTGTTTTGCCAGTTACCCGTTTGGCTGAGCCGCCACAGCCACCTACTGGCGAAACTAAATATCGCCCTAACATAACATCAGGTGGGAGCAAATGAGCTTTTCGCTCTGTGTTATGATGCAAACTATTGTCACTATGGGCACGAACACATAAGGAACACATCTGAGACTTGTTCTTAATGCTCAAAATACGCAAACACCCCCCCCCCCCCCCCCCCCCCCCACACACACACACACACACACACACAAGCTTGACACAGGCAGAAGACCAGGAAAGTGAACTTAGCCTGATAGCCAGAAGGCTAAATAACAATACAGAACCAAAATATAAAATGATTAAAACATACGGCCTACAAAAAGGGCAGCAATGTGGTGCGGTGATTAGCACTTTTACCTCACAGAAAGAAGGTCCTGACTTTAATTCCACCACCTGGCTGGGGCCTTTCTGTGTGCATGTTCTCCCTGTGTTTGCGTAGGTTCTCTCCAGGTACTACGCCTTCTTCCCACAGTCCAAAGACATGTAGCTGGGGGTTACTCTGGTTAAGTTAATCATTAATTCTAGATTGCCCATAGGTGTTCAGCGCTTAACTGACTTTGATCAGTGGCTGTTGATCAATGGTCATGACAATTTGCATAATAATGATCAAAAACCTCACAGCCCATTGTTCTCAGTAGTGCTAGTTTTGGTCATTTTGCCGACGTACTATTTATAAAGCTGGGGAAACCTACTGTCAGCTGAGACTTAAGAAGTCACTTGGATGGGAAACGTTTTTCCCACTAAAAACGCTACGTCCAGATGAACAAAATCAATTTTCTGGGGATCCCAATCTTATATATTTTTCTTTAAATACAAGAGAAAGTGATGCATTTCCTTGAAAACTGTTTTCAAAAACATGAACCACACAGGCTATAAATTGCTAAAGCTACCCAGTCATATGCAAGTGTTAAGGCCAATGTGCTACCCACCTGCCACTGGGACAAAACTTTCAATACAAGATCAGTAAATTTAGGTCTGGGTAATGTGCAATATCACAAACTATGGTAACCCCTTATTGAACACCTTTTGGATACAGCTAAGACTCAAGTAGCTTAAATTCATAGAGTACAGAGGAAGTCTGATGAAAATAGTGCTACGGGTTCAAATATTGAGGGTGAGCACAAAAAACAACAATTGGTCCAGGAGAGTCGGTCAAACAATGATTTTAATGAACACACGCGTGGGGAGATGAACACTGCACACAGACAGCATCGATCTCCGCCCAATAATACACAAGCAGTTGTTTTTATAACATCAGGGTATTATTTATGATGCCCCCTCATGCGTCAAAGCAGATACAATACATGCATAAGTTTCAAAACCACAAATGTTCTGTTGACGACTTTTGACACATTTAAAATGACATCTTCTCCGTCTCGAGGCCAGGTGCTTCCTATTAATCTTCTAACTCTCGCTTATCTCCTGGAACAAACTGTCCCTTATGCAAACATAATCTTACAGTTGCAAGGTTTTGCAAACTATTATTTGAACTCTTACCTAAACATGAGTCTAACTACTGTTTGTGTGTGTGTGTGTGTGTCTCGACCTCAAAATGCACTCGGCCTCACCCCGCCTGTTGACGCGTCTTTATTTTTATTTATTTATCCAGGTAAAAAAAAAATCTCATTGAGATTAAAAATCTCATTTCCAAGAGAGACCTGGCTTCTGACCTTTTCCCAGACAGAAGCTCTCTGTGATAGGTGTAATCATCTTAACTAAGAACATGTGTAATCTATTGAATAAATGCTTTGATGAAATGATAATTAATGTAATGGTAATGATAATGGTTATGAATAGTAGCAGTAAAATATTTCCCTGATCTCCACAACAGCTATTGAATAACAAGAATAATCATAATCTAAAATAAAAACATCCTGCATGAAAATCAGCCCTCTTTGTTGTCCCTTTATAGATGCACAAAACACACACAACAAGAGCCAACATAAAAAAAACAAAAAAAACAAAAAAACATGACGTGCATAGGGCAGGGGTGTGTGTGCCTGTGACACACACGCAGACCCGATACAAAGAATATCTTATGTTTGATTTTCAACATGCTATTATTAAGATATAAATGGGTTTTGTCACAATAAGAGAGGGTGCGGCAAAGTCATCAAAAAGCAGAACTGTGCTGTTTGGGAAACAGTCCTGTGTTTGCTATTGTTTAACCTATTACACTAAATACTGTCAAAAATGTTAAGCTTTTATTAGAGTCACAGTTTCATCTGTACTTGGTGATGTGTCAAAGTAACACATTATTAGCAGACTGAACAAAGTGCAAAATATACTTTTCAATTTATGAAAAATAACAAAAATGTTTGAGCTAAAATATACTTAACTACAGCAATCGAGTAAAAGCGCAGTTCCTTCACTGTACAAATGTTAATGTGATACTCAAGGTGAGACTGCTGCCACACCTGCTGCTGCAGCAGTTTAAAGCATCTGTCTGATTAACTTCCCTGAACAGACCGGTTACCTGGTTTATTAACATTGCAGATTAGCAGGAACAACAAAAGTACAAGTGAGCCAAACTGTGCAATAAAAAAGTGTGGGTATATCAGTCCTTCATTTTGTTCAAGGTGGCCAGCCTTTAAATATAAGGTTTGGCTGTTTGTATCTCAGTCACAGATTTGCATTGATTATGGCTTTAACTACATGTAGACAGAAAAGCTTCAATGGTTAGTGCTTCTTATAGCCAAAACTTTGTTTGCTGTGCTAAGCCTTTAGAAAAGAGCAATGGGGAATAAATGCATAATTTAAAAGATAGATGCAGCAATATCTCCCTAAACTGATAGTGTTTCCGAACTCTAGCTTAAATTGTCAAAAGGTTTTGAGGGGTAATTCATGTAGTGTGAGGTAGGAAATATCTCACCATGACTATTCATTCCATATATGGAATGAATAGTCATTCCATATATGGAAGCTGGCAGAGAGTATACTCTCTGCCAGCTTTTATCAACAGGTATTCATGGACTCATCTTAATTTAGTGAATAAAGAAAAGCTAAAGATGTATGTTAAGCAAAAATAGAAAAGGGTCAGTGACACATCATAGTTTTTCATTTATAATTTGTATAAAAAGCAGTTGCATACCCTTTTTTGTTTAAATGTGCAATTGAACAAGGGTGTGGTAAAGTGCACTAGCAGAATGATTTGACAAAAGAGGAGATGAGCGTCTGATGTTCATGCTGTAAAAATATAAACACACCCAATCCTAAGCTCACCTGTTCAGTATATAAAGTGTAGGAGTGCTCCTGAGATTTAGTATCACAGTCCTGGGAAACTAATCTGCAAAACTGACCTGTTCATCACAATGAAATTGACTACTCTGATTCTCCTCTGGGCACACTCCAGCACTGGTAACTGGACTTTTCTTATTATTTAGGATCTATCAGTAGGAAAATCGATTAATGCATGTGATGGACCCCCCCCCCCCCCAAAAAAAAACAACAAACAACAAACAAACAAAAAACAACAACAAAAAACAATAAAACAACAACAAAGATACACACACACATGCAAAAAAACAGGAGCCTCACAGAAAGAAATGCCATGATTTTTGGAAATCTTATTTCCTTCTTTTAGTTTGCAACTTCTGTTGCTGATTCTGTTTGCAAAACTGATGTGAAAATCGTTTAGTTTGGCCAAATTATTTCCCTGAGCGGATTAGGTCTACTTCATGTTAGAAATGAGGAAGAGCAATTAACAAATCTACAGAAAGTGAATTTGAAATGAGCATGCTAATGGATATTAAGATTCATCATTCAATAGAAACTCATATTCACTGTGTGGTGTGATGTGAATGTTGTAACCTGTTATCTTGTAAACTGTTTTGGGTGTGCTTTGGAAAACAGACTTAATGCAGAGATAGCTTGGTGTTAAAGTTTAACCTTAATGTTCCATAAGAGCTGATCTAATCTTGTGGTCAGATTCTTTTCTCGCACTAGGTGGTGTTACACATGCCATAAAAATGATAACATTTTAAATATAGTTTCACAAACTGTCAATGTTTGACAGTTTTTAGAGCAGGCTTCCATGGTGTAAATTATCCTTAGTGTCCACTTTATTAAAAAATATTTATATATGTTAAAGAGATTAACTGCATTTCACCAATTTGTGTACCAGCCTAAAGAATTGGAAGAGATAAAGTCTCATTAATAATGTCAGTTTATTGGGGCATTTCAAAAACCTGTAATCTTTCATTTTAACTTCAATCCTTTCACTGTTTCTCTCTTGATTGCAGCTGGAGCCCTTCTGTGTCAAACCTGCACAGATAAGACATGTTCAAGCACAGTACCACTTACGTGTTCTTCAGGGACGATGTGTGTTACAGCTACTATTTTAGGTCATCTTTTCTTCATATTATTTCATACACTTCAGTAAATTTCAAAGTACACAAATACATTATGTGTACTTTCCCTCAACATTAATCAAAATATTTAAATTAATTTGAATTTGCAGCTACCTCATCTGGAAATACAACAACGGAAATCTACAAGGCATGTGCATCTTCCTCCCTGTGTCCAGCTACGGGCTCTCGGACATTTTCAGTTGACCTGGGTGTTCAAAGTGCTCTTGCATCTGCCACGTGCTGCAACACAGATAACTGCAACTCACAAACTCTGGCTGGTAAGCACAAATCAATAAGTGTTTTATTAAAGACACAATAACAGAAAGAGATAAGAAACAATATTCTGATATCTGCTGAAATGTTCTCTGTTGTGAATTGAAATTATGTTCTTTTCTGTTTCAGCTCCTACTCCTCAGTCAAGTAACGGCCAGCTATGTAACATTTGTTCCAGCCCTTTGTGCAACACTCCAATACAATGTCAAGGAGTGGAGGACCAATGCTTTCAATCAATCAGTGAGTCTTCATCATGTTTTTTCAAAAAAGATAATCTTAAAATTATTTTTTCTGCCTAAAATAACTTCAGCGAACATTCTTTTTATAAAAGGAATGTTGGTTGAATTTATTTTAACAGCCAGTGGAAGAAATACTGATAAAAAGCATTTTTTCAGATAAAAAGCCTTTTATCAGTATTTCTAAAAAAAATATTTTGAAGTTTAAATCTTTAAAGATGACTATCAACATTTGATCATTAATCACTTTATTAAATGTTACAGATTTGACTGCAACACAGATATATTAGTTAGCAAATATTCCCCAAACTGTTATTAAAAATATTGTAATATTTCTAGTATGGAAGTATTGATTAATCTGACAGTTATTGTCATGACTAATTATTTGTTTAACACAGCAGCTGAAAAACTAAATAAATGTCCATCAAAACAAGAGCCAAGGAAAGAAAATACACATGAAAATATCAAGAGTAGCACTTTGATTTCTTGTTGATGGAAAAATCAGTTACCTGCTCTTATCAATTATACGTTCTTTTACCATTTGACATGTCTTATAACTTGCCAAGTGGCATTTAACTACAAATTAAACTGAAACGGTATATCAGCAAACAGATTTTTAAGATGTTTTGAGTAATGCTTGAAAAATAAAGCTATATCATGACATCATAACATAAAAATATCTGTAATTTTTCAAACTGTTTAACCTGCAGTGAACGACGGCACCAAGACTGTTCCAGCTTATGGCTGTGCATCTACAAACCTGTGTGCAGCTGCTTCAGGCCTACATTTTCTACCTTTCGTGCAGAATGTTGGTACCATAACAAGTGGACCAACCTGTACTTCACCCACAACAACTGCAGCACCGACCACAGCAAGAACTGTGGCACCAACAACAACATCTGCTCCAAGCAAGACAACAACGTCTCCAACCACAATAACAGCTGCTCCAACCACAATTACAACTGCTCAAATAACAACAACAACTGATCCAACCACGACCGCAGCGGCATCAACCACAATCACAGCAGCACCAACCACAACAACTGTGTCATCAACAACAACAACAGGTGCTGCAACCACGACCACAGTGGCACCAACAACAACCACAGCAGCACTAACCACTACAACAGTTACTCCGACAACGACAACAGCAGCACTACTTACAACTATTACACCACCAAGCACAACTGCAACAGCACAAACCACAACGACATCTAAGACACCAGCATCAACGTTGGTTGCATCAACCACATCAAACGTTGCTCCAACCACAATAACAACTGCTCAAACGACAACAGCTGCTCCTACCACAACTGCAGTGGCACAAACCACAACAACTGTGTCACCAACAACAACAACAGGTCCTGCAACTACAACATCTAAGGCACCAAGTACAACTGCCGTGACATCAACCACAACGACAGGTGCTCCAACCACTATAACAACTGCTCAAACAACAACAACAGCTGCTTCAACCACAACCATAACAACACCAACTACAACTGTTGCAGCACAAACCACAACAACTGTGTCAACAGCGATGACAACAACTGCTGCAACTACAACATCTAAGGCACCAACTACAACCACAGCTGCATCAACCACAACAATAGCTGCTTCAACTACAACCCCAGCACACACCACAACAACTGTGTCACCACCAACAATAACAGGTGCTGCAACCACGACCACAGCAGCACCAACCACTACAACAGTTACTCCGACAGCGACAACAGCTGCACTACTTACAACTATTACACCACCAAGCACAACTGCAACAGCACAAAACACAACAACTGTGACACCAACAAAAACAACAACAGGTGCTGCAGCTACGACATCTAAGGCACCAACTACAACCGCGGTGGCATCAACCACAACAACAGCTGCGCCAACCACTAAAACAACTGCTCCAACAACAACAAAGGCTGTTTCAACCACAACCGCAGTGGCACCAAACATAACTGCAGCAGCACAAACCACAACAACTGTGTCACTAAAAACGACAACAGGTGCTGCAACTACAACATCTAAGGCACAAACTACAACCACAGTGGCATCGATCACAACAGCAGCTGCTCCAACTACAATTGCAACAGCACAAACCACAACAACTGTGTCATCAACAACAACAACAGGTGATGCAACCACGTCCGCAGCGGCACCAACCACGACCGCAGCAGCTCCAACGACAACAAAAGTTACACTGACAATGACAACAGCTGCACCACTTACAACTATTACAACACCAAGCACAACTGCAACAGCACAAACCACAAAAACTGTGTCACCAACAACAACAGGTGCTGCAACTACGACATCTAAGGCACCAACTACAACCGCGGTGGCATCAACCACAACAACAGCTGCGCCAACCACTAAAACAACTGCTCAAACAACAACAAAGGCTGTTTCAACCACAACCGCAGTGGCATCAACCACAACTGCAGCAGCACAAACCACAACAACTGTGTCAACAGCGATGACAACAGGTGCAGCAACTACAACATCTAAGGCACAAACTACAACCACAGTGGCATCGAATACAACTGCAGCTGCTCCAACTACAATTGCAACAGCACAAACCACAACAACTGTGTCACCAACAACAACAACAGGTGATTCAACCACATCAGCAGCGGCACCAACCACGACCGCAGCAGCTCCAACCACAACAAACATTACTCCGACAATGACAACAGCTGCACCACTTACAACTATTACAACACCAAGCACAACTGCAACAACACAAAACACTACAACTGTGACACCAACAAAAACAACAACAGGTGCTGCAGCTACGACATCTAAGGCACAAACTACAACCACAGTAGCATCGATCACAACAGCAGCTGCGCCAACCACTATAACTACTGCTCAAACAACAACAACAGCTGTTTCAACCACAACTGCAGTGGCACCAGCCACAACTGCAGCAGCACAAACCACAACAACTGTGTCACCAACAATAACAGCAGGTGCTGCAACTACAATAACAACTGTTCCAACAACAACAACAGGTGCTGCAACCACGACTGCAGTGGCACCAACAACAACCACAGCAGCACTAACCACTACAACAGTTACTCCGACAACGACAACAGCTGCACTACTTACAACTATTACACCACCAAGCACAACTGCAACAGCACAAACCACAACAACTGTGTCACCAACAACGACAACAGGCGCTGCAGCTATGACATCTAAGGCACCAACTACAACCGCGGTGGCATCAATCACAACAGCAGCTGCTCCAACCACAACAACAACTGCTCCAACAACAACAGGTACTGCAACCACGACCACAGTGGCACCAACCACAACCGCCGCAGCACCAACCACAACTGCAACAGCACAAACCACAACAACTGTGTCACCAACAACAACAACAACAGGTGCTGCAACTACGACATCCAAGATACCAGCAACAACGTTGGTCGCATCAACCACATCAAAAGTTGCTCCAACCACAATAACAACTGCTCAAACAACAACAACAGCTACTCCTACCACAACCAAAACGACACCAACTACAACTGTTGTAGCACAAACCACAACAACTGTGTCAATAACGACAACAACAGTTGCTGCAACTACAACATCTAAGGCACCAACTACAACCACAGCTGCATCAACCACAACACTAGCTGCTCCAAATACAACGACAGCACACACCACAACAACTGTGTCACCAACAACAACAACAGGTCCTGCAACCACGACCACAGTGGCACCAACCACGACCGCAGCAGCACCAACCACAACAACAGTTACTCCAACAATGACAACAGCTACACCACTTACAACTATTACATCACCAAGCACAACTACAACAGCACAAACCACAACAACTGTGTCACCAACAACAACAACAGGTCCTGAAACTACGACATCTAAAGCACCAACTACAACGGCGGTGGCATCAACTACAATGGCGGTGGCATCAACCACAAAAACAGCTGCGCCAACCACTATAACAACTGCTCAAACAACAACAAAGGCTGTTTCAACCACAACCGCAATGGAACCAGCCACAACTGCAGCAGCACAAACCACAACAACTGTGTCACCAACAACGAAAACAGGTGCTGCAACCACGACCGCAGTGGCATTAACAACAACCACAGCAGCACTAACCACTACAACAGTTACTCCGACAACGACAACAGCTGCACTACGTACAACTATTACACCACCAAGCACAACTGCAACAGCACAAACCACAACAACTGTGTCACCAACAACGACAACAGGTGCTGCAACTATGACATCTAAGGCACCAACTACAATCGCGGTGGCATCAACTACAACAGCAGCTGCTCCAACCACAACAACAACTGCTCCAACAACAACAGGTACTGCAACCACGACCGCAGCAGCACCAACCACAACTGCAACAGCACAAACCACAACAACTGTGTCACCAACAACAACAACAACAACAGGTGCTGCAAGCACGACATCTAAGACACCAGGAACAACGTTGGTCGCATCAACCACATCAAAAGTTGCTCCAACCACAATAACAACTGCTCAAACAACAACAACAGCTGCTCCTACCACAACCGCAGTGGCACAAACCACAACAACTGTGTCACCCATAACAACAACAGGTCCTGCAACTACAACATCTAAGGCACCAAGTACAACTGCCGTAACATCAACCACAACAACAGGTGCTCCAACCACTATAACACCTTCTCAAACAACAACAACAGCTGCTTCAACCACAACCAAAACGACACCAACTACAACTGTTGTAGCACAAACCACAACAACTGTGTCAACAGCGACAACAACAGTTGCTGCAACTACAACATCTAAGGCACCAACTACAACCACAGCTGCATCAACCACAACACTAGCTGCTCCAACTACAACGACAGCACACACCACAATAACTGTGTCAGCAACAACAACAACAGGTGCTGCAACCACGACCACAGCGGCACCTACTACGACCGCAGCAGCACCAACCACAACAACAGTTACTCCAACAATGACAACAGCTGCACTACTTACAAGCATTACATCACCAAGCACAACTGCAACAGCACAAACCACAACAACTGTGTCACCAATAGCAACAACAGGTGTTGCAACTCTGACATCTAAGTCTCCCGCTACAACCACGGTGGGATCAATCACATCAACTGTTGCTCCAAACCCAATAACAACCTCTCAAACAACAACAACAGCTGCTCCAGCCACGACCACAACATCTTCAACAATGACAACAGAATCTCCAACTACAACTGCAGCAGCACCAACCATGACCACAGCACCACCAATCACTACAACAACGACAACAAGTTCTCAAACCACAACAACTGCAACACCAACCACAAGTAAGGTTCCTTCAAATTCAACTACTGCAACATCAAATACTACTGCAGACCCAACCACAACAACAGCTTCAATCCCAACCACTATTTCTTCAACAACAAAATCCACAACGACAACAAGTAGCGCATCTTCTGCCAATTTGAATGTTTTCCCTTTTGTACTGGGACTCTTTGTCTTCACCCTCTATTATTAAATTGGAAAATCACAGATGGAAATCGCATAATAACCCATAAAACTGTGAAGGCACATTTTTAATGTCAATGTTTACTTCTTCTCTTCTTGTTTTGTTGGGATTTAAATTTCATAAAATTCAGATGTGATTAAAACAGCTTGGGTAACGCTGAGGATAGATAACTATTTAACACACGATTGCCCTTTTCCCAGTGACTTATAAAGTGTAATATATATTTACTTCGAAACGTATTTATCTATTCATTAAACTCATCATCCAAATGTCTTGAATAAATGTAATAGTGTGCAATAATATAAATAGAAATATACATGCATATACCCATAACTAGTTATTTGGGGATTTTTGTTATACATATATATCGTCAGTTTTATGTTACAACAATTATTCAATTATCCACTGAATGCATCATTCATTCAAATGAATTACCCATTCAGTGACAGCATTTTTAACACTAGTTCAGTAATTACACCAAAAAAGCCAAAGGATAACAACTGTGACCATGATAAAGTGTTCAACAGACATTACGGTGGGAACTTTTTTTTTTGCATTGGAAATATCCCATTGATGGGAAGTATGGTGGACAAAAAATGAGCTATGACAGTATGTTTGTTTTGTAAAATGTTATGATTACTCTCATATGTCAATTATTCTCTTGATTATTCTCAGTCATATTGATTATCACACGAGGCTGTACTTATAGCATATCTAAAATTACAGAGCAAATGACCAAATTATCCATATCTTATTTAAGAAGAGATACTCTGATCTCCCCAGAAAGTAGACTTGTACTCTCTTCACACTTTATAAGACCAAATAATGCAATCAATTGTTTTTCTACAGTACACTACTTTGCACTACCTTGGAAATATTTAAAAGTTTCTTCAATAAAATGTTTTATAATAATCAACAGATTTTTTTGTTAAGAAATGTCAGGTCTTTTTTGGGCTTTTCTATTTTTCTAATAGAAATACAAATTAGGATAATTGAAAAGGGACGTGGATCTTTTGAAGTATTTGTTCTTTTCAAACTAATACATCTCTATTTCTAGTACTCAGATTTCAATAATAATAATAATAATAATAATAATAATAATAATAATGAAGTTCTCTGGTCTTTAGTGGTTCTAAAAAGCCTAAAGGGCTTTGAGTGGTTGATAAGACCAGAGAGCATTATTGAAACTTTTTTGATACAAAAGTTTCATTAATGCTCGTACATTACATAGTAGTACACAATATATCATGTCATAAGAACCAAAATGAATGAATGTAATGGAAGTAATAACTGATATGAATTTTGTTTTGTGACCAAGCAGAAAAGTCATCCAACATCCCTGATAATAATTATGAAATCAAATTAGAGAATATTCGTTCAGCTTTTTTTTCTCATAAATAATTTTAATGGCTTTCCCTTTTTTTAAATCAAGTACAGAGCCAAAAAGTAGATTCAGGTGTAGATCGGCAGCTGAGTTGGAATGACGCAGACAGCTAGCTTCGACATAGGAAAGGTATTTCGCAGCAGAGATGGAACCTCTTTAGAGCAGGTAGCAAAGGAGATGGAGCTCTTCTGGAGGTGGAGAAGGAAAATTCATTTCAAGCTCTGACAAAGTGTCTGGTGCCCCATAGCCCTCTACTCTCATGTCAGCTGATTTGGGGCACCTGCTTGGTTGGTTAACCTGAGCAACTTGCCCCCTACCGATCACTCTCAACAAAACTTAGTATCCAGCTCAGCCACCTTCATCTGTCTTTTAATCAGTGCCACTGTCACCAAACCAAACATCATAGCAGGTCTCACTACCGTCTTGCAAACCCTCCCTGTATTCTATTAATGAACCCAATTCCCCAGATCCCAGACAGATCCCACCCCTGTAAGGTAAGGGTGATTACCCAAACAGACACACACATACCATGAAAGACAGAGAGAAATAGAAAGGCCCAGAATAAAGAGAGACAAAGAGAACTGACAGAGATGCACAGGAGGACTGGAGGAACATGAACATTAAATATTATTCCAGAATCTTGATTTCATCTCACCAAATTCCATGATGGACACAATTAATTGTCCTTTCTAAGCGTTTTACCAAAACGTTGATTCTGTTCATCTGAAGTTAGCGTTTTCAATGGGATAAACATTTCATCACTCATCCAAGTGACTTCTTCAGTCTAACCTGACTGCAGCTTTCCCCAATCTTATAAACAATACATTTGCACAATAACTGAAACCAGCCCACTGAATAAACAATGGGCTGTGAGGTCTTGATGCATGCTCAATCATTCAGGTAAGTAAATCACAAAAAGTTGATTCTGCTCATCTGGATGTAGTGTTTTCAGTGGGAGAAACGCTTTGTCACTCATCCAAGTGACTTCTTCAGGCTACGTCCACACTAATGCATTTTCGTTCGAAAATGCATTGTTTTCGCTCCTTTTTGGCCTCCCATCCACACTGAGACGACGTTTTCGCTCATGGAAAATGCAGCATTTTGAAAATGCATACATTTGAAAACTGTGCTTTCGCGTCGCAGTGACAGCGAAAACTGAGGCTTTCTAAAACAATGACGCATGTTAGTCATATGATGCAGTCATGTGACCAATTAACTAAGATACCAGAGGGCATTATACAGCAGTTTTTTATTTGCTCTCAATTTTGACAGCCCTATTAAAGATTAATATCAGTCTGTACATGCTCCAGATAGCTTTTCTTCAAATTCTTTAACTCTCACTCGCTTTTTCAACTTTGTACTTTTGTGTTACTCGCAGCAACAACTCCACCTCATTGTTAGTCCATTTAAAAAACTCGGTGCTTTTCCTCAACATTTTTCAGCGATGTTTCAAAGAGCCGGAAAGTAAATAAGAGGCAGACAGAAATGACGCAAGTCGAATCTTCTTGCATTTCACGCATGCGCAATACTGGAACGTAAGCATTTTCAGTTGTTTCAATGTGGACGCGCAACTTTGTGAAAATGACTTAAAATGCTAGTGATAGGTTTGTAGCTTAAACCTATTCGCTGGAACGTTGAAGACAATTTAATTAAACAGGTGTCTTGGTGTTACTCATGCATGAGGGAGGCCTGCCTGGAGCCAAGTGTCGTTCCACCCACTTGACCTCCGTCAGACTCTCGTCCGCTCCCCGTACCGTAACACTGCTCTTTTATTGAGGTTACATGAATATACATAGGTTCATTAACATATGACGTCTACATACACACAAAGAGTACCATGCCTGTGCATTGTGTAAGTGTGTGTGTGTGTGTGTGTGTGTGTGTGTGTGTGTGTGTGTGTGTGTGGGGGGGGGGGGGGGGTCAGAGTGTGACCCCATGAAGACTCCCCAAAGTTGGTGCCAGGAGTCTAGCGGTCCATCTAAACAAAAGGCTCTTACACTCAGATATACGTGTGTTTGCTATATACCATATATCAGCAAGAGAAGATAAGACCTCTCCTAGGAGGTGTGTGATCTATGCCAGAACACTCTGTAGAGCAGTGAAAGCACCCCCCTCTTCATGCTACACAGAGTTGTTACAGACCTCCTAGGATGAGACATTCTTTCAATCTACAACTGATTATCTACTTCTAAGCATATGTGAGTAAATATTTCTAAGCATAAATGACAATGAACAATACAAATCTAACAGCTAGTGTGGACGTGGAGCGTTTTCCAATGAAAACGCCGTTTTCAAATCTATCCGGGCTAGTGTGGATGTACCCTCAGTCTCAGATGACTGCCGGTTTCCCCAACCTTATAAAAAGTTAATTTGCATACTGGCTGAAACTAGGAAACTAGGACCACTGAATGAACAATGGGCTGGGAGGTCAGTTCCTTGATCATTAGTATGCAAATTATCATGACCATTGATCAACATCCACTGATCAAAGCTCATTGATCAGCAACCACTGATCAATGGCCATGAGTACCATTCACAGAGAGTTGGGGAATGGCTGCAATCACAGCAATGTAAGATGGTGAAAGATGTATCCTTAGGCCCCTTCCTTGATTCAGAGATGGTCTTTCCCGTTTCACGAAAATGGCCTCCTTGTCTCCCCGCTCAAACCAGCCGTCAGAACAGTTGAAACATATTTTTTCTAAACACAGCGTCTCTGTGGCTTTTAAACCCCAAAACACCCTGCGCCGAAAATTGGTCCACCCCAAGGATTGGGTCCCCCAACATAAACAGAGTACTATAAGTGTCTGTTAAGTGTCAGGAGGATTGCCAGGATTTATACATCGGGAAAACCAAACAACCTCTGGCGAAGGGGATGGCACAACATTGAAGAGCTACCTCGTGAGCTCAGGACTTGGCAGTCTATTCACACCTACAGGCCAATGGACACTCTTTCAATGATGAGGATGTACACATCCTGGACAGAGAAGCACGCTGGTTTGAGCGGGCAGTCAAGGAGGCCAGACCATCTGGTGCAACACTCCATCACTCTCCTTTTTGGTCAAATAGCCCTTATACAGCCTTGAGGTTTGGGGGTCATTGTCCTGTTGACAAATAAATGCTGGTCCAACTAAACGCAAACAGGATGGGATGGCATGTCGATGCAGGTTGTGGTAACCATGCTGGTTCTGTGTGCCTTCACTGTTGAACAAATCCCCCAAAGAAACACCAGCAAAGAGATGTGTGTGCTACTCAAACTGTGGGGACACATTAAAGTTTTAGCAATTTTCCAGACTGACCTTCAGTTCTTAAGGTAATGATGGACATTTCTCTTTACTTAGCTCACTGGTTCTTGCCATAATATGAATTCTAACAGTTGTCAAATAGGGCTGTCAGCTGTGTACCAACCTGACTTTTGCACAACCCAACTGATGGTCCCAACCCCATTAAGAAGGCAAGAAATTCAACAAATGGACCCTGACAAGGCACACCTGTGAAAACCATTTCAGGTGACTATGCCATGATGCTCACTGAGAAAAGGCCAAAGGTTTACAGTGCTGTCAATCAAACAAAGGGTGGCTACTTTGAGGAATCTAAAATATAAGACATATTTAGAGTTATTTATCCATTTCTTCTTTGCTACACAATTGCATCTATCTTGAGTCAAATATTTGATGTCTTCAGTATTTATCTACAATGTAGAAAGTAGCAAAAATACAGGAAAAGCATTAAGTTTGAATGCAATAATAAATCTGGTACTTACACACTTCAACAAAATGAAAAAAGCAACAACCACAGTAATAAAGGACTCATCAGGGAAGCCTTTCCATAAACGGTATAAATAATGTTTTCAGAAAGTTTTATGTGAGCTGATACAAATCTGACCATGTCCCAAATACAGAAGATATTCACAAATTCATCAGTAGTATAGATCCACCTCATTTACTGCAAGAACAAACTAGGATGTTTGATAAGCCGATATCTCCAGAAGATCTATTTTGCGTTCTTTATCAAATCTCAAATAACAGAGCACCTGGGCCAGATGGCCTCCCTGCTGAGTTCTACAAACATTTATAAACAACTATTTCCCCCTTATTTATAAGAAAGGTCGAAGAATTTATGACTAGCTCCAGAATTCCTCCTCTTGTGAATACTCCAATGATCACCCTACTATTAAAACAAAATACAGATCCCACTAACAGCTAATTACAGACTGCTTTCTCTCATAAATACAGACAATAAAATTATAAGCAACATGCTGCATCCCACCTATGTCAGCACTCATCCACCCTGACCAGGTTTTATTAAAGGCAGACATACAGCTATCAACATTTGTGAATTATTCAACTTAATGAAGCTTTCACAATGTCAAAAAAGTAAAACTATAATCATATCACTTAATGCAGAAAAAGCAAGGTATTTTTGTTTGCACTACTCATGTATCTTTCACAAAATATATGAATACATTTGCTATATTTTGTAACTTTCCACCTAATTTTATTATTATATCTAAATATATATTCTCATAACACTAACTGTTATTTTTAATCATAAACTAACAAAAACGTTTAGTTAATACAAGTATTACAAATACTATCTTGTTAATGGCAATAATAGTGTAGGACCAATGACCCACTAAGAACAAGCAATGTAAGTATATGATTTTTGTAAGCGACCTGCTGGATGTTTTTTTGCTTGGAAAAGTCTGCTCTCCATCCGCTCTCCTTGCATAAGCGATGAATAGAGAACTCTGAGTGCCCACATCAATAAGGCATGTACAAATATTTTATAAAAAATCTAAATCGTATATATTTGCACATTTGGCAGGTCTACTGAGCCTTGAATGAATGTAAGATTAGAATGGTGTGGTACAATAACATTTTACAGCAGCACATGTTCTCTGTAGCTAACTATTTGCTTGCAAGTAAACCTAAATTAATATTAACACAAGGGATCTTATTTCAATTTATATTAATTATTCTAATTAACCATTATGATTGTTATTATTATTAAATAATTAATAAAACTCAGAACAGTTGAGTGACTTTGTCTTCAAAAAGAAAAACAAGCCCATTTCATTTTTATTTATTGAATTATTTATTGTCATTCATCTCTATATCAGTCAGGTAAGCACTGATGATGAGTACACCAATAAGTTTGTCTTTTATTTGTTGTGCTGAAAGAGCCCGTTTTTTAAATGTAAGGAGGAAAAAGTCAAGTTAGCGTTAGAATGTTGAAAAAAGTTCTTGTGCAATCTTTGGAATACAGATAGTGGTTGAAATGACTAAATTATATTTGGTGTATCTAACTTTTTTTCCAAATTTGCTCATATAAAATAAGAAAGAACCTTACACTGTAGAAATTTAGCACAATTTACAGACAATTATATT
Source organism: Perissodus microlepis (assembly GCF_051167445.1). NCBI lineage: Eukaryota > Metazoa > Chordata > Actinopteri > Cichliformes > Cichlidae > Perissodus > Perissodus microlepis. The sequence goes on along the minus strand of NC_140477.1, from coordinate 25,894,329 downwards.
GTGTATTTCTACTGTGCTGAGAGATTTCTTTCAAATAAAAAGTATAAAGGGCAGTAAAAAGTTATTCATGTAAAACCTGAAAGATCAACACCAGAATGTACCTGAAAATAAATGTCTGTTTTCTTTCTTCAGTTTCATGACATACAATACATTGTGTATTTTGGTTTAATAGCATGTGTGTTTGTATTATTATTATGTGTTAGTATCACACGATTTGTGATTAAACACATGGTGTGAACTAACGCTATGGTTACGTTATATATTGAGCATATGCCCCAATAATACAATAAAGAAGAAACTGATATATCTATTAAGAATTATGTCACTTTTCCTGGGTCTGTTGACCCAGGAAACCCAGCGTTTTAAGTCTTAGTTTATTTGGATGTAAATGTTTATGTTTAAGTTCATTAGGTTAGCTAAGTTCATTTGTTTATTAGATTCCACTTGTGTTTTCTACCCCTGTATTCAGTGGCGGTCTTAGCCTGTTTGGCGCCCTGGGCGAACACTCCATCTGGCATACCACACATGTCCTAAGGTCATGAGAGAGGTTGTACCTTGTCTTACTGATATATGGTATGGTAAACACATCTGTATCTGTTTAAGTATAAGAGCCCTTTGCTTAGGTGGACCGCTGGACTCCTAGCACTAGCTTTGGGGAGTCGTTCACAGGGTCACATCTTGACCCACATTCACACACACACACACACACACACACACACACACACACACACACATACACACACAGAGACTGGTACTCTTTGTTCACATGTATGCCTGTGTAAGATGTCATATGTTAATGAACCTATGCATATTCATGTAACCACAATAAAAGGCAGTGCTACAGGGGAGCTGACCGAGAGTGAGTGGGGTTCGAGTGGCAGGAACAGCGCTTGTCTCGGTCGTCTCCCTCATGCACGAGATCACACACACTGATAATAATACTTATGTGATGTAACACAAGCTTATAGGAATCATGTTATATACTTTTCCATAGCATTACATTTGAATTCAACAGTTCAACTTTTCAAATAACAGACAGATAATTGTGAAATCATGATACAATTGTGAATGTATTTTAACAATCTAAATATGCATATGTACAGACAGATACATTTAATAATCATGAAAATTATGTTTTATTACATTACAGTGATTTAACGTTAATTTACATTTGAAATGTGAAATCACAGTCTATTTACGTAACTTTAATGATATTCTAGAAGAACAGAACAAAACTGTAAAATGCACAGTAAAATACTTTTATATTAGGATTTTTTCCTACAGTGCTGCCATACCCGCGACCTTGTGGTTGTTAGTTCACATTCATTGGCCGATGCTTAGCGTCATGTTATTATGTGTCCCAACATCCAATGGCATGTCACATTGTTTTCATGGCCACACCCTCACCCTAGGTGCAGAGGCTTATTTCTGTTCAGGAATGTTGTGAATACTTTGAGATTTATGTTAATTGCAATTCCTACCTCTACATTTATTTTTTTAAAATATATAATTAGCACAGCGTGGCCGTGCAATGTTTTTTTTTTTTTTTTAGTTTTTATTCCTATTAATTATATTTTCAATTGTTACCTCTGAATTATTGAATCAGACCTAGATGACATGAAAATTTCAGCAAAATTATAATTCAAATACTCCTTTAATTATTGATTATTCTCATTCATTTTCGATCATTTTATATATTTTTCCATAGTATTACATTTGAATTTAACAGATCATTCTCTCACATAACAGACAAATATTTGTGAAATTATGATACATTTCTGAATGTATTTTTACAATCTAAATATGCATATGTACAAAAAAGTATACTTAAAAAAACAAGTAAATTGTGTTTTACTATATTTACAGTGATGTTATGTTATTTTACCTTTGACATGTAAAATCACAGTCTACTTATGTAAATTTAATGATATTCTATAAAGACAGTACAAAATTGTAAAATACTAAGATACTTTGACATTACTATTTTTTGGAATAGTGCAGAGAGTTCTCCCTGCTTTTGCTAGCTGCAGTAAATTGCCTCGGCTGTTCCAGCAATAGGTTTGTGCCAACATAAACCTAACAGCCATCTCCCTATACAACTCCTCCATCTAATACACTGTAAACACTACAATAGTTACACCCTTTTTACACACGCTCTTTTCTACTCTGTAATATTCTTGTCAATTTTCTTGATATTTATTTATAATCACCTCTGTTAATCCTTGATATTTATAATTGAGTGATCTGAATATAATAGTGCTATTTCTTAAATGTGTAAAATCTGTAACATGATGTATTGTTTGGAGTTTAGTCTGTTACTGTTACTATTTTTACCATTTCTTCTTGGAGCAACTGTGACCCACATAATGTCCTGAGGGATTAATAAAGTATTCTGATTATGATTCTGATTGTTTCAGGATACATGACCTGCCATTATCCAATAACAAATCTGCTTGCCTGTATCTTTTGCTCTTTCTCCTCCTCTTCTTTTCTCTTTTTTCTAAACTGAGTACCTGATGGCTTTAAACTTTTCTTGTCCATCTTCCATTGATTTTAATTTTGCACTCCAGTATGAACACCTATGCGCCAAACCGAGGATCACCACAACATAACCTAAAAAACCTACACCTTAGTTCACAGATTTGCTTTGTCTATGGTTTATTTCTGGGATTTCGGACAACCCAGGATTAAAATCATGAATACATAATGGGCTTGGATTTACAACATTATAAATGAAATGTGCTCTCTTTGGAAGCAGCAGGGCCCCCTCCCCTTTTGACAGGTTGTGTGTGAGACTTTAAATCATTAAACTGTAAATTTTAAATTGTTATTGATCCCTTTACCCCGAGTCCTAAAGTGTATATTTATTTTCTTACTCTTCTTATATTTATTGTTTGTTTACTTGCACTGCTGTAACTGGAGCCTCGTCGTCTTGTCTCTCTATATACTGTACTCTAAATAGCGGAGATGACAATAAAGTTTACTTTGACTTCAGCAGCGAGCAGGCGCACCGAGGGCTCTCGCGCTCACTTTTCGCATATAGAATTTAGAAAAAACATCGGTGCAAATTATAAGTCTGTATCATAATGTCTGGTGTTTTCGTGTTCGTTGGTTTGCTTTTATTTTGTTTTATTTTGCGAGTTGGTTATTAGATGCCGCTCCTGCCAGCCGAGAATACCCCGCCGCCCCGCTCTCTCCTCCCTGTGCCGCAAGCAGCAGGCGCACCTCGCAAATGGAGAGCGCCTTTACTCCCATCAAATGGGCGATCGAAAGCCAATCGGTGCCTACGCCATTCCCAAAATGCGCTGGCATGACGTCGGGGCAGCATCAGTACAAGCAATTTTTTATTTTTTTTGCAGATGCCCGTGATGCCGCCCCCCACCACGATGCCGCCCAGGGCAACCGCCCATGTGGCCCATATCAAAAACCGCTAGCGTCACTGTGTTTTCAGTGTACTGTGGTCTCTCGTTTCACGGGAGTTACGTTCAAAAAATAACCCGCGATAGGTGAAATCGGCGAAGTAGCCAACTTTTTTTTTTTTTTTTTTTTACAATTATTATAGATTTTTTTTAAGGCTGTAAAACCCCTCACTACAAACTTTGTACATTTTTCTCAAAAAGGCACGAACATTTTCACACTTTTCTCTCTTGTTTAAACACCCTCAAAGTTCAAACCTTCCTAGAAAAAGAAGTCCAGTATTACAGAATGAAACCAGGCACCCGCACGTGCTTTTGACGGTGCAAAATATTTTGTCGAAATTGTTGTGTGTGTTGGGGAGAAAACTTAAAAACATTCAGCACTTCAGAGTCACACTGCTAGCGATTGGAGATTTATGTAAATTTGACAAGCTGAACGCATTCTGTTCTGTACAGTAGACACGGCACGAGATTCACTGACAATGGTCCACAGCCAATCAGGACGCAGAACACATGCGTTGTAGAAAAAAAAGTATGCAAATTTACACTTTTTTTTTTTTTGCAAAACAGTGAGGCCGCGAAAGATGAACCGCGTTATAGCGAGGGACCTCTGTACAACATTCTGACAGCGGGATCATTATTATTTATCTAAACACAACAAGTTGCAGATTTTCAACACGTTCTCATTCCCTAAGCATAATATTTTACGCTAGGTGATTTTACACCACATGTTTTTTGTTTTTGTTTTTGTTTTGTTAAAAGCACTGACTTACCTTAATACAGATGAGTAATATAGACAGCATTGTATATGACCAATATATAAACTACATCATACATCAGATTTTTACATGTTAATTATATGAATATGTTATTTATTGCAATATTGTGAATGACCACTAAGAGAGACTATTAACAAGGCTATAAAGTTCTGCCATTTAAAGCTCAGTGACACAAAAAAAAACCCTGAGCTACACAATGGAACACAAAGGTGTTTGAATATGAGATATGCACCAGTTTTCCTAATAATCTGGGACGGTGTGATCTGTGGTATCTATGTCCGTGGGTTGGGAATGCATCCTTTAGGCTGGGGTTGAGTATTCTGTGGAACAAGTTTGCTCCGACACACTTCACTGTACTCCCTGAGCACTAGATGAGCACTTTGATCATCTACTTTGTTAAGTCCACCAACCAGTTTTTTGTAGGATCATCTATGTTAAAATTCATGGACATTATATATTCTAAAACTTTGGAAATGATATATCGTGTGATGAAAAAGAATGTTCCAATTTGTATTTTAAGTATGTTTCAACTAAAAGATGGAAAATATGATTTGAGGGGGTCTTATAAGTTTGAAATGCCTAAAGTGAGAACCAATGTTAAGTATAGATGTGTGTCAGTTTTGGGAGTGAAATTATGGAATGGACTTAATGATGAACTGAAGATGTGTTTTTCTTTGTCATTCTTCAGGAAGATTTTAAAAATTAGTATTATACGAGGTTATAGAAATTTGGTTTGTTAAAATTTTTTTGTGTTGATTTAATTTCTTGATTTATCCTTGATTTCTTTTCAAACTGTTATACAACTTATTTATCAATGCTATTTATTTTCTTGGTTAAGGATTTGATTATTTCTATGGGGGTAAGGGATAGGATAAGTATAAGCCATAAGGCTTCAGCCTATTCCTTTTTCGGTTACTGTTTGAGTACTTTTATGTAAAATTATAATCTGTTGTTGTTGTTGTAGTTGACTGAAAATAAATTTCAATTCAAATTCAAAATTCAATTCAAAACAATGTTATGACATCCTGTTAATAGTAATAACAGTGTAATTAAGTACATTTAGCCAAGTCACTGCACTTTGGTAGTAGTTTCAAACAGGCCTATATGGTATGGAATGTCATTCCATCCATCCATTGTCAATTATCTGTGTCCATATTGCAGGGGCACCAGCCTAAACCATGATGCCAGACCTCCTTCCCCATGACCTCCCTCCCCAAAGACACCTCCGGGTCTTCGCTGTGACTACCAAGATATTGTTAAATAAGTTGAGGAATATACAGTGGGGAAATAATTATTTTTGTTTGCTCACTTCCAAAGAAATGAAATGAACAGTCTCTCATTTTTATATATGTTTCATTTTATAGGAGAGAGAATATGAACCAAAAATCCAGACGAAACACATTACATAAAAGTTATAAACTGATCTGTATGTCACTGAGTGGAACGTAGATGGATTGTGGAACATCTACAGTGATGTGGACACTGAATCTTCTGATTTATTTCTCAATCTACTTCTCTGTGTGTCCCGAGGTACTTGAACTCCTCCACCTGGGAATCATGTCCTCTGAAAAAAAGCATAAATGGGATTTTGAACTAATTACTTGGTTAATTAATTACATGTGGAAGAGTGATGATGATAATAATAATAATAATAATAATAATAATAATAATAATAATAATAATACATTTTATTTGAGGGTGCCTTTCAAAAACCTAAGGTCAGCTTACAAAAGAACAAAATTAATAAAAGAAGCAATAGTCATAAAATACATAAAATAAGTTAAAATTGCAAAAACAGAACTTGACAACAGATAAAATCAGCACTAAAGCAAATAAGCCAGTTTGAACAGATGTGTTTTGAGCTGTGACTTAAATGCGGGAAGAGAGACTATATTTCTTATGGTTGGAGGAAGAGAGTTCCAGAGCCGAGGAGCAGAGCAACTGAAGGCTCTGTTCCCCATAGTTGTAAGACGTACGGACGGAACAGTAAGATGAATAGCAGATGAGGATCTGAGAGGGTGGGAAACAGTGGTGATATGGAGCAGGTCACACAAAAAGGAAGGAGCAGATTTATGGATACACTTGTACGTGAGAAGTAAGATTTTAAAGTTTATCCTGGCTTCTACAGGTAACCAGTGAAGCTACTGAAGAACTGGGGTAATATGAGCTCTTGACGGAGTACGAGTTATAACCCGCGCTGCGGAATTTTGAAGAAGTTGGCGTTTATGAAGGGACCTTTTAGAGAGACCAAATAAGAGGGAATTGCAGTAATCAATACGGGACGTAATAAGGCTATGGACAAGGATGGCAGCAGCATGGGGAGTAAGGAAGGGACGGAGTCGGTTAATATTACGTAAGTGGAAGTATGCAGACCGGGTTATATAATTAATGTGAGACTGGAATGAAAGAGTATTATCAAGTATGACACCCAAACTCTTAACCTGAGGGGAGGGAAGGGTGGGAGAACTTTCAATGTTAATGGAAAAACTGTGGGATTTGGATAAGATAGAGGCTGTACCAACAAGTAAAACTTCTGTTTTATTACTGTTAAGTTTAAAGAAATTGGAGGAGAACCAGGATCTAATCTCGATAAGACAGTTTGAGAGGGAGGTAGGTGGGAGGGATGAATTGGGTTTAGAAGAAATGTAGAGCTGGGTGTCATCAGCATAACAGTGAAAATGTGTATTATATTTTCAGAATATATGACCAATAGTTAGCATGTAAATAATGAATAAAAGAGGCCCTAATACTGAACCCTGGGGCACAGCAGCAAAAACAGGATGGAGACTTGAAGAGTGGGATTTAAATTGGATAAACTGAATGCGGTCTGAGAGACAGGAGGTGAACCAGGCAAGGGGGGTGTGACTAATGCCAATGGATGCTAACTGGTTCAGGAGGATATTGTGAGAAATGGTATCAAACGCTGCACTAAGATCAAGAAGGATGAGGATGGAAAGGAGACCAGAATCAGCTGCCATCAGAAGGTCATTGGTAATCCTTAACAGAGCAGTTTCTGTGCTATGATTGGGGCGGAAACCAGATTGAAATTGTTCATAGAGATTACGGTTATTGAGGTGTAAGTGAAACTGGGAGGCGACAACTTTTTCAAGAATTTTTGAAATAAAGGGGAGATTTGATATAGGGTGAAGATTATCAAAGTTATTGGGGTCTGCACCAGGCTTTTTGAGAGTTGGAATAACAGAAGCCTTTTTCAGAGATGAAGGAACGATTCCAGTGCTGAGGGAGGAATGGATAATACTGGTTATGAGAGGCGCTAACAAGGGAATACAGGCTTTAACTAACACAGTGGGAAGAGGGTCAAGGTGACAGGTGGATGATTTTGATTTTATAATAAGATTAGATACCTCAGTTATGGAGGGAAGAGTAAAGCTTGAAAATAACTGACAGGAAGACAGTGGGGGAAACAGGAAATTAAGAGTCGGAAGCTCCTGCAGAGTTAAGTTGACTTTGGATATCTGAGATTTTACGGGTGAAAAAAGAGATAAGAGAATTACAAAAGTCAGCAGAATACATATGGAAGGGGAATATGACTGGAGGTTTTGTAATTTTACTGAACAATGAAAAGAGAGACCTGTAGTTATCTTCATTAGAACTGATTAAACCAGAGTAGTATGAGTATTTGGCTGAAACAATGCAGCCCTTATAGAACAAAACATGATCATTATACATTTCTTTATGTATAGTAAGTCCAGTTTTCATGAATAGACGTTCGAGTTGGTGTCCTTTAGCTTTAAGATGACGCAGGTTGGGGGTAAACCATGGTGCTGAACGGGAAAATGAGACAGTTCGATGTTTAAGGGGAGCAAATATGTTAAGAAGGTTATGGAGGTTGACATTATAATGAGAAACAAGTTCATGAGGGGTTGAGGAGCTGTGGATAGATGGAAGGTCATGGATGGCAGATGAAAAAACAGCTGGGTTAATATTACTAATTTTCCTAAAAGTGATATTACGAGGAGTACAGGTTTTGAAAGTGGTTATGTTTGCATTAAAAGAAAGAAACATGTGATCAGACTGGGGAAACAATGTGTCTTTACAATGTGTAGGGGTAATACCACAACAACAGAGCAAATCCAAGATATGTCCTTTAGAATGAGTAGAAAACTTTATGTACTGTAGAAGCCCAAAACTTTCCAGGCAGGGGGTAAAATCTCTGGAAAGAGGGATTTTGTCACTGTCCATATGAATATTGAAGTCACCAACAATTATCAGATTTGGAGAAAGTATAGAGAAATGAGTGAGTAGAGCAGAAAATTCATTTAAAAACTCCTTATTTGGCTTAGGTGGCCGATTTACATATACTGGTGGGGATAGATCCAGGGAGCTGTAATGCAATGTTTTCAAATGAATGGGAGAGAGGGGCAGAGACAGGGAGAACTTTCCAGTGCTTCCGGTGAATTATCGCGAGACCCCCGCCCCTCCCCGAGTTGCGAGGTTGACAGGTATATACAAACTCAGATGGAGTGAAGTCATTGAGAGAAACAAAATCATTGGGCTGTTGCCACGTTTCAGTCAGGCAAAGAAAGTCCAACTTACGATCGGAGATCCTGGATGAGATGTCCCTTACCAGTGAGGGAGCGGATGTTTAATAGACCGAAGTTGATACTGGAGTTACCTTTCCTGACAGGCTGTTGTGACTGATACACAGTCACAACAGCCTGGCATCTCCTCCTCATGCTGGTTACCAGCTTGGTCACACACTGGTGTGGGTTGGCATCCCATTTTTCAACCAGCATTTGTCACAAGTCATTGAAAGTGATTGTGCTGGTCACTGTGACACAAACAACACTCACGCTGATTCCACAAGTGCACAATGAGGTTTTAGTCAGAACTGCATGTGTGACATTCCATCCACTCCACTCCTAAATTATGGGTGTAATCTGTAGTATCTAGCTCCGTGGGTTGGGAATGTATCCTCTTGGTTGTGGTTGGGTATTCTGTTTCCTCTGGCACTCCTCACTGTGTTGACTCAGATAAGCACTTGAAAAATCCGAAATAGTCTCATCATTTACTTTGTTAAAACAATGTATCCTGTTAATAGTCATTACAGTTAACGTAGGTAAGTACATCAAGTGAAGCAAATGTACTTTAGTAGTAGTTTAACTAATTTACCATTTAACTAAAGTACATACAGTTTGAACACTCACCAATAGCCAAGAGCCTTCACAGTGACACTAAAAGCGAAGTGGAGATTGGTAACTACATTTTAATGGGGAAATATCAGATCAGGTCTGTAACATCAAAATCTATGCTTTAGTCTTAAAGCTATTTCATTCTCACCACACAGGGACATCATTTAGCATATTTATTTCTAAACAAACAAACATACATTCAGCCTAATGGTATAGTATTAAAAAATAAGATTATTCTTTACATGTTTATATAAAACAGGTAATACTTGTGCCGCTTCAGATACAAAAAATTGGCACCTATAAATTTAAACATCAAATACTTGCATATATTTCAGTTTTTCAAACAGGGGGAATTTCATCTCAGGTGCCCATAATACCTACACCAACAAGTAAAGTAAAATGACTGAAATAGGGACATAATTAGGAAGAGAGAGATTTGAGAATTCAGGTAAAATGAATGGCTACTTTGACCTTGAGCCACTGCTAATAGCTAAAGTGTAGCTTTTAATCATTGCCACATGTTCCAGTGCAATTAAGAACTGACTCAACATAACTGTACCAACCTGATTAAAATCTGCTTCAAAGTGAGTATACCCCTAAAGTAAAATGTCCAAATTGTGCCCAGTTTGTCATTTCCCTTCCAGGAGTCATGTGACACGTTAGTTTTACAAGGTCTCAGGTACAAATAAAGAACAGGTGTGTTGAATTTGATGTTATTGCTCTCACACTCTCTCATATTGGTCACTGGAAGTTTATCATGCCACATCATAGGAAAGTATTCTCTGAGGATCTGATAAAAAGAATTGTTATTGTACATAAAGATAGCCTAAGCTATAAGAAAATTGCCAACACCATGAAAATGAGCTGCAGCATGGTGGTTAAGACCATAAAGCAGTTTAACAGCACAGGTTCCAGTCAGAACCTAACATAACCTCGCCATGGTTGAACAAAGAAGTTGAGTGCACGTGCTCCGCATCATAGAGGTTGTCTTTTGAAAATAGATGTATGATTGCAGCAGAGGTTGGAGGTGTGAAGGGTAAGCCTGTCAGTGCTCAGACCATACGCTCCGCACAATGCATCAAACGGCTGTCGTCCCAGAAGGAAGACTCTTCTAAAGATAATGCACAAGAAAGCCCGCAAACATTTTGCTGAAGACAAGAAGACTAAGGACATGTATTACCTGTGGTCTGATGAGACCAAGATAAACTTATTTGGTTCAGATGGTGTCAAGGGTGTGTGGCGGCATCCAGGTGAGGAGTACAAAGGCAAGTGTGTCTTGCCTACAGTCAAGCATGGTGGTGGAATGTCATTGTTTGGGGCTGCAGTAACTAGCATCTTATGCTTTCCCCCTTATGGTTTCTAGCGAGGATGAGCAGTTGGGTGTTGGGGAAAGCCATGTTCATTAGCTAATCGGTACAAATAAATGATTTTTGACTACAGAACTCACTATGAGCTTGAATGCTGATTAAAGTCAGTTCTGTAGTTCAGACATTAGCTCTACTGCTCTAACTGCATTGAACTGAACTGAAGGATGTTTAGACCTGCAGCTGAAGATGAGGCACTGAAATGGTTTATTATGAGAAACACGGAAAGGTCACCAGGCTAATCGGTCACTAACTAACATTTCCTTATGTTAAACCCAAATAATTGTTTCAATTTAATAATTATATAGACTATCTCAGGGGTCCCCTATTAAAATAGCTGGAGGTCCACTACTTCCGCCATCCAATCAATCTGGGGTCCAAACATTTTAAATGAACCGACAAAAATATTTTCGTTCATTTTTGCTTAACATTTAATTAATAATATAGACATTTGTCTTGTAACTACTGATCAATTGTTCATATGCCCATTAAATCATTTGCTGAACAGAAAAGAAGAGACCATGTACTATTTAACACTACTGGCTTGGACAACTGAAGGAACTCTAAATATAACCAGAGCAAAGCATGGGAAGAATGACAATAAGAACAATAAAATGTAAGTAGAGGAAAGAAATTACAATGAAATTGTGGAAAATTTAGTACAGATTCAAGAAAAATGAAGTTTTCTGTTACAGTACACTTAAACTTAGGTGTCAGAAGGATGAAAATTTCCATAACACATTTGGGAGCTTTGAATCTTACTAAGTCGATCAAGTAAAGAAGTATAGTTGTAGCTGATCAATTTGGATAAACTCCAACACCACAAACACTGAGAGAAGGTTGTGAGACTTAAATTAGCATACCTGTCGATTAAAGCAGCCACACCCCTAGGTATCATTAGAGGCCAAATACAATTTTTGTTCCAGTGTGTGCTTTTTAATCCTGCAAGGATTTTTAGACATGTGAGCCAAAAGTACTGACGCATTTTGGAGCCAGCTTCGTGTAGCTATTTAAGGAATGTTTGGAACCTTTCTTTGGCCTGAGGGTTGCTGCTTGATCACACCTTATATTGCCTTAATCCCCAGTGTATTTGATCTTCTATTTCCTGTAGCGCCACCTTTTTAAAAAATGATTTATAGCTACAAACAAGACCTACCACAAATCGTTTTACTTCCTTAACACAAATGAATAAGCCATGGCTTTAGTGTAATGTTACCAAAGCAGTGACTCATTTTCTGCTCAAACCTGCCACAGTTTCCCTGTGGTATTAACATTAAGTAGAGTCTTGAAGCGAAATGTGTTAAAGCTCTTCTTTCTTCTTCAAGATTATTTGCCGCACCATTTCAGCAATTTTAGGGCGAATTTCTTTGACAGAGACTTTTGGTCCCCATGCATCCACCACTTTGCCGTTAATGTCAATTAGATACTTCCAGAAATTCCAGTCAGGCTCCTTTCCAGATGCCTCTGTAAAAGATTAAATGACATAGATGTCTGAATAACAGTTTAGTGTAAGCTTGTAACCTTTTAAAAAAGCATTTTTTGTTTTAAGTTTTGCTTCAAAGGTTTCTATTCCCCCCCCCCCCCCGAGAGAGGCACTTACTCACCAAGAAGGTACTTGTAGACATTGTTGGCTCCAGTGCCAACAACAGCAATTTTGCTGAACAGAGGAAAGGAGACTCCGTAGACTCTGCGCACAAAGCTGTCAATCTCCTTGTCACTGCCAGGCTCCTGCTGTCCAAATTGGTTACAGGGGAAGGCTAGCACATTGAAGTGATATGGACCAAAGTCCCGCTGGAGCTGCTGCAGTTGATTGTAGTGTTCCTCAGTGAAGCCACATTCACTAGCTACGTTTACCACCAGGGAAACCTAAAGCCACCAGAAAACACTGTAAAAACACCACAAAAGCTTTCCTAGCTTAATATGTGTCAGTATATATGTTTTCTTTAAACATGCATAATTAAATGAACTACTTGCAGTTTTATTTGCATGTAGTTCACATAAAGTTGGCAACCACTTGATTGAATCACCCCACTGTACAGTATATGTTGGATCTATAAAGCTATATGTGTTAGTTAGGGGTTGCCATTGACCAATTTTACAAGGCTGCTGAGGATGACACATTCAGTGAAGAGGCCACCTGCTATAACTGAAACAGATATGGATATTTTTTCATTAATTTATGTTAAATAACGGTTACTTTCACTGAGACCATATCTGATGTAAAATTGTTTGTTTAGTTGTCTCTTTTTAGACTATTTTTGTCTTTACTGCACTGTGACAGTGAATATGGACAGCAAAGTGGAGAAGGCACTAGGGCTGGGCGATATGACCCAAAATTCATATCTCGATAATTTTTGGCTGGATGGCGATATACGATATATATCTCGATATTTATTTTTAAGCCATAAGGTAAGAACAAAAAGAGAGTTCTTAGTCAAAGCTGTGTCCCAGATGTCACACAGGCACGTTTATTAACATACAGCACAGATGTACATGAAGAAATTACTCAAAAATAAATTATCAGCATTTATTAAATAATAATGCTCCATAAATAAAAGAAAACAATGTTGTTTTTGTGCATAACAAAAAGCTCACAGTTGTGCAGTCAAAATGTAAACTAAAAGACGCTGAGCATAATAACAAAGACAGATTTCAGAGCTGCTCTGTTCCCAAGTTCTACTGTGTGACTGACAGCCTGGAGTTTGAAATCTGCTTCGTAACCGTGTCTCTTAACAGGTGCCATTTATGGTCCTTATACACACATGGTAATATTACGTTGAAGCACAGTACGTATTACTCCGCGAGGCTCTGGACTACGGTAGCCGTAATGCTCCGACAATCCATCAAGCGGTGCAGCTCCATAGCTTTCCAAAGTCGAACTAAAACATTTCTTGACAGATTGCTGAGTGCCGTGTACCACATAAAATTGGTTCGCGGTCAGTAAACACAACCAGAATTCATACATAAGGCGCACTGTCGTTTTTGGAGAAAATGAAAGGATTTTAGGCCATGCATGTCTTAGCGCGGTTAGCTCGCTAACACGTTGACGCCGTCCAGCCTCACGCACTGGGCAATCCGCGGTAACTCATTAACGGAGATTTTCCGTGTCCATCTTGTCGTTGCCTGCAGGTGAAGCGATGGGGGAGGGGGAGTTTTGTTCAGTGAAGGAGAGGCGAGGCCCAGTAACATTGCATAGAGACAAAAGTGGATGAAAGAGAGGCAAACTTGCGACTCCACAAGTATAATTATAACGTAACATATACTATATCGATATAAACAATATTGTCACATCTTATATTTCGTATGAAAATATATCGATATTTTTAAAAAACTCGATATATCGCCCAGTCCTAGAAGGCACACAGGCCAGACAAAGACTCCCCAGCGACAGCCCCAAAACATGACTGATCTAGAGCAGCAGTCCCCAACCCTTGGGCCACGGACCAGTACCGGACCATGAGTCGTTTGGTTCCGGAGTTGAGGCTTGGGTGTGAAATTTTTTTTATGGTTTTTATCGGTTTTTATCATTATTTTTTATTGTTTTTATTGTTAACTCGGTTTCCCTGGGTGTTTTCCCGTGTGTTATGAATACATTTTCTTTTTTTTTGGTACTGCTACTGGTTTTATTTTGTTGTATTTATCCATGACACCTTAAAGGCCAGTCCGTGAAAATATTGTCAGACATAAACCATCGCGCAAAAAAGGTTGGGGACTGCTGCTCTAGAGGAGATCTGCACGGAGGAATAGGCGACAATACCAGCAACAGTGTGTGAAAACCTTGAAGACTTGCAGAAAACAGTTGGCCTCTGTCATTGCAAACAAAGGGTATGTAACAAAGTATTGAGATGAACTTTTATTATTGACCAAATACTTATTTTCCACCACAATTTGCAAAGAAATTCTTTAAAAATTAGACAATGTGATTTTCTGGATTTTTTTCCTCATTTTGTCTGTCATAGTTGACGTATATCTATGATGAAAATTACAGGCCTCTGTCATCTTTTTAAGTGTGTGTATTGCCCCACTGTGTACAGACAGACAGACAGGCTCCTTCTTCAAAAAGAGCAAAAGTGAAGTGTGGCCGTCCCACTGATTGACTAATTATTTGGACCACAGATAACTGTGATTTAGGCCATTACACGTTACAGACGCCATTCACAGATACAGAGACTAATAAGTATCCTAATACACATTAATACATGTCACAGCTTCATACTTTAACTCGCAGTTAAACTAGAGAAGATCATCACTGCAGAAGTATGGCTTCCTGAGAAACCAGTGTGTAATCTTATCATCTAGTGACATCTGGTGTCAAGATAATACAATTGCAAGTGTGACATATATGACATGGGATACTGAAAATATCCACATCTCTAATAAATTAAGCTCTGTATGTGTCTGGTACCATATCTCAAAGACAGTTAATATGATTAACTTCAAACTTAGTGGGTGTAATGCTGAGAAGGTAGTGTACGGGGTCATTGGATGACTCCCATTTGTTGAATTAAAGTTACTGTCTGCCACCCGTGATTTCTCATGGATGATCATTTAGCACACACAAAGCCACACTTGCCTTTGTGAGAAAAAATCTGCTGGCATTAAAGTTTCACACACACAAAGCATTTTTTCCTAGGATACCTAGGTGTATATCAACAGCAGCCCCAGTCTGTCCTGTACCTTCTACTTCTACAATCTAGCCATCTAATAAAGCCTTATCTGCACTCAGTTTACTAGTGGACAAGCCAACCCATTGCCTTATGTTTTCTTTACTGGTATGCTGTCACTGGTAGGGCTGCTGTTTTGGCAGTCCTTGATGCCTTTTATACAGTGGCCCTGAGAGGTCAGGAAAACACCAGCAAATAGAAATACACCCCAAAATCACACAAAGAACAACTCTAGTTAAAATAAAACAAAACAAACAAAAAACTCGAACAAAATACAAGAAACCACAGTTACACTACAGTATGATCAAGGACTATAATCAGCATGCTGGAATCTGCGACAGTGGAGTGGGAGTTCATCCACAGAATGTGGATCTCGCTGAAGAAGCAGCTGGTGTTGATTTATTAGTCACAAAGTCACAAAGTGCCGATATCTTATTTTTATAACTTAATAATAATGTGTGACACACATGCATATAGAATGAGAAGAGGGTGTGAAAAGAGTGAGGTGAGGTAGGATGGAGGAGGGGAGACGGAAAACACAATAACCCATTAAATGAGAGTGACTCTGTTTGACTGTTTTCAACTATGGGATGTGCATAAGGACATCAAGGGAAAATGGTTCAAACAAATCCTTGACATTATAGTGCTGCAGATGTTATGTAGAAGTGCTTACCCTAATTGTTAGGGTTATTTTTCTAATATTGGATGGTCTTTGCCTTGTAATATAAAGCGCCTTGAGGTGGCTTTTGTTGTGATTTAACACTATAAATACAACTGAACTGAAACTGAATATAACATTTTGAAGTGAGATGCAGTGAATAACTATCATGCTGTGCTACTGTTGTCTTGAACTGGTTCAAAGATCATCCATTTTTTGGACTCACTGAAAAAGAATGCAGGTTTAAAAGTATTTCCCACTGGCTTCACTTTTTAGACTAGGAAGCTTTGCTTGTCTTTGGTATCCAGTACGTATTACTGAACATCTTTGAATGTCAGTGTGTGAGCAAGTGTCTTATCTTAATGGTTGTTTGTCCAATCTACAAGGCAGCACAGCAGGTCCAGCAAAGTTCTCATGTGTAATGGAACACCAGTTTTCAGTCTTGCTTTTACATTTAATTATTCCTTGCTGACATGAAATGTAAATTGGAACTATACGTACACTCAACCCATTTAGGCACTGTACTAGTTACACTAACTCTTCCTTAAAAAGTGCACTGCTACAGCTCTGTGGTGTACAAACTGTGTTCATTCACTTGTAGTGTGCGAAAGATTTATAGTTTAATTTGTCTGTTTGTGTTTATGGTTAAAACAAAATCCAGAGAGTCTTTCACCTTGTTACATAAAGGATATCTTTTTAAAAGATACCGTCTATAATAATCATTTAAAGCTCTGTGATTAAGAATTTGGAAGCAAATAAAGTCAAAAACAGCTAAGTCAAAAAAGATGCAGTTTGTCTTATTATTATCATTTTATATAAAGGCTGTCATATATAATATACATCATTGTTGCATTATTACTTTTATTTATTTTTCAACTTTATTACAATAACTGGGGTAAAAACCAAACTCATGTATGTTCCGTTACCTTTGATGACGGATAGAGTGAAGATAGAGTGAAGTCTTCAGACAGATTAGGGCTAACGCGGTCTGGTGATCCGTAACTTGTTTGAATGAAATCTCAGCACTTTCTGCAGCTTCAGGGGCTGCAGGCCTGCCACGTAGGCTATCCGGGCTACATGACGGGACATCCCCACCAGCAGCCCACAGTCAAACTGATTCTCATCACTGCTGTGTTAGTTACATCTACAAACAACATTTCATGGAGAGAAGTAAAAGAAAGAAAGAAGCCAACATTCCCATGCAACATTCATTCAAGCAAAGGGCTGGCATGCCGAGAAACTGCGCTCTAACATCTGTAGTTTAAGCTGTTGTGAGTCGTACTTACCGAACCCCGATATTTCTCCAGAGATACCAGCTTACCCCTGCTATTCACAACTTTAAAAGTATAAAAGTCTTTCTGTTTGCTTTCAGCGAGGCTGAAGAAAGTCAGTAACACTGTGAGCACTGCAGGGAACATCTTTGCACTCAAACCACCAACACAACACCAGCGGAACCAAGATAAACTCCTGCAGTCTTTCTCCGTCCGCCCTGCAGTCACCAGCAGTCTGCGCACCTCCTCTGCACTCAAGCTACACACAGCGATCAGCGTTTCCTGGGCAGGAAGCGCTTAACAAAAATAAAAGTCTTATTGGTCTTAGGTTGTATTCGGTATGAGCAGAAACTAGCAATTTAGCCTGTAAACTCGTGAGGAAAGTGTGTTTTGATGTCTCAAAATAACGGACCTGAGGCCCACTTTAGGGTGCATTCCGGTTTTATTCAGGAAGGTTCCTACGTGAGAGCAGTGACCCAGAAGTATCTGTGTGGCGCCTTTGAGCAGTTCTAATTGTCCAAATACTACCAAATACTAAGGAAATAGTTGCTTTATCGCCACTTTTAGTATAAACTGTTATCATCCTTTATGAAAAGAGAGGAAAAAATGCCATTTCATAATTCATAGCAATGGACCATACATTCCTCCAACAAAGTTGACAAAGCGACACAGATCATTATCATTTATAACTGTATTTTACAATTCATGCTGACTCTTGCCCAGTTGTTACCTTGCATGAAAAACACAGATTTCCATGAACTGTCAGTGTAGATCATGAACTGCGTGAACTGATAAGTGTATTAAAAGCTCTGTAAGATTCAGTTAGTGAGGTTTGTCATATATATTTATATTTATAATATAAATATGATATATATTCCTGAAGTAGTATGTCTATGGCTACGATACAATGTATTTTATTTTAGAGGCTATGGGACAGGTTTATTAAGCAAAGCAAATGACTGTGATGCTGCAATCACAGTGTGATCTATTAACAGTGTTCTTTAATTTATATATAAAGACCAGCCAGTGCATTTCAGCAATTAGTAACCAGCATTATACCAAGAGCAGCGCAAATTAGTGACTCAGAAACCTGCTAACCTGATGAGGGAGGATGAGGGCAAGTATGACGTAGGCTTATCAACAAAAGTAATATAGCATAAGTTCAGCGTTTACTTTTTAGGTGTTTCTCGCTGAAAACAGAGCAAAAATTCAGATGACTGAGAGGAGGATGAATGAGAATGTATATATTTCTGATTCAGGGATAACTATTCTAAGGGAAATTGCTGGGCACTGTGCTTTAGGTACTTAAGTGAAGGGCAGTTATCCAGAGGAAAACTGCATTATTATATACTATTCCACCATATGAGCATGTGTCTGTGTGTAACACACATTACTTACCATCACATCCCATGCCCTCCATGCCAGAATCAGCCCTACAAAGATTCCAATCAGGTCGACTGGATGTCTTTGGAAGAGTCAAGTTGATTCAATTCAGTTTAGTTTAATAAAATGTTATTTTTATATAGCGCCAAACCACAACAACAGTTGCCTCAAAGCATTTTTGAAGAAAGCATACATTTTCAACTTTTTACTATATTTTGAGAGGTTTTACAACTCTTCCTACTGAGGAAGACCTTCCCAATGGCCATCCATCCAAAAACTAATAGTAATCCATGCCACTCATGCAATTAACTAATAGATACATATTTAATGATTTTTTTCATGATATACCATCACACTGTAAGTAAAGAAAGAAGGAAAGTAAGAAAGGTGCATTTTCTGTGAATTAACAAAACCTTTGTTTTATAATTACAGGACAGCTATGAGCTATCATCATTTTCGGTATTATTTCACATACTCACTTCTTACAATTTAAACCCAAAGAGTCATGCTGATGGATTTTGTTCATTTACTACAACAGCTTTTCTTTATTCTTTAGAAAAACTGAGATATAATGAAACTGAAATTGCACTTCTTTTCCTTATAGATCTGGGATTCAGATCTGGGATCTCCTTCCAGGTCTGGACAAGGGCATCAGCTAGACCAGGTCCTGGACAGTCTGATGTGTAGCAGGTGGAGTGAGATGGACTTAAACACAATGTGCCAGAGTTGTTCTATCGGTGTTTTATTAGGTCAGGCAAGCTTTGGTGCCTGTAAATGGAATCAATTCCTTGATCCACCAGAAACTATTTGCATACTCTTGCCACGTTATGCCAAGCACCAAGAGAAACTAGGATTCAGTGCACCAGTATAGGGTTTGACACTGGGTTCAAGGATTTCATCCAGATACCGAATAGCAGTCATTTGGTATCTGGCATGTAGAGTTCTATGTGTCCCTCCATGGATATGTCCCTGACCCACTACCAAACTGATCATGCTGAATGATGCTACAAGCAACATAACACTCTTCACAGCTTCTCCAGACACTTTATGTCTGTGCTCAGATATATATATATATATATATATATACACACATATATATATATATATATATATATACACACATATATATATATATATATATATATATACATATATATATATATATATATATATACACATATATATATATATATATATATATACACATATATATATATATATATATATATATACACATATATATATATATATATATATATATATATATATATATATATATATATATATATATATATATATATATATACACACACACACATATATATACACACATATATATACACACACATATATATATACATACACACATATATATATATATATATACACATACACACACATATATATATATATATAAATATATATATATATATATATATATATATAGCGAGAGAGAGGGGGAGAGAGAGAAAGGGTGTTGTATACAAAGCAAGGACCTTCCTAGTAGTACATGAACGCGGCACGAAACACGCCCCTCTTCATCATCACTGGCACTCCCACAATGCAGCGGGGTAATGTATTAACATGGCGTCAATGCTTGCTGTTTTGACCAGGGCCGTGGGATTTGAAAACATTATGTAGACCAGAACCATGGAGATAGCTAAACAATAATTTCGAATCAACTTAAGAGTTCGAAAGTAAGTCAGTGCGTGCTCTGTTGTGTTGCAACGGTTTAAGCGTCTCCTTTGTGTTTTTTATGACTTGCTGCTGTGTAGTAAGTGAGTACCAGTATTATTTATTTCCCGTAGCTAGCTCAGGCGGACGACCGGGCATCGCAGCTAACCTCAGTAACATTACGGAGAGGGCTAACAACGTACTCTGCAGAGCAAAGCAACCCCAGGAAGTAAGCGTGAAGCATTCCCATAACGTAAGACGGTACATTTAAGCTTTAATGGTAAGCTTTTTAAGTTAATTCTATTTTAACGCACAATTTTTCTCTGCGTGATGGCATCCCCCTCCCTTATTTGTTGCTCGGAAGTTTAGCTAACTGTGTGTGTTAGCTTTCGGTGTTGTGTTTAAGTTTGTTTTTCTCTAAACTGAAACACACGGAAGCCCCAATGAGTAGTAATGTCTGCAACCCCTAACCTGTGGTTTACTGTAAAACGAAATTAATCTCCAACTGCGATAGTGGAGGTGGATTTCCAGGAACAGACCTGGGGGAAAAAAGCAATCAGGGTGGTAAACTGTCTATTTGGCATTTGTGTTTGATCTAAAAACGCTAGTTTGATTACGTTGGAACTACGATGCTAAATTTTGTTTGATTAATTTCGGCATTTTATAGACAAATTGGTATGTTGCTTTATGACGAATGAAAATGATCATTAGCAGCAGTGTGGATCTCTGTGCTAAACAATTTATGTTTTAACTGAGAATATTACAAACAAGCTTTATAAATTGTACTATATGTGCATATCTATCATAGTTTTTGTTTAGTGTGCTCACACCAAGATATTTTAGTTTGATTTCATAAAAACTTGTTGATGTGCTCACTTGGTAACTTGGCTCTGGGATTTTCTGTTTTCAGCGTGGACAATGCATAATAAAAACGATCTGTTTGAACTGTAAAGACAAAGTTAAAGTTGCTCTGTAACGCCCCCCCCCCCACTCATCTTTATTACTTTTAAACAATGATAAATCATTTAAACAAAAGAGATCTGACCCAAAATTAACTCAACACTTCCTTATTTATTTATAACTTGGTTATTCACCTTTTTAATGAGTCAAAGTCAACTCTTTTAAAAAATAAAGGGGAAAAAAAATCTGTTATTGTAAAAAAAGTTTTAAATAAACAATAAACTTACAATTATGAACTAAAGATTTTTCTCTAAGTTACTCATTCAAAGTTTACATATGCATTCGGCTAGTCAGCTTCACCTGAATTGTTAAAACAATGCACAACACATTATTTCACTGCAGATACAATTTATTTCTTCTTCTTTTCCTAGACTTTGGGTGGCCTGCCTCCCTGGCCATCTTCAGTGTGGTGTTGACTCCACCAGGAATAAGAGCAGAAGAAAAAAGGGATGGATGAGTCCTTAAGTCCAGTAAAGCCAGTCAAACAGTCTCAGCTCAGAGGAGCTAAAGCTTTATCCACTGAGAAATCAAATAAAGAGACTCTTGTGCAGAGAGAGGGTCATAAGTCTGCAAGCCGCAGCAAAGAAAACAGCACAACTGCCAAGGATGAACATAATATAGGCAGCCAGGTTAGTCGTGGGCAAGGCAAGACTTCTACAGATACTCCCCAGGACAAGAGAAGAGGTCGGCCATCCAGATTGAGTAGGCTGACTGGAAGAACGGGTTCTGGGGAGAGAGGCAAAGGAAAAGGGGCAAGCTTACAGCAGCACCTGGTGCCACAGGCTTCTGAGTCCAGAACATCTCTTTCTGCAGACAGCAGCCCCTCAGCAAACAAAGAGAGCAGCTCTTCTGTAGTGCCTGTTACCCCTGACAAAGGGCTTACAGAGCAGGCTAGGAGCTCTACTAGAGCCCTGGCAAAAGAAAAATCCCAAGGTGGGTTGTAAAGCATTTTTCCTGAAATGAAGAAGTCTTCTTCATCAAATAGAGCTCCAGTAAAGTTCTTTGTGTTTGCTGTTTTTTAGTGTTGAAAGCCGCAACACTGATGCATCAGTCTGTGCAAGAGGGCCCAGAGGTGAGGCCCACTGTGGAGGAAGGACCTCTCACAGAGCAACAGCTGGGCCTCCGACAGGCAGAGGAGCGTCTCCGCAGAGACTACATCTACCGATTGCTGAAAGTGAGAAAACCACTCAGTGTAACCTTTGTATACCAAATTTTAATAATATGTATGTAATAGGTCCAGAGTAGCTAAATTACTAGATAGTGCAATCATTTTTTTTAATTTGCATTTTTCCACATGTATAAAAATTTTAAAAAGCCACATCTTAATTTGAATGTGTTCATAACTTTATTTTTGAGATACATGTATTTTTATGATACACTTATTTTCATAAACAGCAGCACAAATGAAAATATCCAAATGGAATGGCTCTTCTGTAAATAATAAAGGGTTAACTAAAGCTTGAGGACATTTTGGCAGTAAGGTCTTGCCTTTACATTGGAATAAATCAGCTTACAATTTAGCTATAAAGCAGATTGCTACTGTACTATAATAATTATCTAATTGTCTAGTTAAATTAAACATGGGAAAAAATAGTAGCACACAGGCAGATCATGTGTTAAATCTCATTTTCATTTTTGGTGATAACCTAAATGTGATCGTTCTAATTAAACATTGATGCACTGATCATTAATGGCTAATCATTTCTGTCTCATATAAATGGGGAAAAAAGACTAAAATGCTCATTCTAAGAGAAAAGTCTGAGTAAACTCTCAAGATTGAGCTCAGTTTAAACTGGACGCATTATCGTATTTTTCTACCATTTGGACCATGGTGAAGCCCCTCAGTTCATCTAATTGGCTGCTCCTCTTTAAAAAACAAATAACAAACCAAACCCAAACTGTTCGCTGTCTCTAAGATCATACTTAGCAAAGACGGCCTGAAACAGATTCTAGAGTAGTCGGAAGGTTTTGGCTGATGGGAATTTCCTGTACATAAGCTGAGCTTATTTTTATGAAGCCCTGATAATGTTTGATATGAACATTCAGTTTTTAAACAGGATGTATAACAGAGGATCTGTTCTTCCTAATTTTCGCTATTTCATTCTTCTGTTACTTTGAGTCATTTTCATAATGTGTGTTTTTGGTTTTTTTGTACTGGGCACTTTTTTTTTTTTTTTAAATCTCCACCCAGCATGGCAAGGTGAGATCCACTGTTTAATTATAAGCTGGAGGATCCAAATAACAAATCCCCCACATGTAGAGAACATAAATTGATTGCCTATGTCTTTGTTTTTACAGCAGTCCCCTGAGTACCCAAACTACCAGTACATATGCAAGCTGTGCTCTGTGCACATTGAGAACATTCAAGGAGCACACAAACACATCAAGGAAAAGAGACACAAAAAAAACATAATGGTAAGTACTTGTGATATGCTAGTGTTTATCTGAGTGGACTGATAGGAAGATTTTAAAATAGTTTACACATTCTGCTTGTGACATGTTAGGAGAAACAAGAGGAAAACGAGCTGCGTGCCCTGCCACCTCCTTCTGCTGCTCAGCTGTGGGCTGTCAATGCCGCTGTCCTAGAAACTGCCAGGCAGCAAGGGATATCAGATGAAGACTTTGAGATTCGAAAGACAGTGGTCAGCAGGATGGAGATCATTATACAGAAACACCTCACAGGTTGTATGATGTGATCGCATCCAGTCAATTCCTTGATTTTATCTTTATTGACAGTTGGCAGTCTTTCTGTGAGTGTTATTCTGCGTAGTCTATAGATCTGCCTGACGTTGATTCTTTGGTTTCCAGCTTGTTCGCTCCGTCTCTATGGTTCGTGTCTTACCCGTTTTGCCTTCAAGACAAGTGATATCAACATTGATGTCACCTACCCTCCCTCAGTAAGTCTGCTGCTAATAGTTTGCAATCCATTTACTCTTAACACAAAAGCACAATGACAGCAGTGACCTTTTCTTATGTCTGTTCAGATGACACAACCTGAAGTCTTAATTCAGGTGCTGGAAATCCTCAAAAACAGTCGTAAGTTTTCTCCGTTGCATTTTATATTAAGTTGATGTGCTTGTTATTAGGCTGTATATAACTCCAGATTAGCTGAACGCTGTTTCGGTGTTTTTTTTTCTCCCCCATCTGCATTTTTTGTTTCAATTTGGCTGAAACCCATCATTTAAAAAAACAAAAACAGTAATTGATTGTTTTCTCCCTAGCCGAGTTTTCTGAGGTGGAGTCAGACTTCCATGCCAAAGTACCTATCGTGTTCTGTCGGGATGTTAGCAGGTGAGCATTAGCAGGATCTCTTTTTGTCCCTCCATGTTGTATGTCTATGACACAGCATTATCTTCAGTGACAGAGAATAAGTTAAATGTAAGGCTAGGTAGTAGAGTAGCCTAGTAGACTGGGAAATTTTAAGTAAAGGTTTGAAATAACTTAAACAATCTAGTTCAAGAATTGGGTGCAAAAGTTTAAATTGATTTTGAATTTTCTACAATCCACAATAAGATCAAAATTATACAAACAGGCTTAAATACAGTCCCGATCAAAAGTTTAAGACTACCTGAAAAATGGCAAATCATATTTTGCATGGTTGGATCTTAACAAGGTTCCAAGTAGAGCTCCAACATGCAACAAGAAGAAATGGGAGAGAGATAAAAAAAACAATTTTTAGAGCATGCAATTTATTGAAAACGCTTAAACTAAAAAAGGCCGTTTTACACCTGATCAAAAGTTTAGGACCACATGCCTTTAAATGGCCAAATCTGTGCAAAAATATGGAGTCATTTTCTGTCAGGTAGTCACTGATGGCAAAGACAAAAAAAAATGTTCCACTTTTCTAATGTGGTTGGGTTGTTGAACTGCATAAGCAGGGTCTTTCACAGCACGCCATCGCTGCTGAGGTGGGGCTCAATAAAACAGTCATTTGGAATTTCTTAAATTATCCTGAGGATTATGGAACAAAAATTTCACCAGCAGTGAGCCTGACGATCCTGTTGGCTGTCCTTGAAGAAACTGGACGATCCTTGATCGGTGTTGCTGGGGCTGCAGTCGGCACCGGCGTTACTGATGCTGACTGCAGCCCCATAACTATCAGACGGCATCTGAGACTGAATGGCTTCAAAAACAAAAAATGTCTTCAGAGGCCTCGTCTCCTTGAACGCCACAGAACTGGCCATTTGGACTTTCCAAGAGAGCACCAAACATAGAATGTTTAAAGGTGGAAGAAAGTTTCAGTGTCTGATGAGAAAAAAAAAATTAACCTTCATGGTCTGATGGATCCCACTTGCAATGTTTTCTACGCACCACAGTGGAGGGGGGGCCATAATCGAATGGGATGCCTTTTCCTTCAGTGGCGCAATTGAGGGTCCTGGAGGTGCAGGAACGTCAAACGGCTGTTGGCTATGTCCAGATGTTTCAGAGAGCATCTTTCGTGACTGAGGGCCCTCCTCTGTGTGGTTACGACTGGGTTTTTCAACAGGACAATGCTACAGTACACAATGCCCGCAGGACAAGGGACTTCTTCCAGGAGAATCACAGGTTTTTTGGAGGTGTGGTCCTAAACTTGAACAGCTGTAAAACATCCTGTTTCAGTTCAAGCATTGTTTTAATCTCCTAAGACCCGAACTCTTTCATGGCTTGCATTTTTAATTTTTCTTTGATATTTGGGCTGATTGTTTTTACATTCATCAGGTCCCAAAGAATTACGAGATTCTTTTATTTATTTTTTTACCCAATTTTGTGTTTCTGAGAAAAATGAGAGCCACATTCGTTTTAAATTTTGTAGAAAAAAAAACAAGTATTTTGGTCTAGACAACCCAAAATGTGATGTCCACATGTGTATGCCAGGTCCTAGGAGGCTCACTCCCATTTCTTCTTGTTGAATGTTAAGGGTCTACTTGGAACCTTGTTAAGATCCAACCATGCAGTAAATGACTTTTTTTTTTGCTTGCTATTTTTAAAGTGGTCTTAAACTTTGGATTAGCGCTGTATATACATACAACCCCAGTAACATTTAGATAAATGTCACTTTAACAAGTTGCACCTTGACCAGATGGTTTTGGTAGCCATCAACAAGCATCAGAGATAATTTTGACTCTATATTTGACTGTTCTCCTTGGCAGAATTGGTACCTGGCTTTTAAGCATAGTGCACAAATTTCTAAGAGTTTCGGTCGGGGCTTTGGAAAGACCCATTCAGAAGCTTATGCTAGCCTGCTTTATCCATTCCAAAACCATCTGGGATTCATTGTTCTGTTGGAGCACCCAATTATGTCCAAGTTTTTAGCAGTCTGTTGATATGAGGTGAAATTGAAGAATTTGGAGATCATCCTCCTTTATTATTCCCTCCACTTTGTACAGTCTACAAGTACCACGGACAGCAAAACACCCCGAGAGCATGGTGCTTCCTGCACAATGGTTGACAGTTAGTACATTGTTCTTAGGTTTCAAAGTCTCAAGCGAGACAGCCGTGATGTTCTTAAATTTCATAGTCACCCTCAAATCTTCATCATTACCTCTAAAACAAGGACTGCTCTGGCAGTTTGCAGTCTAAAGCAGT
This sequence comes from Perissodus microlepis, assembly GCF_051167445.1. Taxonomy (NCBI): domain Eukaryota; kingdom Metazoa; phylum Chordata; class Actinopteri; order Cichliformes; family Cichlidae; genus Perissodus; species Perissodus microlepis. The sequence goes on along the minus strand of NC_140477.1, from coordinate 25,867,442 downwards.
GGAGTTTGATCAAGACACTGCAGCACAGCTGAGTAACATGAACTGCTACGGCAACGACCTGGTTAGGCATCTGTCAGGGAAAGACAGTATAAGAAGGGCTGAGGCTCCAAGGACAAAAAGTGTGTGTGTGCGCGCGTCAGCTTGTTGTGATGTTAAAAATGAGACCACAAAAGATTTCAAAATGTCTCCCACCTTTAATGTATCCCATAAACTGTACAATTCAAAACAAATCGGTTGGGGTAAAAATAAGTGTAGAATACAGTGTTCAGTCTTCTTGGCTACACACCTGCCATCAATTAAGGGAGGCCGATTAACCCCAAATAGAGTTCAGCCTGCCTACTGGGATTTTCCTGACATTTAACATTTTCTGTTGCAGCAACAGCCATTGTTAAGAAAGCTGACAAAGCATCTCACTGCTAAAAGGTCAAGGGAAAGGTACAAGAAGTCCTACCCAGTATTTACCCACCCTTCCTTGCAAAAGCAAATCAGTCATATTGTAAGGGCATGTCTTCTGCAAAGCCCTGTTCAGGTCACCTCACAGATTTTCCATTTGATTTAGATCTGGGCTCTACCAGAGTGGTGGAGACATTTTATTGATTTGGATGCATACTTGGGTCATTGTCGTTGGTGAAAAGGTGACATTAATCCTCAGCTTTCTAGTACCTACATGTTTGTAGGTTTTGGGTTAAAAGGGACTGTTCACAATCCTCCTCGCCCCCCCGTGACTAAAAGCACAGCTATAGGTAAATAAAAGCAATCCTGAATCATAAGCAATGCTTCACCGTGCCTGTGGTGCACTTTTGATAGAAGTTTTTCCATTCCTCCCACCCACACTTACCTTTCAGAATTGTGGTCCGAAAGTTCAGCTTTTGTTTTTATCAGATTGAACACATTTTCTCTCATGCCTTTTGGAGAGTTGATGCATTTCTTTGTAAGCTGTAACCAGTTTTCTGTTTGCTTTTATCCACTTTGATGTATATGATATATCTAATGCCTTTTAAGTGGTTTTAAAAAAACAAAAAACTGACTAATACCTGTCGACCGCTAGACTTTGATGCTTTTTAGGCTCTTAGCAAATCATGACTTCTGCTGTAGTGAAGATCAGGACAGCAGCTGAACTCTATTTGGGGTTAATCAGAGTCTCTTAATTGATGGCAGGCATGTTCCTAGGAAGTCTGTTGTAACACCTTTTGATTTATCACAGTATTAGTTTAAGGATGTGGACACTTATGCAACTAGCTTAATTTTTTGAATATATTTTTCCTAACAACTTTGTTTTTCAGTTGAATTGTAAAGGCTTCTAGGTCACATTAAAAATGGGAAAAGTGTATACACTGTTTATGTCCACTGTATATATTACAAAAATAAATATGAAAATTCTAAAGTAAGTTGTGAATTATCAAAATGTATCAAGTGCCCTGCCTATATAAAGCCTGTGTGTGGGAAATCACTGAGGCCTGCAGTCTGGTATTGTTTTTTGTTTTTTAATGTGACCTCTTTCAGATCATGAGCCAGTGAGACATTATGACAGTTAGAATTTGGTCCAGCTAATTGTCATCTTCCCCCACCTCTGTTTCTTCACAGCGGTCTGATGTGTAAAGTGAGTGCAGGAAATGATGTTGCTTGTCTTACGACCAATCATCTGGCAGCCCTGTCTAAACTGGAGCCCAGACTGATTTCATTGGTGTTGGCCTTCCGCTACTGGGCGAGGGTAAGCCTGTTTCTGACACTCAGAATGCATACACCTAATACATGTGTCATTTGTTTAGTTCTCAGCATGTTGCAAAAGTATCTTTGTGTCATGATACTTGATAATTAATGTGTTTATGAAATGACACAAAGGATATAGTGGATGTTTTGGATATGAAAACTGACTGAGAAATAATGATAATAATGGAAGTGGTTTTTTTTTTTTTTTTTTTTTTTTTTAAATCTCTTGTTAAAAGAGTTATTTTCAACCTCATTTGTGTACAAATATTAAACTTATATGCCCAAATGGCAAACACAGATGATCTGTTGGTCTGTATGATGTATTGTTTGGACCAAAATGAAAAATTTTGCTTTGATGTTTCGCTGAAAGCAAAAATAGATTTTTTTTCTTTTATGTATTTATCCACACAGTTGTGTCACATTGACTGCCAGGCTGAAGGTGGCATCCCTTCATACTCCTTTGCCCTCATGGTGATCTTCTTCCTGCAGCAGAGAAAAGACCCTATCCTCCCTGTCTACCTGGGCCCCTGGGTAAGTTACTGAGAAAGGGCCACTCTGTATCTGTGCTCCTTGGCAAATAACCAACCTTAAACAAAATTATTTTTAAATCCTTTTCTTTATATTTTAGAACCTGGAATAGGGTTGGGAGATATAGTCTCAAAATTGTATCTGAGATTTCTGAGAGTATTTCCATAAAGTTTGCGACAATGAGATTTTTGAGAGTATGGGAAAAAAAATACAGAACAACGATTGGAGCATAAAACTTCCGAGCAGCAGCAGTTATAAGTACAAGTGAATGAAGGGCATTTACCACCTTCATCTTCAGTGAGTTACTGTCGTTAGTGACACTTTACCTATTTCAAAGTGTGAAATGTATTGACGCAGCAGCATCAGCATTATAGTGCAGTAGTAGTGATGCAATATTATACCAAGTGACACAGCATACCTCAAATATAAACACAAAGGTAACCACCGTAGCGTTTTTCAATTCAGTTCAATTCAATTTTATTTATATAGCGCCAAATCACAACAACAGTTGCCTCAAGGCGCTTTACATTGTAAGGTAGACCAAACAATAATACATACAGAGAAAAACTCAACAATCAAATGACCCCCTATGAGCAAGCACTTTGGCGACAGTGGGAAGGAAAAACTCCCTGTTAACAGGAAGAAACCTCCAGCAGAACCAGGCTCAGGGAGGGGCGGCCATCTGCTGCGACCGGTTGGGGTGAGAGAAGGAAGACAGGATAGAAGACATGTTGTGGAAGAGAGACAAAGATTAATAACAAGTACGATTCAATGCAGAGAGGTCTATTGACACATAGTGAGTGAAAAAGGTGACTGAAAAGGAGAAACTCAATGCATCATGGGAATCTCCCAGCAGCCTATGCCTGTTGCAGCATAACTAAGGGAGGATTCAGGGTCACCTGATCCAGCCCTAACTATATGCTTTAGCAAAAAGGAAAGTTTTAAGCCTAATCTTAAAAGTAGAGATAGTGTCTGTCTCCCGAATCCAAACTGGAAGCTGGTTCCACAGAAGAGGGGCCTGAAAACTGAAGGCTCTCCCTCCAGCCTAGAAGTAATAGATTTTCAGTGGAAATCTTAAGTAAACATATAACTGCTTAACCTTTTAGTTTAAGAATAACTAAAGTAACTTAACTGTGTAATGCTTCAGGAGCCTGTACAGTAGTGTAATATATTAAAACTAGTGGTGCAACGGATCACGGTTGATCCGTAATCCGAACCGATCCCACTCCACGGTTCGGCACGCACGTGATCCGAAGAATTCGAAAAAGAAGGAAAAACAGTATGTGTATGGTGCGCGTGGTCAGTCTGTCAAGCGATAGTTATGGTCAGCGCTAGCGGTCCAAGTGGAGGTGCAGAGGAGTTTGCGGCATTTAAGCAGCCCTTTGCTGCCCAATCCGACCGGGCTAAAGCTATTACAAAAGCTACTGGGGTGTTTAGCTGCAGACGGGAGGCCGTATTCCCTTGTGCAAAACAAGGGGTTTAAACTATGATGAACGTGCTTGAGTCACGCTATGATATCCCGTTGCGCGTCCACTTCAGTGACAGGATCGTACCCAGGCATGTATGAGCAGGAAAAGTTTAAAGTTATGGCTGAACTGTCCCAGGCATCTTTTGTTGCCCAACTACAAACGGGTGGACCTCCAGGTCAACGGAAAGCTACGTGACCGCTCATTATATCACAGCGGAGTCGTAGATATAAAGCCCTGTACTGCCCTATATCGCACCTTAATTTGTTTTTATATAATTGCGTGGAATAAGTCTTGAGTTGAGTGTTTTTAATAGGCAAAAAATACTTAAAAAGTTAATAAGTAAATGTTAAAATTTTGTCTTTTTTCCTTTTTGCTGATCTGAAAATTGATCCGATCCGTGACTTAAAACCGTGATCTGAACTGAACCGTGAGATTTTTGATCCGTTGTACCACTAATTAAAACTGAAAAATGTTGCATCTTGGGTTCAGTTTTTTAACCCGCTGTGGTAAGCGGTAAACCCACCATGTAACCACATCAGCAATTTCCATCCACTGTTTGCACTCTGCAAGTGCAACTTGCAAGTAAGGTTACACATTAGAGAACACAAATGCATAGTGTTACTAGAGCAACAACTAATTTTGACATCATATGACACTTTCACATCATGTCAAAGTTTTTACCAGTGGTAGCAGGGCCCAGACAGTGTAATGTTGACAGTGTCTGAGCATCTAATGGACAGAATGACCCACATTTTCTGTCTGTGTGTCTTCAGGATAGTTTGGTTAAAAAAAACAATCCCACATGGCTCGAGTCTCTATTTGGAAACTAGGTGTAAATACAAGACGTTGATGGAAAATTGTATCATTCTTGTCACGAATGGACACATTGATGCAAAAGTACAACACTAAAAATATCCTGTGTTGTTGCTTAGATTATCTCATCAGACTTTTTGAGCACTATGCTGTATGCTCTGCATGTGTAATAACGAAAACTCTTCTGATGCTGTAAATCATTAGTTTTCTTAAAAGATGCCTACCTATATTATACCTATGCATTTATCAGAAGGTAATGATAAAATCTTTTTTCCTGTTAGTTTTTAAAAAGATAAATAAAACAAATAAAATAGGTTTTATGAGACTTGTTGCAGTTTTACCACATGGTTACAAATGTGGATGACACAGGGTGAAGAACAGAAATGATTTCATTACAAACTTGATCTAATGTTGCTCACTGAGATTCATTGCTTTTTAATAGTGTAAGGTCTAAAAACATTCCCTGCAGAACAGGATATGAGAAGGTGTCAATTCTAGTGGCAGTAGCTTCTCTATGTGAGTGACGGAGCTACTTGTTGTGCTGGTTAAACAAGTAATGCCACACTAATGATGCACACCTTTCACACTTAAGTTGTAATCTGTCAAATTTTAATTTGATCTGGCATCCAATCATTAGGAAAAACAACATAATCAGAGTATATTGGTCCTTTCCTTTGCTGTAGTGCATTATGGGCCTCTCTCAAAGCTCACATTCACTCGCTGATTATTTCAGTTCAAGTAAACATGACTGAATCACCCGAGAAGCTTCTTCAGTTCTAAAAGTAAAGAAGCTTCTCAAATGAGAGGTGAAACCTCTTCAAGGAAACTTGAAGTCCAGACATTTTACTTTTCAAGCTCCTTAGACAGGAAGAAGAGTAGTTCTTATATACCCGTCAAACCAAACTGTTTGTGGATCGTTTTGTGTAAACGGAAAAACATTTCTTGGAAAGGATGTTGCTTATGAATATTTTAAAAGTATTTTTGATGCTCTAAGCACATCATCTCTATAGCTCATGTTTCCAAAACTGGGCAGCTAACAATCTAGAGTGAGAAGTGGCATGGCAGGCTAGAAAAATATACATTTACATATACATTTAATCTGCAGTTAGGTGATCTTTTAAGGCTGCAAAGCTGCCATATTTCTGCTTTGCAGCCTTAAAATATCTTAAAAGAAAGTGTTTTTTGGGGATTTAGACATACAGTACTGTGCAAAGGTTTTAGGCCACCTTTTATTTCTTTATATTTTGCTAGGAAATTGTAAAAAGGTATAGTGATTTATTAAAATGTGCAAAAATACAACATTAAAAAAACCCTATAGTTCCTCTGTCTGAATTAGGTGATGAGTTTGGGGAAAAACTACAGGTTTACAATGGTTTGGTTGGTTTTCACATAGAGAAAAATTCAAGTGAACTCTGAGCCAATCAAAATGTGTCAGTTTGCTTATTAGGCAGATGTATCTGGGGTGGGAGCAATAAAAGTAATACAGGAAGAAAGTGCTGTGTGAGAAAAGTGACAATTTACATTCATTTCACAGCTAGTTGCAAGACCTTACAGAGCTTTTACATTTATAGTGCAGAGCACTTTCCCACATTGAGAATAAACAGCATATTTTGCTACAGGACACTTTCTTAGCTCGGGCTGGGGTCACTTTCACACCACAAACAAACCACTCGAGTTCATTTGGAACCGTAGTGAGATCACCCCCTCCAAAGTGTCTCTGTGCGGTTGCTTTGGTTGACACCCAAGTGTGATTACTGTGTTTACACCTAAACAAATACACCACACCAAGGGGAAAATGAACAGCATTTGATTTAGGCTACGTCCACACTAATGCGTTTTCGTTTGACGCGGAGCGTTTTCAGGCGAAAACGCCGTTTTCAAATCTATCTGGGCTAGTGTGGATGTAGCCTTAAACTGACCAAACCGGTGTGAAAACATTCTAAGAGAAGCTTGCTTTGTTTTGTTACCTGTTATGATCCCACAGCACCTCAATAATGTTGGGATCTGGCTCTGTAGGGGACATTCCATGACTGGCAGTGTTCCATTATGTGTTTTTCTATCTGTATGAATTGACTGCATTGGTTTTTGGTGTCATTATCATGCTGAAAATGAAATTGTTGCCAAACATTTCCAGATGGTACTGAAATCTGACAGTATTTTTAGTGTTCATAATTCCATTAGTTTTGACAAAATTCAAACACCACTAGCTGGAATGCAGCCACAAATCATGACGGGGCCTCTGCTGTGTTTTACTGTAGACACTCCCGTGTTGACAATGATTTGAATCACAAATTTAAAAATCAGATTCATCACTCCATAAGCCCACTGATTTTCAGTCAGGCTTCTGCCTTTTGACCTTCTTTGCAATGTATCAAAAGTACGACAGTAGTAAATATTAGTAAAAATATAGCTGTGATATCAGGTTCTACGGGTTAAACTGGCTCTTAAAAACAAGCTAGTAATCTCTTTGCTAACTGTTTTACTTTGCTTCTACTCTCTGTTATGTTTGGCTTTGCTTTTCTCCTGCAGATTGAAGGCTTTGATGTCAAACATGTGGATGAATATCATTTGACTGGAATTACAATGGACATGTATGTCCAGTGGGAGCATAGACCTCCGACCTCTACCGAAGGACGGGGAGAGAACAGAAACGAGGCCAGGGGAGAAGGCAGGGCCAAACCTCAACACCGCAATGATGCCCCTAACTCAGAGGGCTTGGTAAGATTTGTTTTACCTAACTCAGTGACAGTGTTGATACTCTCGCTTTTGCCCCTGGGTTTTGCACTAACCTTAGCTGCTTTCACCTAAAGAGCCGCCTAACCTTCACCGTGGCTAAAGATGTTGCGCTGGGCCAGTTATGGTTGGAACTTTTACGTTTCTACACACTGGAATTTGCACTTGAAGAATATATCATCAGCATCCGCTTAAAGGACCTCCTCTCTAGGGAAGTGAAGAACTGGCCTCGTCGCAGGCTTGCTATCGAAGGTAAGAGATAGTTCTATTGCAAAACTCACTTTCCAAGCATAGAGAAATGGAGAAATTCATTCATTCTTATGTTCCTAGATCCGTTTGCCTTGAAGAGGAACGTTGCTCGAAGCTTGAACAGCCAGATGGTCTTTGAGTACATCCAAGAGCGTTTCAGAACAGCTTACAAATACTTTGCTTGCCCTCAGAAAAAGGGCACCGGAAGACACCAAACAAAGAAGAAAGCAAGGGCACAGGGTGTAAAATTGGAAGAAGCTGGGAAGAAAGAGCCTTCATCTACGAACAAGGATGAGAATAACATCAAAGCAGAAAAAAGCCAGAGTGTCCAAAGAGGGCACCAGGGATCAAAGGAGGACGAAGAGCCTGACAGTGATGATGAAGATGGTTCAGATCCATCCAAAGAAAGAAATGAGAGCACTTTAGACACCCGCCTCATGGACATGCTTCTCAGTGAGGGAAACACACTTTCCTCCTCCCCCAATGGCCTGCTGGACAGTGACAGGGAAGAAGAAGAGGAGGATAACGGAGTTTCAGAGGATGACGGGCCTGTTGCACCAGATGATCTGCACTATGTGTTTGACAAGATGATTTTCACTTGTGGAAAGGTAAATAGTAATTAATGTCATCCATCCATTGGATAAATATTTGTAAATGCCTTAGCAATGCACAACATTTTGTATGTAATGTAGTTTGAGATATGTTTATAATAGAGATCCATTAAACTTGTTGCTGTAGTATAGAAGAAGCATCATCTTAGCTGCTCATGCTACATAACTGTGTGGTTTGCGTGTTCTCCCTGTAGCTTTGTGGGTTATTTTCCACTTACTCCGGCTTCCTCAAACACATGCATGCTAAGTTAATTAGTGATTGTGAATGAGAGTGTGAGCGGTTGTCTGTCTCAGTGTTAGCCTTGTGGTAGACCTGAGACCTGTCCAGGTTGTACCCCACCTCTTTCCCTTTGACAGCTGGGAAAGCTTCAGAATAGGATAAGAAAGTGAATGAATGGATGGGTGGATGGATGAGTTGGTGGGTCAGTAGTTTTAAATTGGTTTATTTATTTGAAAATCACGTGAATGTAATAACTTGAGAACAAGGTGTAGGATTTTGAAGTTGATAACGTAGGTGTGTCTACTTAGAGGCTGAGGGGTAGCACTGGCAGTTTCAAGTATTTTTTTAAGATTGCAACAATATGACTTGCTTCAGTATTTAGACACATTAAAGCAAACATAAGGAAATATTTTCAAGCTTTGCAATATGTGACATTCGGAACTGTTACATAACATTAAAGCTGTTCCCGGACATCGTTAATTTTCCTGTTCCAGCCTCCAACTGTCGTATGCAGCATTTGCAAACGAGATGGTCACCTGAAGGACGAGTGCCCTGAAGACTTTAAGAAAATCGAGCTGAAACCTCTGCCCCCTATGAATGACCGCTTCAGAGAGATCCTCGATGGCCTCTGCAAACTATGTTACTGTATGTAGCGAACACTGCACTTCTAACTTGTTTCACTTTAGCATTTTCCTGCAAGGAATCATTTTGCTTGTATAGCCATTATCTTTGAGTAAAATAAAAACCCATCTTCTCTTCAGTATATGGTGGGCAGCTGGCAAATACCTTATGATTATATGTGATCAAAATGTAAAGACTCTACAAAGCTTAAGAAAAATATCAAAAATTCCTTTAATACACGAGAAAACATAGCATCAAAAGCAGATAATTCTCATATTGTGCAGTCTGAAACCAGTATTTCAGCAGTTGTTAAAAAAGAAAAAACTTCAATAATTAAGGCATCGTTGTTTCTTTCTTTGTGTGTGTGTCTGATCTGCTGTGGTAGATGAATTGTCACCTACACATGCTGAACAGCAGAGGAGGGAGCAGATCCTTGCTGGCTTGGAGAGGTTTATAAGGAAGGAATACAATGGTGAGCCTGAAACAATCTACTGCAAACAAAAGTCTCAAATATTTATCTCCATTTCCTTGGTAACTTTGCTGTGTAGTGTTACAGTGTGTTTTGCACAATTTAAGTTAAAAGCTGTCGAGCAGTTGACAAGACACAATATACTGAGGAATACATTCAATGTGAAGCGACTGTTGAGTTCCATGAACTTAATGAGTATTAGCAGATTTAGTAGAATTGATAGAAATGAGTTTAGAGAGTACAACATCACTGTGAGAACACTTTAAAACTTTTTGGTTTTCTTTTTAAAATGTCCATGTTTCCACAGAAAAAGCCCAGCTTTGCTTGTTTGGATCTTCCAAAAATGGCTTTGGATTCCGTGACAGTGACCTTGACATCTGCATGACTCTGGAGGGCCACGAAACTGCAGAGGTTAGCAGACAAAACATCCAGATGCACTCACCTGAATAAACACATGATCATTATTTCATATGATCACTGTTTAATTCATTTTTTTGGATCTGTCTGAACAGAAGCTGAACTGCAAAGAAATCATTGAAGGCCTTGCAAAAGTGCTTAAGAAGCATACAGGTCAGTTAAAGTGTTCCTATTATTTCCCCCTGAATACTTTGGTAGGAGACTCCTGTCTGTGTGGAAAAACTGACTTTAATCTTACAATTTCCATCATCTCAGGTTTGAGGAACATCTTACCTATCACCACAGCTAAAGTGCCTATAGTGAAGTTTGAACACAAACAGAGTGGTTTGGAGGGGGATATCAGCCTTTATAACACACTGGTGAGTGGAAGATGCCCTCATTATGACTGTTGTCATGTAATGTTATAAGAGATGTTTTATATTGTCAAATATGTTGCATTATAAATTAATTTGGAGGATTCTTCTTTCTAGGCTCAACACAACACCAGGATGCTAGCTACATATGCGGCTCTGGATCCACGTGTGCAGTTTCTGGGATACACAATGAAGGTCTTTGCAAAGGTATGTGAAAATTGACAATCTGGGTTTGTAACCAGAGTACTCAGGCTGAGTATTCAGTGATCTACGATCCTTCTTGGGTGTTTTCAAAGAAGCACAAATTCAGTATTTGCAAGTGATCTCCCACCCCATACCAGTGGGAGTAACAGAACCAACACAGCAAGTAAATTAAAGCTGTATAAAGACTCATCAGCATTGAGGCCAGTGCATAAACAAAACCAAAAAAAAAGGAATATTAAAGTGCAGTTATATAAAAGATGGTATGTATACAATGATGCTCAGTATACAAATAAACGCATATCCACCTGCATGTTTTCAAACATACATGAGGTTATTCTTCTGATGTCTGCACTTGAATTTGGGAACGGGTTTTACAACAAATGTTAGCAGGGTTTTCTTCCCCCCAAAAATCGGAAATCTCACTGAAAGCATAACATGTGTATGTTAGTGTGTTTTTATTTACCTTTATTTAACGTTGAAATCAAATCTCTTTTACAAGGAAGAAAATGCAACAGAAAATATAAGATCTATAACATGATTTAGTGTGCCCTCTTACAAAAAGCCTTCACCACGAGTTTCGTCTCTTCCTGTAACTAACCCACTTTTTGTCCTCACAGCGCTGTGACATCGGTGACGCTTCCAGAGGGAGCCTCTCTTCTTATGCTTACATCCTGATGGTGCTTTACTTTCTGCAGCAGAGGCAGCCACCTGTCATTCCTGTCCTGCAGGAGGTATTTACCACTGATTAACTCAGTCAAGTGCTGTGCCTGAAACTTAAAGAGGCTTTTTTAAAAAATATTTTTGCTTTGAATTTCATGAAGTAAATAGCCCTAAATGATGTGTGATGTCTTTTTAGATCTTTGATGGGAATACTGTTCCTCAGCGGTTGGTAGATGGCTGGAACGCTTTCTTTTTTGATGACCTTGAGGATCTGGTGAGTTGGAAAAACAAAAAACAAAAGAGTTTCGCAGCTTAGCAACCACGTTAAAATGTCTTATGGCAATTATTTAGGAAAATCATTTAAAAGCAATACCCAAGTTAACTTTAGTCTCAGCGTTCCCTGGGGTGTAAAAAACCACATATATCGAATAATCAGTCAAATCTAATTAAACAACACACACACAAAAAAGCGGCAAGTACAGTTTGTCTTGTAATGACTCTGGAATTAGTTTCCTCTGTTCTCACAGCGTCGTCATCACTCAGAGAATCAACAGAACACAGAGTCTGTGGGAGAGCTGTGGCTGGGACTTCTACGCTTTTACACTGAAGAGTTTGACTTCAAAGAGCACGTGATCAGCATTCGCCAAAGGAAACGCCTCACCACGTTTGAAAAACAGTGGACCAGCAAATGCATCGCTATTGAAGGTGCTCACATGGCTCTGCATCTCCGTAAACTTGATTTGCTTCCAGACTCAGTTGTTTTCATCCCACTGATATGCTCTTCTTCTTAGATCCCTTTGATTTGAATCATAACCTCGGTGCTGGAGTTTCTCGTAAAAGTAAGTGCCTGCCATACCCGATACAAAAAATATCTTATTGATGCATTCTGTTGAGTTTGAAAACTTAATTAACTTAACGTAATTTTGGTGGTTGAACAATCTTAGACAGTTCTTGGGTTTTATTTCCTTTTTTCGTGTCAGTTTAGCCTCCTACTGGGTTCAAGCAACTTTGAAATAATTGAGTAGCCAGTCTTACCTTGTGCTATAAAGGCTCACCCTCTACATCATTCTCATCCTCTTAGTATCTTTTATGTGGATCTTAGCAGCATTTTTTTTCAGTTAGTCTCCCCTTCTGCAATTGTTGCCTGTAAAAGCAGGCAACAGTCAGCAACAGTCTTTGGACACCAATACTCTAATATGTACACCGTGTACACGTTACTTGCAGCTTTTCATTTCCATTGTAGATTAGCCCAGAGGATGAGGCTGGTTGAATATTTGTACACCTGCACCCACACTTACAGTTGTTCACCTGTTGAAGTCATTGTACTTTGATGCTTGAAAATGAACAGAAGAAGAACCTGAGCAACTCTGAAAAAGGACAAATTGTGATGGTTTAGAGACTAGATCAAAACACCAGGTCCTGTCAGGTTATGATAGTAATGTAAATACACACACAATCACACTGTAGCAGCATGTGTGGTTGCAGGACGATCTGATATCCTCGTGTTGGTGTTGTTCCCTCGTCATCATAAATAATGTTGTTCCAGGTTCAACATTGCAAGTGACCAATCACCTTCTCCTGACGTCATCCGCGACCTCGAAAAACACAAACGCCTTCAAAAAATCTACTTCACTTGCGAGAAGAGAAACCGCCTCTGTAAGGACAATATGTATAATGCTTACCGTTTATGAAAGGAAAGTATCCTGAAATTCAAAGAATTAAGTTCCTGGATCGGCGGACAGAAGCGGTTTCTCTTCTCGCAAGTGAAGTAGATTTTTTTTAAGGCGGTATTTTTCAAAGGCACAAAAGGGGGATGTCACAACAACGTGATTGGTCACTTGCGATGTTGAACCTGGAACAACATTTATTATGATGATGTGGGAACAACACCGACACAAGGATATCAGATCATCCGTGGTTGCACATCAGCAGATCAGGCAGAATGCTATTCTGATTCCCGTCCATTGTTGAAAACAAATTTAATGGGCACCAAAACCACAGACTATATGTGAAACATAAGTTTTGTCATTGTGATGTCAGCCATTGCTTTCTGGTCCTGAAGTCTCAACATTAGTGCTTATATAAAGTTGTCACTTGTGAATCCACTGTGCGTTTAGTGAAAATGAGCCGTAGCAAATAGTGCCACCTACAGTGTCAGGACACTTGTCAAAGTGGCCACACTCCATCCAAACGAATATTAAAAATAAACAAATAACCCACCGTACAGTTGTTATGAAGGGGAAATATGTAGACAAATGTCAGGATTCTATGTAAATCGATTCAGAACTGCTCTGGGCCTGGGTACGTCTGCAGAAGCTTGCTTTGAAACTATGAAAATGCCCTGTTACTTATGCTGCCTCTCATTCCTCCACCAGTGACAAACTTCATCATGAAGGCATTTATAAATGGGAGAAAGCTGTTTGGAACTCCCTTTTATCCCGTCCCGGGCACTGAAGTGGTAGGTCATTCATGTAACACAGTTGAATGTTCAGACTTTGACTGCTGTCTGCTGTGTATCCCAGCCTAATGGTGTTTTGTGTTTTGAATGTGTTCTGTTCTGTTGCAGGAATACTTTTTTGACTCTAAGGTGCTGACAGATGGTGAATTGGCTCCTAATGACCGGTGCTGCAGGATCTGCGGAAAGATTGGACACTACATGAAGGACTGTCCAAAGAGACGCAGGTGGTCCCCTCTTAAGTCACAGAGATTTATCTCTCAGTTGGCTAGATTTCCGAGAAAAAAATAAATATGCTCAAATACGAAGAACTTCTCTCAGTTGTTTTCTCTCACATCTTAAAAAATACAACTAAAGCTGTGGAGGGAACTGTCCAAAAGAATGTGATCTTGACAGCCACCCATCCACTGAGACCATTTCTCATGAGATTTCCATGAGCAATAGAATAATCAAGAGAATGGCCAGTTGTATCTCTTAGGAAAATTGCAGTTTGTTTTTTTTAACAAAAGAGTGGTAAGCAACTTCTTTTGTTCTCTACTTGTCCAGTTTCCTCAAGTTTTTTCTAATGGGTACATTGCACACCCAAGCATATGCCAAGTTTTTGGCTAACAGCATGCTGGGATTCACCTTGTTGGTGCAAACATTGTATTTGTGGTTGTCAAACTGTGTTAACTTTGGTATATTTTTGTAGGTTAAAGTAAACAAATGGGAACTAATGCTGTGTTTTGGGATAGGCCAGTATTACCAAAGTACCCAAAGGTACAATTTAAAATTGGTTCTTGTCTGTCATCTGTTATGTGTAGACATCACACTGGTTCATCCGTTGCTCTAAGCTTCTTTTTAACTGTTGACTGAGAAAGGGGCTTAACATACTAAAAAACATTTCTCTGAAAATGGTCAGGTACAAGGACAGGACCAAAGATGAGTCTCAAAGCAGCCATTGTCCTAAAACCTTTGAAAGACCTTCAGGAAGCGTGGAGACCATTGTTCAGGATACCTTACAAGAAAGGCAGGCTCACTGACAACAAAATGTAAAGAAGAGAGCGGTGGCTCAAGGCTTTTGCACAGCACTGTACAGTACAGAATATAATATCATAACTTTGAATAGAAAAATGTTAGGCCCCAATCAACCAGCCATGGATGTTAAAGTACGAAGTCAGTGCACTGGACGTAAATTAAAGTTGTTTTTATTTGACTTGTACTAAATCTGGCATGTTTTCCATACCTTCTTGTGGTGACATGATTTTTTTTTTTAATTTTTTGTCAGAATAAAAAAGAAGGAAAATGAGAAAGATGAGGACATCAAGGAGGAGGAACGAGAGCCAAAGGATCGGCGTTGCTTCCAGTGTGGGGACATGGGGCATGTACGGCGAGACTGCCCTGAATATCGTCACCTCAAACAAAGAGCTGCCGGAGCACCAGGTCAGCACAAACAAAAGCTTCTTTTTTTCCCTTTGAAGTTGTGTATGAAAATGAATATTTGTCAGGATGGTGTTTCCGTTTTGCGTAACTATTTTTAAGTCCCGGTAGAATTGCTACCACATAAGCTAGCGCAATCATTTTTTTTGCATAGGAAACCGGAGGAATTGTACATACTTCTTACGCATTCAGCTTGTCCTAAGTCACAGTTTCCTTCCACATATAGCTTTCCAAAAATATTCCATATACATTACAATATTCCAGAAACACGCTTTGCCGATCAGCTGTTCATAGCACTTTCTACGTTGGAATAGACATCAGCGCGAACTATCACATGTCTGCCATTGCCTGCCAAAACCGGAAGGGATGTCATATTTTGTGGGAAACATAGTTTTTACCTTCAGGGCCTTTAAAAGCCTATAATGGTGTTTTTAAAAGTCATGTTTGACTTTATTCTTTTCTGTATAGTTTCTGAGATGCTTAGAACTCAAGTTGCACTGTTGGAAAAAGTTTATTTTGCTGCACATGCTGTTTTTTTTTTTTTTTTGCAAATTTGCATAATAATATTTATTTTCGTTTTTCATGCTGTATATAAAAATTGGTGTATGGCAAAAATAACACTATGAAGACACTCAAAATAAATTTTCTTTGGTTGGAAACTATTTTGTGCAACTTTTTTGTATTTACAGTTTTGAGGTATATACCTCTGAAATTCCTGTAACTAGAAATATGTGTTTAAAAAAAACAAAACAAAAACGATTTTCCATTTTTTGTAGTTTATTGCACTTTTTTGCAATTTATGCAGTTACTATGGACTTAATGCATACATTTATAAAATTTTGGGGTATAACAGTTGTATTGATGTATAGCAACTTGAAATACTCCCCAAAATGGGACTACAGCATGTGAAAATATAACGATAAGCTCGGGCGGACTTGGTTCTATGGTAGGTCTTAAAGGGTTAATATTGAAACAAACATATAAAGAAGGTAAATTATTCCCTCCAAAAAATGTTCTAAACGTGCTAATCAGTGTGTGCGTGATTGCTCTGCCCATCAAAAAGTCACCTGCGTGAATATCATTAGTTATTGGAGTGGCAATTGTCAGTTGGGAGATTTTTACATATCGCCCAACCTTATTATGAGTCTTTTTAAAATCTTAAATATCAACGTATATAAGTACCCTAACAATTATTGATTTTGAGTTATAATTATCCGATGTGGGACATATCAGATATTCTCTGCAGTGGGAACTCAAAAAATAGCTTATATGGCTTTTTATTCTTTTACAGCTTCTCACATGGTGCGAACTATAGTGAGCTCTCAGTCCATCCCTATTCCCCAGACAGCTGCAGACTGTCCTGGAAGGACCAGACAGGCCTCAGAATGTGTAAGTACAACAGTTAACCTTCCACACTACGCTTTCAAAATAATCACTGACGCTGGCTACCACAGATGTGACAGAAGTTCATAAGTGATGCATATTCAACACTGAGATGTGATTTTCTTTTCTTTTCTTTTCTTTTCTTTTCTTTTCTTTTCTTTTCTTTTCTTTTCTTTTCTTTTCTTTTCTTTTTTTGGTACCAATTCCAGTTCTGAGAACTATAAATGGCAGCATGTAACAACATGTGATCAGCTTTTCTTCAGTGTAGTTTTAGTTTTCATAATGAAGGAAGTTATTAAACTTTGTAATGTCTCTCAAACTACTGTAGGTCATAGGATCTTCTCTCACTTAAACAACTGAAAATTAAGTGCATGCTTCTGGAAAGAGATGCAAATAATTAACAGAAAATAAGTTTACTGGGCATATTCAGTTCAGTTTCATTTATACAGCGCCAAATCACAATAACAGTTGAATCAAGGCAGTTTATATTGTAGGTAAAGAACCTACAATAATCCCAATGATTATATTTTGCCATAAAAATAAAAAAGATTGTAGTTAGTGTGATTTATGAATGAATTTAAGAAAACATGGTCTAAAGAGTCGTCACTTTTATATCTGAATCCAAAAATCACGAACAAATAAAATTAGAACTTATTTGCACATCACTTGTTCAGATTGCTGATTTTTAACTTCTTCCTTTTTTTTCCCTTTCCTCCTAATAGTCTGATAGTCGTCAGACTCCACCCTACTCACCACAGCCCACTGCTGTCCCCCCAAGTTCCACCCACTCCAGTTCTACTCAGCCCTCCCACACTAAGACCAATTCTGCTGGTCCCCACAAGCAGTCTGCACATCCCCAGGTCCCGCTCTCTCTCCTTAGCTTTCCTACCTCCCACCCAGGCCAGTATCACCCAGGTGCACTCACTGCACTGGGACTTCTTCCCACCCACCAACACCAGTCACACCAGTCCCAGGGGCAGTCTACTCACCCAGTCCACCTTCCCTCCACCTCCTGGCCTATCCATGGACCAGTCCTCACCTCGTCCTCTCCCACTGCCCCCTCTCCGCCTGGCATGAAATTCGCCCTGCGTTCAGCGTCTGGGAATGGGAGTCCCACAGGTTCAGGTGGAAACCCCAGCCCCATGAATCTGAATGACCCCAGCATAATCTTCGCCCAGCCGGCGGGGAGACAGCTGGGCATCAGCGGGCCAGGACGGGAAGGACACTGGCACAACCACTTGGCACAACCTGGGTCACTCATGGGCAATGGCACTGTAGTCAAGTCAGGTATTCACTGGGTGATTTGGGAACACCATCTGTCTGTGTGGGATTCTGTCTCTATCTTTATCTTTAAATAAAAGCATCAAACCATTTCTTATTTTATTACACCATCACCTGACTCTAGTGCTCAGGTATAGCTGCTTTAGAGTCTGCACTTTCTTTACAGAGAAAATCAAGGAATTCTTTCATTCAGAAGTAAATCTGGAGTTTTTGTTCCAGGATCACATTTCGGATTTAGGTTGTGTATGTCTTAGGAAACTGCAGATCTCAATCACAGCTAGGAGAGGCTAAAGAAAATGGTGCAAATGTAGAGGAAATGTTACCAAACCCTCATGAGTTTGCAGTTGTCAAAAAGATTGTGCATGAGACTGAGGATTGTTTCTTGACCCTGACAATTTAAAAATGTTAGTGAAAAGAACGAGGTACACAGGAGCGACAGTCTACCTGAGCTCTGAGGCTTGTCAGTGTCAGTTTCATACACTTAGCTGTTTTAGTTTGTATTTAGTTGTTGTTTTTTTTTGTTTGTTTTTTTTTATTTTCTATGATATTATAATAGTCATAAGCATTTCATAAGTTTTAATGATTTTATTTGTAAATAAATCAGATTTATGCAAGTAGTCAGCATTTTCAGTGTTGACCCTTCTCCAGTTCCCTGTGGCATGCTGATTTCAGCTTGTTAGTCTAATCCTGATTACTACCTTATGGGTGCTGCACCCACAAAATACCATTTGATTTGCAAAATCTGCACTAGGATTAAAATTCTTACCGGTACCGATTGTCTCTTTTTGACAGTTACAGAAAGATTTTTTTCTCCTTTGTCTACAGAGTCTGGCCACCCGGCTTCATTTGTAGCTGTGAGCCAAGGCTCTCGGTTATGGGAGCACAATAAAACCCCTCAGTACACTCTGTCTCCATCCTGGCCCTACAGAATGCCCCAGAACTTCATCCAGCAGGGCAACGGAGGCTACCAGCATGGTAAACCCTTTGTGGCCCAAGGTTAGATATGATGAACAGCAATGCTTTTTTATTACTTTTGGAAAAGAGACATTTTTTTCTAAGGGATTTTTTTTCTCTTTGTTTAGGTTCTATGATGCATCCGAATCCCAACTTCCCACTGGTCCCTCATGTCCGGCATCCAGTGAATCTGAATTTCATCCAACAGAAGAAGTAAACTGGCATCTTTTTTTAATCAGGCTTATGGTCAGTAAAACAACGCATAAAGCATCATTTGATCACAAGACAATTTTTAAAATGAATTTTATCATTTTTGTACAGTTTTTAAGTTTTACTTTTTGTGTCATTACATTGATTTGTGATACAAATGTCAAATATTTTAATACCCCCGTTTTTGAGGGGGTCCAAAAAAGTGTTTTTATTTTATGTGTAAAGTAAGGAGGACAAATGTAAACCTTTATTTTTATTAGCTTTATTCATACTTTGCTTGCCACAAAATGAAGGCTTTGAATAGATGTTTGTTTTAAAAACAATCTAACATGTCACCCTAAGTATGTAGTGCCAAAAGCATTGATAGCAAGAAAAAAGGGGAAAAGTCTTAAATAATAATGAAAAAAAAAGCTATAAAAAAAAATAAACAAAAAAGCAAACCGCTTCACTGTGTCCTGTGTGTTTATGTCTCTTACCAATACTCCAGCATACTATGTATGATCTAGTTTGCATTTGTGCTTTGGTCTTTAGAACTCAGACTACAAGCAATGATGTTTGAGCAGGTTGTGACTGCATTGAGTCCATGTGGAGAGCAGATGATTTGCTGAAATTGAATATTTCCTTCCATCTGGGTACACTGGCTCCACTGAAAGCCCCCCAAAACGTTTGCACCCAGATGCTTAGTGGACTAGTGCACATTGTAACATTAAGATTGAGACTTCTTTTATCTTTCTAATCAGCTGCGCTGATGTTTCTTGGGATACTATAGAGAGTGGAAGCAGTAATGTGTACAACGTATATTAAAGATGCCAGTTGAAGAGATTTCTGTAGTCGAGTACAGATGTGCATTCTTTCTAATGGCAAGAAGAAAGCAATGGTGCTGTTTTCACAAATGGGAACATGGTCCTCAGTGTTTTAGAACAATTTCACAACAGCACTTTACAGCTGTTACAGTTGATTCAGTGAGCACACCCTGCCTCTAAAGGCATGCACAACCAACCACAGCAGCACTGTGATCTAATCTAGCATTAATGTGATAAGTCCCATTTGATTTGAGATCGAACGCTGCTCTGAATCACTTTTGAAACATTAACATTCCGAGTAGCGATTTCTTCTCTACTTTTTGTGGTCACAGCCCTGATGCACTTCTCTGTTCTGTGTCGATATAATCTAATAGGAAGGGAGCCAAATCCTTGTAAGTTATAATACAACATGGAAAAAATAAACAAAGAAAAAGGCAAAAATTATAATTGCAATGTGTCGATCCACAGTATTCGGCTGTGGTTAATGCTCTGGTGTTTCTTTATTGTAATTTAAAGTGGTTTGGATGAATTGGAGACAGATGCATAACACAGCAGGGATACATTGGGAATAAGAAGACAGTGGAAGTAAGACTCATCACAAGAAAGAGACAAGAGGCCACCAAACTAAAACCCAGACTAAGCATGAGAGCTATTTAAATTGGTTTTACACACAGTGCCTCTAGGTGAATACAGCACAGTTTTGGACAGCAGAGACTGGAGAATCGTACTGCTCTCTGTGTGAAAAATAACTACTTATTTGAAATGAAGACGAATGTATGTTGTCAAGGCAAAAAAAAGTTTTTTTTATTAAACAGTACATGACTGAAAATGCAATGTACTGTTTATAAGATTGGGGAAATCAGTTGAAACCGAAGAAGTCACTTGGATGAGTGACAAAACTTTTCTCCCATTGAAAATGCTATGTCCAGATGAACAGAATCAAACTTTGGGGATTTAATTACCTGGATGATTGAGCATGCATCAAGACATTCTCCGTGTTGTTTTTGAATTCTTTGTCTCCTTATGAATAATGTATATAATGTTGAATAATTTCATGTAATCTTAAGTCTTATTAATAGAAACTGAGGAAAGAACGTAATTTGTTTTTACACTTTTTGATACTTGGATATGGGGATTAATAGATGTATTGCAAATGTGACTGGACAAAAGCATTCGGGTTTTCCTAAACCAAAAACCCTGGATGACCAGCGAGGTCTGCACACTCCTCAAAGCCCACGATGCCGCCTTTAGGTCAGGTGACAGAGCTCTGTACAGGGCTGCTTGAGCTGACCTGAAAAGGGGTCCCACCTGTCCAGCAACAACACAAGGGAGGTGTGGCAGGGAATAAAAGAATAAAACCACAGAGGCAGAACTGTGAAAACTGAAAACCTGAGTGTGCAGCTAGCAGAGGAAATAAACAGCTTCTTCGCCCGCTTTGAAACACCACAACAGCAGCACTCATCTGCTTCAGCCCTGCTCCCATCCTCCCCTGGTTCCTGCACCGCTCCATTCACTGTAACGGAGCACGATGTCAGACGTGTGTTCCTAGCAGTGAACCCCAGGAAGGCAGCCGGTCCAGACGGAATACCTGGTAAAGTGCTAAGAGCATGTGCCCACCAGCTCACCCTAATCTTTACCAGAATATTCAACCTCTCACTGGATGAAGCAGCCATCCCATCCTGTCTAAAATCGGCCACAATCATCCCAGTGCCAAAGAAGTCTCCCATCACCAGCCTGAACTATTATCGCCCTGTGAGGAGAAAATTGTTAGAAGGCAAAGAAACTTATACTCAGATATCTATTTTACATGCGCATGGGCGGTCACGGTCCGATCTGCTCTGCACCAGCGTGCACAACAGATGTGACACAGAAAAAACCGCGCAGGGCTTTCAGCGCATTCTTTATTTATACTTCAAGTGAGCTTTCAAGGAAGTAGGAGTGGCATGTTCAGAATACAAAAACATTTATATAAAAGGAGAGACCTTTAGCTTGTCTGTTGAAACAGGAGATAGCTTGGTATGTATAGAAATTTAAACATTCCCATAAAAGGAGAGAGAGAGAGAGAGACCGTTAACTTGTCTGTTAACACAGGAGGTAGTATCATATGTCACCGCATTCCTCTACACATCTGGTTCCACTCTCTTTTCCTGTGGTGGTTCTAATTCACAAGCTCTTCTTACTTTAATGAAGCTACAACTAAACATAACACAAAACTAAAAATCTTTCATCATTCCCTCCTGTTTGTAGCTTCATTAAAAAGATACATCAATGTGTTTCAGACACAGACCCTACATTGTGAGTGCTTTCGGTCTGGTCGTCATAAAATGTGTATCATTCAAACATAATCATTCATCACATTAGTTTCATACTCATCGTCTTCTCCTTCCTCCTCGTCTGGCACAGTGACATATGCAACAAGAGATTAGGATATCATTCTTGATACCATTCCTCTTACACAGGGGATAATGCATGTAGTAAAGATACAAAACATGATAAGTATTATAAGTATTAGGCCAATAAACATCAAAACCTTAAACATCAATGTTCTCCATGAGCCGCTCATAAGCCAATCCCACCAATTACTTTGTAAATTTGCCCAATTGGTTACCTGTGCCTGTTGAACATTTCTAAGTAATTGTAGAGCATTTGTCATATTATCAGAATGCACATTGTCTGGAATATATGTGCAACAAGTTGTATTGAACAAAACACACAGTCCGCCTTTTTCTGCCAAGATCATGTCCAGGGCAACTCGGTGTTGCATAACAGTTATTCTCATGGCATCAATTTCCTGATTTTGCTCTTTGTTGATGCTGGTCGATGCATTTAAAAACAGCCCAAAACTATAGTCCAATAGTCAGGGGGTCGCTGTGGTTTAGGACAATTCCTGAATATTGATAACCTAGACTGGCAAAGCTTGGTGCTCATGTCACTTGAGTCATGTTCATAGGTCTGCCATATAATGTAGCATGCTGTGTTGTAGCAGGCATGTGTGAGCATATATAACAATCTTTGCCTTCTGTGCGATTATATATTATCTATACCAGGCGTTGTTCATCCAGGGATGGATGTGGTCCTGTGTCACTTCAGTCAGGTGTGAGTTGTCATATGTCCATGCCCTTCTATGCAAGTTGGCTTCTTGATCCTTTAAGTGCATCAGAGTCCATGCTGTAAGCAGCAGGGCCAAGGTGGTAAACAGAATAATCTTCATGATGACCAGACACACCGATTTACTCTGGTGAGTAGACTACAGGCGAGAAGTAGAAGGCGGGATATACCCAATCAGCCCTCCCTTCACCTGTAGATCACCAAAGAGTCGGGGTGGTGGTGTCTTTAGGTTGTGCTGTCACTCACTTCCACTTTTTGCAATGGCTCTGGTGGATCCAAGAGGGCCTCTCAGCGATTTTGCAAGCTGTTGGCGTCGTTAGGAGTACTTGGTATGGACCTTCCCACCGAGGTGAGTTCCAATTCTTTCTCTGGAGTACTCGTATAAGGACCCAATCACCTGGTTTTAATCTGCAAGAGACTTGAGAAGCGTCGCACGGCAGTTCAAAACAATATCCCTATTTTCTACTAGTTTTGCCATTCATTCTACTAAAGTTGTCTTTCTAACAGATTTATCTATTGGTTCACTTTCATGCACACAATTCATGCATCTTTTCACTGAGGTCTGATTCAAACTATCTTACTTCTGATTCTTTCCAAAAATAATTTCACATGTAACAATTTATATATGTGTGTTTTCTATTTTTGTTTACCTCTTTGTTGTGATCTGGTGGACATCTCTAAACACCATCATGAGTTCAGGCTTCAATTTCAACCCAATTATACTTCTCTGGGCTTCACCTTCCCACTGGCCCCTGTACCCTTCTCAAAGTGTCCTTTGTTGTCTTAAATCTCCAGCAAACACAATCTGTTTCTTCTCTGTTTCTTTTCAGTATTTTCCTTTTAGATTAAGTCCCAGCCTGGCAAAATATCACATTCAGTGCCTTTAAACAGTTATGTCACACTGTTCTTACCAGCCTGCTGTTAATTCTTCAAGTCCACGATGTTCTGTTGGTCTTCATCAGGAGATTGACTGTCCTTTGAGCTTCTTCTCAGGATCGGGACAAGTGGGAGGTCAAGCTGTAAAATTTTAAGCCAAACTTTGGCTTGTTTTCTCCCAATTATGTTGATCTATGGTTTTGCTGCTATGCTCAAAGTTCTAGGTTGAGAAAAGTCCACCTTTATTTATTTGTGACCTATATTGACACACTAAACCATACCATTAATATCATTTTCATTTCTTTTCTTAAAGCCTCCATTTTCTTCATCTGGCTAGAGTCTGTCTCTTCTGTTTTTCTCTCTGGGTGCTCACTCCCTCTATGGGCATGCAAAGTTCCTGTCACACACACACACTTCCTGTTACTCTCTTTTGTGTTTCTACAGGCTAATCAAACTCATTTTGTATTTACAATCTACAAACCCTCTGTAATTCTACTAACTTTTAATCTAAAATGTAGCGTCATTCACACAATAATTTCATAATCCTCTCACACACACTGCCTTTTAAATAAACTAAACTCTTTGCATTTTTATCTATTTCAGGCATTTTCTGAGTCTCTGTTTTATGGTGCCGTTAGTTCTCTCTACTAACCCTGCACTCCATAGATGATAAGCACAATGATTTCTTATGCTGAATCCTAGTGCTTCAGAGACCTTACTGATCACATCATTGACAAAATGTGTCCCATTGTCTGATCTTATCAGAGAAGGGATACCATATGTTGGAATAAAATGATTACATAAACATTTTGCAATGGAGATTGCCTCTGCTTTTTACTGGATATATCTCTGGTCAGTTTGAAAACACATCTATGATCACTAAGGCATATTTTGATCCTTGACATTCATTCAATTCAATAAAATCCATGTGGATGGTGTGGAGAACTGGCCTCTCTTAGGTCTTAAGTTTCCTTGTGAGTTGTGTTTTTGACAGAATAGGCATGTTCTTACAAATTTTTCGCTGAAGTTTCAAAATTTATAGTGTAAAAGTGTGTATTGTTTATCTATACTATATTTCCCTCCTGTTGACACATGTATTACTTCATGTGTCACTACAGCCGCTGTCCTGTGTAACGACTCTGGTAATATTGGTTTTCCATTACAGACCATTAAGTCATCTTTCAGTTGTGCTCCACATTTCAGCCACTTGTTCTGTTCAGTGGTTGTTGCAGCTTTTTGTTCGGCTCTTAGTATGTCAAGTGGTATTTGTGTACAATGTTCGGATGTTAGAAGCATTATCGTTTGTTATGCAGCCTGCTTTGCTGTTTGATCTGCAAAGTTATTTCCTTTTGTGACAATAAAATTGTCTGTTTGATGTGCTGCACATTTACAAAGTGCCAATTGTTTTGGCAAGGTGATCACTTCCAATAAAATTTTTAATAAGCTGCCGTGTTGCACGGGGTTATCCGTAGAGGTGACCATACCTCTGTTATGCCAAATTTTTGCAAAGTGGTGCACTGCTGAAAAAACAAACTGGCTGTCAGTGTATATATTTATATTTTGGCCTGCGTGCAATTCATATGCACGTATGACTGCATACGTGCAGCTGACTCTTTTACTGCCTCTGCTGCGGCTGCATAGGCTTGCATATGCAGGCAGGCCTGACGCTACAGAGTCTAATTTACACGAGTCTAAATTTCACCACGGATGCTAACGAGCGTTGTTTTTCTCCAAATGCCTGTGTTATCACAGCTTTCATATAACCTGCTCCTCTATCTACACGTAAGTAGAAAGGCTTATCATAGTCAGGCAGTGCTAAAACTGTATCTGTCTGTAATGCCTATTTTTAAATAACTGAATGTTTCTTCTTTCTTCTCTATAGATGCAACATTACATTTTCACTTAATGCATTTTTAGATAATTTCTAGTTTTTCAAAGAATTCACCCATCTCACACATCTTACATATTTCAAACTTTGAAGTTAGGGTTTTTTATATATATATATATATATATATATATTTTTTAAACTTTGAATTGCTCACAGTTCTAAAACTAGGCATTTGTAAATCATATGCCTAATCACTATGTGTCACTGTGATCCACAAGTATGGTCACAAATTCGTTTCCAAATCAACAAAATAAAATAATCAAACAAAACAGAAAACATACATGAGTCAGGACACAAAAAGAAAAATGCTGCTACTGAAACAGAGCAGAAGTGTGAGGGAAAAACTGAGCTCACAGACAGCTGCATGTGTTGGCTTTTATGCAGCTTCTGCTCTAAAAACAAACAAATAAATAAAAATAAAAGAAAATGTGTAACATGCTCATCAACTTAGCGGTGTCCACATATTTAATTCAGCTTCTCAATCCTGTAGCTTTAGCTGTTGTCTACAGGGTTTGGCTTATTAGTTGTTATTATAGGTGTGCTCTATATCTCAGTAATATTTTATCTAGGATAAATGACAGGTTTTTAAGCAGGTTAAGTGCCTCTATGCACTTAATTAGTTTAGATAGTTTCTTTATTTTCTTCATCTCATATGTCATTATACTGAGTTTGAGCAAACCTTAAGCTTAATGCAGATTACTTCATAACAATCGTCCACCTCACATCATAACTGACTAGGTTGCTTCTTATTATTAATATTATATCATTATTAATATTATCATCTTTTTCTTTCTATATAATAACAATAGTATATTACAATATTTTATTAGTGTATACCACTATACTACTACTGAGCCAATTTAATAATTAGGATCATCTTACTCAGCAAACAGATAATTTAGAATTCATCCAATCTGTACAAATTTGCTTTTCTCTGAAACGGTTTGTGGCTACTTTTTAGACTGGTCTTCTGTTTGTCTCATCTCAGATCCAACCTTCAGTCACATTCATTCTCTCTGTTGCGTGACGAACCAAGCAATTTATTATTATATATTTTATATTTTATTTTGTATCCATCAAGGGCTTCGGGTGATCTGCAGTTTCACCCTTTCCCAAGCTGGAGACATTTACCTTTTCACACACTTTCCTTGGCTGAACAATGACACAGCCCTAATGTACCTTATGCATCTCTCTATTTTATTTAAAAGGTTTTCGTGTGAATTATTTCCTTTTATTCATTTTATACATTCTGGGCATGATCGTCATGCCAACTATGTTTCATTGTTAATATCAGTTTACAGGTTGTTATCTTTCCTATTATTAGTTTCAATACGTTAAAAATAAGTTCTAATGTAATTTTGTCTGTATTTATTTTATTTTTGTACTTCTTATATTTATATCTATTCGGTGGGGTCTGTTTCCAACCTTTTTAAACTACTTTAAACTATTTTGATCACTTAATAAGGGTTTTATCAGTCACTGCACTGTAGTGTGACCTGATGCTGATTTTACTATTAAAGTATCTTCTGAGAATTGTACTTCCTGTGGTTTTCTGTTCAAAACGGTTTTACATACTCCTGTATCACATAACATCTGCACTGGTTTGCCATTAACATATACTGTCAGCGTAAGTTTGGCTTTTACTTCAGACACTAATTGATAGACATTAAATACTTCTGCATCACTTTTGTCATTTTCATTTGGCTTTTTCTCATTTAGTCATTCATTTGAATATTGCCGTTTGTCTGTTTTATGTCTGCAATCTCTGGCGAAATGCCCTTCCTTGCCACAGTTCCAGCACGTATTATCTCTTTCTTCACTTCTTTCGCGTAAGTCTGTCTGTCCTACGTATCTCTGGCCCTTTTCCTCTAAATCCTCCTCTTCCTCTGCCTCTATTTCCTCTCCTCTGTCCCTGTCTGTTACCTCTCGCTTCCACACTTGGAAATATTCTAATTCTTGCGTGCGTTTTCCTTCTTTCTTTAAATCTTTTGTTTCTCTTACTGTATCTGTAATAGTGCAGATGGATTTCTCCATCTCTGCACACTAATTTGTCCGGCGCCTGGACATTTTTTTTTCTAACCACTGTTCGTCAACAGTAAACTTAGTGGGCTGATTACCCATTAAACAGAACTGCAGAGCCTTCACTGGTATTAGACGAATAAGAGTGGTTATTGACACGCCCTTCTACTCCAGCTATTCTGGAGCGGTGTCAATTTTATGAGATGAAACTCAACCATTCTCTTTTGTCACCAGTACTTCAGCTACTGACAGGAAATAAAATAACAATAACAATGAGAGTGATTCAGCAGCGTATTGTGCTGTTTAAATCAGTTCACTCTCAACACACAGAAAACACAAACATTTACACAGACATTTACACAGTCGCGCAGACCTTTTCGGAAGGTCAGTCCTAAAAATTCCTAATTTGAAATCCTTTCGGCGGATTAGTCCTATTCTTACACGTGGACCCTTTCGGCGGATCAGTCCTTAAAAAACTTTTAATTTGAAATCCTTTCGGCGGATTAGTCCTATTCTTACAGATCCGTGCAGTGGATCAGACTCATTAAATCCTTTCAGTGGATTAGACCTAAGTTCGTTTTACGCGAGTATAAGTGAGTGGTTTCTTTACCTCCCCAAGATTCTCTGGCTATGTTGAAAGTCAGCCACTGGATCCCAGCGTCGTGGACCACTCGATTAAAACACTGGCCAGGAATCGAATTTCAACGTCCCTGGACTTTTCACTCCTACCTAGAGGCTGTCGACAGGCTTCAGTGCAGCTTTCCACGACGTCAGGATACAGCGGCCGATGCTTCCTCTCCGGCTCGGAGGACCAAGAAAATGTGAGGAGAAAATTGTTAGAAGGCAAAGAAACTTACACTCAGATATCTATTTTACATGCGCATGGGCGGTCACGGTCCGATCTGCTCTGCACCAGCGTGCACAACAGATGTGACACAGAAAAAACCACGCAGGGCTTTCAGCGCATTCTTTATTTATACTTCAAGTGAGCTTTCAAGGAAGTAGGAGTGGCATGTTCAGAATACAAAAACATTTCCATAAAAGGAGAGACCTTTAGCTTGTCTGTTGAAACAGGAGATAGCTTGGTATGTATAGAAATTTAAACATTCCCATAAAAGGAGAGAGAGAGAGAGAGACCGTTAACTTGTCTGTTAACACAGGAGGTAGTATCGTATGTCACCGCATTCATCTACACATCTGGTTCCACTCTCTTTTCCTGTGGTGGTTCTAATTCACAAGCTCTTCTTACTTTAATGAAGCTACAACTAAACATAACACAAAACTAAAAATCTTTCATCACGCCCTGTGGCCCTCACGCCGGTAATCATGAAATGCTTTGAAAGACTAGTCCTTCAGCACACCAAGGATTACCTCCCCCCTAGAATTCAACCCCCACCAGTTTGCATACCACACAAACAGATCCACAGAAGACGCCATCGCCCTCCACTCTGTGCTGAGTCACCTAGAACAGCGGCAGAGCTATGTCCGAATGCTCTTCGTGGACTACAGCTCAGCCTTTAGTACAATCATCCCAGACATCCTCTGCTGACCTTCCAGCACTCGCCCATTGAGAGCCTGCTAACTTACTGCATCACGGTATGGTACGGAAGCTGCACTAAGGCGGATAGAGCCCTCCCCCAGCATGTTTGCACTGAGTAGGAGATGCTCTGTATCTCACTGTACAACTGTATAGTGACAATAAAGGTATTCTATTCTATTCTAAAACTTGGGTTAATTACTATAAACAGAGGAACCCAAACTGATGAAAAATGCCGAATATTTTTTTTTCAAATTACTATTTTTAGTGGACAGAATGTTAAAAGAAGTTACTTTTAGTCGCTCTAAGCTGGGCATTGTGTTCTCTGGCTGTTCAAAGCCATGGAACTTTAGACTTTCCAAGCAAATAATGATGGCCATACTGATGTTCTATTCAGTACATGTTACTTTATGTTCATTTTCAATTTTATGATGTTTCCATTTTTACATAATTCATCCCACATAGCAAAATTGGTATGGCCCGGATCTGTCCCACACAATATGCTTACACATGGCCCGCATACCGCAAAGAATGACGTACCTTTGGTGGCCCAGATCTGGTTTACCAGAGGTAAACCCACACATGGGCCAGCACAAGGCCAGTTGCAGACACACTGCTGGCCCTGTGCTGGTCCAGAACAGTTTCAGCTCTGGCCCCAGATGTCAGCCTAATGTGTACCTTAATCAAGCCATGTAATAACAACATGTGCCGGAACATAATAGTGCAAAAGTAACATGACGAAACTCTGTTCAGACTAGGGATGGGTATCATTTAGGTTTTATCCGATACCGGTGCCAAACCGGTACTTTTGAAACGGTGCTGGTGCTTAAACGGTGCTCAAAGAATGGAGAACACAATCTTTGTCCAAAAACCTCTCATGTTTAGCTGTTTTTTTTTGTAAAAAGATAACATATGGTATCACTCTTGGCTGGAAGCAGTGCTTAAACAATGGAAAAAAACACAAACTTTGTCCAAAAACCTCTCTGTTTTCCACTTTTTCTTTGGTCATTTTAGCCTTTTTGGCCAGGGTGAAGGGAGTACCTGCCATCAAACAAGAAAACAGCCTCAAGGGGTGGCTGTAGCTCAGGCGGTAGAGCAGGTCATCTACTGATCGGAAGGTTGGTGGTTCGATTCCTGGCTTCCCCTAGTCTGCATGCCAAATATCCTTGGGCAAGATTAACCCCAGATTTTTAATCTGTAGCTCTGCTCTAAAAGAACGTATGTACCTGGGCCCGCCTACTACGCTTACAAAGGTAAAATGATTGGCTAGAATCCAAAGTGTATGACATCTCAGGAAAAAAAAGCACCGAAATAAAGCACCGAAAATGTGCGCTGCTTTTCGGTCTGGTTACTACCGTTTATGTCAGAACCGGTGCCATAATGGCACCGGATACCGGTACCCATCCCTAGTTCAGACAGTGAATAGACTGACTCTTAAATAGCGCTTTTCTACTCTCCCATTGTAAATGACCACGGCAGATCCTGGTGCACGTTCATGCTTTGCAGCATACTTTATTAACACTTTCACGGTTGCTGTACATCCGCACCCAGAGCTGCAGCTCTCCCGCTGCCAGCTCAACATAATGACCACAACAACAACGCCAACCACAGGACCCAGTACAATATTTAATTCGGCGGCATGATTGCGGATGCCGTGCACGGCACCGCAGGCCACGCCCCGCCACACCCACATTACTCAAAGTGCTCTATACAAAGCGTCATATTCACCCAATCACACACTTTCTCTAAACTGAGTGTTTGCTAACTACATTCACACTCTTGACACGCAGACTGGAGGAGCCAGGGATAAAACCACTAACCTTCTGATCAGTAGGTGACCTGCTCTACCTCCTGAGCTACAGCCACCCAGTGGCAAATATGAGTAAACCCTCACTAGGTTTTGGATAAAGTGTACACTCACAAACTTGTCAAACCTGCATTTGAAACGTTGGCCACCATAGCAGTATAGTATTGCAAAATGGCATTTGGATCTTCTAACTAAAATAGGAAAATAGGAACATAAATATTGCCATCATTGCCAGACCTGGCCCACATCTGGTTGACATACACCCTGCCATGACACCAGTCAGTCAGAAGTGCCAGCTTGATGCCGGAACCGGGCCAGACCTGTTTTCTATGAGCCTGGGCCATATACACCAAACCACAATCAGGCCAGATGTGGCATGCCATTACATAAACAGTATATTAATTAATTTAATATTAATTTCACAGTACTCGATATAGTTATAGATCCAGATCATAACTGAGTGACCCCTTATCTGGGGCTCTCCTCAGCTCTTTCTGGGATAGTGGCGCAGCTGCCCCTCTGTTGGTCTTCCTTGGTCTCTTGTGTTCTGAGGACCTCTGGATGTCTGGAGTTTTGATCTCCTCCATACCTGCTTCATGCCCTGGAGGACGGGGCTATGGCCCCCCACACCCTCTAGCAGATCATTACATGAAGGAACCTTTTAAATACAAGCGCGCTCATGCTCACAGGTGTACACACGGGTGCTCACACACACAAACTACACCCTTTTTGGCTCCTACCTCAAAGCACACCGTGTGCTTTCGATCTTACGTGCTGCACAATAATGTTTAATATTTAGTATTTACTGTTATATTCCCATAGATCATCGCGATGATGTTGTTTATTATATTGCTCTTTTTTTTTCTTCTGCTTGTTTTCTCTTTTTTCTTTCTCAACAGGTGATCCAGGTGATTGATATGTATTTTTTATCTGCTTATTTTGTTGGTTTTTGTTTTTTGCCCTTTATCCCCATCCCTCTTCCCCACTGTTTTTCTTTCCCTCTTTCTTTCGCCCCTTTCTTTTCCCCAGTCAAGTCTGTCCCGTATTTAACAAGTGAAAGTAAAATAAAATAAACAATAAAAGGTGAGTCAAATAGACCCATTATGGCAAGGCTGGGATGGTCCATTTGGTAAAGTAAATCCGTTGGGCATCTTTCTTCGCCTTTAGACAACAATTCTGATGGCAAAAGAGCCAAACGGGACAGGCAAAAAAAACCCCAAAAACAAAGACTGAGTGTAAACACAAAAAATATTTTATTTTATGTGCTGGAATGTGCAGAAAATAGGTTTAAATGTTAAACAAATTTCTTCCAGTCGGAGAATGTTACATATAATTAAATTTTTGCTTGATGCATAAAGTTAAAAGATTAAAACTAATAAAACAAGTTTTAAAAGAGACTTTTCCATTTGATTACATTTTATATGATGGATTATGCAGAAAAAGTAGAATTGGGCTGAAAGATCTATTGCTTTATTACCTATTCAGGTTGTAAATCGTGTTTTTAAAAAGTAACTAAGTAACTAAGTAATTAATTACTTTTGAAAATAAGTAATC